>NW_026138062.1:27880000-30280000 GCF_025592945.1 Manacus candei | reverse complement strand
ATCTTGGGGATGTCCTATGCAGAGCCAAGAGTTGGACTCCGTGATCTTTGTGATTCCCTTCCAACTCAGGATATTCTATGGTTCTATGACTTTGGAATTGCCTAGATTGTATTTTTCTGTTTGCACAATATGTAAGGTTTTCTACTTTAAACCTGAGTGCCCAAGAAAATGAACTCTAGGTAAAAAATGAATTAGAATTAAGCACTAAGATTCCTAGAAATTGCATGTTATGCTGAGATAACCCAGACTTCAAAGGTGGTTCATGAACCAGTTGTCAGTGACCTGACAAAACTGTTATCTCACATGAACACAGTCCTTGGAGTGTTCTGTTGCAATAGTTAACTGACAACCAGAAAAAAAATACTGTGAGCAGAACTACATGCAATTAATCTTTTAAAAAGCATAATTTAATTTTCTATTAAAAATGGTTTAACTGAAACTTTTAAATTTTGCTTAGGGGGAAAAATGCACACATTTTAGATCAGATTCTTAAAAGTATTCAGATGCTAGAATGACAAGAAAAATTTGGCCCTTGGTCCACCTTTCTCTGTGAAAATTCAAAATATGTAAGTTATGTTCTGTTCATATTTGCATAATTACATATTCCCTCAAGGAATGAGCTTTAGTAAGTTTCATTTTTGCATATTAATTTCTTAGCTAGAACATTTAATCATAAAGTTGAGAAACAAGAAACCTTTAATCACCATTAAAGAAGTGGGAGTTTTAGAAAAGGAATGGTGAGGAACACTGATCGCCTGCGGAGCCGTTCACCTTTGGATCACTCTTTCCTGTTGAGATCTCCTTGGGAGTAACCAAGAGTGTCTCTTGGTGTTTGCTTGATTACTTGAAATAAACTTGTAATCTCAGGCCATCACCTTTGCTTCAGCTGTGACCTGGGAGCTTCAGAAGAGAGTCGAAAGCCTGGCTGGCTACAGAAATATCAAGGCTAGCTAGAAAAACCAGTATTCCCATCAAGGAGGGAAGCTTCACCTGTGTGAGAGTGACTCGTTCCATTAAACTGCCCTTTCTGCAAACAGAGGACTCCAGTTCCCACCTTAAACCAGCAGTCTTGCTGCGTCAGCTCTTTATTGGAATATATTTGTCTGAACTGTTGTGCTTTTAGTCATGCATGCAAAAAAACCTCCAACAACCACACCATTATTTTTGCCCATGGTTGGTGGTATTGACAGGTAAATGCTATTCCCTCTTATCTATATCTGCAAAACAATAAATGGCCTGTCCCATGGCTGTACTTCTTAAAACACTGCAGGCCTGTCAGTGTCATCCCTGATTTCCCACAGAAATGAGGTTTTGTACTGTTTATGTCGGAGCGGCAACCTGTGTCTTTGGTCAAGTCCAGGCTACATGACATGACACGTGGTTGAAGGGAGCTACTTCACACGCAGTATTCTCCTACAGATCTTGCTAAAATGGTTGGCTGGATAGAGAAAGTGTATGTGCTCTGACTGTGAGAAAAGCTGCAATGTCTACCTAAACAACAGACTCCGAGAGAGCATGTGAGAGAGCACAAGGGAGTGCAAGAGCATGCACAGGGATACACATGTGCTTGGTGCTAAGGTTCATATCTAATGCACACTGTTCTAACTATCTGCATGGATCAACCTAAAGACAGAAATCCAGGAGAAAACAACTTGCATTAGTTCTGCAGCTCATCAGCCCTCTGGTAAAATTGCTTCAGTGATGGGCCAGAGACACTGTTTGATATGTCTGTGCACATTATACGAGTTACATTCTGAGCTAGTTAAGATGTAAGAACTTTGCTTGATGTTTTATGAATCATACTACTTAGATGTGTTAAATGGTATAAAACACTTTCAAAGAAGCACAACATTATCTTTTGATCTTCAAAAATAACAGATCCAAGGATAAGTAAAACAAATGTATTAATTACTGAAGTTGAGTAAAGCATACTTTAAAGGCTTTAGAGCTAGTAACAATAGTTGTATGAAGTAGAAAAGATTTGTCCTATCATCTTGGTTATACGAGTATGTCACATAAACTCAGATTAGGTCAGTGAAGTTGAGACATAGAGCTAATGAACACAAGGCGGATATCACAGAAACATAGTATCATTTAGACTGGAAAAGTTCTTTAAGATTATCAATGTCATGTAGCCGGTTCTCCAGTCCTCAGAGTTACACCTGATGCCTTTCCCTCAAAGGAGGAAAAGTAACAGTTTAAAAAATTAAAGTTATTTGAAGTATAAAAGTACTTTTCAACTTGTGCCCTTTCTGCTGTACAACTGAAATGAGGTGGCATTTGTGTAATTTTAAATTCATTGCATTTTGAAGTATGGGTGAAATGAACTGAAACATGGAAGTATATTTTCTTATGTAGCACTCTGGAAAATAAGCTATTGTAGTCAGTCATTTTCTGGAGGAAAAAAGAATTCTATTATGTTGAGTTTCTTACTTGATGCCGAACTAGTCTGCTTGGCAGAGTTAATCAAACATTGATTCTTGGACTAATTTTCACTTTACTGTGTGAATATGTGATAGCAGAGAGAATAGTCTGTACTGATGAGGTATGCACACTGGCTTCCTGTCTCTGTCTTTGCCTTTGCAAAGCTTGGAAAAGCTTTGAACTCAAGCCACAAGGGAGATAGAAGGAATTAAGAGGCAAGTTCCGTGATCAGAGGCAGCAAATAGAACTGATATGTGCAGTCCAGACATTTGTCATGTAAGTATTAAGTCTGGGATAAATCCCTGTGGCTTGTGTTCTTTTCCGATGTGGAAGCCTTTTGGGAGCTCTGCATAGTTAGCAGCCACAGCTTTTCCTCTTTACAGGAGGGAGGATAATTCTTCCTAAGAAACACTTATTCTAGAGATGGGATTGTTGCAAAGGCACGGTACTCTGAGGTCTGGACACTGCCCTTGGACTAAAATTGTCAGTATTGCTCCAAGTCAGGTAGACCATGGAGTCATTTAGGCATCAAGTCATTGCTTGTTTCCTATGGGAATCTGATCTGGGATACTCAATGTCTGGAACTTCTCAGTGGGCATACAGCAGGAGTGAAACACTGCTCTTTGTCACGTATTCTCCTCAGAGGCTGATGCCACTTTTCTAACTACACAACTATCTAAACTCTTTCCATGCTGAATCATTATCCTTCCCTCCATCTCTTATTCCTAGGTTATTGCAAAGCTGTACTTGCAGAAGTCCATGTAGTCATTGTATTTTTCAGTATTCCCTTGTTATGTCATCTAATTTTATCTTCTCTCTCTATGTTCATTCTTCACTTTGCACTGACTTCTTTGCAGTTCCACCAAAAAAGCTCATAACTGTCAAGGCAAAAGCTTTCTTCTTTAGAGCTTCTGCCATTTGGAACAGATTTCTTGTAAATCTCTGCCCTGTTTTTCCTTTGGTTTTTTGTTTGGTCTTTTGTTGTTGTTGTTTGGTTTTTTTGTTGTTGTTTTGGGTTTTTTTGTTTTGCGGGATTTTTCTTTTTTGTCATTTGAAAACAAATCCCTCCTTCTGTCTCTTTCCCTTGGCTCATCTCTCCCTCCAAGATACTGTAGTTTTCCGTGCTGTAACTATTTTTTCACTTTGTATCTGAGGCCTGAAACCAAAGTCTGATATTCTAAAGCCTGGATTTCTGTCCTTCCCCTGTATATTTTGGAAATGGAAGATGTTTAACCTGAACAAGGTTCTGTTAGGTTGTTTCTGACAGTAGGTTACAAGAGACAAATTCACAAGTACTTTAGTAACGTGTAAGACCAGTTGAAATGTTCCCAAGTGTTTGTTGTATGGTTCAGGAGAGATTTTGTTTTAGAGGAAATAGTTTTCTCCTTCAGTGAAGACAACATTTTCAGAACTCTTTAAAGAATTAACTAGTAATAAAAGTCATCATGACTGGAAATTTTCCAAAAGGAGGTGAATTGCAAAAATTAATAATAAGACAAAAAGCAAAGATGAAATTTCTTCTCATTAAAAAAAATGAAGAGCTCACACTCATGAGATTAAAGAGATGTCTCTTCTCCACCTGTCAAAGCTGATTGCCTTTGTAGGTACAAAGACTCAGATCAAGGTTCACTTATATTCCTTCATTGTAAGAAAGATATGAATAAAGTGCCTAGTACTCTCTTTTAGCGGCTGTGTTTCTGTAATGCTAATAATGGTAGGAATGTTCTTCCATTAAGACATGAGGGATTTAAATCCATAAATAACTTGAGTGAATAGAAATGATTTCCCATCCCTCAAGTGACCAAATTGATTTTTTTATAATGTACAAAAAGGGAAGAAAGGTGCCATTAGTATTGAACGGTAATACGTCTGAATGGATCTCCTGTGATTTCTGCAAGAAAAGGCATCCCGTCTCTGAAGCTAGTGAATGTCTGCTGTACACTTAAAACACTTTACAGCCTTTATGTGCTAAGGTTAGTGGTAAGGGTGAAAGGAACAAGGTCAGTACACTTGGTAGATTATATAAAATACATTTATTTTTGTAAGAAAGTCAGAGCTTCATACTGACAATATTTTAAACGAAATATCACAGATGCTTCAACAAAAAAAAAATTATTTGTTCTGTAACATGAAACTGGAAGCTGATGCAATGAAGAATGGGGTGAAATGTCTCTAGCAAAAAAGTGTGTTATCACACATTTAAAAGTAATACAGTGTGGCTTATTCATCCCTCTCTCTGCCTGTATATAAGCATGCCAGAAGAGCAGTACCCCAGGGATCTGGGTTTCATGCCCCCTGTTCTGCTCCATATACACAGCCTAGCTGTAACCTTGAGTTGTACAATTTGGAGGGCAGTTTCAAGATCAATTTTCCAATTCAGCTTCTCTAACTGGAGCCTTAGGTGATATAAGTTGATTGTCAAGTTTTGTTTTATGGGGTCTCGCCAGCCACTGCATTGGTATGAAAGGAGTTTTAAATGAAAGCCAAGTATAGTATTTTTATTCTGAATCTATGTGTGTGGAAGGACAGGTAATTAATTCAGCATGAGAATTAAAAGGGATAACTGGAATTTGTTAGAGAAGTAAACAACCGACTGCTGCCCAGGGGTCTCTGCAGACTGACTCCTGGATCTATGACTACCACCAGCACAGTGCATTCACAGTACAGTGCTTAGGCACCACAGATACCTCCTGCCTTCATCTGCAGGGAGACCAGATCTTCTGTAATCTCAAATCTTTCCTTCACTGGGACTGTGCAAGGCCAGTTTCTTCTCAGCCCTTAGCACACTTGCCACATTGCATAGCCGTCTCTGCTCCACAGTCAAGTCTTTTGTTTCCATGAAGACCAAGTCCCAGAATCTAATAAGTAGCTGTGAGTGAATGCAACACAGCAACACTGATTCACCTTCATTTGCAGGCTGACACTTACTAGCTTGTTTTTGTTCCTTATTTGAACTACTGTCAGTTCCTCTCCATAAGCAGGCAAAATCCACACCCCCCCTATTGCTGGTGATGAGGTACACAACCAGACTAGCTGACAAGGTACTTTTAGCCAAAAGGCATTTTTGCCCCGGAATGTCTTTAATATGGACATCAGGCAAAGCATTGCCAGCCAGTTGAGGGAGTTGATTGTCCCACTACACTCTGCACAGGGACGGCCTCACCTTGAATATTGTGTGCAGGTTTGGGCACTGCAATATACAAAAGCTATTAAGCTCTTAGAGAGCATCCAAAGGAGGGACACGAAGATGGTAAAGGGCCTTGAGGGGAAGCCATGTGAGGAGTGGTCGTTTGAGCCTTGGTCTTTTCAGTCTGGAGAAAAGGAGACTGAGAGGAGACCTCATTGCAGTTACAACTTCCTAGTGAGGAGAAGAGGAGAGCCAGGCACTGATCTCTTCTCTGTGGTGACTTGTGACAGAACCCAAGGGAATGGCCTGAAACTGTGTCTGGGGAGGTTTGGGTTGAACATTAGAAAAAGGTTCTTTACTCGAAGGGTGGTTGGGCACTGAAAGAGGCTTCTCAGGGAAGTGGTCACAGCACCAAGCCTGACATAGTTTCAGAAGGGTTTGGATGATACTTTCAGGCACACAGTGACTCTTGGGAATGGGTGCAGGGCCAGGAGTTGGACTCCATGATCCTTGTGGTTCCCTTCCAACTCGGCACATTCTGTGACTTGAACAAAGGGTGGCACAGAGACCTACCTATGAGTTTACTACTGTTAAATGACTGAAATGCCATATGAAATGTGTGTTGAAGTAATTATACCCACTAAAACCTTTCAATTAAGATGTAATTTTCCACCAGAGACAACAGGCAAGACTCTGTATCCAAGGTAACTCCACAAAGCTCATTAGAGATTGACTGAATTATACTACAGCAAAAGATAGTAGAATTGATATTTTTAATTTCCTCTTATGGTAGTTGCCCATCAGAAACCTAGAAAATACTTGCCTAAGTTATTTATATGGTAAACTGAGGTAAGATGAACAAAGGTTTATTTTACAGGCCAAAACCTCTTAAGGAGCATTCACCAGCAAGTTAGGTGTCTTATACTGACCGGATGCATTACTGCTGCAGCAGATTTGTTAGATTCTGTCTATCATGCTCCTTGCTGAAACTGAAATCATTACAGTTAGACATTTAAGAAATCTAGGCCATGACCTTTTCTTACTGTCACAAGGAAGGTGCAAAAGCATATAAGCTTCAGCCTTCATCTTTAGAGCATATTCGGGGTGACAGCAGATCCATTGCATTTCACTTCTGTGTAGCACAATCCTTTAATTCCTGAATTCTCTTTATAGCAAATACAGTAAATAAAAATATATATATATAAGCACATGGGAAATATGGAGGAAGGATGAGAAGAATAGCAAATGTAAGCCCATGTAAGTTATACAAGTTTATTAAAACTTACATACTCATTTAATAGAACTCTATGTAATGGAAGAGGGGCCCCCTGGTGGTCTAGTGGTTAGGATGTGGCTCTCTCACCGCCGCAGCCCGGGTTTGTTTCCCGGTCAGGGGACTTCCCTGGGCAGATGGAGCTCATCAGCCCTGTAAGGCCATCCATCTAAGAGAAGGTCACTCTAAACCGTCCAAGCTCGCTTGGCCCTGGCAGATGAACCTCAGGATTAAAGGGTGGGCTCACTGTGTCTCACCTAAAAAATCCACTGCGCGGGTTCGAAGGGTAAAGACCTTTCCCAAATCTTTGTTCGTGAAGACTGGCCATGATGTAGTGGAAGACTTTCCCAAGACACTAGGGAATAGGACATTTTCACAGTCTTGAAAAGGTGGTTCCTATCCACAAAGATTTTTTCAATGTGATGCTGAGTCACACAGGACTCAGTGTCCATGATGATAGGCAGGGAAGCTCAGATTTCACAAGAAGATAACAATGTTGGGTGATTACAATAAATCCACAGACACAGGCTTTTCTACCAAGAGTTTAAAACTCTTCTTAGCTACATGCAAAATTTATATCCTTGTATCCCATTGAGATTTATGCAGATCAATTTGTTTAATTTCCTCTCTAGTGGCCTTTCAATGTCCTTAAATTTATCTTTAGAGCTCTAATGCTATGGCCAGTTATATCAGAGAGATTCTATTGTGTTTTCTAATGGAGGATATTAAATATGTAATACTATTTAATACATAATAACATTTTAATGAAACATTAAATAAACGGGAAGTAAGAGGAAAAAGTCCCCATCTACTGCATCATATTTTTATTTAATATTTGGGTGAGTTTCCCAGAAAACAACAATTAAATTTTCTGAAAAAAAATCACAAGTTCTGTCAATTCTGTCAAGTCTGTACTGTGCCCTAGGAAATTAGCCCTTATGAAAAACAAGATTCACCATTTTGGGGCAGAAGAGAACTTGGGGCCCAGAAGTGGAGTGCTGGAGGGTGTAGAGGCACAGCTGGCACCGTTTTCATGGCACCACATTGCCATAGCCCACAGAGCTGAAAGTACACATCTGCAGGGCACACTTTTAACCTGACACTAGTTAAAAGCTTCTCACCTTGCACAGATGAACCTGCACCATGACTGCCTTCACAGGCCTGAGAAGTTATGTCCAGTTGCAGATTCTGTAACCTGACAGCCTCTGTAAGCACAGATGCAAGTCTTGGACCTCAAAAGCAAAACTTCTGAGCTGCTGCAACTCCTGACAGCTGTTAAAGTGTAAGATGTAGTTTGAAAGAGTAGTTTATCCTATTGGGCACAGAAGACAACTGTATTTCTTGGGCCTTTTGATGTTAAAATGGATTCTAACCACATGATGGGGTAAGCATGGCTGATCTGTAATATAACTAACCCTTGTGATGAAAGGTCTGGGATTGAATAGCAGCTTCTCTGTAAAGACTAATAGATATGAAAACCACACTGAATATGTCAATTTAGGTATTTCTAGCAGAAATATATAAAAAATGGGATGCACAGTGCTTTTCTATTTCAGAAAGTCTTCAGTTTCCTTTTCGGAATTCAGGTTCATTTAATTCAATTTAATTTCAATTCTTACTCTTCTCCTCTACTATCACCCTCCTTCACTAGACAATATCCTATTTGCTTCTCTTCCTGTGAATTTGCACATTGGAATGGTCTTGACATCTAGACCTAACATTTTTGTTAAGCATGCTTTTATTTTTTAAAAGTGGTGGAAGACTGCATACTGTATGCCTGGTTAAAAAACAAAAAAATTTTTTTTGTCTCCATGCCGGCTACTTAGTTTGTAGCTACTGCTAATATAAGGATCAGATCACAGTTTATCTCTAGGGTCCCCAGGAATATATCTGTCCGAGTGTGTTGCTGAGTCAGCCCTAGTGACACATCATGCCCCCTTGGCTCTGGAGCCTGCCATGCTCTCTCTCTCTCAATTATGTTCTGTAGAAGCATCAATAGCTTGTGTCCTTTCTTCAGCTGCCAGCTGATCATTCACAGTGCTCCAGTGTACAGTGTCTCAGTGGAGTTTCTATCAGTTTGACCTTTATGTTTCAGATTTACAATAAAGTCGAGAAGCAGGTACTGATCTCTTCACTCTTGTGACCAGTGACAGGACTTGAGAAAATGACGTGAAGCTGAGTCAGAGGAGGTTTAGGCTGGATACTAGGAAAAGATTTTTCACCCAGAGGATGGTTGAGCACTGGAACAGGCTTCCCAGGGAAGTGGTCACAGCACCAAGCCTGACAGAGTTCAAGAAGTGTTTGGACAATGCTCTCAGTCGCATGGGGATCATGCATAGGGCCAAGGGCTGGACTCAATGATCCTCGTGGGTCCCTTCCAACTCAGCATATTCTATGCTTTTAATATGCAGTTACAACTTTGGGTCAATATTCTGTGGTTCTCTTTTCATATGAGGAATCAATAACAGTAATTTAGAGAATTATCCCCTCCCCTCCCCCCTCTAAAAGATTATAGCTGGTTTGGAGTAATTTCAGGTGTTTGGACAACTGCCTTTTATTAACATTAACACTTAAAACTTTAGGTTCTTTCTTTCACAAACTCTTTCTATTGCAGGAAACCTGCAAGATAACATAACATGCAGAGGACTTTATTTAATTTCCAAATTGCTCTTTTTGTCCTATAGAAAGTCAGCTGAGAATTGAAATACATTTCTTGCTTTCTCTCCAGATTCACCTGCTGTCAGAATCAGGGGACCTGACACAATCACAGCACATTCAGCCATGGCAAAAACATCAGATGAACTTCACATGGCTGGTGGGGCAGGGGCTGATCTCAAGTGATGTTTATACTGAAGAGCCTGTAAGGCCTGGCAAAGGGATTTAACCTACTGTGACACCTATATTCAAATGCTAGTCACAGGGACAGAATAAAAATATTTAATATGCAGGCTTACAAAATCAGTGTTTTCCTCTTCTCTCTTTTGACAATATTTTCAGAGTGACATTTGATCCTATGAGACTGACTGTCTGCAATTTTTGAAATGAGTACTTAATGCCTTCTGTTCCATCTTTCACCATTCCTTGGCAATATATGTACTTTACAGTTGAAGAATTATATGATCTAATTATTTCAGTCCATGCAGCCACTCGCTTCCAATTGCTTCCCTCAATTTTTAATTAGATAATTGCAAACCCTGATGCTTGATATCCACTAATCACCTACTTGAAGTATCGATCTGAAGCCTTCAAGTCTCCTAGAGATGACAAATAGACACATAATGACTTGATTTCTGCAGAGAGAGACAACTGGAACACACTGACAGTTTTGTATAGGAAATGACATCACCAGCAGCTTCACCTGCCTTCCAGCTGTGCCTGAATTATATAAAACATCCTCCAGAACCCCACCAATATACCCTTTTCCAATGGCTGTTGGCTCTGACTTTTGGATCATCTCCCATTTAACAATTAGCAACACTACCTTTTCTTCTTCATAGCTTTCAGAAAATTATACATGAGTAATCAGATCAAAACCCTTGATGTTTTTACTTCCCTTTTATGTTTTCAGAAGAGTTTCATTAATAGGTTGGAATTACAAACTCCTTTTTTCTGTTCACATATACACCCATGTAAATAAATCAGAGAGAGGAAGAAGTTCAACACATGAACAGCCTCCCACAGAGATTCAATTAAACCTTGCTGGGTTAGGTTTCATTCTGGAAGAAAAAACCCAACCAGCCTCAGGTTTTCACAGCTGAATCACAAGTATGTACTTTTCGTGAAACATATGCGTATACTCAGTGCTTTACAACCTAATTGTGGTCCTGGGCTTAAATGATTCACATGTTGCACTGAAGTCTGCATTTTTAAAGGCATTTTGAACAAAACAAAAAAGAATTCTAAACAAAAAAACCTATTCAGGACAGGTTGGAGAATTAGAAAGGTTATGAAAAATGAATTAGCCCCAAAATTCTTCTGCCTTGTGCCATGCATTATGAAACAGCAATAAATGCCTTGAAATGTCTCACTGCTAAATTATCTGTTTTGAAAATGAATTATTAGTGAAACAGACAATTTAACTTGAAGTAGGGGACCGCGTGTTGTGAAGATCTCTATATTAAGTCACCCATAAGAGTACTTTTACATGTAGTTCAAATATAAGCACCTGCCTTCCAATTATCTAGTAATTTGTTTCTGCTGTGTTTCCCCTGGATGCAGGCATTATCCCAAGGCAGACACGGGAAACTTGGTGCACTAACGAATTTTAAGTAAAATCCTGCCTTTGATTTCTTGCCTTGCAAATTTCTCTTTCCACACTCATCAGTTCAGAGGAATAAGAGAATTCTCCAGGTTTTATGACTGTGATAAAAAGACAAGGCACCAGAAAATAGACTGCTGTACTATGCTGGAGCAGTGACCTCACTGGCACAATAGCTTTTCTTTCATAGAAATCAGGCTTTGTTGGCCTGAACACAGTGAAGGAGAAGTGGAGATTTATCTGCTTGTATAACTTCTCCTCACTCTTTTCCCTTTATCAACTCACACAGTAGTTACTGTGGACCACAACAAAAATTTGAGGTTAGGTTAAACCACTGTAATTAAACACACTCAATGCAGTTGTGAGGTGCCCAGTAACTACATTTTACCAATTGTCTACTATTTTTGTAAGATGCTCAATTTTTTCCTCTGTTAGATTTATGGCAACGCATTTGTGGTTAATTATATGTTTGAAAAATATTTCTGCTGCCTTTGAGTTTCACAGATGATCCCTTGAGAAAAAGTAAATAGGAGAATTTAATTTACTTCTTTATATTGCATATTCTTTTTTGTGCCAAACCTCTTTCTTAGATTCCTTCTTTGCATTAGTAGCCTGTATTTTCTTACTTACCCTTTACTCTAAAAACCTTCCATCGCTATTGCTAGCTTTAATATCTGCCAGGACCTTTCTTCAGGTTAAGGCTATGAGAAGTGCAGATTGCAGATGATGGTTAGATTGTACAATGGGATTATGGAAGGATAATGGGAAACAATGAGAACAGAGGGACAAGGCACTCTGTGGTAATAAAGGGAAGAGTAAGGGAGTGAAAAAGCATCAGTAAAAGGAGAAAATACAATACAGATAAGAAAACCAACAGGGCAAGTAAATCATTAGTTACTATATCATAACAGTATCCAAGTATTCCCAGTGAATGTATGTAGGAGGCAACAATGCCATGTCAACAACCTCACTAAACCCTCCCAGAGGCTCACAGGGCAAGGTTTAAATAATTTCCTGATGGGAATGATTCCCCGTTTTGCCTTTGGGTAAAGTATTAGGCAAATGATCACAAGGGGTCCCAACCAAAGCAGTGCCAGGTGGTAAGTTAAACACTAAGAACTGGGATTAGGGGACACAGTGCTGGTGTGTAAGGGAGGAGGTTGATAAGGATAGGTTGCATTGCAGTAGTTTCTTCATTATAGCTGAAATACTTTTTGTTTTGCCAGTATTGTTAAACTAATCTGCTGGTTGTCATGGTGTCTTGGGCAGGAGGTGGTGCATCTTTGTCCTGGGCAAGAATTTTATATGAACAGGCCCCTTACAGCAGACTACTGAATGCTGCCACAGCCAGAGCCCCCCAGGCATGAATGGCAGTGAGAGAGAGCTCTATAGTTGTCAACTAATATATGTTGGTTGTCATCCAACATACGTGTGATAGTTTCAGTCTAGGCCTTCCTGGAGACCAGCTTGTAACCAGGAAGGAACTAGGGAAGTGACCAAGGAAGTATTCCATGCTATTCCTTTACATAAACTGAGGTATAAATAAGCCGGTCAGAGAGACCTCTCTCTCTCTTCTCTTCCGGCGAGATTTGGGAACAGTAGGTCCCTGCGTTGGTCTTGCTTATCTGGAGCTGAGGCCTGCAGCGACTGCTGTTGTCTGCCATGCGTGAGGGGGGAGCGCTGGGCTGGATTTGGCTGTCCCGCTCTTCTCTCTTCCGGCAGCTGAAGGTGACGGGTCTCTCTGCAGACGGTCTTTGCTTGTATAGGCCAGGGCCTGCCTGCTTGGACCTGCCCTTATCTCTGGTCCCTTTGGGAGATGTGGGGAGTTGGCTGGTGCCTCGCATGGTTCTGCTGTCTCGTTCGGGGAAGTATTTAATTCGTTTTTTGTATTTATTCGCTAGCTCTCTATTGAAGGGGTATATTTGGAGGATATTTTGGGTTTTTTTTAGATTTTTTATCCCTGTCTCCCCCTCCCTCTTCCCTTTCTCCCCCCCTCGGGAGCTCCCTATCATGTGTACAATATATTCAAATTGTATATATATAATTGTAAATACATGTAAATATATATTTTTTATATAATTCCATTGCTTTTGATTTCTCTCAGTTTCTATAGTTTTTTTTTCCCCTTTGCCTAAAGGGGGAGGGAGGGAAAAGGCTTTTGCTGAGTTTTGCAGACTTGGCAGGAAGTCAGCTCTAACTTGCTGAATATGTTATTCCGTTTGGGAAACTGACAAAAAAGAGGGGATTCCACAAAAAAACATGTATAAAGTTGTGGAGGTCCTTACTACAAGATTATGTAAAAACTAAAAGCTAAAAGCTTCAAGAGGAATCACAAAAAGTTGGAGGAAGTGAAATCCACAGAGTTTTTAAATATATAGAAACTTTTTCTTCTTGAAGGAGAACCTGTGCCACAAAAGTTTGGGAGATGAAGGCTCTTGGAGGGAATATTACCTGCGTTTGCCCTGTTCTTAAATTCATTTGATGGTGAGATGGTGTAACATGGTACAATAACTAGTATATTCTGAAATTAGCTGAAAATTTGAATTTATTATATACATATGAATAATGCTTCTTTTGATACCAAACTAAGCCTGGATCACGAAAACCACCAGAAACACCAAAAAGCAATTACTTCTTGAGAAACAACCAATCCCTCTCTTATCTCTATGTTCAGGTTTTAGGAGAGACCCACACACTTCCAAGGCAAGAGGATGAAATCAAAAGGGACAGTTCCGGCAGAAGAAAGACATGTGCTCAGAAGATACAGTAGTTTTACAGCACAGTAATGTGAAGGAACAAGATTCAGGATGGGAGAGGTTCCAGGTGTGGAGAAAAACATACAGCAATTGACAGGACTTTATTTATATGGACCTTAGAGTTATTATATGGACTTTACTGTTATTATGTGGTTTCATTGTATCCACACTACACAGTGCACAGCCTGGACATGCCCAGGCTTGCCACGAGTTTTGCCCGCTCCCTGCTTCCCCACTCCCCTCTTGGATTGGCTGAAGAAGCTGCAGAGGAGACAGTTACCATTTACCCTTTCCTTCCCCGGTTCCTCCCTCGTTCTTCCCGCTTTGCCTGTGTCCCTACCCTGATTTGTTCCCCCGTTTGTCTGTCTCATGCTCCACCCCATATTCTAGCCCTTTCCCCATCTGAAACTCATAAAACCCCTACACCCCTCAATAAATTATTCCAGTTGCACATCTACCTTTTCTCCGGACCCATTCGTGCTGTGTCACAGCCCCATCCCCCCTCAGACCACGCCACAGTAATTTTCCCATACCTGTTCTCATGCTAAATGTGCTGTTCTACAGAAGGAAATTACTTGTCTCTTCTGCTGTTTCACAAATGTTAATGGTTTTATCATCTCTCCTCTGGCTAACATTCTCCTGTACTCAACAGATGACAGCCACTGTATTTACTTGAATTGTCTACATCTAGTACAAACATAATAGTCAAACCCAGTACTATTGCTCCCAAACTACATTACTGTAGAGTCTGCTGTTCCTGCTGCAGACCTGAGAAAAGGTTTGTATGGCTGAAAATTTGTCAGATTAGTTCTAAAGGAAAAAAAATCTCATATCTACAAACCTTGCACTAATCAAAAAATGCAAAACTTGAAAAAGAATGTGAAGGAGGGAGGAAACACAAGCCCAAAGAAAACAAAACAGGATACATGAGGCATTACACAGCGGATGTGTTAGGTCTCTGGTAGTCAAAAAAAAAAATAAAAATAAAGACTAGTAAGAATGAGAAACTACTTTATCCTTATTAGATATTGCCTGAAAAATCCCCAGACAAGACTGGGGTTTAGGGGCTGGTATTATCAAATGATAGGTAGAAAGAGAACAACTTTTCCCTTTAAACACTGTTCAGTCTTTCCATCACAAAAACAGGCAGTGTGGTGCAGTCCAAATTAAAGGAGAAGCGGTATCACAGCTTCCTGCTAGAAATTACAGGATTTCTGATCCAGGGCTGCTTGTGTCAAATTGCCATAGTCCTGGCATGTACTGTCTCTTTCAATGCCAGTTTTTTTAACTGTTGTTGGGCAGTGTGGCCACGTACTGCCAGATTCTGTCATCAACACAAACAGAATAATCCACATGCACTTGGAACTCTGCAGGCAGATGGATTAGGGGTGGAGGTCAGAAGAACAATGTCATGGTTCTGCTTGATGTGGAGAGGTGCATTGTGACAGGACACTGAGACAATAAATACACTGGCGGGCTCCAACACAAGAAAGACATACACCTGTTGGAATGAATCCAGAGGAGGGCCACTAATTGATCACAGGTCTGAAGCACCCCCCCTATGAAAAAAGGCTGAAAGATTTGGGGTTGTTCATCCCGGAGGAGAGAAGGCTCTGGGGAGATCTTACAGCACTTTCTAGTATCTAAAAGGGGCAACAAGAAGGCTGGAAAGGGACTTTTCATGAGGGCAAGTAGGATAGGACATGGGGGAAGGGCTTTAAACAGAAAGAAGGTATGTTTAGACTAGATACTAGGAAGAAATTCTTTACTGTTAGGTTGGTGAGGCACTGGAACAGGTTGTTCAGAGAAGCTGTGGATCCCCCATCCCTGGAGGTGTTCAAGACCAGTCTGGATGGGACTCTGAGTAACCTTGTCTAGTGGAAGATTCCCTGTCCAGAGCAGTGGTATTGCAACTATTCCTTCCAATGCAAACCATTCTGTGATTCTATGATTCTATCCTGTTGTGGAAAAATCAAATTAGGTGACGTAAGAAAAGGGAACAGATAAAATAAGAGAAAATAGAGATTTAGAATACTGATGTAAAACAAGAAAAAAAACCTCAAGTGAGTATTTCCAAGTGAATCACTTTAATTATGTTGCAAATATAAAGTCTCCCCAATATAACAATCTCTCTGTGTGGGTATCTGGACTACAGGAATTGTGTGTTAACCTGTAAGGTACTTCTGTCTGCAGAGGATATTGTACACAGATAAGAAATTGTAATGATAGAGTTACTGATCCTCTAACAATTATGAAGGAAAACATCCAAATTTTACCTCCTGTTCCGCAATGTGAGACTCCAACATTCCTGCTCTCATCACATCTGAAGGTAGCTAGTACTGTGAAACTGCACCCTCTTCCTCTACTGTAATAAGCCTTTAACAAGTGACATTTGTTATTAGCAGCACCACTTGCACCACAGTAAATAAGTTCCCACTAATAGGTTTCCTATTCACCAACTATGCTATGGCTTATAATTTGTCTTCAGACATTTTGCTGAGCTGAAACACAGCATAGAGGGGAAGAAAAGACAAAAAAAAGGGAAAGGGTTCTTATTCTGACTTACGCAAATATGTCTAATTATATTCTGTGCCATTAGCATTAAATGAATTGCTGTTTCTGCTGGGAGTTGAGAGCCAGCAAGTTTCAAAGCTGTAGCTCTGCCTACTCCATCAAGCAGTGGAAATTTGTGTGGAAAACAGCAGCTGTCTTTGATGATGTTCATAACATGTTTATGGGTAAAACAGCCTCTTTATGATGGATATCTTATTAAGTATTTTAATACAGGAAAATATTTAATAAACAGTTTAGCCACCCTCATCATCAACTGAAGGAACTCATGAGGGCTTCGAGGTCATTGTGTTAGTCATGTGCCCTGTTGCTTCAGGAATCCATCTTGCTTGCAGGGTGTGCATGTTACTCATGAAATCTGCAACCTCTTGAGCACGTGGCCTAGCACAGCATTAATGTAGATAAGCTAAAAAGAATTTAATTTATGCCGAAATTTTTCAACTAACTGAGGTGTTTTGTTCTTGGTCAATATTTTTTAACTTTTTATTCCAAAACCTATGATACCAAGTAGCCTTTTTAAGGCCCCTAGGGCTTAAATTTAGGTAGAAATATTAAAATCTCTCTGGTTATTTTAAAAATACAAATAAAGACTTTGCGTAATCTTATGTTGTTAATACTGCAGAAATAAGCACATTTCATATTTTGTCAGTATGCTCACCTACATACCTATATGTCTATGAGTTTCCTTGTTCCAGTCATACCATGAAAAATCATGTCTGCTTAAGCTTTTAGTCAGCTTCTTGTGTTTTATAAGACAAGAAATGGAATTTAAAACCATAACATTTTCTAGCTTTTTTTTTTAATTTAAGGATTACTGTATGCAAGACAGTACAGAAGACAAACACATTATTGGTCACCAGTTCAAATTAATGAAAAAACAACCAAGATATGGTGCAGTGCATGAGAAGTAAAAGGAATTATTCAGGTTATCACTCAGTATATATTATTGAGGTATTTATTATATTTCTAGTCCTGGCAGTCAGAAGCTATCTGAAATTGATGGAATACATGAAAGTTTCATGTCCCAGGCTTGTAAGAACTTTTTCATTTCTCCATTCTAGTAAATGAGGAATCTACCACTCATACCACTGCAGCACTGCTAAGATTGTTTAAGACCTGGAACATGGCTTGGTTCCTGTGTGCAGGAGAAGACTTAATGGGAAGGCAGAAGTTGTTAATGATATTAGCATAAAGAAGTCAAGGATCTGCTTCCCAGCTGAAGATGATGGTTTCAGAAGTATCAGAGCAGACCTCCTGAGACTTAAACAAAGGAATCAACAGAAAAACTGTTGATTCAGTTTATCCCCCATCCTTGATGTCTCCTTTGCCTGCCATGCACAACCATCAGTACTGACCATGCTCAGTGTGTGTTTCTGCAAAATGAGAACAATGACCCTGTAAAGTGCTTGGAGGTCTGAAGAAAAGAGATTACTTTTAACACATACAAGGCTATTATGACTATCTTTTGAAAGTCAGTTTAAATCAAAGGAGCTGCAAAATGACAATAAAAGAAGAAAATGAGTGAAAATTTCAATTACATACGTGGCAGACAGAAGGAAAACTTACACTGAGTGGAATAATTTAATCTGAGGTATCATAGAATCATGGAATGGTTCAGGCTGGAATGACTGGAACCTTGTCTGTGACCCCTGAAATGAGCAGGGACATTTTCAACTAGGTCAGTTTTCTCAGAGCCCCATCCAACTTGACCTTGAATGTTGCTGGGATTGGGGCATTCACCACCTCTCTGGGCAACCTGTTTGAAAATTTCATTGTCCTCACTGTAAAAAATTTCTTCCTTATATATAGTCTAACTCTACCTTCTTTTAGTTTAAAGCTATTAACGCTTGTCCTACAGGCCTTACGATAAGTTTTGCCCCCATCTTTCTTATAAGTCCCCTTCAAGTATTGGAAAGCCATAATAAGGTCTCCCCCAAGCCTCCTCTTCTCCAGGCTGAACAACTTCAGCTCTCTCAGCCTTTATTCATAGGAAAAAATATGACTAGCTAGTTCCAATTTCAAAGCACACTGAGAAGATATTGGATTAGTTTACCATTTCAGATGACATCAGCTATAATTTTATTAGGTAGAGGCCTTTGGATGCTATTTTGATCCCTGATAATTAGTAATAGTGATAAATTTATAGTGCTTCGATGTTAACTGTTCACTTCAAAGAAATCACATCGTTTCACCTTATTTCGTGTGCCAAAGTGGCTTCAGGTTGAGTTCAATTTCTCTTTCTTTGGTCTCCTGTTATGCAGTACTGCAACCCTTGGGAATTTATGCAGAGTCAACTTGTTCTTGATCCTTCCAGACTCATTCCCATAAATAAGTACTTCCAGAAGCATCTCCTACAATTGCTGCTTTTGACACGGGAGGAGGCCTCTCCTCTTCACTCAGAGTAACTTGCCATGTCATACCAAGACTGATCTGGGTTTTGCCTCATCTGGGATGACTAATGTTTTAAATATTTATAAACCAGTGATCACACTGAGACATCTGCTGTCATTACATGAGTGTTTTCCTTCTTTTTTCCCCAGTGGAAGTGTGCAGCAATTACTTGCTCTGTTTCTATGTGCAACACACTTGGAGGGTCCGGACTTCAGCTGTGCACCTAAAGACATCTCTGTAGAAGTTAGTGGAGCTTTGCTGGTCTTTACAAAAACCCATCATCATACCTCAAAAAGACACCTGAGTCCCACATGGAGGTGTTTTCCACCATTCCCTGTGTTTGTTAAGTAATTTCTTCCCCAGCTGAATCAAGGCGTTGCTGGCTGATAAGCTCACTGTTATATGTTACTGGAAAGTTGATCCTATTCAGCAGCACTGCTGTTTAACTCACTGCCTGATCAAGCAATGTGCTTTGATTTGGGTAGTGTCAGTGAACTTCAGAAAGTAAAAAAAAGGTTGAACCAAGCACCAAACTACATGCTGAGGTGCAAAAAAGAAAGTGTGTATATGTTACAGTATTGACATTCAGGGGCACAACCTGTGTATAAACCAGTATAAAGTAATGGTTAAAATTCCAGAACATTTTTTGCTTCCTGTGGGACCATGACGATTTTGATAGAATACACATTTGGCAATGCCACTACATTGTTGCATTGACCAAATGCCTGACATTAACAGGAATCATGTTTTTTCTCTCAGAATCATTCTCAGGTACATTTTCAGGTCACCCCTTAGGCTTTTCTCACAGGGAATGGAGGAGGCATGACTGACTGCAAGCATTCCCGCATGGGCTTTCATCTACTGACCATCATCTGGTGGTAAAAACATGGTGGCACAGCCTGTGGAACTGGCTTAGGTTGTTTCATGCATCCAACAGAGCAGGGCTTTCACTGGAGCAGTCTACAGTGGTACGCCCACCACCACTGGTGTCCTCTGAGCTCTCTTTGCAGCCATATCCTTCATATTATGTATCCTTCATATGGGACAGAACACTGTGTGTGTGTGTGTGTGTGTGTGTGCATGTGCATAACCATTCACCAGCTCTTATGTCTTGATGTTCTTACCAATGCCCATGACATGTGGTCTCAGCTGCATCTCACTTCAGTCGTCTTAGAACACATTTGGATACAGATTCTGAAATAGTCCCTTGTCAGAAACCTTTCTTACAACCAGTAATAGACATCTGAATAGTCCCTAGTGATTTTCAGAGTGTTCTTTGCTTAGATTGCTCTGGCCAAATCTGGTACCACAGGGAAAACTCCCACCTCCTACCAAACCCTGCAGGAAGGATGGAAATTGAGCACTTACAGGACCAGGCCATTTGGCATCTTTCTAGTTGAGCAGGTCATTTGTAGTTTGCAAATCCCTGAATCCTTCCTCAGCACATGGAAGGGATTAGACACAGCAGCATCGGCCAAAAGACTGACAGCTGTGATTCATACTGAAGTGTTTCCTGCTGGGGCAGATTGTAAACACTGAAAAAATGCAGGTGGCCTCTTCAGACAAAGAGGCACTTTTTTATTTCCTTTTTTTTTTTTTTCCCCCAGTTCTGGTATGTCCTTTCTGTGGAGGACATATCTCTCCTTGTTCATTAGACTTGTTGGATATTTATCTCTAAATTTAGATTAAACTTCCTGTACTAAGGGTGAGTACTCCAAAGAAGGTATACTATCTACATTGATGTTAGTGGGAAGCAGAAAGATGATGAAGGTGAGAAATCCTGACTTTATGGAAGAGCACTGTGCAAAAAGTAGAGCCAGGATCACACAAAGGGAGATTGGGCACATAGGTTTGGTGTAATCCTTCTGAAGAGCACCTGTGTTAATAAGTAGGATTTAATTCACCTGTATCAGAGATTCCCAATTCATTTCCCACCCTATTGAGAGTGACAGCTCATCTATCTAAATTTGTTGGACCAGAAAGTGAGATAACGATACCTGACTCTTTTCTAGGGCTAGGAGATAGTATCTTAATAAAAAGTTCTGTGAAGTACTCCTCAATAAATAATAAGCAGTAATGGGACAGAAATGTTGAAGTTATCAATCAGCTTGATCTTAGGCAAATATATTTTCCTTGAGCAGAAAGGTAAAAGTCACTGTCTCTATCTTACACAGACTGAATGGAATTTCAGAGGGCTATGAGAGGTGAAGGTTAACCTTCCTGTGCAGTAATAATGTATTATAGGTTTGCACAATTGAGTAACTCCCTGTATTCATTACATATAAGAACAAGAAGGAGTTTTACATCATCAAGTTTGACCAATTTCACAAGCCATTGCATTTCATGCAGTCACTCATGTATGAAAACACCTTATTTGACTAAAGTATGTCCTTCAGAATGGTTAATAAGGCTGAGATTGAAAACACCAAGAGCTGGAGGATCTTGCTCCTCTCTTCATTATGGACTTTAATGGGAACTTGTCCTTATATTTAAACACATATAAAATTTCTCGTTGAAATGTGTAGCACTTAGGCTTCCAAATGTCTATAAACTCTTCCAAGTATGTCTTTCTCCACTAGATTTAAAACTTCTTGTGTATCCAGATTTTATTACCTGTAAAAGTACTTAGGCACAAGCATCGAGCCACTGGTCATGCTACTTGTGATACCTTAAACAGTCTGATCCTGCCAAGTTTCTCACTGTAAAACCTTTTCTCTGGTCCTCAAAGGTCTTACACAGAGCCTACTTTGAGTATACATGTATAGGGAGCTCTGTTGGCTTGATTTCTCAGCCAATCTCTATTCCTTCCTTTAAGGAGGTTGCGAGACAGGTTTTTTATAAATCCATGCTGAAAAGTGATATGGAGAACAGAGATTTCTTTTAACACCTGTTACCGGACAAGGAGAAAAAATGCTCTGGGCTGCTTGCAAACTCCCACAACAGAGAGTGTCAAAAAGCAAGGAAAGTTTGTGTTGTTTTATAGATAATGGACATGCTTTGCTTTTAGTCATGCACATGAAAATGTTAATTTACTGTATGTTTTTTAGCATTCTGGTAGTGATCTGCTGTTGCTCCCATCAGACAAAGAAGGAAAAAGGGATAACACACTCCTTAACAAAAAATATGGGCTAGACAGGAAAGAAGAGTTTCCCCCTCTGATTGTCTGTGGATACTTTTATCAGATAGTGAAAAAAATATTTAAAAAGAAAAAAGTTTCAGGAATTGGCATTATCACAGAATCACAGAATATGCTGAGTTGGAAGGGACCCACAAGGATCATCAAGTGCAAACCTTAGCCCTGCACAAGACAATCCCCTAGAGTCACACTAGGTGCTTGAGGATGTGCTTCTTGGTTCTGTCAGGCTTGATGCTGTGACCACTTCCCTGAGGAGCCTGTTCCAGTGCCCAATCAGTCTCTGGGTGAAGAACCTTTTTCTAACCATCAATCTAAACCTCTCCTGACACAACTTGAGGCCATTCCCTTGGGTTCTGTCACTGGTCACCACAGAGAAGAGATCAGTGTCTGTCCCTCCTCTTCCTCTCAAAAGAAAGTTGTAGATTGTGATTATCAAACTTTGCAAACTGTAGTGATGTATTTTTTTAGACATTTAGAACTGAAGCCTTACTTAGAGACAACAAATTGTAGTTTGGTAATTGCCCTCAGAATGGCAGAATATACTCCCTTTTGGTGATTAATTAAAATTATTATAACATTACCAAAACTTTAAATATTGCATGGTGAAAAAAAAAATTGTATTAAAACATACACTCCCTCAAAGTGTATAATATACATACACTCCCTCAAAACAAATAATACAACATTTTCCTTTGATGAAGATGTAAGATATCTTAAGACAGGAACAAGGGATTTTCTGGCTGGTTAAACATCTACAGTGTAGTCATCTATACCTGAACTTGACAGCTTTGCTTACCCTTGGAGTAGCAGGAAAAAAGGCACTTATGGGACGTGTCATGTAGTCTGTTTTAGGTAGCTCCTTTAGGACAAAATGAATCACAATCCCAATGTGCCTAGATGACAAGCTCAGACATAGAGATCCACGTTTTCACATGTGTTTAGCCCCACCAATCCTATCCCAGTCTCTTTCTCCTCCACAATACGCATAGCTTGAACTACATAATTCCCTTCTTCTTCCTCCAAATCCTCACTAAAACGATCTTGCACACAATCTGTCTCTACATGATAGTAGTTCAGGCTCGTAAAGATTTCTTTCTTGTTGATCTCTATGCCCTCCAGTGATTTGTCAGGAATAGAGAAAGTTGCTTTCCTAAGCTGCAGGGCTACTTTGGGTGCTGAGGAGTGAAGTGTCTTACCACTTACAAATTCCTTTTTGCTTTACTTGTCATTCCAAATTCTTTGGATCCAGCTCAATGGATTCACATCATAAAGATTATCTTCAACTTTCATGATAGTTTACACGCAATACTTGTCAGAGGAGATAATCAGTTTTTGATGGTGTCTGGCTGGAGTAATTTTCACCCCTTAGCACAAAAAAGTGGCTTGCAACATTTGACTATGGCATATCATGCACTTTTAAGGATTTGCAAAGAACATGTGGATTTCTGCAGCTTCAGAATGATTTTGTGAAAGCTCCTACGGTTGTTCAAGTTGCAAAAAGTCTGTTCTGTGGGAAAAAAAGTGTTTCTTTTCCATGAGTTTTGCTTGCCTGCAAAGGCACTAACCTTAAAAAGGAGTGGAAGTTAATCAGTGCTTTGCCTGTATCAGTCTGTATGGCCATGTTACCTTATTAGTACTGCAGAACCTGTTACCTTTGCTAAACCCAAGAGTACCTGCTAACTGTGGTTATTCCCTCAAGTAGCAGACTCCATACAAATAATATCTGCCTTTGAGATGCTTTCCTGAAACTTGATTTTCTCACACTGATTTTTACTGGTTTGAAGTAGAGGGGTCTGCACATGATATGAAGAACATACAGGTTAACTCTGTAATTACTCTTTTTTCTCCCCTTTTGAAACCAAGAATTCTATGAGATTTGATTCAGCACAGAAAGGTAGCAAAGTTATAAAAACATCATGACACCTGTTGCAGACCCAACCTTTCGTTAGAAAAAGGCTTATAGTGGTTTTAGTGGTACATCTCTCAGCACCTTTTCTTGATGCATCAGTGTTGCACTCACATGTGGTTAATCCACACTCAGCAACTCCTGCAACCCTACTAGTGTCAGAGTTTGTCTTTCAGGTCCAGAATCATTCCATCAGTGACAGAGCAGTCGTTGTTGCAGCAAGATCCACAGTCTGTACTATCACCATTGCCTAGCTCTGTTATTTTATTTCTGCTGTCATCTATCTACTCTTGCCAGCAAAAGGAATAAGGCCAAGTGGGAAAGGCAATTCTCAAATGTGTCTCTGCTTTCTTCAAGAGCAACACATTTCTTCTTGCCTTGGCCCCACTCCTTTCTGTTGAGTGTGAGATCTTTCCCTGAGTCTTCCAAGCTTTTTCTTTCTACAGTTTGGAAGCATTTTAAGTTTCTCTTCTGGCCTCTTACTATAAATTTTCTGTAAGGAAGAATCATTATTGAGGTGATTGTTCTTAATATCACTCTATAGGTTCTTATAGGACCTACCTAATTTTTTCAGGCATTTTGAACAAAGCTTCACCAGTAGATATGACTTTCTGAAATCTAGATATCTCAATAATTACTTGAGTTATTTTTCTTTTATATGACACTAGGCAGTTGCCTAGCCTGCACCAGTCCCAGTATGACATCTATCAATGTGGGAAATCCAAAATCCATTTATTTTCCAAAGTACTCATCACTTACATAATTGAAGTACACTTCAAATAGGTATGTGATTGAGGAATATGTAAAATTATAAAGAGTTGAATTGAAATGTGCTTGGCACTTCTCCCAAGTATTGCTTAGAGATTTTATGCTTCTTCAGAGCGGATGTCATCAGGGGTACGATTATCCTCCAGCTAAGGAATAAATTATTTCCATGCCACTCTATGAAGAGCTTTATATATGACTGTGGAACAGAGTGTGTCATAAAAATGCTGTCCTTCTATATCCTCTTGGGCACATATGTGATGTATAGTGCCAGTTCTTATACTTATTTCTTACAAATCACCATCTTGGAAACATTTATTAATAGTAAAAAGAAAATAAAAATCCAGGTGATATTAAAGATACTCTTCAAAAATACAGTTTTAAACATCAATGCCACTGTTTTGCCTTTGCAATACAAGTTTGGTTCTACATATTTAAGCTACGTTTGACCTTTAGTGACTGATGTATCATGTTAACAGTGGTGGATACTTTTTGTTTCAGAAGAACTGATAGTTTAGAAGGAGTGTATATTAATGCAGATCACTGGAACATCAGCACAGATAAGATTATTCAACCCATTTTGGCCTAGATGTATGAGTGTACTATAATTGTAAATCTTGGATGTAAGCAGGCAAGCATTCAGGTGAGACTTCAGTTTTGTTCCATATGTTGTTCTTATATTGTTGCCCTTCTGAATTAGTTATGTTGTAAGTCTAAAAGCAGACTTGACTGAGCCAATGATGTTATGTAAATTGTTTTTCTTGATTCAGGTAATACGGTGCTATTCTCCTCTGATTTCATTCCCTCAGCTGGTACCTGCCTTTGATCAAACTCGGAGGACTAAGAAAAACACTTATATAAGAACTAGCTATATATATACTCCTCTTACAGTTTCCTGTTGTATGGAACTTAAACACTTCCAAGACAGAGTTCTTCTCATACATTGCTAAGGTCTAAAATAGGTCATACATATGGTACCTATTTCTGTCCATGGACCATAAAGCCAGTTTAAGATTAAAGGCTCAGTCGTGGATGCATATGCCTACTGAATGCATTCTTGAAGCCTGACTATGCTGACATAGGCTGGAGCATCCTATTTGTGGTGACAGGTGTTCACCAGCAGCATAACATCCTGGTTTTTTATCATAGTTTATGGATGCAAAGAATAATTATTTCCTTCCTATTAATTATTATTCCTTCATAATAATTATTTTCTTTATTCAGTAGAGCAGAAAATATCTATTTAGCATTTCGATAAGCTCCACAACAACTGGTAATGACTTCACAATAAATTCTAGGAAATTGTACCTTGAGAATTTTTCTTTCTCTATGTGACCACACAAAGTCTTAGGGAAAAAGAAGACTTCATCTCATCAGCCAGGGTAAAGAAATTGATGAATTCCTTAGCCAAGGCACAGTTTGGGAAAAGTCTTCTTTTTCATCTACTAGCATTGTGAGAAAAATCTTCATAAAACAGAAGCTGGTATATTGACCTTTAACGCAGGCTGGGGAGAAAGCCATGACTCATCCACAACTAGTTCATCATCTTGCACCTGACAGTGCGTGCTAGTATAAAAGTAAACCGGAAAAAGAAATGAACCCAACTCAAGAGATTACAAGTCAGAGTTACAATTTACTAAGAAGATTACAATAAATACAATGATACAAAGAAAACTGGTTTTAACCCCCAAAGACAGATTTGCCCCCTGGGGCAGAAACAGAACAGTTTTCATTAGCCCCTGTGCTGAGCACTCCGTGGCCCCCTGGATGCAAAGCAAAAGGTTGGTCCAGATAATGGTCACAGTCCTCTTGAAGTAATGATTGCACTCCTGTTGAAGTTCTAGTCCTCCTCTGGATCTGACAAGTGGCACCAGGAGTCCCAAGCCCCCAAGATTATATATGCTTAGTTTCAGGTGGGAATGTCCAGTACCTCCCCCAGGGCACGGAGTTTCACAATGAGTGATTTAACTCTGAGAGTCATGGGATACTTTTGGAGTCTTTGATGGTCTAGGTCATTGCAGCTGCCTATTATGCCAGTCCAGCATGGCCCATTAGCAGAGATGACCCCTCAGGCTGGGTGTGAAGGTGCTAATGCCTTCTTGGAGGGGAGTCACTACAGCTGAGTCATTGGTGTGAAGACAAAGAAACACTCCTCTGCCTTGCAGTGTTCTTTAACATCCAGCTTGTAGCCCAAGGTGTCGGGTGTGCCTTAGGCAGCTGCTGCAAACAATCTATTTATTGACAGTCCATCAGAAATGACACAGAGGGTGTAGAATACACAGTTTTGGTTATACCCACATACTGATAAACTGGTCGCAGCCTCTGTAACTAGGATACAATGACAAGGTTCTTAATGCCCATCTTCTTTGCCTCAGCACTGTATGTCTGTACGTATGTATATCCTCTACCTCTCTGTCCTTATTTTATTTTTGTCTGATTTGCATTTTTTAGACATTTCCTGTAAGTTTTGTCTCTGCCAGAGTCATTGTTGTCTTGCTTTCTTGACAAAGTATTGATCACAAGTTATTTCACTTGAAAGCTGTTGTGACACTTTGATGATCTGTAAGTGCTATATTAGCTTCATTCAGATTTCTGGAAATGTCAAGAACTGGAACATGCTGGCAAATCCAGGAAACCTCTCAGAAGACTATCCCTTTAATAGACATCCTGGAGAGACAGCTGTGTGGCATTGGATTTTCAGAAGCTGGTGAAGTTCATATGTTTTCTTT
The DNA here is from genome assembly GCF_025592945.1 of Manacus candei. Taxonomy (NCBI): domain Eukaryota; kingdom Metazoa; phylum Chordata; class Aves; order Passeriformes; family Pipridae; genus Manacus; species Manacus candei. The sequence goes on along the minus strand of NW_026138062.1, from coordinate 30,252,664 downwards.
CCTTCTTTGGAGATGTTTCCACTGGCTCATCATTCTTTAGGGCTTTATATTTACAATGAGAATTCCCTGTTTACAGTGAACTGCTCATTTTTTCTCCCCTAGATTTTCTTCAGCATCTAAATAAACAAAATAAACAATAAATAGATAAAAAAATATACAAGCAGAACAAAAAATTGTCACAAAATTGTCACATTCCTAATAACATAGAAAAATTAGCCTTAGAAAAAGAACTCTGTTTACCGACATGGAGATAGTCATCTAAAATTTTGCCAGGTATCAGTTCTTTGCTGATCCAAGAATGACGTATAGAGTCATCCCACCTGCAGTGAGCAGAGCATTGAGCCATCATTTTCATGGGCCTCACAGAGCTGCTGTGATAGAGGAGTGACTAAGATGCAGGAGGTGCTGTTGTGCTCTGAGCTTTAGCAGAGATCTCTCTGCAGGACTCTGGTGAGGACCATGGTGCTGACTGCAACACACAAGCGTGTCTGGGACAGCATAGCCCTTCAGAGCCAGGTCAGACCTGCGCAGATTTTGAACCCTTTTAGTTTTTAAAACCACCTGCAAATTAGGATAGTGAAAGGGGAGATATCTCCTATTAGCACCTATTATTTTATTAACTAAAGACTTAGGAGAATCTTTACATACCCCATGTCTGCAAAGTAAACTATAGCCCTTCAGCTGCATGCTGTATTTGTTTTAGAAAATGGAAAAAATCTATTCCCAGTGAAGTTTTTTTCATTGCTGGTGCCACAATGAAAATAACTTAGAATCCTTTTTCTGCATACTAATAAGGTAACCATTCTATTTAGCACTTCTAAATTTAATAGTGGTCATAAATCTTCTGACTAGCTTTCCAAAGTGTCAGGGAATGAATGTTTTATTTGGTCTTTTCTCTGTAGAATAGCAATATTTGTGATCTTCCAGTGGTGTGTAAGCCTATCTATCACTTCTTAATGAGGGAATATGAGAGGATCATACTGAGATCAAATCATTCATGTCTTCTGCTCACAGGGTCAGGAAATTAATAATCACTGATGACTTTCCTCTTCAGTCATCGCACCACAACTCAACTTTAGTTTGTGTCTGACTGAAGCCTCTCAGGGAAACCTTTCATGGCCATTTTCTTTTCCTGAGGAATGGCCAATCTTTTCCAAAGTGTCCCTAACAAGCACAAAGCAGAATGAGCTTGCTGAGCATCTACTTTATGCAAATGGCTCTCATCCTGGCAAACCTGTGTGCTTGCCACTGCTCAGCACCACGTCTTCCCACCTTCTGCCTCTCCTGTATTCAGCCTCTGCCAATGTATTTCTCTAACTTGAGTTTGTAAAAGTAATCTAATGAAATATTTTTTAAAAACTAATCTCCAAAAGAGAAGTTTTATTTTTAATCTAGATCTTTGATCCTCTGAGTTTACATTGACGCATCTCTAGGAGGGTTGATTTGGGTTAGGTTGGAAGCAATGGGGATGAAAAGATGGCAAAAAAGGTATTGGTTAGGTCCACCCTCCACTGACAAGCCTACTGATTCATTAAACCACATGCTCTGTAGTGAGCCAGCTATTTCCATTTACTCTTTCTGGTTTTGACTTCTTGTACTTTTGTGGCAAATCTTTTTCTCCCTTGTGTTTATGAGATGATCAAAGTTAGTCAGGGTTGCACTGCTGCAAACCATAAATGAAGCTTTATTGCACTGAAGAAATGTTTTAGTTTCAGTGAAGCTTCTATTGACTTCAGTTCAGTGAAAATAAATTCTGCAGCTGAAAACTTTTTGCTTTACAAAGATCTCTCAAATTTTTACAAAGACAATTGAGAAAAAACAAATTTTTAGGTTAAATGCAGAAAATTCCCTGATGATCAAAGATAAATTGCCCAATGATTAAGCAAATGAAGAAAGTATAGTCTGTTCAAGATATGCCTTTGAAAGGTTGTTATTTCAATCAGATTCCCCAACAAAATGATTGTGTTTATTCCTTTGGCTTTCTAGAAACAGAACCTTTCAAATTATATTTTTTCATTGAAGCAAAACAAAATGTGTACCCACGACTTGCCATCCTATCTTGTTTATATTTACATATATATATGTCTGTATGTGAAATATGCTTCTATGTTTACTAATTATGCTTAAGATTAATAAAATTCAGATTATGTTTTTCAAATAATTTAATTCATCTTTATGTTGGGGTAGGGTAAACAATTTCTAACAAAGAACTTATGAATATTCTTTCTGTCCAGGAATTCTCTGTGAACAAAGCCTAATTATTCTCAGTGTAATTGTCATCCATAATTATTTCCTCAATAATTCATGCAAATAATTTGCAGTTATAGTTCTTTCTTAAGTAGGTTCATTGAGCCCATTTGAATTCTGAGCTATGGTGGTTAGCATGATCATTCTGTATGTTTCTATTCTTGATGGCACAGGCAACTGAATCAAACTTTTCATTCAGCATAAGTGCTCTTCAAAATTGGGATGGATTTATGTGTGTGATTTAGTACTTTTCAGTGATGGAAGCAAATTGACTGCAATTCTTTTAATCAATTATCTGGTGCAACCCAAAACTTTTGATGACTAAATTCTTGAATTCAATAGTCAGTCTGGAACAAATTGTGCTGTTAATCATTCTGAATGTAAACTTGCTAAAAGACTGCTAAAAGGCAAACCAGTGTTTTAAACATCAAAGGAATATTTGGAAAGGTAATTTTAATCTACTGCTGACAACATCTAGGTATAAATATTCTCACTAGCCCAAGAATATGTACCAATGTACTTTATAGAAGAATCAGAAGGGAAAAAAACTCAGTTGAAATACGGTAAATTTGTTAGTCTTTGAAAGAAATCCTCAGAGAGAAAGAGAGAAAGATCCCTTCCTCTGACTGTTGATTTAAATCTCAAGAATTTCAGTGACCAAAACTGCTTGATTTAGACAGAAGAAAAGGGAAATTTTAATTAATTTCTACTTGAGATAACAATTAAGGTTTATTCACTCAGAAAACTGAGTTTGGGGTGTTTTTTTATATTAGTTCTCTTGATGTTGTTTTTTTATATTAGTTTTCTTGATGTTGTTTTTTTTTCCTTTTTTTCTATTTGCCAAGCTTCAAGTTCTTACCAATACCATTACTGCAAAGCTTGCTCAGTTTATTGGCATATAAGCTGATAAATAAACTGCTTTAACTATGACATCGTTCTTCTGATATTTGACCAATTAAAAGTGGCGTAACATGGAGGAGTGAGTCCCAATGGAAAGAGGCAACTTCTTCTCACAGTTGGGGCACTGGTATCAACATCTGAACACATAGACACACTAGGATGATCAAATACCTATAACTGCTGCAGCAGGGCATTAAATGGTGGATGCTAAAATGCCTGACTTGAGACAACTTCCTCCCCACTCTCAAAGGGCAAACTAATTCGTTAGGTTTTGCAGTCTAACACGTGAGACAAAAACTTTGGCAAATGGTTGCTCAGTGTTGTCATGCTCTTTTGAGCAATTTAGGAACCAGACTGGCACTTCAGATGCTGAGACCTCTTTGAAATTGCTGGAGCCCCTTTCTTGGAGAACCTGCATTGAAACTGTGGAAGAAGACCAGGATCTGCACTGCCACCAAAGGAGAACACCAAAACACTCACCTGCCAGGTTACTGTAGTCTTGCCTGGCACACTGAGGAGAGACAGTGTTTGCCACAGCCACGATCCTTCTTCTAGTGCCCAAAAAGATTAGATCAAGAAATTCTTCATGCTGATTATAAGATCTCTCAGACATTGTTGAATATGTGAAGCTTCTGCCTCTACAATCCCAGGTCCAGCTGGCAGCAAGGTTGAACATGTGTTCCCTGTTAGCACACACACAAAATGCTTGAGATAACATATGAATGCTTGACATACACATATATATAGTTGGCTACACAGATTAGCACAGACAGAAAACACCCATCACTCATGCAAACTTAAATGGCAATGATGGCCCAGTCCTATTCCTCCTTTTCTGCTGGTGGGGATTGAAGTCCTCTAGTGTAGTCTATGCACATGTATATGCATTCACAGAATGGATCACTCCTGCTGGAAAGGACACTCAGCCCATCCTTTAACCTTTCTGGCACTTGGAACTATGAGCCTCTCCCAATGATCTCCACACTTCTGTGGGCAGGGACACCCTTAGGCAGAGTGTTGGGGCAGAATGTCTCCTGGGGCCATGCCCTGGGTGTTTTCCAGGTCCAGGGGCTGCTCAGCTTCCTTGGGCACTCATCAGTGGCTGGGTCAGGGACTACCTGGGCACCACGGGGTTAGAGGGTTCCCACTGCTGTTGCTCCTCTGCTCCTTTGTATTTGCAGCAGCCAGCCCTTAATCACAGCTCCAAACATGATCCTACTTATCCATTACTGATATGCTAAAGGCGTTAATTGGCAGTAAAACTGACAGTCACATCCCTGTTTATTACATTTTCATGTCCCATTTTATACAATTTTTTCAACAAACCGTTCAAAACTGACTCATATTTACAGTAAATTAGCTAAATTTGACTTTTCGCTCATCAAGAGCTGTCTGAGTGCTGCTGTGGTCAGATTTGTTCCATACTGACAGGGCAGAGCTGATGAAATTTAAGTCCAAAATTAGCAATTATTTTCTTGTTCTGGTTTTTGATTATTATTTTTTATATTGTCAACAGTATAAAGCCTTGCTCAGTGGATACTTGTTGTAAGAATGAACATATGGAAAATATTTAGATAATCATCTTTAAAAACTCAAGAGAGACCTATGGCAAGGACCACAAGCAGAGAAGTGCATGTGTAACAGATATCTACAGTGTATAACTCTCATTTTAGTAAAAGCCTATGTCTGGAAGTTTCAGTGCAAGTTGAAGGATTCTGGCTGAGGTCTTTACTGAGTGGAGGTGGACCTTAAACACTATATTTCACCTAACACTGACAACATGCTCTTGGAGTTGGGTTCACAGGCATTCAGAGAGCACACTCCTGGTTTCCTGGCAGCACCTGCACATGGGTCTGGGATCAAACTGGGCACATGGAATTTCTGTTAATATCATTAGCCAATATTCCTGAAAAGTGTATCTCCCGATCAACACTGTATTGCCGCACCCTGTTCTTCCAGATCTGTCTGATATGATGACTTCTCTTTCTGTGTGATCCAACTCAAAAAAGTCGTTCTCCAAAGAGTTAATCAAGCAGCATAAAAAGGAGTCTGTTCAACAGTGTCAGACATCCCGAGTGAGCCTTTTCTGTAGATTTCTGTTTGCACTTCTGACAGCAGCATCTTTTTAATAGAAGGCTGGATACAGCCTTTCATGTTGTCATTAAAAAGCATTTCCAGGAAAAGCAGAAATAGGCCTAACAAATACAATGTTGGGGGGGGGACCAAAAATTTTTGTTTAAGGATTTTCTGACTAGTAAATTAGAACCCTGTGTTTTAAAATAAACTAATCATCAATGTCCTTTGACTGTTGCAATGCAAATTTGCAGAGGAGCTTAATGGGTTTGAGAATACCATGTGTAAGTGTAAGGTCTCAGGCTTCATTACTCTGGTGGATTGCTCCAGTGAAGGCACATCTCCACCTGGGATTTGCCTGAGCTGAACAAATGTTTCAGTAAATCTTTTTTTCCTGTTATGTATGTGTGGCAGATGGCCAGACTTAAAGGATGTTGGAGGGGAAAGTATTGAAATTCTCCCCAATGTACTGCAAAGGAGCTGAGGAAAGACTTCATGCCTTGTCCACTGATAGGGGCCCCAGGTGGTAACTACCAGCTGCCTGATTTGCTCTGGTTTTGGAAACAAAAACAGAGACTTCTGCATTTTCCAGAGTCTTGTCGATGTCCAAATTGAGATCTGAGATGAGTGATGTTCCTCTAGGGTCTGTACTGGGACCAGTACTATTTAATATCTTCATCAGTGCCATGGACGGTGGGATGGAGGGCACCCTCAGCAAGATTGCAGATGACGTCAAGCTGAGTGGTGCAGTTGACACACCTGAAGGATGGGATGCCATCCAGAGGGACCTGGACAAGCTTGAGAAGTGGGCCCACAAGAACCTCATGAGGTTCAACAAGGCCAAGTGCAAGTTGCTGCACTTGATGAGGGCAACCCTCATTATCAACACAGACTGGGGGGATGAAGGGTTTGAAAAAGAGCCCTGCCAAGAAGGACTGGGGGCTACTGGTGAAAAAAAAAACTAGACATGACCTGGCAATGTGAGCTCTCAGCCTTGAATTCCAACAATATTCTGGGCTACATCAAAAGACACGTGACTAGTAAGTCAAGGAAGGTGATTCTCCCTCTCTACTCTGCTCTCGTGAGACCCCACACAGAGTACTGCATTGAGCTCCAGAGACCTCAGCATAGGAAAGACGTGGACACATTGGAGCATGTCCAGAGGGTGGACACAAAAATGCACCTCTCCTATGAAGCCAGGCTGAGAAAGTTGGGGTTGTTCAGCCTGGAGAACAGACAACTCTGAGATGACCTTATTGCAGCCAGTACCTATAGGGGGCTATGAGAAAGATGGGGACCCTCTTTTTAGCAGGGTCTGTTGCAACAGGACAATGGTTTTAAACTAAAAGAGGGTAGATTTAGACTAGATATGAGGAGGAAATTTCTCACATGAAAAGCGGTAGAACACTGGAACAAACTCCACAGAGCTGGGGAATGCTCCATCCCTGGAAACATCCAGGTCAGGCTGGACAGAGCTCTGAGCAACCTCATCTAGTTGAAGATGACCCTGCTCATTGCAGGGGATTTGGAACTATATGACCTTTAAAACTCCCTTCCAACCCAAACTATTCTATGATTCTATGACTGGCTCTGGCTACACAGGCCCCAGCTGTGGTAGTCACTTCTCCTGTGGATCCATGGGAAAGATCGTCCTTCCAAATCAGAGACCAGAGCAGAGGAGGTCACATGCCTAATGTGATATGTGACACAGCTATTTTTAAAGGCGTTTAAATACCTAATTCTGCTGAAAGACTGAAAACATTTTTAAGGGTTCACAGGACTATGGCTTGGGCATTGCATTATTTGCAGCTGCGCAGCTGTGCTACGACGATTTGGTAGTTTCTAATCACAAAGTATGATGGCATCCTCAAGCCAAGGCAAATATCTGCCAGCAGGCTCCTAGGCACCCTGAGTACCCAATCAATGTCCACTTGAAGTGTATCAGCATTTTGTACGGACTTTCAGATGGTCAATTCACAGTAGAAGAACCTTGAACCCTTTCTATTTGGGATGAATTTCAACTTGCCATTCCAGGCAGTCTCACAGATTTCACTATCTCTTCTGCCCATTTGCTTTCTCCTCTTCCTTCCTGATGTTAAGACACAGAATGAAATCCATATATTTCTGGCTGTGTATTGAACCAGAGGGAACATTTTCATTAAACCTAGAATTGAAAATTGTATTGTAATCACTGAGATGCTAAAAGTCAGGTTTTCAAGTCCAGGAGATTTATAAAGTTTTAAGAGTATTTCACTGAATCTTCATGCTCCCGGAGAAAAGCTTTTAGAATCAGCCAGAGATAAATAATTTCAGGATATATTTACGCACATATATATGTGTGGTTTAGAATTCTGCCCACGACTTCAGTTATTCTCAGGAATGGTGAGTATAATCCAGCTCAGTTTTCTTTTGCAGCAGTTCCAGGCAAACAGAACACAGAATAGCTGTGGCCTTAACCTATTGTCTACAAGAAAACTTGCCAACCTAGTACAGGACTTAAGCAAAATCTGTGTCTGATGGATTTCTCACTGTGCTCTGAAGTGTTTCTGTATCTCTTCTTCCCCACATTTTAGAAGCTACAGACTCACAGTCCTTTATCTCTAATTGCTGAAAATTCACCTTTCTTCTCCCCACTTCTCTTCGTTCTGTGAGCTATCAATCAGCAAAGAGGAACTAAAGTCATAAACATTAGCACTGAAAAAATCGAAGGGATTCCTTTTGTTCAGAAAGCAACATTTGTTTTCCTAATTAAGAGACATTTTGGTTACTGCTTAGCGGCTTCTGGAAAATATATTGCTGCTTCTACCGAATGCTTTGACAAAGTTACTTCGCTGAGTGCACTGGTAGTCTGGTTCACTGGCCCTATTAAAATGTTGTTCTTCACTTCTCCTGAAACTCTGCTTTCTAATTTTCTGTGTTAATAATCCTCGAAGTATCCTGATATACATCCCTAAGTACTTCACAGAGAAATAGTCACTCTGGGAACAGTTTTTCCTTTTTCTTTGGCATCTGGGGGACACTAAACCTCAAATGAATGGATACATGCTACCAAACAGCAAAAGACCTTGTGCTTGCAAAAGAAAATATGCCACTCAATATCTTTATTATATCCTTTACTTTGTCCACAAAGTGAATATCTGGGCATCATTCTGAGTCACATGCAGCTGTCTGTAGGAGGCCTAAAAATACAACATAAAATACCTCACTCAAAAGAGATTCTTGAGCTATACTTGCTTGGTTTCTCATTCACTTCCATATCAGAAAAAAAAAATCTTTGAACTAAAACCTTAGTTTCTTATATCTGTGTTTCATAAAAGCTGAATATCTTATGTGAAATGACAGAAAGAACCAGGGCACTAAATTATTCAGAGGCTTGCTGAGAAGATATGGGACTTATCATAATGAAGGGTAAATCCCTGTCCAGGTTGCTATTGCTGAAAATTGCTTCTGTCGATTTCAGTAGCTGAGGTGAGATGTGCTGTTGTTCTTATTGTAGAGCCTTTGTCATCAGTTCTCTATCGTATATGTCTGCACTATGCAACATATTTAGAGTCTTGTGGTACCTGTTGCAGTCTGAAATGAAGTCGTTTGAGTGTCAGCAAGCTGTTGGGTGCAGGAATGGGTTCTTCACAGGGCTGCTGGCAGAGCAAGACTGTCCCCGGCACCTGAGCTGCCTTCAAGGGAGGTAGCTACTCAGCATAGAAGTATTTCAGTGTAATGTCCACGTTTGTGGCTGGAAGAACAGAGGTGAGTGCTCAGCTGGAGTTTGCACAGGGAGCTTGCACATGTGCCCAGGGGTGACCCAGCAGTCCAAGCTGTTCTGATAGTGAGACAGGTCTGCATTGCAGCTGCCCATTTGGTGCCTGTCCCCTACACAGTGGGTGTCTTTCCCATGCTTTTGGTAAAATGTGCCTACAAATACCATACACAGTTAAAGAGCAAAAATAAAAATTCGTGAAAAACAAAAAAGAAGTTCCTTCCATTTCTTTTCTTTACTTTTCTGGGAAAGTATGAATAAAAATAACAAAGGCTGCTTTCAGTGAATGAGGTTCAGTGGTCTTCTGGAGGAAAGAGACTGCAGATGGAGGGGTTGTGAGGAGTGTGGTGGTTTCTCTATAGGAACACCACTCCCTCATCACTATCATAACAGAATATTTTGAAAGAAATAATGAACCTCAGTGTAATATTTGCTCCACAATTTCTGCCTGTAACTCCATTGCATTATAACACTGCTGGCATAACGTCAGTGAGGTTTTACCCATTTTCAGTTTGTCGTGGATATCTAAGACTTCTTGTAAAATCTGAATTCTGCACTGGTGTTTACTATAGGATAACATTTTGGTGAGAGACTGGAAGTCTGGACTTCAGCCGACAAAGCTTCTTGGTTTCACATGGGAGGAAGATGGCTGGTGCCATTTGCTACCTCTTCCAGCTTATGAATTTAACTAGGGAAAACTCATATTTTCTCCATATAGGCCCACAGAAAGTAGGAAAATTCCTGCTGTTTTTAAGTGCAGTCTTGTGGAAACCACGGCCAGTGGGTGGAGGTGGCAGGATGGCTCCTTTGTGGGGGTTCTACAACTCACAATCTATATCTGCATAGACATATCAAATGGCAGAGAGCCAGCGAGGAACCTTACGATCTTGTGACCAAGGAGCATCAGCTGGCTCTTGCCTACATGGCTTAGGGTTCACCACAGGGAAAAACAGAACAGAACAGAGCCAACTATATCTACAAACATTTGGCTTTGAGTGCTTCCTAGGTCCTGTGTAATGTATTGTGGCTTTAATAGAGGACTACACTCTTTTGTACATTTTTTCCATTTCAGAGTACCTTATACTGGTGTTACAGGTCACCAGAATTCTGTTTCTATAGCCTGAAACTGAGTATATGTGTTGAATACCTTGACCTGGGGCAGGAGGACACATGAGAGTGCTTGAGTGTGTATAGGCAGTTGGGATAGCATCAGAGGACTGTGTGGGGCATAAGGAACCAAAACTGCTCAGCATCATTCATAAAGTCTTTGGAGGGCTCTTTCTGGAGTGACGTATACTTCTATTTTGCCCAGAAGAAAATTGGGTGAAGTAGCCCAAAGCCCGGCAGGAAATGAACCATTACCTAAACACTGTAGCCAACCCAAAGTGAGATGTTAAAGCTTTGTTCCTGGTTTGTTCTCATTAGCAGTGCTAATGTAATTACTGTCTCTCTAGATTTGCAGGTCTCCTATTATCTCCTGGTGATCCACAGAGTTTATGGAACTATCTGTCGCTCATCCTGCAAGGAGGCATCTACCATCACACAGGGAACCACAGCAGGAGATTTCCTTTTGTCCTCTTCCTTCTGTGAGTTTTACACCAGGAGATGCATCACCCATTGACCATGCAGGAACCTTTTGGCTCCCAGGTGTCTTTTTCTCTATGTATTTAAGAATTCTAGAACATGGTGTGTCATGTCTCACAACACAACAGCTTCTTCCACTTCCAGTACCAATCCTCCAGTAGTTCAGCCCCTCATGGGGATGATCGGCCTGCCTAAATACATTTGATGAGAAAAGGAAGTCAGCATTTTTTTAGCTCTGCCTTATTTTGCCTGTAGGAGACTCAAGGACTTCAGCCTAAAGCAGATTGCTAAACCCATTCTGAGACACCAAAATAAAAGGTTTCAGATTTGCAGATGTTCAGGTCACAGGAATCAGAAGAAGCTGTAGTTCAGCAGCAGTCCTGAAAAAAAGGCTATGTTAATGCAATAACCGAGCCCTGGTCCTAGGCTTGCAATGTTTGGAAAATCAAGCTGTAAATGCTAAGCTTCTTTCTGCATTTTATTTTGCAGTAATACTTAGTGATACTGAATTGGGATTTAGAATTCCAGTGAAAAGTGCCTGAAAGACACTGTGTTCACAAATGGCTGCTTACACATTTGCATAGAAAGGTCTTTAAGGCTTCCCTAGAACAACTTTTCAGGTGCTTGCATCTTATGATCCACAACAATATTCCATAAATGTTACTTCCTGAAACTATAGATGCTTTAAGATGTCCGATATTTCTCTTCTGTGAGAGGAGATATGGGACTCCCACTCCATCATGGCAGCCTCCTACTTCCAGAGAGCACTGCACGGCCAAAAGCTTTAAAAGCTCAGATAGTAGTGTTGTGTGAGTTTGTCAGTCTTCCAATAAGTGCTGCCATTATGAATAAAGATAGCAGAACTGGGACAAAATTTGAAGGCATTTTAATCAAATGACCCCCCTGCAGGCACAAACCATGAAGAACAAATCTAGTCTATTTAGCACAGCTCTTGCCACATTATTCTGACAAAGCTTTTGTTATTAGTGCTCTATTATTATACCAGCATTCACCTTCCATTGGATTCACAAAATAAGGTTCAAATAGTTGCTGTGGCACAGATTTTTAAAAGGTGTTCTTTCTTAGCATCTCTCAAGGGAGAGAAAGTTCATTTTAAGGAAAAAAAAAGCGAGGTGAGAATGTCAGTTTTAACCTACAGAAATATCTTGGGGTTTTTGAGTTCAGACCATTGCAGCAATAGTTACTGCAGTTTAGTAGTAGAACCGCAAACTGGGAGGATGAAGACCTCAAATCTTCAGAGCTACAGCAGTTGTAGTACAAGTATCGATTCTGGGTTACTTCCCAGCTGCAGGAATTTAGAGAGAATGTAAACACCATTTCCAAAGAGTGGTGTTAAGGTGGAACAGCATTCTGAAGAAAATATATCTTCTTTAATTGTTGCTGATGAGTATACTAAGAGAACTTGTAACAGTTCGGAAGTTTTATTATTCAGCAATTTACTGAGTCAGGTTTTTTCCAGAAGGATTATTTCCATAAGTACCTTGATTCAAACTGTAACAGACACTGACAGCCTCATGGCAAGTCTACATCTTGCAGGTAAAATTCCAGTAGCAAAAGGTCAGGTCTAGTAAATTCCTTCAAAGCAGTTAGGAAAACAAAGACTGAGGCTGTTATTCCATCAATTCTTGGCTGAGATATAAGCCAGAATTAACAGAGGTGCTACTGCCATAAGGAAGAACTGGGTGTACCCTGTGTGCAATCTTAACATACTGGGTGCAATTCTACTCTGATAAATGTAATGCTTTGTGCTGTCTTATTGCTGACAATGTCAATTAGTTTTGCTAGTAGTCATTTGCTGAGTATCAGTTGAAAGACAACCAAGGTTACTAAACTAAAGTACCTATTGTAACCTTACCAGGTCAATCGTAAACAGCTCACTGAATAATTGAAGTTTGAAAGGTTTTGAGTGCTTCTGAAGGCAAGAAAAACAGTAGGTGCTCAGATGCTTGCAATGCAAAGTGCCTGTTCAGGGATCTAACTTCTGACATCCATCTTGTAAAATCATTGGCTTATATAATCAATGCTTTGCAAAGCTGCAAGAGATGTCCGCCTATCATATAGGAAAGGCAGAGAGGTCAGATGTGAGAATAATGCAATATTGGAAGAGCAACATCTTAAGTAATCTCTGCTTTTATCTGCAGGGGAGGGGAAAAAGAATGGAATAGTCTCCTTTCACACATGTAAATATGCCTAACCCTCATCTTTGATAACAGCTACAGTGATAAGGAAAAGCTGCAGGTATCTCAGTTGCAGTTGCAAGAGATTTCTGCTGGACACAGTCTTGTAAACTTAACATCTGCCCAAGCAGTCCGTCTAATCCAGTAGCTGCCATCACGCAGAGCTATGTACCAGGTGCTTCAGATACTGGTGCCACAGCTGGGATTTCTTCTACCCCATGGGAAGCTTCTCCCCCATACTTGTCAACCAGTAAATGAATTATTGAAAATATTATTGAGGTTCATTTCATGGAGGGCTGTCTATTTATAACTACAGATGCTATTACAGTCCACATAGACGAGACCTTGGTCCTCTTATCTTCTGTTTCAATGAATTCCACACGTTAATTATACATTGTGCTAAAGTTGGAAATATGAAAAATTCTGTTGCATTTTCTTGGAAAAGAATTCTTCAAAGCCCTTTACTCAGCTTTTCAGGCATCCTCTGAGAAATGCATACCAATATGGAAGGTCATGTCTTTTGACCTATCTGTTGGAAGTGAAACCTGATATGAAGAGTTTATTAAAGAAACAAACAAAACCTGAAAAGCACAACCCAAACAAAGCCACGACAACAAAGAACGAATATTGTATATGGGTTTGAATCCAAACTGCAAAGCCGAATCCTGCAAACTGTGTGAGCCAGAATCCAAATGCTCATCCTAGGAGGTCTCAGCCCAGAATCTATCTCTGTTCCAGAATCACTGGGTTCTTTAAACCAAATTTTCAAGTGTTCAGTCTTTTTGAGACTCAAACTTTGAAGCTCTTGATATGGCAATTATTTCGCAGAGTTATGCTTCTGAAGTCAATGTGAAGCAACCTTTGCAGTGCCAGCAGTGTGATGATGACTTGGCTACTAGAGTGCTCTCTGCTGCCTGCTGCATTGATACCACCGCTTTCATTTCTGGTCTGTAGGATTTCATATAGTGATAGTGAAAACAGGGATTTTGCCACTGAAATTTCTTGTGATTTTAATCAACTAATTTTAGAAAAAAAGGGATTTGATAAACTTGAACAGACAAATATTAAGAAACAGATTTTTTCCCTACTCTTATGATTTTTTTTTCCTACTCTTATGCTTCCCCCCCATGAATCTTTCATTTAGTTTTCTTTTTCTATACAGACACTGTGATCATTAACTATGTCTTTGTAGTGATTACAAAATAAGGAAACTTTGAATGAGCAGCCTGCATACATTTGGCATTCCTCTTGTACACTGTAGAAAAAGAAGGAGGGTCAACTTATTACAGTGGAATCCTTTATTGCCCTGGTGTGAAAGAGTGTTGCTTTTTTAACATGAGGTGGTCTGGATTTGCACGGCTGGGACAAGGGCAAGAACAGTTCTTTGTCCACAGTATATGTAGGTTGCATAATCTTCAGAGCAGAAGGGAAAGTACATACAAGTGTGTTTATTACTGTCACTGCAGAGGATGGGAATTGGCCACCAGCTCTGGTCTCCAGTGAATATTGAGGCTCAACTGCAGTGTTAAGAGTTGGTTGAAAGGATAACTGCTAGCACTCTGGAAAAAAAAAGTAGTTCTTAAAAATTAAGAGTATGAAGTTCACAGTAAAAAAGAGCAGGTGAATTTTGTAATTAAAAAAACAATATACTGGTGAATTGGGAAGTATTTATGGTGAAAATAATGAGAAATTATTCTAATTGTTTGGCAGATCCTTATGATGTACCTGCTGTCTCATAAAAAAATTTAGCAGTATGGTCCCCACTCCAGAACATTTACTGTCTAGAGGATGGATGTGCAAAAGAAGTCATCACCAAAGAAGTTTTCTTTTTGTCTTTCAGTTTGGTAGTTGTTTCATTCATTACCTTTCTTGGCACTATGAAAGTAGCAGTTCTTTTGGAAGGCTATGAATTATTAAAGGTTGTCAGATGAAGAGGAGATCCTTTATCCCTATGTGTATATTACAGATTGCTACCAAAGAGAATAGTCTGGGAGACAGACACTCTTTTGCTGAGCCAGGGCTTTGGAGTTTTTTTGTTCTCGTGCACATGAGCAGCTGACAACAAAAAGGTATGTGAATGCAAGGAAGGATGGGGACAGCACTTAAAGCTTCATCATCAGTTAAGAATCACAGAACCAATTAGGTTGGAAAAGACTCTTAAGATCACTGAGTCCCAGCCTTCCTTTTGTTCTTCCTCCTGTTCCTTCTCCTACTTCTTTTTCCCCTTTTTCTTTCAGCTTTTTTTCTTCTAATTTTTTTCTATACAATTCCTCCTGATTTTGTTCATCTTCCTTCTTTTTTTTATCTTTCACCTTCCTGTGTTCTTACCACTGTTCCTCTTTTCCCATCACCTTCTCATTCAGCTCCTCCCCATTTTTCTTCAAACTCCTTCGACTTTTCCTTGTCCTCTTGCCTCCTGTTGCACTTTTTTACTCCTCCTGTTGATATTTCCTCTTTCTTCTCCTCCTCCTCCTCTTCCTCCTCCTCCTTTTTCTCCTCCTATAAAGAGATATTTAGAAATGTACTCAGTTCTGGAGGAATGGGATATTGGGAGGCTGACCAGTATCTAGGAGGCATTACAGACATTTTTAGTTGTAGAAGAGTAAATATAAATGTAAAAGAAAAACAAAACCGTCTTAGATAATCTATAGGCAACATTGTGGCTAGTATACCCATTCCCAAGAGGATTAAATTCACTCCAATTCCATCCAGTCACATTTCAAATATCCAGAAGAGTGTAGCAGTTCATCAAATCCCAACTGATTGTAGCAACAAGAGAACTTACATTTATACATTTGTTAGAAGTTCAGGAAAATAAAAAAAGATATTGGCAGAACAGGAATCAAGGGAAATTGAAATGTGTTAAGAGTTTTATTAATTGGTTAATGAATATTTTCTAAATTCTGTAGCAACATTATAATGTAGACCACACAAGTAGTTCTCTGTGAATTTAGGAATTTACAGCTTAGATATTGTTGGTTCACTCTGAATTCAATGAGAGGATGAAAGTGGTGAATGAAGCTTTGAAGGAAACACTCCCAGTGGCCTTTTGCTTTTCAAATGCATAAGATGTCTTCAACATGGGAATAATGTTATCTGCTCATGTACTATAAGAGGAAAGGACTTGGGCCAGGAAGCTTCCCAGCACAGAGAACAACTGATAGACAGTGGCCCAACTGAAAAGAGACTTAGTCTTTTACTGTTTGCAGGAGTTATTGTTCACCATATTTGCTACATCAGTCACTCTCTGAAAGATACTAATTGTGACCTTGGTATTGCAATATCTGAGAGCCTCTCACATGCCTCCATTTAATTAGCCACAAAACTCCCTCCTGCAATTCAGAGAAATCACATTAGCTGCATTTCCGGTGGAGAACTGAAGCACAAAGAGCTTAAGTAACCTGTCAGAGATGACACAAGGAGTCTGCGGTGGATCAGGAAGTAAGCAGCAAAAAACACTTCAGCCACAGCTCCAATATCCCTTCCCTAGAGCCCCCTTGTGCAGCCAGAGCTAATGCATTGATAGGAATTGTTTTACAATGGCATGTAGAATTACTAGAACTGAGTTTATTCCTTTCTAATGGCTTAATCATTCATCTTTCAGATATTCATGTGGGAGTTGGCATCCAGTGAGCTGAAACATTACTGTTGCAGTTAATGCTAAAGCTGAAACACAACTTTAGCAGTGCACTAGTCTTCCATCAATGGAGAAGCAAAGCCAGAGCTCATCCCAAAATCCCCACAATGTTTCTCTGAATGTAGAGTGTGTAAAAACAGTCTGAACAGCTCTCGGAGACTCTCTTTTTCAGTCCGTATTTTAAAAATTTAGCTTTTAATGTTCTTACTGCTGGGATACTTCATTAGAAAGGTTTTAGCAATCAGAGTTGCTATAATCTCTGAGTAGTTCTTCTAGGGACTGTTGGTGAGATTTAATGGTCAGGGTCATATAAAGGTCCCTTTTTTTGAATTGCAATCATCCTCAACCAAAAAACCCCAAAACACAAAAAAACAACAACAACAAAAGAAAACTGTAAGGCCAAGTAATTCTTTAAATAAACTAAGAATCTGAGAGCAAGATAAGCAAGCCAAGATGTTACAATCAGTCATCTGCTTTTCTAATATAGGATTGTGCTTTTGCCCTTATTGCTGTTTGTGTTTACTGTTGATTGACTATGTCCTGCTGGCCCTGCATACAATTTTTGCTATCACAAGAAAAATGCCATAGCCCAGATGACTGTTGTACTTGCTACACATCTAGAAAAAGACATAGATGTTCCAGAGAAGGCCTTCCTCTTCTATTGACTGAGGATACATATGAATTGGGACAGCTCTCCTGTGAGCCACTGAACAGATAGTTGATAACATCTGGCCAACTAACACCTACTGAGACTCTGTGGAGGAAGCCTTAAGCTTGTCTTTCCTTTTTTTGGGAACCTACAAAGCTGTGCCTTTCTGCTGCAAGAGGGGCAGTCTGGTTGCTGCCATGACAAAGACATCACCTGAAGTCAGTGTTCTTCTTTCGTGTTTCTGAAATGGCTTGTCCCTCATGTCTGCCAGGAGGGATTGCTGAGATTGCAGTTGTACCTGGACACTTTCAGCAGGCATCAAAAAAAGACCTTGTTCTCCTCTTCTTCCTTGACAGCTGCACCCTGCATCTAAGGGTCAATAGCTACAGAAGAACACTCATCTGTGAGGGCTTGAAGATGGTACAGAAAGACTTGTGCATCCCCTTCACACACACATTTCCAAGCTGTGACCCAGCTCTAGGGATTCAATAGCCCTGCCACATAAACTGCAAAAAAGAGGCCCTGTCTGTATCTGTGGAGATAAGCCACGACTGTCTGTGACCTTGCTCATGATATATTAAACAAGTACTTCTACCACAGTCACTCTGCTGCTTCCAATTCAATTCATTGCTTGAGCATGATTTTTTCAGGACTAATTACATCTAATCATGTGTGACTTAGACACGTGAGCAAACTAAAGGTTCAGCAGCAAGGCATGAGATGAATGAGAATTTGATTGGCAAGTTGTTGCGGTTTAACTCCAGCAGGCAGCTAAGCACCACACAGCCACTCGCTCACTCCCCCTTCAGTGGGATAGGGGAATGAATTAGAAGGGTAAGAGTGCAAAAAATCTTAGTTCAAGATAAAGATGGTTTAATAGTTAAAACCAAAACAAACCAAAAAAACCCGACCAACCAACCAAAACCACAAAAACCTGAAACATGCCCTCCCCACCCCCCCGACAAAAAAAAAAAAGGAGAAAACAAAACTAAACTAAGAAAAGCAAGTGATGTGAAAAAACCCTGGTTGTTCACCATCAACCAACTGATGCTCAGCTAGATCCCAAGAAATGGCATCCCTGGACAACCTCCCCCTGAGTCCAGACCTGCCTTGCCCCCCATTTTATTGCTGAGCATGACACTGTATGGTATGGCATATCCTCTTGGCCAGTTGGGATCAGCGGTCCCAGCTGTTTCTCCTCAACTTCTTGTGCACCCCCAGCCTATTCACTGGCAGGGCAGAGTGGGAAACAGAAAAGACCTTTATGCTGTGTAAGCACTGCTCAGCAATAACAGAAACATTGGTATGTCATCAACACTGCTTCCACCACAAATACAAAACATGGTATCTATGAAGAAAAATAACTCTATCCCAGATAAAACCAGCACATAAGGACAAAAAGCCATGAGCTGTAAGCAATGAAAAACCAGGATGTAACCAATCCCAAAGAGACCAAGTAAAGCACAGAATGTCTCCAAGAAAGTGATAGAACATGCAGAATTTATTTTTAATACAAAAGCTAGTCATGAAAAGGGAGATTCTCTTCATCTTTGTTTTCAGACAAGGAGAGGACAGGGTGCAAGGGACCATGCGAGAATGGAAAGGTCTCGCTTCAGGAGGGGGAGCAGCAAGATAAGATGGGCTTTGAGGTAAGCAGATTTTGATAGACTTAGGCAACTGGTAGTAAGATCTCAAGGGAGGCAATTAAATTGGAAATGGGGTAGATGGCCATTTCTTTAAGGAAATGTTCTTGAAAAAAAACCTGCCAACTGTCCCAGAGAGGAGGAGGTATGAGAAGTTTAGAAAGAGGTGAGTGTGGCTTATTACTGAGCTCTTCATTGACCCAAGCTCAAGGGGCACATAAAAAGACAAGTGAGAGAAGATTGTTGAGTGCAACTAAAACATAGGGAAATCAGGAAAAGAAAGGCATGAAATGAGATACCTCTGTCTCTCATCATGGTGTGATTTCTTGTTAGCTTCTGTAGGAACACCGGGTATAAGGAGACAAACAGAAAATGCGTAATCCATTGTCATTATAGAAGGAAAGCTATTAACTGACTATCCTCAATGGTTTTTGCTTGCAACTGCGTTAAATGATTTTTTGCTTCCCCTAGTAAAAAGGTTAACTGCAATCAATTGACTAATCATTTCAAACCCATGACAAAGGGACAAGATGCACCTCAGAGTGTATCGCAGCTGCAGCAAGAGCAGAGCTGTGTGAAGCTGTGAAATATTTGAGTTCCTAGGAGGCTGGGAAAGGCAGGGACACTGCTGAGCCTGTGTGAGAGGGGAGGGGAGAGCCAGGGAAGCCAGTTTTCAGGTCTCAGAAAGATCCTGCAAGAAGTAAGCTTTTTGGAAGTATTAGAAGAAAGCCAGATGTATGAATTTTCATGGGTTTACCAAGATTACTTAGGATTAAATGTCCCAAAAGTGTGGTAGAAGACAGGTTGAGTTACAGTCACTCCTGAATATAAGGCAGGAATTGAATGGTTTTGAAAAGTAAAGCAGGCAAGCACCAGCCCTGAACAGGAAGATAGCCTACCAACAAGGCAAGGAGTTGTCTGGTTCTCTCAGCTATTTTACCATCAGTTCTGGATTTCTGTGACCAATTCTTCTTGCTGCAAAAAAGCAAATAAAATGGTTGGAGGAAGGGGGAAGGTATGACTTACGAGGAAAGATCTAATGCATTGGGATTGTTTAGTCTGCAGAGAGAAGGTTGGTGTATGAGAGGTGACTGCCAAAAGGAAGAGAAGCTGATCTCCCCCTGATGTGAGCTTGTAGGAGGTCATGGGCTTGCACTGCTGCTTGGAAGCTGAGAGCTGTCAGGAGCCTTACAAGGAGGATCCTGTCCACTGAGACATCTTTCAGCTCTGCATCCTCCAAGTCTCTGTGAGAACTGCAGCCCAAAGAACCTGTCAGCCAAAGAGCCCCATGGAAACAGTGTGGGTGGGTCTGGGTGGGCTGGACAAAATGGCATCGCAACTGCTTAAGGATGAGCTGTGTTTAGTAACTTCAGTGACAAGCTAAAGAATCTTGCAGGGTTTTTTGGTACAACTCCTTGGAAACTTTAGCGGACACCAATGTCATTGAGGCAATGCAACATAAGCAACTAGCCCTCCATGGCAAGGCAAGGACCCTGCTCTCCACAGCTCCTCTGCATGGTGGAGGGGGCTGGAGCTGAAATGTTACTGAACTCCCCGGAGCTTTGCAGCTTTTGTTCCAATCATATCAGTGACTCTGAGCAGCTTCCAAATAAAAAACACACTCTCATAAATCTCTCTAAAGACCTTGCCACTGCTTTTCTCATTTGTCATGAATATGGTGCTGATGCAGAGACAGAAGGAGATGAGAAAAGCAAATGGATGCTTGCTATTCATGAAAAATATCTATGCAGTTGAATCAACTGCTACTATCAAGAGTCCCCAAGGAAATAGGCCCTTGTCATGATGTGCTATTGCCAAATTTTAGCTCTGATTATCGAATTACAACCTTGTCAAATCATCTCAGACAGTGGAGCTGCATATTCAGGAGACAGAGAGAGCGGTTCCCTGAATGAAAGGCTGGGTCTCTGCACTGAGGTTGGATGGAGCAGCCACAGAATGAGGCCCCTTCTACAGCAGAGACATCAATGAACAGAAACCATCCAGCTGCCATTCAAGTGGCTAGAGACTCCAAAACATTAAAATAAATAAAACAGGAAAGGTTTTGGGGTCAGAAAATGGTAGCTCTGTGGAGCTTGGCTCAATGAAAGTCTGCAGCAGCAGCCATACAGGATGAATCCAGGAGACATGCATGAAGTAGACCTAAATTGAAAAGGTAGTTCATGACCTAGTAAAAGGTCAAGTGTAACATCCTAGGTTCAGTGTGGCTGGTTTGCAAAAATCCCATGTGCATTTTAGAGAATTCATTGGCTTCTGTACTGTCCCTATCTTAGCAACATCAGAAAGGATTTTATTTACATAAAATGCAGTTTCAGCATAGGTATGATGTGAAAACAAGACCAGAATGCAGAGCAGGATAATTTCAAATCAGGTATCATCTTCTCATGTGCCTTTGACACATGGCAGTACCTTACCATTTTAGTATGCAAAGTTTGGCTTGGCCAAACTGCTGAGCTGAATAAAACACATATGCCACTCTCAAAGCCCAAAAGAAACATTGCCAATTTTATAAGTGGTTAAACTAAGCCTAGAGGACTCTTGCTTTCAGAGACAGGAAGTAACCATCCCTGGCTTCTCTGAAGCTACGAGTCTTTGAAGACTGTGACTGACAGGCTCATTAACATTGAACAGCCTCAAACGCACACTGAGTAACTCAGCGAGCTAATTAGAGGAACACTGGGACAAAGAAAGCATGACAATAAAATATTTCTGACGTTAATTAGTGGAAGGAAAAATGTGAGGCTGAGCTCCCCAAAAGAAATGTGAGTTGAGGGTGAATAATCCTGCAGGATGCCCAGTACTTGGGGCAGCTTCAAGGCACACTCCCAGAATGCCATTGCAGCAGGACACTGAGCAGGGACACAGGGGTCTGCACATGGCAGAGGGATGTGTCCCAAGCAGATATTTGGTGAAAGAAAGAGAGGGGTAAATAGCTTCTGGAAAAGACCTGTCTGCAAGTAAGAGTGATTTCTTTCTGCCTGTCTCCAGCCTGATATGCAGACTTTACTTCAAGTAGGTTAATGTAAAATGCAAAATAATGAGGAGGGAAGAAAATTTAGCCCCCAAATTAAGCAGAACTCAGGCTAAGAGCAAGGAAGTGCAGGAAAAAGAGAGCAGCTGCGGGACTGGAGTGGTATTAACATGTGTTTCTGAGCACCTTAACTATCTCCCACATTGTTTTAAAAACACACTAATTTTTTTTCCTGTACCTGTCCTCTATCTCCCTAATTGCCTCCAGCTGGATATCTCCAGGACACACTTTTACCGAGGTGCACTCCTACAGCTCACACACTTATTTTCCTTTCTGTGAGGCTCAGTAGCAGTGGCTCTGGTCCCTGCAACGTTCAGGATCAAGTGTAAGCCCCCTAGAGGGAAAGCATCATTGTCTGGCTCCACTGGCCCTCACCCAGCCAGGTTGTCTGTGCTGATCCTACTGCTCTGTCCACACACATATATAACCATTTCAAATAGGAAAAATGCTATTCAAAACCGCTAGAATCGGCCTGGGAGAAAGCAGCATGGGGTGATTGCTACTGCAAGGGTGTCCAAGGATCTCAGTGAGGTGGGAGCACGGTGGCTACTCTGCCCCAGCACCCCTGAGCATGGAGATTCTTCAAAGAGAAATGCAAACACAGTTGCATATGTCTTTCCTTTTTAAAATAAAAGAGAAGGAGAGATGATAGTAGCATTCAGGGACTAACCTGAGGGATGTAAAGAGATGTTCAATAGCAGATGTAATTGTCATAGTAAGGTGGTACAATTTCACCTCCCACGTGTTAACACAGAAGGGAAATTATGTGTTTTCACAATTGCATCTTTCTTCCTCATATACAATCTCATTTGACCTCAGCACGACATATGGGTTTTCGGGCTTACACTTAACAATTTTCTTTCCTCATGTAAAACTAATGTATTTTTCCCGATGGTGGTATTAAAATATTCTTTATGGTGTCTTTATATTTGTTCAAAGGACAAAGAGTTGAAAGTCACTCTGCTTTAGTGTGTAAAACACTCAATTTTTTTTTTTAAATTCACAAAATTTCTATTCCCCATAACAGCTGATTACATCATTTGCCATAATTTTTTATGCTTATTTCTGGTGAAATAGCTTGAAAGAAACTATATAGAATAGCCAAATAGAATGATTTGGATAGGGATTAGAGCAGTATAAACAATAGGAAAATCACCCCAAAATGTCATCAGGGAGAATGTGCTGTTTTTTTCTGAAGGCCTTTATCACCATCACATCTGAGCAGTGTTTTTATATTTAATGACCAAAGAAAAAAGAGTTGTTCTCCTGCAAGGCATGGTATATGTGTTGCATAAAACTTTCTGAAAGCACAGGAGATGGCCAGCCAACCGTCAAGGTTATATTAGGAAATCCTGTCCAAAGAAATATGGTCTGCATAGAGCTTAAAAGCTGATGATGTGACAGCCTTCTGATGACGATGAATTTTATCAGGAAAAAAGCTGTCACCTCCCAGCAGCTGCAATGTGGTTGTTTCCACCTGGGGCAGCCAGAACCCCCTTAGCAGCTCCAGTCACTGCTGTGGAACTGGGAGTTTTTCCTTTTAGGGAGATAAGAAGTGACTGAAACTTTGCATTTTTGCCTCTGCAAATCAGAAGAAGTCTAAAGCTCAAACGGTAACAAAAATTTGATCTGGGCAACCAGAAGAAGAGATTATAGTATTTTCAATTCTTTTTCTGTATTACTTACCTGTTTTGCTTGCAAAGAAAGGGGCTCTTGTTTTTAATCAGAATTAGGAGTGTGAAAGTTTTAGCTCACTCCCTCCTAGGGTAGCCAGTGTTTTGAAATAATAATGAAGAGACTGTTGATTTTAACAGTGGGTAGAGGATAAAATCATGCCAGGGAATAAAAATAAAATTGCATAGCCCCCAAAGGCATGCACCACAGAAACTGAGCAGTTTTGTTTCTCTTAGAGCTGGAAAACAGTACGTTCAGGTCAGCACAGATTGCACATGGCAAAGCAGTGCAGGTTTAACTGAGGAGGAACAAAGAGGGAAAAATTATAGAAGTCACTTCTTAAGAGAAAACTTAGTCCAAGAACACACTCTGAGATTTTCATGCATAAGCATCTCCTGACTTCAGTTCAGCCCCAGTAGAAGGGCAACTTTCAAGAAGACAAACAGCCTCAGGGAAGGCAGGCACACCAATTACTAATTGCTCAGATACAAGGAGGGCATCAGTCTCACCCCTGTGCACTGTGCAAAGCATTTCTGAGTCTGTTCATAGAGAAGCAGTAGCTTCCCTTAGGAAAACATTGCCAGTATTGAGCACCCTAATTGTTTACCTATCTCGGCTTCTTTATGTCAATTATTTTCCTATCTTGGCTTCTTCAGCTCATATTGTTCTCTTTCTCAGGGAATGATTCATACTTTCCTTATTTTTCTTAATTTTGTGGGAAGTTCTCTACTTGATTTTATACCTCCGCTGCAATTTTAAAATGTGTAAAGATTTGTAAATACCCATTTTGTTGCAAAATCATAGGAAAAACCTCATACCTTCAAAAAGTCCTAGAAGCAAATATTGCAATATGAAACACAGAAACAAAAGCACATATTACCATGTCTCCCTCCAAATGTAAAAACACAGTATAATAAAAGAAGCTAAACATTTTGATGTGGGAACTTTGAAACCTTCACCTAGTAGTTCTGGAATTTCATTTATTTAGGGAAAAAAACAAAAAAAGACAACAGTCTGATTTAAGTGCTTAAGCACATAAACTATTGACTGCAATTATTTACATTTTTTCTGAAAGTCTCTATGAATCATGACTTTCTTTATGCAATAGAACACTACTCTGTTTCTGGAAACCAGGAGAACAGGACAAGAAAACAAAAGAAGCTATTTCAAGGGATTTAACAATTGAACTGGAGAAACTTTGTTATGTGTCTCTAGACACTTTCTCCTAACAAGAGACAAAATAGTTTCAGGATAAAACACACACAGAAAAATGTCTAAGAAAATGTATTAGAAAATGATAGTCCTTCTACACCTTTTTGAGTAGCTTATAAACACCAGTATAATGAGTCCTGTTCTGTTCAAGTCTTTAAGTTCTGCCAGAGCATGAAATGAATACTTGGGAAAGAAGATAAATCCCCTATGCACATTACTTATAAAACATCAATACATGGATATTGAATATCAATTCAACATTATAATAATTTAAGGTTATAATAAACTAAGTCAGTATCTACTGACTTCTCTGGGCTTTTAAGATGGTTTCCATACTCCTTCTAAAATGTGTCAAAATTGCTTTTGACCTCATTTGTTTCACTGAGATCTTTCCATGTAAGAAACAATCTAGATAGATGTATATTTAAGGTTTTCAGTTGATTTTTATCTTTTTCCTTGTTCTTCCCAGTTATGGTAAGGACTTTGGAGTTCATCCACACTATGAAGGAAGCTCTAAAGCTTTTTGGCTGTGCTAATTCAGCTGTTCAATATTGACTGAGTAATACTTGAGGGCTTTCTAGCTACCTATGTGTAAGCGCAAAATTCTAGTTTTCAGCATAACTCAGATATGGGTAG
The DNA here is from genome assembly GCF_025592945.1 of Manacus candei. Classification (NCBI taxonomy): domain Eukaryota; kingdom Metazoa; phylum Chordata; class Aves; order Passeriformes; family Pipridae; genus Manacus; species Manacus candei. The sequence goes on along the minus strand of NW_026138062.1, from coordinate 30,227,405 downwards.
ATAAAGATAAGGAGAATACCAAATAGCTACACAACCCTAAAGAAAAGAAAGAAAGCAATAGACAGGTATAAATAGTATTTCCCTCAGCTACCTTGATTTGTCAAAAGGTATGTGCAATCTTCTTCCTCATTCATGTGAGCTCTCTGAACAGTTGTTTCTAGTCAAAGTTAGCTGTCTGGGCTTTCTCAACTCAGGGGAGACACTCAAGTGCCACCAAAACCTGATTTGTCTGTTAAGCTGAGGGTGGGAGGACCCGAAGTGCTGATGAGCATTGCCTTTCTCCATCGGTACCACTGAGGCAGCTCCATGTTTTTCAGATGGCCAAAAGTAAATGAGATCCTTGCTCATAGTCATACACCAGCTTCTTTATGTCTGAAATTAATCATTTAGTCTGAAAATGCACAAGGACATTTTTGTGCCAAGAAACAGGAGCAACTTGACCTCCTTCCACAAATAAATGCTGGTAAGTAAATGCCGGTAAGTAATTGACAACCCCCTCTACATTTTCTAAATCACCCCACCCATCTTTACATTTGCTAGTTAGATAATTGGCAGCTGATTAGGTGCATTTATTGTACCATGCTCTCCACACAGCATCCTTTATTTTGTGTGAGAGATTAAGAACTGTGTGATTGCTACAAAAATAATCATGATCACTGTTCATACTCAGGGACTTTTACGGATATTTTATCTAAGAAAAAAAAAAGCTGTGAAACAGGTAGTTAAAAAAACATGTTAGGATTTTTTAACTAATTAAAGACCAGACTACTTTGTCTGTCTCCCTCAGACTGAACTGCAACTAGAGAAGCCAGTTATCACTTGTGTTTTGCAAGGCTTCAAGTTTTCGCCCTTAACTCTGAACTTACCACAAAACCCCAGGAGGTAAAGATAGCACTCTTGATCACTAACCTTTGAAACAACACTTTTATAAAGCAAACCTTAGGCAGCAGCTTGTCATCCGTTTCCAATTTGCAACTTTCTTAACCTAGCAGAGCAATATAACTGTCATATTTTAAAGGTATCATCTTTGGGAGAGTGCCAAAGAATCGCTCCAGGCACTTATTCTTTTACAACATAGATGATGTCATTTAAATACTTATTTCTCTCCTGTCATATATTTCACAGTGCATTTGGGGTACCTCATTTCTCTGATTAAACATAGATTTATTTATATTTTGGCATTTCTATAGTACAAAATTATTGGGGTCCTGGTGAACTCACAGGTATGTAATGCACCCCCCAGTTCCCAAATGGCTTATCAGACTACATCATTCAGGCTAAGCACATCTTAACCTAACAGTTATGATTTCATCACTCTCTCCCCTGAGTAGCAGAGACAACGCAAAGGGAACAGAATTCTTCTCTGCTAAAAAAGCCTTTCTCCCATTTCTGTTATGTAGTGTATTCCTAACCCACCCAGTGTCAGGGATCCAGGTCCTTTCTTCACACACTTTACAGCTACCAACCGGCTGCCTATGGCCAGAATGGCCAGAGCTGTCTGTCTTTGCTCTAAGACTTACTTCTCTAAAGGATTAATTTCTTCTTTGCTCTTTAGTAACAACTGTTAGCTCTCAAGTTACTAGAAATACCTGACCATCTATGATCTATCGCTTGCTTTGATAAAAGACATATTTAATTGTAGATACAGATAGTTAAAATAGAGACAAATTTAACCCTGTGTAATAGCCATGAAATGACCTGTTTATGTGATGAGCTCTTCCCTGAGTATCTTTTATATATATTCTATATGCAACATAACTAAATGTAATTAAACAGCCTAGTTGCCTGTCCTTTAATCTGGTTGAACACCAACACCTGAGTCACCGTTCAGAAAACAACTTAAAATTACTTAATCTATTTTTTTATCATAGACACATAGAATGGTTTGGGTTGGAAGTGACCTTAAAGATCAACTTGTTTCAATCTCTCTGCCATAGGCGGGGATGCTACCCATCAGACTGAGTTGCTCAAAGCCCCATCCAACCCGGCCTTGAACACAGAGTTCTCATAGTTATTCATAGCTCCTACCTGCCAGTGAGCTATGTGTCTACATAAAGCTTGACTTGCAGTTAATTTGCTCAGAATTCTCATTCACCAATTGGTCTCCTTGTCTTCCAATAACTATACTGTGAAGAAAAAAAAAAAGCTTCTATCCTGTTATTCATCCAGAAGGGAATGAAGTGCTTTCATTTCTTTACGTTGATTGACATAAAAATGCTACAGGTAAATTGAGGACCGTGCTCATCCTCTGAAAACAACACCAGGCTTTGTCAGGGTAACTGGTCTGTCATGGTCTGTTTTTAAAGTAATTTCAAAAAAATACCGTAATAGCCTACACAAAAGCTATATTATATACTGATATTTGAGCACACCTTCTTGGCTAGAAACCTTGTTTTGGTGGTGGGGGATATTGTTCCTGATAATTAGGTAGTAGATGAAATAAATAAATGATACCTTGAAAAACAACTTTTGTGTGACAATTTCTTTTTCCAGTACAACTCAAAAGACTATGCACCAACTGATAAAAATTTACAGCAGGTGTAAAGTAGTTGTGGTTTTATACTTAAATCTTGAGGAAGGAGCTACTTCTTTGTCAGAATAATAACTTTTATCACCAAATCAGAAATCAAACTATGTATAATGCAATCTTTTTGGCTGCAAGGTATCACATTTCAATCCATGACTTATTTAATTGACACCTCATATGAGTCCTGTAGTACACATCAGGATACCCTATTCTGTCAGCTAACCACTGTTTGGTTTACATTTACATTACATCACCATTATGGGCCATAATGTCACCTCTCATGACCTTTCAGCAAATGTCAGGAGAAACAGCTAAAGTCTTTTAACTGTCTTATCAGTTGTGACAAATTAGGTTATCTCAGCACCTTAGCATTAACACGTTCTGGTTTTAACATGTGAGTACATGGAGAGGTGTCCTGGGTTACACAAAAATTCTGATATCCACCTTTTCTTTTCTCCACACATTCCTTTTTGGCTTTTTGGTATTTTGCCGTCTTTCTAAAAAGGAGAATGACTCAAATGTTCCACTACCTACAGGTGTTTTTAGAGACTGGACTATTGGTGCTCATGGCTCAATCTGCAGTCTGCTTTGCTAATAATGTGCAGAGTGGCCACCCAGACTAGAAGCTGAAGGCATGCACATCCGACATCCCAGGCTGCAAGCTGGTTGTTTAACAAGATAAGGAAAGGGGCAAACCCTACAAGGTGGGATAGTGTTTCTTTTTCCTTACACAGATGACTCAGTTGTGATAACTCCCCAAAACATTCACACCCAGCCTGAAGATATTCATCTCTTATTGATGAGCCATAATGGGCCAAAATGGACTCAGCTGCACCGGCGCTAAGAGACAGCTGCAACTTCTTAGAAGGTGCCAGAGACTCAGGATATATCATGTGACTCACAGTATTACATCATCCAGGGTAAAATTCCCCACCCCGGGAGAGGTACAGAAGGCATTCCCATCTAATCTTGAGCATATGTAACTCTGAGTTTCAGGGCTTCCCTTCCCACGGGGGTTTCCCCTGCCACCTCAATGTATCCAGACCATGACCACCACTTTGACAGGACTACAGCCTCCACTTTGACTGATGAACATCAAAATTGCAACAACCAAGTCTTGTTGCTGGATCCACTGGGTGTCCTGTGGATCCTTCCAGTTGCCTGTGGGGTCCACAGCGCTGCTCCCACTGCCTGTACCAGCACCACAACTTCACTCTAGCGCAACACAAGCATGTGCTGGTATTGAATCCCAGCTATCCACTGTTTCCTGCCAGTGCTAACTCTCCAACTGTTCCTGCCAGGTTTTCCAGGTGGGGGAGACCAGCTGCCATCCCATCCGGTGGGTGGGGCTTGGGAAGTTTCTCCTCATTGGTTGGTTTAACCCATTTTTATCAGTATTGTTATTAGCATTCTTGGTAAAGCGTTATTTTTTCACTTACATCTGGTCTCTCTCTTTGTATTGGAGAAACGAGGGGTATTTTAATCTGAAGGAGGAGACTTCTGTTTGATGTTTCTGCCCCTCCAAGTTTTCTCAAACTGAGACAGGAGGAAATAGATCTGGTATCTTAATGGATAATAGAGAAAGACAAGGCAATTCTTTTAGTTTATGTGTTTTTCCTCCTCTTGTTAAAAGTGGCAATATTAAACAGAAATGTCAGTTTGGGGGAGTGAGTTATGACAGATTCATTTAATTGCAGATTTTGGTGTTTATTTCAGAATTTAAGATTTTAGTAGAATTATAGAAATGCTGAACAGAAGGCCTATCATCCCACCATACTGAAAATTAGGCATCCTTGTACCATACTGGAGAGATGTTTAGCTAAATTTCATTAAAGTGCTTCAAATAAGAAAGATTCTCATCCATTCTTAGGCCACAGAAAGGATGCTAACAGCAAGATTTGTTTAAATATTATTAGGTGGAGTCCATCCCACTTTAGGGGTAGGTTTTAATATTGGACTCGATGATCTTATAGGTCTTTTCCAACCTAAACGATTCTATGATTCTAAGCATGGGCCAAATGTAATTTTTCAGTCATCTAGTACAATACAGGTCCACACTGCAGAGTACATGGGTAAGTTACCTAATCATAAGCTTACTCCCAGAATGGTTTGTATTCATACTAGGATTTGGTGGGGAAAGCAGCTAACTACTGTAATTTCTGGGGTTGCATGTGGTCATATATGAGACACGTGTTCTGCTGTGTCTAATGAAGCACAGTAGAACTGTACCTATGCTAGGTACACTTAGTACAACAGTCTTTAAAAGTATGACAGCTACTGACTTAAAAACATTGAGTGAAGACAGGCGTGGGAGAGAAACACAGCAGTGAAATTAAATGTTTCAAGTGCCATAAACAAGTGGCATATAAATAGGAGCAATTCTGAGATCATAGTTTTGGAAAATGAGGATGTGAGCACTACAAGCACAATTCCATTTAGGTAATGTATGGAGATTTAATGTTGATGTTGAATATAAATGAATAGTAATTGATTTGACTTATTTATTTGAGAGATAAACCCACTCATTTTTGAGCTACGGGAGTTGGTAAACCAGCTAATATGATTATCACCTTTGAGAGCTGTCACTAGCTCATATGTACAAAACTGAATAACAGGGATTGCAGCCTAATCTTAAAAGGTTCAGACAGTATTCCTGCTGCAAGCCAACCTATATCCCACAAGTAATGTAATCTTGCTGCCACGTACATTGAACAGCTAAGGAAAAAATATTTGCTGTAACAAAATGCTTTGATAACTAATTGACACAGACTTTAATATAGCACTGTGCTAATGTATTGGTAAAATGCCATCCAACACACCAAGAGCCAGGTTGCAGGAAAACAGAAGGAGGATATGTGCTGACTCTTCATGATTTAATATGGCCACAGGTCGCCAGCAGTCAGAACTGGGCACAGTTAACAAAAATATGCCCTTGAAACCCATTTGATCTTCCCAAACACTTCACTAAGGCACAGTGAAATCAGAAGAGAAGGTGGTGGGTGGCTCAGGTATGTCTTTTGTGACTCAGTATCCAAGGAACACAAATAAAGAACATGGATACGGAAGTGGCATGGAAGCTTAAATTAAGAGAATAGGCAAACAATAAATAAAAGCAATGAATAGAAAGTGTACCTCAGGTCAGTACAAATTTTTGAACAACTGTTGGAAAAATGAAAGAAGAAAAGAAGAGGAATTTTCTAAATTTATATGCAACTAGAAGAAAGGCAAAAATTTAAGCTACAACAGCAGGACAAGGTAAACAAGGAGCACCTGAGTTATGTCCAAGTGTAGATAAAACTGAGCGTGCAGTGTGAATATTCTCTCTGTCTAATCAATCTCTGGAGAGAACAAGAGAGCTTCTTGCAAACAGAATGCTGTTAATCAAATTTGGATGGGAAAAATACTGTGAAAATAATGTAATGTATGTACTAATTAATCCTTCAAGCAGGGAGGAGAGTGCTTTTTTTTGCACTTTGTCAAATAATAGAACACAGTTGGCTTAAAAGGACCTCAAACCACTTGCAACCAAGGTTACTTCTGGTTAAAGGAAATCTCTCCTATGAGAAAGAACACTCCTAATTATTTGGATAAATTAAAGCCATCTCTAATTTAAGCAAATACATAGAATTTCAAAACACAATCCAAACTACTAGTTTTTAGTATAGTTTTTATCAGCCTTATAGGATCCACCTGCACCTTATGCTTAACCACTGAGACTAAGAGTTAACTTGGGCAATAACAAGCTAAAATATGCCACATGTGATACCTTCCTTGCTGAAGTGTGAGAAAAGTCTGGACACAGAAAACCTTACTTCTGCAGACAGGCCTGCTTTCCCCAGAAATGTAAGTGTAAATGTTGGTTGTCACAGACTCATTTTTCCATATAAAAATAAGTTGCCTCGCATTTTTCATGTGTTGGTGAAATAGATCCATGGGAGTTGATCTGTCAAAGTGAAATTGAACCAGGGAAACACTTTATAGGAAAAGTGACAGTTAATACACGAAATAGAACAGGATTCATGTCTTTTTTTGTCCTCAGTCCTCACAAGCAAGTAGAAAGTCTGATCTGCACCATCAGGTTTTTGCTAGAAAGATTTCTCATTACGAATGTGAAAGATTGGAAATGTGCAAGTCCCTAAAGGCTTCCGAAAATCAGAACAAGTGAATGGGACACGTAGCACTTCCATCCAAGTGATAAAAGGGTAAGGAAACAAAAATGCTCTGTCACCTAGGGGGAGGTAACCACATGCTAAAGAGACATATGTGGGGGTTTTAAGACTAAAAAAAGTATATGTTTATATTTTGTGCAGAATAATTTGGAATGGGAGATCAGCTCTTTACCGGTGCTCTGCATTGCAAAGATAATTTGTGTAATAAAAGGGATGTATGCCCATTTTCTATTTAAGGCAAATTGAATTCCCTGTTTTTTTGTTGTTTTTTTTTTAAGAAATGAGGGACTCAAAAGTAATAGTAACATTCAAAGAAATGGAGGAGTATTTTTATAATGTGAGACTGGAACAGGTTGCACAGAGAAGTTGTGGATGCCCCATTCCTGGAAGTGTTCCAGACCAGGTTGGATAGGGCTTTGAGCAACCTAGTCTATTGGAAGGTGCCCCTGTCCTTGGCAGGGGGGTCAGAACCAGATGATCTTTACAGTCCCTTTCAACCCAAACTGTTCTGTGACCCAAGCCATGGACTGTTTGATGTCAAATGGAACCATCAGCAGACATCTGATCAGGATATCCTCTTAATACAGCACCAGCTGTAATTAGTTATTTGGGAACGGGATTTTTAATAATGGAAAATAGAAAGATGGATGCGAGTTGACTGAGCAGAAGTAGATGTTGGGATATGCATCTATACTAAAGGGAAAAATAATACTGCTTAGTAACTGTTAACTTAGAAGATGTAGGTCTTCTTTGTTTATAATATCCTTACCTTAGATTTCATTTTCACTCTCCATATATGAGAAAGTGGGGGATGAGCTATAATTATGACTTTTCCAATCTCTCTCTTCCAATGGAAGTTAATCCATTATCTAAAGGGAACTCCACTGTGAGAATGAAGTTGACATGGTATATAAATGTCAGCTTTTGACATAATATATGAACCCACTAGCCTTAAAACTGATAGCATTATTTGATTACAATTATAGATTTCCTCCTATCAGATAAATAATAATTAATCAATTTTAAAAGCAGGAAAACTTCAAAATTTTTAAGCATCAACATCTGATTCAACTGGGTTAATCTAAAAGTCCCCACATACCCTCAAATGAAAATAACTTGGTTTTCACAGCAGGAAAAAAAAAAAAGAATGCTATTGGGAAGAAAGGGAAAAGTTCACTTTAGAATATGAGAATCATCCTTTAGAAGGATTTAAAACTCAGTTCAACCACATTAGGTCCTAAACAATTGGAAGAAACATTTTCATATTTCCCCTTAACAGACTTTAGCCTGACTTTTAGTTGCCTGCAACCTGAGGTTGTCAGCAATTCTGACTGACGCCCAAATGTGAAGCACAATGTTAACTGTCTGAGAGATGCTCTCTGGTTTTTGCAGGCATTTCCTCATGTCTTGACTGCACACCAAGAACGATTCACCCAGAAAGGTGATCCTCTGGCAGTGCTCCCTCTGCTCCGGGAGTGAAAGCTACTCTCCTCCTCATAGCCAGCATACATTTTTTCCTTGATATCAAATATACCTGTACACATCCATATTGTCAGTTTATGACAGGGAGACAACAGACACTTTCCATTCCTAGGGTATGTCACTTAGGGCCATGTTCACAGCAGTTTCCAAGTACAGCCATGGTCTGGGGAACATGCTGGCGTCCATCACAGCAGCATACAGCACCATGAATGTTGCCCAACAGCCCACCACAGCCTCGGGCTCGGGCAGGTGAGAAGCCACATGCATCAGAAAATTTCCTCTTTATGTAGCCTTGTGCTGGGGCACAGCACTGGGAAAGCAGGCAACAGCAGCAGCAGAAACTATGGAAAAGGTGGAAAAAACAACTGATCACTCCCAAAACACGTCTCAGATGAGCTGACAACTGTCAAGCCCAAGACAGACAGATCAATGACTAAATTGAAATAGCAGCAGCAACTCACTCCTCGGCTGGGCTTATCACACTCAGTAAATTGGAGGCTGTGCTGTTGCTTAAAGACTGCAAAGCAAGTCTTCGGGGTTTTATCAGAAGTAAAATGAACCTTTGGTAAAGGTGGCCCCTGACTGGGGGATATGGAGCAATGCTCAGCGGTGCTTTGCAAACAGCCTTGGATTACAGGAGAGCAGCTTCACTGCCAAGCCATGTAGACAGGTTGATGACTAATTTCACTAGTAAGTGACTGAAAAGAATATTGAAATTTGCCCATCTGATCTAATGGGGGAAGAGTTTGTTCCTTTGTGAAAATAAATGCCTTAAGAACTCTGCAGCAAAAAAATTACAGTTTCTGCTCAGGTTTGACTGTATTTTACTTAGGAACCTCAGACTCCTAAATCATGTCAGCCTCACCTCTTCCCACCAATGCATCCTCAAAGGATTTATGGGAAACTTCAGCCTGCCCATGCCTGGCACCTCGCCATCCCCTGAAACAACTCCACTGATGGGGTATCCTGCTGCATCAATGCTGATCTAGTACTGTATTTCCTTCCCAAGTACAAGGACCAAACTGTACAGGGAAAACCCTAAAGATGAGAGACTTTTACTTGGAGTCGAAGGGTCGAGAGGGGTGAAAGGAGAACCCCCTTGTGTGTAATGGAGACAGAGATCCAGCTACAACAATCCAGCTACAGCTGCTGCATTGAGGAGGAGAGACTGCTGCCCTAAAGGTGGGAAGGATCTTTCCTTCTTCCCTTCTGGACTTTTATTGGAGGGACAAGAGATTTGATCCAATGTAAATACTGCTTTATCATAGGAGAGATAGTTAGGATTATGTATATAATGTATTATAATATTTATTTGTGTAGTGATTGTAATATAATTCCCTTCCCCCATATTGAGTCTTGTGTTGTGTCTGGGAAACCCATCTCACACTGGGGTGAGCTGCGGGAGGGGGGCTTGGACTTGGAAATTGGATTTTGGGGGTCTCAAACCACGACACTGAGCCACAGTTTAGTCCAGTGTCTCTGTCCATGGCAGGGGGGTTGGAACTAGGTGATCTTTAATGTCCCTTCCAGTCCAAACCATCCTGTGACTCCATGATTCTAAGACCATCACAGCATATTTTTTTTTTTAATATTTTGAGCAAGGTCTCTCTAAAGCCAACCTCAATCATAGTCTTTTTGTCTCACCTGTTTCTGTCAAAGGTAGAATTAATTTGTGTGGGGCGTCTGGGGTCAGACATTTCTGATCTTTAAAAAGTGCAGTTCCATAAGGCATCTGGGGTTCACCTTCACATACTTAGGTTCCTCCCAGTCCCTCCACCTCTGTTTGCCTCCTGCATGCCATCATAGTGTTCACTCAGAAGAAGGGCTAAAAATCCCAACTGATGCTGCTGCTTCTGTGTATAGCAGATACTCAGGTCTTACAAAGAGTGCTTTGATCTATGAAGCTATTAAATGATATTTTCCTTTACTTATTTATGCAAAACACTTGGTGCAATTTAGCTTGAAGAATATATTAATGCTAATTAGACTTCAAATTATAAGAGATGAAATTCTGTCACCAGTCCATGTTTAACCACTGCTGTTCCCGTTGTCATTGCTGATGACTCACCCATTATTAGCACTTTTGATAGCCAAAAGTGACAATACCTCCAGCCCAAAAGCCCTAAGAAGGCCAAAAATCCAGTATGCTTTTGCATGAAATTTTTTCACTGAAATATGGAACTTTGACCATTCAAGAAGACTCTACTATCCTTCCTTTGATTTGCTTTGAATGGGTGGGGATTTATCCAAAATTATAAATCAGGTTATTTTATGCCAAATCTCCTGGAGAAACTACAGGACACTTTACCTGTGAAACCATATATTTATATACAAATCTTATGTGACCATCTAAGAACATACCCTTCTTGTATAAACACTTTTTGCTTGAGCAACTGATTAGTATCAGCATTTTGTGTGTGAAACTTAAGGAATAGTAGAGGCATAAATATCTATGAGAATTTTAATTTGTAAATTAAATTTATTGAAAAAGGTTTTTATTACTTGTAGCTGATGTTATATCAGAGGAATTAAATCGATTTCTGCTAAGTTATTGTGGATGGATACTACTATTGCTGAATGGATCAAAAAAACCACCTTATTTTTGTTTAAATTGCAAGACCTTGATAATGAACTCCCACTGGCTAAAACAAAACAATACATCTTTAAAATATGTATAAAATTAATATTTATAAACTTTGTATATGTTTTCCTGGAATTTATATGCATCTATCTGATTATTAGCATTATTCAGAGGAAAAATAGCCTTCACTGGTTTCAGTTACATTCAGAAGCAGAAATCAATCTCAGGGTTTTCAGATACTGGAGAGGAAAACACCTCTGCAGCCATGATCAGAGTCTAGATAAAAGGAGATAAAATGTAGCTCAGAGAGGAACAATGTTCAATATTATAGTGAAACTATTTGATTAATAGAAGAGGACCATATAAGACTGCTTTGATAGCTCTTTGAATTTCAGACATAGCTTTGTTGTCCTGACACACACACAGAGAACCACAGCAGTAAGTCAGCCTGTCTTGTTCCTCCTTGCATCAAGTTTTGTTATTGAGACTGTGGCTATAATTTTACTTACCACATGAGTTTATAAAGAGTCTGTGGTCTGTAAAGCTGGTATCAGGGCATTTCCCTCCTCTGACTTGCATCTAGTAATTTAATTTTTCTACTTAGGTGTTCATGCTGTGCTTTTGTTTTCAGAAAAGCTAATGAAATTAAGCGGCCTCTTAGAAATGCTTCAGTGTCTTCCAGCACAAGATTAAATGAATGAAAGAACATTTTTAACAAATAAAATAGCTCAGCTGGGAGGGATAAATGAAGAAAAGAGGCATATTCACACATGGCTGTTGACATTCTATAGGAGAAAACACACGTGGTTCGTTACCTTCTTAGATGAAGGTGGCAGTTTTAAATACTATAATTATTTCCCAAGTTCATAACAGTGATATACTACAGAAACTCAAATACCCTGGTAAGGTTTAAGGGATAAATTCCAGCCTTATAATCCTACTATGGGATATAGTGTGGGGAAAAAAAATCAGAGAAAGCAAGCAGTTTTTATGCCTCTTGAGCCCTTGGAGACCTCTGGCAATATGAAGGTTTTCTCTTCTGCAGTCACTATATGCCCACCTGTATCTTTGCAGCCCATGCTAGGGTAAGAAATAGAGGAAAATAAGACTCTGCCATAAGGGAGTGATAGAATTAATTTGAAATGTGTGTATCACTAGCATAGCTAGTTTTTTGTACCTGGACTGTATATTGCTTGTTTTGGTTTTAGACCTCTGTCCCTTCACAAAGGGGCAACAGTGTTATTACAGAGATATATCAACATACAGAATTAGTGGGAACATTAGTAAATTAAAAAAAAAATTATTATCCTTTATCAGCTAGTGATTTAATACAATTAATAGAAAGCCAGGAGGCATAATGTCACAACTTGCATGATAGGAAACAGGAAAATAGTTTGTTAAGAATTAATTTGGGGGAAAAGCGGGATGCCTTTCATTTAATTCAAGCGATAATTTGAAATTTTGTGTCTCTGGTACTTGTACAAAGAATACTTTAAAGCAATAAAACAAGCTTATAGGGTATAAGTCTCCATGGGATTATTGCTAAAGCCTACCAAAAGTACACTGGTACAGTTCAGAGCTGTAATATACATTTAAAACTTTGTGAAGTGATTTGACATGAAAAGAACTGTGTTAATCCATTCAGCTTGGTACGGGTTGACTGTATCAAAACAACCAGTCTTCTTTCAGTTAGACAAGTAAATAACTAGAAGATGGTAAAACTGAAGACTTTGGTCATTACTCAGCTGGGCTTAATGGAAATAAATTATCCTGGGAGAAAGGCTTAAATATTGTCTCACATTGAAAACTTGTAAAATTTTATAACTAATTCTGATGCTTTTCTATTTATTAGGTGAAAAAATCAAACTCATATATTCAACTTTTCTGGGAATTTATTACTACTGAATAATAATAACTCCTTTGTTATTGTTAACAATTTTACACATATTAAAACCAATTACTTCAGTTTAAGGGCAACAGAAATACTAAGTCAAATACTTCACCTGTGATGTTATTTGCTGAGGACTTTGCATCCATTACATGACAGCACATCCAAAACTCAAAAGGTTGATTAAATAGCACTCTTTGATGTTTTGCTGCTTCCAAATGTCAAGTCCCTCACGGTTCATGTGACCATAACCAGGAACATGAATTTACCTCTTACTGATAATCAGGACTACAGACCAAGAAACGCAGCAACTTACTAAAATGTATGCACATACCAATGTGTAAATTATGAGGAAAGCAACAAAGAATCAAATCATAAAAAGCTCGTGGAGCTTTTCATTTCGTTCCATGAAAAATCAGATTTTAAGCAGAGATGAGTCTGTTGTAGTGGCAGAGAGTGAAAGACTGGCACCAGTTGATCTCCTTTAATTTGTTATGAAGGACAACTTGGAACAGAGATTATAAATCAAATCACAATTTTTTTTGCCATAGCTCTTCTGCTGACAAAAAGAAATAGTTGCTAAACAGAATAGTTTAATGTATTTCAATACTGGGGAACACGGCTCAAGAAAGCTATCTTCCAGAGGGAGTGAAGGGAATAAATCAGTTTCTGGCTGACTTTTCCTTATAGGGCTTTCTTTTGACACTCATGTGAATCAGTGGTGCCCATAGAACGGCATGTGCATAAAATTATGACAAGTGAATCATCCCCAGCATGCAGCTATTAGCTCACCATCCTGAAACTGCTAAACCATCTTTCTCATTCATCCCTTGAGTCTTCTCAACAGTGATGTGTTTAGCTTTGCTCCATTTTGTTGGGTAATAACAAATCATTATGAAATAAAATCTTTTTATAGCGTCTTTCATTGAAAGAGCTCTCAAATAGTCTAGCATAAGGAAAGGACATTGGGAAATGCAATGAAGAGGGCTCATTAGAGACACCAAGACAGGTCCTGTTCTCCCCATGCTGCCTTGTCTCTCCCACCACAGAGCTGGCCCTCCAAAGACCTTGGGTGATTTTTGAAAATAAGAGTAAGGTTTTCCAAGCTAGCAAAAAATGAAAATCAGGAAAGGGAAAAACTTTAATATTAGAAATAATCAGACTGACAAAACACAGGACATTGCATTCATGACACAACTATGCATAAAATCAGATGAGAAAGCATAACTATTCTTGTCCTGAGTTTTCTGTTTAAAAACTTGAGGAGAGACTACAAAAGAGAACCTAAGGAGTCAGGAATAAGGGAATTGTAGTCTGTAAGTGGTCTGAAGCCCAGCTGCGTAACATAGCATATATTATATGCTTGCTTTAGGATAAGAGTATAGAAAAAAGCTCCACTTCCAACAAGGAGATAAGCTTGTCCAGTGAAGATGTGTGTCTTTCTATTAGTCTTATGCTTAGCATCCCTGACTGCAGTCAAGAGATTACAAAGGCAAAGGATCTGACGTTGATGTCAACGAAAGCCTCCCCTCATGTGCATGTTTAGTACTCCTCAAAGTCAGATCCAGCTTATTTAAACACTGTCTCAATCAAAAAGCCTGTGAAAATTGCACTTGCAATTAACATAGCTGAGTTTTGGGAAGAAAAAGAGCTTAAATCCCTTTTATATATCTTTGGTGTCTCTGGCCAAAGACAACCTATGATTATTTGCCTTTGATATTTTCAGGCTCTAAACCAGTAGGGAATCTGCTTCTTTTTTTCCTAGTGCTTCAAATGTGAATAGATCACAGAAAGAGGCAGGAACAGCTGCTATTTCTTCACTCTTGGTTGGTGATAGAACTTGCATTTTATTATAGTGTTAAGATGAAAAGCTGATCTTCTCAGAATTCCTAGTTCCTAGCCTGGCATGTGCAGATGCACTCAGAAGCTGATACGTTATCAGAATTATTCTATCTCAGTGCTGATGTCACAACCCTTCACATTACCACTCTCTGAAAAATTAGCTAAGGTTATCACACAACTCATAGATTTCCTCTGATTTTGATGAAATAGGGACACTGCAGGAAAAGGAAATGTTACCCCTCAGGGACAAAGAGAAGCAGCAGCCACTGACCTTTGAGATGCTAAAATTATCAAAAAAACTCCCACTTCTCTGAATTATAATGAACTTCCTTTCCTTACACTGCTTTAGGTTTTTCTCAGCTCAGAATTTATTACTGTATTAAAAAAAAAAAAAAGGCACCTTCTAAGGAAAGAGAGGACTCCTTTGGGAATATTGCATCCGACATAAAGATGAGCTGCAGTAGCTGTGCTTCATCCCCTGAGTAAAAGACGGCCCCACATGAGATATGTCTTGTGCTTTGCATTTGTTTTCCCGTCTCACTATTGGCTCTGCAGCTGGCTCTGTAAGCTTCAGACAGGAGGCCCCCGATGAGATTTGTCTCTACTATTGTTGCTTCTGCTGTTTTGTGGAGATGAGTTTGATCTTTTGGTGGGATCATTTATCTTTGTGATGGAGATCCTGATTTTCAATTATACTTAAGCCACTTTGGAGTACCTGGCAGTGTAACAGGGCTTTAAAATCATCTTAGATCACATTTGTACCCACTTTAAAGCACTTCTGCTCTGACAGAATGGTATTAGATGGTGGTAGAGCACATTGGCATCAGATTTGTAATGTTTTGATTAACTGACAGCTATGTAACTATCTTTTGAAAATGACATGAATGTTAAAACATCACAGGTAAGGATATCAGAGTAGCTCTGCCTGGGATATGTCCAGTACTCATAAATGGACCATCAGACTAAAGACAAAATTATGTCTCGAATGGCACTTTGTATTGTGTATTATAAGGAGAGAAACTCTGATCTGGGAATTTATCGGTAACTATTATAGAGAATAGTGTTGGCTGACTAATTATATGATATAACAATGAAAGTGAGGAAATGCACTTCATAGCTGAGACCAGACTCTACAATTTGGAAGTGATACTCAGGGTGGCTTCATAGAAAAATGCACATACATATAATCTGAGCCAATTGGTTATATCAGCAAAGGGAATGGATATCAGTGAAAAATGGATTGTACTGACCAATGCAGTGATATGCTTTTGGGAGAGACTGTGGGTTGCAGGGAAGTAAAAGGTACAAAACAACACTTGATTTTGGAAATCCTGGGTTTGCACTTAAAGCTTTTCCAGTTCCACTATGAGATCTATGAGTTCAGAAAACCCTTTCCAGATGGCAGTCACTGCCTGACATAAGCAATAGAATAAAATAAATAAATAAATAAATATAAAGGGGGATAGGAGTTGGCTACTTGGTTTTTCATTAAAATGCTTAATTGTATGTGCATATTTGGAGATGTCTTATGGGAGCTGAGCACCCAAGATCCCAATACAGATAGTGGAGAACTAGCGCTCAGCTCAGTGCCATTTGAGATGCTCCTAGGTATCCTGCCTGCATCGTAGTTACCAAGTAAGAAACCTGAATGTTTCCTATAAGCCCTTTTTGTATCTACCAGCATTCCACAATGTCTCAGGTATCCTGTGATATCTAAAATGTCATGGATGGTATCTATGGGCAACTAAATCAAGTCCAAGGTGCCACAGATTATGGGTTTAATCTGTCACCAGCCCCAAAACAGAAGTCTCCAAGACAACAAATTTTTGTGGTTGCAGTGCTTGCAGGTACAAATTCATACAGTTATGTATGAATTTCATTGCCTTTAAAATAGAGTGCAGCTTTCTCATCTGGCTCTGTACAGGATTCGCTGTTGGCTATTCATGCACCCTGATTCCCAGAAGAAGCAGCAGTCCCTGAACATGAGAAGACATCACCATCTGACCTTGGACACTATCTGTGTACTTAATGTACCTCACTGCAGAGATGTCCTAAACAAAGAACCAACTAATAAACATTTAAAAGATTCTATGAAAAATGTTAATTATTAACACACAGATTTGACCCATGCCAAGGTTTTACATCATGAATAAGCAGCATATGAGGCACTTGTCCTTTTATTAACATGTGAATATGTTAATATGATACAAGTGACATTTAGGGAAACGAATAGCCCATTATTCCATAGGGGTCTCATTAAAGACAACCTCTCCTAAGGTTGCTTGATGGCAAATTTCCTAAGTGGATTAGTAGGAAGCATGGAAAAAATGAATGAACTTTGCAGTGACTGCTCTTTATAATGACTGCAGGTAATTAAAAAGACCAGAGGTATCTGGAGAATTGTAGGTCTAATAATGGTGTAACAGTATTTTAAAAACATCTAACGATGGAGTTAATTGAGCTTTAGAATTTATTTAGGCAGTCCTTGCATTAACAAGTATCTTTTATGCGATAGAGGAATTAGAAGTTAAATATTGGCTCAATAAGTCTTTTAAGACTTTTCCTATTTGCAGTGTTAGCCATTATTAAATACTAATGTTTAGGTAAATTACAGTGCTGAAATCTTTTCAGTATCAGAAAATGTTGCCCTGAAAACTCATTAACTTTCGGCCACCATGTTCACAAAAAAATACGAGACAAAATAGGTGCTTAAGGCAGTGCTACAAGCTGAGTACAAATCCAGAAACTAAGAGGACATGATCAGGTTCAGGAAGGCATCACTGCTCACTGCCTTCCCCTGTGAGCTCTGTGAAGAACAAGGGGAGAGCCAGCATTCTGGGAGAAAGACTATCTTTCCAAATAGCAGAGAGGTTTATTTTTATCCTGGCTCTCGGGAGAACTGCATTCTCTATATGTAAATGTTTAAAGTGCATATCTCAGCTGGACAGATGAGGATCTGATTTTCTTGGGCGGGATTTGGTTCATTTAACTGCTACGTTTCTATATCTTGATAGCGTAGTGAAGCAGCCCTTTCTGAGGAAGTCCCTAAGTTCCATAGATAGTCAAAAGGAGGAAGATAAATGGCTTTAAAGCACCAGAAAAGGTCATGTACACCTAACTCCTGTACTCAAACTTCAATGAGTAAGAACTTCCTCTGGAGGTTTTCATGATCACCTAATACTTTCCATTTACAATAAAGTGAATTTAAGCATTTCAGAAAAACTCATCTTCAGTTTTAAAACATGGCTCTGTTAGATGCATAATTTGGCTGACCAGCATCCAAACATGCACTTCAATAAATAAATTACTGTGTCTTTGTAAGGACAAAAAGTTGTCAGGTACAAATTCTAACCACAAAGATAAAGGGAGAAATTTGGATAAAACATTTCTTTGGTGACTGATTTCATGACAACATAAAATGTTCAGCATTTCACATCATAATAGCCAGCAGAAGGCTGGAATTCTTGAAGTTCTCCAAGCTGTATTACACCTGGATGGAATACTAAAGCAGAAAAGACAGTGAAGCCAAGCAGACAGCATGGATATAGCAACACTGTTGGCAGACATTCCTGCCACACGGAGGAATTAAGAAAGTGTTTGCTTACTCCACCACCTAATGACTCTGAGCTGGTAGAGGAAATCATATCCAGAACCAACAAAGCAGTAATAATAATAGCAGTAATATGGAATTTCCCAAACTTTTCTGCATTCTAAGGCAGAAAAGCTATTAAATTCACTATAGCCATACTGTCTTGTAGGCAATCTAGTAGCAGCAAGAATTGCACTGAGCTCTGGAGGCCTAATCTCACTGAGCAACAGTCAAGCCATGTCTCCTTGATGTGCCCTTTCCAGGCCAGAACCGCAGAGTCAACCATACCCACCCAGTGCACTCTCCTGACCTTCAATCTCATGCTCTGACTCCAAGGCAAAGTCAGTACTTATCTGGCTGCAACTGTATTAAAAAAAAAAAGAAAAGAAAAGAAAAAAAAAAGTGGCTTTGTAATTATCTTTTTTTTTGTATTCTCACCATCTGAAGACTCCATATATTTTTTTCTGCTTTGCTGTACTGTCTTCTCTTTTTCTAACCTTCTCTGAAACTGTCTTCCCATTTATCTGTTTAATGCTCTGTTGGTATATTTTACAATTGCAAAACATTTTGAGACATATTTGCATGAAAGACACTGTCCTGAGGAAGGGCCAGCTCACACTGTGCTGTTTGCACAAAAAGCCAGAAGCAGGAAGAGCAATAAAAGAGCAACTTAATTACTTTGGAGCTGCAGCACTTCCCACTACCATGGCCTCTGCATGAGGTGCTGACACAGCCACCAGAGTTGACTGAGAGGCATGATCTTGCTGACAGCTCCTCTGGTGCAGCTTTACGCAGTGCCACTGAGCAGCTCACAGCAAAAGGACAAGCCACAAAGAGCAGCAGGACATCAGTGATGTGACCCAATCTAAAACACTTAAAGAAATACCAGCGACCTCCAAGAAGCACAAAAGCCTTTCTGCCCTGTTCTCCTTTGCTGAACAAATCGTACTCTCTTCTAGAAGTGCTGTTCACCTCCCCTTGAGAGCTGCTTTATTCAGGAAAAGAGTGAAAAATCAGAGCACAGCTGCAAAAATGAATTCCCACTCATTGCCTAAGTACTGGTATTTTTTGTAGCTGTACAAGATAGGATGATATGACCTAACCTACATTATGTAGGTTGAGATTGTGAGACTTACTGGATAGATCTAGATCTGACTTCTGAGTTTCTTCTAGAGTCAAGGATTACTAGTGACTATGGCTGATGATGTGGGATAAGCATGGTCGTCAGTAGGAAGCACTTAGGAATTTCCTTGTTGCTCAAAGGATTAGGCTTTGAACTAAAATCCAGTAAAGTGATAAAAGTCCAAGGGATCACAATTCGTTTTCTTTAGAAAATACTGATTTTTGTGGCCAGTGCTAGCAACAGCATGCCTGGCTTAGCAGTCACTTCCACTCTGTTGCATCTACTTTTCCTTGTCTTCCTCCTGCTTGACCCTGGGGAAACTCTTGCTGTATGTCCCAGCTTGCAATTCCACTGCTAGAACAATTGAGCTATAACAGAAGCATTTCTCTTGGCTTCTTTCTTTTTTCAAGATCGAATCCTTTTGCTTTACCACTTTTGCTGCTCCTGTCTCCTTAGAGTTTTGTACTTGGGACCCTCTCTGCAAAATCAATGTTGAGAACTTTAATGCACCATCTGTCTCTGTTTATATCCAGTGACATCCCAGATACAGGGCTTGTACCAAAGAGTCCTCTAGTCTGAGTACACAAATAAGAAAAGGTATAGCAAATTCTTGGTATTTTTAAAAATGGTTTCAGCAGGGTTCTTCACAACTAATCTAATCATTGCCAGTAGTGTAGTAGGTGTCTACAATTTTTCTTTCCCTACAGTTTCAACAGGCTTTGTGTCTTATTTCCACAAAAGATCATGCAATCAGCAAGTTCACTGTCAAATGTGCCCTTTTCTGCAGTGGCTGCAAGTTGAAGTGAGGCAGTTGTCTGCTTCCAAGTTAGGGATATCATAGCACTAACGGATAGGCTGTTCTTTTTGTGTTCATATACCATGCATATGACTTTCCACCCTGAAAAGCCATACCTAAATAAAAAACCACCCCCAAATCCACAAAAACATTTACTTCCTTTTTCAGAGGTGAAACAGAAAGGGCATTTTTGCCCCTTCAAAGCCAACCTCATCTCTTTTTTATGCCCCTGCACTCACTGGTTTTATCAAAGAGAAATATGGTTCAGTCTTGGGAATGATTTTCCCTTCAAGTTTTATACTTATTCATATGTCTTGTTCTTCCAAAAGTGACTGTACCATGATATTCCAAGTTACTCTTCTACTGAAACTGTGTAGACTGTATCAAAGAAAGCACAATTCACAGAAGTGCCTCCACAGCACATTAAGAACTGCACAGCTCCCTAAGAGCAATTTAAAATGAAGAACAACCTTTCCCAACATCCTTTCAGAACTTCACATGGACATTAGCCAGATACAAGACTGAGCTGCAGAGGGTGCATTAAACTCCCCATCTGCTCTTCACAGTGCTCATCACTGATTTCTAACCCACAGTAAAGTCATTTGGCCAAAAAAATCATAGTGGATGAGACAAGTATACCAAAAGCCAGCTGAGCCTTTCCTTCCACAGTGTCCACAGAAGAAAATGCGCCTGATCCAGCCAGCATTTTCTCACTATTTGATTCCAGAGCATGTGATATCTGTAGGTAAGTCATGATCCAAATAAACTAGGGAAGCCAGATTTTATTGTTATTTACACTACCTTATAGTCACTATCTCAGCTGGTCTTGGCACAACTATTAACTCACTGCCATGTACATGATATCAGAGTATCCCTGAGAGACCTTGAAAACTTGGAAGAGTTTTAGAAAGATGCCTGCAAGTTTCCACTTCCCAGGGAGCCGCTTTTCTAACCCACTCCCTCGCTGTGCCCAGCTCCCGGTTGTGCAGCCACTATCTGACCCTATGCAAACGGTTTGCCCCGAAGGAGCACGCGTTTCCCACGGGTCCCTCTGCCCTCTGGGATACGGACTTCACATGGTCTCTTTGGAAAAGGATCAGCCCCGGGGATGTATGCTGTGGGACAGCCGTGGGATGGTAAGAGCCAGGTGTTGGGGCGGGTTTGTGCGATGGCCGGTGACTTCCATCCTCCAACGCCAGTGAGGCGGGGGGGGGTTCACCTCCCCTTCCACGTGAGCGCAGCGCCTCTCCCAGGCTCGCACACAGAGGGCGCGCTGGGCGGGCGGGACGACCCCCAGTCCCCAGCCCTTAGCCCCTGCCACAGCACAGACCGCCCGTACGGGGCGATGCGGCAGCGGCTGCTCTCCTGCTCCGCGGCCCCGCAGCAGTGAGAGGTACCGGACAGAGGGCGGCGGGGCCGGGCGGGGCCGGGCCGGGGGCGGTGCTGCCTCCGCAGCGGGACAGACGGCAGCGGGAGCCGGGGCCGGAACCGGAGCCCGAGCCGGGCAGGAGGAGCCGCAGTGGGAGCCGGGCGTGGTGAGCGGAGAGCGGAGAGCGGTGAGCGGAGCTGCCCCGGCCCCAGCGGGGCGGCTGCGGGCAGGAAGGTGCCGCGCTGCCGGTTGCGCCTGAGCCGGAGCATCCCGGCGGGGTCAGCCGCCTTCATTTTCCAAGGGAGGTGGGCACTCCGGGTTTGGGGTGCTTTTTTCCCCCCTGCTCTAGTACCCCGTGCGCGTTGTTCGTGCCCTCGGCCGGCAGGGCTGCCCGGCGGCCGGGCGCTGTTGCTCGCACGTCCCGTAGCGCCGGGGCTGCTCCTCCCGCTGTCCGGCACCGGCTGAGGCGGGTCCCGGCGGGTTTGGGAAGCCGCCGTGAGCTCAGGAGCAGCGCCCGCCGTGCCTCGCCAGTGCTGCTGCTCCGAGAGAGCCTTCTCAGCGGTTTGCCTGTCCTGTGCCGTAACCAAGGGCATTTGATTTTCAGAAGCGTTTAACTGAGGTACGCGTTAGGCCCGTGTTTTGTAAAGAACCTGTTTTTAGCCTAACTGACTTCGTGGTTTGTCAAAGTGTTTGAATTGAATGGACGCTTCTTCGGTTCGGAGAAATTGCTTTTGTTGGAGGCAGAAAGGGGAACGGTCTAGGAGAGCGTGGAGACAGCATCGGGGTTGTGCTGGTTCTGGAAGGAGGGATGCGGAGAGAAGGGAGGCACAGGCTGGTTTCCATCGCTGAAAGATACTGCAGCCCAGGGGTGTGATAGTGCAGAGCATTGGGTCATCACTGTGCAAGCACATTCTTGGCTCTGTGGGCATAGATTGCCCATCATAGATTGCCATGCGTGTGCTCTTTCACATTGTTTGCAGGAAGATGGCGGGAAAAGAATTGCTCCCTCTGCAAATAAATTGTAACATGCCTATCTAACGTACTGACAGAAGAGCTGAGCTTAGACAGCACAGCAGTAGAAAAAAGAAAACAGGATGGGTGCACAAACACTTTATGTCTAGCTAAAAGCTGCAGGCTGTTATGGCATCATTTTGGTAGAGGTAATAAAGTTTGGAACAGAACAAACTCTTCCTACGCTTGCAAATGCTAAACAGTTAGAGGAAAATTGTGAAAATAGTGGTAAAGGGCTGAGCATTTGCCATGTTGATTAACATTTATATAAGCAAAGACAGTTAGGAATGCATATTGACTATTATTAAATTTAATTCTTAGTTAATTATAGTAGAATGGGAGAAAGGTGGAGACGTATAAAATTTGGACCCTACAGGATGTATATCATGCTGGCAGTTTTGTTCTGATAAGGGATCCAGATGGAGGGTTGATGTCTGTTTCCTTGTGATTTTGCTTTTACTGTCATTTTGAACCCACTATGACTTTTCTGTGCCTGAATAGACCAAAACGAAAGGCAACCTGAAACCACCAGCTGCTTTCTCTCTATAATGCCTAGAAGGGCTTTTTCTCTTTAGAGATTGTTGCTGGTTGTAGCTATATACTGGCTGCCTTCGTTCCCCACTTCTTTCTCAGACTTGGTCATTCATGTCACCCAAGGTGGGGGAAAGAAAGGCAGGCATCTCACCCCTGTCTCCGTCCTGTTTCCCCAGCTTTCCTCTGCTCTGGTGAACAGGCTTGCCTGCCTGCTGACTGCTGCTTGCTATATCTAGTAAGTGTGCTTTGCTGTCAGGAGGATAAATGCTGTAGGACCATGAACTGGTGGGGAAGGGGTCCTGGGCTATTTCAGCATCGAAGTCTAATCTAGTACTATCACCATGTAGATGACTATATGTATATGAAGTTATTGCCATTTGCATTTTGTTAACTTATTCAGATGTAAAAGGCTGAACTGGGATAGCTCGTGTCTGGCAAGTGTCTTTGTTCATAGTTGGGTCTTAGTGGTGCAGTGGAAATTATAAGCTTATTCTGTAAATTCCTCACCAGAGCCAGGAAGCAATGCAGTTTTTCCCCCTGGCACCCTATCTATGCAGAAGAAGAAGAGGAATTATCTTAACGACAGAGTGTATTCAGAAGTTGCTGAAAAATGTGATGTTTCTGATAGGTTTGAGACTTGGAATTTTAAAAGTCCATTACTAAAAAGTCAATATATTTTCACCTCTACCTCCTGCACTCTTTTGCAAGCACTCCTCCCCCTGTGTCTTCATGACTCCGGTTACCTCCTTTTCCTGGCTTGCGCAGAGGAAATCCTGTTATGACATAGTCGATCCATGGCGCTGCTGCAAAACCCACCTCTTAGCCTGCCACTTCATCTGCATCTCCCTTCTTTGTCAGTCCTTCTGCTGCTCCCCCTTCTCCCCTGCATCGGACATCAGTCACAGGCTTCACTTTCAGGTGTCCCCATACACGATGTACCACCTCTCCAGCTTTACCAAGACATGCCCCCTGGGCTTTGATCAGCCTGTACTCTCAGCATCTTTCTCCCTCAAGCCATCATCTTTTTGGTTCCCCAAGCTCCACCTTGCACTTACTTGTAGTTTCATGTAGGCACCTTGTCCATAATTTCTTTAATTTCCTTGAAATGTCCCGGCACATTTGTTTTTGCTTTGATGCCTTCAGCATCTGGTGAGATGCTTAAGACCAGCCTGTCACTGGAATTACTCTGGCTCTGGATTTGAGAACAACGTTGTCCTCTAAAGCTAGGACATCTGAGAGGCACTTCTTGAAAGATCACTCCATCTAGCACCAGCAGAAAGTCTCCTTTCATAGTCCATGTTATCCTTGCTTGCTCTTTTTTGGCATTTCAGGTGCAACCCTGCCCCCTTATGCCTACATAGCTCAGCGTGGTTCAATATGACTCCCTTTGCAATAGTGTTGTTTCTTTGCCTAAGTTATTGCAAACAATTGTTTTGCAAACAATGACTATGTGTAAATGTAAGGCACACAAACACAGATAGGATAATGCCATGGTCTCTTTGTCAAGGGGTGGTGTGCATGCAGCCTGCACTGATAAAATAATGAATGTCACAAGGATAGAGATCTTTGTTATATCAGTGAGGGGAAACAGAATCAAAGGACAAGGTTGTTTTCTTACTTTTCTTGGTAAAGTACGCTGAGCCACTGGAGTCTGGAAGCAGAGTTACAGTGATAGTTACTGTGATAGCACATTTGTGCCTAAAATTCCCTTGCATTTAAGTTCACAGTATGTAATTGGTACTACAATCTGCCTTTTTTGGAGAGAAAAAAAATCTGAAGCAAAACGATGCATGAAGAGAGATTCCTTTTGAGCCAAGTGTACAAAATTCTGTCCTAGCTTTATATTGTGTCAGGATTTCTAAGTTAAAATGAAATCTGCTTGACATTTTTGGGTTTGATATGTACTATATCCTTTGTTTTTATAAAATACTTTGAAGCCAGTATGTCAGCTGAATTTTACAATAGGAAAGTGTTTTCGTATTAATCAGGACTCCACTTACTGGGTCACAGCTTTGTTAGTTAAGAACTAATAATCCCATTGACTAGCAAAGGTAAAGGCCACTTATTGTTCAGCAGAGCCCCTTGCTGAAGTCTGCACAGAGGTCTCCCGAGATGAGAGTGGATGTGCCCATATGGAGTGAGAGATGCAGGCTCTCAGGTACACTCCTGTGTGCAGCCACCTCATCTGGCACTAGGGAGGTTGCTGTGCTGCAGCACTGAAAGAGACAATAGAGATCTCAAATCCATTCAATTCCAGATTTAGCCACATTTTGTCCTAAAACTGTACATGAAGGGGACTATGCCAATACTTCTGAGGGTTTTTTCCCCCCTTTACCTGGAGGAATGCTGAACCTGAGGGTCTGAGCCCTGCAAATTGTTAGCCTCACATGTGAGCGTGATGGAAAATGAAAGCAGGCTCTGATAACAAGGACTGCTTGCCCTGGGGCTTGATGTTTTAGCTGGTAGATTTTGCTCTGAGTAATCAATGTGGAGGAGCTCAAGCACTGCCCCGGGAGAAGTCTGTGTGGCTTCAGGAAGGGCAAACACAGTGCACAGCCCTCCACTGCACTGGCCATTTGGCCCTAGTTGTGGAGCCCAGCGCCAGTCTGTTTGTGTCAAATTTAAAAGGTGGTTATCAGCAGGCCATGTTAAGAGTCAGGCATGAGGTAGCAAAGTTTAATTACTTTTTGTTTGTTCTGAGATTAATTACATCACCACTCCTCTCCCCTATCCCCCTCCATCCCCCCACCCCCAGGCTGGATGGCACCTTCTCCTGAAAGGCTTATCAGTGTCAGTGGGATGCTCCACACAGCCACTTGTGGCTTTGGCAAGGAGGGGTAGCAGGAATGGGATGACTCAACCATGAAAGGAGACAACAAGGCAGGAACAGTTGAAATATTTTCATATACTTGTTCCACTGAGGAAAATGGATTTTAGCAGAATTTTCATTTCTCATTAAGCAGTCATTCCACACTACGCTAAATCTTCTATTCAAACAAAACTTCCAAATCTGGGGTTGCAAGAAATCAAACAAGAAGTCATTACACAAAATGCAGAAATTAAGGATTCCTGATACCCACTGGCTTCTCCCTCTTCCTTGTCTAGCCTTGCTCTGGACCTCTTTTCCAGCTGGGCACCTGGGGTCTTTGACGGTTAACAACTAAGCAGCTGTGTTTGTCTGCAGAAGTCAATTACCAAGATGTAAAGCTATTAGGGGCAACCAAATGGCTCTGTGAACCTTCATGTTCCCTCTATCTGATCAACCACTATCATTAAACTTCAGAAACTCAAAGGTTTTTGAGGCTTCTGCTTGGGTTGAATTTGGCTGAGAGTGTCAATAACAAAAGTTATTCAGAGTGGCAATGAAGGGAATAAAGCTGGGACTGGACACCAGGAAATCTGACCCATCACTGTTGTCAGCGAAGAGTAGACTGTTGAGTTTTGGGTGTTTTTTTTCAGCAACCTGTAATTTTCAGCAACCAGAAATTTTCAGCACAAGAAGGAGACTAATTTCCCTGGCGACTGTATGTCCTTTGGGGTGAGATTCAAATTGACACTCCCATGGGAGGCAGGACCAGAAGGACCCCATTTCCCTGTCTGAGGTCCTAGATGTACAGCAGTGAGACTCCTCACTCCATTCACATCCTGAGAGATACAGGAAAAAGATAGGTCTCTGCTTCTCACATATCTTGGTGTCAGTGACAAGGAATACATTGTTTGGGCCAAATCCTTTTGTGGTCTAGTGCTGCAGCTGAGACAGCAAAAATAGCTGTGAAGGGCATTAGAGTGGTGCAAGAAGGATGAAGGACTGTGGGATACAACTGTGTATGCCCAGGGGTCTTCTGAAGATAAGCTTCTTGATGTTCTGGTCCAAATATTTCTCTGTTTTTCAAAAGTAATCAAACTGGTTCAGATATTTATTCTTCAAAGGTAATCAAAAGCTCAGACCTCCCCATCTCACTGTGTACACTCGCCATTTGAATAAGATGCCTGCATTTAAGGAGCCTTGAGGATGCCTTGTGTTTTGCACTACATCTCTGGCTTGTTTAGTTAGCTCAAGACTTGGTGGGCTCCGTTTCCTTCGTCTCACCGGCTATTGGGGTGAATGAAGGACTAAATGGGCAAAAGCAGTGCTCTGTGGATCTGGGAGTAGAGAGACAAGAGAAAGCTGGAAAAGAAGCAAAATCATTTATACTTGTCTTGGTTGAAGATACAGTCCCTGTTGCAGAGATTCACGCCTCTTTCCCCCAAGAGAACTGTTCTGAAAGAAGTAAAGGGAAGGGAAGGGAAAGGGTGCCTGCTGTGAGCAGAAAAAACTGAGGGACACAGTATTGAGCTCTTTGTTACATGAGGCATATTTGCTGCAGAAAAGGTATACGGGGGCTCTTGTACCTGCTCTCCATCCTAGTACCACCACCTGCTTCAACCTGCCTGCTTCTGGACAAGGTAGGCTGCATGCCCTCACATCCAGAGGATGTCCTGAGTCCATCCTCAGGGAAGCTGACATTGATGTTCATCTGCAGCCTCCTACCTCTCCTTCTGCGTAGCAAGATGGTCAGGAAGCTGTCTAACTTCTTTGGGTAGAACATTACTATAGTCAAGTTATCAAAACATTTGGATTTCAACAATACTGACTTTTAACAGCTGCACTAGATAATTTTCTTTATTGAACTTGGAGAGGTTTAAACCATAAGTGATTCAGTGATTGAAGGGATGAAAGCAACACAACAATGCGTTAACATCCATCCCCAGAGATCTGCTTCTCTAAAGCAGTTGAACCAAATGTGCTGAAAAGGTAGAGCTCTGAGAGGTACAATGATTGTGAAAGTGTCTTTTCTCTCCCAGAGGGGAGGATCATTTTGAAGGTAGCCCTACTTTTGCTTTAATCTGCAGAATTCTGGGATTGTTTCTTCGTATACAAGATATTTAATTTACTTTATTAAAAACAGTTCAGGGGCTACATTTTAATTCTAGATATTGAATGCATGTAGCACACACAATTCTTCTAATTATCCCTGTGCATATACAGCATTCAGTTTGGGTATTTCAGGTATGTGAACTTAAACTGCAGATAGTCTGAAATAAAGAGAATAAATAAATAATAGTGTGTAATCTGAAAGGGCTGATACTTGGCAGAAATTTTTAGAGGATAATGCAAAATGAATTGGAGTGCAGATACAGTGCTTCATTGCTTAGAAAGGTGCCATGGGACAGATGTCTGTCTTGGTCCTGGAGCACATTGCAAAAGAAGAGGAGAAAGGTGTTATCAAAGAATGGCTGTAAAGCAGAGTTCAAGATCATGGTTTTTATATTGCACATGCAGTGCTGTAACTGGACAGCAGAAGGATGTCGCTGGCAGGAATAAAACACAAGCCAGGATTCCAGTTGGTTTGGTTTTTTTCTGAAATTTCTGGCACTAAGAGCAGTCAAAATTGAGCACTTTTCCTCTTTGTTTTTTATTACTATTGTAGTTATTACTAAACGTTGATTACTAAAGCTTTTATTTGCTTTTTTATAGGTGCTTTTCTCACCATGCAGTCCCTTTAGATTTGGGCGTGATAACCAACCTGCACATTGGACATTTGGCTTGTATCCCCATCTTCTTCCTGCTTGTAAGTATTTTATTCTTTCTCCTTGCTTGTTTTTCTGTTAAAGACCAGATTCAATTGACAGGTTCTGGGGCTGATCTGAGGTCATGATGTCTTTGCTTTACATTAATATCAATTACTCTATAGTCTGCAGATCCATGGGAAATGTGAATTATTGAATCATTTGAGCCTATCTGAATTAATCTAAGTATCCTTATGGCTCTGAAAGTTTCCTTTTCCCATCCCCACACGAACCCCCAAACAAAATATAACTTGATTTTAACCCGCAGCCAAGCCATCTGGGCACTTGTCCTCTTAGATTTTCAAAGACATAAATTTAAATCATATTAAATCATAATAAAAAAATGAAATTAGATCATAAATTAAAAGGAAAACTTTGCTTGTGGTAGGAAATAGTTTTTTTCTTTTCCTGCTGTGCTCTATTTTATTGAGTCAGTTGCCCACTGATCCTGTTTGCCAGGCAGAGTGGTAAAGGGATTTTCTGCTCCTGAAGGGTCCAACTGTAATGGGAAAAAGAAACATCCTAATTACTTCAGGTCTTTTAATTGCCAAAGGCATTTATGCAAGAATAAGAAGCATTAAGGATCATATTCTTAGTAAAATCCTACCTACATTTTCAATGGAATAAGATGTTACTTACTTCTTTTTTCTGTCTAGAGCTACCATTTTATTTAGTTGGATGAATTTTAATTGCTATATTTTTCCAGTCTAGAGCAAATTGCTTTTCAAGGCTGAAGTGTTCACAGTACTTAAAATTCATTCAGCCCTTCAATATGAGTGTGCAAACATATTTTTATTGGCATTAAATACTTTGTGTTACAAGTTAGCTGGAAAGGCAATATTGGTAATATAGTCCTATGTGCTAAAGGAAATAAATGTAGAAAACAAAGGCAGTGAGGGGGAAGATGAAACCAGAAGCTCACTGGCCTTCATAAATGTGTTGATCTAGTGAACTCTTGCTGCCAGCTTTTGGAAGCAATCACTATGATAACAGAACTTGGGGGGGAGGTAACGCACCTTTAGGGATGAGAAGGTCTCATCCTGGATCTGGCATCATCATATCACCTGGGAACCTCCTGCTCTTCCTGCCCTGATACTGAACAAAGGAGAGGTGGTTCTGGTTTCAGCTCCTGAGAGAATGATATAATTATCTGCTCACTCCTGGCATGAACTTTACAAAGGGCAAAATGGAGCAGAGAACACACTTGAGAGTTCTTTAATAGTGTCACCTTTAATGAATGTCCTGCCTCCCCTCTCCTACCCAAAACAAAGAGCTATTTGCCTCATACAGAGGAAGCAATTTTTGCACAAGCCCAGAGTACCATCTTGCAACTCATCTCCCTTTCCTAGCCATTTTCTAGCGAGATTTCGAGTGCCATCTAGGATCTGCTAACCACCAGATCCTCCCCGTCATGGGCATGGTCCCAAGTCATCCATAGTGGATGCATTATTCCACTAGTGTGATGTGCTGCTTTGACCTTTTTCTCCATGTCATCTGAGACACACATGTGCTAGCATGGGAATTAGATTCACAGGATGGCAGTGTGTACAAAATAATGAAGCTTGGTGGTCAGAGGCTCCCTTTGCAAGGATCCAGAGACATCTGATGTGGGCAAGCTTCTTCAGCTGTCCTGCATGGGTCAGTGAGGGACTCCCTGTCCTGCTTCACAGAGCCCTCTCTTTTGAAGATTAAATCTATCCCTTTTGTTGCACTCATCCTCTGCCTTTCTGTATACATTGGGCTGAAATCAGCCAAGAGGATTTTAAATTTTTAGGGAAGGAAGGCAGGTACAATTAACAGCATATTAAAGTTTAGCCGAATGAGGGACCTCACTGTTGTAACTATGCTAAAGGCAAATTAAGATCTCATGTTAGAAATTGTTTACAATAAGGGCTTTCTAGAATACCTTCTACCTGTAAAGAAAGAGTTCATGGGAGATTGTGACAAAAATGTTAGTTTATTTTGCATAAAAATATTGGTTTTCTTTGATGTCAATCTGTCTCTCTGCTTAAACATTTTGAAGCCTCTGAAACAGCCAAGGTATTTCTCAGCTTGTAGTCACAAAAACACAGGAAGAACCAAGAAAACAAAGTCCTTTTCTATGGCCAATAAACTCCCAAGAAATTCAATCTACCAGACTTTGCTTCCTGTTCCTCAGTTTTTAGGGTTTCCGTGGTTGTGAGTATGCTCCATTAAATAATATTTCACTGAGCCTGGAGAAATAGAGTTGTTCCATCAAGGTGTGTGGAGGCATGCAATACAGATGGCTGGATGGTAAAGCATTTATAACATTAGGACTATGAAAAAGTTCAGTTTGCTGCATGCCATCCTGTGTAGTGTTGCATTCTCATTTAACATTCACCTTAGTTTGAACAAGGAGATGACTACTCTCTCAGCGATCCTAAAGATTAAATTACATATGTTACCTATAATTTGGTACTCGGGGCATATGCTAATTGTGAGGCCTCTACTCCTGACCACATTTGCGTTGTCTGACAAAATAGTTTTTATGACCAGTATTGTCAAATATGCAAACAGTGGATAGCTCTGGCATGGCTACTCAGGCATGGTACTGCACGGTACCTGGGACTGACCTTTTACATAGTGATGCCTTGCTTGATCCCTCACCTACCCAGTTTACCCTCCTTCTATTGAATGCCTCTTTGCCTATCTCCCACTTACCACAGGATAAAAGAAAATATTAAAAACTCCAACTGAGCCTGCCTATAGTATCTGCCAGGTAGGCCTACCCTTGGGATATGAGTGGTTGTTCTCACCTGTGGAAGGGGATTTATACCGAGGACATGAATGGAGAAACAATGCACACATTGAAGAAAATACTTAAATAGTGGTTTTGGTTGAAAAGCCAGGATGTACAAATGACACCATGTGTCTAGGAGAGCCTCTCCTTGTGTGCCAACCCTCATATTTGGGGACTGAAGTAACAGAACAAGGTTTTGCTCTCTTGTACATCTAAAACCAGCAGAGCATGGAGGTAGAGTCTTTGCCTTCTTGGAACAGTGAGTTGTTTTACTGAAATGTGTGAATCTTCTAAGCAGTTTGTCCATCGGAGCAGCAAGTCTGCTGTAACAATGGAGTAATAGCAACAGGAAAAATTAGCCAGTGTCAGAAAGGCACTTGGGCCTTTTGGCAGTGGGGCAGGACTCAATGACTCAGGATGACTCCTCAAGTCACAGAACCCTACCCTTGCACTGCAGAAGTGCCTCTGAC
Organism: Manacus candei; assembly: GCF_025592945.1. Lineage (NCBI taxonomy): Eukaryota > Metazoa > Chordata > Aves > Passeriformes > Pipridae > Manacus > Manacus candei. Next base: position 30,195,653 of record NW_026138062.1, on the reverse strand, counting down.
AAAGTAATCCAGATCCAGCACACCACAAAATCTGAGTCCCCCAGCAGGCAGGTCCCAGTTCTCCTGTCCCAGGAGTTTTCAGGAGTTAGCTGGAAAGCCTTCTCCTGTCAAATAGAGTCAGAATTCTTCTCCATCTGCAGTCATTCAGGAACAACACTTTCAATTAATTCTTTACCTTAAACCAACTCAGCTTTCCAACAATAGATGAAGGGAAGGCAGGGACCACTACAGAATTTGAGAACTTTGGCTCCTTTGTTAAATTCCTTGATCAGTTTATGGCTCTCACAAAGACAATGGGTTTATTGCAGTTAGCTATTTTTGCCATACTGTGAAGTCAGTGACAAAATTCCCAGTCATTTTTTTGAGACTAGGTTTGGGCTAGATGTTATGGTGTTGTTCTATTTCACTTTCAGAAGTGCAAAGTAACCAATTACCAAACAGGAAAGTGAAGCTGACATCTGGCTTTATGGGGATTATTCCTTTGGGAGAATTGGGGTAAGAGAGACAAATGGTTCATGCCACTTACCACCTTCTCCCAGCAGAAGCAGAACCCTCAGCCAAAGTGGTAGATGTGGTGCACTGAATAAAACTGGGCTCTCAAAGGCTGTGAGGTCTAATTTGCAGCATGGCAGAGGTTTGTGCAGCCCTAGAACCATGGAGTTGCATGAGGCTCAGAATGGTGTTTGCACTCCTGCCACACATTGCCGGCTGAGCCATCCTGGCTGCTCTCTGGCAGGATCACCATGCTGGAACAGCACCAGGAATCATCATTAGGGAGCAGGATCAGATCTGTTTTATTTCTTTCCTATGAAAACTACTGAATTGTCAGGACCAGATATGTTCACAATCTGTATGATTCTGCCATTTTACTCCAATAGAGTGCAGATGGTTGGTAAAAATCCTTTTAGACTGAGTAGGACCTTAGACCTTAGACTTTAGGTCCATATTTTTAACTCTGTGTTTAAAACAACACAGATTTTTTTTATTCTTCCTAAAATACTATCCACTTTAGCCAAAGCTACATTTACACATCGCGTCACTACACAGTGTTAGTGAGACAACTGGAATCTAGACCATAATCATTTAGAATCAGAATTTTTACAGTGTCTTTGACCTCGTTACAAAATGCTCAGTTAAAAGTAGCCTGGGTGATGGTGTAAGACCTATAAAAGCTCTGATTTATCAAAGCACTCACATCTCTGCTTAACTGAGGTTCTGATTAGTCCAGTTTAAGACCACAGCTTTTTCACTAACTTCAAAAAAAGCACCATGTCAAAGTTCTTCCTTGTAGCAGGGCCAAAAGTGTTAATGATAAAATTAGAATGTAGTAGGTTTAAAATTTGTGAAAAATTTAAAGACTTTTAACTTCTACCATGTTAAAGAATTCATGTGAATTAATTCTTTAAGTTATTATAGAGCAATTCAATTAATAATGGATCTGCTTTTCATTATGACGAGTAATTAAGGATAAATATCTCCTATATCAAAGCTTATTTTTTAAAAAGGATAAATTAGCTATAACACACTTAACTACTTCCAGAACATGAAATGAACACATATTGTTCCATTAGTTAATTTTGGATCACTAAATTAAAGGCAGTTCAAAAGGAGTATAATCTCATAAGGATCTCTCTTTGTTCAGTCTGTTGAATTATTTCACAAGGTACAACAAATACCGTTTCCTGTGGAGCTTAATACTATTAAGGTTATAAAATTGTTTTGGTTTAGTATATTTTATGCATCAGTATGAGTTATATACCACAAGGGTAAGAATATTTTTTTCTGGTATATGTAGGTGTATTTCTGTACTCCTGCATGTCTTGTAGGCTATTGGGATGCTTGGTTAAGACTATCAAAAGCTCCACTATAAAACAATAAAAGCAATAAACAATAAAATAACATCTGGAATGTAACCTTTTGTCCATAAAAGCATTATGGATGTATGTGTACTAGTAAATTAATCCAGGCCAGGACATAGGCTCCTGTTGAATTAGCAAACTGACCTCCTGGCATGGTTTTGGCCAGCTAGCACCCTTCAAGCAATGCCTGGGCATATTTGGGGTTAGGAGTGGCTATCTTTCATTCCCAAAGGCAGTTGTGATCTGGCCATCCTGTCCATGCAGATAAAAGGGAGTTTAGCCATCTTGGCTAAAAATGTACAATTAAATTCTACTTACCACTTAATGTAGTACTTGTTTACTCAGGCACTTAGGGCTTTTAATGGCATGTAGCATAACCTAAATTTAATTTACAGTGCCAAAGTACAGTAGGTAACTATGCAAATAACTTCAGTGTCTGGAAAGCAAACTTCTAGGAATTTTAAATACCTTGTACTTTTAAAGCATCCTTAGTTCAGGTTGGAGCTTTTGAGGTCACACCTAATTTCAAAAAGTGTCAGCCTCTTGAAGAAAGAGGTACTTGAAGAAAGTTAGAAAAAGTTGCACATTTAAAGGAAAAATTATAAGGCAGGTAATTGCTGGGAACAGTAGTGGGACACTCCCATGGAAACCCAGATAGATACTTGGGTGGTTGTGTGACCACAGAGAAGGAGAGACTCCAGGCTGTCACATCATCACTTCAAGGTCTGATTCTGTCTCTCTGACTGATGCTGATGGTGTTTGTGCTCTCTATCACTATGAAAATCAGTGGAATTTTCCTCAAAGCTTCTAAATATGAGTCAGAGATAATTGTATTGAACTGGGACCACAGGACATGGCTGAAACCATGGTCAGGATGAGAGGAATCACTCTGGGAAGGTAGTTCTGTATGGATATTGTTTTCCTTGTGGGAGGAAAGCTTGCTGACTTTCCTTGTGGTGCCTTGGTATCTGCAGTGAGAGGCTGACCATGAATGGATGGATGGCAAGATTGCATGTGAGTGATTATATGCAGAGAATGATCTTAATTTCCTACCTTGTGTGCTGCTTGCATTATCTCTTTTGTACCAAAACAAAAGCAAGGGTTATGTCATGTAATTCAGCTACAGCATGTCAGCTTTTTACAAGCAATTCCCCATCACCAAGTCTTCTCTTATGCTTCCAGCTTGCACCAGGGGACTGACTATGTTCGTTTAAAGGAAAGCATCCTAGCATTCCCTGATCTGCTTATCCTGTGCTACTCTGACCTTTGCCAGCACTGGAGCTTCCAGGTTCTGACAAATGACTGGAGGCAAAGCTTTTTCAAAAGTGGGATCTCTTCCCAGTTAGCGTTTGCTGCCCTTAGACAGTTACCTTGTGCTTGCTAAGCTGACAGGGCTGCCCATTCCCTTAGGATTTTGATTGTAGGTGTCAGAAGCTGCATCACTTCACTGAAACCTGCCTGCCATTGAGATCTGCCATGGCAGAATTACAGCAAGATGTATTTTGATACTTGAAACCATTCAAACCATTTTAAAAATACATAGTAAGAAAGCAAGTCTGGCATATTTTCTCATTCTGGGTACCTCTAGCAAGACACTATGGAGTAAGTGGCTAAGGGATTCATCATCCATTGTGATGTTGGGTGGCCTTGCTCATCTAGGTTGAGGAGCTGAAGTCTTGAGAAGGGGTTTCATTCCTTGACTAGATTTTTTCCACTAGATAAATTTGGATTCCAATACCTCTGTCCCATATAAAGCACATTTTTGATTGTGCCTTTCAGTTAAACAACTCATGGTGGAGAAGTCAATTTTAATTCATTAGGATTCAGTAGGATTTCTCCTAATCCCTGCATTTTGGAAAATTGAGATATGCAGATAGTTCCTAGCTAATTTTTTAAGAATTGCAGCTTTGTGCTAAGGAATAATAACTTGTAACTCTTAAGAGCTAAATTGTATCAGGTGCACATTATCTGCTAGTAAATTAATCTTGCCTCTTTTTTTTATTTGCAGTTCCGAAGGATATGATCTCAAATTGTCCTGGCTTGAGCAGTAAAGGATAAATTTGTTCACTGTCTGACTCGTCATCTCACCGTTGTGATGGAAAAATGCTCGCTTAATATAAACCCTTTTTATTCTACTAAAACCTTTGAATACAAGATCTGTTGTGATTTTTAAAATACAAATCCAGTAATGTCAGAACCTGACCCTTCATCTGGATTTGTAGGAAACATGGAAAATGGGACTTTTCTGGAGCTGTATCCCACATCTCTTTCAACTTCAGTGGATTCATCACCTGGCCGTTTATCCAATGTTTATGTCTATGTTTCTATATTCCTTAGCCTCTTAGCTTTTCTCCTTTTGCTATTGATCATTGCACTTCAGAGGCTGAAAAACATAATTTCTTCCAGTTCCTCCTACCCAGAATACAATAGTGATGCTGGAAGTTCGTTCACTAATTTAGAGGTTTGTAGTATTTCTTCCCAGCGCTCTGCTCTCTCAAACCTTTCTTCATGAAACTAAATGAAAGGTAATACATGGGGAATGGAAGAGCTCTGTCTAGTTTCTTGGGGAGGTAATGCATGCAACATTCACCTTAGAAGACTATTATGAAGAGGAGGATTTTTAAGTTTCCTTATTTTTTTTCTGCTTTCCTTTTCTAGTCTTCATTTCCTCTTTAACTAATTTTCATTTTGGACTATGGATAATGATACTTGAGCATCATTTCTTGCCTGTAATACTGATGCTGTCTCTTTCTCACACATATATGGTATTCATTAAGAGCATTCCTGCCAAATTGTAATACAGTTTTAACTTGATGTGTCATTTTTCTGCCCTAGTTGTGACTCCTTCCTTGGTTTTGTGTCAGTAATATGCTGACTAATTTTCTTTCTCATTTTTTAATTATATAAGGACTTCTGAATGAAATCCCTATTGCAAAAGTATAAAAAAAAATCTGCTTAAATTATAAATATTATGAAAATTTGAAGCTGTTGGTATTGTTTCTTTTTTTTTTTTAATTTTTATGTCTTTTTTGGTATTTATTGATGTTTATAAAACACAACTAAAATCCATTTCTTGAAGAATATTGCCTGTGTTTATTTGTACTCCCAACTCGTTCTGTATAAAGTCTGTATTTCAGTTTTTGAGTCTCTGGTTAACTTAGTAAAGCAACTTTAATAACAATACTATCGAATGTGTGGAGGTATTTTTAGACCTGTTGCAGCTCATTGGCTTAATGACTTGTTCCTCCAGGGGGCAGCTTTTGCTGCTGAATCATAAATACCACTCAACTCCTTTGCATTCTTCACTAATACTGTAGCTTATTCTTACTGGATACCAGGACAAACTAGTGATTTCTTTTAAAAGACCTGCAATCAACAAATACAGTTTGCAAGGGAATAGCTCCTAAACTGTCCTTTAGGCACAAGATATTTGTACTCATGTGAGCAGGGCTAGCAGGGACAGAAATTACTTGTACTGGTGAAGACTTTCTGGGCCAGGTTTTGTCCTGTGATTTCACAAATGCACACTGGGGTGGAGCGGGGACTTGAGGATCTGTGTTATGGCCAGGCAGACCTGTGCCCTGACCCTCAGAGCTGTACCTGCAGAGGGTAGGAAGGGATGGGCAGGAAAATGGCAGTGGCCCTGCCTGTTTTCTCCATCAGCATAAGGAAAGGCCAGAGATGAGAGGGAGAGAAATGGTTGATGTTTCATCAGTCTCATTCCTTTTTGCCATGTCATAGTTTGGGTTATGATTCTCCCAGCCCAAAATGTAACACATCACTCAATTTCTGCAGTAAAATAACTAGAAGCTTTGTGAACAGGATCCTTTGGTCAGCTGGGCTTTAAATCAAGCCAAACATTCAAAGTAGTGATTCGGAATGCCAAGTGTGACCTGCTAGGACTGCAGCCACATACTGCAGTGTGATGCCTTGTTTTCCTTACTGCACTGGGTAAGCACAGCCCCATCCTGCCACTCAAGCCATGCAACTTTTGCTTTCATGGCAGGATCCAAGCTACTGCAGAGACCCGAGGAAGGGTACGACGATGTCACTGCTGTTTCTGTTGCTGACATAACAGCAGGCACAGCTCTGGGAGATGGGTTGGTCTCAACAGGAACACAGGGCAGCTGCCCTCTCCTTGCATGGCAAGCCTACTACCCAGCAGGCTTAGAGGTTACAGAGCTGCAGAAGACCTCCCAACCAGATTTATGCTTCCTGCAAACCTGTCATTGTGTTCGTCAACAAGACAGACTGTCATTAACTACACAGGCTTTAAAAGAGAAATTTGGAAAGCCCAGTGTAAATATAATCATTAGAAATGCAGCTTCTCAGCAAAACAACACAGATGATTCTGGAGTTGGTGTTTTCAATTTTTTAAAGTGAGTATAGAGTATGGTAAGTGATAATGACTTACTGTGGTGATTAGCTCCTTACAAAGTCAAAGAACTTGCTGACTAATAAAGAATTTAAGCCTTCAGGTTCCCTGAGTCAAACTGGTTTGATGAATATATTTATTGCTTGGAATATTTTATTCATCTAGACAAAAATTTCTTGTCTGTCACTTTTCACTGTAATTGCTGTGAGAAAAGAAGTAACTATTTAAGAGGGATCAGGAAATATTATTTCCTTTCTGAAAGCTCTTCCAAATCCTAAACCTGTAACAGAATGTATTTGTGTGTTGACTGGCAGATAAAAATAAATGAACTGTAAATCAAGACAGGGCAACTGTTCCAACTATCTTCTCTTACTGGCAAAGTTGTAAATTTGTTGCTTCCTCTGCTGCAAATGCAGAAATTTAATCAAAACCAGAGATGAGACCAGAGGTTGAGATGGGTATTTGTTCCCAGCAATGTGTTTATACTTGCAGATATGGAGACATTTAATATTAAAATGCAGACTGTTAAAACCCCATTGGCTTTGTTCAACTGGCTGTTGTCAAACTTCACAAGAGCAAAAAGTATTTTTCAGACTGCAAAAAGTAGCAACAATAACTGAAACCACACATTTGATTTTGCTTTGTAGTTTACTAGACGCTATTAATTTTTTCCCACTCTGCAGTGACATATGGGATTGTATAGTTGTCCTGATTTCAGCTGAGTTGCACCTGTTCTCTTCAGGACAGATCTGAGCAGAAACAAGTAGGATCCAACAAAATAGCATCAGGAGAAGCCACAGGAGAAAAGCACCATGGCATTTTTGAGGATTGCTAAGTACCAGTTCTTCAAGAAAAAAAAAAGAGGAAAGAAAAAACAGACCAATCTGACAACCTGAGCCTGAGTTAACTTGACAACACTGGAACAGGATTCCTAGAGAGGTGGTTGATACCCCAAGCCTGTCAGTGTTTAAGAGGCACTTAGACAATGCCCTTAACATGCTCTTAACTTTTGGTAAACCCTGGAGTGGTCAGGCAGTTGGACTAGATGGTCACTGTAGGTCCCTTCCAACGGAAAATATTCTATTCTATTAACTAGAGTTGCAGGATTTTTTTTTTCCCATGTCCATTCCTGGGTTCCCCAGTAGAAGAGAGATGTGGAGATACAGCAGTGAGTCCAGTGCTTGGGTACTAAGATGATTAAGGGATGGAGCAACTCTCATGTGAGGAGAGGCTGAGAGACCTGGGACTGTTTAGTCTAGAGAAGGCTCAGAAGGATCTCATCAATATGTATAAATACCTCATGAGAAAGAGGAAGAAGAGGGAGCCAGGGTCTTCCTGGTGATGCCCAATGACAGAGGAAGAGTCAATGGCCCCAAACTGAAACACAGGAAATTCCACCTGATCACGAGAAAATATTTTACTATGAGGGTAGTCAAGCACTGGCACAGGCTGCCCAGAAGGGCTGTGGCATCTGCATGTGTTGGCCTCCCTGCAGCTGATCCTGTGGATCACATCAGGGCAAAAACTCAGCAGCTTTTGGCTTGCTGCTTCCTCCTGATATGTTTTCTCATCCCTGGAGCTTAGTAAGCAATATCTTTACTAGGAGGTGATTTGTTCAATAATTTGTTGCTAAAGAGCTGCTCTGCTCCCCCTTCTGCCTGCAGCCACGCATTTTTCCAGCTTTTCCACTGCCTTTTTGTGGTGTGGGTTTCTTTTACAATTTCGACATTTAACAGTCAGCTCTTGACCTGAGCCCTTTTTAGTTTTTACTAAGCCCTCTGACTCCCAAGAGTGCCATTAGCTTTGGTAATATAGGACTCCAAGACTGCATGGCATCAGGTAGTTGCAAAGTATACTTGGAAATCTATAGGAAGAAAAATATGAATAAAGCATGGATGAGGAAAGTTCAACAAATATTGTCCATTTAAGCATATTTAATCAAAGAGTACATGGTGAAGGCTGTAGTAGGCTTATATGGAAGACTCTTGCACTGCTGGCCACCTTGGCCCTACTTGTCAAACTAACCCATCATATTCGTCTGTCCTCAACATTACCAAATTATTCCCATCCTGAAACATCATGCTCTTAGTGCCACTTAGCAACTCTTCATCTGCTGAGAGTTTATTCTACTGGAATTATTTTCACTGTTCAGTCCTTCTCTGTCTACCAGCTCACCTGAAAGGTTTCTCTCTGTAAGCTGAAAGTCTTGTCTGGATTTCCTTTAAATATCTTTTAACTTGGGAACAATTCTTATTCCTCGTCTGTGCAACTTGTTTGCCCTGCTCTCACTGTCTAACTCCATGGTACTCTGGCAAGGCTGAATCCCCATGGAGCATCATGCTCTGCTGTACTTGAGCCTTTTTCCTTGAGTCCTTTTTTTTTTTTTTTTTTTTGTGAGAGCACTAGGAATGACATCTGTGTGGGAAGGTTATTTATGTGGTACGTATACCTCCCATTTTTCTTGATAGGACTGTTTTCACTGCATCTGTTATGCTTGTCTAAGGAAACATAGTGAATCACAGCTCAGCTGCTTCCCCAGCTGAATGACCTTTTCACATCCACTGCCCTTTGTAGGCTCCCAAAGAAAACGGCCCCGCTCTGTGGCTACACTAAATGATCTATGTGATGCCAGTCAGTTTGATGTGCCAATGGGACCCACCTGCAGCCACAGCCCCACGCTCACACCACAGCTCCATAAAGCTCCTAGATCACTCACCTGTTGTAAACAAGGTGGCTAAAACTAGCCAAGATGCTGCCCCAGTCCGGGGCTTGGCCAGAGGCACTTTCCTGATGACAGCTGTTGCCATAGCTCCTCCTAGCACTGTGCTTGGAGGTAAAAGCAACATCAACCTCCTGTGTATTCACTTCCAAGGCCAGGTAGGTGCATTACTGTAATCATGGTAATCACCATGCAGGTGACAATGAGGCAGAACCAGGATGATGAGCTATTTTTCACTTCTGTTTTCTTTGTTTTATATCAATGGGAGCTGATTACCCACTGTAAGTCTGAAAATCACAGTAGGTTGCTATCAACATGTATAGGATCTCTGGTTGCCTTCAGGAAATTGGACTGGGCTTCTTTGCATGGTTTCAGTTCACCTTCTGTTCCTTATGGAAAGCACCAACACAACGGCTGCATTTGTTTCAGTGCCAAAAGATGCAGCTTTAATACAATAGACATCTGTGAGCAGCTTCAATTAAAAGTTCAGAAGGAAAAAAGTATACTTCCTTAAAGTATAATCTAATGTATAATTTTTACAAAAAAAACTTGGAAAGTTTTCTTTGGAAAATTACATTTTTGCCAAAATATCTATTTTTAAAGAATAATAGGAAAACTACTTGGCTGAGTTGTTAAAAATGGAACATTTTATTCCAGCTGTGCTAACATAAATATTTTTGCCCACAGATTTTTCACTGTTTAAGGTGACATAAAATTACTCTATCCAATTATTTCTCTGCCTTATCCTCAATAAGCGAGTAGGTGTCTGTCACAAATAATTTACATGGTTTTATCTTGAGCCTGGGCTCAGCAGTTGCTGATAAGTAAGAAATAAGTGCAAAGGACATATTTATGTTGGAGATTCCCCATGTGGTTTGTTCAGGGCAAATCCTGCTCCAGCTCCCTGAATGCTGTTCTAGCACTGGGAGCTATGTGCCAGGGGCTTTCTGCCAAGGTACCCCCCCTTTTTCCAAACAGCTGTATCAGAATGCAGAAGATGAAACTTATTAAACTAGGACAAGCTGCAAACACCTGCCAGGAAAAAGGAATGATGATACAAAGGCACGCAGCAAGAACAGAAGCATGGCAGGGAGCTAAAGGAGATGCCATCTGAAAAGTATGCAAATGAATGTGTCTGAGGCAGGAGTAAAGTGAAAAAGGACCACTGGTGGCTAGAGAAACAGGTAGCAGCAGTGACAGAAAAGCATCTTCTGGTGAGAGGGAGTGGTGAATTAGACACAAATAGGCAATATTGCAGCAAAAAGGTAAGGGAGGCTACCATTCCTCATGAGGCACATTTTCCCTTTTTCTCCTGCCATGGGACCACGTGGGGACAGGTAATGGGCAGGAGGAAAGAAAGATTAGTATCTGGGCAAGTAATACATGGGAGAGCCCCCACCCAACCTGTCACACACTCCCTTCCTGCTGCTGCTCTGGCTGTTGCTGCTCTGCTCCTAAATCCTTTGCCTCTGGCAAAGCATTTTCTGCTCAGGCCATATGAGAGTCCTACTTCTTCCTTTGCTGTAGTGCTTCTTTTGCTGTCTCTTTGCATCTGAAGCCTCCAAAGGATTGCTCAATAAACTGCACTTCATCTGGGATATCACAGAAAGGCTCTCCTTTCTGATGTATCTGTGCATAGCCTGGGCTGCTGGGCAGCAGCCAGAGCTCAGGACACCCCACTAACACCACCCTGGGTCTGCAGCCCCTCTTCACCTGGAGTCACAGAAAAAGTAGGGGGCAGCTGTGATCAATGGCACAGGGAACCTGGCATACATGGATAGCAACAAGCAGCAACCTTTACAGCTAAATTTGGCTTCACCAAACACAGGCAGCACTAACGGTGTGACCCAACAGGTCTCCTGATCTAGTGACACCAAGTTGGTGTTTCCTGTCCTGCCACCTGTCAATGCCCCAGCTCTTATGCTATGTAGCACACTTCAGCACACATGGAACTAAGTACTCCTCAAAAACTGTTCTTTACATGTCCAGAGAGGGCTTCTCGATGAGAAATACCTCTATCCTCACAGTAATGTTGCATGTTATTGTAACACTGTTGGAAACCCCAAAGGCCTATGCCTAATCTCTATAGTAAGAAGTCTTAAGAATGAGTAAAAGATATTTTCAGTAGTTCCTTTAAAACGGGAGCTGCTTCATGATTTTCAGTTTCCATTCCTGCTTTAAGAGGTTAGTTTTATTCAGAAATTAACTCCTGAGTGAACATGTCATTGTATCTCTGCAGGAATAATTTTTCTTCATTTATTTTTCTATATTTGAGAAGTTTGCAAATACACTATTTTAAATTACAGCCCTTTGTTATATTCCTGAAGAAATGTCCAGCTTTGCCATTTCAACCATTAATATGAAAACAAGTGCTTGTGAGGAAAAAGGGTAATCCCAATGTCTGATCCCAACAGTGGGTTAAAGGCTGGGTTAGATTTTTCAGACAATTTTGTTAGACCCAAGTGGTTCAGATTTCATGGTATTTGTTGTAAGAAACAGCCAGCCTTGCTGATGTCAAGCAAAGGGCAAATCTGTGCTTTGCAGCAGGTGTGGTGAGATCCTGTGGTCTCATCCTCATCCAGAATGGGTATCCAGTACACAGCTTCCCTCCTGCCCTGCCACATTCTCCCACATCATCAGCTCTTGCATGGGCTGGACAGACCTGGTTGTTGCAAAAATGCTCTGGAAGGATCCTGGCTTGGGCAAGTCCACGCCACACATGTTTGATGGGCTCTGTGACTCCAGTAACCTTCTAAATAAGCTCCTCACAGTGCCACAGGTGTGTTTAAAAAGAGCAAATCCAGTGAAGCGTCCCTTTAGCTTGTATTATACACACAACAAAAGAAACATCCTCTGATGTTTCTCATGACTGCACCTGCACCACACACCTGTCAACCCAACTGCAGTCTTTGAGTGCTTTTCTGTTGTTGTTGCCGTGTAGGGTCAAATATTACTGACCAGAAGACCCTGCCATCCTCTTAAATATGTATTTTTTCATCTAGGATGCAGAGATTTCTGGTTTCCATATCATAAAATCTGCAATCTACTATTGCAGGTAGATAAAAATATTAATTAACTGATGGACACTTTAGCTGGCCTCAATAGCTCAAGCTACATGTATGTCTTTTAAAGGGACCCTGCAGCTGTATGTAACCTAATCAAGCAAAAAAACTTCCAGAAAAAATTTTATTGGTAAATAGTTTTAGAAATGTAGAAACATTTAGAAATGTAGAAACATTTAAAACACATTGTAGCTCATTTTGAAGGTAAATAAGATTGGACTGACAGGTTTGTAATTACTTAGATCTGCTGAGAATTCAGAACAAGGCAAGCTGTTTGACCAAAGGGGCTTTCTAGTGTCTAACTCATCAGTATTCATTAAGTGGAAATGTAGGCTGCTGCAACGAAGAAGAATATGAGATACAGTAACTTGAACCTTGGCAAGATCAAAAGCAATTAGTTAGGTACTAGAATCAGAGTGCTTGAGTTGAAGGGGAAGAGAAAACAGAAAAAAAAAAAAAGCTCTGCATGATTTTGCATTACAGGAAATGATTGTAATTTCGTAATAAAAGGGTGGTTGCAGAGAGAAAGTGAAAAAAACCTAGCAAGACAGCCAGACTGGCCTTTGCTCAGCTGGGGTGCTCTGCTGTTGCTCCCTTACGTGCCCCAGTCTGTCTGAGTAGTTGTCTTTCTACAGTAACCCTACATATGGTCTTCTGGGATGGTCTTCGGTTTTCTTCCCCAAAGACACATCCCAGTAGAGGGAAAAGTGAAAAGCAAAAACCAAGGGAGTTTTAATGAGAATAGAACTGTATATATAAATAAATAGGTATACAGATAAATAAATAGAGAGCAAGAAAAAGGGGCTGGAAATTATGCTTAGATAGAGAGGCAGAAGAGGTGCAACTTCAGTTCAATTCTATCTCAAAAAAAGGGTTGCAGACAGAGAAGAGGGAAAACAAATTCAAAAACATTTTTTCTTTGAGGCAAACCACCTCCCAGTTACTTCCTATTTACAATTAGAAACCCACCATGCAAAATAGCTAAGTGGAAGGGTAATTAGGAAAACGGATATGATTAAATGTTTGGGGAGCATGGTATCTTCTCTGCCCCTGTGCTCAGCTGCTGCAGGAAATGTGCCAGAGATAATGGAGAAACAGAGCCATCTCTGCAGACAAGAAATAACAGGCAGGTGGACTCTGCCTTCAGTAACACTGGGATCCATGAACTCTGAGTGTGATTTGAGCAAGCAGGATCTGTTCCTCATCTGTTTCCACCTACACCCCTTCCAGACACCCTCAGGGACTGGACTGGCATCTTCAGGTGCCCACGGCCAGTGAGTGCCATCCACTGCCTCCCCCTCTTCTCAGAAGCCAGGATGCTGCAGGAGCTGCTGTGAGACAGTGTGACTCCTGCGAACGCCTGTGTAGTGACCTCTGCATATACATAAGGCATAAATGCCTTAGGACAGCTTCCTGGTCACCTAAAGTAGTTACCTGGCCTCTCTCTTTCCTGGAAAAAAGGGTTATATTTTTCTTTTTTTTTTGTTTTCTTGTTGCTTTCTTTAAAGCTAAGGCATAAAAACGTATCTTGGAAAAACAGACCACACTTGTGTCTGAAGATACTGACTTCTGTCAAACTGGAATTGTCTGCTACTATGAGGGCTGTGGCACAGTGAAGAAAGAAATAAAAGGAGAATGAGAGCAAGGCAGAGTACAGAAGTGAGGGACCAACTTTGCCCTACATCATTGCCAAGGATCACAGGATTTGCACTTGTTTTAATCTGTTCTTTTTTTCCAAAATTAAAATTGTAAAGAAGTTATGCTAGAAGCAACCCAGCTGTTCCCACCAACCCTCACTGGAGCTGTTTTATTTCACATGGTTGGGTCTGCACAGGTGGGTGCAGGGTGACACAAGGATGCAAGATGCAGTGTGACCCAAGGATTCCAGGACTCAGACAGGGCTGGTATAGGGGCCATAGTCTGTGTCAGTGTAGTGCTAGCCTCAGCCTAAAATCTATATAACCCCTAGAACAGACCTCCTCTTGTTCATCTAGCTCAGAACATCAGCAGAAAAAGTTCATAGCATTCCATATCCATCCTTGCAGACACATGCTTTTAATTCTTTCTACTGTGTTGGTATATATATCAGCCATTAAATTATAGGCACATATTATAGAAACTATGGAAACACTGTCCCTGGAGATACTCCAAACTCATCTGGGGAAGCCTCTGGACAGCCTGCTCTGGCTTTGAAGTGTCCTTGTACTGATCAGAGGATTGCACTAATTGAGCTCTCTATAGCTCCCTTCCAATTTAATGTTTCTACAATTCCATGATATGAGTTAAGCTGAGACCAACACTGAATAAGAAGAGAAGAAATTAATGCAGAAGTACAGAGCTTGTCCACTGCTATAGGTTGTAACACTTAGTATTTACACTTCCACTTAGTAAAATCTAGTTTGGTGTAATTCATAATATGGATCCTACTATCATTTAAGTAGTTTCTATGGTTATTCTTAAAATTCTTATTTCACAATGCTTTAAAGTCCCACTGAAAACAGAACCTGTGATAGTTCATACACTTCTTCTGGGACAAAGTGAGGAAAATGACAGTCCCAAGACTGTGAAGGAGACCACCACTGTTCCTGGAGCTCTGAACATCATTGGCCTTACTTTAAAGTAACTCCAAGCCCTCAGTACAGAAGTGGATTTTTGCTGTGCCAGCACTCTGGTTCCTGAGGTGGGACACCAACCTAGCCTGCCATACGCTACCACTTTGCCTGCTCCAAAAGATGTTTTGCAGGAGTATTAATGCACCAGTTTTTGTCTCTCCATATTGCAGCTGAGAGAGGCAGGAAAAGAGTAACACTACAAGCATGATGTTCACTGTCAAAATAATTTGAATTAAATAAACACCATTATTAGTTGAGATGTCTTATTACAACATTTTTGAAACAAGGACTGTTATCAGATTGTTTTGAACTATACTTAAAAGTGGTTCATATATATCTTTTTTAAAAAGAAGTATCCAAAGGATGTCTGTACAGATTAAATGAAACAATCTTGTTTATCTTAAAAGTAGATTTTTTAAAATTATTTTTTTTTCAAAAACAGGGTCATTTTTTTGTGAAGAAAATTTACTTCTGATGGACCTGTGATGATTTTTTTCAATTATTTAATTCATCCAGAAAAAAAATAAAAAGGAAAAGTCAGTTATTAATAAAACCTTGATCTAATTTTCTTTTATGACTTGATCCTAATGCATGTTTGCACACAGACCTCCTGTTGACCTCCATGGAAGTTATGCATCTAAAGGGAACGCAGAAACAAACTCAGCAGACAAAATTAGTGGTTTTCTAATTCCTCTAATTGGTGTTTAATTTTTCCGCAGTTTAGTGACCAAGTTACTGACTCTTAATGGGAAAAAGAAATGTATGCTGGAATGTAATCAGATAAGAAAAATAGTTAACATTATATTAGTGCTCCAGAAACAGAGCAATTGGTAAATGTGAATGTTTTCATTTGAATTACAAATCCCACTGATTGCCATTTCCGTTTCCACTTCAACTAATTTATATTCAGAAAACCACATCCCTGAAAATGTGTAAAACATCTGCTTTGAGAAACTGCGTGTCAATAACTAAACTGTGTGCATCACCATACAGAGACCTTCGGAGCAGTGAAGAGGAGGACTGGACCATCTGCATTAAGGACAACGATTTGTGAATTGTCCACAGGATGGATCTAATCACATTATCCATTAATTCAGCCTACGGGGGGAAAGAAGTGACTCAAAATATCAGCAATGACACAAAGAAAGTATGCTGAGGTTTTTCAAATGAAACATGACAGTGACTTCAGCTGGGTCCTCTTGTATGTAGGTACTTCAGGAACCCCTTTTTTTCCTATTTTCTTTGTTTTTTTCCTAGATTCTTTATTTTCCCAGAAATTACTGCTTGTCCTATGTATGTGGCACTTTATGCTAAGCAATCTTAAATCCTGTGGTGCAGTAACTAGGCATGACTTGACCTCCCACTGATTTACTGAGCCTAGAAAGCCTCTGCAATAAAAACTGCAGTGAAACAGTTAGGTAACTTGACAGAAGTAAGTAATACATGCCTACAACTCTCACACATACCTTTATCAAGGCCCTTTACTGAATATTACTGACTTTGTTTAGCATGCAACATAGGCCTTCTTCTGATAATCAGTAACATCTGCTTTAAATCAAAAGAGTAGGGAACAAATACTTCCTGCCAGCAGACTCTGCTCATCCTGCCTGTCTGTAGCAAATTTTAAGTGGAGCTGGTGTCTAACAAAAATCACAGCTGACAAGGTCCATTTTTAGCTACATACCTCTCATCTGGATATCAATATACAGCACCTCATTTCAGGTTTGGATTTCTATCAGCAATGAATCATAGAATCATGGAATCATAGAATGTTAAGGAGTTGGAATGGATCAGCTTAAAGACCATCTATTCCCAAGCCCCCCTGCCATGGGTAGGGGCACCTCCCACTAGACCAGATTGCTCAAGGCTTTGTCCAACCTGGCTTTGAACACTGCCAGTGTTGGGGCATCCACAACCTCCCTGGTCAGTGTCCGGTTTCAGCGTCTCACCCCCCTCACAGTAAAAATATTTTCCTAATATCTAGCCTAAGTTTCCCCTCTTTCAATTTGTACCCATTATTCCTTGTCCTGTCACTACAGTTCCTGATAGAGTTCCTTTCCAGCTTCCCTGTAGGTGCCTTTCAGATACTGTAAGGTTGCTATGAGGTCTCCACGCAACTTCCCTTTCTCCAGGCTGAACAGCCCCAACTTTCTCAACCCAATTCTCCAAGCATCTCCCGAGTCCTGGTAAACTCAATGAGCTTACCTAATGAACACATAATGGGAAAAGTCTCTACAGTTAAATAGAGAAATGCTGCAAATACTATTTCAGGCTGTCTGTCTGCCAGGTAAGATAAAAATCAATTAATTTCATTATTAAAGGTGGTGCTGTCACACTTATAAGCCCTTTTATGAAAATATCCTTATTGGTACTACATACTCTACCATCATTCACTGAGACCATTTAATTTCCTTAGTTCTATACTAATTTGTATTGAAGATAGATTAGATAGATAGACAGACAGACAGACAGACAGACAGATAGATATTCCAGGGTGGAAATGTATATGCCCAGAGTATATACAGGGACCCTTTCCTATATACAGGCACTAAGAATGATGCATGATTAAATATGGAATTCTCGGAATTGCTGCTCAGATTAGGAGAAGTGGGGATGGAGACTCCTTTCCATCCCTGTCCTAAGTATTAGACAACCTGTGTTAGCATTCAGGGAAACAATTGCTTTCTCTCACAATTCACACCAATGAACTTGGATTGGGAGAGAGTCTTCTTCCCTTATACGCCAAAACCCGCTCCAACCTTTTTTCAAAGGATGAAAAAGTTGCCCTTTGTGCTCGAAGGACTGGGGTCCAGTGCCACAGGAAAGCTGGAAGCCAGGAGAAGGAATTGCTAGGCAAATGCAGCTCAGCACTTTGAGCTCCATGATGGAGGCACTGATTTGCTCTATCAAATGCCCCAGAGGCATTCAAGGCCCTGTTGAAGGGGGCTCGTTCTGAGCAACCTGGTCTAGTGGAAAGTGTCCCTTTGGCAGGGGAGTGCCCATGGCAGGGGAGTTGGAGCTGCATGATCTTTAAGGTCCCTTCCAACTCAAACCATTTTATGATTCTATGATTAATATCAGCACACGGAGGCTTGTACAGTACAATAAACACAGATGTGCTATCTCAATCTTTAGGCCTTATAACTTTCACAAACCTGGAAAAAATTTCATGGAAAACCCAAAAAGACTATCCAAAATTCATGACTCAGTGTATGAAAACAAAAAAAAACAGTGAAAATGGAACTTTGGAAAATTAATGCATTTTTTTCTCTTCCCATTTTTTTTATCTTGAAAGCCTTGGAAAAAAGACCAGCTCAGTTGGACACTCAACAAGGTATTCTTAGTCTAAAGAAATATAATCTGGCTATACAGCAGTAAGTACAAATATGATTTTTCAATGAAAAACTTCGTTACTTATATTAATAAGTGGGTGTTATATCACATGCATTTTTTTAGAAGTTTTACATTATAATCCTAATATATTACAGTTTGATAAAATTATTAACAGCTCATAGATAAAGAATTAGAATATGCTTACCATAAATTAACACTTGAGAAAATAATAGTCTTGGGTCCCTGAGAGAATTAGACTTTTTGAGATTTTTCTTGGCCACAGCTGTAATACAAGGACTAAAGAACTTGTGTCAGTGTTTTCTATGTAATTTCAATGTCCATAATCTAGAAGTAAAATTCTGAGTCATTTATATCTCTGGGTTAAAGTCCAATGAAGGAATTGTTAAGTGAATTCCTAGTAGTCAGGCTTTATGGGGTGGGATCACCTCTGTGAGAATTCTTTTTTTCTCATGGTGTTATTTGATAATATTCATACTGAAAATATGATTTTCTAAGTTATTTCAGATAACTTCTATTTTGTTTTCATAACCGGCCTCATCTGAATAGTTATACCTCTTCACCAATGCATCCCGGTTTTCTGGAAGTCCCCAAAGATTTGTGGGTTTACATGGTTGAATTACAAGATTTTAATTAACAAGTATTCCTTATCATTGCAGGATTATTTTGCTCCCATGCAAAATCTAGTAGTACAGCCTGGATTAAAAACATTAAAGAAACACTTTCAGTGCAGGTTTTTGGACTTGCTAAAGCTATGATTTCACAAAGCCATGGACCAAAACAAGCCTCCCAGTGATGGTTTTCAGTATATATGTATGAAACACAGATTTGTTTGACATCCTGCAAATGTTTGTTGACAATGGCAAATTAGTTCATTTTACTTTCTCTCACTCTAACATACACATCTATATTTGTGGGCTTGTGTGTATGTCACCAAACTCCTCCATCCTCTCCGTCACTTCTGTCATTCTTCTCTGAATTTTCCAATCACTTCTAGGAAGATAGTCTGCGTCCCACTCAGTATTGCAGCTCCTGTCACCCCACAGGCATGGAGAGCATTTGCTGGATTCCTCGCTTTGGAAGGAGATGCTTCTGCATAAACAGCCCCAAACTGGCCATATATTGTGGCAACCTCAGATTTAATAATTTTTTAGCTCCAAAGCATCTGCGTGAGTCTCAAATCAATCAGCACGGATGAAAGCCTGGGCAGAGGCATGTTACATATGGTATAATCAGAAAACTGAACTCTGCTCCACTCCATCAACTCCAAACCATCCTTCCCCTTAAGATCCTTTCATCAGTTTTTTGCCTCCACTGTGCTCACCTTGGCCCAGTTCAGCTCGCCCTTGGGATTTCTTTTAACACTCTGTTTACTACTCTCTTCAGATCATTAAATAAGATGTTAAATAAGCCTGCCTGTAAACCCAGTCTCAGCAGTAAGCCACCAAGCAGCAATCTGATACATTAACATTTATCATTACTCTTTGTTTACAATTCAGGGTGTTTTTATCCCAGTCAATCTATCAAGACAATTACAAAGTAATATTTCATAAGTGACTCTATCTAGTGCATTACTAAAATGTAATTATATTGCTGTAAATTGTCAGAGCTATCAACAGAATTAGGCATGTTACATTCATAGAAGACCTGCTGCTGTTACTTCCTCTGCTTTTCTTCTTCCTAATTTGCTTGTTTGAGGCAGAGACAGGGCCTAGGAGCAAGAAGGGTGTTTGGGCAGCACATGCATGGATCCATGAGATACTTTGGAGCAGATACAGCTGGAAGAGTTACAGACTGCTGCATTGGATGGGAAATGTCTACAGTACTGTCCTCAGTGGTTCCAACTTTCCTTCCACAGATATGTAGGGTTTTCTTTCCTCAGAATTTTCTCCATTGCGTAAACCAGGATGGGAGCTCATCCTCATCCAAATGTAACTGCCATGATTTTTCTCCCTTCCAGAGAAATCAAACTACATTTGATTTTCTCTTCTTGTTCGACAACTTGGAGCATGAGTTGCCTTACTGGGGAGTTTACTGCACCCTGAGGTCAACACTACCAACTAACAGGCAGTCTCTGTAAGACCTCCCCTTGAAGCAGGATACATAGAGTGGCAGTGCTCTTCATAGCTCTTCATCCACTTCTTCCTTAAACCTTAAACCACTGCTGGAAGTCTCGTGCCAGCTGTTCCTTTTCTGCTGTGTCTCAGCCACTTAGTCTGGGAAGCACATCCAGCTCCAGGAGTGCCATTGAAGCTACTTGGGACTGACAGCTCCACCCAGACAGTGTCTCAGATGGCTCAGGCTCTGCAGGAACTGGCAATGTGGCTGCTCCCAATTAAACCCTACATTTGCTGCATAAATACCACAGTCCCCATATGACCTGAATCCACTGCCTTTTTCATGTTCATATTTTCCGGGAGTCCATGTCTGGTTTAGCAATTAACAGGTCTTTTATTAGATCTCCTTTACTTCCTAAATGCTCTTATTTTTCTTTCTCAGTATGACATAACCTCTTTAGAGTCAGACAAAGCTCTTGTGTGAATTTAGTCCCCTCACCAATTTCTGGATGTTTTACTTTCTGGCAACCTTTTTTTCAGGCAGGAAGTGGCCTTCATTAAAATGTGTTATATTTTTCATTTGTTCTTTGATCATTTCCAACTACATTTCTACTGGCTTTCCTACTTATATGTTTTCCTTAAAAGCCTTAGCCAATTCTCTCTTTTTGTTTCGTTCTGTTGCTGCAGATTTTCTTTGATCTCAGCTCTTCTGTGTAGCTCATTGGTCTAGACCTGAAGATGAGGATGATGGGGAAGAAGCAAAATAGAAAGCATGCCTGAGATCTCAGCCTTAAGCATAAAATTAAACACTTGATTAAATGATGAGTGCCTTCTGGTATGGATTGCTTAGCCATGCTAAGAGATAATATCACTCCTGGCCACTGAAGGCACTTAGCTTCCCACCTAGTGCCATGCAACCTTGGAGTATGGCAGTAGCGGAGCAAAGTACACATGTCCACTTTTATTCATGGAAAGTATTTGCTTAAATTGCTTTTAAGCAGCTGAAAGGGACTAAGAGGGGCTTTGTTTTCTGCAGAATCACAAACTCAACTAATCTCAGCCCTTCCAAGGTATTAGACTTTACTACAGTAAATTCTGTCCCACCTAAGTCAACAGTGAAAATGAATAATTCAAAATATTTTGTCATCTCAGAGGCATTTGTCTTACCATAAGATGTGAGGTGGCCAGTACAGCTGTATTGTGCTCTACTTCCCCTTGTTTTAAACTCAAAGATTTTGACAGAAGATTACCTAAAATAGGGAGTGTCTGAGTCACCCTAAAGAAATAGTTAATAGAGCATTAGATACCACATTTCAAGTCTGACTGCATTATTCAGGGAGGAAAAAAACCCACTTCAGTTTTATTTAAAGGACTCAAAGTAGTGTTTTCAAACATGTGGCCTGCCACTTCTTAATCTCAGTAATCAGCTACAGTATCTTCTGCAATGACTTGCAGAGCTAGCTCTTAAAAGAAAGAGATAATTTTTAATTAAAGAAAATTCTATGAAATAGTAATGAAATCCAAATCTTCTTGAAAGCATTTTTTGAATGTTTTGAAATCCAGCTTGGGTGTCACTGTTGATCTGAGGCATGAATATATTTGCATAAATGGAAAAGAAACGTGGAAAGGTCATGGAACTTAGAGAAGTGTTGGGCATACCGCATGAACTCAAAACCTTTTGCAAAGCATTATTTTTGCTGTCACTGTTTTCCTGTTCATCCATTTCAGAAAGCAACAGTTTTTCATAGTGTTGAAGGTCCTTCCTGCTGGAATCAGGTTGTGCAGCCATCACTTACTGTCTGCTGAGTCCTTCTGTTAGGCAATGGAAATCACTGACTTACAAGAGTCACAGTTAGACCTCACCATGAGATGTACTAGAGCAGGGTACATTTGCAATGTATTTCAATGGAGACATCAATTTTTTGTTCACCAGCACTGCTCCTGAAACAGACTTTTGGACTTATTTTATCATACTTGCAGCCCCAAATGAAATTGCAACAGCGCACAGGGCAATCCTTGCCCCAAAGTATGCCCAGTCTAAATGCAATTGAAGGAAAAAACCTCACAGCTATTTTTCTTCTTTACAGATAACTGATTAGGTCTTTCAAGTGGGATGTTAAATGTCTTTTCCAAGGTCATATTAGAGGTGTATGGCAAATCTTGGACTGAACCTCATTATCTACCACTAGGCAGTTGAAAATTACAAACCTTTTCTGCAAAGTAGTGTTCTCAAATGGAAAGATTTCTCTAGTGTTACCATCCACTGTACAAATAGTGAAGCAGAGGAAAACAGTTCAGGCCTCATAATTTAAACTAAATAAGGATTAAAGCAGTTTACTGACGTGTTAATGACACATAACTCATGTGCAGAACATTCGGAATCAATATCAGTAACACAAGAGATAAACCACGTCTCCTGCAGGCTAAGAAAGGTCCCTCCACAAGCCCCCTTAGCTGCATCCTGCGTGTGGATTCCTGCTTGTTGCATCCCATCCAGTCATGGCACCTGCTGAGCACTGGTTCCAGGAGGAATTTCATGGGGATGATGATTTGTTGGATGTAGGTGGTGGCAGGGCAGCTTCTGGTAGCATCAAACCAGGTTTGACTACTGCTGGTTACCCTTCAAGGTGTCTCCCTCACCCCAATTTTCATACTTCTTTCATACTTCATACTTCTTTTCAGGCTGACTCCTCCTTTGTTTCAAAGCTCTCTTTTAAGTTCCCTGCCTATTGTTTAATCCACTGAAGTTCTCTCTCCCCCTTTAATACCATCAATGTGGGATTGATGGTCACTATCATGTGTATTCAACACACACACACACACGCACACATGCACGCTTTACCTCTTTACCTCACACATTTGTGTTATCAGGTGTTGTTATTCGGGCCACTTGCCAAGCCTGGGCTGTGCAAGCACCTACACAATTAATTTTAGAAGTGTTGTGTTGTGTTATTTTTTATTGTTTAATGTGGTTTGCGGTTTAGTTTGGTATCTTGGGGGTGCTTGCAACTCTGCACTCAGATGCATATTTGTTTCTCATTAGAGTAAAATTAGTGCCACTCAGTTAAAGGCTGTGTATTGGCACTTCTGCTATTTATACAAGGATAAACACCTGTGGCCACACCCAGCACACTGAGTTACTAAACTGGTGGTAAAGACATAAAGAACAGATGTCATATTACCATCCATTAGCTTGGTTGCATCCTAGTGGACTGCACAAAGAGTGGGAAGCTGAGGAATCCTTTCCTTCTACGTTTTCCCTTGCTGTCAATGTAACTTGGCACATTAAGCACAGAGCCAGCACAGACTCTACTGTCAGACTCTACTGAAACCTCTTCAGCAGCTTGAACAATCATTTACAGTAGTGGAGGAATGTGTTCCAACTTCAGGGAAACAGCAGCTGCACCTGGGACTTCAGAACTAGCCTGTGTCATGGGAATGTTGTACTTAGCTACCTCTCGATCCTCTACCCTCCTAAGCTTAGTTTTGAGCTCCTTTTACTACAGGAACTAACAGAATCTCATAGATGTTTTACTTTGTGCTGGCTGGCTTCCCATCCATGCCAGCTGTGCAGATTGTGTCTCACAGTCCTGTCCTGTTGGCTTCATGGCCTGGGAAACCAGCACAGATCCTTCAAGCCATGTGAAGTTCCTTTGCAGTGCTCCATTTTAGGACAGGTCTGAGCCCAAAGAGAGTGTACAGGCTATATATTAATATTTTCTTAGCTATTTACAAAGTACAGGTATGGCACAGTTGATCAAATAATGGCTTGTTTTGGTAACAGGCTGTTGTAGGTAGGAAGAGCAGCAGTCTGGATGAGAAACAGCCCAAGAGGGAGGAAAAAAAGAAACTGAGAGAAAACAGTTAGCTATTATCTGCAAAACGGGAATAACAAAGCTCCAAACCAAGTTAAACAGTGGTGTTAACAAGACTGAAAACTTGTTCTCCTAGTTAAACAGTTTCCTGAAGAAATCGCAAGAGGTGACTTGACAGCAACTGCTTGCAGGAAGACCAACAGAGACACTGACAAAATAAGCTATATGACAACTTGCTTGGG
Organism: Manacus candei; assembly: GCF_025592945.1. Taxonomy (NCBI): domain Eukaryota; kingdom Metazoa; phylum Chordata; class Aves; order Passeriformes; family Pipridae; genus Manacus; species Manacus candei. The sequence continues at coordinate 30,171,561 of NW_026138062.1, read as the reverse complement.
TAAGTCTTGACGGAACCTACATTTTAGAAAAAATTAACTAGTTTGGCAAGGAAGGGAAAGGATAAAGGCTCTGCTTGTTTCAATCTTGTGCTCTCAGCTTGTTACATTTCTATGAATAAATAAATCACAGGAGTCTGGGAAGAAGTTGTGCTGGGTTGTCTTGATACCAGAAAACTGGAGGGTGGCAAATTGGTGTGAAGTCAATTTTGAAAAGGACTCTGGGGGAGCTTTGAGGAACTCTAGTTCTGTAACCTTGATGCTTCTACCAGGCAAATTAAATGAAAGTATAATGAAGATTAGAATTAGTGGACACTTGAATAAAAATGATCGGAGAAGAATCATCACGGGTTTTATGAAGAGAAATACTGCCTTATGAATTCTTTGAGTGGTTGAACAAGAATATGGGTGAAGGTCTTGGATTTCCAAAAGACCTTTGACTAAGCCTATTGCCAAAGATCATTTAGGGAACTAAGCAGCCGAGGAGCAAGCAGGACAGTGCTTTTATGGATGAGTAAATGATAAAGAGGTAGGAAAAAAACAGGACCAACTCTTTTCAGACTGGAGGGAGCTGTGGAGGATCATTTTGCTATTTGATATAATTTGTGAATGAGCTGGAAGGGGACGTGGGCAACAGGCTCCTGTGGTATTTCAGATGAAACTAAATTGCTCAGGGTTTTAAGGATTAAGAAAACAATGAAGAAAGATGGATATCCTACAATGTCATGTTATGTGAACTAATAAAGATTAAGAGAGGAGCCTTGCTGAAACAAGGCAAGGCTCTTGCATTATAAAATGTAACACTGGACAATTACAACTTGATTTTATAAAGTTGTTTGAAAATGGAAGTGATGTAAAATAACATTTTTTTATTTCATATTTGTTATAGCTTAATTACTTTCAGATCAAACACATTGCCTTTATCAATAAGAGATGTGCTTTGCTAGCTCTGGAAATTCTGCCTGCCTTCTAGAACTCAGACTAGATTCTCTTCTCATTATGTCTGCTTTGATGCCTATAGAAAATCAAGCTGTGAACTCACTCAAGATTCATCAGCCCTAAGATCTTCCAACTGTGCTTTTTTAAAATTTGTGCACAACTCCATGAACCCAGGTTTGGTGATCACCGTGATGAGAATGCCCTTGAGGGATTTGACATATTCAGTTTTACTGATATTATACAAACAAGGTGCTTGCAGAACTGAAACACAAAAAAGAGTATTTCTGTCACAATATAGGGACTGCATGCTCACAGGCCTATGACCTGCTGTGTAAGAAGATGGCATTTTTACATATCTCTTTTCCAGAGTATGGCTACACAATAATTATTTTTGACGATGCACTTTGATATATTCTGTAAAATTAATGAAGCCATACCAATGGTGGGTAGAGCAGCAGCATTTTGCTGTTAAATCCTCAGTGATTACTTAATTCTAGAATTAAGGAATTTATGGCAAGAACCTGTTCATTCTCCTGCTAGTGGAGACAGAGTCTCAAGGGTTTTGGAAAAAATATATGGAAGCTAGTGAATTATAAATTAAAAATAGAATAACTACTATAGTTCCTCTCCAATGAAAGATGGCAGAGAAAGAGACAAATTATTCTGTTTAAAGAATGAATATGTGTACACCTGCTAGACTGATTTGTTTACTGTGAACTGCTTCTCTAAATGCCATCCCTTGTGCTCTGAGTCATGGTAGTCACAAAGGATGCACAGTAATTTTAGATTCTTCATGGAGCCTTAAGAACTTTTATTCTAGCTGGTTTTTTCACCAAGAATGAGTTGTCTGCTGAGAAAGCATGTCTTGATAATGTTAGTCATTTTAAGTGTGGGAATAAACCAAATATTCCTTTTTGTTTTATGCCTTCAGTTCAGGAAACAATGTTAATTTTGTCATCCTGAGTCAATAAATTTCTTTCTAAATGGAGAAGCACCTAGTTTTTGCCTTCTAATTCCCTGAGAGTAATAATCTCTGAAACTGCGAGAAGGTAAATCCTATATTGTCTCACTGAGAACCAAAACTGAGGTCTATCCAGAGTGCTGGACAGTTGAAACGCTAAACAGATGGCTTGGCTCCTTGACATATCTTCCAACCAAGCTGATAAGAAAATTTTGGCTAGACTTCAACAGCTACATCTTCTTACTATTTACCTGCTGGCAACACAAAACAGCCAAAAAAAGTACATATTTGCTTCTACAGTTATTTTTGACTTTTATAATATCACGTGAAAAAAATTGTCTGCCTTGTGGACATGTAGAATATTTTAATCTCCACTGTAACAACTCTCATCAAATGTGTTTCTAACAGAGATGATAAATCTGGCACTGAAGTGAAGTTAGTTATGGGCTGGTGAGGAAGAAATGTGCCCATTGATGTCAACAGTTCCTTTGGGTGGGAAGGTGACAGCTTATGTTAAGGAAATTCCAGTACCATGGCTACTCAAAATGCAACTGTGGACATAGTCCCACTGACTGTTTGCCAGTTTTTAACTTTCTATTTCTGTTAAAACTACTGGGGACACAGGTCAGTGTAAGAAAAAATCTTTGAGGTTACTGGCTGCCTCAGATATCCTCTGATCTTGTCAGTGTGGGCATAACACAGGACTCAGACACACAGCTAATGGAAACAAGGAGACATCTTTGAAGCTGAGGTCTCAGATATTCATGATGATTTTTTAAACCCAATTTTGGATCTTCAGGTCATGAAACACAGCCTCTTTTTGCTCAAATATCTGAGGAGAAAGGACACACTAAAGACTGGCAGTATATCTTTTTAATAGGATACTAAGTATGGCATAAAAGGTTTCTAAGTGGATTTGCAACCAGAAAAGTCTTGTGAATCTGGGTCAGTTCCTTTAAGTGGAACATGGTGATGCAGAATTTAACAAAAAGCCCATTTGATGTACTACACTATATCTTACAGATTCAAGCCACTTTGGGATTGCCATTTATCAGGCAGGCATCTGAAATCTTGCTCCTTTCAGTTTTCATTGCTTTGTAATGTCTCTTTATGCAAAACAAACAAACAAAAAGGACAAAAAAGTCACTATGTATACCTCTAAATTCATTGGCCTGAACTGTCTCCTGTCAAGGATTTCATGCTGACTTGCCACATGTAAGAACAAAACAAGATCCTGACGCAGAATATTCTGTCATTCAGAGGTTGAACAGGTAGCAGGGGGTGGATAAGCCCTCTTTTGTTGAATGAGTTTCAGAAAAAAGCCAAATAATACAAGTGTTAGTACACAATGGTCACAAATACTCATGACAACCTCACATTTTTATCCTTGGGCTGTTATGTCCCTTACAGAGGTTCTGTGAGTTAAATCCTGATGCCCTTAATATTTCAACAGTCCAAAAGGTATTAGTGGTTTTGCCTCAGAAGTATATCAGATGTGACTACTGACTGAAGAACTCTGCAAGTCAAACACTGTTTCCCCTAAGGTCCTCCCTTCCCCACAGCTGGAGACTCCTCCCAGTTTTGCTAATGGACTGGACAAGGCACCTGAACAAAGATGTATCTTTTTGAATTTGTTTTGAGCTTGATCTAGTTCCTTATCATATTCACAGCATTTCCTCACAAACAGCCCTGCCAGCACAGCTGTAGGAGAACTGCCTTGTGGCGCACAGGCATTTTGCCTAAGAAGCCACATTTTGTTTAAGAAGAAGATGCATTCCCCTAGAAAATTAGCCTTTTCTGCAGGACCTCATGTCAGGATACCTGCACAGAGAAATGAATGCATCTGCAACAGGAAGCTTCCCTCGCCTTTTTCTTCAGTTACAAGCAGAACAAAACATTTGCCATTTTGTCTGCCCCTTAGAGATGCATGGTTATCTCTCCACAGCAAGAGGGCTCAAAAATCAGCAGTTGCTTACAATATATTTGTCCCTTCATTATCTGGAGTGCTAACTGGAACCTGCCCAGTAAGCAGTGATGTTGAGAGTAGCATAAAAGCTAGTATGGCAAAGGAAGAGCTAGGAGCCTCGTGAAGTTATAATGCCAGAAATCCTGAGAGACAACAAAACCAGTGTTGGATGACACACACACAAAAAAATTGCTGGTCTGCGTAACCCAAACTTGTGGAATTGTTTTTGTCTTACGTACCTTTAACACCATGTACCTACTTCAGAGCACATAGGGCTGCTTTTACTGCCAGGAATGAAACACAGACACTGTGAGGACAGGTATATTGGCAGATGTCCTAAGCTATCTATTTTACAATTAATACACTTATTCACTTCACTGACAGAAAGGGAAGCCTGAAGTGGCAGGTACAAACATCCCAATCATAATCTCTTGCATTTTCACAGATACCCTTCAAACACCTCTAGTCTGCAGGATACTGCTCACTGCTATAAATGCTAAGAAGAAAACCAAAAAAGAGAAGGGTTTCACTGAGAGCAGAGGACTAGAAAGGAACTTGTCCCCTTCTGTGGGAGGACTTCTGCATACCATTCACAGCTTCTGTTTCACAATAGGTTAGTGCCTTTTCAGAGAGAGATGAAACCCAGTTGGAAGGTGTCTCAGTCCTTATATAAATAATTATTGAGAACTAAACCAATTTGTCCAGTTGAAATACAGTTTTGTGGCTCATTACAGAGATTACGGACAAATGTGCATCCAGTTCAGGTTTTAAATTAATCTTCTCACTGGTTTATGAATGTTAAATGGTCTGAGGTATCCATGGTGTGAATGTGCCTAGAATGAAAATAAGATTAGATTCTTTCAGAGTAGGCTTGCATCCAGTTCAGGAGATGCAAGTTTGTTTAGTCACTAACATCCAAAATCAGTGACATGGAGAGCTTCATTCCTCACTGACTGCTGAACAAATGTGGCATATATCCCTTCTGGGGCAAACAGATTAATATTAATTTGAATGCGACAATCAGTAGCTAGCATGTTTTACCAATTTTAAATTAGCTATTTTGGTTCCAAAGTGACAGTCATCAGAAGAGAGAAATATTTCTTATCTCTATAAAACATCACAGCATACTCTTCCAACATGAAACTATCACTCTGAGGAAAAGAAAAATCAAACATGAAACCACTTGCTTCAAAGCTTGGTAGATCTACACTACATTGCAGTCAGTGCAATAATTGTGGTTTATACCCAGAAAGACTACAGGCTGTATAGATAAAATAGGTAACAAGGATTATTATTGCTTCTTGCTTTTGTTCCTCAATTGAGGAAATGAAGGATTAATCCTAGATCCTCAAAGTTGATTCATCATTAATTCAGTGGAAGTGTGGGACTAATTATCTCTAAGGATCTGGGCAAAAGAGGTTTCCTAAAGGTCACCAGGGAGTCTTTGACCAGTCCATGAAGAAAAGGAAGATGAATTAGATAAATATGCATCCAAAAGTATGACCAAATACTGTCTCCAACTTCTGTTTACAGCAGTTAGGAATCCCAAGAAGACCACTTTGATGATAATATCTCTGAAACTTTGAATGCAACAACACAAACAAGTAACAGGCATGAGAGCTGTGATTTTGCTAAGTATTAGTGACTGTTCAAAGTATTGCAGTGACTGTTCTTTAAACTGTGGTTAAGTGTCAAGTGGTGAGTAAAGGCTAAGCTACCTTGCATATACTGTGGGATGAAAACATTCTCATAAACTTTCCCAGCAGAATAGCTACTGTGGTGTAAACTTGCCCTGTGGCAACCTGTTCATGCAGCCAGTCATTCTTTCTGCTAACTTCCAGGGATTAGCAGAAGATGTGCCCCATGGGTGAAAAATGTCTACATCTTTTTATTTTATCCCATTTTTTGTGATACAGAGTATTAAAATATTTTTACTTTTTTTTTTTTTTTCACTTTTCTAGTTTTGAATATAAAATAGGCTTAGTGCAATTCTCCAATAGGAGTTCTGTCATTGCTAAGCTGATTAGAAATCCAGGAGCAGCACAGCTGAGCTCTAGTATAAACTATCAGTAACAATAACCACTGGGATTTACTGTGTACTCCTGAAGAACAAAATCCATTTTAAATCAGAATGAGAGATGTGGAACAGTCAAGGAAGCTTGGAGGGTGACTAGTTATCAGTTAAATGGATTTTATAAAACATCAGTTTTTCAAAGCTTTACTCACTAACATGATATAAGACCAGGCCATCAGAGATTCTGCATCTCAGCAGAGGCAAAACATGGCAGCAAAGAGAAAGCTGGACTATAAATTGTTTCTGATGGCTTGGTTTCTTGAAAGCCTGCAGCACTGTAATCACTGAACTTTTCAGAGTCCTCGATCACACAAGAACCTTGCCCTAAACGAGGGTTCTAATAAAATGCCTCCAAAATGCATTATCAAGGAGCACATAAAACTGCTGTACATGCAGAACTCTTGGCATGAATCAAAGCTTTGAAGATTGCATTCAGCCGATGAGGAACTTTATGAAGTGGAAGGACATTTTTTCTATCTCGACACTGTTTTCTGACATCATTGTCATGATTTGGGTCTGATGTGGGCCAGCTATGTGCCACTGCATAAGTGTGTGAGCTGTCAGGCAACACACCAGCACTTCTGTTACAGCAGCAATCCTGGTGGCTCCATTCACTGAACAACACTGGGTGACCCTATGACAGCACGTGGTGGTGTGGCAGTGGCAGACAAGTGGACTGTTGCATGCAAACTGTCTGCATCCATACATTTGTAGTAGAACAGCAAGTCCGATAACTATTGCTTTTTCCTCACCTTCATCTCCCTCTGAAATGGACCACTGTTGTTACCTTGCTGCTGTTTAATCCTTACCATGATTTTGGTCATTTCCCTGAGCAATCATTCTGCTTCTTAATAAGAAAACGTGGTCTTACGTAAGTAGCTAGAATTATCAGGCATTACTGGTACAACAAAATTATTGTAAGTTTCCTCAGACTTCTTTTTTGAGCTACTTCCTTCCTAATTTGGAAGAACTAGCTATACGTGTAAGAGGGAACAAAAAACTCCTTATAAATCCTTTTTTTTCTCTGTTCAAATAGCTAATGCACACAGCAAGACAAGAGGTCTAGGATTGAGGCAATTCTCTCTCCACATAGACCACTAAAGACACTTCAAATTCTCCACTGAATCACATTTAAGAATATCTTGGATCGGGTGCTTGCTTGCTCTTAATCTAAAGGTGAATGGTCTTGCAATTTATCATAGAATCATAGAATGGTTTCTGTGTGAAGGGACCTTAACGATTACTTAGTTCCAACCCCACCTGTCGGGGCAGGGACACCTTTCTTTAGACCAGGTTGCTCAAAGCCCCATCCAACCTGGTCATGGACAGTTCCAGGGATGGGGCATCCACAACTTCTCTGGGCAACCTGTGCCAGTGCTTTGCCATCTTCACAACAAAGATTTTCTTCCTAATATCTAATCTAAATATCTCTTTTAGTCTAAAGCCATTCCCTTTTGTCTTATCACAAGGGTTGTCCCTAAGCCCCAACTCCAACTGCAACCTCATCTGGAGTTCCCTACATCTTGTTATCCCCAGATTTCCCCAGGGCCCTGTATTTCAGCATGTTTGGTTGTGGGCCCTCCAGTGAGGGTCCAGATGCCTAGCTGTTTTATGCAAACCCTTAGACAGTGAAAGCTACCATACCAGAATGTGGTACTGCCTAAGATCACATGATAGTATGTTGTGGGGTGTGGGGAACTGGGGGTTGTGGCTCCTGTTCACAGGGTAGCTTCTGGTTTTATTCAAGGGCTCTGTAAGCTGGTGATCATTCCAGAGGAGGGAACCCAGGTCTTCACCTTATAAAATTCTCAGCTGTGATACTTAGGGTCTCTTTGAGTACTTGTCTCTTGACCCTACTGTGCTTGCCTTCCTGGCTGCTTAGAGGTTTCACTTGGAGGAAGGTGCTGTGGGTACCCTGCCCCTCTCACATGTCCAGCCTTAAGGCCAACACAATGTTGGAAGGAAGGGTAGATGGCTTGCCTCCTGTCAGATTGATGAGGATGCTGAATCTAATTAGAACACTTTTTGGATGATTGAGACTCTTAGAAGATGTGAATTCTGGTCTGCGAAGTATGAGCACTGTATGTAGCACTCAAGCTGAAGGAGGCATTTAATGTGGGTTCCTGTCTCTAATGGTAGAGAAGGACTGGAGTTCAATCATTCCTTTTACCATAGACTAATTCCTGTGTTTTCCATATTGCTCTTTGGAAATGCCCTGGAACATGCTTATGCTTTGTGTAGAAAACAGAATGAAGTGCTGGATGCTCCTCTGCATTTGGGTTCCACCATCTCACTCTAACAATGGTGCTAGCTGACTCCTGCATCCCTTCCTGTTCTCCATGTCTTAACTCTTCACACTGTCTGCCTTGGCTCCTAATTCACATGCTCCAGCTCCTCTGCTGAGGTTGAAGGGCTACTCCTTAACTATTGTAATATCTATGTGGGAGACATATCAGCAGGTATTGTGGATCTTTTTAAAATTAACTTAATCCCAGAAGTCTCATTAGCTTTGGTCACAGCACTATTTATAATTTTCATTTTATTTATAATTTCCACAAATGTAAATATGAGACAGATATATAACTGCCACTGAGACCTGTAGCACAGAGCCTTCACAATCCCTGTTTCTCAGCTTTTAAATACATAACTAATCCTATGATCCCATGCCGAGATTCTTAATTTCTCACCCCAGTCACTTCTCCTGGGGTTGGTGGTGGCTGCATCTGCAAGAGAATTATGAGTCAATCCTGAGTCATGACAAACCAAATGCTTTGCGCAATTAACTGCCAACTCACGGTTTTAAAGAGACGCTGATCCTGTTAGGGTTGCAGTGACTTATGAATAATTATGATTCCTTGGATAGACTTCTTGTTTTCTGAATTGACACAGTCAGATCACAGAATCACAGAATCACAGAATCAGAGTTATCAAGATTGGAAGAGACCTTCAAGACCATCTAGTCCAAATGTCAACCTAGCACCACCATAATCACCCCTAAACCATATCCCCAAGTGCCACATCCAGAAACATCTGGAACACTTCCAGAGACAGTGACTCTACCACCTCCCTGGGCAATTTATTCCAGTGCCTAACCACGCTTTCACCACAATGAAAAGAAAATTTCTAATATCTAATCTGAACCTCCTCTGGTGCAACTTAAGACCATTTTCTCTCATCCTTTCACTTGATGGCACATTCTTACCAGTATAGACCATTCACAAATATGTACATTCTTGCGCAGCAAAATCTGGTGCTAGAAGTCAAACAGGAATCTGCAGTTTATAGTGCACAGTTGTAATTCCAATGCCAGCACTTGAACACAGAATGGTTATGCTGGAGTTTTCTAATGTTCTGCTCTTTCTTACAAATGGCTGTTAGAGACTTAAGGCCTGCCTATGCTTTAGACACTGTTAATATTTACAATAACTGATAATAATAGTCAATTATAAAGGACCGTGTTCACATAGAAATGTTAGTTACTTGTCTGTCTTCTATTCCAAGGCATTTCACAGACTGATGGATAAGAGATCATCTCCATTTCCTGATGGAGAGAAAGCAATCTGCAAATAGGGATAGCCAAGTATGACAATTCTATGACAATGTATCCAGCATCTGCTACAGATATGATGCCATACATTCCTTATTGCATATAGAAATAGGCATGGCCTACTGCTTCAGTACTTTGTTGGTGTTTGGGTCTTGAAGGTATTTGCCCCAGAAATCTGTTGTAAATGGTTCCATGGGGTCTTTTATATGGTTGAATAACTACAAGAAAAAATGGTCGTTCTGCTTTTTCCATTTTTCTTCTTGTGCATGATGAATTGACAGTCTTGTACCTATTAGCCAAAGGGAGCAGATGGAAGAAATTACAGTGACAATTTTTTTCTAGTGGTATGCTTCAGAGAAACCACAAAATATTGCAGGGAAGTCTTTTCCTTCTATTATTCTATATATCAAATGTAGGTATCAGGCAGCCAGAAGTGCCCATTTCAGTACAATTTCCCAGTACCATTTCATAACAGTCAGTGTATTAGCTGTTTTGTTGTTCTCCCCCCTCTCCAGTTTCTGGGAAAAAAAGGAAAAGATATAGATTCAGACATTCTGTTATGTTTTTTTCTTTTAACTACAGTGAACCCCACTGATGACTGCAATTGTGACTGAGGTAGGACCTCTGGGATTCAATCAAGTCTTCTGCTATGGAGGAGACTTGAGTGTTCTCCTGTTAAAGCTGTGAACTCAAGTTTACAAATACAAGTCTGGAGCCTATTCCTTTTTGATCCAGATGTGAATGGATATGGAATCATGGCCAGACAGGCTACAAGCTGCTGCCTAAGAGAACCACAATGACCTTTCCAAACCAATACAATGGTCTTTTTCAAGATTCTTCTCTCATAAACCTCATATTCACTAGGATATTAGCTACTAGTCTCAACGAAATCTCCTACAAATACTATTATGAAAGGGTCAGCTTAAGGGGAAACTGTGATATGATCAGGAATAATCTTTCCCCCATGTTTTTAAGAATATGAAATTGGCTGCAAGAGTCAAAAGAAGGATTCATCTAGCCTAGGATTCAGCCTTCAAAATGAGTTACTATGTGGTTTGTCAGAGGTAGCACTTGATGTGTGGCACATTTGGCCTCAGATATCTCAGTTTAGCTATGTTCCTCTTGGCAATAACTCTCAATTTCCCAGAAGCATGGACCATAAATAATTGGCAGTATCCAACAACTGATAATAGAACTGATGCTTCTGGGAATCACAGAATCTGAATACATGGGCAGTGACAGATGAGACACTAGGAAACCCTAGAACCTCCCACGTTTTTATTCCCTTTTCTCCCATCCACTGACAAAAGCACCATCCAGTGCAGTAGAGCAAGGTTTTAGTCAATCATGTGTCCATGGCAGCAGCCAGACTTCAAAGGTGCCAGGAACAGATGGTAATATCCCTTAGTTAAGAGATGTTTGCTGAAACAAATTGAGCAGATTGTGGCACTGAAGGCTAGTTTCTTTTGAGGGGAAAAACAACAACAACAACAATCCCAGGAGAACAGAGGTTAGCAGATTGGATAAAGGCAATAAGAACAGTACACTCACAGTAGTGTTTCTTCCAAATGCTTCCATGGCAGCTATCCAGCAAATAATCATTTGAGGACTTCCTAAGCCAGAGATATTGTCACTATGAATTGTGTTGTGCAATTGTTTAATATAATTGTGGTGTATACAATGGATATTTTAAACATATGTTGCATATAGTACCGTTGCACATAACACAATACATCTGCATTTTACTTTGGTTGAAGTTTTCTTTCATGAATTCGTCCAGTCACTCTGAATTATGCAAACTTGTACCAATAACTTTCTTCAGGAAAACTTTCCACAGCTTGACTGAATATTGTATCAAAATTCACCTCTTTTGTTTGCTTTTATCTAGTCATCTGCTGGTTTCATTTGAAGTTCTCTTGCTTTTGTACTGGATGAAATAGCTTATAATAAAAATTTATAATTTTCTTTTCTATCCACTCGTTTTCACAGACCTTTCTATCCTCTCAGTTATCTCTTTGCCAGTCTACTCTCTTGTCTATTTATTATGTAGCAGTTCCATACCTTTTGTCATCCTTATGACTCATCTCTGTGCTTCTTCCAGGTTTGTTATTGCCCTCGAGATAGAAGAACCAAAACTGTACTGAGAAACTACAACAGGCACACTATGCACATTATTTTCTGTTTTGTTTGCCGTTGCTTTCCTAATAATTTTTAATACACTAGTTTCTTTTTGCTTACAAACAGAACAATTAATAATAAATTAGAGAAATAACGAGAAAATAGCCTAGATTATCCCTTAGCACCAGTGAGGTACAAACTGATCTCGGCACACAGAATGCAAGAGCAGCAAAGATGCTAAAGGTGCAAAGAAGTCACACATATGCTCATAACTAATATGAAGACCACTGCCTCCTACTGACCCCTGAGGAACTGTCTTAAATTAGAACTTCTATTAAAAATAATACTTTGATTAACCTTGGGCTTTTCTTGCCAGCATTTATTGCTCTATGGAAGGGCTATGACATTTCCAAGGGGCCAGTGTTTGAGCATATTTCCAGACTCACTGGATCAGAAGGAGATTTAAATTAAGGCTTTACAGTTCTCAGATGGGACAGCCTCCTAAGGGGCTTTAATTACTTGGCATGGAAGCTGGGGCTTGTGAGGCTACTGCTTCCTGACAATGTTAGCTAGCAGCCCAGAAGAAGGTGCCACCAGCAATTCCAAATTTTTTATTTGAGAGGAAATAGTTCCTTGCTTTATAATTATGATGATTAAGACTGATTTAATTTTGATCCAGCAAAAGGTCTTTGCATACTAACGCATTTCTTTCAGTTCAGTGTTTTCCATAGAGATTTGGCTGGAGTCAACACAAACACAAGGCACTATTTGGAGAACATGCACTGTGAGGATGCTTCTCAGAATTTTGTGGCTTTGACAAGTAATTAGGGTTTGAAATTTGAGCCATGACAGGCAGAATTTTAAACAGGAAAACAAGGAAATGAATATGCATAGAGACAGAGTAGCATCAACTGAATGAGGGCAACAACAGAACTGCTATGGCTGTGCTATCAGCACTTTGGAGAGATTTTTATGGCACACATAAGAAAACTGAGAAAAGAGAAGTTTGAGAGAAATTTGTCTTTTGAGAATGACCAATAAAGGAAAAAGAAGCCAAAGGTGAGAGGACTTTAGAACTAGGTATGGGTGATCCATAATATTTCCAGTATCAGGTTCAACTTGATTTATTGAAGCTATTCAGAGATGCTGATGATGAAGGGAACACTTGCAATTCTTGGGCCTTATCTACAGAACAGATCTGTTGCGGAGAAAATGGAAAAACATTAAAAGTTCAATTTGTTTGCATGTTGTTCTACATTTAGACTCACTAAAATACCCTGTTGCAGGTCCATCAGAATCCTGCAGCACTCACAATTTCAGGCATTCTTTTCTAAAGAAATTGGGAACATTTTCACTTACTGGAGAATCCCATGGAATTGTCTGAAGACAAATGTAACTCCCTTATCTTTGAGTCAAAAACATAAGTTCATTTAAAATCAAGACTAGGGTTTGCTATTTCAGTAAAAGCTCTCTAGACTTTGCAAGAATGATGTGGGTAAAAAAAGGAAACTAATCCTACTGGATGAAATTAGCGTTGGTGGAGTTTCTGATCATATAGGGATTGTGAATGTCCTTCCCTCCTTACTGCACCATAGATTACTTCCTGATCCCACAATCTCTGAGAGAGGCATACTCTACTCATCAGGAGAGCAAATATTCTCACATTTCCAGTTTTCCAAACAAGTCTTTTATTATTGTGTTTTAAGAGGGATGAGAAGTCTTGATTTATTACCCTTTTTTTTTCCCCTTAACAAACAGATTTTCATCTGTATGTCTTTGGCTTTAACTTATTTAACCTATTTAACAGCTTTCAGTTTATTTAGATAATTTCAGCTTTTAGCTTATGCCGTTTTCTTATGATAGTTCTTGGCAATGTCAGTTGATGATTCTGGGACTTTTAGTAGGTGCAGCACAGAAAATGGCAGAGACAGCCTCTGTGTCACAAGAACTTCTGGGTAAGTACCAGACAGAACACGATCTGGTAGGTAAAACATACCTCACCCACATGAGAATAGGGACCTAACACATTTTCTTTTCAAGAAATTTTTGTTGATGGCTCATACCTCATCCCTCCCCTCTCCTTCCTCCCTCTTCTCTATGAAATACAGGTGTCTTTTCTACAATTAACCTCAAATATTCACAACTAGAGCAGTAGAAACAGTTTTCCTTGAGCTCGAACCTTTTAATATTTGATTTTGGAACATATTAATTTATTTATATGAATATCAGTATGGATTGTTATCAGATAGTGGGACTAGAAAATAATTACCTTTCATATAAAACCTTTAAAGGGAAAGCCCAGGTCAAGAATTTTTAGAATTAGAATTTTATCCCATTTCTTTCCTCTGGACCAGAAGTCACAGGATGGCTTTGAAAACCAGAAATGACATGCTGCAGGGGACAGAGAATTGTGTTAATGTATGTTTTGCTTCTTGGTTTCTACAAGCTATAACCCCCCCGCCAAGCCTTTCTGCTGGGAAGCCTTTCTGTTGGCATATGCATGGAAAGAGCAAGAAGAAATGCTACTTCTAGAAGAGAATGGAAGTATAAAAAGCTTCAGACCTTTGTGACCTTTGCTGGGAGACTGCTTTGTCCTTCCATGGCAAGGGCTGCCAGAACTAGCAGTGTCTTGGGGAGACAGAAAATTTTGCCTATTTCTTCTGTTGTTCCCACATAATCTGCAAAACTTGTCCCTTACCCTGACTGTACTGCTGTGGTCTCAGCCTACTGGACAGTCACTACAGTGGCAACTTCTCTGTAAGGAAGCACTCTTCTTTGTAAGATCATTCAGATCAGAACATTTCAAATATATAATTGATTGTATATGAAGCTGTGGGAAACGACTGAGCTGTAGACAGCTTAGGCCTTGAATTTGAGCAGTTACAGCTACGAGGTTGTAAAGGAATGTAAACATCGAAGATGAGAAAGCAGAAGAGGAAGAAGAACTGCAGTAAATAACAGGTGTTGTTTTGAGAGTTGCCAGCATATGAAGGAATGCTGACCACCTATTAGAAAAGCAGCTTAGGCACATGAACAAGAATACTTAACCCATGAGATATGGTGTATTTGCACGTGGACAGAAGAAAAAGACTATAAAACTAAGCCATCTGTAAATAAAGTGTTCCCTGCCTGTTGACTGAGTGTGCATTTTTTCGGCTGCTGCATGAAGCTACCAGGTCTTCTTTGCTGGGTGTCTTTTGAGACATGAAGTAGCAGCATTATCTGAAGTACAATTTTGCATGAGCTGTGCTTTGCTCCATCTAATTCATACCAGAGCAGATACAAGCTGCTGTTCAATGTGAAGAAATCTGAAAAGCCTGTGGAAAGCCTCAGCAGTTGCACAGAAGAGCATTGTTGCTACAAAGCCATTGAGCTTGTCTCCACAACTAAGGACATACCCAGTTGTCAACATCCCATCTCTGTCCCTCTCAGAGTTCTAGGCACAAGGACACCACAGGTAGCAGTGCTGACAGTTGTCCTGCTGAAGGAAACTCCTGTGAGTATAGGGAACAAGTCAGAGGTGATATAAGGGAAGAGATGGAAAAGAAGACAAATTTCTCCCTTCCTACAGTGAGGAAGATAAAACCTTACATAACAGAGGAAGGTTACTGTCCCAGAATGCAGGGGAAAGGAAAGAAATATCTACAGAACATGTTTCCACTAGATTTGGGTTGTCTAGTATATTTAAACAAATAACAGTATTACAACCACCTTCTAGTTAGTATGACTGAGCTCTGTGGTCCTTTGATATTAATAACCTGAGTACTATCAAAAGTAAGATTTATGGTATCTACAGTTGAACTGAAGGGAGTTTACAGACTTTACGATGAGAAGTGGGCATTAGATCACCTGATTTGAATCTCCAGTATTTCACAGACCATTTCACAGATGTATCACCCAGCTCCCCTTTTATTGTGCTATCTTGTGTTTGGCTAAACACATTTTCCAGCAATATAGCTAGGCTTGAATCCAAGAAACAGAAATCCACCACTGTTTTATTAGCTTAATCCAGTGGTTAATCAGCTTCACTGTTAAAAATTTGTGCCTAATGTCCCATTTGAATCTGTATGACTTTAGTTTCCAGAAACTGGTGTTCTGGGGTTTTTTGGTGTTTTGTTTGTTGTTTGGTTTTTTTTCCCCTCTGAGGTTTTCTTTATTTAATTCAATTTAATTTAATCCACTTACTATTATTTTCTCTTCAAAAACCTACTTATAATGATGTCACATCTCAGGTTTTCTTATTGAGTGAACTTGTGTCTCACTCTAAAGCCATTCTTGCACTTAAATCTCTGATGTAAAGGGTGGGGTACTTTTGGTTTATTTTTTGTTGTTGTTGTTTCCCATGTATATATTCAATTTTTATAAATTTTTTCTAAAACAGAAAAGCTCATGTAACTTTTTAGTCATATTTCACAACGAAGTTTCACCAGTGTTCCATAAGAAAACGAACTTGTCTCCCTAAGTGTGAGTATTGAAAATGACATTTTTACCTGAATATCACAGTGTGAGATTTTAGTGAGACGCATGCATATTGTGACCTTTAAATCATTTTCAGAAACTACGTTCTTGCAGTAAAAGTTCACCATTCTGTGAACTTGGCCTGAATTTCATGTTCTTAGTTTTGTACTGTGGTAAAGTACATTTTTAGAGGATGACAGGGACACAGCCACAGTCTGTAATTTACCATACCATATATCTTCATACAGTCTGCAAATTTCATTAGCTCTTTGTATTTACTTCCACACCATTAATTCAAATGTTGAAAAATGTCAGAATTACTGCAAGTCCATGTAAAATACCACTGCAGACATTCATACTCAGTTATGACTCTATGTGGACAATTCATCACTGGCACCTGTTTAAAAAATTATTTCCCACAATATTTTCTTACTGTTTCTTTACTCTTCATATACTATACTGATCTTAATCAGAACACACTGGTGTACAGCCAAATTACTTACCAAAGCCTAAATAAATTACATTTTGTACTTTTCTCAAACAAACATACACTACGTTAAAAATACAATTAAAATCACCCAAAACCCCCCAACCAAAATCAGACTCAACTTTAAAAGTTCTATTTCCTATGAAAATGAACTTTCATTGATAGTTGTTTTATGTTTGATATCCAACTCCTTGATAGCTATGATTCATGTCTAGTCTTCACTACTGAAGATTTATATACCTGTGACTTACATCAGGATAACCAGTATATATTGCTTTGAGCCATCATCCCTGTCTTTGGCATATTGCTGCAGCATTGACAATCTTCTTGCCTCTTGGAACAGCTGTGGTGTTTCAAAATTTATTAAAAATGAATTTCAACAGAAAAGAGATCCAGCTCCTCTGGTCTCTGGGTACAAATTATACAGGCCTGCAAACTTAACAGAATTTTTCTTTTGCAGATATTTAATATCCTTCTTAGTTGCTATGGAACTGAAAGATACTCTTAATTTTCTCCTATTATGGGGAAAAAAGCATGGTACATTTTTCAATGAATTAACATAAATATTTATTAAACCTCTATTTTTTTCCTTAATAGTAACTTCATCATCTCCCTTTAATAGCAGGTCTAGGAAGAATTTCTAAAAATCTTCAGCTTCTCCTTTATTCTATGTGTTGTTAACATTCTTAGCCATTTTTTTACATTTCATGATCATATATGCCTCCTTACCCATTTTTCATTACATATCATTTTATGTTCACAAGTCCTGCCCTGGTTACATTACTGTGCCAAGACTGGCTCTAAGCCAAAGTTGTCCCTTCTGATAGATTAGAACTGTCCTTTTTAACCATCTAATAAAATCTTCTTTAAAATCAACTATTTTCTATTTTTTCCCCTACACTGTTTTGCTCACAATTTTTCCTGTGTTAAAAGTCAGCTCCTATATGCATGATGTGCATCTTAATGTGTAGTACATATTTTTATAATTGCTGTTTAGGGTAATCTTTTTTTCACAGTGACTGCAATTAGTCTTGGCTACCGGTTCACCAATCTTGTACTCTGTGATTAATTCTTCTTTACCATAATCTGGCACTTAATAGTATCTCTCATGTAAGAAAATTACTATGTCAAATTTTTAGAAAGTGTAATAATGTCTTAGTACTGGCAGTCTGAGCCCTCTCTCGGTATTCTACACTTTTAATGTAATAGGATGATGTACTTGTTATAGAATAAACTGCTAAAAGATCAAAAGTTTTGTTGGTTTGCCTGGCTAGGGCATGCCTGAAAGACCATTACTTTAAGTACAATCACTTTATTATGTGGGAGTAAAGAAGTAGATGAAAGCTAGACATGGGTTAAAGAGCAATTCTCATGGATTACATTAATACACTGGGTAGTGCTGGCTGTCTTGCCTGTCAACAAGCTACCAAGAAATTAAGGATACTATATACAAGCTCAAGTCTGCTGCCAGTGGAAATAGGCCAAACACAGCTGCAATTGGCCACGTCATTGCAAACATCTGACACACTTACTCTTGTAACAAGGGATCCAGGTCATGGGCGAACTAGGAGCACTAAACACAGTGAATAAATTATTAGCCTTCAGGGATCCCACTGCAGTCAGTAGTGGTGACTTATTTTTATATAAATGTTTCTTTTTCTTTCTTTCTACAAGCAAGATGGATCTTCCAGACGTTGCCTTAGTAAGTAAAGGCATTGTGATTTCCTTGACAGTAAAGCTTGAGTAAAAGAAGAGATTGTCAACAAATAAATGGCTTGTAGGTCCCAATTCATCTCTGAGTGGTATTTGCATAACTATGTGGCAATTGGCAGGGTTGACTTTCAATCAGAGCTGAATTTTGCAATTAGAAGTTCTTCACACTAGATAGTAAACAAATACATATAGGCATAGAGTCACTTTATTCATACTATTATAAAAACAATCTAACCAATATTGCCTGTTTAAAATTGGATGAGAGGGCAGACTGTAACATCTAGATTCTCTGGATCTAAAGATCTTTTGCAATACAGACAGTTTCAGGGAAACATCATGATTTAAACTTCCAGCTTGTGTGTATTATATATAACATGGCATTTGCATTTTTCATCACCACTAATCAAGTCCAAAAATCTGCATCTGTGTACTCCTCACACTTTATTCTCAAAGCATTGGTCTAAAGCTACTGGTCGTCCTAATTTCAGTATAAAGAAGAATGAAGGAAACTCTTGGTGGAGGGAAGTGCCAAAGAGAAGCAAAGAGGAACAGATTTACAGTTTCCAGACTTTGGCATGTTTCTAAACATGACTTATAATTATTTATTGAGAAAAAGCAGCTGAGCAAGAATTACCTGGTCCTTAGTCAACTTTTACACATTACTTGGAATAAGATTGTCTTCACTAAAACTCTTTTGTGAAGAATAATTTATAATAAGAAAATAATACCACGGGAACCACTTTCCATAACATTGTACAACGGTTGCAATATAAAGAGGAACATTTAGAAGTAGTCAGATTTTTTTATACTAAATATTCTGTTGAAAAGAGGATAAGTCATAACTATCAGTATGTTAATACAGGGGAAGCTAAACAGAATTCCTCAATGGTCTGAGGATATTCAAATTGCATTTAAGCTTCCTACCCTTCTTTTAATAATTTAAATGCCAAACTCTATACAGGATGCACAAAGTAGTCTAGAAAACCAAGATGGAGGGCAGAATCATCTAGGCTGCACATTTTTCACTTCCAAACACAATTCAATGAATTGTGTGGCACAGACTGCTGTAAGACTGCTCACAAAACACACAAAAGGATCTTCAATGCTAACAATTCATTAAGCCTACAAGTTGACATCTATTTAGGACATGAAATTAACTTCACAATTACACATACAAAGTCTTTAGGGAGCACTTGTCCTTACTTCTCTCAACATTTAATATGCCAAGATTACTCAGTACTTTTTCCATGTTTCCCACACAGTTATCCATGAATCTTTCTACCTTTTAAGCTAGACTTGCAGACTCAACAACTCATTTTCTCCTCTAGGATACTACCTGTGGCCCTTGGGAAGTGAGGAATCCTACTTTTTTGCAAGTCATTTACTCTGTACCATTTACAAAGTTTATTATGTATTGTCAACTCTTTCAAGAGAAAACCATTATACAAAAAAACCCCACCACTGCAGTCCAAACAGCTTGATTTTTCTGTGCTGAACAGAGTTACTGAAAATATGCAGCAATTGAGGTGGAACAGTTCAAACAGGAAAATATGCCCTGCTTCTTTAAGGAGGTGGTCTCCTCTAAGTGCTATAACACAATAACTCCTCCACAAAGCTGCCTGACTATCTGTCTCTTCTTGGAAAACTGCTGTATCTGAAGCTGACCGTCTCCAATATACAAAGGAACATAATCTTCTTTAATGTTCCTGTACCAGAATATGCAACCAGTAGCATTACTCAGCACAGCTATTAAGTCTGCAGAGACCAAATGAACTTCTATTTTTCTGTATGCCAATAGCTGCTTCTAAAACAATAACCAGGATCTGGTCAAGGTCTGAGTGTCTACTGAATAATACAAACCATTGATCCCAACTGGGAAAAGTTCAGCCTGTGGATCACAATATTTATCCTTCAGGCTGGAATGTATAAGAATTACATAGAAACAGATGTGCCTCAGCCAAATGGGACTTCTGGGTTCACAAAAACTTTCTTTAAAAATACATGGAGGAGCTCTTTTGCCTAGAAATGGCTTTTGATGCTGAAATACAACAAAGCCTGTGACACGCCTCCAGAAATACTTGCACCAGGTGTATGAAGCTGCAATGTCAGAAGGGTAAAATGACTGCAGATCAATATGAATGCTTAAGGTAAGGTTGTGTGACAGGATGAAGAAACTCAATGTTTGAGAAAAAAGTTTTATGTGAAGTAGCAGTCCCAAGGCACTTGGTAACTAAGGAGCTGGATCTCTGAAAGAGAAGAATAAAGGCAACTGAAATTAGAAGATACAAGCTAATGACTAAGCAGTGCACTAACAGTACATTAATGACTCCTTTTTGAGCTCCCTGAAAACTGTTTTCAGGTTTCTGTGTTTGGAACCAACTTGATGCTGTTGGAAGCCTGCACCCTGACTCCTCCAAAATTAAACTGTTTAAATATCTATCTTTAATAGAATGGCTTTGAAAACAAGTGGGTCCCCAAGGACTTTCCAACAGGCTGTTTATCACAGATGCTTCAGGGGCAGCATTCAGGTCCAAATTAGACATGTTCTTGGTTGCCAAGATGAAAGGCAGAATAGCTGTATGCACACAATACAAAGACAGCATACTTATCTAGAAAATGTTACTCCTGTACCCAAATACACAAGTCTTGTAAAACCAGTCTGAGAAAGGAGAATAAATAGTTTAGGCAGAAATTTGTTATTTTCTGAGGATCAAGCCATGCTTCAGTCCTGCACAGTGATAATTCCTTCCCCTCTTGCCTGCAAAAATGAATCCCTTTTGATCTCTGATAGACTGAATCTGATCATAAAAAAGTCCCTATATATGAACTCCCATTGTACCTGTATTTGCTGAGCATTTCAAAGAGAACAGGAATAGGTCATTGAGTGGAATATAACAAAAGAGTTAAAAAGCTATGAATTTGACTCCTTTTCCCCTGACCTTCTGTGAAGCAGAGGAGTGACCTAGCAAAGCATATTATAAGGAGCCTACAAATCTTATTTACTTGCAGTTCTTAACATGTAATTTCATAAACCGGGGCATTTTGACTTTCCTGTCTCAGGGACATTTTATGCCTCTGTCCTTCCCTTTCTGGGTGCTCACCCCATCGCTGCAGTCATGGCTGGGCTTTGTGAACGAAGATTTGGGAAAGGTCTCTACCCACATTTGTCACAAGCGCGCTGGTGGCTAAAAAGGCCAATACAAGACAGGCACGTCTGATTGCAAAAGGCACAGCAGAAAGACTCCTTAGGTGGTAAATTCTGCAAGGTACGATTCTTTCTGCGTTGCCTTTTCTCCTCAAGGGTGATCCTGCGTGCTTTCTCAAAGGCATCAGCAGTGTTATAGATGGTGTGTCTCCAGACCTCCTGGTTGGAGGCCAGAGTAGACCAGTTATGTTGATCAATATGGCCAAGGCTGAGATGTTGTTTCAGGGAGTCCTTGTATCTCCTCTTCGGGGCTCCTCTCTTGCGGCAGCCGGTGGCAAGTTCACCATAAAGCAGGATCTGAGGGAGGCGGTGGTCCTTCATCCTGGAGACGTGCCCTGCCCAGCGCAGCTGTGTTCTCAGCAACATGGCCTCAATACTTGTGACTGCTGCTTATTCTAGAACAGATGTATTGGTCACATAATCTGACCAGTGGATGTTTAGGATTGTGCGGAGACAGCATTGATGGAAGCGTTCTAGGAGTCGCAGGTGGTGGTGGTAGATGACCCATGATTCAGATCCATATAAGAGAGTAGACAGCACTATGGCTCTGTAAACACTGATCTTTGTACTTTTCTTCAAGTGTTTATTTTGCCAAACTCTTTTATGAAGTTTTCCAAAAGCTCTATATGCCTTTGCTAACCTGTTGTCTCTCTCTCCGTCAATCTTACCATCCCAGGAGATGAGGCTGCCTAGCTAATTAAACTGCTGGACTGATTTGAGCTCTGGTTGGCCAATGGTGATATGGGGATGATGGAAGACTTCCTGAGGTGCTGGTTGATAGAGAACTTCTGTTTTCTTTAAACTGACTTCCAGCCCAAAGAGCTCAGCAGCATCTGCAAAGCAGGATGTTAAACGCTGCAGAGCTGCTTCTGTGTGGGCAACAAGGGCAGCGTCATCAGCATAAAGCAGCTCCCGGACAAGATGGTTTAAGGTCTTAGTGTGGGCCTTCAGTAGCCTTAGGTTGAAAAGGCTTCCATCAGTATGGTATCACTGCAGTACAAAGAAGACAAAGGGATTGTGATTCTCTTACTCTTTGAAGAATGGTGGCTTAAATAGAACAAATCAAAACAAACTTAGTTTCCTATTGAAGAACAAAACAGAAAACCCTCTGTGAATGTGTAGAAGAACTGACAAAGTTGCTATTTCACGGTTTCAACAAAGTGCTAGAAAAGTATGCAAAAATAGCTCCAGTTCAAGAAAGAAATTCCTGTTAATGGGTCAGAACCATCCCCTTCCATGAGGGGGACTTTAAGTCCCCTTCAAGTGTGAAATACATCTTTCAGAAAAACTAGACACCTTTGATAACACTTATATGTGAGAAATGTGTGGCATTAAGCCAGAAATAGAAAATATAAATTTTGCTGTCCAAATAACCACACCAGAAGTAAATCTTCCAACTTTTGCTTGAAATGACATGTAAAACATACTTATGAGAACAATACAGGAAATATTTCACTGCTCAATTAAAGTGATAAAAGACTACTCGAACACAACTTGTGGAGTAACTCCAAGGTGTAACTCCCATAGATCATGAAAGGGAGTCAATGACAAGAAGCTCAACATGACCTAGAATGTGTCCTTGCAGCCCAGAAAGCCAGTTGTATCCTGGGCTGCACCAAAAGCAGCATGGCCAGCAGGGTGAGGGAGGTGATTCTGCTCCTCTGCTCTACAGTTATGGGTACTGCATCCAGCTCTGGGGTCCCAAGATAGGGGTAGTGAGACATGGGCACAGATTGCCCAGAGATGTTGTGGATGTCCCATCCCTGGAAGTGTTCAAAGCCAAGACTGAATGGGGTTTTGAGCAGCCTGGTCTCGTGGAAGATGTCCTTGCCCATGGCAGGGGAGTTGGAACTAGATGATCTTTAAGGTACCTTCCAACCCAAACTGTTCTATGATTTTATGTATGTCAGCATAAAGGCCAAAACACATGATCAATGTTAGCAATTGTTACAAAATAGGAAGGAAAAGATGCTGACATTCAGATACAGTTATGAGTTGCTTGGCAGCCACAGCTGTTGGCAATGGACAGAGCAGCTAATCTGACATATTTCCCTGCCAACAGAGGATTACTTCCCTTATCTAGAGCTTTGCTTCCATCTAGTTTTAACTTCCTTAATAAGCAAGGCTCTCCCTACTTCTACTGAAAGAGAATGTTTCATAGTCTAAAACCAAGCTCGCTCCTTTTTTTTTATTATTATTTTGTAAATTTATCCTGTTATTGACATTTACTGCCTCATAAAGCAGAGTGACTATCCCTTTCTTTTCTGTTATTCATGGTTTCTTGGCTATAAGGAGAGAGAGATTGTTTTAAACTAGGCCTGAATTCAATGATTTAGATTGAGAGGGTATCAATCTGTGAAACAGTAATAGCTAGAACTAGCAACACTGACCTCTGCTAAGGTGATAACTGTTCCATACCACAAAGCCTTATATCATGACTCACACAGACCAGGAGACATTTCAGAACACATCCAAGGATGCTGGCCCTGCATGAGAGGAGAATAGAATGACACTGACCTTGCTCAGATGCCAAAAGCAATTATCACCCATACATTCATCATGAATGGAAATCACCTAGACTAGCAAAATGGGCTCCAGATAAGTTTTACTTCAGCAATTGAAAATGACATCAAAGAAACATTGTTCTGAGATTTAGAAGTATTCTAGTAATTAAAGCTGTTGAGAGCACACAGGCTAATAAATGTTCGGTGTGAGGTTCAGAGCATATTCTAACTCCTGTCCTGCACAGTTTTATTCAGGCCTATTTCTGATTGGTTTTATTATATTGTGAATGTGAATGTTAATTTTATTTATAAGCTGATTAATTTATGTCTAATTAAATGTAAATATATGAAAGGGGAGACTCTGCAAAATGAGAGAGGCCCTTGTTTTCTTTCAAAACTTATTTCTGATGACCATTTTATGTCACACATTTACTAAACTGTCGGGGATGAGGATGAAGAAGGCTACAAGAAATGGAAAAGAGAACAGGAGATTTGTCACGAGATCTGTGGTACCCCGGAGAATGAAACCCCTCTTTGAAATAACTGAGAATTTTAACCCCTATGCATTTTGGATTTTTACTGTTATATTCAAGAGTCCATTGTATTTTACCCTCAACTGTACTGTAAAACAGTTTTATGAAAAATCCCTCTGTCCTGTACACCCTTTAATCCCTGTCCTTGATTGGCTCCTGCTTGCTGCATCGCAGCAATTCCTTTTATGGCCATGATACCCTATATGGTAATGTCAACCCCTATTTCTCCTTTTATGGTCATTATTTGCATGCTCCTCCCTGGTTCCTCCTCTCTTTCTGGCGATTTCTACCCCCAACCCTATATAAAGCCAGAGCTCCCTTAATAAAGTGCCATTTTCTGCAACCATCCCAAGAGTGGCGAACCCCTTTTTCCCTTTGGGACCACGTCACTAAACCCAGAATACATATCCATGATGCAAACAAAAGTTCTGTTTAGTTTTTTATTTCCATGATTTGCAAAAATAAATTTGTCTGTAATTCATAAAGCCTAATGAGTTTCTGAAAATACTCATTTAATATATTTGAATGGTGTAAAAGAGGATGTTTATTTTTATAAAATGAAAAGTTTGATAAAATTGGCATCAAACTTTTGTACACTTATCTGAAAACCAAGCTTTAACAGGCTGACTACAGCAGCTTGAATTCCTTTGCTTTCTATTATTCATAAGACTTCACCACCCATTGTCACCTGGGCATTTGTATCAGTAAGTACATTGATCACTCTGAGCTTTGTCCTCCTTTGAGGGCAGATCTGTTTTTAGACTGCTGAGCTTTTGAATCTTTCCATGACTGTATCACTGTGCAATTTGACTTGAACCCCAAGAGCAGGTAGGAAGAATAAATGAGGAGTTTGCTAAGCAGTACAAGGTACAACAAAGCAGAAAAATCTCTCTTGACTATATATACTTGCATTTTGATTCCCTCATCAAACAATGTGTTTCTAAAGAAATGTGCTTTAAAAACTATTCATTCTCAGCCCTCCAGCAGTCTTCATTCCCGTGCATCTTTTGAGTACCATTCATTCCTGTTTTAAAAACCCAAATGCTCTCCTTGAGTCAACCTGTTCATTTTATAACAAATAACCAATATCAATAAGGTTACGAGATAATTTGCATTTAGATTATGTCTCCTTTGTAGGGTTATCACAACACTGGAGGTATGAATTTCATAGTTCCACATCTCATAGAAGTTCTTAGTATGGCCTGTGCTCTTACAGCAAATGATAAAGATAAATGCACTTCTGTGTAAAAGATAGATAGATAGACAGACAGATAGACAGATAGACAGACAGATAGATAGATACACATATTGAGTGAACAAAATTCATATCATAACTAATCAAATAGTGATAAAATAACTTCCAACACTTGAAAATATTACTTCAGCTATAATCATTAGTACTATCCTGGTCTGTAAGTAAGACAAATCAGCCTCTCCAATGATGATTACCTTCCTGAATCATAACCTGTATCTGTTTTTTTAATACATGTTGTTTCCCAAGACAACTAAGAACTGGATATTAAGAACTAGCATAGAAATCTAGAAATTAAAATGAACTATTTCACAAACACAAACAAAAGAGATAGCAGAAAATTACAGAATCCACTTAAACAACAAGATGTCAGCAAATGGACAAATTAAGTTATTAGATTTCAATAATTGTATTTGGCATCTCCTTTTAATTGCAGCTGGGGAGACAAAACATGATGCAGCTGGATGGCAATGATGTACAGACTGGTGTCAAAATTTTCCAAACATGACATTCCTCCCCAAAGAGCCAGACTGACAGAAGTGCAGCCCAAGGAAAGGACTATTTTCCTTTATTTCTTTTCCATCACAGATTTCTCTTTTCTGAGCGAACTAGGCGTATAAAAATAGAAAGCATCAATGGCAGCTTTTTAAGAAGGGCTTAATTTGTTAGCTCACACTAATTTAATTCCTATTTATGATTCTATGCCCTAAAGCAAGTAGATGATAAGGTTCTGGGGTAAAAAGAACAGGATAAAACTTCACGTTGCAATACAGTATTAGGCTCATTAAATATAAAATTCATTTGCTAATTAATTAACCCTTGCAGTACCTTTGTAAGGTACTGTTGGTTTTCTGCAGCTTTCTGTTGCTCTTTGTTCTTCAGATGAGGAAAATGAGAACTATGGAGTTGAAGTATGCTTCCAGGCACACTCTCCAGTGAAATCCCCATGTATTACCAGGGTGTCTAAGGCAGAATCCAACTTATTCTAAAACGGAGGGAGTTTTCAGCAGAGCATTTGGTTGGAAACCCTAACTCCACGAAAAATTTTCTCATGTAGCCTTTCAGTGCTTCAGTCTACTGGTCTGACTGGCCCATGACAAACTTATGTGTCTCAGTGGGGCTTCAGAGAAGTGGTAGTGAAGGACACAAGCAACTCTGCTTCCCAGGATTTAAAGGTTATCAGCTTTCCATTTCTTTTAGTTACCATGTGGATACGTGCAGGGAGTGTGGCTGGAGAAAAATATTATTGATTTTGATTTGTTATTACTTTGAACTTTTCTTTAAATTAATTTCAGGAGCACTTAGAATTTTAAGATGGAATTCTTTCAAGATGCATTTAAAGCAAAAAAAAAATATTTCAATGGAACTATAATGTGAAAAAAAAAACCCAAACATTTTGTGACAGCCTCTGTCTTAAGGAGCTGACATAAAAGAGATGAGGTAGGAGAAAAAGAAGGCTACGTGTAACTTTTACGTGTTTCACTACAGGCACAGATATAAGGCTGAGTTCTAAAGAAAGCTTCTGGTAAGTTGTCCCAGCATGGCTGTAACAGAGATGAAGAAGACACTGAGGCAGATGTGGGGAGGGTAAGTCTTCACTGACCAAAAAAGAAATAGTTTGTAATTCCAGTTTAAACACTACAGCTGGGAGTCACCTTAGCCATATTAAAGTTGACTGGTGGGTCAAAGGCGATGAAGAGAGAGTTACTCCGTTGACTGTAATTTGCCTGTGACTATACCACATCATTAACTATTTTGACAAATGAAGAACTGTATTATGACAAGATCGAGGGTGAAATGGAATGGTACAACTCTAAACAGCATAATAATTTACCTTAATGAAAGGAAAAGGGGACTGTGGTAATTGCCAGGGAATAAATGGAGTCAGTACTGTTCTTTAATATGGGATTAACCGATGCATGCAATGAGAAAGGCAAGAGCCCACAGACAGTAAGGAGGTAAGAAAAATGAAGGGGGGCAAACAGCAGGAGATCAAGGAGATGGCATTCAGTGGGACTTCTCTGCAGGAGTGAGGAAAATCCAGTGCCTGACACAGAAAGAGTAAGTAAGAAGAATACTGAAGGTAGGCACGACAGTTGCATTACAGGTAATGTTTTTCTTGGAATAAAATGCAAGAGCTTTGCAGAGAAAAGGACAAGATTGAGGAGTGACAAAACATCTAAGATTATGGATACACCATTCACTTACATTGCAGAATAAAGAAATTTACTTAGCAAAAATGTACTTGGCAGGAATTGGGTAAAGATAAGTTTAGCTGCTCAGATGAACCTTGTAATAGGGAAGAAGCATCCAAACCGCCATCCAGAAGTAACTCAAAGAGAGAATCGATTTCCAAAGGAAGAAAGGGAAAGGAGCAGCATGCTGAAAGCTACAGTGGCAACAGCAAGCTAGGGGAAACAAAAAGGCTAAGTGGGAGAAGCCAAACCGCATCACTTTGTCCCCCATCTGAAGTGACAGTGGCTGAAAAGCAAGGACACAAGTACAGCCTAGAGACAGCACTTCGGAAGATCAGTAGCAGGAATGTTTAGGTCTGTACAGACATCACAGGACCAGAGCAGGACAGGAGGCTGAGCAGGCTGACTGGGTGTAGAACCCCAGAAGATAATGGGCTAATGTGTATGTCTCAAGAACAGAGAGCCAGATGGCTGTGAGAGACAACCAAGGACTGTTGGTACTAACAGACAAGGATTGTTGGTACTAACAGGCTGTGACAAAGAACAAGATGTGACTGGAGAAGGGGAACATGTGGAGGTAGGGCAGCACTTTTCTGGACAAACACCCTTGTTCTGGAGATAAGCACAACACAGTACTGTGCAAGTCTAGGAATGAGGCCAAGAAATGGGCATGGACAGTAGCGGGGGATCAAGACCACCCAAGACACCTGAAGTCCTCCAACTCATTCCCAGAAAGATCTGAAAGAACAGACTGCACATGACAACTAATTTACATGGAAAGCAAGAAACCTATCTTCAGGGTCAGGAAACCTATCCATGAAATGGTATCCCCACAAGCCCAGGTGGCACCCCCAGGATTCTGAACGTCTTTTTCTCTCTCCCTTCCTTTATTTCTTTCTGTCTCTCCCCTCTCCCTCACTCCCCTTTACTTCATCTCTTCCTTTCTCTCTTCACTTTCAGGCTTCCCCTTTATCCAAAACCCACTGCCATACGCCTGTAGAGTAGGTCAGGAGCTAACACATAGATTTCCATGCCAAGTGTGCAATTTACTAATAAAACTTCGATTGCTTGCGGACCCTCTTGACTTCTGTCGTTCCTTTCGATCATGAGCATTTACGAATCTCGGGTGTTCCCTTTCCCTTAAGGGTGGGACGTCACACCGGCCCAAACCACACTGGTGTCTGTGCCGTGACTAAAAAGGCTTCCAGCCATCGTACGCCGCCGCAGCCTCGAGGCGAACCCCCCCAGGCCACCCAAGGGGCGGCGCCGCCATTACCGCCCCCCCGCGCCCCCTCCCTCAGCACGGCCGGGGCACATGCGCGGCGCGCGCGGCGCCTGCGCGCTGGGGGCGCGGCGAGGACGCGGCGAGGATTCGGGGCGCGGCGCGGTCGGGCAGGGGCGCCCCACGGGGCTGCTCCGCCGCCGCTCACGCCCCCGCTTTCGCCTACTCCTCCTCCTCCTCTTCCTCCTCCTCCTCCTCCTCCTCGCCGCCGCAACAGCTGGCGCTGCTTCTGATGCAGCCGTGCGGCGGCGGGGAGGCGGCGGCTGGGACGGCGGGGGTGGCGCTGCAGCCGGTGTCGAGCGCCGACGGGCCGCTGCCGCCCTCCTCTAGCGGCGGCTTCATGGTGCTGTACGGGCTGGGGGGCCCCGGCGGGGCCGAGGCGAGGGAGGAGGAGGCCGAGGCCGAGGCGGCGGGCGGCGAGAGCACGGCCAGCTTGGAGGAGCTGGAGGAGGAGGAGGCGGAGGCAGAGGCGGGGGCGGCGGCGGGGGCTTCGAGCGGCGAGGCGGCGGCGGGCGGCGAGTGCAAGAGCTGCACGTACCAGGGCTGCAGCGAGACCACCACGCAGGTGGTGAAGCAGCGCAAGCCCTGGATGTGCAAGCGGCACCGCAACAAGATCTACAAGGACAAGTACAAGCGCAAGAAGAGCGACCAGGCCCTGGGGGGCGGCGGGGCGGCGGCGACCGCCGGGGGAGGCTCCCGGGCCGAGGTGAGGCGGGGTGGTCGGCGGGGCCTCGGCCGGGACACCCTCGGGGGTGCCCGGGGGCTGCGGCTTCCCTGGAAAATCGGCTCCTGTCAGACCCGGGAAAGGGATCTTGCTGGCCAGGGGAAAGGGCAGAAATGTGGGGCGGTGCTACAGCTCACTCTTCCTCCGGTTTGCCGGAGCAAAGCCCGTTTCTTCTTAACTCTCTGACATAAATTGTAGTAGCATACAGCTAGACCAGGACATTCCAGGGAAAGAATTCTTGCTAGAGGATGCTTCGCTGTGTAGCGCGTGGTTTTTTTCACAGGAGGAAGGGTGAAAGTATAGATCTAAGAGAGGCTTCTTGTCAGATTTCTTGCTCAGTTGATACTGAAATAAGTTTTAAAGTCACAAAGGCCGTTAGATATCAGGTTATATTGTATATAAGAATCAGTTGTGTAGGTTTTTCAAGATGCTTTTCGGTTATTATTTTTTATATTATGTGGCATTTATATATTTAGACCACTGCTAGTTCATACTTACTTTTTATAAGCTTATGTGTATTGTTTAGATGGGGAAAAATTGTCAGTGGGAGAGCTGATGGTAACG
Source organism: Manacus candei (assembly GCF_025592945.1). Lineage (NCBI taxonomy): Eukaryota > Metazoa > Chordata > Aves > Passeriformes > Pipridae > Manacus > Manacus candei. The sequence goes on along the minus strand of NW_026138062.1, from coordinate 30,141,042 downwards.
TTCGACTTTTTAAATAGTTTTTTTTTCTACAGTTACTGACACAGCCAGGATCACACATTTTCACATTTTTGGTCACTTGTTACAGAGTTAGCGTTTAAGATCTTGTATTTAGATGAGACAGAAAGAGGGAAATGGTTTTACTCTTGAAGGTGCTGACTAGTTTGTGCTCAAAGGGGCAACTATAAAATAGTGATTGCCAGAAGGAAAAAAACATAAGCTTGCCTGACACTTAAGCTAGAAGCAACCCTTTTATGTCAGCACAGCTGTCTCTCCAGTTATGTGGCTGGCAACTGATCTAACTGCAAACTTAACCACCAAAAAACTTATCCTTTTTCTGTTTTTCTTCATATAAATATAATAGTAACCATACTGGGTGTCACACTAAAGAGTCTTTTTTTGTGTAGCTGTAAAAGCTGGCATGAAGCAGGTGCATTAAAAAAGAGAAGTGTACATGATGCTGCTAAGAAGTATTCTCTCATCTTCTCTCTCAGTTCAAAGGACTTGCTGAAATAGGTGTAGGTTTTGTAGCTCTTAAGTAATGCCTGTTCCATGTAGTATTTTGGATTTTTTGTTGAACTGTGTAAGCTCTGAGCATCTGTTACATTCTGGTAGTTTCTTCAGGTCTGCTGCTTGGTTTGTATGATCTCCTTGTTTTTGAATCTTACTGCTGTCAACCTGATTTGCCAGTTAGTGTTTACATGAGAAGATACAGTGAACAACTAATTCTGTTCAGTTTGTGACACTTAAGACTTGCCTCCTAAGTTGTTTCCTTCCTGCATTGAAAAGGCCTAACATGCTTGTTTTCAAGGAAAAAGTTACATACTTTTATTAGCCTTGCCATTCTGTTAACCTTTTCTAGTTCTAGTGGCTACTTCTCTTTTAGGTGAGGGAACAGAAGCTGCACACAGTATTCAGTCAAGATCAAAATGAATTCTAGATTTATATACTGGCATGACTTCCCCTCTTCTCTCTTTCTTCTCTGATAGTTCATCCTGCTCAGAGCCGGGTCTACAGAACTACTTCCTGCTCAGTCTACAGAAATACTTTTGCTAGTTCAGAAAAAAGGACAGTATGGGAGAAGGGCAAAATCATAGCATACTGCATAGTGATGGGTTAAAATCTTTTGATCTGTAACATGAAATAGTGATTATTGCATTTTGGAAGAAAGTGAGCTTGCTTTTTTCCCAGGTTTTGCAAATGCAGGTTGCTTTGAATGTTATGAAATTAAGGCCTGAACTTGCAGAATAAGGCAGGATATTTAGTCCTAAACTTAGTATGCTTTTTTGCAGTGGTCTCTGTTAAGACTTCACAAGATACTGTTGTCTTGTGGGGTGAGAGTTAGGTTCCCAGTAGATGTTTTCATTTTTGACTTCTGTGGACAGGATTGAAGTGAAAGATACTGGGATACTTTGTTCTTCCTTTTGATCCCTTTCAGGTAAATGGAAGTGTCAGTAAGTTATGAATTTAATACACAAAGAATTCAACATAGGTTTAAATTTTCCAAACCATTGATATTTTCTTCAGAGCGGATTGTAGAGCCATATTGTATTCATATGTCTAATTCAGATGACTGGTGATTGTACAACAAACAGAATAAACTTGCAAAGAGAAAAGTAAGCCTGGGGCTTTAGCAAGTTCATAATAGTGTTCTGAAGTATGTTTTGTTTTGGTACTAGAAGTATTGTCATTCCTACCCAGTTGTAAATGGTAAATATCACTCACTTTCAGAAGCTGGAGACTGAACTGTTGTAAGTGACTTCTTTTTTAAGAAATTCAGTCAAATAAATTCAAGGCTACAACTAGCCCTAGTAACCTGGTTACTTTTGCAGTGTGTAAGACTTAAATCAGCTGCATTGCTTTGCTGTGACTGGTGAAACGGTGAAAGGATGTGGAAAGAAGAGGCCCAGTCTTGAATAGATAAATTTCCATTCCTGTGCTGTTACTTTCCTCTGCAGATTAGGAGGCAAATGTTCTTTACTCTTGGGATTTTCTGTGTATCACTATATCAGAGTTTATAGTCTCAATTTCTCTTTTTCATGTGCAGGATAGTGTTGAAGGTTCAGTTCCTGTTACAAAGCAGAGAACAGGATCCATTGGAGATCGCCCAGCAAGACCTACTCTTTTAGAACAAGTACTGAATAAAAAAAGGCTGGTAAGTCTTGTTTCCGTAGAGGTTTTGAACTCAAAAATTGTTACACCACCTTTATTTACTTAACTGGCATTGCTGTGAAAGAAGATCAGTTTAAGATTGTTCACTACATGTGCATATTTTCAAATCTGAAATACGCTGCAGAGCAGATATGTGCCTCGGCCTCTCTGTGAAGAATACTAAGATAACTGAATTTAGTGATCACTGCCACATTAACTGAAGTTGTGTATTATGGTAGTAATAAACAGGCATAGTTATTTCTTCAGTGTAAATAGTGCTTATAGTATAACTGAGGGTTTTTAGCTTGTTAAACCAAAGCTTTAGGTAGAACAATGTATGGACTTTAGGTCTGATGTAAGATTTAATTAATTACTCTGATGTGTTTAGAAGTTGTAGATATATCACACTTAAGATTGTGTATGTATGTGTTAATAAACTGTAAACAGTATGACTCATCTGTAGAGTGCATGAATGGCATGTGTTCTGAGTTTTTAAACACTTTGTTGCTCCTTTAAAGAATTAGGCCCAATGAAGGAAAATAATTCAGTACTTACAGTTTCTTTGGCTTCTCCATTACAATTTTCAGTCCTTCTGGCTGGACTGCTGTTTTGAAGTGTTGGGAAATTCTGCACATTGAGTGAACACAGCATCATAGAATATCCCGAGTTGGAAGGAACCCATAAGGATCATTGAGTCCAAGTCCCTGCTCCTTGCAGGTCTACCTAAAACTAAAACATGTGGCTAATACTCCAGATGCTTGAACTCTTAATAGGAACGTGAGCTTTGCTGCAGAATTACAGTATTTTGTTTGTTTATTATAGTCTTTTTGAGCTATCTGCAGTGGGAAATGTAGAAATTGGCTCAAAACTGAAGACACAATTGAGAGGTGTTTGTTTTCAGTATGTCATTAGATTATTCCTGTTTGTTGTATTTGTTTTTTTTGCAATATTGTATATTCTTTACATTATGAACCCGCTTTCAGGATGTGTATTAATGCTGCTTCTGGTTACCTGGTGGTGTCTTGAAACAGTGCCTAGATGTCTTGTGAGTGTGTTTTGTAATTCTGCATTTGATTGAACTCTCGTTTGGATCGGTGTGCTGGTATTGACTGGGATACAGTTAATTTTCTTCACAGTAGCTTGTATGGGACTGCGCTTTGGGTTTGTGATGAAAAGAGTGTTAATAATGTAGTGTTGTTTTAGTTATTGCTGAACAGTGCTTCATTCCACAGCAGGGAGGGGGCAGGGGAGGGAGTGAGCAGAGGCTGCTGCTTAGTTGTCTGCCACGGTTAAAGAACAGCAAGGAGTAATGCGCAAATTAATTTAATGGAAAAATATTATAATATAAACATAATATAGCTATTTAAAATATGTGAGTTCTCTAAAGTAAAGTTCACTTTCTTTCTTTCTTTCAGTCCCTACTCAGAAGCCCAGAAGTAGTGCAGTTTCTACAGAAACAACAGCAACTGTTAAGTCAACAAGCTTTGGAACAAAGGCAACAACAGTTTCAAGGAGCCCCTGGGTAATGAGAACAGATCAATGACCTTCAGATCAGTCTGGTGCTGAAGGAGGGATAGGATCTGTATTTTGTATAAATACAAAGAATCTCAATGTTTAAAGGAAAATGAAAGTTGCTTTTGTTATGTATTTGTATCTTGTTTGCACTTTTGAGCTTTTGAGCTGCTTGGGTGTCAGCAAACTTCTGAGCAAATCATAGAATCATAGATTGGACTGGATTGTGTTAAGGAAACTTCCCAATCTGACCATTCACCAGACTCTGGCAGTCACGCTCCCAGTGCCAGAGACTTTAACTGCTGGGACCAAAGCCCCTTCACTGCGAGTGGCTCCAGTGAGCTGATGGCTCTCTGCCTTGCTTGACTCCCTACAAACCCCACTCACATGCAGTCAGACCAGGTTTCCTTACAGGTTCGACCTCACGTTTCCTATAGCAGAGTCTCAGATGTCTCATTCCATAAAGCACTTTATTCACAGCGCAGTCACACAGAAACAGCCCCAGCTGGTGCCTCTGAAGAGGGACCTCCAACAAAGGAACCCTTGGGCTTTTATACCCTCACAGTCTAAGTGCCAGCAAGTCTCGCTCTTCCTCCTGAATCTTTGGCTCCTGATGTGGCTCTGTGTCCACTCACCTGGCTAGTGCCATCGGACTTCATGCCCTTTGTTATGCAAAGAGTTGGCTTGGCAGTTCATGGTCTCTTGGCTCCTAGCTAGAGCTCAATCTGCATCTCAGTCTGCATCTTTGAATTGCAGCTTGCAAAATGAGCTACCTGCACCGGATGTATTCCTCAACAGTTGCAAGGGACCTTAAAGCTTCTTCACAGGAGAGTCGCTCCATCCCTCTAATCAACTTGGTGGCCCTCCTCTGGACTTGCTTTAACAGGTGGATGTCCTTCCTGCATTGGGAGCCCCAGAGCTGGACACAGTACTCCAGGGTCTCACTAGAGTGAAGTAGAGGGGCTGTAGTGGGTTGACCTTGCATACAGATGTATACATTTGCATTAACTACTATCCCCTGTCCTTTTACAGATAGCTATTATTTTCCCATTTCATGGGCTTCGTCCACCCCTCCAGATGTTCAAAACCAGGCCATGACTGGGACTTCATTCCATCAGGATGGGTGGTCAGGACAGAAGCAGCAGCACACTCAATCATTGGACACTACCATAGCCCAGCTCAGGGCATTGTCATGCTCTCCTTGCACCTCACAAAATCCACTCTTCATTGGTTCATGTCATTCCTGCAACATACAATTTCCACCACAGATTATTTTTCCCCCAAGGTTAAATCTCCTTGAGGCACACACCAGGTCTCCCCATCCTTCTGCATTACCCATCAAGTACACCCAGGTCCTTGAGCAAAGACAATCCCACAAATGGGTTTGCCTTTTCCCATGGGAGGAGAAATCCACACTCAGCTTCCCTGTGTGTAGTATGGGGAGCTTACCTCCCCCCTCAGTATGCAGGGGTTTTGTTTGGTTGGGACCAGGGCAGTTAGCAGATCCTCTAGTGTAAATCAATCAGCCAGCTGACTTCTGCTAAATTAGCATCTCAGTGCTTCCATGCCTCATTGCCTAATGCTCTTAACATAGTCTGCAGTAGTCCATTATACCTCTCAATTTTTCTAGAGGCTTGTGGGTGATAGGAGATGGGATATATCTACTCAATGCCATGTTTCTTTGCCCAAGAGGTTATAAGGTTATTTCGAAAGTGAGCCTGTCTGATTCAATTCTTTGTAGAGTACCGTGTTGCTACAAAATGTACCTTTCAAGGCCTAAGACAGTGTTTTGAGCAGTGGCCTGGTTTACAGGATCTGATTCCAGCCAACCAGTAGTTGCTTCACTGTGGTATGTAACGCTTACCTTGGCGTCAGTTTGCCTGGCCTCACCATATCAGAAATCCCAGTTCCCTCTATTCCAGGGTAATTTTACATGTGTAGCTCTCTTCACTGCAGCACATTTCTCATTCATGAATGATCTGCGTGATGGACTCATGGATCATGAGCCCATTGTTGCATCTCTTCCTAGATGTCCTGATGTTTCATGGGCCCTTCCCCCAGTCTAGTTCTATCTGTGCTATTTCAATTTTGGCAGCCTTAGATACCTGCTTATTGTTCTGATGTTCTTCAGTGGCATGACTTTTGGGCATGTGAGCATCTACCTGATGTACCTTCAGAGTCATATTTTCCATTTGTGCAGCGATGTCCTGCCACAATGCAGCAGTCCAGATGGGTTTACCCCTGTGTTGCCAATTGGCCTTCTTCCATTGCTGCTGTGAAAAATAGAAACCCAGTCGGGCAATTTCCAATCAGAGTTTTATTATATGATAAAAGCAAATTCAGCGCTGGGTGATCAGGGAAGGGGTTCAACAACTCCCAATGCCTGTCACACCCAAAGAAGACATTTGTTCTACATTTATTTCCAGCTACTACATGAATATTCATTGTACATAAGTATAAACATTACACATTGTTAGGTCAGACATTCCACAGATATTTCTTAACAAGAATGTTATCTATAAGCATCCATAATATATTGTTAAATCAGACTTTCAGCAGATGTTCGCTTGTTATCTATACAAAGTTATAAATTTTAAGAAAGGTGCTATTATCTAGCTAACTAAACAAAATTCTCTCACTATAAATCCTACACAAGGTAAAAGGGAGGTAACTTGTTTTATCTCTTTATAGGGGCCCAATTAAGTTTTACGACTTGTTTTTCTTTTCTCTCCAGGCCATATTGACCTTATACTGTTTTCTCTTAATTAGCTCGAATCATTTTCTCAGTTTATCACACTGCCATGCTCACATGGCATTAGCCACCATCCAGGAGTCAGTATAGAAGTACAGTACAGGCCACTTTTCTTGTTCAGCAGTCTTAAGGGCTAGTTAGATGGCTTTCACTTCTGCGAACTGGCTTGACTTGCCCTCTTCAGTGGTCTTAATGACTTGTCGTGTGGAACTCCATGCAGCAGCTTTCCACCTCTGATGGTTTCCTACCACATGGCAAGATCCATCAGTAAATAGAGCATAGCCTCTTTCGTCTTCCGATAACTCATTATATGGTGGTGTTTCTTGAGCACAAGTCACCTCCTCAGGCAGTGCTCCAAAATCTCTGCCTTTTCTTCAGTCCATAATTTCTTCCAGGATTCCCAGAAAACTGGGTTTTCCCATTCAGGCTCATTGTGGGATCAAAGCTACTCACTTATTCCACTGCTTGTGTAATGTATTGAGGGGATGTTCCCTTTGAACATCCAGTGCAGCACAGGCAAACGCAGTGCCAAGAGGAGACATGCTTCTGTCCCAACAACTTCTAAGGTGCCTCGAACTCCCTCATAGGCTGCTAATATCTCCTTTTCAGTTGGCATGTAGTGGGCCTCTGATCCTCAATAACTCCGGCTCCAAAACCACAGGGTTTCTCCTGATGTTCTTTGCCAGAGGCTCCACTTGAGACCATGCTCCCCAGCTGCAGCAGAGAGGATATTTTGTGTGGTTGGTCCTGTTCGAACAGACCCCAGAGCTACCACATGGCCATCTCTTGTTTGATCTGATCAAAGGCTTGTTGTTCAAGGCCCCACTTGAAATGGGGCCCCATCATCATCATCCCATGATGAAGAGACCTTCTGAGAGGCCAGACAGGGTAGATAGCTGCCTGATCTTCTCTGTATTCACAGTAGCTACAACAAAAGCCCATTGGTACTACTTTGGACTCTTGAAATACCCTCTCCTGAGGTAACCGATGCCAAGGATACAAGGGGCCTCTGGGCCAGTCACAATAGGGTGCTTTTCCCACTTGTCCGCTGCTGTGCTCATGTCGGCCTCTAATACAGACAATTTTTGGCATCCTCCTGTCACTCCAGAGGTCCAGTTGGGTTCTGCACTCCTGTGTCTTGATGGCATCAGTGTGCACTGTGCACCCATATCTACCAAAGCTCTATACCTCTGTGGATCTTATGTGCCAGGCTGTCAAATCCACACAGTCCAGTAGGCCCTGTCATCCCTTTCCTTCTCCTGGCTGAAGGCAGGGACCCTCTATTCCTGTTCCTGGTTAGAGTATTCACTGTCTGACCTTTGTGATGCCAGATCAGAAGTCCCCTCACCAGGATCAAAGGAGTTGATTTAAGTCCTTTCATGTATGGGAGGTTGCTGATTGCTTTCTTGGATCTCTGTGGCAACTACATTGACAGCCTTCTTGGATAACCCCTTCTTAACAGTTCTCTTTCCTCTCAATTCACATACCCAGGCTTCCAGCTTAAAGGTGGGCTTGCCATCCCACTTCCTTTTGTCTTCCCTGTGGTCATGCAGAAAGAACCAGAGTTCACTACATGGCCTGTGCTTGGGGCTTCCTTTCCCTCTGACTGGGGAGGGGACCGATCTCGGGCTTCCCTTGAGGGCTGAGGTGCTGGCCCGTAGGAATGAGGAAGCGCCTAGAGTTTATTCTATGTTTTGAAGCCAGGAGGACATCACCTCTACAGCTGGTGAACCCATCTTTGGGTAATATGATGCCACCAGGCTGTTGGAATATGATGCAGGGGCATTTTGAACCACCTTCCTCCACCTGGCCTTTGTACAAGGTTCATCCTCTGGGTCTTTAGGGGTGTTATCATGTCCTAGATTACTATAGATGACTTCTCATTAGCACTGCTAGTTCTCTCAAGTACTGGATACCTTTATCTGGAGTGGTCCACTTTCTTGGGAAGTTCACAAGATCTTCCTTAAATGTGTATCTTGCCCTCACACTTGAGATGAGCCATCTCCTGAGACTGCAAATTGCTGCCTCTTTTCCAGTGCCTCTTTAGCAAGGGATCCCAGCTCTTTGGCTTCATGACCTCCTGATTGCTGACTGTAGGCCTTGTTATTCCAGCATCAACATACAGAATCACCTCCGTTGGCCTGCTGGCCATGCTCCTTTTGATGCAGCCCAGGAGACAGTTGCCAGCTCATGTCCAGCCTCTCATCCACCAGCCCCTGAACTCCTTCTTAGCGGAGCTGCTCTTGATCATCCCCCAGCCTGTATTGATACCAGCGGCTGCCCTTATCCAGGTGCAGCACCTTGCAGTTGGTCTTGTTAAACAGTGGGATATTCCCACTGGCCCACTTCTCGAGCTTGTCCAGATCCCTCTATGTGGCATCTCATCCCTCCGTTGTGTCAACAACACCACTCAGCTTGGTGTCATCTGCAAATCTGGAGGAGTCTATTTTTTGATTATTTTTAAAACTTCATTTTAATGTTTAATTTTTTAATAAAAAATTGTTTATAGTAGTAATGTTTAGCTGTATACCCTTTACCTAACAAAGTCTTCCATTTAATTTAACCTTTTTTTTATATATACAGTTAAATCAGTCTTTGATGACAATCATTGAAGGAAGTCAGTTACTTTCTATGGAAGTTGTGAAATAAAGTTCTGAAGTTGAGCCAGCCCAGTGGCATGACCTAACAGTAATTACTCAGGGATATGAGAACTGTCCAGTAGAATCTTGCACTAAAGGCAAAGATAACATGCCATCAAGAAGTCAGTCCAGTGGCTCAGGAAAGTACAAGTAGGTGATCCTCCTGCTATCTGTTCATTATCTACAAGTTGAGTAGGTTTGAAATGCTTCATTGTGCATAGCATGTAAAAGAATTTGTGTTTAAAAGTTCCAAAACAGATAAATGGCAAAAAGCTTTAAAGAAGAATTAGGTGGAATGTATGAAACTGGAGTTACATCTTGTTTTGTGGAGTTATTTGTAATGACCAACTTCTTATATGTGAAATATAAATTAATTGCAGATTATCACTCATTTTTAAGTTACTAAATTAAATTTTAAAGCTTTTAACTCATAATAGCAAATTAATCCAAAAACTATTCTTCTAAAAAAAACTACAGTTAAAATATTGTTAAGACAACTGATACTATATCAGCTGCAGTGCTGATGAACTTGCAATTGATTGGGTTAAACATCCAAACACTATATTATGTGTTATATCCCACGTTTTGTTTTTAAAACAAAGTTCTGTATTAAACCACATTTCTGAATAGAGGTTATCCAGATGGGTAGGTGGTTATTATAAAGTACTACTTTAAAGTTATTGCAGCAGTTTGATCCAAGAAATAGTATCTTTTCAGGAGTATTTGTTAGTCTTATGGATTTTTTCAAGCTGTGCTTTTTGTATGTATAAAACTCGTTCAGTTGGGATTTATTGTATTTAGCACAAGTTGTTCTTTTAAAAAGAACTTGAAAAACTTTGTATATCTGGACCAATAAGTGTTTGAGTAAAATCTTTGTTTTTCTTTAAAATCAAAGCCTGTTCTTTTTTGTTTTGTTAAATTTACATGTTTGAGTTTTTTTCTCCATTACTAAAACAGCCAACTCTGACTAGATGGCATTCTGTTTTCCAAGGCTCTTGGTATAAAAAGTTATTTTAGCTTTAGGTAAAATCAGGTTACTTTTCAGTGTATTAGAATATATGTGAAAACATAATTGGCTGAAAGTGTAGAATAAAGTATTTGATTTTGTTTCAAATGGTCAGCTTATGAAAGGCGAATAGATCATTTAGGTGAACAGATCTGATTAAACTTTTAAAAAACTCAAACCCTCACGGCAGAAAGGTGGCACAGGGAGTGTTTGTTAGGACAGTGCTGAACAAGTTGGTTACGTCAAAACAAATGCAACTTGCTGAAGCTGTGCATAGAGATGTTCAGTACAGTGCAGCTCACCTATCCTGTACTTTTGGTGGTCTGTGATACCAGTGCCTTACAGGTTAGTGCAGGTGTTGGGAGATGTGCTGGCAGCAGGGCTGTCCTGTTTGCGCAGAGTTCCAGATGGGATTCCCAAGCTGTGTGTGAACTCAGCAGTGCCTGCATGGCTCTGAGACTCATTATGTTGTCTACTCCCTTGCTTCTTTTATTGCAGAACAAAATCTGAATTTTAGGAAGATTAAAACATCACACTTCTGTAACAGTGCATTCTTACTGTATTTGTCTTTTTCCTTGAGCATTTCAAGAACTGTGCAGCTGCAAGTCTGTCTTTCCACTAATGTCAGTCTGGTGCAGAGCAAGGGCCTCTGTCATAGGGCAGCATTACTGCTCATTGACTGCCTGTCAGATCAGAGCTGTCTCCTTCAAAAGTAAGCTGAGCCATCCTCTTAAATCACCAAATCTACCACAGAACAGTGAAGGATTCATATACTATACATCCAGATTTTATGCCATATTAATTTTCAGTACATTTTCCTGTGTCTAGCATACCATTACTCACTTAGTGCAATCACTGATTCTGTTGCCCAAGATGGACTTGTATGAATAAAGGCTTTCTAAATGCTCCAGTTCCTACAGTCACTTGTGGTCTGACTGGGACCTAGAGTTTTCCATGGCCAATCTCTTTCAAAGAGAAGAATGGCAGATGACAAGGGAAAGAGCTCTTAAATCAGAAATTTCTTTATTAACAGTAAAACACAAGACGTGAATAATCCCTTTTACAATAGAATAATTTCAGCCAAAGAAAATGGAGTGTGTTAAAAAGTGTATTGTTCAAACATCAGACTAAATGTGTTGACTTCAGAATGCCTCAAATCAAATGCAGCAGAAGGAATGGTTGTGAAAATGTCCACTTGGTTAGCAGTCATTACATCTTTCTTGATACGACACAGCATGGAATAGACTGCGCTGGGGCTGAGTGGAGTACTCGGAGCTGCCCTGATCTCTCGGGCTCCTGAAGCTATGTCTGAGATTTTTCATTCTCAAGAAGCAAGAGTCCGAGTATTGTTCTTTATACAGCAATCTATGCTGGTTTACAGAATATCATGAACAGTGAATAATACTTGTGGATGGTGCAGATGTTTTGCTTTGCTTCTGGTGGAAAAGAGAGGGCAGAATTGTTCATAGACAGAAGTGACTGTTAAATCTAGGCACGACTCACAGTGCTTTTCTGCACCAGACTGATAGCTTGTATTTAACACAACCCCCCCACACACACCTTGCTCAAATCCACCATTTCAACCCCTTGACTGCGTAGAACTTTGCAACCTTATGGCTTCATTGTTCCACACTAAAAGGCCTGTTTCTTCACTTTCTTGTCTCACTTCTCAGCCCCATTTATATCACAGAGGTGATGCTGAAGTGAGGGTTTAAATTGCTAACACTGACTTATTTGCAGAAAGTGTGCTGTGGTACATTTAGCTTGTACTTTAGAAGTACTTTAAATCATTAAAAACTCCCAATTGCTTGAGTAAGTGAAGAAAATTTATCTAAATGTGCATTATCTCTGCTCATCATTATGTTTGTTCCCTTGCTCTCTTGTTTGCAAATCTTCTCATGGACATAACTGTGAACTAATAAGACAACACACACTTTAGCATCAAATAAACCACTTTGAAATACAATCTGCTCACTCACTACTGTGAAAGTGCAAGGGGTCAGACTTTACCAAGTTTTTTTTAGCTTTTCTTTGCTGATGAGGTCTGTATTTAAAATTATTAAGTGGTTGGTCTATTTCATCCTATGCTATTCATATGCAATATTATTTGAATACTAACACAGAATATAAAATAGCAGCATCCATGGATAATAAAAACACCATGACTGAAGATCTAAAATCTGTTCACAATTAGCTGCAAATGTTCACATTGACTACAATGGAAGAGTAGCTGACTCTGGAGGATGTAGTGGTTATGTCTAACTTGCGTAAGAGACGTGGCCTGCAAATTAGATTTGTTATCTGTACAGGCACCGTTTGCAAGCATGGCCCAGGTGCAAGTGCAGGTGTCCTCTTGGTAGGACTCTTATGCACCTCACCTCCCTGACAGGGAAGTGGGGCATCAATATGGCAATGTAATGTAAGGCACGGCTGGGCAAGCTGTCTGGAAAGTCCTGGGGTGAACAGGTAACAGGATTCTGGCTGCTCCTGCCCATTTGGAGCTTTCCATGAATAGATAATGGATACAAACCAAAGGCTGTTGTGTGTGCTGGTGCCCAACATGTGTCTGTCTGCACTAGAGACACAAAAGGATTTCTCTCAGCTGAACAAAGACTAAATGCCCTCTCAGGCTTCCTGTATCTTGCAGTAAGGTACTCCTGAAGCTGCGATGAGGAAGAAGCCCTGTTTCAATGGGTGCAGTGAAACCTCCAGGTTGAGAAGCTTTTCATTCACAGATCTAAAGTCTCATATAATCTCTCTCCCTGCTGCAAGATGGGACCAACTCTTGTCAAGCTCTTTTTTGATGCTGACCTGACCTCTTAGTTGCTCTCAAGGAAGCACATTTGTCCATTCTTAAGTACTGATAAAAATATGAATCCCCATGAAAACTCCTGCCGACTCCGTTTTCCTTTGGGCACTGCAATTTCCCACCTATGCATGAAGTGAGCTGGTTTATCACAATTCCCAGGTAGATGCTCTTATACAGACCACATCTTTCAGTTGTGCAGTTTCTGTTCAGACTGCATCTTTCTTTGAGGAGCACACACTGGATGTGCTTGTAGTGTCCTTGAACATTTGCCCCAAAACTGAACTCATTAGTTTTGCAGCAAGGCAGAGGGTAATCTTTCAAGTGCAGTTCCCAGATGCAACCAGAGCCTACTTTCTGGATCACATGGGACACCATTTGCCCCAGCTATCAAATGGCTTAATCAGGAATCTGGCACACTCAGGCTGGATGTACAGGAAGAACCACAGCAAGGGTTGTCATACTCCAAGCTGCTCTAAAAGCAGGTCTTGACAATTTGGTTAGATGTGAATGTAAAAAGCTCTAGTGAACACTATAGCTGCCCAAGCACGTACTGCCTTGATACCTCCAGTAATGACCACTGAGTTTAGCTGGTCATATGCTCTCTCCTCCTCAGTCTCTTCAGCATCTCAGTGCATTTTTGGCTACTTAAACAACCATGAACTGTAAATCCTCTATAAAAATCTCAGCCCCTTCAGTGGGGCTTCCCCTCACTCAAAAGGGCTTGGTTTCAGCTGTCCAAGTAACAGTCTGCTCTCCAGCTTTCTCCAGAGCAAGGAACTCTTGCCTTTGGCTTGGAGAGCACCTGGGACATCATCATCATCAAATGGTTTGGGTTGGAAGGGACCTTTAAAGATGATCAAGTCCTAACACCCTGCTATGGGCAGGGACACCTTCCACTAGACCAGGTTGCTCAAAGCCCCATCCAACCTGGCCTTGAACACTTCCAGGGATGGGGCATGCACAGCTTCTCTGGGCAGCCTGTTCTAGTGCTGAGTACAGGGGAAGAATCACTTCCCTGGTCCTGCTGGCCACACTGTTCCTGATCCAGGCCAGGATGCCATTGGCCACCTTGGCCACCTGGGCACACTACTGGCTCATGTTCAGCTTCCTGTCAATCCAAACTCCCTAGTACCTTTCTGCCTGACTGCTCTCCAGCCACTCTGTCCCCAGCCTGTAGCGCTGCAGAGGGTTGTTGTGGCCAAAGTGCAGGACCCGGCACTTGGCCTTGTTGAACCTCATCCTGTTGGAATCAGACCATCTCTCCACTCTGCCCAGGTCCCTCTGAAGAGCCCTCCTGCCTTCCAGCAGATCAACACTCCCCCCCAGCTTTGTGTCATCTGCAAATTTGCTAATGGTACACTCAATCCCCTCATCCAGATCATCAATAAAGATATTAAACTAGTAACCAGCCACCAACTGGATGCAACACTGTTCACCACCACTCTCTGGGCCCGGCCCTCCAGCCAGTTCTTAACTCAGCAGAGAGTGCCCCTGTCCAAGCCGTGGGCTGCCAGCTTTTCCAGGAGAATGCTGTGGGAGACAGTGTCAAAGGCTTTGCTGAAGTCCGGACAGACTATATCCACAACCTTCCCCTCATCTACCAGGTGGGTCACCTGATCATAAAAGGAGATCAGGTTGGTCAGACAGGACCTGCACTTCCTAAACCCGTGGTGACTGGGTCTGATCCCCTGTCCATCCTGTAGGTGCTGTGTGATTGCACTTAGGATGAACTGCTCCATAACCTTGCCGGGCACTGTAGTTTCCCAGGTCCTCCTTGCAGCCCTTTTTGTGGATTGGCGTGACATTTGCCAACTTCCAATCATCTGGGACCTCCCCAGTGAGCCAGGACTGTTGGTAGATGATAGAGAGAGGCTTGGCAAGCTCTTCCACTAGCTCCCTCGTCACTCTAGGATGGATCCCATCTGGTCCCATAGACCTGTGAGGATCCAAATGGCTCAGCAGGTAGCTGTTTCCTCCTGGATTAAAGAGGGGCTATTCAGCTTCCTGTCTCTGTCTACCAGCTCTGGAGGCCAGTTGTCCTGAGGACAGACAGCCTGCCTTCTTGTTGAAAACTGAGGCAAAGAAGGTGTTAAGTACCTTAGCCTTTTCCTCATCTTTGGTGACTTTGTTCCCCCATATGTCCAAAAAAAGAATGGAGGTTTTCCTTGCCCCTCCTTTTGTTATTATGTATTTGTAGAAGCACTTTTTGTTGTCCTTCACAGAAGTGGCCAGACTGAGTTCAAATTGTGCCTTTGTCTAATTTTCTTTCTACATGACCTAACTATATTCCTAAAGTCTTCAGGAGTAGCCAGCCCTTTTTTCCATAGTCGGTAAGCTCTCTTTTTCCCCCTTATTTCCTTCGTAATCTCCCTGTTCAGCCAGGCCGGTCGTCTTTCCCGCCGGCTCGCCTTTTGGCACACTGGGACAGCCTGCTCCTGTGCGTTCCAGACTTCCTTCTAGAAGCATGTCCATTTCTCCTGGACCCCCTTGTTTTCAAGGGCTGTTTCCCAAGGTACCCTCTGAACCAGTCTTCTGAGTAGGCCGAAATCTGCCCTCTGGAATTCCAGGGTAGAAGTTTTATTGATGGTCCTCTTTGTGTCCCTGAGTACTGAAAACTCTATTATTTCATGGTCATTGTGCCCCAGATGGCCTCCGACCACCACATCTCCCACCAGCCCCTCTCTGTTTGGGAACAGAAGGTCTAGTGGGGCCCCATCCCTGGTAGGCTCATTTATCAGCTGAAGCAGGAAATTATCCTCTATACACTCTAGGAATCTCCTAGACTGCCTCTTCCCCACTGTGTTGAGTTCCCAGCAGACATCCAGCAGGTTGAAGTCACCCACAAGAACAAGGGCTGGCGATTTTGAGACATCTGCCAGCTGCTTGTAGAATAATTCATCACCCTCTTCATCCTGGTTGGGTGGTCTATAACAAACAGACTCCCACCGGGATGTCAGCCTTGTTGGCCTTCCCTCTGATTCTGATCCACAGGCACTCAACCTTATCGTTACTGACTTTAAGTTCTAGAGTGTCAAGAGACTCTCTAACATACAGAGCCACCCCTCCACCTCACCTATCCCTTATGAAGAGCTTGTAGCCACCCATGGCAGCACTCCAGTCATGCAAGTCATCCCACCACGTTTCCGTGATGGAGACTACATCATAGCTTTCCTGCTACATGATGACTTCCAGCTCCTCTTGCTTGTTACCCATACTGTGTGCATTGGTGTACATGCATTTCACCTGGGCTGCTGATATCACTCCTAACCCTGGCTTTCTACCCTTAGGCTCATCTCTGGAGAGCCTGGTTTCAAACCCTTCCCCTTTCAAACCTAGTTTAAAGCCCTCCTGATCAGCCCCAACAACTTATGGGCTAGAGTCCTTTTGCCCTTGTTAGACAGATGAAGCTCATCTGACTCTAGAAGACTAGGTACCATAGAATTTGCCCCATGGTCAAAGAAACCAAAATTCTGCTGGTGGCACCAACCCTTTAGCCACCTATTGATGACAAGTATTCCTACTCCTCATTCATCTCTGCTACTGCAGGAACTGAGGCGAACACCACCTGTGCTCCTGGCCCATTAACTAATCTACCCAGTGCCTTGAAGTCCTTTTTAATTAGCCTGGTACCTCTTTCATTTATGTCATCACTGCCGGCCTGGACCACGACCAGCAGTGTATAATAATCAGAGGGCCGGATTAGCTCAGGGAGTCTCCTACTAATATCCCTCACCCAGGCCCCGGGAAGGCAGGAGACATCCCTAGGGGATGGGTCCGGTCAGCATATAGGGCCTTCCATTCCCCTCAGAAGGGAGCCGCCTACTACAACTACCCTTCTTTTTTTCTTTATAGCTCTGGTTGTGATCCATCTAGTAGATGGGGTGCAACCAGGAGACCCTCCAGACAGATTCTCTTCTTGACTGCCCTCTGCCTGACTCTCTGGGTGCAGGGCCTCACAGCTGTTCTTTAAGGGCACCCGGGGAGGTGATGGCAGTCTCTCCGGTTTCCCTTCCCCCCCATCTACTTGGTTTGCTCCATCTGCCTGATGGCAGGAGGGCCAGAGCTTCACCGTCTCCTGCTGGACTTTGTTTGGGGTTGAAAGGGTGTGACTCCACCAGCCTATTTCCCTTTCACACTCCCTAATACTTCTTAGCCTCTCTACTTCTTCCTTGAGCTCTGCCACTAAGCACAGCAAATCATTCACCTGCTCACATCGTACACAGGTGTCTCTCACACTGTCCTCTGGTACTAACGCCAGGCTCACACACTCCATGCAGCCAGAGACCTGAACAGCCACATCCTTCTCAGGGGGTTCTGTCTGGGTTAGCACACTCCCCCTGATAGCAGCACCAGCAGCTTTTGCTCATTGTAAACCATTGCTGGGTCTAGTTGACTTGCAGGAAAAAACAAACAAACCACAGCCACCCACCTACGTCACAATCCACCAGAGAGAGCTGGGAGGGTGGCTGTGCCCTTCCTGCTTCCCCTGCCTGTGCAAACTGCCATGCCACAACCTCACTGATGTGCCACATCCCTGTTTGCCTGCTCCAGGTCACTTACACTCCCTTGAGCAGTTTAAATCTCCAGGATTAAATCTCAGCCAGCCAACTACCTTGGCTCCACCCCCTGGTCAGCTGATTGTAGTCTCCCGTGAGTGAGTTTAAATCTCTCAGGAAGACTACCTCCAAAGCTTGAGTATTAGTGAGTACATTTAAAGGCCTTAAATTGACTACAGGTGGATAGGTTTATGAAGACCTTTCAGCAGCAAATATCTCCTTCCAAAATGGGGAGACATTAGAGATACAAAGTTACATTGCTGTAAATTAAGAGAAACCTGAATTTTTAACCAAGTTCAATTCACATATACTAGAGAAGCCTGTAAAAGAAACTTTGTTCAAAAAGAAAGGGAAATAAATGGTTTAATAACCTTACTTTTTATCTCTGCATCTGGGCAGGGATTATCTTCCTATTTACTTGTTTTCCTCATTCACTATTATCACTTCTCTGTGAGCTCTCCCCTTCACTTGGGAAGGAGCTGTCAGCTTCTCTGTATTTGCACAGCATTCCACATGGTGGGATAAGTCCCTAGAGGCCACCAAAACAGGAAGAAATAGTTGACACAGTGATACCAGCCTTCCTAAAGGCTAACAACTCTGTGATGGCCATTGGCTTCAATTGTCCAGAATCAGGTGCTTTGATCCAATTTCTGACAAATAGTTATATTTGCTGAAATTCATTTCATTCTAATACAGATGTTTTAAATAGGTCAGAAGAATCATGCTTCAGAGATTCCTCTGTACTTATTAGTAAGGTAGTATTAAGGTGACTGCCTTAAATGAGATGCATGTATGGACTGCATGGAAGCCAAATTCCATTCATATAAGGATTACTATAAAAGTAGACATACAGGAAAGAAAGAACTGCTCTGATTTTACCAACTTTTATTCAAACAACACAGACACTTAACTGAGCAAGCATCATTATTAGGCTGGGAAAGCTACCACATCTTCCTTAGGGTCCACCTCATCTACTTTTGGAATGTCCAGTGTAGCAGTCCACATTTGCGCTAGAGACACAAGTTCCCCTTATACTCAGTGGGAAAACATAAGCATGCCCAAAGTACATTTTCACCTACTTGAAATGCCTGTCTTATGATGAAATGAATGATGTCCCAAAAGGACCTGCTTCTCTTCACTGGCCTATTTTTCAGCATTGGCAGAAACTGGGTTCTGGAGCTGCCCAAGAGCAGATACACCTCAGAACATCTCCTTTTTGCTCTCTGTGAGGAAGATGACAATGCTGGGAATGTCTTCTCTCTATAAAAGTATCTCTCTATATTAGAAGGGAAGGAGGTTTCAGCCTAAAAGACAAGGGGGAACCTAGGATAAAGGACAGAGCTAGATCCTAGACAGGAGAGGTGATTTTCTCTGGTCCTTAGCTGCTAAGAAAGCAAAGAAATGAGCTACATGAAAAGGTGCTCATCCTAGAGCAAAGGTGCTACTGGAGAAGAGGTGCAATAAACATGCTAAAAAACATGTTACCAGTACCTTGGGACAGGGTCACTGATGACAGAGGGAGCTGAGGAAAACGCATTTTTCCAAACTGATGTCTCTCAAGTCTGCTAAACAGTAAATGGCACACCTGGAATTTCTGTGTAATATTATTATTGTATTTCATTGCTGCAAGAGACCGTAAAGCTTTTCCTATCTCACAGTGACATGACACCCCTGATGTCAAATGGTGACAGAACATGTACAAATTTCATATACAACTTGCTATTACTGCTCAGACTTAACAATAATTTATCCTTCTGTGTCCTGCAAATTCCACAGGCAGCTGAAGATGCACTGAAATGAAATAACACTGTTACTTTACTTACTGTCTTTCCAGTGAATGTTATTTCCTTTGCATATGTGATGTAGCTGAAGATTTCAGGCATCCTCTTTGACTTATGCAGCAAAATGTGTAGCACCAGATATTGTGGTGGAGAAGAAAAGAAACATTCTGTAAAACATTTTTTTTTCCTCATGATACTTCTAGTGTATTCCATGGAGGAATGAGATTGGAGAAGTTATCACTCTTTCTGATCCTTAAAGCAAAACAATTTTCAATGAACTGTTATGCCTTGAAAGAAATAATACTTGATTCTTTCAGCAAAATGATGGAGACAATCAAAATGTATTAAGAGTTTCACCTGTCTCCTCAGAAAAGGTTACAAACTGAACCATTTTGTAAGGCTGGCTCTGTGGATGAGGGTATGGGCAATAGGTTTCCCTGCTTACAGAAGGAACACAGACAAGGTTCTGCACATCGACTCACTCTTTGCTTGTTCATGACTTACACTACCTCGCCATCACCTGCAGGCAAGGCAAAAGCACAGCAAATGATGGAACCTGTATCTAAGACGAGAAACCATTTGTGGGGACGTATGGAGTGACTGGCAGGGAAGCCCTCTCTCTGTCAGACCCGAGTGATGCAGTCAGATCCCAAGGATTGGCCCAGTACAGGGGATGGAGGTGGCTGACTCCCATCTCCTTCTCATTGCATCCTGTGGGCATGGGGCTTCCTGCTCCCAGTATGGAGACTATCGCAAGAAGAATGATAAAGTAATTATTTGCTTCTTCAATGCACACGTCATTTCCCTTTTCTGAATCACAGTTCAAGCCCCTTTGAGGTGTACCCTTGATATCAGCACAGTATTCTATCTACGGACAGTCCTAACTTCAAAACAAACTACATCAACACTGTATCATGGATAGGATTCAGTTTACATGCCGGATACATATGCAAGTATGTATGTACTTTGCAAAAAAGCACTGGAAGTTAATTAGTTTTTTAACTCATAGGCCTATATTTCAATTATTATTTTTTTCTTAGGAGCTTGTTGCTTTTCAGTGCAGCAATACCGTACCCTACTGTGTCAACAGTAACAGATTACTTGGAGGTGTCCAGAATGCTCTGATAAGGCTCCAGTGCTGAGTATGTCCTGAGGGTTCTCTCCCCCTGCCAAATCCTAGGGGAGATGCAGGTGCCTCAGCTCCTCAGAGGATTTGTTGTCCCATCATGCTTTGCAGTAGGGAGTCAGACTGGAATTGCAATTTAGTCCTTCAGTTCACTAGATAAAAGTCATCTCTATGCATAAATCCTGTGCACCATCTAAGGTCCACTTTTAGACCTGAAATTAGGATGTAAAATGGATATAAATGGCATAGAGATCTGACTTTGGTTGCCTGCAGAGGGGTGAATTTCACCTACTAGGAACAGCTACAGCCAGGTTTCCGAACCCACATGAAAGTGCTGAGAATTCGCACCATTTACTGGCTTGGCTGGGGAATGAAGATGCTCACAGGAAATGTTTGACACTTTTGCAGGAATTTGGCTTATTTTGCACTAGAGAACAGATATGCTATACCTGAATTTCTAAACTTGTTGTACTGGCATCAGAGTAACTAGAAACCACAAAATGCAGCATGGGAAAAAAAAAAGAGAGTAGACTATGTATAGATATATTTACATCTACATACATCTACATATAGAAGCTTCTGTTCACTGGGAATTCTATAAGCCACTGCCTGCAATAGCATCCATCCTACAGAAATTCTAGAGATGATTCTTAAGAGACTGAGGAGATGGGGTTGTGAGGTGAGCCCATCTGTGTCAGCACCTTATCCAGCCATTGCAATGGTCCATGCAGGTGGATCTCAATCCAGCAGGGCGTGCTTGTAACATCTTGGCGATGATACTCTGCTCCCCAGCCCTACAAAAGGACCAAAAAGTGAGCAGTTTTTTTAAGAAAACCAAAACATTAAATCACAACTCCAGTGCTGACAGTCTAACACAACTACAAGTAGTACACCACCCAAGTTCCCAAGATGTAATGCTTTGTCCTAGGGATAATTTTCTCTAGAAACTTTGCTACTTTTTAAGGTCATTGTTAGCACAGTTACCTATATGGTTACTCTATGGTATTAAATTAAAAATATCTTCACACTTCCAAGTGCTGAAAACAACTGGCATGGAAAGGCCTGTTTCCAAGCTTGTTGCCTGCAAACAGCCCATGGGGAACGGTCCCTGCTGTTTGCACCCCAGAGACATGCCCAGGAAAGTCTGGCAAACTGCTGTCTGGCACAGATAAAAAGCAGGCCAGGCTCTTTCATAACATTTTAACAGGAACTGGGTATGATCCTGGGCACTGCTTCATGTATTGGTAGGGATGCATTGTATGAGTCTGACACCCTAGAAGTTCTAGGTATTTATCTAAACCTCTGGAAACTTTCAGCAGTTCCTATGTACCATACCTAACCTATGTATAGATATTTTCCATAGGTTTTCTATCCTTGAACATGTCCTCTTTTCCCACAGGAGTTCCCAGCTTTCTGCTGTGGGAAGTCCTGCAGTAATTTCTCCAGCTCTTTTGGTGCGACAAGGGATACAGAGCATCTGACAGAAGATGGGGATGTGGTGCTGGCAGGGAGAAAAGAGCCTGGAGCCCCCATGCCTCAAGGGACAGCTTTAGGTTACATATCAGGAAAAGGTTTTTCACCCAGAGGGTGGTTGAGCAGTAGAACAGGCACACCAGGGAAGTGGTCACAGCATCAAGCCTGTCTGAGTTCAAGAAGTGTTTGGACAACGCTTTCAGGCACATAGTATAATTCTCCTGTGAAGGGCCAGGAGTTGGACTCAATGATCCTCATGGGTCCCTTCCAACTCAGTATATTCTATGATTCTATGATTCAAGCAGGCTCAGTGTCTACTCCCTAAGCAGGCAGCCTGATTTCACAGCAACACGAGGCCTCCGAGTCACAGCCCCAAGTCTTGCAGCTCACCGGCTGTCTCACTGGCAGAACTGAACTGGGATTTCCACAGGGCAATGTGTAAAACATGGTCCCACTACAGGATGAGGATCTTCATTTGTGGGATGTTGATCAGACACTGAGTCTTACCTATCATTATGCTAGTTAGGCAGGATGGTATTCTTGTCAAGGAAAAAGGATGTGGAGGTATATTAAGAATGATGCCTGCCAAAAGCACTTAAACTGTAGACTGCTGAACAACTCCGACAAGTGAAGGTGCTAGAGCCCACTTCTTTAGATGTTCAGTTGCAAAATTAAGATCAACACCGAAACAGGATGCCATAATAAGTGGTTTGGATAAAATTCATTGCTACTAAATAATGAAAAGGGGCTAGAAAGCAGAAGAGTAAAATATGGACCCACAAAAGCCCAGAGTACTTCTAAACAGGCAGCATTTTTCTGAACTGCAGAGCATTTATCAAGCTAGAAAGGGCCTGTGTTCACAGGACCTCAGACTGATGTTCTGTAAATGTTTGCATAAAATGCCAGTGCCGTCACACTCCCGAGATGATGAAGTTGCAAGTACTCAGCTGCAATGAAGATACACAGCCAGAAGGGCATTAGAGGAGCCGACGCACCTCTGCTGACTGGCAGAATGGAAAAGCCAGAGGAATGGCAATTGCAGGTTGAAAGTACAACCTGCCAGATTTGGGGGAGTCTGGCAGCGCATGCAGGCGGCTGGCCATCTCCCTCTGCTGGCAACTCCCAAACACTCCCAGTGATGCTGTCTCTGGCTGGAGCCCTGCCAGGGGAAACAGTAGAAGGACAAGGCCCCTGTGGCCCCTTGTATATCACTCTAGGGTTGCAGGTAGCCTCCTTTATCCCCAGGGTCAAAATGAACTCAGATTCTCTTAATGAGGGAATAAGATGAACACAACTTGCAAAGCTGTGACGGTGTTCTGCACAGATGGTAGGAAGAGGATACTAGTACCCCCACAGGGTCCTGCTGCTCCTGCCAGCCCTCCCTGCCTCCTGTGGGCAACAGCTCTCTCCAGCCCAGGCTCCAGCCGTGTCCCAGAGTACTGAGTTACCTCATGCCATGGAACACAGTCGAGTCTGCTGGGTCTTCCCCTTAGCCCCAAGACTTGGGAAAATGTGTGAGGGGTTGTGCTGGGTTCAGACCTCAGCTTAGAGAAACTCTTCATCTCTACCCTTTGTGCTTCAGCTGCCTCAGCTGTGGAGAGGGGCCAACACCATCCTGCTTTGGTTATCAGAAGTGCTCAATGGATGAAAACTGCTCTCACTGATGGTACATCCACAAGTGAGCTCCTAGCTGCTCTGTGGGCACACAAAGGACATCAGAGGGGACAAGACATTTACCTCCCTCTGTCCCATGTCCTGCCTCCAGAAGACAACACAGTCCTGGCAAGTTTCTCATGTCTTGGTCCCTCCCCATTGCTGTCTCCCAGCTGGTAGCTCAAGCATTGGTGGGGTAGGAGACAGGGTCTCCAGCCCTTTAGCTGTGCTTGTCCTGTGGGTTGTAGGTGACCAGCAGCATCTGGACACGAATCAGGGGAGAAGCCACAGCATCACCCTGCACCTGGGGGCTCTCTTGGGGGCTCTCTGACAGACAGCATGCCCCTATCTGCAACTGCATACCCAACATCCAGCGGCACTCCTGACCCCAGACTGAACACACAGGGGCTCACACCTTGGGAGAGAAATATTTTGAGAAGACTGAGTACAGGAAAAGGTATTCGTAGGCCAGGAACAAAGAACCTAGATGAGATTTGCATAGCAATTTCCCAAAGGTCATGGGAAAGGTTTCAAAAGAACTCCTTGCACTGGTCTTCTGGTGCCTGAGGCACTATAGTAGCTGCTATTGTTTCAACAAAGCAAGATGATAATATGGCAGCAGCAATATAGAGTGCATCAACATCATCATTTCTGCTGCCATGCTGAGCATGGAGGCAGATAACACATCAAACAGACTGTCCCCAAGTTGCTGAGATAATGAAAATATTGCGTAACTGGCTACACTGCCTTTACAAACAACATGCCCATTCATGTCTTCCATTAATTAAAGAAAATGTTTGTTGAGTTTCTTGCTTTCCTTTTTCCCCTAAACTTTGCATGTGAACAAGATGTCAGCTCCTTCACAAGAACAAAGCAGCAGCATGGTGATGGGCATGGAGATTTTGGCTTGGACTCCTGGGAGAAGTTACAGAGCACTCTTTATGCTCTCAGAGACTTAAGGAGATGGGTCCCCAAGGATGGCTTGAAAAAGTCAGAAAGATGTGTAGGACTCAACTCATCTACTCTGTAGAACATAAGGTAACTGGGCTCAAGCCTCAAGCAATTTTTCAGTACCTTAGAATTCAATCATTTTGATTCAGTCATTTGTATAGAAACAAATCTGCAAGACGAAAGCACATAAACAAGCCATTTTTTATGGTACCTAGCAGGACCAACTAGCTTCTAATGGTGCAGCTCCTCTAGTTTGCAGGCTGAACATTGCTGCCAGCTCTCCCCGGCAGCTCTATAGCAAGTCAGTCTAGCATATCTGCAAACAATCTTTAAATACCCACCATTCTTTGGGGTTTAGATGCTACAACAGGCACCTAAGTGAATTTTAAGTGCTAAAAGGAGTCAAGAGATCTCATTCTGGTGAGAAGGCCATTCAGAAAATTTGAGAAACTCCCACAAATATCACACAGATATCACACAGAGCAGTCAGACTGTGAAGTTCAGATATGAAAGACATCAAAACAGTAATTGCTTTGGTGGCCTCCTGTCTCTTCCAAGTAACAGAGAGAAGATCAGATATTCTTTTTCTATTCTGCTTGCAAGAAGCCCTTCTGATCCTGTGGCTGGCCAGAGGGAACTTCATCAGAAATTACAACAATCTTTAGCCAGGGATCAGGCAGATGGCAAACAACAACTCCCTGCAAGCTAAGTGAGAGATGAAGAAGGATCCAGTGTTTGTTGACTGAGACCATATATATCAGTCTATAGTACTGGTGAGACTGTAAATTAGCCTAGAGACATAAGGACATTCTTTTCAGACCTATGGCTCTATCAAGCTCTATTGCAAACCTGTAACAATATGAGAGATCACAACTGCCTAAGACATTTACATTTTGCTAAGCCCTTCCAAGTTGAGCTTTTTGTGCAATCAGTGGGGGAACTCCACCATGCATTCTCTGCCTATTTTCCACAGAGAGCCTATGGAATACCCAAATTTTGGAATCTAAGAAATTTCGAGGTTGACCTCAAAACTAATGATTGCAAGCACCTAGAAGTTTAAGGCAATACTGGAAAAGAGGCAGTCTGAATTGCTTCAGAAAGGATTTGATGGGAGCTAGAAAGTAATGGGAATTGCCTTTTCAGAAATGCAAGAGAAAACAAAGAATCCTTACTTTAACAAAGCTCATTCGAATAGTACACATCTTGGTCAGCTCATACACCACTTCAAAACCATGATTGACTGACTGGGCAAGCAGCTGGGCGAAGAGCTGGTTGTTGAAGATCTTGAGGCTGCAGCCACTGGGGATCTTGCAGACAGTGGCTGGGTGGAAACCATGCTGGTAGTTACAGTTGCGGCTTTGCACAAAAATACTGCTGTCACTGACACATTCGGCATAAACTTCCCCACCAACGTAGTAAAGATGAACACCTTGAAAAAGAAAATGTAATGTGTATCATTTCTCCATTGTTCACAACACACTTTATACCAATAATTTTTTCTTTTATCCTGGCATACAAACCCAGGATCATTCCCGATACCTGGTACCTATACATTACCTTTTAGAAGACAGTAAAATGTGTGCACATCTATGTACTGTACAAGGGGCCACTAACATTAAGAGGAAAATATCATAAACACTATTTTGAGGTACTGGTCTAGAAAAAAAAAGTTTTGGAAGGCCGTATTTTTCTTTGTTTCTCAGTAAAACTTGGTTTACTTCTTTTACCCAACAGCACAGTATTTTATCACAGACACACATACATAAGTATCAAACACATGTCAACCATATACAAACCATGAATCAAAACTATCCAAGAACTGAAAAATAAGTATTACATTACACATTGAAGTGTATTTTCTCTGTTGAGAACATGCACGCTGACCAAGACCCACTTCACTGCATGCTGTTATTTTACTACAGGATCCTACGTCATACAGTTAAAACACAGCATAGTGTGTACTTAAAATAGCTTTTCTGTATTTTGCTTTATCCATCACATCAGAACCGAGTATTTGCATTTACCTGATGTGACTGATTCGTCAGATCCTGTTCCAAGTGACCTTTAGCAAGAAAAGGACTGATTTTATTCTGAACTTTCCAGTGCCCAAGTGACTTACCAACACTAACCTTCAAATTTTGACTGTGCCTTGGGGAAATGAAGGTGGAAGCACTTCTATCCATTCAAATACTCTGATCCCCTCAGGATATCTGCTTGCATGAAAATATACCTAAATTGGTGTGAGAATTTATCTTAGCCTAATTCAGTAACCTTAAAGTTAGGGATCTTGTGTAAGCTAATTGTGTAGACACCTTCCCTAGCTGATAGATGATGAGAGGCATTGTGACCAGATGATTCATTCCATCCGCTACAGAGTGCAGGCTTACAGCCAGTTTAACCCCATGGAAGTCTGTGTAGGTGCTGAAAAAGCTCGCCCATTCCCTACCCCTGCTGTTTCTTCTCACACCTGCTTTCATGCTGGCAGCAATGGCTGAGGATCGGGAACCAGCTAATAAACTTAAAACCAAACCAAACCAAACCAAACCAAATCTATTTGCAGTGAGATCTTCATCAGTGCAAGCGCGGCAATGGGGACCCAGCCTGCTTAAACGTGAGCATGAAGCCACACCCTAAAAGGGGCCAAGTCATCCTGTGAAAATGCCCAGGCAGTCACCTTTCCCATGGCTGGATTAGGGGAAATGAACCCCTCCCATAGTCAAGAGAGGTGGAAGAACTCAATTCTTTGTTCTCATAAAAACCACCACTAAATAAAAGTAAAATCCTCCTCTCTATTCCCAGGTATGGCATTCAAACACTTACATACAAATGTACATTTTCACAGAGCCTCAGTGGACTGCCTCCAAACCTAGTGATAACTATGCTTTAATAATGCAGTTGAAATTACTTTTATTCCTGGTGTCTTTCATAAAAAGACTGGTTACATATTCCCAGTCTGTTCATCATTCTGTGGTCATAACAACAAGGGGTAGCAGCACATCCCCAGGACAAAACCAGCCTCTAAACAGAAGTGGGAAAGGCTCAGGGAAAAGCAGGTTGAGTGGGAAAGGAATCTGGGAAGATTATGTTCTCCCACAGTTTTCCAGGGTGACTCAGACAGGAACCTTTAAGTCTGTCTTCAAGCCACCACTTGACTTCTATGCACCCACAAGATCTCAAATGAGATGCGAGTGGCAGGGGTGTGGCTTGAAATACACACTGGTGCTGCACCGGGAACACAAGCAAGGGGACAGCTCCATTCCACCAGTCTTCAGGTCTGCTCTGACTACGCCAGACACTGTGGGGTGCTGCACACTGTGACTGCTTTTACTTGACCTACTCTCCTTTCCTTACCTTGGAAATGCATAAAAGGGAAGGACTGAAAACAGGAAGGACCTTGATGGAGTCCGTATAATTTTCTGAAATAATCAGGTAGAGTGAGAACAGAGGGTAAGGAGAGAAGAATAAGGACATAAAAATTCACCGCATTTCAAATCTTAAAGTGTGGCTACTGGTTTAGTGTCACCACACTTTGTGGTACTAAGGTGAAAAAATTTTAAGGCTGGGTTTTGGAAGTATATTGAGTAACCCGTTTTCTGGAAAAAATTAATTCTTTCAAAGGCATCGCCCAATCTGTCTGCTATAGTAACAAAACCACCGTTAGTCCCAAAAGCAGATGCTACAAATTGCTTTTTCCTTGTGGACTTTTTAAAAGCAGTAAATACAGCAGTAAGGAAATATCAGTATGTATTTCTATTCTTCTAGTATTCATTCATCAGAGGAAAGCACCCTCAAGGAACCAAGCTGCTAGATACATATTTGTAGAAGACCAAATCAAGGGTCCATATGTTTTAGTGGGATTTCATTGCTCCACGCAGAAGCTGGAAATTCAGCAGTCTCCAAGCATCCACATCGCCTTGACACTGATCAAAAGTCCCCTTTTTGTCCTTGAAGTCTAACTGCTGAAACAGGTCCAATTGCTAGTAGATGTTGCATTGTGTTCTGGATTGTTTTTAGCTTTGATGTGGTATTTCCAGGAAACCGTTTCACGCTGATACACTAGATGACAATTCAATCGCATATCCTTATCCTACTGAGCTAATCTTGTTTACTCACTCTTTTTTCTCCCCTGTTAACATGTGACAATTGTATCCATTTCAGTAGCTTTCATCTGTCCACTATGCTTTTGAACTACACATTTTGGAGCTGCTGTGTGCTCTTCTGCAGGCCTGTACTGGTGCCACTTATACTCCACTTGTATATGTTCTTTTAAGATTTACATAAACAGGCAAGAACAGTAAAATCACGGATCTCTGATACACTAAACTCCTCTCTGGGCAACCTGCTCCCTTCCCTTGGGCAGATTCCTAGTGTAGGACTTTAAAGGACTTTTAAGCAATGAAGACAGATCTTCAGATTTAAATGGATGAAGACCATTAGCATTTCCCTAATCTTATTTTTGTTCTGTCTCTTCCTCTTTTGGCACAGAAAGTCACAGGATGTAACATCCTCAAATGACAGCTGGGATCCTTTGTCATTCTTTTAGGGTCAGGCTCATCTTTCATCTACATCCCTCTGACAACTTACACTGATAGGGAAGCTTTGCTTTATTTACTAAGTTAGAACTAGATGTACAACACATTTGCACCTCTCACAACAAACCACTATGACAGACACTTGTAGCATCACACTGGCTTCACACAGGACATCTGCAACACAAGTGCCTTCCCTCCCAGAGAAAAGTGCAAGAGCAAAGCACATCTCCTGCACCAGCCTTCAGGTTCACTGCTGTTTGCAAAAACTGTATTACATTTGTCTCAGAGCTTCCTTGTATTCAGTCATTCAACACTAGACTATCAAGAGCCAATTAAAATATTGCTCTAGGCCTGGGAAATAAGGTGAGGTTGACAAGATAATAGCAGTGGAACAATTAGAGTTAATTAGCCCAGTGGGAAATGCATTCCCAAGTAGCTACTGGTTCGAGGCTGGGTTGGCAAGATAATGAGTCTAGACTGGATATACCAGAACATGAAAAGCTTCATCTGCATGGAGAAGTGGCTGGCACAGGGCTTCTGACTCACCATCACAAACAACAGTAAATTCTGCGAGAAAATCAAGCCCTACACAGCCCCAGTGAGCTGGGGCAGATTGTGTGTGGTCACGCATGTCCAGGTGTGGCCTCTCACCAGCAGCATATGATTCTGCACGCTGTACACCAGAAGTGGAGCATACAAAGAGAACCACTGGTGGGAGAATGGAAGCCTTAGTTTTACTGGTGAAAAGTTGGCAAAGCAGGGAATCAGACTGGTGGTGGCAGCGAGGCAGGGGGAGCTACAAAGACAACTCTGGTAAGAGTTCTTCAGCTAAGTAACTCAACTACTAAGTGTTTCATCCATTTCCCTTTGTTATTTGGTGGGAGGAGAATCAGCCCTCAGGCACCAGCAATTATCCTTGTAGTGGCATTTCAATGGCAATATTCCCAGTTGCCAGAAGCTCTAATAAATAAAATGAAAATACATACTGCTAAATCAGAACACATAACTATAAACAACATTTTTCTCTTCACTGGCCAAGTAAACAGCTTTTGTAAGGAGTTACTCTGCTGATTGTTATCCAGTCAGAAAAGAATCAGCTGCTTTTCTTCTATTTCAGAATAATCTCAGAGCTTTTATTTTAAGACAAGCGCATTTAACAAATCAGATAGGTTTGTTAATGCAATATGTGGATCTTCTGAGTTCTGAATATTCCTGAGGAGAAGGGATTTCCTCTTACCTTTTCCTATGTGTCTCCTGGTGTTTTCTATAGTAGAGTTGCGGTTTACATTTGACAGCAGACCCAGGCAGAACCTGTTTTTGTTATTTGAGGGATCTGTAAAACCATCTATAAGGATGCTTCGAGAGGAAGCCTGGAAAGTCTCCCCTACACGGTTGTTGAGTTCATAGTAGGCAACTGAGCACCAGTGTTGGGGTTCTTCATAACAAACAGGCCGAAAGTCTGTAGGAAATAAAACTTAGTCAGCTGCTCAGGTCTCAGTAATATTTTTTAAACAATCCTTCTCTGTTTTCTTTCCTCCCTCCCATTCTCAGCCCCCCATCTCTCCATCTAAACAGTCACTTATGTCATGCTTTATCCCAACAGCAGCTTCCCTTGCTTCTTAACTTTTTTTATTCAAGTCCCAAACATGCAAAAGTTTGATGCACCAGCTTAACTCTAACACATTGACATTCCTTGCTGAACTGGGGCCCAAATAATACACTGGAAATAGTAAGGGATACATCTGCTCTACACACCGGCAGGAGCTAGGGATGACAGATGGGCTCAAAGCAAGTCAAAACTAAGGCAAGCCTTCAGCCTAATACCAGACTCTGTAGTTCAGAAGTAATAAATCACTACCCCCACCTCCCATCCCCCATTCTCAATTTTTAGATGCTTTCAGGTTTTCTGCTTCCATGTGGGATCGTAAGCAGAAATGTCAGCAAGGTCATTTCTTTTGGATCTACCCATGCCCAGGTTTTCTAAGTCAGAGACAGACTGAAAAATGTAACAGAATCTCTGAGCCTCATTTTTCCTACAGAAATTAGAAGGAAACCTTATCCTGCCTGCTCACCACAGGCATGTAAGCCTGCCTGCCCCCAGAGCCTCTGTGCGTAACCTCTAATAAACTCCTAACTAATATTCAGTAGGATAGTGATCAGGGTGGTAAACTATGATAAAGAGATTAAAGTAGCTTGACAATTTATTTTAAAGTATTGGTGTCTGATAACTTATTATCATCTGGTCATTCTGTGTAATTAGCACCATCCCACTCATCTTCCTTCTGCTCCAGTTCCATGCTACATACAGCCTTCTCATTTTTTCAGAAGAACTGGCAGTAATTTTTTAATGTGCATGTGTGTGCACAGTGTTCAGTCCTCATTCTATAAACCACATTTATTTAAAAATACAATATGATGGACTAAAAGAACAATGGTGATTTTTCCTTTGCAGTAGCAGGAAGCCAAAGTAAAACCCAGCAGAGGAACTCCCATTTGCCCTTGGTACTCTCCAGCAATGGGCTTTGAATAGTGGAGACATTAGTTGCCAGTACTGGTGCAAAGGTAGCAGGGACCATGATGAAGATGACACCAAGTTGCTTTGAGGGGTGCAAGGAGGATCCCAGACCCTTCTTCTCTGACCATCCATACCCTCTCCCACTAAAGCATTCTCATAAGAGGACAGAGGTTGGTCTTCTGTAAAAATCTCTTTGTACTTAACTAGAACATGTCCTTTTCTTTTCTAGCCAGCCAGTAATGTAACATTTATACAAAGATGGCAGCAGAAAGGTTCCTACCACAAGACTTTAAAGTACTTGAAACCCAGAGCTGAAGGTGGTAAAAAAAAGAGTTCTGATATTGATAATGCTTTTGTGTGTTATACTGCCCCACCATGCTAGATTTGATATATTTATCTTTATGATGTAGATAACAGTGCTTGCTTTCATTAACAACTTTTAAATGTAATAGTACATGGATACAAATAAACTAGATAAAGTAGTTAAAGTACAAAAGTAAAGTAATAGTAGTAAAGTAGTTGACTACATAAAGTAGTTAAAGTACAAAAATACAAATAAAAATACAAAATACAGAGTCTAAACTCTGTAACTTTGCACATAATACATGGTATTCTTACATCAACCTATTCTGCTAGGTAATGGGTGGGTCTAGCACAGAGCCTTACTGCAAAACTGCCTGAAACCTATTATTACACATCACTGAACCCTTTTGTTCAAATGACAATTCTTTTTCTTAACAGCTTTTATGTAAAAAATAGTACAAATGGTTATTTACTTTCAGGTTCTCCATCGGCAGATTTACCTCCATTGGGCAAAGACAGCACTAGTTGACTTTCAGCTATTGCATCCATTGACCGTCCATTGTGCATTCCTGCAGGTTCTCTTGTGTGGTAGGGCGGAGGTGGAGTTTCCACTGGAAGAAAGAAAGAGAGAGGGAAGGGAAGGGAGGGAATGGAAGGAGTGAGGGAGTGGAAGGAGGGAGGGAAGGGAAGGGGATGGAAGGGAAGGGAGATGGAGGGAGAGAGAGAGACAGACAGAGAGAGAGAGAGACAGGGAGGGAGGGAAGGAAAGCAAAGAAAGAAAGCAAGAAAGCAAAGAAAGAAAGAAAGAAAGCAAGAAAAAGAAAGCAAGAAATAAAGAAAGAAAGAAAGAGAAAAAAAGAAAGAAAGAAGCCTAAATCAGTATGTTGGTAAATTCCTTCTTGGCTTTTCCTGGTGAATATTATACCTCTCTGGCATTGTTTAGCTAGAGAAGGCTGGAAACAGCACAAATCTGAACCTGACCTCCCTTCAGTCTCTAGATTAAGACCATTGTGTGTTCAGAGAAGATGGGAAGGAAGGGCTGTCATGTTGGACATGCAGCACTTGAGAGAGGGACAGTCACAACAGTGCCTCAGGCCTAGACCCGTGCCAAGTTCTCTCTTAACACCAGCTGTTACCCTACAAAAGTAATGAAGTTTGATCCTTCAGTTCCAGACTTCTCTCATGAATTTAAAACTTAAGGAGATGATTTAAGAGCAGAAGCTAACTTTAAATGATCCTCTGGGAGAAAGCTCTCTTCACAGTCTATAAAAAAAAGCCTATGGAAAGCATTTACACTCTAAAATCAGACTTGGCAAATCTCCTTCCAGATTTATTTTTTTTACCTCTGTCCTACAAGGGAAGTCTGTCCTCTCCTGGTTTGTTCAGTCTCCCGTCAAGGAGCAATGGATGTGTTGAAAACATTAGGAGAAAAAGTATCAACTCGCAACCTGCCCAGCTCCTGATTTGTTCCATTTCCAGCAACATGAGCTAGAAAATAGGTTACTCTATAGCAGCGATTCTCAAGAAAGACAGAAGGCTTCAAAAAGCCAAAGAAAAAAGGTCTTAATTTTCAAATTAAAAAATGTCAACATTGACTGCATAAGCACTCAAAGCATGTAGCTTTGTTCATTTGAACAGAAACCCTGTGAGCTTATGTGCTAATTATAGCCATATACAAGCTTGTAGGACTATGGATCTCTTTAAGCACTGTTTAATTTGGTTCCAGTTTGAAATTCCCTGTTGTGTCTGGGGTCTGTTGGCTGGCCCTCAAAACAGAGCAACTTCATCTGGAAGTGGATGACTGTGAACTGTCTCATAAGACAACCATTGAATCTTCCAAGTAAGTACTGAACAGGAATGTAATTTTACTTAAGCACTGTTCAGGATTTAGGAATTTCATACACCACATGATATTTCTAACATATAGGTGACATAAGCCTCCCACATAAAATACAACAAGCTAGAATGGTAAAACAAAACCAAGAAATAGTGGAAGAGAAAACAAGTCACAGAAAGGAATATAATCACACAATCATGTGGTTATATGGCTATTTTTGATGTCTATGCCTAAGCTAGTCACCATAAGCTCTCCTTATATCCACAAGAGAAACATAGGCACCCACAGAGACAGTGTATCTCAGGTACTTTGAACATATACAAAAAGATGCAATGAATCCTGTTGTAGGAGTCCCTGTTTTCCTCCACTGATTAGAAAGAGAGTATAGAGAATTGCATGAGATGCAGAAATTAGCATAGCTGACATCTATATTTGGTCACAGCAATCCTGCTCAAGGTTCTTGATGTAACTCCACTTTGCTTTAGATACCCTTCCATCCTTGATTGTTACATAGGCAAATTATGCTTATCAGCATGCCATGTGCTGTGATATACTGAAGCTCAGGTTGAGCCACTTCCATTTTTAAGTAGCTTTGCAAGGTCCCAAGTTCAGTTAAATGCACGAGTCAGAGTCATTACATAGCTGGAATGGGCCTGATTTACCTGTCAGGACCAGCTCCACTGAATCCAGCTTGGTTACACAGAGGTGAAAGAAAAAATATAGGAGAAGACAAACAAGTCTTACTACTCAATGAAATGTTTCAGTGTTGCTAAATATGACTTAATCTGAAATATAGATCTAGAGAAGAAATTAATGAAGACATATTCAATGAATGGAGAGAGAAGGAAAATCATCACACTGTATTGAAAGTATCCAGCTTAAAAGGAAGTTCAAATACTACAAATACCTTGTAAAAATAAACTTCTTGCACTTAAAGAGAAAATAGGCATGTCATTAAGGACATGCATTTAAACACTTTGCAGTTGAGATACTAAAATTTTAAGCTACAAATTTCTGATCTGAATTCATCTTTGTGGAAAAAGCTGAGAATAATGAAACTATTTGAAAGTTAAAGAGTAGAAGTGAATCTGAAACATGTTTTGATATTAAAACTATCTCTTAGCTGTGTTGCATTAACAGCAAATGCATAGTTAAATTTTCAGGTAATTAGAGCAGTACTAAGTAAGGAGTTTACAACACAAACAATCTGAGTGACATAACCCTCCCAACTTCAGAACTGTGGAACATGTTCCAAAGTCATAGGAATGTGCCTAGTGGCTTCCACAAGTTAGGCCAGATTGGTAAACACCTTAATTTATACTGTCAGTGGGATCACCACACATTTAAAAATATTTCTGCACACCAATTTCCCCATTTTATCCTCTCTCTTGATGGAGCTTCTAAAGGTTCCTACTCTGACCATCTTAGGTCCCTTACTTGGGTCTTGCAAGTGCTCTTTTCCGTGAATTGTATTGGAAGCTTGGATGGACAGCTTTAGATAGAAGGTAGCCTGGCACACTTGCTTCTCTCCTCAACTTCCTCCTCACAGTAATCATGAAATCTCACCCAGGCACTTCTAGGAGTGGAATGACTACAATTCTTAGTCCCTTAGTCCCCCTTCTGAGCATCCCTCAGAAGGACTGGGAGTCAAATACACAAGAAGCAGTAACAAGAAATCACATTCCAAGTCCACTCTGTCCAACAGTTCAATCTGTAGCTACAGCCTAAGGGAGGCATACAGAATTGTCACCTGACTCCAGGCTCTGGTAAGAACCTCGACTGCCTCAGTCAGAATGTCTAAAAGCTCATTATTACCTGTGAGCTGATAGGGACTTCCTGGTCCAGAAGAGCTTTCTGGTGAGTTGGGATAGCTGATGCTGTTAGGTGACTGGGAAAACATGTGGCTGGGTGATGATGGAAAAGGGGTGCATGGAGGATGCTGGAAAGAATCAGGATAGGTGGCATTGTGCGGCATCAGTGGCTCACTGTGCAGAGAAGTGTTTCGAAACTTGGCAAGGAGGCTGAGGTGAGGGTTAAACTCACTGTGTCTTGGAACGAGTACAGGAGGCAGGACTGCAAATAAAAATAACAACAAGAAATAAAATGGTTAAAACTGCATTCTTGAAAGTATATCTCTTTGTAAGTTAAAAAGAGGCATATTCCATGCTGCTCAAATACTGCTATCTATAGATAAGCCATTGAAAGGCAACAAACTTGTTCAAAATCCAGAATCAAAAGCTGATTCTTGGGACTTTTTTTTCTGCAGATTTGCAGCCAGTTACAGCAGTTCCTTATGCAAAACATGGAATCCTGACTTCAGCAAAGTACCAAAAAATTCACAGGTATAGCATGAGCACACAGTCCTCTTACAGAAATGCAAGTGGCACATCTCTCCATCCCAAAATTATTTATTCTTTCCTTCTTCAAAGACTGACTATGTCAGGATTTTGCTAAATATTATCACCAGGATGTGCCAAATTCACAGCCACGTTTAGTAACAACTAATAGTACTCTGCAATACACAACATATTTTACTACCATTGAGTCACAGATGGGCAAAAAGAAGTACAGACCCGAAGCTAGACACCAGATTTAAAATGTTCTCAGGTACTTGAAAATGCTCCAGCCAGACAGTGGGATTTTTAAAAGGAAATATAAATGGCAATTAAAATATTGCAGCAATATCAATTTAGCTCTTGCAATATAGTTAGAAAAGATCTAGCATAAAAAGGCATATGTTAATGGTTGGTATTTAAGACACGAAAAATGCAGGTCAGAAAACTGAAATCCAAATTAACCAATGTAAAAATTGGTCTAGTAGAAGAGAGCACCTCTCTTCACAAACTCTCTTCACTTACATCTCATACTGTCAGTGCTGTTAACACCATTGCTCCTTTGAGAAATCCAAAACGGATCCGAATTACTCTGGATTGTGACATGAAGAGGAAGAGCAGAATTGGAGTCAAAACACTTTAAAAATCCTGACTAGTGAGTTACCTATAAAGATGAAGTCCCTAGGCTGGAACACAAAGGAGCTTGCCAAGTAGGACTACATATGAGATTTCAACTTGAGGCTTTAATTGGGTCCCCCATAGTCCCTGGGGGGAGAACAGCACCTATAGTGGGCAATTCATGTAGCCTTAAGCTGTCCTGCAGATCTAAAAGCCACCAGAAGAGATAAGGAGGCAATTTGAGCTATTGTGACAAGCATGAATTGTCCCAACAGCAGGGACAATTCAGCAGGCTTGTATTGATTGACCTAGTGTGCAGAGTTCCTCTGGCTTAAAACCCAGCAGCATGTAATCTTTCAGTCTACTCTTAATAGTTTATAGAAACAAAGAGCAATGGGCACCCTTGGTCTTAAATGTTGTTGGGAATATATGGTTTGAACATGTTTTAACATACTGCTTGGGCCCAAAAGCTCTGCTTAGGTAAGGCAAATCCTTTTTAGGCAGGTTAGCTAACACCTTTTAATTATAGCAAACTCTCATTTATCCAGCTTAATGAAAGCATGGAATAATTGCTATAAAGCAAGTAATATATAGATAATGCAAAACATGTGCATGAGAAGAGGCTGCAGGAA
The DNA here is from genome assembly GCF_025592945.1 of Manacus candei. Classification (NCBI taxonomy): domain Eukaryota; kingdom Metazoa; phylum Chordata; class Aves; order Passeriformes; family Pipridae; genus Manacus; species Manacus candei. Next base: position 30,103,866 of record NW_026138062.1, on the reverse strand, counting down.
CACTCCCCTTGAAATGCACATCAACAGCTCAGAGAGCTGGGGCATTTACTAGTGCCTGGTAACAAGGACAGGTTTACAGCTTCTTGCTTGATGTAGCACTATGCTGCAGCTGGGGCAGGATTAAACCACGCATCTGCCTACCCACTAGCATATACCATTTGGGAATTTGTCAGTCACCCATAAGATGAAGAACTGAGCCCTAAAACCATACAAAAGATTGGACTGATGTCAGGGAGTTCACTGCAGAAGTCTTCTTATCTGCCTGGAAACACAGGCACTGGGATACCTATTAAGAGATTGGACATAGACCCTTCTCTGGCACAATGCATTTCTAATTAGCTTTTGGCCAGGACAAGGATTCTGCTTGGGAGACTACTTTCTTTCCTTCTGGATCTGATATGCCCCTATCTGTGGTGTAAAAATTCTGCCACCACTTTCTTAAGTCCTTTGGTAGAGAAAGGTGTTTCTGCTTCTTTACTGCATTTTTAGTTTTATGGATTTCTTAGACTCTTCAGGTAGGACTCATACAGGCAATACAAGTATTCACATCTTCACATGGATCTCTTCATAGCTAGTGGAGAGAAATAGACTCTTTTACTGCTAAGTTCATCTGCTATACATTGGGACAAGACCAGTACAACCACTGCAGATGTGTTTTTGGTGAGCTGGATTGCTCCGATCCCATGCTCTTGTGAGCAGCCCCAGGCTGTGAGCTCTTGCTGCTTCTGGAGTTTTCCTCTGCTGTTCCATGAAACTGGTATGATGCTTGGCAGGTCTGCTGCTGCTCAGCCAGCTCTGACCAGCAGCCTTAGAAAATGGGGAGCTGGTGATCCCTTTGCACCCAGCAGAGGTGCTGAGCAAGGCATAGCTATGCTACAGCAATGTCATGCAGCACTGAGAGGCTGGTACCTCACTGTGGGTACCACATGCTTTCTTCAGCCCTTTGAGAACTCAACTCCTCTAAATGAAAGCTGAGAATTCGGATGTGTGAATAATGCTTGCCAGGGAAAGCCTTTGATTTGCCTTGAGTGAGTCAGCATGCTAGAAGAATTTTCAAGCCTTGAACTTCTTCCCAGCTCTGACCTGGGTACTCTTAATTTCTGCTCTACTGTACAGTCTTTGCCACCTCACTTAATCTTTCCACTGACTGTTCTGTGACTGCCTAGAGGGCTAAAGCCTCTGTGGTGGTGAGGAATTCAGAAATTTTCTTGTTTGTGGCTAAGAGTACCCCTGAGGGCCTTGTTCTCCTTGTTCTTTTGGTAACATGCCACTCTCCAGGGCTCAACCACTCTGAAGGAAGTGTGATCAGAGGCTCAAAACTAAGTAACTGAGTGTATTTGGACTTGTCTGCCCTCATAAATTACCTGCACTTTCTTCACTCAATGGGGGTCCTTTTCTTCTACCTGCTATTGTCTACCAAGAGCCAGAGGTGGATCCTTCCTTCTATGCGTGCTCAAGTGTTGATGATATGATGATCTTTGTTTAACTGAAGACATATACGGTCATGTCTCAAGTCCTGCTACTGCCTTTCGTGCACAGGGCTTTCTCCTCTTCCCTTTAGCTTCAGCAGTTCTTGCTGGAAACCTGGCTGTGCCCAGAGCCTCTGACTTCAGAGGCTCACAAGCAAACTACCTGTCTCAGTTTAGTTCCAGGTACAACATCCACACTTCGATTTCTCACACATCAGTCCATCTCCGCAGAGTTTACTACCTTTGGAGATCTACCCTCTGGTGAGATCCACCTATTCCCTGTGCCCACAACTATTTCCAAACACCAAACACATGATCAACAGTGAGATAACTGGGCAGTCTTCCACCTGGGAGGCTATCACATCTTAGTCCTACTCCGGCTTGATGAAAGCAGTCAGTTAATCTAAGTGAAAAATTCATTTAGTCTCCTGCTGTCTAGAGCAATGGTGCACCCTCAAATTTGCAATATCTACACATGAATGATCTCATAAAAATAACAGGGTACATGTTTAGGCAGCTTCGAGATTTTTCTGAAACTGAGGCTTCTTCTGACAACAAACAATTCAGATTTCTGACGAGCTGTTTGAAGAAAACAATGAAGGGGGAAGTAGAGCATAACCACCATACCTATCTCCTTCAGACTAGGTGGCCTAACCCCTCTCTGCAGTGGGATGTTGCACAAATAGAGGAAATATTTGCTGCTTTTTTCTAACTGGCACCTGATACTCGGCAGACCTGATAAGAAATCTGCTGGGGACACTGGTAGCAGCAACAAAAGCTATGCATAGTCTGTGCAGTATTGGTCAGCATAACTTAAAATGTGGCTGGGCAGCCTGACGACATAGCAGAAGCAATGAAACCGCTGAATCTTCAACCAGAGCCTAAAGCCGCTCTCTAGTAAGAGCGGTCTAGGGATCTGCCAGGCCACTGAAGAAAGGGTGAGGCCCTCCCATCTTTGACACAACTCATTCATTCTGGATAAAAGTCAACAGGTCTGGTCATAGAGTGGCTGACTCAGTAAGAAAGACTGCAGTGATGCAAAGTGGTCCGCAGAAGGATGGACATTAAAATGAAAATAATACTGGCATGTAGATTATAAAACATTTGGCTGCCATTTAGCAGCTGCTGTACTATTCCAGTACCAGTGTTTGTTAGCTGACACTGAACAGATGACAAGACTAGGGTTGAAAACAGCACTGTGCAATGCTGTCAGCTACTGCAGAGGAGACTCTGTTAACTACACAGGAGTTACACCAGAAGAAATGAAAAGACACTTAAGACTGCAGCCTTCAAACAGAAAGATACACAAAATGGGATACTTTATGAGCATCTTCTTGTAGATTACTGAAGAGTTTATTTAGCAAGGCAGGCAATCAGCTTTTTCCACTGAGAACTGTTGACAGCAAGCAGCACTCAGTGTAGCTGTAAAATTTAAAAGCTGTGACAATGTTTACAGCAGTTCAGATACAACTTCACAGCAACAGTTCTGCTGCAGTGGAAGGACTATCAGAGGAGGAAGCGGTCCCCGTTGTTTAACAAATGTTAACAAATGTCTTTCCCTTATTTCATCTATGTGAAAAGAAGCATCCCACAGTTCACTTATCTGATCCTAATGTCACCTCAGAGTAAAGTTCATGCCAGACAAAGAGTAATCACAGAATAATACACTTACCAACCATATCCATTAGTAAATTAAATTAGTGTGATTTTTGGCAGCAAGGGAGAGCTAGGTTAGACATTAGAAATCATTTTGAACTGTAAGAAGAGCAAAGCAATAGATTCACTTGCCTGGGAAGATTGTAGAGCCTATATCACATGGGATTTTTAGAGCTCATTAGAAAAAGATCCATCAGGAATGTACCCTGTCATTTGTTTTGGTTTGGTGGTCTGGGCAGAGGAAAACAGGATGACTGCTTGAGACCTCTGTCAGCCCTGCTTTCTAGCGTCTCTATAGAAGTCAACACTGAACACCATGATTTTTTAACAGTTGTTTCATTGACATAAAGCCCAATTAAATGACCCTTCAGTGTTTTAGTGCTGGCCAAGTCCAGTCTAAAGAGGATCATCAGGGAAAATTTCAAAGTTTTATGAGAACTTGGGGGATTTATTTCACATAAACTCTCCCTTTAGGTAAGTAAATTCCATTTAAGGCAGGCCACCAGGCATTTTAGGAAGAATCAACTGATCTGGTTTCATATCCACTGCAAAATATGCGATCTTACTGCAACTCTTATCTTTAAAGGGAGAGCTAGTGTTTCCTGTGGGTTAATGAGTCAATTGTTGATTTTGAGACAATGAGACGTAAATCTTGCCAGGGTGGCAAGTCTGGGCTGGTGCCTAGACTTAATGCAAATGGACACCAGTTCACGAGGGAAGGATTCTGCACCCATATCCATGGAGAGGAAGCTGCTTTCAGCACCCTGGACAAGATCCGGGCACCCTTGGTGGTCTGATGGGATGCAGACCCCACGGGGCAACGGGTTCCTTACTCCCTCCTTACTCCTGGCTGCCAGAGCTATGATGCCACAGGGCAGGGTAAGACCCAAGATCCTTCCATTAGATGGAGCCTGCCTTTTCACATTTCAGAGCACAACTCGTAGGATGCACCAAGACTAGACCTGCTAGAGCAAGAGCTAATAGAGAGATGTGAATCATTGGCAGATGACATAATTACCTGGGGTTTCCACCCGCCGGTAATGGTAGGGGTTAATGCACACTTCTTTTTGTTTTGAGCCAAATGGGAATTCACAACATTCCAGTGGTTTCAACTCATGGTGAGATTGTAAATCAGGCCAGCGCCACACTCTGCAATATATGACGTGGGGAAGCCCCTTGCGGTGAGACACCTGCAGCCGCCCATCCAAGGAACGTGGGATAGTGACACATTTACTGGGCTGACCCGGGCAGCTCAGAGCCCTTTCCAGTTCTTCCATGGCACCCTTTTTCTTCTTTAACTTCTTCACTAAGGAATCAACAGCTTTTTCTGCCCACTTTTCTTCTTCATCTCCTTGTTTCCAGCCCAGCAGCCTCTTCACTGCAGGGCTGGTGAAGGAGAACAAGGAACTGATAGGGGTGCTGGAGTGCATAAGAAGCAGAGATTACAAACAAGCGCCAATGGAAGCACAAATTACTCTCCTGCCTGGCAAGGCTTGCACGGAGTTTCCACAGTATAGCAAGGGACACTTCCTTCAAGGAAAGGTTCTTCCACACATATGTTCCTGTAGTCTTAGGCACTGGTTACAAGTGGTCCGACAGGGTGGGTCTCAGAACTTTCCAAACATCAAGAAACTGCTGATGAAGCCTGGAACAGCAACACAATACATAGTTAGGCTTCACACACTATTTTCATTGTTCCTTCAATAAAATATTTTGAAAGAGAAATTATTCAAAATGTGTAGTTAATTTGCAATGGTTTTCTGTTTGGTTTTGATGTTTATTTTGGGTCCAAGCTTCTCCTCCCCATTACTCTCCCCACTCCTTTTAGAGTTGGATGATGGAAATTGTTAAGCATCCAGCCACTTCAACTCTGTTTAGAGTTCAATGCACCAGGCAAATTGTTGCACGACTAGGGTTATATTTACTAGAAAACAAAATGTAGCTCTTTTTTATATGCTAGTATCTGTGGGTTCAGCTCAAAGCATCTTCTATGAAACTAAATCTGTAATATCAAATTTTATGGAAGCAATGAGTAGAATATTGTACTGATTTCAAACCCCTCTCTGCCACTCCAGTCTCACAGTGTACTGTCAAGAGCTGTACAATATTAACTGCAAAACTAATTTAAAATGACTACTCTCAGGTTTCATTTAGGGCCTTTGAAAGATTTATTAGTATTCTCTAAGCTTATTTATATTTTCTCACATGGAAGAGAAAAACCTTTTTTGTCTAGACAGTCTGTTTCTCTCTCTTCAACAATTCACAGCTTTCTGGATCCAAATCACATACTTTTGGACACAGTTTGTGGATCCTCAGTTAGTTTTGCTAGGAGTTGCTACATCTGACAAAGTCCAACAGAAGGAGTTTAGTTCTTGAGAGTTTTTACTTTTTTTCCTTCATGTAGCTGGAGACAGTCTAATTTTAGCTGTAAATGACATATTTCCACTGACTGGAACCCTGAGGAAAGATGTCCTCGTATGTCAAGCTATTTACTGCTTTAAATAAACTTCATGGACCCCCTGTGCATAGGTAGTCCAAAGGTCTGAACTATATAGAAAGAGGGCACTTAAAACAGGAGATGGGAACAGGTTCTAAATGGATGCTTCTCCAAAAGCAGCTCCATGACTGCCCTGGTCCACTCTTGTGGACCTTTCCCCCCATCCAGTAAAGGCCTGCTCATAGTCCTCAGCACTACTCATATGCAGCCACTGAGGAGACACATGTCGCCCAGTTCGGGGAGCAGCAGAGCTTCACAAACCATATTATTCTGCAATTTCCTTAAACATGCAGTTCTTGTAAGAGTTCAAAGGGCACCTGGGGACACCATGTGCAGGCACAGGTACAACACATTGATACAGGAGGCCAATCCTGAAGATTTGGCATAGTCTGATACCTTCGGCACCATACAGCTCTGGAGCATGCTGCAGAGTAAGCACACACAGCCCAGGGCATCAGAGCCTCTTAGACAATCTGAGGACCAAGGATCGCCTGGAGCTGTTTTTTCTACCAGCTCTTCTGTTCCCATGCCCACCCCTCTGCCCCACTGCATTACCCTTTAAGACACCAAGCACTCTAAGAAATGCAGGTACACGGACGCATAACAAGCTTTTCCCCTTCTTCCACAACAGTGGCAATGGTGACGGCGGGGGCTCAACTGCCCAAATGCCTTCCACTGCACTAGGAAGACGGAAGCAGCATAAAAGGAACACCCTGGCATACCACAAACCCCACCAGTAGTTGCTATTCCCCAAGAGATTAATATTCCAAGAACCAGTGAACAGAAGGCTGCATGAAAGTATGCACAGAAGGACTACAAAACTGAAAGGCAGAGCAGGCCCACCTTGCTTCAGGCACCTGCCACAGTATTGAGCTGTGCCTTACGCAATTTCTACCTTATCAATCTATGTGTATGTCCATTTGTCCTCAACTATCAAGAGAGGTTCCTGACAGAGCACAGCAGAAACTCCCTCGCTCATGCCATTCATCAGTCAATGACCAATTGATTCCACAGAACTGCCCAAACTTGTCCCTTCACACCAAGAGAAACTTCATATTCCAGATTTTTTCCCTGTTCTGTATTAGTAAAAATCCAATGACCTGGAGTATTTAACTGGACACTTAATAATGCTTCTTAGTAAAAACCAAAGTCTATTTCAAACACTTAGAGGGTACATGTGAGAATGAAGTAAATTCAGAATGATTTATCACAGGAAAAAACCCCTCAAGATGCTTGTAAAACATAATGTGGATAAAATTTAGGCAGGCAGGCTCCAGCCTTTGCAGGAGCAGGCTCAGCCTACAGAGGCTACAGCACCAGCCGCATCTCGACATCCTGTGCAGTGGAGGTGTCTGTACCTCACTGCCCCAGTGAGAATCTCTGGAGGATCCACCACCACACTGCCGTCACTGCTTGGCAGCACCAAACCCCATCCTCACATAGAAAATGAATCAATGCTGGGATCGCTGTGGATAAGCCCTGAAAGCAGCAACAGGAAGCAAGGAAAGCCTAGGATGAAAGCCCACTGGACCAGCAGCAGTAAAATCTCTGCTCCAGGCTGAGAGGGAAAATGGCTCACACTTCTTATCTGAGGGGGTCTCTTGGGCATTGGCATGTGTAAACAACTGCTTCTGATAAGTTAATGCAACATTACAATCATAGATATGAAAACATACATGTTCACGTAAAAGTATTGTCCCAAGATTTTCTTTTCCATTTTGACTAAGGTTTTAAATAAACACATTAATCTCGTACAGTCAAATTAAATAACTCAACAGTGACATCAGTATGAGTCTGAGTGCTATTGTTGCTAGTGGGAGAGTAGCCAAGACTATGTGTATGAAAGCAAAAGCCATGCTTTGCAGACCATGTGATGTAGTCTCAGATAAGTACTTGCACAATTTCCTACTGCGCTCCCCCCCAGTTTCTTCTAAAATCTTTTTCTCCCCAAATTCAACTGACACATAAAATATAAATGGTATTAAATAAACAGATTTCAAATAATATTATCTGAACATCCTAGTTTAATGTTATTAAATTACATAATACTGTATACTATTCAGCAGACTAAGTCCTGTGTTGCTACACTTAGATTCTCCATTATGAAATACCTAGGCAGCCACTCTGCTCCAGGGCTGCAATGACAGGGATGTAAATTCACAATTTAATTTTAACAGTCTTTTAGAACTAAAGCAGTTGCTTCAGCTCCGTGCCTTTGGTAACAGGCAACGTGCCTACCCAACTGGAAACTTCCAACACTGAAATGTTTCAAAACCATGCTTGATGTATTTTCTGTGCCGATGATCCAGTGTGCTTCTTGATGTTCAACAATTTAGAGTGGCAGTGGGGAGGGAAGCGTTACAGTTTTGATCCATATCCCCACCACGTGTGTAAAGCCATACCATGATGGTAGTTCTGGTCTGATCACCTCTATCTCCCTCAGTGACAGCATGATGTGCTACCCTGAGTATGAGTCAGGCATCATTCAGGGTACATTCCTAACATGATTCCCTCTCCTCTGGGACTATAAGGAAGGCTTTATCTGTCTGTCAGCTAAGTGACTGGCCAACACTAAACATAGTCAGTCTTCCATGCCATAGATCTTTATTCCATCACCGAGTTTAGTCTAAGGTCTGAAGCTTGATTTAGGGAAGAGGCAGAAGACATATGGTATGTGAGCATGGACCTTTCGCTTCTGAAGGGCCTGCAGGAGAAGGTGGGACTGGAAATGCACTAGCTCAGTTCACTGGCTCCATTCCCCCTAAGCACAGGGTGCCTACCTTAGCTATGGCACAATAGTGGTGGGAAACTGGAACTTTATTACCTATAGCATGTTATTACCACAGCATCTGGAATAGCTTTGGTCTGTTACAGTAGCACACCTCCAAATCACTCTTGTGTGTAGTTCAAGAGTTAGCAGGGAACAGGGGTCACTCCTGATAAGCCTGCACAGAGCCACCCTGTTTGGGAGGTTGAGACAGCCATTGCATGGAAGTAAGCCTCAAGTCAAGGAACAGTATAAGGCAGGTTTTTCCTAATGTTTAATCTACACCTCCCCAGACACAGCTTCATATCATTCCCTCAGGCTGGGGGAATTTCCCTACCATAGGCACAGCAGGGAAATTGTACCAGTCTTTGTTACATTTCACCCTAAGTTTTCCGCAGAAGTCAAAAAGGAAAACTGCATGGATGCTAACAAAACCAGACTTAAAATACAACTGTATAAAAAGCAAAGGGTCCAGTCTCCCTCAAAAGCATATCTGTGCATGTGTGTGTAAGCACACGTGCATGCAGATTGTGTATGCTTTGGAATAAAGAGTCAACGTGCTGCCTCCACTGGAAGCGCTTGTCTGGGCTAACTGCGCCATGAGAGGCAGAGGCAGGGCTATCTGTCTCGAAAATGGCTGACATCAGTCTTGGTGTCACTGCAAAAGCTATGTAAGGCCACAGAAGGAGATTCCTCAGAGGGTTGTCTAGACATAAGCTGTGCAGTTCTTGGAGATGAATGCGGCTGGAAAATGGAGTAGTGCGACAATTATAGCTGGAGTCTGCCACTCGGCGACTAAATCACAACAGAATTGGAAGGGAGAAAATAATTTCAGTCAATCAGTAAAGAGGAATGCTGTGAACATGCTCTTGGTTAGTTATTTTTACCTAGCACTGATTCAGTTACTTCTACCTACTATGAAAGAGAGAAGCATGCAAGTTTTCTTAAAGCTGAGTCTTGATATGTTTTCAAATGTGGCCAGATGGCAGCAGCCAGCACACACTCAGGGCTGGCAAAGAACCTCCTGGGTTTCATCAGCACTGCCATTCGCTTATGGGGATGTTCCACACATCAGAAGGGGAAAGGGCTTTAAAATAAATAAATAAATAAATAAATAAACTAACAGAAGTGCGTACAAATACTTGGGCCTCAAATGAGCGAGGAACCTCACCAATCTTGCTTTGGGCCTCATGCACAACCCTTTTTGGTTTTTTTGCAAGCACAGTAGCTCAGAGTTAGGCAGGAGAGTTTCACACGTGCACTCACTCTGGAAGAGCAGTGTGGAAGCACACACCTGAGCTGCACAGTCATGAGTAACCAGCTCATGGCTTGGGAACGGTGGCCACATGTTACTCTTGACACATGTAAATCATTTGAAGACTCATGTTCCACTCGTGGCACCCACAACATCATTTGGGATTCCCCGAGGCTTCTTGCTGTGCTTGGGACCTGCCAGGCAAGGGTGCTGTTATGAACCTATCTGAAACCACTGTCTTTCACACCCAAGAAAATACAGTGAATGAATTATTCATTACAATGTCACCTTCTTCTTCTTACTGACAACCACAGACCTGATAGCCAGCATTTTAATTACATGGGACATAAAGGAGGTTGGGTTGTTTGGGTTTTTTTTAATTAAGAAACTAAATTTCTTCTTGATTTGACCGTGATCTGCTTCAACTGGAAACAGCTGCAATGATATGAGGTAGAGTGCTCGGGATTTAAATATATCCATGTTTCACACAGCCCTGGCAACATCTTGTTGTTTATTCCTATAAACTTAAATGAATAATGCAAACTTGTCAAACTCATTTTCTTGAGTCTTTTCAAGTTTGTTCGGAAAACCCTTCTACAATGAACTTTACATGCAGGCATCAATATCAAATAGAAAATCCCACAGCACCTCATGCCTCTCCAACCACTCATCTACCCTGTGAAGCTTTCACCAGAACTCACTGCCCTCCAAATAAAGCAAGGACAAAATTTGATGCTAGTGCCTAAAAATCTGTGACATCCAAATCATTTCTCTGAACTTTGAATTTTGAGTGCAATTACTCAAATATTACCTCATCTGCTCCGCATCATTTAGCTTCTCTTGACAGGAATAACACATTCTCCTTTGATATAAAGAGGGAAAGATTCAGGTATATAAGCCGCACACCTTAGCACAGCTGCAGGCACTTCCATAGGCCAAACACTTGTGGAAATGTTTAAGATGCATAAATTCTGTCACGAAAGAAAATTAAGCACCAAGGTCACTTTTGGTATGCCCATGATGCCTGACTAGGAAGAAGGGATGTACCAACTCCCACAGTGGGACTACTCTGGGTGAGCACATTTACTGATGTTTCAACAAAGCTTCATTGGTGTGGCATAAGATGGGGAGAGCAGAAGGGCATGGACATGGTAACAGTTCACCCATGTGCAAAAGGCTGTTGCAGGCAGGATAGGGGCAATCTGTCTTTCATGTCCACTTGAGAAACAGGGAGAGCATATGAATAGAATAGATACATGTTAGGATAGCTGCTGCTGGAAGTCTGTGAGTGCATATTACACAGCTTGCTTCAAGAACAACTGTGTTGACCTTGGGGAGGAAGAAGAGACTGGAAAACCCCTTGAGATGAGCCCTTATGACCCTACATCCCCTACTATGACCAAGCAAAAGAGCCCCTCTCTTCAGGTGCAGCACTAGGCTAACGTGGCTATGCTGGCTTCGGCCCCTGGGCTACTTGCATCCAGCTGCTGAGGGTAAACCCAAACCAGAGGACTGGATGTTATCACTGATTTTTGCCTTCAAAAATCTCCCACAATATTTAAAGGTACCCCACAAAATTACCACAACCAATGTCTGTGCAAAAACATTAAACCAGACCACTTTATCACTATGATCTCTCTTTGACTGCACTTCCTTCCTTGATATTAATTCTTAAAGGAAACCAGTGACTGTGATGTTTATAAGGAGTGAACTGCACTGTGTTCCCTGGCTGGGCCACACTGAAGTTTCTAAGATCCAATTGCACAGGGACACATCCTCTTCTCTGCCTCACACCCTGCTCCCTGCAGGCAGAAGGAAGACTCATTCACCCAGCCCCTGTCTCACCCCTTCCTGTGGCTACCTTGCTCAGCCTCAGACCAGCAGCTCTGAGGAAGAGCCCCTCTCCCTGCTGCTTTCCACCAGCAGAACTGAAGGTTAAGGAGCACATATGCCATGGAGGAGCTCTGAGTGCGTATTTGTGGGAGAAGGCACGAGGCAGTGGGGTGATGGGGAGGCACATCAACCTGCTCTGGGAAGCCAAAATGTCTTCTCATGGCTCTGGTTATCCCCATTTTGTAGCCAGTCAGTCCTACATTCTCCACATACCCACCATTCCCAGAGAAACTGTAGCAAAGCCCATTGGTGTTTCTAAAAATGGAAAGGTTAGAAATGCCCAAAAAATAGAATTCCTGCTTTTAAAATAAAAGCTGACTCGTCTCTAATACAAAACATGCAGCCAAGTGCCTCCAGAACAAACACTTCACAAAGGAAGCAGGCGACTTGAAAAGAATTTCACCTTCAGTGCTGGCCTGAAGTTTATATCCACACTAATCAGATGCTGTAACCCTCATTATCAATCACTGGCATTCTTGGAGTCATTCCCAAATACCCATTTTAGGAAAAGGATTTCCTTAGAGTTAGATGTTAAGAACGTTGTGAACAAGGATACATCTAAAGAACAATTACTTCACCAAGGATGTGGCACTCCAGTCTGATGGAAACCGATTCTGGAAGTTTAGTGTTTTAAGTTGTTGAATATATTTTGGAGCTCTGGTTGTGAATTTATGGTACACACAGGGAAGAAGGGTAAAGCAAACACTCTCCTCATGTTGCAACGTAGCACATCCACCTACTTACAGGAGACCTGAGGGCCAGCTGAGTGAGCACCATGTCAAATACCTTCATTTCCTGAGAGAATACACAAAACTGGGAGGCTGGCTCCCACTGGCAGACCTGCAAGGTCTGATCCCAGCAATGAAACCTGGCGCCAGGTTCAATCCATGCAAGGACTACATCTCGTGTTTCTGAGATCTGCTGCCTAATTGTGCCAGGAATCTAATGCCACAAAGTCAGAAATAACCTATGGCACTGGGCATTAGCTGTGGAGTCTGTTGTCTCCAGCACCCCACACTTACGGGGCACCCTGAGGCAAGCTCCTGGTTGTAGCCTGGCAAAGACACTCCCGTGCGTAACACCCAAGGTCCCAGAAAGACACACATCAGGGAGGTCTGCCTGAAGTGTTACTTAGTTATGGTATTAACACAGCAGACATCTTTTGCTGGCCATTTAGCATTACACAGTTAGGCAAGTGAACTACAGATCATCAGATCATATAGATCATCAATAAAATACTCAAAAGGAAGAACTTCCAGAAGTGCTTCCCCTCTGACTGGCGCAGGCCTGGAGAGGGAGCAACAGTACTGCTGGTCACCCGGCTTTGCAGGTGAGACAGCCTGGCTAACTCCATACAGGGGGATAGGTTTCACACACAAAAGACTTTCCATATACATCATGTTAGCAGTTTTCCATGGAATTGCATTAGCATTTCATTGTGTTCAAACCATATCACATTCAAATCTGTTTTTCCTAAAAGGTTTTCATTGTACATCACTGTGGGAAATTGCTAATGCAATAAGATTGACATATAGGTTCTCCTGCATGAACATCCGCAGTAATCTGTGCTAATTGAGCTCTCAGTGGCTTGTGAAGCCCTGGGGGGGGGGGGGGGGAGGAAGGGTGGAGCATCCACAGGGTTTACATCTTGGAGAACTGCAACAAATAAAGAGTGTGGAAGACAGGTACGCACTAATATTAGTGTGCTTTATCCACATAAAGATCTGATTCAGTGGCAAGGATTGCCTTGGATGAGGGACCAATGCTCCCAAGCAACAGCACTGAGGCATTTTCTATGAAAAATATGTGGACATGCTTGGACTTTCTATGGAAGTTATTTCACAACGACAGAACTAAGAACAAAAGGAGCAAGAACTTGCCTATCTAGTTCCCTTCTGTGGGGGCAAAGGAGGAGATGGCTGGCTATTCCCACTGACTTCAGCTGAAGATGTGGGTGCTCAGATTCTCTAAACCAGAACACTTATGAGATTAAACAGTCTTCATATACCTATATTTGAGCCTGGGAGTGTAAAACCAGGGCTGGATTCTCTTCAGCATGTAAGATGACATGTCATGTTAACTACCAGCTTCGGAAAACACTGAGCAAAAGGCACAAATTGGGCCCTGAGTCTTTAAAAGAAAACATCACTCTTCTGTAAATCCATCTCAGGACTGCAAGGAATACCCCCTTTCTCCAGGGCTGCTTCTCCCCTCCTAGCACTCAGTTCTGCCCCATGCAGCCCCTACAGCCCAAGGGTCCCAAGGAGGCCACCACCAAGAAGCCTGAGGTGGTCCTATAGGACATGCAGCAGGGCAGGCATGGGAGTCACAAACTGAAGCCTCCCACAGGAATGAATTTTGGCTTCTCTGCTCTAGATGTCTCTGTGAAGGCCTCATGCCCTGTATGAAGTAATTCAAGATCTGCTGATGAGAGAGATAAATTAGATACCTCATATATGCTGCAGGGTAAGAAACTGCACATTGGTAGCAGAGTAATTTGACAGAGACAAGTAGGTTTGGATAGACAAGACCAGCAAGTAACCATAAGAGAGTCTTGAAAAGCCACATGAACTGCTTGTGCCTCCAGTCAGTTCTGCGTCTACTGGGTAGCGTGTGGGATCACCTCCTGCCACAGGCCTCTGGGTGAATGGCTTCCCCTCAGGTGCCTTGATTTCTGCATCTGTCTTACAGGCACCCTGACAGGGATGGCTTTGTAAAGCACTATGAACTCTCCTGAATGAGGAACGCTCCACAGGAATGTTTAAAAAAAAAAAAAAAGGATTTTTGTTAAGGAAAGGCACAGCAAGAAAACACACAAAAAAAGATTAAGTATTGTTGAAATGTATTGACCTCATCATCAGGGTTATTCATGTTATAAAGAAGTCTTCATTACGCGGAGTTTTGCTGTTTGCAGATGTCGCCTTCTGGAAAGAGTCTCTCCATTGCCAGCTCCTGCCTGCTGTTCTGCACAGCATGGCTGCCTGACCAAGCACACCACCAGACCGAACAAACACAGAACCACCGTTATCAAGAAATGGCCAATCTGCCTCCTACTGTAGCCAGGTAACAAGGGTGAAAGGAAGCCTGATGCAGAACAAACTCTAATGACCCGGGCGTCTGTTAATTTTCTTTCCTCTGTATTTCTCTCTTTTAATGGACAGACAGTGAGTTTGAGGCCAATAGTTCTAGGGAACTCTGGATGCAGGGAACATTTTCAAAGCCTATAAAAAGACCAGGCGTACAGATACTCCAGAAAAGGGGATGTTTCAGAAAGAAAAGCAAAAGATGCAGGATTTTGGCATGGGTCATGCTAACTGGGAGCAGAATGTAGGTGGGAGAAAAGAGCTTGTTGGGAAACTGGAGGTTGCAGTATCAAGCTGGAAGGCTGCCATAGTGTGGGACTAATGCTTTGGCACCTGCGAACAAAAGGAAGGAGGAACGTAAGAAGCAACATGAAGAAAAAGCATCAAGAGGTATCTGGAAGTATCAAGACCTATGAGAAACAGAAAAGGCAAAGATGATGCTAAGTTTGGCAGAAGGGAGGATGGCGTTGCTACTGACAAGGAAAAAGAGTGTAAAGGAAACAAGTTCTAGAGAAGGATGTGGGAAAGATAAGGCATTGCTCCGCCCAATCAGAAACACACCTCAATCTTAATGCTGTCTCAGAAAAACAGAAATCGTCAGATTTTCTTCTTTTTTTTTTTTCTTGTGTTTTTTTTTTTATGTAGGAGTGACTGCATAAACCGGGAAATCTCTGCTCTATGTCCACCTCCACCGCGTCCTTGATGTGCCCTTGTCCAGAGGAGCCTAACTTCAAAGTGAACTGCTCAACCTGCCATCTGTCTAAGATGTTGCAACAGTTCCTGAAGAAACCTGCAAGTGGTCCTGTAGAACAATCTGTCTAAAAATCACACGCATCTGCACAACATTTGGGCAGATAATGTTTCACCTGCTTTGATTTAAATGCGAACATGTATTAGTCAGGATCTCAGTCTGGGCTCTGATCCCGCAATCTATTAGATCCACTCATCTGCAAAAGCACAGCAAGGTTTTTAGCTGCGCTAATAAACACACAGGACCCAAGACTCTTTAAGTCACCTGTCTGTCTGTAAAATTCCCACAGTATTAACCATTCAAACATTACAGACAAAATATAAGACGGGAAATAATTTGGGATATTTTTTTAAAATTAATTTTATTGTACTCTATTCAGAGTCTAATGCTTCCTTACAACCAGTGTTCTTGAAGACAGTAATAGGGCTGCAATGATTATTTCAAATTGTCATTGTTATTGCTATCTTTTGGTATTCATGTACAATAACACTAATGATTCTTTATACATGCCTGTAGCAGGAAATCTGGCAGTCTAAGAGAACAACCTTTCCTATGTATGTTTTTGCTGTGTTGTTTTCAGTTAAAATATTTATGATGGGTTGTTTTTTTTCCTTCCCTGTAATTATTATTTGCAAAGGGTATATTGTACAGCAAATGGAATATCTGTACACTTTCACTGTATTTTTTGCAGCAGACAAATTTCCTAGAGCATATATATATTTGTCTTCTGGTTCCCTTTATTCTTTAAAGTTTCTTTCAAAGGGGTGCCTAGTACTGCTGATGCTGGAATTACTGTTAGTCAGTATCAGCACCGGTGATAAACTCTAGCTAGTGTTCTGGTTAGAGGTCACTCGTAATTAGTAGTCATTGTCCTTTGAATTTAACAATGGAAAAATAAAACTTTATAGCGACAGATTAGCCTGGTCATCAAAATTACAGCACTTTAGCATTCAGGAGAGAAGATTACATGACACACTAACTCCCAGATTGATAACAGCAGATAACTAAGGATTCACATGTGAGATGCAGAAAGTCTGTAAAAGAATAAAAGGAGAGAAAGGAGGATTAACTGTCCAGATGTTATGTGATACATTATAATGAGACTTCTACACTCCTGTTTTAGTGAGCTGGGTCTCCTCTTGTACCCACTGAAGGCAAGGTGGGACACTATACTACAAGTTTCTGTGAGAGTAGCTTTCAAACCCAAGTTGCTACCCAGTTGCTCTACACACATCCCCACCTTCTGCAGATATCTGGCACATGTGTGCACGACTCTTAGTCTTGGGCAAGTGTGTTAATAAAATACTAATACTCAACTTCTTCACAAAGTTGTGCAGTTGACAGCTTTGTGCATATTCGTTTCATATTCATATTATCTCCACCTCATATCAATTTACAAATCTTGATATGGATGTGATACATAAATTGGTAAATCTTCCAATTTGTGTATATCATATATAAGGATTTATGACAAAATAGACTTGACCCTTACTCTAGTCATTTTTGCAGAATTACCGTTTATCAGCTTACGTAAAAGTTAACCAAGTCAAGAAAAAAAACTTTCTAATTCCATTACAAACAACAGGCAGGAATGGGAACCAGTGCCAAACTCAGTAAATACATGATATCCTTGATACAACTGACTTTAAATGTATTTTTGGGCATGTTTATTTTAGCTACTAAGTCAAATTAACTCAATATTTAAAAAACCAACAAACAAATCACAAACCTCCCCAGCCTCTGCTTTAAAATCTAACAGGAAGCAAAGATGAACCAGCCAGACACTGGTACTTATCAAATCTGAAAGAAAGGAGTTGTCTGGCTGGATTAAAACGGATGAGGTTTGTTTGAGTGATGACATTTGTCCTTCCATTGCTGAGGGGAAGAATTTTGCAGCGTTTTCTTCAGCTTATACTCCCGAAGACGAGAGGATTAGTCCTACTACACAAATATTTGCACGTAAAGAGAGGCACACTCTCACACCTCAGAGATAGAGAGTACTGAAAGTTGCATTATCTGCAGTGTCCTTCCCAAACCACTACCAACTTGAATACATTCCCGAGCGGTGCACATCATTTCTCACTTCTGCCAAGGGAGAATTCATTCACTGAATAGTTGATCGTTTGAGGCTGAAATTTTTTTTCACTAGTTTATAAAATGCAATTAATTAACAGTGCACGCGCATGTGTGTGTGTGTGTGTGTGTGCACGCACGTCCATGTGTGATTTATTTTCATTCCCACTAATGCCTCTTTTAAAAACAGACCTGGCTACCATCAAATAAATTTACCCATAAAAATCAAAGTTACCACACAATATCCGAATTGTTCCAAATGAGCCAAACTCCGAATTCCCTCCACTTAGAGCTGCCTGGGCATAGAGATAAAATTACAATGATTTATAATTTGCCATATCGAGGGCTATTGTTTTTGGAAATGTTGGGTTTGAACTTAAGAGCCAAACAATAACGTTTGAACTTAAGAGCCAAAAAACCCCAAAGAACACAACAACAAAACAATCAGAGTCACCGTTCGTAGCTGGAATAAAAACCCCAAATCCCAGTAATTCTGCTCCGTTTTGCCTGGGAGCGTGTCCAGGAGTGGGATTTCTTGAACAGAATATAACCTCTAAAAGGAAAAGTATTTCCAAACGTGTCATGTGGGGCTCTGTTGTTTCTTTTCTTTTATTCCCTCTCCTACTTAAACGAGGAGGAAAGAAACCCTGACAGCGGGAAGACTTGTCAGCGTTTAGCCATCCATAAAAATGTTTTTCCCCGCGCTCCTCCTTTCGCTCGCCGCCCTGGCGTCGGTCTGTCTCATCTCGCTGCTCCGCGGCCCCAGCCCCCGCCCGCACAGCGCCCCAGCCCAGCGGGGCCGGGGCCGCCAGCCGGGGGGACACGGCGCGGGGCAGCCCCGGCGCGAAGTTTGGGGCGGCGACGGCGGCGGGACTGTCCTCCGTCCCCCCCGCCACCCCCTCCGCCCTTCCCGGGACGCGGGCGGGAGCCCCGGCTCTTACCTGCCAGCGGGCACGGGCTGGGGTCTCGGCGCGCCGCAGGCGGGAGCGGGGCTGCAGCTGCGCGGCGGCGGCGGAGCCAGGGCGCAGCGGCAGCGGCAGCGGCAGCAGCAGCAGCAGCCCCGGCCGGCGTCAGTCAGGCGGGAGCCGCCAGGCTGTATTAGTGCGCCGGGCTGGACCGCGGCCAGCAGCGCCGCGGCCGCCGGCCCGCCCCTGCGCCCCCCCGGCCGCGCCGCCCCCGCACACAACTCACAACCGCACACACCCACCCAGGCACATCCACACACGCGCACTTTCACACGTTTGCACGCTCGCACACGCTCACACAGTTACACACTCACGCACACACAGTTACACACTCACACACACGCTCGCACACCGCGCACCTCCCGGCACACGCACCCACCGCACGCCGCCCCCTCCCCGGCTCACCCGTCCGCAGACGCCGAGTTCTGCCCCTCTGGCGCACGGGCACACGGACACCCCTCTGACAGAGTTCACCGCAAGGCACAACCATACGCCCCCCTGGCGCGGAACCCGCCCTTCACACACACACACACACACACCCCCATACATGCTCCCACTCGCCCCCAGCCCAGCGCCCCGCGGGAGCGCAGCCCCTTGAGGCGCCGGTATGTGCCCGCCCCGCGGCTCCGCGCTGAGCGGGCACTCCGGTCCCTGCCCTGCCCGGGGCTGTGCGGGGGCGGCGCGGCGTTTGTGTGCGGCCGCCGGGTCTCCCCGGGGCAGAGCCTCCGCTCAGTGCCCCCGCAGCCGGCCCTTCCCCCTGGCCTTTTTCGCAAGCCTCCGAGCCCCCGAGGATGGACACAGCGGCCAAGCGGGGCGTGGGGCATCTTCTCCGTCCTGCGCCGCAGTGGGTGCTGCTGAGGACCCCGGCCTCTGAGGATAGGGACAAACCCCGGCTGTGGGGAGAAACTTGGACAATGTCACTCTGGAGCGGTTGGACAGCACAGCTGCAGAGGGGTTTGGAGGCGAGGCTGCACCTTTCCACACCGACTGTACAGGGATTCCATCATTGCACAGGACTGGTCAGAAAACAGCAAACTGCAACCGGCACTGGGGAGCAGATGAATTTTCTGCTCCAGAGATTACCTATTAAGCCCTCATATTACTTAGGAGTAACCATGTAGCATATTGTATTAGCTGTAATAAGGAAGGGCTGAAAGAGAAATATCAGCGAAGTCAAGTGGCTTCAAGGACACTACACATAAAAGCTACTTGTGGAATTGGGGCTCCAGGCAGTGCTAGGAACAGGCACCAGCTGAACCCGGCCGTGGCTGCACCGAGGGGTTTCAGTTAAATGGCGCTGAGCCTTTTGAGGTCGATCAATAAATATGATTAAAGATACAATCCTGCTGACATTTTCACCAAAATTTTTTTACATTGTAAACGTGACAGCAAAGCTAATATTGTTTGAGTAGACATCAAAAAGCCACAATGGAATTACAGCTCCACAGCACAAATTTATCGAAGCATGCGTGCCTGAAGGTTGTGGTGCAATAAGGAGATATACAATGTGATGCCCCAAAATGTCTTTCTTTCCCACTTTGGCCTGAAACATCTTAAAATACCAGCAGCTTTCCCACTGCTGTTTGGCTTCTACAGGAGACTTTTCGACAGATGAGTGGCAGAAGAGATGTTGTTATTTATAAATCACTGTAAACATTAATAAAGTGCTGGTCACACATTCTAACTCGGCATGATTTCAGATTTTATATCCATAATGATGTTTATTTTTAACTGAAGACATCACACTGTAAACGCTACACACACAGACAGTTAGGGTTGCTTGGCTGAGGTGTGGTGTGTAACTTAATGAGGCATGGCTCTTGATCATGAATCTGAGGGCCCTCACTGCTGGGTCTCACTGCATCTTTTCAGGTGTTGAAAACACCAGTTTCTCATGCCTCTGCTCACAGTTGCTGTTACCAATAAAGGGATGGCAGGACAAGGTGGGTCTGTACCCATTGCCGCTCTGGTGCAGAGCCTGCTGTGCTATCTCCCGTCCATCTTCATTGGCAGTGTTCATTAAAATGCCAGTACTGCTACTGGAGCAATCCCAGCCGGTGGGGGATAGCAGCAGAGCCGCTGTTGAGATTGATCGATCAGTTCCTAAAGCTTTACTTTGATTGAAGCTTCCCGTTAAATAGGCAAAAACTATTCATGAAATGACTGAATTGCATTCATATTTGTGTGGTGCTAATTTTAACTGTGCCGTTATGAAAAAAGTCTAGCTAACAGAGATTAGATGGGTATATATACTACTACAGTTTGATATACTATAGATTATAGAGCAGGCAGCAATTTTTTTGCATACAGTTGTACTTCAGATCATGTGGCATTTGCACATAGAAGTTTTATTATGATAGCTGAATACTTGCTGGTGTAACCTCTGATCTGATAAACCCTTTGAACTATGTGTCTTCTCAGGAGCAGGGCTGAAATATCCCACATCTCCTTCCCCCTCTTTCCACACACACTTTCAGACCCATTCCTCATTCCAAATCTTCAGCATGGCTTTCAAAGCCTATGTCCGCTTTATAAGGCTCTGCTCCTCCTGCCAGGGTGACTCATCACCTGTCCCTCCTCTGCACCGCCTAGGGTCTGCTAATTCCATTTCTCATTTGCTGTTATCCCTCTTGAGTGCCTCATTTCCCATCCTGCCCCTTGTAAATGCTTTCCCTTCATCTGCACATGATCTAACTTATCTTCTCAAATCCTGTCCTGTAAAACATGGACCAACCTTCTTTAATCATAAACAAATCCTGATATGAGGGTATCCTCCTTATTTTGGTCTGTATTTTGTCTTTTTTTGCTGGATAGCTATGTAAAGAAAATCAAATAAAAGGTTAAGTAGAAAATAGTAAAGATTGGATGTAGCTGTAAAAGAGAAGGAAGCATTCTAATTCCTTTTAGCATTAAAACTGTGTAAAACACATAGAATAACATGAATTTTCCACTCGGAGAGAACTGCAAGTTCCTAAGAGTTGTAAGTCCATTGACTCTGTATGTACTGCTCCAGAGCTCCGCTGAAGTACTGGCACTGTCCTCCACCTAACAAGAAATAGCTGTTAAAACAGCAATGTCATGTGCTGTGTGATGGAGATAGCTCAAACAGCTCCAAGTGTGCTGGTGCAGGCACTAGAAGACTTCTAGCCACAGTATCATGGATTTTCTGAGTGAGTTACATTTTCCTCAAGGGCTTTCTCGAGGCGAAGACGCAGCAGGCACTTGCCTCTGGCAGCAGATTTTTGAGAACAGCAACGTAGCTGTGGTTCTGTTGCCCGCTCTGCCTGTGCCAGAGCCCTGGAAAGTGAGGGCTGTTCCTGTATTGCAGGGTGGAGTCAGACATGCAGGGCAGCGTGGCCAAGAAGAAGCTGACTATTCAAGCAGCAGCAATCACCATCTCACTCCTTCAGTGGGTGCTTGAACAATGAGCCCGAGCCCTTCCAGGATGCCTAGCTCCACACTTTTAGCTCCCCTTTCCAGGATAGGACTGGGCCAGTCCCAGCCCCTCACCCTCGGGGTTGACTAAGTTTGATGTCTCTTGTGCTGTCTAGAAGCTTGGAGCTTGCTCAGTTTACCCTGCTTCTTATTCATAGACAGTTTGGTTATCTCAGTATCCTAACTAATGTCCAGCCAGTTTGGACACATCTGTATCAGGTTTAAAGATAAACACTTGAACCATCAGGAAGTCTTCTGTCGCACCTCTTTTCCAGCACTGGCAGGATGAAACATTTGCTCTTTACAAACATATTTCATGCTCCTCGCGTCAATTTTCCTGCATGTTTGTGGCTTAAGATGATAATTCTCAGAAGAAAAGCAGGTGGAAAAAGCAGCTGCAATCTTGTGCAACATATTGGTGAATGAGGCATTGCAGAGATTGTGCTGGGCAGCTGAGTTCTCTGTTCCGTCACAGCAAAGGCATTACAATTGCTCATCTTACTGCTCTTTGCTTCAGACTCTAAAAGTGAAGCTATAAATCCAGAGAGACAGAAGAAGGAGGTAGGCAGGCAGGTTTGGAGATCTGTGCCTAAAGGGAGAGAAGGGAAAAAGAGAATCATCAGTAGAGTGGATGGGTAACAGGGATCACCTGAGAAGACTGTAAAACAGTAGTTCAGAAATACTGGGAGAGACAGAGGTGACCAGGCTGAGTGGCTTCATGTACTGCCACCAGGGTGTGGATTCTGACCCTTTTAGGTTAGATGACCAGTAAGATCTAAAATCTATCATTTAGCCTCATGGCACTTTTCATGTGGAGTTGAAAGAGGTGTCAAGAAGTGAAAGAGCATACTCTGATATGGACAAATGAACTTAAAGCAGTCTTGATAACTTTGAATTACTAGCCGAAAAAGACTCAGGAAAACATTTGCCCAGGTTACTACAGTTTTCAGAAGTGGAAAAGATAATTTCCTACCCAGAACAGTAATTGAGCTAAAGATTTTTGTTAATGCACGTATGTAAGTACCTGCTGAAGCAGTTGAACAAGAATGAAATCATATTATTTGTGATTAAAGATTTTGGGGGCAAATTCTGCTCTGAGCTAAAACCCCATAAATTTTAAGGCATTCCAGTGAAATTTGTCATCATTGTATTATACCAAAGCTCTATAGACTCCCTTGGTTTTTTTCCTTTTCTTTGATTCATGTACAAAGGCTTGGCTTTAATTCACCAAAAATTTTAATGCATTGAGATCCAGCTACCTGTCTTGTTATTTGTTCTGTTTGTTTTCTGCTGCAGAGAATAAGACTCAAGATGCTCAGAACGGTATGATGGTTGAGATGCCTTTTTACTCCAAGAAATGTAGCTTAACCCCAGACTAGCTGAGTTTAGTCTGAAGAATAAGATCTTCCAGTTGATAGAGTCTGTTACTTCCTCCTCAAAACTATGAGACCATGTGAGGAAGAGGACAGACACAATCTACTTTTGTACTTCTTGTTCCTTTTGCATAGCAATGTTGATGCCTTAATAAACCTTAGAAGGTAAATTCCAGAAGGATTCTATTTCCACCCTTTTTAGCCAGCACTGGCTGAAATGTGTAATAAATCACTTCCCTGGTGTTTTCTTCACCTGGATGAAATATTTATGTGCCTCTGGCTCAGCTGGCACTGGCTCAAGAACCACTGTAATCCCCTGCCTTCACTTCACCTTCTGAACTTCACACCTAATGCTGGGAAGAATCAGATGAATTATCAGCCATTTTATGTAACTCCACTCTTTATCTTATAATGTGAGCAGTTTTCTTGTTGTTGATGATTTGCTTGGATGAAAAGAAACAGTATGGAAAAAATAGTATGTAAAGATTCATAAATGGTAAGAATGAACCACTGTCCTCTGACTTCCCATACATTCAGAGGTCCCACGATTTCACTGAACTGTGGCATCAAAGCCAGCAGCTATGGTTGAGCTAGAGCAAATCTTCTGGATAAAGAGATTTTGAAATCTTTAGTGATGGAAAATCCATTACAAGCCCTGCTAAGTTGTTCTATGGTTAGGCTTATCCTCGGTTGTGAAGAAAAATGGCTTTATCTGCTCTGAATTTTTCTAGCTTCAGCTACTAGCAGTTTGATCTTGTGTCTTTACACATGAGATTGAGAGTTCATTATTACATGTCTGTTCCTTTACAGCCCATGCTTGTGCTACCTTTTCCTTCATACACTCAGCAATGGCTATTAAGTATCAGGTGATTAAACCATCTTAAGAGTTACTGGGCTCTTCTTTGAGCCTTTTCCAAATTCTTAACATCTTTTTGAATTGTGGACATCAAGAACTCAGGCTTCTCCAGCTCTACCAGACATCAGGGGACATACACAGAGCGCAATAAACTTTGTTAAACTTGTATGTCTTTGTTTCAACGTATAGAGATCACATCAGCATTTAATAATTTTGGCTCATGCTGAAAAGCCCAAGATTTATTCAGATTCCAGGTTAGACTCCCCATCTTCTCATACGTTGACCTGCAAACATTCTTCACTCCATCATGTCACCTTACTTTGAGTGTGCAGAAACATCTGCTGTTTTCTTGTGCCAGGCTTACAAGGAAATACTAGAGTAACTTCCCTATGGGAAGAAACTCTCCCTCTGAAGAGCAGATTAAACAAAAATCTATCAGAACAACTGGTCCTTCCTTGGAAATGGGGAGGGATGGAGTGACCTTGAAGACCTCACCTGCCCTATTGATAATCTAACTACATAATCCCTTTAATTTTTTTCTCTTCCCTTTTCAACAATGCCATACTTTAAGTCATTGGCAAAGTTCTCAGTAACAACTTCATGGATTGTTTTGCGTCATTGTTAAAAACATAGTTAAATACTGTTGGGTCAAGAAATTGTCTCTTTGAAACCTCGTTAAAAACCCATCAAGCTGATAAAATTTTCCTCATTTATGGTGACATTTTCAGACCTAGGAACTAGTCAGTTTTTAATCAATGTAGAATAATGCAAATTCAATACAGCTTACATTAATTTCCTAATTAAAATGTCAGGTAGCGCGAAGCTGAATACCTCTGAAAGGTATGTAGTATCAAACTCATTTCCTTTACCAGCTAATCTTTTAATTCAGTTTTAATTTCACCAGATGTATTTGTTGAGTGGTGGTACTTATGTTATCCTCCCTTAATTCTGTAGTTACTATGACCTGTGTTAACTGTTCCAGTGTTTTCCCTGGAATTGCTTTTAGCTCTGAAAGACCTCTAATCATACCGCCTATTCCATATATCTGAAAATGCTGATATAATATTAACCATCTTCCACTTTGACGTACCTAGCCTTTCAAAATCTGTTGAAGTAACCTGTGTTGGTCAGAGAGCTCCTTATTGCTCATATTTAAAATTCTTGAGAGCAGGGTGTCAGGACTCAATGATTTCAAAATGTCTTAAGTTAGGATTTGCTTTTTAACATCATATTTGGTTATTGTTAAAATAGAAAATATGTTGCTATATTGCAGTATAAGTAATTTATAATTTAACCTTTTTTCTTTTCCAGATACTTTTTGAAATCTTTCCTTTATTATACTCAGTTCTATCATTTCCACCTAGTACTGATACAAATAACTGTTTGAATTACTTTAACTTCTGGAGTGCTTAACTCCTTTCTTACTGTTATTTCTTCTAGCCAGGGATTTGTCCTCCTCTTTTTTCCATTATGATTTTTTTTCGTAAAATCTCTATTACTTTGTTATCTGCCATGTTTTATAGAATATATTTGTATTTGTACTTGTTCTGAGTCCTTCTGTTCTCTGTTAACCGGAATAGCCTCCGTTCTTAGTTGGATTGTGGTTTTGAAAGCATCCCCCTAGAATGTTTTAGCAGTTCCTAATTATTATTCCCTTTTCTATTTATTTGCTTTCTTTTCAGCTGATTTAGCTTTTAACTGTTTTCAGCTTTGTTAGACTGGATGGCTGGGTTTTTTTGTGGAGGGTTTTTTTTATTATTTCCAAGAACATGTATAGCTGTCTGAACTGTCTTCTGGTCACACATCACAAATATGATCAAGTCACAATGCCTTGGACTTAAGCAATCTTTATAATTTAGTGACAGATTTCTCTACCAACCAAGACTAACTCTAACACATGTTCCTTTCATGTTAGATGTTGAATTTTTGAGGCCAGGGAAGCCTTCCTTAGTGAGGAGAACTTTTCACAAGAAACTATTAACCTGATAGGATATCATTCCTGACCCTTCCTGGAAGTAGATTTAAAGTGAGTCTGTGAAGAGATTATTCTCTTGGCCGTGTTGGCAATGAAGAAGAGGTACGAAGAAGGTAAGCAGGTTTTGGAAGTATTGAGTGGGGTCATCTTGATGTGCTAATTTTGGTTCTGGTGTGTCTTCTTCCATTTGAAACTCAGCTTAAGTTCCATTGCTCTCTACAAGCACCTGAAAGGAGGCTGTAGCAGGGTTGGCCTCTTCTCTCAGGAAACTAGTGACAGGATGGGGGAATGGCCTCACCTTGCACGAGGAGAGGTTCAGGTTGGATATTAGAAAAAAAATTTTTCACTGATAGAGTGGCTAGCCATTGGAACACGTTCCCCAGGAAGTGGTGGAGTCACCATCCCTGGAAGTGTTCAAAAACCAAGAAGACGTGGCACTTTTTGATATGGTCTAGTGGGCATGGTGGTATTCAGTTGAAGGTTAGATTTGGTGATCTTAAAGGTGTTTTCCAACCTTATTGATTCTATGATCTCAGAATCATGGTCTATTAAGGACATGAAGCTGTTGGAGTAAGTCCAGAGGAGGACTCTGAAGAAGATCAGAATGCTGGAGTACCTTGCCTGTGAAGATAGGCTGAGAGAGCTGGAGTTGTTCAGCCTGTAGAAGAGAAGTCTCTGGGCAGACCTTAGAGCAACCTTCCAGTACCTAAAGGGTCCCTTCAAGAAAGCTGGAAGGGAGGAAGACTTTTTGAAGGACATGAAGTGATAGGACAAGGAATAGCTGTAAACGGACAGAGCATAGGTTTAGACTAGATATTAGGAAGAAATTCTTTACTGTGAGGGTGGTGAGACACTGGAACAGGTTGCTCAGAGAAGCTGTGGATGCCCCATCCCTGGAAGCATTCAAGGCCTGATTGGATGGGGCTCTGAGCAACCTGGTCTAGTGGAAGGTGTCCCTACCTATGGCAGGGGCTTTGAAACTAGATGATCTTTAATGTCCCTTTCATCACAAACCATTCTGGTATTCTATGATGTACAGAAGTTTGGGGCAAAACAGAAACAAAATACTTTTGTCTTTACAATGTCAAGGTATGGAGTTATAGAAGCATTACCTTAGCCACCTGTGCAACCATATCTCTCACCATGTTTTGTCTTTTTCTGTCATAGTGCAGCAGTAATCCCTAAAATGCTCTTGTGTGTTCTGTTAATTTAGAAAGTATGGTTATTTGGATTTTCACATGCTTATATGGTTTCTTAATATTATTGCTGTAGAAAGGGAAAAGAATGGTCACAACAACAACAGGCCAGTAATTCCCCCCCTCCTTTTTTTCATGGATTTACAAGCTCATTAACAAATGTCTCAAAACAGAGACTGTAAAGATGTGTATCACTTTCTGAGAAAGCCCATCTTGACCTTCCCTCTCCAGATGAAAACATGAAAAGATGTTCGCAATTAATGTCAATGGCAAACATCTCCTTAATAATATTTTATTTTAAAACACTCCCACGGTTTAAACAAAGACTGTATGTGTGCCTGCCAGGGGAGAAAAGAAGACATCTTTATAAACTAGACTATTTAAAACTCAAAATATAAAAAGAGGAAAAAACCCTCAGTGATATCTGGCAGACAAAAACATTGTACTGATAAGCACAGCTTATTTGTTCAGTGAGAAGGGAAAGTGCCATTTGTGTTAAAAAACTCGATATATTTTAATTAAAACTTGATTTATATGGATTGGATTTATCTGTATTTTCATTATCTGGCAGAAGTAAAAAGAACCCCATAAAGTTATAGTTGCTTCAAGCAATAGGGGTCAAGCAATGCATCATTTTACCATCTTTTTGCTTTAACACAAGTTAGGTACTGACTGAATATTTTGCTTAGGAGTTCCAAAAAGGAGACCACTGCACTCCAATCCACTTCTTGCAAATATGTTAACAGCAGTTGTCTTGGAGATCATGAAGTTATTACTGCTCCATACGACCAGTAGCAGTAATCTGGAGGTCTGTACCCTTCAAAGGGAGATGCATTTGGTAATTTATACCCTAATTTAAAGTTGACTGTAGTTCATAGGAACTACCACTATTTTCATTAAGTTATAGTTCTAGCAGTTATTAAGTAAGGATTGCAAAACTAAGCATGTGATAAATTCACTCCCCTGGGAATCACCTGGCACCAAATTCCAAGCCTCACATTTAATCAAGTTATCAGAGAAACTGAGACACATGAAGATCTGTTTTACTGAATATCTGCTCAGTGATTATCAGCATCCAACATATAGAAATTTTAAAGAATATTTTTATGCCTACAAATATTTTTAACCGACTCAGTGCCTAGGATGAAATACTTTGAGATAGTGCATTAGTCTTAGAGTCTTTAGTCTTATAATAAAAAAACTCAACCCAAACCAAAACAGAAATAGGAGGAGGAGAAGCTATTTCTTATAGACGAAAATAGATCAACATTTAAAGAGATGCCACTAAAACATACTGTAGGTATATCACTATATGAACTTTGGACAGAAAAGTATTTATTCCTTAAGTCATAAAGCAGCTACTTATTTTCTAGAGTCTTACCACATTTGCATAACAGAGATAGACAGCGATGCAGAAAAGTATTTATTCCTTAAGTCATAAAGCAGCTACTTATTTTCTAGAGTCTTACCACATTTGCATAACAGAGATAGACAGCGATGCATATACTGTTGCCTTTTCATGACGCCTCTTCATCTTTTTCCACCCTCCAGACCATATTCCAGAAAAATTTCCTCACTCCTTCCACAGAGACATCTGCCCAACTGTAAAATGGATCTTTTTTGTTGTTGTTGTTGTTGTTTTGTGGCTTCCAGAATTTTACTTCCCCCCATCACAAGACTTAAAGGCACCATATTCTACAATCTAACACATTTAGATTCAATGAAACCCTATGTTACTGCACACTAATGTAATAATGAGAAATGTAATTAAAGTCACTACTATAATAATATCTTATCGGAATGCACAATGAAGATAAACTTGCTTATTCCAGAGACAGAGGGTTTATTGCATAGGAAGTAGTTTGTTCTGATGGATTCTTTGATGTACAACTGGTATCTTTCTTAACTGGAGGGATGGGGAAGAGCTTGGTATATATTGCCACATTTTCTTTCATCTGCCAAGAGGAGAATGATTAAAAATAAAGGGGGCTTCAGGATCAAAGAAATGGAAAAAGTTACACTGCCTAGTGAGCAGGCTGAGGGAAAAAGTTTTAAAAAAGATCTTAATTAGTAAATATTTAGAAAGCACAGATGCTGAATAAACACCTCATTTAGCTACAGACTTCAGCAGAGCAATTACTGGATGAAAAAAATCAAAAGACTCAAAAATAAAACTAAGTTGGTGGCAAGTATATAAACTGTGTATAGAAATACCACAACTATGCACAAGGTATCAGGTTTTCTTCATAAAGGGCAAGAAATTACTCTGACTCATCGCTCCATATTTTGTACACAAATGAGACTGGATGGCAACTGAAAGCCTCAGAGAAGGCTCAGAAGTCAGTCCCTGGGAACAGGATGAGATAGTTTCAGCAAATTGGTCCTTGGCACTGTGTGTCTCAAACTGGGATATTCAGCTAGGTCTAGTCTCTGCCAAAGGAGGCACTAACAAGCACAGGGAAATAAAGAAGAAAAGGAGTGATTTCTTTTTTCTGCTTAAGGCTTGCGAAAGCTGGAGCACAACATTAATTGTTTATTCCAAAGACTTAAACACTCAGTGCAAGGGTCCATGTTTGCAGAGTCCAAGTGGAAATGACTCAGTATGCTAAAAAGAAAAAGAGGAGGCTGTCCTGTTGTAATTCACGTAATTAAAATATTCTGCCTAAATACGTTACATCTCCCCCCACACATCAAAGGCTTGTGTTTCCTCAAACTCTCCATTTACATTTAGGGAAGCCAGAGTTCTTAAGCTCTTGTGAGAGAGAAAATATCATGTGGTCTGGGCATCTCTGCCTTGGTGTGGATAACAAATCACGACACTGTGTAAAATACCAGGTGGTGGGCAAAGATGCCTTATATTTAACATATACTGCAGCACCACCACTACTGCTCTGTTACTCTTTGCTGCATTAAGGGCAGTTTGTGTGTCAGTCTGTAGTGACATGTACCTGCATTAGGGCATCTAGGGCCTCTAATAATCCATCAGCAGTCCAGCTGTGTTGGAAAACTGGGTTGCAGGTGTTAAAGAATCGGCAGGAATTTGTGTCTTAGCTGGTATAGTTTCAAAGGTTTTCTGGGGATGAATGATTTTTGGTTTAGTTGCTTTTTGAAGGTTATATGGGGAAGTTTTGGAAAGTAGAGGGCTACCTAGAAGGGCAGCACTTCTAATGTGAATGGGGCAAGTGAATGTGCTGTGCTGTGTATTTCAACTGGCATTTGGATGGGGCTGCCCTTTTCCTCTGTGGCTTTAGATAAAATTAATGAAGACTTTCTTCACCAGCCTGTGTGAGATATTTGCTGTCTTGCCTGGCAGCCTCCAGGTGATGGAGAATGCAGGTTGAGAGGCTGCAGTTTAGGGAAATAAGGACTCAGAGACACTGATGTGGGAAAAGCAGCAGGAGCAGTAGCTGTGTGCTTTGGGCCAGTAATGAGTGACAGTCATTGCAGAGGTCTACTGAAAGCAATGAGGAGCCAGCAGTAATTCTTGTCCAGGCTGCTTGCACTGTGAATAACCAGTACTGGGGCTGGTGTAGCTTTGTGGGGCTTTGCTGGGAAGAGAGATGGACAGGAAAGATGAGGGACAGACACTTAGTGCTTGTTGTACCTTCTTATATCACATCCAGGAGGCCTAATGATAAGAGCAAGAATGACCAAAAGCTTTAGAAGAAAAGGTGGATGCTATTTTCCCTTTATAGCCCAGCTGGGCCTACAGCTGGGATGGTACCAAGTCAAGGATGCTAAGAACATGAAAATAGTGAGGGTAGGGGCCAGGGTGTGGTGGTGTAATGCCCCCCCCCCCCCATCTCTAGATGTCAGATTGAGTCTTTGCCTTGCATTAGAGGGCTGTTTTCTGGCTGACCATGTGATGGATAGTGACAGGACTCTGCTGGTGAGGGCAGCAACTCAAAAGCTGGAGTCCATCACCTGGCTCATATTCTTCTTGGCTGAAGCAACTTCTCCCTTCAGGTTTCTTTAAGGTAATTTGGTACTTCCAGTGGGCTGGTGGCACTTACTGGGGTATCTTGTGAAGACAAGGTACTGTGTATCTTGTGAAGACAAGACTTAAGACTGAATACTATAAACAACTACCACATAGTTCAGGGGATGAAGAAATGAGACCATTGACTGAGTGTATTTTAGAAAAATTTCCTTGTTCAGTATTTTCCCATGATACTCCTAATCTAATTTTCTCTAGCAGAAGTAACCAATCATTCTGTTGCTCTTAGTCTTATGCTACAAAACATCCCAATTAATTATGTCTTAGTGAAGAGTTGGGGAATAGATCTCATTTCCACAACATGGCTGTATAATCCCTTTTTGGCAAAGTTTTAATGATAGTAATAGCATTCTCCCTCCTTGCCTTAGTCCCTCAGTTGAAAGTTGTTGAGCATAAGAGATGGTACTCGGTCACAGTGGGGTGGTTCTCACAGTGGAAGGCAGGTGGTCGGGCTCTTCGTGATAGACAAGGCTGGGTGCTCTCACAGGAGGGTGAGTGAAGTGTGTGTGTGACTCCATGGTGGTCTCCAGCTGATGAATGCAGGACTGCTCTCAGCAGGGACCAGTCCACCTTCCCTTGGCTGTGGCTTCTTGTCCCTTCCCTTGCACAGGCATTTGTAATTGAGTCTCCATGTGGGGAGTTTGATGGGTAAAAGGTCCTGCTGAAAATGAAGCATGCTTCGAATGGACAATTGGGCAACATGCTGCTGTAGGTGTGGTTTTGCGGTAGTGACATGAAGGAAGAGATGAGGATGACAAACAAGAAGATCAAGACTCCACCTTACAGCAGTACAGGAACCTTATGTAGGCTACCTCTTCATGGTATGGGGGCTCCATATGCCTCTGCATGGCAATTTCTGGGTTTGTTTTAATGTGTGTAGGAGCAAAGCCATTTGGAGTCAGCTCATAGAAAACACACAATACCCTTGAAATGTGTGCTTCAAGAGGCAGTTGACTCAGGGCTTCACAAGAGACTTGCACCTCTTTGTAGGAGAGCGAACACCAGACCATCTTCTGAGGAAGGTAGGAAGTAGGAACTACGTTACCACAGCAATGTAATGGTTACAGCAAAATGGAGAAGAGGGGCTCTGAGTCCTGCTTAGCTTAAAGGAATTTAATCTGTGGTACCTCCTTTCTGAAACAGCCACTGAGCTATGGAAAGGTCTAGCATGAGGCCACCAAACTCTGAAATTGGGCCACTGTTCAGCAAGGAGTGCAAGACTCTTGAGGATACAGACTAAATGAAGAGGTACACACCCTCCTTTCTAACAGAGGAATGTGTCTGAGAATGGGAAGTCTTGGTTCTTGTCCATGTGTTGGAAACTGCTTCACAACACTCGCCTGAGAAGCCACTGAATAAAACGCCTCTGCAGCACTGGAAACAAGACAGAGGACTCCTTTCCCAAGAGGATATTTAAACTTTTCATTGGAAAAGATTTAAACTTGTCATTGGATATATTTTGTCAGCAATGATTTTATTACTCAGTAGCTATTAATCATGTGCCTTACTGTGGCATTCATATTTCAAGTCATTATCCTCTTATTTTCTGGCAAAAATGTAGTAGATCTGTAAGACTGACTGTTCCCTGCTGTTGAGAAAGCCATGGCATCATAAAACTTGAGAAGCCTTGCACTAATGTAATCAATCTACTCAATGACAGCTATATTTGAAATATTGTGTGCATGTATAATGCCTCACAATAGAAAACAAAATACTAGTAGCATTACTGTGTTCTGCCTCTAATCCAGAGTTTGGTGAGTTTTTTGTGTGAAACTACTTCTGTGCTGCAAACCCTTCTTCTACTTGAAGGTCTGTTCCCTCAGACTTAGTGGTGCTTATCAAACACAAACGGTGTGCTGCCACATAACATTTTGATGTCAGGTTTGCATCTTAGCAAAATGACAACTATATCTTCTTTTTTCCTTTTTTTTTTTTTTTTAACTACATTATCTCTCCGATATCAAAGATTATGTTTGCCACTGACTTTACATCCAGTGAATGTTTCCCCATAAACTTTTTTACTGTGTTAAGCAAAGCCCTGGGGAATGTGAGTCCATTTATTTTGAAGTTCTTTAGTGTGATACTGACTACAAGGGCAACAGCCATCTTAGGTGTATCTATCCTCACTTTGGTCCATCCTCTTCTTTGAGAATGAAGAATTTGTCTCTAAAGGACACAGTCCCATCTAGAAGGACTGTATGGGATTCAACTCTGAGTGGATATAAATGCAGATTAAATTATGGACAAAATGTTGACAAGTCTGCAGCAGAAACATGGAAAGAACAAACCTTTTGCAGAGCTAGGGATGTGAGTTTCCTAAGAAACTTTTAGGGTCCTCCTAAATTATTATCTAGACACAGCTGAGAATAACAGTCTACCTGCTGAATTTTCCTAGTTCTTAAATATCTGAAGTGAGTGCAGTAGAGGCTTTACAAATGATCATTCTGCAAATGGTTTCCCCAAACATTTTGCTTGATGGGAGAATAAAAGCTCTTGCACATTGCTCAAACTTGTACAGTGATATTATGCATTACATTTGCACTTAGTAGCAAAGACTGTATTCTCCCCAAAGTAATCACTGTGCATAATAAAGCTTCTTTAAAGCAGGGAACATGATTGCTTGGTGTTGACTGCACACCTACAGAACTATATGCCTAGTGCTTACACTAATAGAGAACATCTTCGGCGGAGAGAAGCTAAACCCCAGGATTTTTAGTGCAGCCTGCAGACAGGATAATTGGGGTCCTAGGTAATCAACAAAATTATGTCATATCCCCTGTGAATATTTGCTGTTCATAGCAAGGAGCTTCTATTCTAACATATTAAAATATTTTGTCCTACCACTGGAAAATTCAGTAGGAGTTTTTTGAGGGTAAATAAATTATCATGCCCATGTTCCAGATTAGGGCTAGACTGATGTACTGTATAATCTTGAGTAAATCAGGAGTAGCCAGGAATAGAAAGAATGCTTCATTATTTTACAACCCAGAGAAATCATTACACGTGAAATTAGATTCCTGTAACCATGCAGGTCTGTTCAAGCCACTCCTGAAATTCCTTCATGATGTTGGAGGAGGCACACAGCAAGATAATCATCCCTTGCTATTTTCTCCAAAACCTTTCCATATGGGAGGCAGAGCATCCATGGTTTCAGGGAATGGAGTGGGCCTTACACTGATTTTTTCTTCCTTCAGTCTTCTCAGTGTAGGATGCAACCACGTTCTCTCTCCTTTGAATGACTGTTCAGGTGTAACTAATTTCTAGGGTACCTGAGCAGTGATCCTGTATTTGGGATTTTATGATGATTCTCTTCTATTTTCTGGGGAAGGCAATGTCCAGGATATGAAGTTCACTATTCCTTGGTTATCATGAGACTTAGGAAGGCACTGTCAAGTATGTGAAGGACAAACATCACACATGCAGACAAAATGGCAAGTAACATCTCCACTCTAGTATTTCTGTAGGATATGAAAAATCACAGAATTCCTTATTCCTCTTTTAATACTTAAAAATGAATGGGTCTATTAAGTTGTCTAGCTGTATTTATTTATTTTGGTAAACAGACTTTTAAAGTAATTAATTAATTTTATAAGTGAATTGATAAGGTCCAGATTTCTTCTGCCACGGGGTCACTACATGCAGATATGAGTGTGGGTGTAAGAATTTTAGAGGTATCATGGAAGTTGAGGCAATGTATGAAAACATGAACAGTGCATGCAGCAGTTGCTTAAAACTAATATATTCTTGTGCAGTCAACCACTCCTTTTTTTCTATCTTTCTAGCAAATACTGGAATAAAATTGCTTGGTGTTTCCTTTATGAGAATAATTGATCCTTCTTGTAGTCCCATTGCAGTACTCCTGCAGAAAACTGTTTTTTTTTCTTCTGTTACTGTTCTCATGGAGCTTTTTATTGAGAAAATAAATTGTCAAGAATAGTAAAATCAGACATAACATCAGAAAACATTTTTGTGAGACCAGAAGTTTATTGTTTGATGAAAAAACAGTAAAGGTTCTAACCTCATCTGCGCTTAAGCTTTCATTGTCATGAAACCTTCTAGCAGGCAGAACCTAGCCAGACTTGTAAAACAAACAGAGGGAGAGCTGACGCGGTTGATTACAATTTCCAAAACTTATGACTTGGCTTAAAGACTGGAAGATGGCCATGGATATAGTTTTGAGTTTTTGTTTTTTTGGCAACAAGGTATGAAAGCTATCAGAAGTTCTGTTGTTGAGACCTTAGATAGCATCAGACCTAGTCAGCCAAATGGAGTTAGAAATTTCTTGTGGTTTTAACCTTGTTCCTAGTTTGATAGCAGATGATTCAGAGTATGCAGTGGGTGGTTTATGACAGCCTGTACAACTGAGGTTATAATATGGCTACTGGGTGAAGTCTGTCTGACATAACTAGCTAAACCTTTTTCTACTCTACAAAGACAGGAAGATAAGAATTTGTCCCACATGTGGAAGGCTGCTTTCCAGAGACCATGCAAAGTGAATTTGCCAAAACTGTTTGCAGAACTCAATGATTCTTCATCATTGTGTGGTTCAAATAACTCTTCTGATCTCCAGTCCAAAAGTGGATAGTCAATGTTTTGTAATGGGATCTTTCTACAGCTTCAGAATAACCCCAGATGAAACATCAGAACATGCCAAAAACCAGGTGGGAATGCCAGAATTAATGTCACCTCATTCTTCAAGAATATTGCACAGAACATGCCATTGACAAAGGCATGAATTCAGTCTAGATGTTGAAGTTCACTCTGCTAAAATGACAAATTGATCAACATTCAAAGGAGGAAAGTGATCTTGACAGCAAAATGTGAAGACTCAAGGAAAGCAGAGCCTGACGGATGCAAAGGCATGGACCTGAGAGGGAGTTAAGGTCATGTAGGTAAGAAGGATCACCTGTGGCTAAGCCAGTTTGGGAGGGTGTTTGGTCTGCAGCTGTTTCTTGAATACTGAGTTTATATGCAGAAAGAGAATGTGAGAATTTGCAGCTTGCATGGGAGTGCTGGGAAGTGTAGTAGAGCAAACGTAGTCAAAGGATAACCTCTCACAACCTGTTAAAGCTCTTATGACTGAATACTGCTTGCTGATGGTAGACTGTCCTTAGAAAAGGTCTGAGAATTCGGAGGCCTTAATGCAATATCTGGAAGCTGCAGAAAGTCTGAAAAGGAGTATTCCCTGCTTGTAGTGGCTTTCCTCAAGAGAAGCTGAAAGCATTTCCCCTGGGCCTTGCTGTAGAAATGCTTACTTTGCAGTTAGCCAACATGCCCAGCTGCCCACAGCCCATGCTCCTGCAGCTTGCTTGCTGCTGTTTGCCTCAAGTAAGTCAGAATATTTCTAGTAACTGCAGTCATGCATTTACAGTGCATTGAAGAGCTACTGCTGACCTGGCTGCTGATCTGAAACAGGCTAGACCATTTAACTTCAGGTGTGGAGTGATATTACCAGCAGATTCCACATCCGGCAAGAGTTCAACTCCTTCTGCAAAAAGGGAAACACTGAAAACATTGCTTTAGCAAAAAGCAGGTCTACTTTTTGCACTAACACAAACATACTGTGTTTGTGTTAGTGTATGTAAATGTGTGTAGTTTAAGGATCTGGCGGACAGACCAACAACTTACAGACTGATTTACAGACTGATACACCTGCAAGAGTGTACAGGTACTTGGAAGACTGCGTCCAGGACGCAGGACTGGAAAAGTTTTGTTTCTTTCTTACATCAGGGAAATACCTAATTATGCAGTTGGGCAGTTGAACAGCTCGATGAACAGTATAAAGAAAAATAGATTAAAAAATATCCAGGAAAATGGAGGCTAGTTAGCTCTTTCTTTTCTGATGGATCTATTAAATGAAATCATATTCTAGCACACAACTCTCAGCTATGATCTCACAACTATTAGTTAAGCTTGGTCATATGAAAATGCCATTTCTTTTCCCAGTAAGAAACCAAGGTTTGTCTGTAGCTTCTCCCCTGAGGGCTTGTGTGCTCAAGACTCTCTCATGTGCTGTTGGCTAATGCAATAGGCAGGTTGTAGTAGCATCCAATTCTTAACCTCTAAATCCCTATCCCAAAGAGGTAGATAACTTATGGTTCAACTGGCAGGGTGCAGTCTTCAACAATGCTGGAACACTACTTTAATTCATACCCCTTGAGCTGTTACAGACATGCCACTGCATCCCTAAGAAACATACACGGATCATAAATAAGGTTAGATGTTATTTTAAGTAATAAACATTGAGATACAGAAGCTTCATTGCAGCCTTCTGTCTTCGCCTGTCTCTTCATTTCAACTATTTTTAGTTTGCAGTCAGCATTATGACTGTGAAATCAAGGAACACTTGGACAATAGGTACGTAAATAATTATGGATAGGTCTCCAGAGCCTTAAACATTAGCAGAGAATTCAAGTTAAATACTGTCTGGGACTATTCAATGGCTTGGAAATGTTGCTGTGCTTATACATATTGATATAATTTAATTTCCTATGGTGAAAAAACTAACCTGGACATTGGCAGTGGTGGAATGGTCCGCACAGAAGCTTTGAGAGCTTGCAAATCTATGTATTACTGAACGCAATTCTGCAGAATGAGCTGGAGCCATCTTCTGCTTACACTTCACAACAGTGATCTCTGAGAACTTTATACAGGTTAAAACTGATTAAAGCTGTGTTATTACTCATTTAAGAGTTACCCTGCCTTGTGACAATACTGCAGTGTTGCTGAAACCTGTTTGAGATATTAACTGCTAGAGTTGTCAAAGAAAACATACTGCACATCTGCAGACATGCCTGAGAGTAAAAACAGATATTTTTATACTGGTTTTCCAATCCATATTTAAAATATGAGTTAAAAAATAGCTTGTAAGGATGAAAGCTAAGTGTATATCAAGGGATACTGCATTGCTGTTGCTTTGGGTTGTGATAAAAAATGACAATAGTGAAGAAAACCTGTGTAAACTACTGAACCTTTTTCAGTAACTTGCTTTTTCTGCATGTGTTTTTCAAAGACAGCTCTTTGATATTAAGTCACCCCTTGAAAAAGTCTCTTATGAAGTATTAGTTAAAGGGTGCAGAAAAGTAAGGCTTTTATGCAGAGATATAAAAATATTTTTTTTAAACATTGAAATTTCTATTTATGAAAGCACTATGCAGACATTGATGTTGGTAAGAATGTTGCAAAATTATCATGTAGATTTTCTCTATTTGTTTTTATTTCCTTTTCAAAGTTTGTGAGAATAATTTGTTTTGATGTGTCTTTGGACGGCTGGATCATGCAGGACAGTAACATAGAAGACTTTCACCTCCCTGGGTCACCCCTGCAAATGCAAGGGTAGGAAGAAATAGTACAGGAAGAACTTCTTTAAATTGAGGGTGGCAGAGCACTGGAACAGGCTGACCAGGGAGGCCATGGAGTCTCTAGAGACATTCAAACATCACTCAGATACATTCCTGTGTAATCTGCTGTAGGTAACCCTTCCCTGGCAGGGTACCAGATGATCTCCAGAGTTCCCTTCCAACCCTAACTATCCTGTGATTCTGTGAAATTATAAAAAAAAATATATATATTTAGCACCCTCTTTCCAACCTTTGGCATATGATTCAAAAGAAGAATTTTTCTTAAGAAGACATCACCAGATATTTACTTATCATGCTAAAAATAATGCATGGCCTAAGCCTCATAATTTGAAAGAGGTGAGCTACTTTCATTAAAATTTCAAACATGCTCAATTCTAAGGTAAGATGTGAGGAAAATTTTGGGAATCTGCTTTTGAAAACTGGTGGGCAACTTCAATTATGAGCAGAGCTATTACTGTTTAGGCTCGATCACGGAAATTCACTTTACAAAAACTGAGAAGCTGGTATTTTATTCTAGTAATGGCATTGAGGAGTTGTGATTGATTCTGCAGAAGTGACAGAGATGTATCTGGACTAGGCAAGAGAATAAAGCCTGCGAAATCAAACTGAATATATTTTTTGAGACTTTATTTCAGCACTTGATAGAAAACTGCAGTAACCCTAACAGGAACAAAATTCAAGTCAATATTACAGAAAGAATAAGAAAAATCACCAGTGAATTTCCATGTCAAAGTACAACCATTTACCATTCATTCTTTACATCTGTTGAAATTTTTACATGTTTCTGAAAAACAGACTGCCTTAGTTTGTTGGCAATCCACAACTATTTTGAAAGCCCAAATGAAACTAGGTTACTGTACTGTAACATAGTATGACATTACTATGAAAGACTCAAGACCCCTCCCTCCCTCTCTGATCTCATTTGAAGTGTGACAACATCAGATTGGCATTGCTAATGCACAGCCCCCCCAGTGTACACTGGGTCTCATTTTTGCATGCTCTGAACTAGCCTTCCATACCCTCTTCACTTCAGACCTGTAGATGTCAAGGACTTCTAGCCTTGAGTAGGCAGGAATAATTAGTACACATGAACAAAACACATTTATAAAAGACAACATTTTAAAACTAAATGTGCTTGGTCTTGGACCTTCTACAGTCTGCACATGATCTGCAGTTTGATCTCAGGAAAACTATTTCAGCTTCAGACAAAAACATTTGGAATTTTAAGAGACTACTGAAAAGTCCTGAGAACAACCTTAAGAACATTGCTGTTATAACTCAGTAAAATCCATTAATGTTTCCCATAACATTGAATCTAAACATGCATCAGTGTGAACCATGAATGACAATTTCAAGTTGCAATATGGCCTAAAATTTCCAGATATCACAGAAACAAATGGTTGAGGTCATTCATGACACAACATTGCACAATGTAGAATAGAGTGCCTCTTTTAAATACGTATATGGAAATTCCAGAAGTGTGATGAGACAAAAGCAGATATATATATTTGAATTAATTTATAAGACATGTTAAAGCTACTATTTAATAAAATAAAAACTGATTACTAGGTAAGAAAATCTTTTTTGAAATGCTTTCTCTTTTAAAAATGTACAAATTCCCTGCCGGCAATCTTACAAAACACACACATGCTGCAAAAATGAAACATACACGAAGAGGAGCAATGACAAATTACCTCAGCTTTCATCACTACTTCACTTGATTGAAACTGTTCTCATGTTCCATTAAATATAATAATATATTTGGAAAATGTAAATAACCTAATTATATTTTCTTCTTTCAAGCTGCCAGGCACCAGTCATATATCGCAGTCGTATAAAAAGAAGATCCCTGCCCATCTGCAGCCAGCTCCAAACTTCTACTAACTTAGAACCTGTGATTAATGAAGAAAAAAATCAGGACATTATTAGAAAAAAATGAGCACTGGCAAGACACACACCTAAGCAGTCTTGAAACTCTGCATTTTCAGCACACTCAGTCACACAACCTAGATCTTAATATTAATAAAAATTTATATTTTGAAAGTTATGGCTTTATAGTAATTACATTATGCTGCAGGTGGGAGACTCCAGTTTGCAAGCAGCACAGTAATTCCATGTATGTGACAAGATGCACAGTCTTCTCCATGACAGGAGTAAATAGGAACCTGAACACCAATAATTAGTCAAATGATCTTTTTATCAACTTTGGAGAAGAGGACCACCACCTTATCTTACAGTGGTAATATGAATGTGCCAATCTTCAGGCAAGTAAGGAACCTACACCACAAAACCAAGCTTTCTTCCATTTCTGCTAATATTTGTGATAGGTGTAATGCACGTGTGGAACTGCATCCTTTCTAGCAAAGCTGTCTCAGGATGTTCTCTACTTGCATCCTTCATCATCACTGCAGTTCATTGCACTATCTGTTGTTCAGGAGTTGTGTTGAGGGGAAGAGATTCAGATTGAGAAAAGACAAAAACACAAAAAGGGTAAAAAAAAATGGAGGAACTGCATTTGATGGGAGGTAAGTGAGCAGAAGCAAGCAGTACCTCTTCAGCTGGCTTTGCTATGACAAAATATGCATGGAGCTATACTTTCCAGTAACCCAGTGTCAGAGACCTCCCTACGGGTCTGAAAGAACATCACATCTTCAGAAGAGATGGTGCCTCAGAGGAGGCCTTAATAGCTGAGAATTCTGGAAGGCAAGACACAGTGAAATGGAGTTGAATCAATAAGCGACAATGGTCAGACTTCCTGCACAGTGTTTTACAATTGCTCTATTTTTACTAACACATTACAGCAAGAGGACATATTAAAGTAGTGTTTTGTCCTAGCAGTATAACTACCTACTTTTGCCTCCAGTGGGAGTGCAGAGTTTCTCTCCCTTGTTACTCCTTCACCTACTCTTCCTGTACCAAGCCATGGAAGAAGGCTGGCAAGGACAGGAAGTTCAAAATTTGTATGGAAAGAAGGCTGTATGTTATCAAAACTGAGTGAAACATGGGCAGACCACTGGATACTTTATTCTGGATTGACATGTAAGGAATCTTACAAGAATATAAACAATTTGCTTACCTTCTATTTCAGTCCAGTTAACAGCAACTTCTGCTATAGGTATTTTCAGGCGCTGGGCTATATAAAGAAGTTCCATGTCAAATGCCCTGAAGAAGAACAGGAAATAGAAAATACAGTCACACTTATTTCTAGAAGAAAGACAGCGGCAATGTTAATTAAATCCCTTGCCTGATTTAATTGGTATCAAGCGCATAACTGAACTAATTGTTCTGTTACGCAGTTGATATCAGTGCTCTACAGGTCAGATGCACATGGAAGGGAAATTTATTTCCCTGACTGAAAATCTCAGAACACAGGCAATATACCATATTACAACAGTAACAACAACACTTCACTTCATTCTGTTTTTGAAAGTATAGGTCATGCTGTATTCAGACCACTGCTCGCTTTTCATTGCGGCCACTATCGTGGTTTTAACATTTTTAAAAACCATGAAGACCAAGCAGTCAAACATACAGTGTCATTCCACATCTTTAGGAGTTTCATCGAAGGGGACAACTACCTGCTGTGGCTTTACACCAATTTGATGATCTCTCCTTGTACTTTCTAAGTCAAGAAACTCAAGGCAGCAGCACAGAAGTGAGAAATTACCTAAGTTACTGTGCATAACAAAACCTGAACAACAGTTTTACTTTATCCAGTGACCATTTAAAGCACAACATAGAAACCCTCTTGAGACACTTGTGTTTTTTGCTGGCACAATTTTTTGCAGGTTGTGCAGCAAAATGAACTGGGGAAGTGATCCTGCTGTAAATCAGCTGCCCCTTTCTGCCCACTTTGTCCAAAATATACTCAATCCTCTCAGTTCTCTGCACAGAGAATTGTTTGTGTGTTTCATTGTTGCAACTGCATGCTCAAATGGGCCTTCTGGACCCGAAGCACTGAAGCTTTTGATATCAGACAAGTAGCTTAGCAGCTTGTAACGCTCATGCAAAAATCAGCATATGAAACTGCCAGTAGCTACTATTGACAAGGGTGAATGCAAATCACAATTATGAAGATTCTGGTGATTTTTGTTAAATTTCTTAGATTTACTGACTGTTAGGTCTATTTTTTTTTTCCTCTTTGTAGTCTTCGAATGTCACTAGGGATGTTCTTGTTCCTTCAATGAGGTTTAATAACTGGAATTTAAGCTAAACAGTCCCCCATTCCCCTCAGTAAGCAGCTTTTTAAAATACTAGTCCCTATTGGAAAAAAACTGTCAATGGCCTTCCACATGTAGTTTCCACTAGATTTAAAATATATTCAAATATAGAGGTTTTGTTTTTTTTTTTTTTCCCAGAAAACTAACCTTGAAGGTTAAGGAACTGGAAACATTTTAGCCAAGCTGTTGGTAAGATTCCCAGTTTGAAGTCAAGGGAACAGATGTTCAAGGCCAGCTTACAGGAGGGGTCTTGAAAATGCAGCTGTGAGGCAGTCAAGTATGATTCAACATTAGTCCACATTTTCTCTCAGTAACTTCTTAAGTTTAGATTCTCCTTAAATTCTCATTGCTAAGTCCAAGACATTTTTCTTTTAAAATGAAAAAAAAATCTTCTCTTACTGGAGAAAATGTATGCAATAAAAACCCCACATTACTCATTCATGCTTCAAGGGTTGCTTGAATTCAAGTCATTGGTAATTCCATTTAACATTACAGAAAGGGTAGAAAGAGACAGACAGGTGATCAAGAGCAGGCTCAGAGTCATACTTTAGCAGGCTGCTAGCCAAGTTCAGATGTTACTTCCTTCTACCTCAAACCACCCTTTCCTTTTTAGCAGTGTATTTCTACTAAACTATTAATGAATGCAACAACAGCAGTCAACTTTGAAATGTGCTGCAAAGGCAGCATAAACAGATATTATCTACAGAGACTACGCTTACTGTGTATGGAGAGTTTAGAGCTATTTTCTAAATTTGATTTTGATCAGGACACAGACCTTTTAATTGTCACCAAAACAGTTACAGGAATACATTTTTTTTCCTTGGTGAATTGAATCTGCTCAAAGCAGCCTTGCCATTTTACTGCTTTCTTTAAATGAGGGCTGAATATTATTTCATTAATTACGCCACAGTCTCTTTTGCTGAAGTTATATTATTTAATTTTTTTGCTGACATTTTATGTTTGTAAGCCAAAACGTCCATGTATTCACCTTTGAATGTTTATGAATCATGTGTATTAAGACTAAACCTAATTTTGTAATACTTACTACTTAAATGACTAAAAATCTTAAGAGACGCAGAATAATTGTCTGATGAATTAGACTATATGAGCTCCTCTAAAAGTATTACTACATAAGGTATTAGCCTAGTGAACTGTTATTTGCAACAATTCCTGTGGACAACTGATTACTGGAATGTCAGCATATACATCACAGAACAACAACATCAAATAGTTCTGTGAACTACAGTGCTCAAAGTAAAAGATTAAAAGTACAGAAATTAATCAGGTTGAACACTAATATTGTTACATGTGGTTGCCATTTGGGTAACAGTGAACATATCCCAAAAATTAAAAAAAATCCTATTCAAAGCTGAAGGGAGAATGATTTTAGTAGAATATCACTGGGGTATCTTTTTTCTTCCCTTTTCCCCACCACCTTTCAGTATACCAGAATAGTTAATCAGAGAATAAAGACCGCAGTATGTTCAATACACTGGTAGCATTACATCCATAATGCAGATCACCAGA
Organism: Manacus candei; assembly: GCF_025592945.1. Taxonomy (NCBI): domain Eukaryota; kingdom Metazoa; phylum Chordata; class Aves; order Passeriformes; family Pipridae; genus Manacus; species Manacus candei. The sequence goes on along the minus strand of NW_026138062.1, from coordinate 30,059,517 downwards.
CACAGATGGTATAGAAGAACCATACAGAAGCTTCCACAGCCAAGATTTAAGTGTGGGTATGTTACATGGAGCCTGTCCTAGAGGAGATCAAAGCCACACCAGTAGATGAGTCGGTGAGTGCGATTTGCCAGGAAGCCATTTGTGACTAGTTAATATGAGACAAAAGCACTCTTAGAAACAGAAGGTATTACTCATACCATGTACTTCATCCTGCTGCAGAGACTGAAAGTAGGTGCCTCTTGGAAGAGGGACACACAGCTCAGAATACCTAAGTTTGGCTCCAGCCTGAATGAATTCAGGCTCCAAGCTAAGTTTAGATCCAAAATTTAGACACACAAAAATAGATGGTGTGAACAATTTCCCCACCTATTTCTAACAGTGGTTCCATTATGTGTTAATTGACACTAATATGTAATGTAAAATAAAGAAAAATTTCTCCAGGTAGTTGTGTTTTGGTTAAGTTACAATTTAAGACAATGCTGGCTAAAATTCATTTGAACACCAAGTTGGTAGGTGTTTAATTGAATTCCATCCTTTTAAACTGAACCCTTAAAATGCCTGAGCTTATAAAATACGTATCCTGAAAAATTATTCTGTATTTTAAAATTGCACTAGGACTCTTCTTTTTTTCCTGGTCCTATATTACGAGTTTCAAAAAATAAATTCAGACCTTCAGTTATAAAGTTTTAACTGGAATTCAGGACTTTTGTACACTCATAATATGTTTTTCCAGTAAACTCTTAATGGGTAGAGAAAAATTCCAATAGTCAAAGAGGTCTGAGAATGAAACAAGATGTCAAATGGGTTAGTCTGCCAGCACTGCTCTAGCTAAACTGGGGCTTTTGAAAGTCCACATATCTGTGTGCCAGGAGCAAGACTTTTTGTAAAACAAAAGAGACAAAGTTAAAATAGCAAAATGTTTTTGTGTTGATTAGACATTAATAAACAATTCTATGTGCCATGCAGAAAACCAGGAAAAAAAATCATTCCATTGCTTGTGTTGGTCTACAATGCCAAAGAAGTGGGAAAAAAATCCCTGTAGCAATATGAATGCTTATTTTTCTGTAATTTTTATATGGTGAGTCACATTTAGAGATTAGTGACAAACTGGATAAACAAATGTTAATTTCTTATATTGATCTTTCCAGTTTTCAAAGTGAAATAGCATGGCTTGTTCAGTGCACAAGGCAACTTTTATAGACAAAAGTAATAGCACCATTTGATCTAACCAGTGATCTCCTGGCTTGGGTAATATCATAATAAATTGCAACTTCACAAAAGTTTGTCAATCAAACCAGGACTAGAACTATGTTTTTTATCATTATTCCAGGTAGGACAGTAATAGCTGCTATGTCTGGTTCTCCTAAGGATGGACATTTTCTGGCTGGAAGGAAATTTATAATTATGTTTGGTTGTCAGAAGAAAGCAATGACCAAATTCAGGATAGGAAAATTCTGCCAGTGAGACCATTTAATTTTCCAGTATTTCTCCTGTGCATCAAAATTTAACACAGTTACATTTCTCAAGTCAAGACTGTAGATGCAGAACTAGACCTTCTTTTGTAGCCTGAAGTAATTACAACTGTCTCTGTTATGTTTTTATAATATCTCTTTTAATTTTCTTTTAAGTCTTAAATTAAAAAATGTGCTCCATCCATTTCTGAAAAACAGATTAATGGTGTAATCAGATTCAGAACCTAAAACACAAAGCATATGCTCTCTGTTCAAAAGGTTGCTCTCATTTCAAACTAATGTCAAAACACTGCTATTTAGAAAGTAAATTTCAAGAATGTTTGGTTTGCATTCATATATACAGAGCCAGCTCTCCAAAGAACAGTTAAACAAAAAGACAATGAGAATACTCACTAAAAAGCTAGTTTAGGATTTAGGCATTACTACTTAATATTGAATATATAAACAGTTTGCAAAATCTATTGATTTTCAAATTCTTTCTTAACTTTAAGGGTAGATTAACAAAATATTCTAGGAAATCTGTTGGTCTCTCTTTAAAAAGTGTTACATGATCCTTATTGCCGTAATGATAAAACTGTAATTTTTCCTTGTATACTTCAGTTTGCTTTCAAGATTTCCTAAATATAAGCAACTATAAATCAAATTCACCACAGCAAGAAGAAAGATGTGGTCTGTTTCCTAGTATTTGCAACATTAAAGAGGTGATATTGCCATCAATGTCCACTGGAATGGAAAACATGAAGAAAGCATAAAAAAGTGAAGGTCTAAGCAGGTAGGAATTACTAGGTAGCTGATTTTATAGTAATTTTATATTAACATCATGAGTAAACACGTTTTGCATGAATTTTAGTCTAAATATTTGTTATGTGCTCACATAAGAATTCACCTAGCATTGTAGTACCCCAAAAAATCCAAGCATGACAAAACTTGAGCAGACATGACAGATGATCTGGTTTTCGCAGAAGCCTCACATTCATTCCCCTCATCAGCTCACCACATGCTCCAGTGCAGCAGCTGGGGAGCCCTCGACAGACTCAAGGACCAGGATGCTCTCAGATGGCTTTTATTCGATTAAATGATGCTTGTTTGTTGAATATTCTCCAGCACTCTCCATTATTCACCATTATTCCTAGAACATCTGAGCTCTGACCATCCTGAACTGAACTCTTCTTTCAATATCTAACAGAGCTGCACTTCACTTGTAGGATTTTAAGACTCCAAGAGAATCAAATAATTTCTTCAGATGTTGAATAGCTCCAGTGCAGTGATGCAGAGGCTGTAACAAACCCAGCTTTCAGAGCCTTTTACCCAATATCAAGATAGTGGTTTCTCTGCAACTCATTCATACTGGTCTCAGTATGAATGAGTTGTTCTGTAACACAGCTGGGGACCCCACATTGTTCCAGGTTCCAGCAGAAATACAATACTGATGACTACTTCTTACTCTTACGTCTTCATACTCGTGGTAGGTACAGAACCTCTATGACACAATATCTAACCAGTTTTTATTTTCCTTTTTACACATGTTATGCAATGGAAAGGTATTAGGGGCCAGATTTGTTTAAAAGAAAAGGTTTCCACTACCGGCCTATTTCTGATTCTTACATAATTACATACAAAAGTATCTATGGAAGATCTGTGGGATGACTATTTGACGTCTCTATCTAATTTCCAACTGCAATTACTGCACTTGTTTGTACAACACTGACATTTACTTAGGCCTATAATTTCTTTTAATTTATCCACTCTCCCCATATCCCCCATATCTCCCCATGTCCCAGTTTATTTCCAGGTCTTATAAATATTAACTGGGAAAGGGACAGTACTCAGTTTTGTCCACTGCCAAGTTATCTTCCAGTTGCACATGCTAAATGACTAGCTGTGAAGATGGTAAGTACCTTTTGAATCCTTATTGAATTTTTTTTCTTTCTTCAGCGATGGCAATAATCTGAGTTTCTCTCCTCTAAGAGGGTTTCAGTTTCCACAAAACTTGCCAAAGCTTTTGATCTTCAAATCTCTACTGTTCTGCCAGATTTGGTTTAAATTAGCCAATAAACATGAAATTGAAAGCAGGGAAACACAGAGACTGTTGATGGACAGATGAAGATATAACCAGACAATATATTTCCTGTTTTAGCAGAACATTAAACCAAACTAAAAAAAACCCAAACAAACCATTGTTGTTTTAGGCAAATTTGTGACTTGGAATTATCTGAAGAGCTTCTTTATTGGAAGAATTTGTGTTATTCTTTCCTTGACAAACAAAACAAACATTCCTCTTCACTAACCAGTACATTTTTGATAAATAAGGGATTAGTTTTTGGATTACTGCAAATAAAAGTGCAAGACTAGAAGGCCAATTTTATAGCAGTACATACAAGGTGCAATGAATTAAGATATGAAAATCTGGTGTGTTACACATCAACAATATAATTACTATAAGTCAGCAATATCCTTTTTTCATTGCCTCTATTCCCAGATAATGGGGTACAGCACATTTATTTTTACTCTTTCATTCCTTTGGTGCTACAAAATTGAAGTGGCAGAAGAAAACTTGTTAAGATTTTTTCTGTAGAAAACACTTCATATAATCAGTAAGTGCAATTAGAATCAGAATCTTCAGTTTGAAAAAAAATAAAATTTAAGATTGCATTTTTACAGCTTAAACTTATTATCCTCATTTATTTCTTTCAGTTTTCTTCTTGAAGAACTTAATTTATAAAGTGAAGTTAAATAGGGCAACTTTGGGATGTGCACATCTGGACCTCACATATGTGTTTAACCATCTATTTAGAAAATCCCTCTATGTGAAATTTACAGAACTTTACAGATCAAGTTTGGGTTTGGAGATAACAGCACAAATCATACTTCTGGCTCAGCTATAGTTTCCTTTAGAGCAATACGCAAAACCACTTGGGTAGAAAAGTGAGACCAAGTGATTTTCTGAACATTGACTGCTCACATTTACAGATTCCATACAACAGAAGCTCTATGTTCCACACTTGTGTGCCCAAACACTACATTCACAATTTCATTCTGGAGGAGCAACGTAGCTCAGCTATCACTGCCAAACCTCAACCTAAAACTAGATGTATTGGAATTGACTAGGCACTGTAGGCTTGCACTCATTTTTGTACGGGAACACTGTTCAGTAATTCTGTTCTCTGTCAGCAAGCAGTAGCCCACGAGAGATTTTCTTGAATGAAGACAACAGTTTGAAAATATTTGATTATACTTAATTAAACTATCCTTTTTAGCAACAATTTCGGTGCAGGAAATTTACAGAAATTATAGTAATTGTGTGGAAACAGTGTTTCAGTCCCTTAACAGTACTCATGACTGTATCACTCATAAGGGAAATGTTCTAGCTAAATTACAACAAAAGGAGCTCTAAAATAATTCAAAGAATATGAATCATCTTCTATTGTCTCAAACTAATGATATGTATCAGTAGTCCTCTCATCAAATATTTTAGCAAGAAAAGAAAAGAATAAGCATTTCCTTTCACTTTGAGTCTTCAGCAATTACAAACATCAGATATTGATTCTAGGTAAAAGGTTTTGCTTAAGCAGTACTGAATTGTAAAGAACATAGAATTTCTGGCAATTACCAGGATATTTGAACATAACAAGAAATCTAAGCTGCCATGCAAGCAGTACTACAACTGGTTAAACTGAGCAGCTAGGATTTATATACAGACATGACATGTTTCATAGTAGCTGCAATACTAAAATTACTTTTTCAAAACCATGTTCCATTTTTAAAAAAACCCCAACAACAAAAAAAAAAGGAGCAATTTGCCACTCTTCTATATGAAGAGTTGAGAAAGTCTGCAAGGCAGCTTCTCTGATTAGAAGTTTAAATCCTCACTCTGTGTCCCTGATCTCTTTGACACAGAGAAACCAAACAAGGAAGTGGAACCTGTACATACGATGAGTTTGAAAATAAGAGCGCTGTGGACAAAAGGCAGTAAGTAAGATGGTTTCATTTAAGTGATGAGTGAAGTGCTTGAACAGAGCTGTCTTACAGGACAATAATCCTGTTTTGTGACAGCTTTCAAAGTTTGTAAACTATTTCTGTTTTGCACTGGAAGGGAAATAGAACGTATCAATTGTTACAGTGAAACAAAATTACAGCTGAAAGGGAAAGACTTGCCAGTCAAGCACAGCCTAGGATAAGGGAAGTCCCAAGTTCTTTTTTCTGCTTTCCCCAATTCACAGCAGTTTTTCACTTGGAAAAATGCTTTATTAAGTAAAGCAGGAACCTGCACCTGGATTTCAAATAATGAATGGGAAGACCACAGTATCTTCTGCACGATTCTTTGGGAATTCCCCAAGGAAAAGAAGAGTGAAGGAGGAAGAGCATGGCATGTTACACACTCTACTCCACTGGACACTTACAAGCTATTTTTTCCCTCTGTCTAGTCCTCTTGTTTTTCTAAAAATTGGCTGAATAGATGCAATAAATTCAAAAGTTACCAAGACAGACAATGGACAATAAGCCAGCAGGACACCATAAAGTGCTACTCCTAAGAATACACATTTAAATTAAACAGGTTCCAGCTGCTAGTCCAACACAAAAATTAAAAAAGTTTTTAATTATTAAAAACCCAGATGGGAGCATCTCCTGTTATTTGTCACCCAACTTCTTTCATTCAAGACTGAATGATCTCCAGAGCTTGCACACACCATGTTAAGGCACTTAAGAGAACACAACTAGAGAATGCACCTTTTTGCAGTATACGATGGACCAAGTAAATATCAGGTCTTAAGTAAAGGCTACTGTGCAAGATAATATTTCATTTTATATTTCCAGCAATGTTACACAGTCATCTCTTTTCTTCTTTTGCTTTCAGAGATATATTTTATGTTCCTGGTAAATGTTCTCCCAGCCTACTCTTTGGTTACATTTTTGTTCTTGATGCAATAATCACGTGGATAAGTTTGTCCATGGACTCCAGAGGCTGGAGTTTGGATTTGCAGAGGTCGCTCTTAGTCTTTTTTCAAGACAGTTCCTAAACAACCAGAACTCTGATCTACAAATCACTTCTGAACTCACTGCTGGTCTTAAGCTCAATTTAAGCGATTGTATCTAAGACTGCAAACCAAGTATCATGTAAAATCTTTAGGAGCCATCAATTTAACTGGTAAGCATCTCTGGGTGAAAAGAGATGCCTTCAAACCTAACAATTTAGAACCTCACTTGAAAAGTGAGAAGATGCTCAGCTTATTATGCAACAGCCTTTGGCTTAAATTAAAATCCATAGGTTGTGCCTTTCAAAAAGTGCTCCAGTCCCAGGTTAATGGTGGATCTGGTGTGGCTTCTTTGGCTCTGTGACAAAGAACACAAGGCTGCCACTAGTGCCAAAAGGGAAGTGCTAAGAGGCTGCATGATTGTCAGACAGTGAAACTGTGCACTTGCTTCACAAAGAGGCATTCCTGGGTTATGATTATCACTCCTAAGACTATTTATACCTGTCATATTTTAGATTCATTAAAGTACATTAACAATTCTGGAGGCAGAACAGAGTTCTTGATGTCTTCAGACTGAATTTAAGGTGAAATTCTGGTCTCAATAAATCCTATACAGTTGCTTATCACAGCTTCATTCTACCGTTTCAGATGCCACTAAGTAGAGAGAAACATCCCAACATCTAAAAGACTGTTCTGCAACTGTTTTATACCTATTGCACTACAGAATGGGTATTTTCTTCCCACCGTAGTAGTCTTTCTGTCATTTTGTTTCAGACTAGGGACAGCTGGATGACGAAATGAAATGGGCTACGTATTTCAAACAAATCAGTTCTACCTAACCGGTCGATGATTCCTTTATTAAAATCAGGAATACGTGGAGAAACAGGAAACAGAGCACAGACACATCCTAAAAATTGTACTTTTGTATTAAAAGATAAAAGTCCTCTCCCCTATGTAGCAAGACCTTCAAAGATGAAAAGAAATATGAGTACACTGAAGAAAGTTTATCTGCATTCAGTACCTGATCATACAAAGAAGCATTTTTCCTGGGTTCAAATTTCTGAACGTTACCAGTGTATCTTGCTTTGAACTTTTGTAACTATTTTAGTAGTTGTGTATATATTTTAGAATTATTTCAAGTATTAAGCATCAGTATAAACAAAGCTTACTCATGAAAACATTCAACATGATGAGCACATCCAATGATGCTGAAAAAATGAGCCCAGCAACGTGTCTGTTGCAATACAAGTCCCATGCCTGTACTTTGTCAACTACTCTCTGCCAAGACATCAGAAAACCAGATGCAAGATAAGGTCATGTGCCTATGCATCACTGTTTATTCCACAAGAGCCACACGCAGAACAGTACTGTCTGTGTGTTCAAAACTCACAAATTTTACAATGAGTAAAAATTACACCACTTTACCAAGAATTGAGATACTCTTTAAACAGTTGGCTGCTAATTATCCTTAAATCACTTTAAACAGGTTTCAAGATCTGCAGGTCAAGCTCTTGCACTGCAAGGGAATCAGTAATAAATGAACTCATTTTCCTTCCACTCTAGCCCCAGTACTGGTTACTAGTTACCAATTTTATCAGGGTTTAGAGGCTCTGTTCGTGACATGTTCTCAACTCAAAAAATTAAATCCATAAATTGGAACACTGACTGAAACAAGTACAAAGTGCCTGAAATCCAGAACACATCCTCTGTATATGATGGACCACAATCTACACTTATGACAATCTTTTCCTTATTTTTAGCTTCCATTCTTTTACAAATATTGATTCTGTAATTGCAAAACCTGTAGAGCAGATAAGCTCTAGAACCACAGGAAATAGCCATTTGGTTCTGTATAGGAATATAAATTAAAAAGTTATTACTTAAACTAGTATTTCAGAATCAGTGGAATCTTGTATTGAGAACCATATAAAAACCTCAAAGTACTATACTTTTCTGCTTCTTCTAGCTGCACTTCTACTGCTAAATTCTGAGCCTAAATCAGTCTTTTCTACAGTTTACAGATAATCTAAAGTTTATTACAGTTTGCATATGGTGCGTACAAATTACTTCAATTTATTCAGGTTTGGGTTAGCTTACACTGTTTACTGTATGAATACAGTATATGTGTTTAACAGCACAGATAAGCATGCAGCATTCCTAGGAAATGAATGTTTTCCTTAAATATTGTGCAATGGAAGGGTAACAGAATGAAGTACTTGTTGCACTGATGTACCTTCAAACAAATAAAATGCCATGGTGTTAGAAAAACACATAACCTCAAATTAAATAAATGTAACGAAAATGAAAGGTTTAGCATTGTTCTCGTGCTACTATTTCTCACATAAAATCTCTCAAATCTACAGCTGCTGCTGCCCTCGTAGCAAAAAGCATCAGGGTCACACTGCTGCCTGTTGGCTCCTGTACTTGTGCTTCTGAACTCACAGGCACATCCCTTGCAGCTCTGGCTGGAAGCCTGCACATCACTTCTGGCACTCTGGGAAACTAGCTACAAGTACCTCACTCATATGTGTTTAAGCAGAAAATAAACCTCAGTTCTTTCAAGTCAAGCTCTCAAAAAAGAATGACTATCCAGGGAGGTGTTCTTGTTCCACAGGTTTTTGAATTTTTATTTACAATAAAAGTTCTTCCAAACACTGTCATTTAACTAAGGACCCTGAGAAAAGAAAACCTCTTTAAAAGAAGGTGAAATTAAGATGCATCCTTAAAGGTATACAGGATGACATCAGATAAAATGAAAATACAAAACAGTTAACAAAGAAAACTAAGTAGGCAACACATGGTATTTACACAGAACAGAACAACTTCAAAGAAGTTAAAGGAAGGATGAATAGAGCATTTTGTACTGTATTGAAGTAGGCTCACTGGATGCAAAGCAGTTAAGAACTCTGTGGAAGCTCTTTCTGACCGCCCATTCTTGAGGCTTCTAAGCTTACACCTAGGTCTTCAGACTTACACCTACATCTTCAGCTGGATTTCAAAAAAGTTGAAGAGAATTACAAAGGTCAATCTCTGTGCATGTGTATTAAACTAAAGCCATGAGAATTTATACTTACAGGTCATGGCTGGAGATGTTTTAGACCTTCTTCTACTTTTTCAATATCTGCAAATTTTGTAGCTCCATCTGCATCAGCCATAAGAATTTTTTTCCCCTGAGAACTAAAGACACCCTCCAATGAAAATAGTCAATAAAAATCAACAGTTTTGAAATCAGTATTTGTCATAAGCTATATGCAAAAGACTCCAAAACCCTAATGTAGTAACAAGAACAGTGATATCTCACAGATTCAACACAACAAGTGAGTCTTAATATTCTGCTACTAACCACAATTTACCAACTTGTAATAACATCTAAAGACTTTACACACTGTGTGGTGTCCCACAGTGACACACAATGCATGAACACAAAAGGCTAACAATCCCTCTGAAGAGAAGGTTCCAAACTAAAAGCTTCACAAACCAAAATCTAAAAGTCAACAAGTTGCTACAGTCAGCTGTAGAAGGGAGCACAAGAAGCAGTGATTAGCAGCTGCCACTGCACTGAATGGCTTTTCTTTGTCATTTCAGCTATGGAAAGGAGGATGCAGAGGTAGTTTTTCCCAACACTGTTTCAAGAGAATTCAAGAGCTATTTCTCAAAACTAATTTAAGATTCAGTCTTAAGTCACAGTCTCACTGCAAAACGTTTCTGATGCACAGGTCTCACAGTTTGTTTTGCCATATTCTTGGTCAGAAAAATTTCACAATTTTTGAAGGGGTCCAGACAGGAAAACAATGAGTAGTGGGTTTGACCAAAGTACTGTCACAACCAAGCATGTGTGAATTTGGAAAACCCTGTCAGGGAAGTAGTTGTATACACATCCACTCTACACTCTGCACTGCAAAAGTGTATCACACAGAGAATTTTCTCCTTCTCTTGAAATAACTTCAGAAGTATATACCTTACAAAAGTCCCATATGTTCTAATATAATGTTCTCTCCATTTCCTATATTTACTCATTTTTCATAAAAAAAATAAAATTGACACATTAAAGATAGAGCATAAAATACAGATAAAGACAAGTCACTGATAACTCACAGATGATACTACCCTTTTTCGTAAAAGTAAAGTGTTATTCATCTTAGGAAAAAATATTCCTTCAAAATGTCTAACAGCTGTTTTATTTTTAGGACAACATGATTTCAGGATAATGTCTATGTGAAAGCATAAATTGTGTTGTTTCTGCTATCGAGTGTGGGTGATGACAGTGGGCTTCAGTAAAAACAAACTTTGCTGGATGAGAATGCTTCTTTATTAGCCATTTTAAAAAACACATCTATGACCTGAAGAACAAAGTTTGCAAATTTGGCTGTATTTTGTCTACAAAAACTTAACTTTAATCTGTAACAGTTTGGTTGTTTGTTTTTTTTTTTTGGTTGGCTTTTATAAACACAAGTCTATTTCTAAGTGGAACTAACATGAATATGAAATTCAAGGGTTTTTTTACCCTTTGAAATCTCATACAAAAAAAGTCTTCATTACTGATCTTCCTGGCAAGAAAATACTGCTTCCAAGATCTCAAATAAGCTTATTTTGAAAAAGAGGTTTTGCTTTAATTTATAGAATCTGTACTCAGTTTTCTCATAATCATTTTGTTAATGCATTGAATTCAAAATGTCAATCAGCACAAGTTTATCTTCTGTATATTTGGTGGTTCAAACAGAAAAGGAGAGGAAAGTATCTATTACCATGCTGACTGCTTCTCCTTTCCCTTGATTTTTTACCGAAGAAAGCACTTACACTTTGTCACTTCCATATTTCTTGCAGTACTCCATTGCAACCTGACAGACACACAAAAAACCACCATAAAACAAACCCAGGAATCAAGGTAGAAGTTTACATTTGCTCATCTTTTAAAACAAAATAAATTAACAGCACAGAGGTATAACCACTTCAGTCAGCACAAATACATTGCCAGTTTTCGCTGGAGTCTGTTTGGGAAAATAAAAACTAGTTCACAGTCAAAACAAGAAGACTGAAGAAACTAGTCATGTTCAAAAGAACAGGATACTCCAAACCCCATCCTCCCACTCCAAAAACCTCAAACTTAATTTAACTTATACTATTACAGACCTTTTATATTAACACCAATAGTTAATAAAAGAAATATAATTTTCAACTACAGTCACCTGTTTATCACTTGTCTTGCTGCTGTTTGTGGTTTTAAAGAAAAATTCACATTGATCTAAAATCCCGTTCACATTGCAAAGATCTGCAGATTTTGTTCCATGCTGTGAGGAAGAGAAAGCATGAGTTTTCTCATCTTAATTTTTTCTAAAGGTTGTCTTGAGTGTTTGTAAATCCAGAGGCCTGCAGCCGTTGTATGCTCAGTTAAAAGAGATGCCAGAAGGAATGCACAGTAGTCAAAAATATTTACGAGCAATCCTTAATGGACAAGCTTAAGGAAAGTAAATCAAAAAGCAGTATGCATTTTAGTAGCTACCTCAAACATCTTCCAAGCAGTAGTAAAAAAAGCCCTCAAGTTAGTGACATACATCAAAGTTGAACCAGAAGAATACAGAACTATTTTGAAAATACTACTACTGACACAGGGATTTTTAAATAAACAATGCCAAGAAGAGTGTGAAGAAGAACTATGTCAGATGTTCTGTCAATCACAGTATGAATTGGGTATTTTAAAAGACTTTTTAGCTTCCTCAAGTTCATATTCACATCATCACTATGCATACATAGAGTATTTCATAAGAAATTTCTTGAAGTTAGGATTAGAATTCTGAGAATCTCAGCTGCAGGAAAATGGCTGTCACACTTGCCAACCAAGAAAACTAGAATTTGCAAAAGAATTATATGTGTATTCATGTGCATACGTGACATCCATGATGCATAAAGAACAATGACAGAAAGCACTCAGAAATATGAACTTCAATTGTCAACTATTTCAAGTACCAAAATATAAATGCAAAAAACTGTTACATTCCACAAACGTAGTACAAAACCCCACACCTCTGATTGCTTGGGAAGACAATTGTTTTTCTTACCTTTGTAGTTTGATCTTTACTGCCATCATTAGCCCCTATGACTTCATAAGTCTCGCTTCTTGAAAATAAAAGCAGAAATAATATATTTAATCCAATTTCATAAGTAGGCAGTAGGTCTTTCAAACATCATTATTCTTTTCTCTCCAGAAGGTTTTAAATCATTCATGGTTGCCAATGGACACTAATATGATATAGTAAATTTGTTAAAATGGCATAATTAAAGAATTTTGCCATACTTGATGAACGTACCATTACACTGGGTTGTCATGCTACCATCCAGAACTGAAAAATCAATTCAATTGTAAAAGATGAACACTCGGAACATTATCACTGTTGAGAAAACCCAAACGGAACAAATCCACAAACTTTCACAATGGGCTTCTTACCCAGAGAACAAATCATAATGAAGAACAGATACTTAAGAAACTTGTTGGAACAAACTAGGATTTAGTTTAGAAAGTTAAATGTATGGTTAATCTTTAGCTTTGTCTTGGAAAGATAACATTCACATGAAGATTTTTTCATCGCATAGCAGTATATTAAATTTTTACTTAATTTAAAAATACTTTTTTGCAATTGATCTAAAAATAACTGATGAGAGACAGAAGTGTTACTTCTAAGTAGCCAAGTATTACTGTTTAATATACACTAACATAACAAAGTAACTAGATGACTGTTTATTATACATAGTACACCAAAAAATAATGAATTTTGAATGCAAAAAGAAAATACCTGTCTTTTTTCTAGATAATCCAAAGCTTCATCCATCATAAGAGGTACTAGAGAAAAGGTGGAGGAGGTCAGGTTAGTAGATTATAACAGGCAAAGCACCAAAAGCACTTGCACAAGCAAGCTGTAAACAACCACAAAGCAAAGCTGAGCAAATCGACTCTTTCATACGACACTACCTTCAGCAAACAAGCTTAGCAGCTGCAACTCAAAGTTCTGTCCTTTCTGACTGCAAAAAGAACACTGAAGAAAATCACGCACATGATAAAAGACAGGATAAAAATATTTCTTCTGAGGAACCAATTTTTCATTTTGAAATTTTTAATTCTCTACACAAGATTAAAAGAAAAAGAAATCATTCTTCATGACTGACCTTGAAAACCAGCACTGACTTTATCTACTTAAGCAAGCTGACAGCTTGTGTACTACCATGTTTGATTATTTCTATCACATCTGAAAGCCTTCACTCAGTATCAGGTACTCATATCTATGGCCAAGTCAAACACAAACCTGTGAGACCATCCTTTTTTCTGCTCGTCTGAAGCGGCTGCTGTTTAAAGGGTGGAAATCTCTCAAATCAGTTTTAAAAGTCTTTTTTTTTTTACTTCTTGCCTTGCAGCATTTACAGGAGCAATGAACAACCATTCTTCTGGGGTTCATTAAAATAGAGGACTCGTAGTTAAAGTGCCCCATGCTATTTTTTGCAGCAGAAATCAAGTTATACAATGACTTAATTTTGAAATTCAATGTAATTGGACTGTTTTCTGGAAATTGTGTCCAAAATCTGATACATAATCTGGCCTGCCAGAATCTACCCCAAACATAACTGACCTCTGCATTATTACAGTAACAACAGATAGATTTTCTTCTTTTCCTCAAAACAAGAAAAATCTTACACCAGTCTTCGTCATCATATGAAGGCATCACAACAGAGTTCCCTTGTAGGGGGATCGTGTATACTTTGTACAGGTTCTTTCCTGCCTTCAGCGCTTACGAAGAATTTATCTTCTTTGTGTCGATGAAGGGTTGGCATTTTTTTGGGAGTTACGTAAGCTATTGCACAAATCTATGACGAAAAAGAAATAAGAAAAGTTGTTGAGCATTCTATTAGAAGTTGACCTAGCTGTTGAATGTGCTACAAAGGGCAACCAAATGTATTTCAATAATGAGGTGGGTCAATGCTGTGGAACTTCGTCCACTGACTGAATCACACAGGACTAAAATCCTCTCATGTCGTTTGGTTACTCCTAGTCTGACCACTGTCAGCATCATTGGCTTGTTACTATTTTTGACTGCAAAGCATGCAGATGCCTCCAAAGTTGTGGTCCAAGCGCACACAGCCCCTTCCCCAAGTAATCCCGAGCACACAAACTGGTGCGGCCCCTGATCCCACCCTGCGCCACTGAAATCAAGGACCTAGCTCATGACCAGCCAGCCATGTGCTTGCAAAACAGAGGCTCTGATCACCTTATGAATAGCTAAAATAAAGTCATGGGACTTGGGGTTTGGAGCACTTTATTTGGTAACACCACATACAGAATCACAGAATCAATTAGGTTGGAAAAGACCTCTGAGATCATCGAGTCCAACCTACAACCGAACACCACCATGTCAACTACACCATGGCACAGAGTGCCACGTCCAGGAAACACCTCTAGGGACAGGAGGCATACGTGGACAGGAGGATTCCACCACCTCCCCGGGCAGGAGGCATACGTGGCACTGCGGACAGGCAGCAGAATTCCACCTTCCAGGGTGTCCAATTTCTGCAACTTGCAGGGTATTGCTGCCACGCAGAGACACAGCGATTTCCCAAACTGTTACCGCGAACGGGCGTTACCAGGACATTTCCCAAGGCGTCTTTATCCCCTCGGCAGGTCCCCGGACGCCTTGCCCGCACCAACCCCCGCACCAGCGCAGCCCCGCCGGCTGCTGCCCGCACGGCTCCAGGTGCCACCTGCTGCTCCAGGGTCAGCCCTGCCCGGGCCCGCCGCAGTCTCCCGGGACCCCCTGGCAGGGCCGCGACCCGCGGGCAGTGCCCCCGCTCCGCATCGCGGGGGCGGGCACGGGGCGGCACCGCGCACCGCCCCCGCCACGGAGCCCCCCGGGCCTGCCGTGACCGCTGTGCGCAGCTCTCACCAGGACGAGCAGGAGGGTGGCGAGGGTCGCCAGCGCCGCCGTCCGCAGGGATAGGGATAGGGACAGGGACAGAGACAGGGACAGGGACAAGGGCAGAGACAGCGGCGGCGCCATCGCCCTCGGCGGCGCGCGGGGACCTGTCGCGCGGCGGCAGCGAGGCGGATGCGGCCGCACCGCCCGCCGCTGCCGCCGGAAGCCGCCGGCGCCCCCTCGCGGCCGGGCCCCGCCAGCGCCGCTGGTTTGACCGCCGCCGCCAAGGCCGGTCCTCCCGCAGAGCCTGCCGGGCGGGCCGACCGCCAGGGGGCGCCACATCCGGGTTGGTAGCGGTGCCGCCATGGCAGCCGCGTTCAGGTGAGTGCAGGGCCTGGCGGCCGCGGTCCCGCCAGCCCCGCTCCGGGGACCCGCCCGCGCGCGAGGGTCGCGGCAGCGCCGCCCCGGTCCCCCGGTCCCGCGGGGCCGCTGGGCCCACTCCGCGCCACCGCGGCGGCACTGCGCGCGCGAGGGGAGCGGGCTCTGCGCGGCCCCCGGGATGGGGTCGGTGTTGAGGGGGCTGCGGTGCCCCGGTGTGTGCGAGGGGGCTGAGCGAGCAAGGAGTGTCCAGCCGGGAAAAGGCCTGGCAAAGCGCGACGCTCAGTGTGGCCTGGAGCTACCTGGTGTCACAGAATCGCAGAGTATCCCGAGTTGGATCCACAGGAATCAGCGAGTCTAAGTCCTGGCCCTACACAGGCCACCTGAGAGTCACACCACGAGCCTGAGAGCGTTGTCCAAACCTTCTTGGACTCTGTCAGGCTTGGTGCTGTGACCACTTCCTTGGGAAACGTCTTCTAGCATCTAACCACTCTCTGGGTGAAAAACCTTTTCCTCATATCCACCCTAAACCTCTCCTGACACAGCTGATAGCATTACAAGGAGATTAAAACTGTAGGGAATTCAGTGGCTTCTCATTTATAACTACTCGTTTTAGAACAGTAGAATGGTTTGGGTCAGAGGGAATCTTCAGAGATCATCTGATTCCAACTCCCCTGCCGTGGGCAGGGACACCTGCCACTAGACCAGATTGCTCAGAGCCCTATCCAACCAGGCCTTGAACTCTTCCAGGGATGGAGCATCCACAGCTTCTCTGGGCAGCCTGTTCTAGTGTTCTTGCTTCTGTATTTATGTCTTAAATGTGCAAAACAATGTTTAGCATGTGCTTTTACATGAATTGGAAGAGAACAGGCATTTTGTTGGGCTTCAGAGAACCAGTAGTACAGGACCAATATATATGGAGCCAACAGGAGCTAATTGATGCTTGCCATTATGTTTGTGATATCTCTGTATGTTAGTTCGCATTTGGAAAACTTGCTTTTCCCATTTATCTTTTTCTGATTTTTCCTTCAGAAGCACTAGATTAACAAAACTGTGACTGCTTTGTTTAAGTATTAAGAATACTTTTATAAAAAAAAGATGGGGTTGTTTTTTACATTAATGATCCTTGCTTAAAATACTAATACACGAACACTGATAGTAGTATGTAATTAATAATGAGCGTTAATTATTTCTCACCTGAAGCACTGCATGAAGCGTATTTTGTAATTTTATATTTTCTCAAAGGCTCTAAGAAAAATTGTAGCATTTAAAATTGTTTTATATCATTTTGTACATCTGAATGCGGTCCTTGAACTAACAGATATTTCAGACACAGTTATAAAATTATACTTTCTGCGTTTCTTGAAAACCATTCTCCAGCCGTCTGTTCAGTAAACACTTCTGTTGATTTATAACTGATATTATTGAGGTGAAAGCTAGTAGTTTTTGTTAGGTATATGTGCAGACAGGTTCCTTGTAAGGAGGAAGCATTTTCGAGCGGAATGTAGGAAAACAGATCAGTTCAGAGTTTTCTCATCTTTCCATAACCATGTTGCTAAGCAGCTTTGCTTAGCATTTGCTTTGCCACACTGGTAGGCATCTTGATTCTCCAGTTGTTTGTTGTTGTGTGTTAGTGCTTGCTTATCTTTTGTTTTTTTTGCTATCTCTTGCCTACTCAAGAGCTTGCATGTGAACTTCTCTTTCTATTTGTTTTAGAACTGTGGAACCATTGGAATATTACAGAAGGTTTTTGGTGAGTAAAACATGAGATGCCTGTATAAGTTGCCTGTAATGAAATTTTTCTTTCTTGTGGTTCTTCAGATCTAACACGATGGAATATTGTTCAATTTCTAACTTAAGGGTCTTGTACTGTGCAGTTTCTGCCTGATGGTATTTGAATGTTACGGGTTTTTTGGGGTTGTTTTGTTTTAGTTCACTCTCTTTAGAGCTCCACTAGGTGGGGATGGAGGAGGGGAATTGCCTACGAAACCTTAGCAGTGTAGACAGGTGGAAACTCTCATTTTAAGTTACCAACGAGTATTCATTCATGGATGATGTTCTGAATCTAGCCTGTAATTCTTACCTTTGAGACAATCAATTTATTGTTATATTTTCTAAATAAATTATAATAAATTTTAAAAATCAGGGATTTTTTTGCAGGCCTAGAACCACAAACTACATATCAATTGATGAAAAACCAACTAGAGTGTGACCAAGTTTTTACTAGCATTTTTGAGACCGTATATTTCTGCTAAAAAGAAGAGAATATTATTTTATATCAACTTCTATAGCATAGGTATTACTGTATTATTTAATAAAGTATGTTTTCTAATTTGAACTTTGTAATTTTTGTTTAGAAAGAGAACTGTCGACCTGATGGAAGGGAGTTAGGTGAATTCCGAGCAACCACTGTCAACATAGGCAAGTGCTTATTTGGAATAATAATAATAATAATAATAATAATAATAATAATAATAATAATAGTGGGGGAGGTATTATTAATATCAGGTTATAATAGTGACCTTAATGACTTGCTAATCGGTTTTCTTGGTTCTTACTTTGCAACAAGGAAGAGAAAGGATTTTTATTTACCATTTCAGTAAGCATGAAAGAGAGTGCATGGCAGTAATATACTTTAACATTGTTTTCAGTCCTGATCCTGGGCTAATGTGCACAGTGTAATTACTCAGGTCTGCTCCTGTCCAGGTACGTGCAGCACAATTTAGGTGGTTGTGGAATCTTGTCTCTGTCTCAGGTCAGCAGCATATGTTATAGATGCTGAAGGCAGCGACAAGGCATACACTGACCAGCACAAAATTGATGCCTGAGCATCTTGGGAGGGACACTGAGTTCTGGCTTCTGCTCGTTCTGAGCTTGGTGGGCACCTGCCTCAAGCAGAGGCAGAATGAGCCAGCAATGTGCCCTTGCTGCAAAGAAGCCAATGTTGTCCAGGGCTGCATTAGGCACAGCATTGCCAGCAGTTAAGGAACATGATCCTGCTCTCTGCTCAGCACTGGTGAGGCCACACCTGGAGTGTTGTGTCCAATGCTGGGCAATGTATATAAATGCCTGAAGGGAGGGCATGGGAAAGACAAAGCCAAGTTCTATTCATTAGTGCCCAGTAACAGAACATGAGTCAATGGGCACAAGCTGAAACACAGGATGTTCCCTCTGAACATGATGAAACAGTTCTTTACTGTGAGAGTGATGAAGCACTGGCACAGGTTGGCCAGAGAAGTTGTGGAGTCTCCTTCCTTGGAGATAATCAAAAAAAAAGCCATCTGGGTACAGTTCTGGGCAACCAGCTCTAGGTGGCCCTTCTTGAGTAGGGATGTTGAACCAGATGAGCTCCAGCTGTCCCAGCCTCAGTCATTCTGTGTGATGGTTTAATATAGAGATTCTGTCCCACTCTGGATTTGAGACGTTGCTTATCCTCTGTTTAGTATAAAATGATGGAAAGTTAACACTTTGTGAAGGTGGATGTTAATTAATGCTCTCTGAATGAAAAATAGATTTTATTGAACAGTACTTTTTCTCTTCAGGTTCAATTACAACTGCAGATGGTTCTGCCCTGGTGAAATTAGGAAATACCACGGTGATTTGTGGAGTGAAAGCGGTATGGTTGGTTTTATTTTAATTTATGTGTTAGCAGAATTTGTGCATTGGTGTTTAGAATGAATCACCCACAGAGTTACAATAATGTGCCAATCAGACACAGTTACAGTCTTTCACTAGAGTTATTTTCAGACAGGAAAGTTAATATAGAATTTAATTACCTAATCCTACCTGTTTAGTCTGAGGACATGTATTTTTTGTGGTGCCCATCGTGTAGGGGAAAAGATGTATACAAATATAAACTCCTTGTTATTTCTAGATAAAAGCTATATAATTGAAAAGTTACTGAATATTGATCAATAAGTACACTGGGGATTAGTTGGCTGGACTATCAAGTGCCTTGTAGCCTTAACTTTACTGCTGGCCTGCCATGAACTATGAGCCAAATCACTGCACACCCCTGTACTGGGTTTTTCCATAGGAAATTTACAGACAAGGACCGATTAAAAATGGCTTTTGTAAATCTCATTGTAATGATAACTTTCAAGAAAATGACTAGTTGTATATAGAATAGCTGGAAAATCTTGTCTTTTTTGTTTCTCCAGGAACTTGCTGCACCTGCAGCAGATTCTACTAATAAAGGGTATATTGGTGAGTGTGGATCTTGCTCAGGTCTTGTGTTGCTTCGGTTAAGAGGCTGTAATGACAGATTGTGTTGGGAAGATTTCTTAAAAGAATGGATTTGGTAAAATTATATTTCCAAATTGACATCTAGGCAGTGGTACCTCAGAAGTTTTAGAATGCCCTCTACTCGTGAGTTTTCCATGTAAAACTACTTTTTTATTGCTGATTCCAGGCCAGGCTGGAAACAGACCTGCAGCAGGGGCAAGCGTGTATATTAAGAGGGGGAAGGTAGTTAATCTATAAAAGATTATGGCATGCAAGGTTGTGCAAAGGCATGTTAACTTCTGTTTTGAAGACAGTAGACAAAAAATGTAACTCTTGAAAACACTGAAATAAACCCTGTTTATTTTTTGGAAAACTCTAAAAGTCCTGGGGGTACCTCCCTGCTCCTGTTTGGAGTTTCTTTGGAAATAAAATAGTTCTGTGGAACTGAGAGGTTAGACCAAATCCCTCTTTTGTAAGGCATCTCCAAAGTATGTTATTTTCAGAGAGCTTGGGGTTTTTTAACAAATGTTTATGCATGTTTTTGCTTCAAGTCTAAAGCCTCAGTTTTTAATGACTGATGAAAAACAGATAGCATACCAGTCAAGTCAGGCAGCGGGATGAAAATACTGCTGTTTCTTGATCTACTGAAGAGTGCCTAACACTTAAAGAAGAGTTTGTATGGGGTCATGATAGCCATAGCAGGATTATAAACAGAAAATGGTAGTTAGGATTATGTGTTGTACCATGAAATATATAGTTTCTAAATACAGAGTACTACAAGTTCTTTAAAACCAACTCACGCGTAACTTAAGTTTTGAAAGGAGTAGGGAGGCTTGATTGAAAAATTTTTGGTCTTGCCTTGCATTTGAAGTACATAAAATGGTATTAAGAGTGATTGTTGACTTAAATCTATTTTTGATATCCCATTGCCTGCTTTTCTGATGCCTAGTACCAAATGTAGAACTACCATCCCTCTGTTCAGAGAGGTTTCGCTCCGGACCACCTGGTGAAGAGGCTCAAGCAGCAAGCCAGTTCATTGCAGATGTGATTGAAAAGTAAGAACCATCATAGTGCATTTAAAACACAGACAACTCTGCAAGACAGTTTTCTGTTTCCTGGCTTATTCTCTCATGTTATTTTAGTTCACAGATGATAGTGAAAGAAGATCTGTGTATTGCAAATGGCAAGGTAAGTTGTATATCAAAATGAAGAGGGGAATACTAACAAGATCTCAGTAATGAGATGTTAAAGAAGGTATTTGGGGTTATAGGTTGTTTTGTTGTTGTTTTGCTTTTCAGTCTTCATAGCTTGGTTTACATCTGAAGTGTAAAAAAAAATTGCATGATAGAAATAAGTATCTCTATTCAATGTGGGTAAAATTTTCTTGCCTATTGCACGATTTGCTTAGCTGCTGTGATATCTCACGTGTGCAAACCTTTTTTGATAGCTTGCTTGGGTGTTATACTGTGATATCATATGTCTGGACTATGATGGAAACCTTTTGGATGCCAGTGTCTTTGCTTTGTTAGCAGCATTAAAAAATGGTAAGTCTTCTTTAGAGTAGGGGACATGTTCTTATTAGTGTTGCTTGGAGAAATGCGTTAATTTTGAACCATGATTAATAGATAACTGGTTCACAGTTTGTTAGGACTGTTTGTTTCCTGTCATTTGAATGCTAAATTACTAAAATGCAAAGTGAAAATGATGGTATGGGTACCATAGGTGTGTAACACCAGGAAAGACTATATTCCTGGTTTTTATATGTCCAGTAGGCTTTTTGGGGGAAAAATACTTTTTGTTAAATATGACTCCAAACTATTTTAATTGCATGGCATTTTAGAAATAGAAAATGCTTCTGTGTAAGGATAAATGCTTCTGTTACCTTGAGGAGAAAAATCAAATAATTCCTTGAACAGGTAGTCCTAAGCTAAATACTTTGCTTGAAATTGAGATTTATTTTTTTTTGTACAGAATACTGTTAACGTAGCCAAAACTCTATTCTGATTGATTTTTGGTGGGTTAAAAGGACAGCTTAAATATTTCAGTAGTCTTGGACATCTTTAGGCCTGCTAAACCCAGCAGTGTTTAATATTAGACCACTGTAATTTTTTCATCTCTTCAGTACAATTGCCATCGGTTATTATAAATGAAGAAACTGGTTTATCAGAAGTGAATTTAAAACAGAAGAGTCCTTTGACTATCAGAAAGCATCCAGTTGCCACATCGTTTGCTATATTTGATGAGTAAGTTCATAACTGTTTTGTACTTGTGGAAACAACTGTGTCTGTAAAAGTTTGAGTGAAAGACCGAGGATGCTACCAGTGATGCTTCTGCACTTCTAGTGATGAGTGTGCAGCCTCAGGCAGTGCTGTTTAACTCATCTTATATCCAGGCCTCTCTTGTTGAACTGACCTGTAGTTCTGTGATGTGAATGAATATGCAGAACAAAACAGTCTACACAGCTTCTTCCTGTGACTTTAAGCTGAACTGGCTCCCAACCTAAAAGATATGCTTAAAAGTACAGGGATAGGTATTGGTTTAGGTTTTTGAAATATCCATGAGATGAAACAATGTTACCAATGCAATTAATGTTTTAGAAGCCTATGTAAACAACTGATATAAAAGATAGTACTTTTCGAACAGCTTATACTGAGGACATAGTCAACAGAGGAAGTAAGAAGTAACAGTCTAGTTAGAACAACATAACCTCTGGATAACTGACACATAATTACCTAAGGTGAAGTATGACCAGCACTCCTAAGTCATTGTTTATGTAGGAAAAGAATTGAATTATGAGATTTCAGAATAATCACATCTGATAATTTTACTCCTCTCCTGAAATTGTTTACTGGCTCTTTGTTAGTCCAAGTTAAGGATATATTCTGCTGCTGTTTATAAGAAATGCAGTCATTTCTGGTGGCATCCATTTGAAAGTAGAAAATGACAAACAAGACAGTGTTAACTGTACTATTTAAGATTTAGGTCTGTTTAGACACATTGGTAGTTTATGACACAATCTGTATTCACAGAAGTGATTAGTAGGGCCTTTCACTCAAATAAGAGGGTGGGGAAAACAATAAAGTCAAATGTTGACCAAGTGATTACCAAAATGAATCAGAACAGGATTTTATTGGTGCTTTAGAGTGCCTGTGTTAATTGCTTTAATACCAGTTCTGATGGCTCTGAAATTTGATGTAGACTGAGGGAGTTTGGATAACATACTGGACAGACACACAAATCACACTTACATATAGACAAAAAATCGCCTTTGTAAGAAAGCTTTCTATGCATATCTCTCAGGCTTTGTTTCCTTCACTGAAATCAGCTGTTGCCTCAAACAAGCTACTTAAGTCTCCCTTTAGCTCCCAAAAGTAAATATCGAGGGGGTATGTGCCTGTGTTGTGTAGTTGGTTGGTTTGTTTGTTTTAATTCTGATTTGTTAGTTTTTCTACAGCTGTTGACACAGCCCTCTAAATAAAATGCTTGACATACTCTGGCATTCAGAGGCATTTTTCTTCTGTGTGAAAGCCCTCCTTGAATAAATAAGATTTGTAGGTTGCTGGGTGGTGTGGCAGTGGGTGAGGAGCACTGGTGCAGAATGTGGTGCAGCTCCACAGCTGGCTGCTGGGGTGTTGACTTGTACATAAAAAATAAATGATACTTTTAACTCTTCATGTGTCCCTGCATCACACAAAGGGCTGATGTGTCACAGTGTTAGACTTTTAAAAAGCAGCACTTTTGTATGGGGTAGCTATGTTTTTGTTACTATTGCTATTAAATGGCAGTCTGAAATATTGGTGAGGTTTTAAAGTTCAGCTTTAAGTTCAGGTTTTTCTTGTTGAACAAAGTTGGCTTATAGTTTAGATCCTCTTTTTTTTTCCATTGATTTTGTTCCATTTTTAACTTAAATGATTCAAAAATAACAGTATTTAATCTCTGAAAGATATGCATCATGTGATGTATGACAGTTTGTTTTGTATGCTTTAAGGACAGTCAAACAGTAAATCCATTTTTTAACTATTCCCAGGCTGAGTGATGTTAGAGTTCTCTGACAAGAGACTGAGAACTACTTTGGGTGAACTTACCATTGGAAATGAGTTTTGCATTAAGGTGACTGGTAGATTAGTGCAGGCTACACCCCATACCAGTCTTTGTGTAACTACACAATGAGTGACTGCATCCTTCAAATGGCAGTTTAGTGGCATTTTCCTGCGATACATGGATGTCACAAATCTAGGAAACTTTAGGCATAAAGCTGTATTTTCAGTAGACATATACACTTGATTATGTGGAATCTCCCATATCTTTTGACTTTTAAATTTTTTTTAAATCAGCGCACTATGGTAAGAAAACAACCTGGGCACTAAATCCATCTACAAGTATTTTGTAAGACTGCAGTAAAAATTAATGTTACCTGTATTTTGCAATAATGTTAATGGAACAATATGTACAAACATGTCTGCACGTGTTTTTCTTTCACAAGCACATTACTCATTGTTGATCCAACTGCTGAAGAGGAAGATTTAGCAACTGGAACAGTAACCATTGTCACTGATGAAGAAGGGAGACTATGTTCCGTCCATAAACCAGGTACTTCCAAATTTATTACAGTATATTACATATAGGTTTATTATTAAACATATGGAGATGATAACGTTTAGGTCAAGAAAAGACTATGTATCTGTTTTGTAAGATTTGGGGGTGCTTTACAGTAACAGAGTGTCTGCTCAAATACTCATTAAATTACTTCCCCTTGAAATTAGTTTTTAAGATGGTGGCGTGACTGAAGTTCAAAAAGAAGTCACAGCTTGACTTACATACAGCAGAGGACAGATTTTAAGCCTGTCTTCTGTTACATCTCTAGTTTTTTTCCATTGTCTTTGCCTGAGGCTAGAGCTGGGAAAGCTGCCTGATCCCCAGGTGAAAGGTGTGTTGGTCATGAGAATTACTATATTAATACTCTTATTTGTAAATCACATTTAGAGATACATAACTGAAGTATAAGTAGAAAATCAAATTGTTCCCTTTAATTTTTAGGTGGAAGTCCTCTTACAGGAGCCAAGCTTCAGGACTGTATCACCAGAGCAATTACAAGACATAAAGAAGTAAAGAAGCTGATTGACAAAGTAATAAAAAGTATAATGTCCAAGTGAACGAAAGGAGAGATCTTTTAAAAAATGGATTTGTAAAAATTGTATTTGTTACAGTGTTCACAAACCTTTTATACTAAATAAACAAATACCAATACTACCTTTACAAAGATCATTTTTTTCTAAAACGGTTTTCACCCTTATTCTATGTATAATGCTGCTGAATGGTAAAAAATACAAGATAAAACATTCTGTTAAAAAATTTAAGTAACTTAAGGAAACCAGATCCTAGCTGCTTTGTAGATGAAATTTCTAGGTTCTGTAGGGTTGGCTTCCAAAATCAGTTCATTTTTTTTAGAGTAATGTCAAAACTTAATTTTCCCACCAGTAATAAACCCCACAAATTTAACTTTAAGCTTTCTCCTTATTAATCTGAAAAAAATCCCTGTTTAATCAATTTTTGGGGGGGGAGGCAAATCTCATAATTTTGGAGGGGCCGGTGTGCCTCTTTTACTTTTTGAGTGGCTGCCTGAATGCTGTTGATGATGCAGGTGAGCTGCTTGTGCTGCTGCTGCTGCTGCCACCATGGCCATTTGATGCTGCAAGAATCAAAACTGCTGCCATGAAGGAGAAGGGGGAGAAAAAGCTTGCTAGTGTTGACTGTAAAGCTTTCACATTAGGAAGAATGAGAGGAAGGTGGGGGGAGGGGGAAAGTAGAAAAATGAGGAAGCACCAGGTTGACAAAAGGAACACACCATGTACTGGGGCAATGGGTACAGTCAAGCAGCACCCAGGACACAGAAGTCTGCAGAGGGTACAGCTAACATTTTATATGTGTATGTGCCCTGTTTTGGTTTTTTGCCCTTTCTCTTCATTGCAGTAACTGCAGTAACTCAGCAACTTCTGTGAATGTTTGGGTTACACAGTGCATTTTTAACATAATACCTTCTCAGTGTATGCATCGTATGTATTTTCTTTATATATTACAAAGAGCAGACTGTGTGCTGAAAAAATATTAAAATATTTTCATAAAGAATCTGGATGACAGAATGGTAAAAGGAATGCTTTGCAGAGCTGTTGCTTCCATGTACTGATTGTAGCAGTGCTACATTTGAACTTGCAGGTGCTTATATTCATGCCATTTTGAAGTCTATTGGCACCTGCCAGACCTGATTTAGATAAGTGTCACAAGCACCCCTTGAATGTTTGCAAATCAGGAAGGTGGATGGCTTAAATGAATAAAAGTAAATTCAGTGCTCCAAGCTGAGAGAACCATAGATTATAAATCTTGCATGATAGTTTGCCAAATTCAAGGTTTTTTGTAATTTGTGAGACCATAGTGACATTAGTTAAAGAAGTCAAAAGGGCAAGATTTTTGATTTTGGAGCCAAGAATTGTATTTTTTTGGTTTGTTTGTTTGTTTTTATTTGCTTTTCTTTTTTTTTTTTTTTTAAAAACTCTGTCAGAGTGAGGTTGCTGGATTGCTTGTATCTGTTGCTGCTGCTGCTGCTGCAAGGTTTGTTGCTCTTGCAAGGCCGAAGAGAGCTGGAATCTCTGCTGAGGGAGGCTTTGCCCAGGTCTGTTCATGGCAGAGCCAAGCTGAGACAACACTGAGAAAGGAGAACAGAAAGGCAGGCAGGTCAAAGAGGTCAGGTTGAGTTTGTCAGGGCTGAGGAAGGAAGGCATAGGAATACAGTGTAGCAGGAAAGGGGATCAGTAGAATTAGTTTCAGAGTCAGATTTAAAACAGTGCAGAGTAAGGTATACATGATATACCTACTCAGAACATAACTAGATTATGAAGTGCTTGTGGAGACACAAATAAGTTTCTCACACCAGATGTTAAGCACAGAGTTAAAGAAATACTCCTCAGCGAAGTCTGGCATGGAAGTTCCCATCATTTTCTTTTTGTATTAAGTACAGCTTATTTTCATGTGATACAATCAATTGACTGCACTTAACTGCCAAACAAAACAGAGAAGTGCATATGTTAAAAGTCCAGTATTTCTTGTGTAACTCACATGCTGATAATAATCAATAAATTGTTCTGATCTAACATATGACTTCTTTAAGATCAAACTCCACTTCAGTGTGAATTTATCAATATACACACTTAACTACAAAAGGAGGCTCAGCAAGCACATACCTGTGGCTTGAGGTTGCATAAAATTCCCTACTCCAGTCAGGTTAATTACAACAGCTTGTTGGGCAGATAATGCCTGATCTTGAGTGGATGGACCTTGGTCAGACCCCTAGCAAAAATGAAAAGCTTGATCCTTATTACCAAACTTTGGTTTGAAGTGTTGTTTAAAAATATTTAATGCTATGTCCTCCAGTGTATGCATATACAGGCTATAATGCAGTCACTACAAATAGAACCGATGTTGAATGCCCCCAAACAGCTTTGTTTTGGCAGAAATGGTACTGCACCTGTTACCCTGCAGAAGTCCCATGTAGTTGTCAACTTCCCTGTAGTCTAGCAGAGACTAGACTTTATGGTTGTAATCTTATGACTGTTTCCTGTCCCACTCCCAGCCCCAGAGTCTTCAGGTGACCCTGAAACCATCCATGTGCAAAGGTCCTAATCAATCAAAGTATGGAAAGCCTGACACTTTACTTTCCCATGTTCATATTGTGCCACACACTCCTTAATTTCATAAAAAATACAAACCCCGCTTTTAAAATTATATTTTCAGAATAGAGTAGTTCTCAAGTAATCACACAAATAGAGTAAGTGGAATCTGACAGTATCTCCTGAAGTCAAAGGGTGCTGAATTATGACCTCTTCTAGAACTTAAATTATGCATTGTTTTATAACATAGGGAAATAAAGCATTATATTCACAATCCAAGCAAACTGCACGGCTTATCAGTCAGATAAAGAGCCTGGTGCATTCCAGGAGCTGTGATGCTTCTTTAGCATAACCATATGATATAATGCCACTAAGATCTAAGAAAACCAGACCAGAAGATTGCGTGTTAAGAAGACATCATCACCTCTAAGACTGATGACTAAGACTTGCAGAGTCATAGAACCATATGGAGAAAACCCTAAGAATGAGATGAGAATGCATCTGTTCTGTTGGTAGCCAAGAAAATTGTTGGTCTTTATGGTTTGTTTCCACTAAGCACTGTGAGTACATATGTTCTTGTCCTTATGAAAGATAAGGGATCTACTGTTCATAATAGCTCATTTTAGGTAACCACCCCCTAGTCTTCCTCTAGAATGCACAGAAAGAGGGAAATTCCTTAGGGTAATTTAACCAATGCAGAGATTGATTTCCTCCACAAGAACTTTCTACCACAAGAAAGACTAAGCTTACATCAGCCTTTTTGTAAATGCCCTTGATGTTCAATGTCTAGACTATAAAAGAGTATGAGCTAGCATGATTTTTTTTCAGTAATTTAACCAGTAACTGACATTCAGACATTTGGATGCTGTGAACAAATCCGAAAATTTCCCATTAAACTGTTCCACATTCCAGAACAAGGCTTGTGACACAGGAGACTATACACCGTAAAATATTTGAGACAGGCATCTTGTTTATGAGCAGTCTACAGTAGCACAAGTGAAATGATTATGACAAACTTCAGTATCCAGTAGAGACTATTTGGTAAGCAAAAGTCTTGCATGTCTGGGAAGACAAACACAAAAGCAGAGCAGCTAGTTTTCCCAAACTGCTGCATCAGTGTTGGTAAAGATTTTTAAGTGCAGGCAGAACTAACCACTCAAAATTTGTCATTTTGAGAATAGGTCTCGGTCAAGACTTTAGACTTTTTCAATGCTTAAAGCCTTTAACACCAATTACAGGCAAGAGTAGTGCAAATGTCTTAAGATTACAACTTTAAAGCCAACTGATACCTCCTCTGGTGCAAAGAAAATTCTGTTGAATTACAGCAGTGAGGATTGTAAGCCAGCTCACAGCAGTGTAAGTAAGAAGTTTTAGTTAACTCTGTAATAATCGTGACAGCATTTTTTCCTCTGTTCATCTGATGTATCTGCTAGTTATGATAAACATTAACACTAAGCTGATTTTACACATCCAGTAGGCTGGCTCTCTTCATGATAGAGTTAGACAATGCTCAGCCAGTGGTTTTGTTACAGCTCTTCTATACAGTATACAAATAAAGAAGTATAACTCAGTTCCAGTCATAGCAACAGAGCCACTGCAGTCTTTGCTGTTCGAGAAGATTTAGGAGGAAGACTTTCCTCTCTCTCTGCTACAGATCTGTTGGGTAAAGGCTCGTTTACTTGTGAAGGTGGGGAGAATAGGAGAAACTGTTTCATCCATGCACTCCAGACTGAGGGCTGTTAGCACACACCCGTTCTCCCTGTTGCTGAGGACTACAGGTTGTAGGCTGCTGAGGTTGTTGCTGTGGAGAAAACTGTGATAGCTGCTGCTGGAGTGGGTTAAAAATAAGTGAACTGCCTGGAAGCTGATGAAGATTAAAAACAAAAGGCGTGATTCAATCAAACTGCTGAGTTTCCTACTGTTCTAGGATGAACATAACATTGATAATGACATACTCCCTAGAGGTTTCTTTTTTGGTTTGTTTTTTAATTCCTTTAAAATCAATAAGTTTACAATTGCTGCTGTTTGGGAAAAAGTCTTATGTTCTGAAAACAAACCTGCATGAAATTATAGTGAGATATGTCCACAGAAAAATACATTTTAATTATTCTAATTAAAACAGTAGATATTGTACTGATACTGAAAATGTAAATGTTAGCCTTCAAAAGCCTTGCATATTATTTCATCTTTCAGAATATTCCACTGGATTTTAATAGATAGTGAGATGACCTTGATTTCTCTCCTTACCCCAGGTTTAATTACTCTGATTTCAGCCAAATATTCTTGGTGTATATGAGTGGCAGAGCTAGCTTGAAAGGATGTGCTTCAATGTGGAATCATACAAATACAAGCATTTAGATCTATAGAAGAGCTCTACTCTGGCATAATTGCCTCCTGTGCCTCCCTTTTCCATGTTTCTGGAGTGCGTACAGGAGTGGGAGGTAGAAGTGGCAAAGCTACAGCTGTTCTTTTACTGGTAATAACTTCTTGAAGCATGGTGAAACACGTGGAACATTGTAGCTGCAATTCTGCACCTGTAACTGGCAACTGACTTCAAGATCCTGGAACTCCACCCAGTTCCACAAACAGTCCTTGTTCTGCTTTTAAATGCAACTCTGACATAAAAAGCAATATTCTGCTCATGTTTGTATGTATGCTTAGTGGAAAGAAAGCATTTACAGACCTTCTAAACTCCCTATCTTACATGAGCTTTTATTTCCATTACCAGAAGCTCTTTTAACTTATTATCATACCTAGCTGGGCATGCTGAGCTCAGCTTTTAGGCATTCTATGTGTAACCCCTGAGTGATTCTACTGTACTGTTTTGTACAGTATAATCATAATTAGAGTATAAAGAATGATTTGCAATAAAAGCTTAGGCAAATCCTGAAAATAGAATATTGTATGTTAGCATTAATCTTTTGAATTCAAATGTCAGCATTTTTAGATTGTTCCAGAAAATTAACTACTTTGTTCTGAGCTAGGAATATAATTTCCTCCTGGTATCTCTATGGAAATAGCTTTTTCTCTTAGTCCAAGCATTTTAAATAAGCAATTTAAACTTGCTGTAAGTGGTCTGACCAACTGGCTCCAAAGATCTGTGCAGGGCAGTGCAGTAAGCAGGTCTCTACAGAAACATAAGAAATAATCATTCTTATTGTGTCCAAGTATATCAATTACCTGTAGAAGATTTAAGGGCCAAAGATTTGATGTGTTTTTCAAACCAAAGGGGCTACTGTTAAAGAGAACATCTTTTTTTACAACAATTTCTTAGTGACTACTTTAACCTAATTAATGTTTTGTCCTAAACTGTTAAACAAATACTATATATGCACTGCCTGCACAATAGCATAGTGTTAAAAACTTAAAAGTTGAAAACAACGGAGTCAACAAAGAACATGTACTATTTCAATCATCATGGGACTTATCTAAATTTCATCAGATAGTTAAACTGCCATTTGCCAAATTTGGATCAACTATGAAGCAATTATTTAAGAATCAGAGGATAATACTGCATCTTTAAAAGCTACTGTGTAACTCCTGCTTAAATGTATCATGTACCGCTGTATTTGTTGTGGATGCACTAGCCAAAGTGTATCAATAGAAAAGCTTGAGCTGGTTTTTTTGGTTTTCTTTCTTTTTTTTTTTTTCTTCTTAATCTTTCATGTCCTGCAGAAAGAAAGGAAATAAATGCCAATGGAGGCTAGAGCTTTAACATAACTCTGTGCAGCACATTTACACAATTCATAGCACTAACATAAAACCACAGTCAATATGATAGAAGAAAACTTTTATAAGTTTTTTTCTTTGTGCAAAACAAGAAGGCAGAAAATTTACATCTTTTGAACTACTCACTTTTTAAATTATTTAATGCAAAAAGCATATTAGAATACTATGGAGGACACTGGAATGTTCAGTGTACAATTATTCATAAGAAAACTGAGAAACTGCAGCTATGGTTTCCTCTTTGTATGAATCTGTTCATGAAATGGCTCAAGATGCATACATATTTTAAAAATCTTTTATGATCTATAGCTATGATTACAATGAATCTGTCAGTGTTAATGAAAATACTTAAACTACAACATCACTTCTGATTGAAATTTGCATTTTAACACTTGAATGTATGGTGCTATCATCAGCAGCATCACCACCACACTTGCAATCAGCAATAATTTGTAAACCAGTGTAGGAGTGTTTTTAAAAAATCATCTTATTGTTTATTGTATCATCACCTCAGGACTGATCAGGTTATATACATACATTGATACACAACTGCACCAGCTTCTATAACATTTAATAAACTAGATGCTTAAATTATGTAAAGGCAAACTGATCTAACATACTGTTTTTATGCTGCAGAAAAAAAATCTACACTTTGGAGTTTTACCTCATCACATCATCTACCAGCTTTTCATATATGAGGAGATCATACTAATTGCATAAAATGTATTAAAACATATACACAGAGGGTGCATACATATATATACAGAAAAAAAACATAGTTACAATAAACAGAAAATACATACAGTGAACAAGAGACCTGCCTAAAACTGCGTAACTTACACAATTTAGGGTACACTGTACGCTTAAGTTTCATCATTCCACAATTTAAGAAGTTTACCTCAGGAAGCATTTATGCAAAAGCCTGAGATTTAATGGAGAATTTAGGTCGTGACTCACTTTGCGAAGAGCTTGCAGGAGACATGGCAGCTGGAGAGAGCAGGCAAACTCGATTAAGATCCATAGATTGTTTCCGAGAAAGACCAGGAGGCTTAGAAGGAGGAGGAGGAGTTGGGGATTTTAGATGACCACTTGACTGTTGTGAACTAAAAATATTCCCTGAAAAAGCATAATTAAAATATATTATTGTTCTGTGAGTACAGATTTACTCAAATATTTGTTAAGATACACTTTTGTGACCAATATAATCAGAAATAAAAAAAAAGAAATGCTCTTCTCACAGATAAGATTCTGGTATTTTTTTAATTAAATCTTTACTAAAGGGATATCCTGTAATTTTACAACAGGCAGAACATGTAAAAAGGAGATGCTTGAGTCAATAAATAGTTACCTGAAGAGCTACTTAGTGAACTTGAAGGTAATTTGATGGGAGGAGGTTGGTATTTTACACCTTTCCCCAGCACTGAAGACTGAACAGAGCCTGATATACTTTCTGGCTGCTGAGAAGAAAGAGAAATTAATACCACCACAGCAATGATGTGAGCTTCCATATAGCTGACAGAAAAGACAATTCAATTAATTTGTACTAAGATACCTCAAAACTATGACAAAATTCCCTTCAAACATTTCAGATTTTTATGTATTTATTTTAAAAAAACATAACCTATGACCAACGCTTTTTAGATGAAGTGTTTACCATCAAGAAGCAGCATGAAAGTGCTGGTAAAAATTTAAACAGAGCAAAGAAATAATTAAAGTAATTAAGGAGTTTCACTTTTGTCCATAATTCTGAAATCTTTCTTAGTAATTTTCACAAATGCAAGAGTGACAAATACACTTGAGGTAAAATAACACTTTGGTTTTACTTGAAAAATTGCCTAATTTCATTCATGCGCTCTGTCTATACCTGCCATTTCCAACCAAGACAGATTTAAAGAATAGGATCAGAATTCCTGATTCTAGGAGTAGAATTTTAAATACATTCAGCAAAATCCTGAAGGCACAGAAATCAAGACACATTTCCCCGCTGGCTTTAGTGGGATAAAAATTTCATTAATGTTTTTAGAGGAATGTGCTCCCTTTTTATTTGTTCTTAAAATTTACTTATCAGGCTGTCTGAACATAAATTAACTTCAGCTACTTGAGTCTGTAGTTCGCTGTCCTTCACAGCAGACCCTAAATCCAGAATTCCAATAGCTGACACTGTCAAAAGACTCAAGAATGAAACATATTTACAGTCATAGGTAGTCTATGTATTTTTACCTATAAAGCAGGTATCCATAAACGAAAGTAATGTCTAAGCAAACATACAGCCCACAAACTGCTGAAACTAGCAGATGAGGCTGCTGATATGGTGAATGGAATATTTCAATACTGGACCCTAAATTAGATGTGCATTGGTTGAGAAATCAGATCATTCTGCATTGTGCAGAATCACCTTTTTTTGGTAAGCTTGCCTTCCACTGATTCTCAGTAATGAGAGAGTCCCTCTATGTGTTTCTAATTGCTTGCTTATAAAAAATAATCTTTTGAGGAAAATTCTGAGGACTATCTTTCTCTTCTTCTACTAAAATCTGCTTTCTTGATTTTGAAAATAAAGACTAATGCCCCATTCCAAAGGTGACTAGATCATTGAATACTGTAACCTGAGTAACTTTGGTCCAGCTTTTGGTGGGGGCTTGCACAGGCAGACAAGATGACTTCTGCAAGTACCCTCCCACCCCAAGTTATTATATGATTTTAATGCATATATACATGCTTGCAGGTACATACCTGTATGTGTATACACATAAACATTTGTATCCCTTTCTGCAACTGCTGGCCTTGGAACACTGCTGGTCTGGCTGACACCAAGAACTACCTCTTTCAGGTTGTTGGAGTTTAAAACTAGGTGTTTAGGGGGGAGATGTTGATAAGGAAATAGCCCAACAGATACAAATATCATTTACGACTTGGAGCCTAAATACAGCTCATTGCGAAAGTACTGAATCTGACCAACAAAGCCAGAAGCAGCACATAAAACACAAGATGATGCCAACAGGCAGGAAAATTTGGGAATGCAAGAATTTATACTGGAAATGTAGAAGTCTGTGTGCATGCAAATATACACACTTTAAAGTTGTTGGGGTTTTTTTTGTTTCCTAGTTTATGGGTTGTTTTTTTATTATTATTTTGGTGTTTGTTTGTTTGGTTGGGTTTTTTTTTATTATTTTGTTTTAAGTTTTCCACTTCAAAGTAAAGAGAAAATAATTTTAATTTCTAAAGGTAAAAAAAGTTTAGCTACTACATCTTCTTCTGTGTTTACTGACCTGCAAAATAAAACACATAGCTGCATTTTACTATACTGCTCTGTGAAAGGTTTATCTGAATAGGGAAAAATGCTAAGACAAAACCTTGGAGCTAGCTACACTATACACAGCCAAAAAACCCTTGAAACATCTAAAAGACAGCATTTGAACACTGAAAACATGAACGCTTTCCTTTAACTTTTCTGATATACTCATGTTTGAATGATTGTGACCACAACACATTTAAAAATTCATTCAAAATGACATTTTAAATGTGGATAGCAAAAATTACCCTGAGATTAGCTCAGTTGGTTAGAACATGTGCTAATAATGCCAAGGTCACAGGTTAGATCCCCATACAGGCCATTCACTTCAGTGCTGATGATCCTTGTGGGTCCCTCCCAACTCAAAATACTCTTTGAAACAAACAAAGCAATCTTTGAAATTCTAATAATTCAATAATCAAGGTCAAATAAAAAATATGTGGCTCAATAAACTCACTTCCATTTCCTTCCCTGGAGAAAGAAGACTAAGATTGCCTGATCCACTTGAATTATGAAATATTTTTCATGGGACATTAGCTTCCCTCTGTGGTAACTGGTTTGCCACCCTGAAACAAACAATGAGGACATAAAGAGATTAACAACTTTTAAC
Organism: Manacus candei; assembly: GCF_025592945.1. Taxonomy (NCBI): domain Eukaryota; kingdom Metazoa; phylum Chordata; class Aves; order Passeriformes; family Pipridae; genus Manacus; species Manacus candei. The sequence continues at coordinate 30,024,290 of NW_026138062.1, read as the reverse complement.
TTCTAAAGTAGATACATATATATAAACACATAATTGTATATGTTATGGTCATATATTTTATATATTATGTAAGCATATCTGTATAAAATAGATATGCACATATGTAAAAATATTTATATCTCTATATATCTTTCTACATTATGTTCCTGGGCTCTTAGGTTTATTCCATTTTAGCTTTTAATCCCTGTCTTTTTTTTCTAATGCAAAATGCAGTGTAAGAAACACTCTTTTGGAGGAATATGGAAAACAGTAGATAGAAGACTTCCCTTCCTGAAAGCAACTGCAGGTCTTTGGGATGTCAGTCAATGGGGATCCCATTCCCTTCACAGAGGCCCATAATCTTTTGTAAAGGTGTCTCTTCTGCTTATGCTTCCTGTGGAACAATCAACCCCTCCTTTAACTTCAGGTCTGTGTCAGATGAGGAGTCTAAATGCAAGGGATGAACAGTCACTCCTCTGAGCATCATGACAGACACTTGATAAAGCACCAATAGCATCAGGCAAACAAATTTAAAATACTGTTCAATCACATGAAATTCTACATCTCTACTCATCTAAGACAACCAAGTTGAAGGAAAACTGCTTCATAAACATGAGCAGAATATACAAAGTGACCTTGCAGACTTGAAAAATCAGGCTGAAGTGCTGTTGTCACTTACACTCTGGCAGACTGAACCTCAGTGAAAAGCTGCTGGAATATTTGTATTACCTTACACCTAAACGTGATGAACTACACTTTATTTTGGTATAGCACTGATTCTGTAATATGCTGTTACTTGAGTAATGCAGACCTAAACAAGGGCCCTGAGACACACGACAGAAGAAAAGGTGCAGTGTACTTTTTTCAGCATTAGATTTGAGACTGACTTAAAATTACAGTGGAATTAAGAACAGTAAAATACCATGTACTCAAAAAGGTTGTCCTGCTCTCTTCTATTGTTGCATCTTGTCCTAGTCCCTGAAACCCAATTTCTTATTCTGATAGAAGGACTTGTGCAATGAGATAAAATGGTTCTCATCTCATACTGCACCAGTGAGGACTCGTCCCTCTTGGGAAGTAGACTGATTTTGCCAGGACACTATCCTCATACCTCTAATTTTTGCCTAAGGATTGCCAACAAAAGCTGTTAGACTCCAAATCAATACGTCCCTGGAGTAGAACACACTCTGTTCTCAACCAATATTAAACAATTTGACTGTTGTGCTGAGCATCTTTAGGCCTCTGGACGTCACTTTGTGCCTTCAGGGATCATTATCAGATCCAAGTATATTCCTTCTATGAATCAAACAAATTACATTATTATTTCAGAAATAATACATAAAATATAATTTCAATTTCTTTCTAAAAGAAAATACTTACAGTTTCTTTTACATTTCAGTTAGGGGCTGTGTATCTGTGGTTTTAGGTCAAATAGAGCTTTGAGAGATTCTGTGAGTAAAATAACAGTATTCTTTTAAGTTTAGAGTGAAACATTTATTCAGAAAAATAAAGAAAAGGCGAATTGAAAACAATAGGAATGTTGCCAAACTTGGGCCATACACCACTGTTTTCAAAGTCATCATAGAAAATTCATCTTAGTTTGTACATGATGTATTGTAAGAAATATTGAGGATGACAGGGATCTATCATTCAAAAAAAATTGGGAAATTATGAGAAATTAATTATATATTCGAAATTTTAATTTTTATCTGAAGAATTTTTAAGAGTAATTTGGCAAGAAAAGTGACTGGGAATGAAATTGTTCTCTAATGCATTCATAGATTTTCAGAGCAAAATATATTTGATTGCTGTTAAGTATCGTAGAGTAATTCTCACTAAAATCTCACTACATTTTTTTAATTGTTCTTATTACAGTCAGAAAAAATATCTGTTCATTTGGGTTGGTGTTTCAATGTATATTCTTAAACTCTTCAAGCAAGGCAAACTTGGTCCTGAAAAAACTTCCTAACTGAAGTTGTAGTTAAAAATCACTGCACTTATGTGACCTATTTAATAATGCATGAGGAAATAAAATTGTCAGTTTTATAATGATACAAAACCAAATGATGACATTTCAAACACTAACTCTCATTGAGGAGAGTTCTCATGCTAATAAATTTTGTATGTGGAGAACGCCTCATGCAAAGAAATACAGAAAATCACTGAAGCATCTCAGTGCAGCTGCCAAACTACCTGAGAGAAAAGAAATATCTGAATGTTGTAATCAGGAGGCTAATTTATTTACTCCTATGAACTATCTTAAAAAAAAAAAATCTGACAGAAGATTTGGAGCCTAATTTTATGTTCCTTAATGTCTCCTACTTCTGAAATGCTACTGAAATAAAATAAGAGAATAATTTAGGTTGGATAGGACCTCTGGAGATCACCTGGTCCAAACCTGCTAGACCATCTTTGAAGCTGGATCTAACTACAAATTTTTATGAGATTGCTCATGATCTTTTTTGATTGATATTTGAATACCCGAAGACAGATGACACAAGCATTTGTGTGACCTGATTGCAGGTTGTGGGTTTTTTTTTCCCTGATGTCAAATCACGTTTTTTCGTATTGCAGCTTGTGTCCATTGTCCTACACCCTATAGCTGTGCTTGTCTAAGATATTTGAAGAAAGCAATAAAATTATTTCTTAGTCTTCTTTTATTAAAATTGAAGAAGTCTAGATCTCTCATTCTTTCCTTGTCTCTCATATTTAAGAATGTGAATGGCCATAGCATCTACAGGGCAGTTCTCTGACCCATATTTTCTTTTTTTGCAAATAACGACTGAGAGCAGCTGTAAGTAGCTAGCAGTCAAAGTGCTTGATAAAGAACAAATCAAAATTCTCTTTTGATCAGAATCAAAATTCTGGGTTTTATCTGTAATTTAAAAAGTATAAGGATATTCTTTGCACTATTTTGCACTTTTTTTTGCAGCAGGATCAGTGATATGCAACATTGCACTTCTGTATTGTGTACCAGAAGGATCAGATTTATGTTAGAAAGGTTTCTGTGCCACAACTTACATGGTTGTGCAAGTACGTGCTGACATCTGGTGGATGTTTGACAGAACACTTCAATAAAACAGTGCTACTACATAATGCTTGTTCAAAGCAACACCTATGGGAGAAAATAAAACCCAAGTAAAGGCTTCAAGATCGAGATTTCTGTTGGTGCCATGCTGTTTGGGAAGAGCAGATTTCCACAGAAAGTCTAGTTATTTTCTGTTTTTCTTTGTAAACAAATGCACTGTTAAAAATACATATGGCAGCATGTTGAACCATTTCAACACATATGACTATACTCACATATGTCCATCTGGCAGTATATGACGTAGCTTAGCCCATCACAAGTTCAAAAACCCCACATTATAACATTTGCTGGCTGCTAGTCCATGAAGCTGTGCTTAATGAGTACCTACTTGATCATAGAACAGATGCTGTTAAAGAATAGATGAGTGTGTTGGTCGACAGCAGTGTGCCCTGGCAGCCAAGAGGGCAAACTGCACCCTGGGCTGCATCAAACACAGCATAACGAGCTGACCAAAAGAGGTGATTATCCCTCTGTATTCAACTGGTAAACTTCATTTTGCACATGGAGGCAAAAACCCCTACCATGAATACCTAAACCCAAAGTACCAACAGTCTGTATGTTTCATTTATTTCTGCATTTTTATTTGTCATTTTTCATGCTCAGAAATTAAGTGGAAGCACTTGGAAGATGCAAGTCCTCTTCTAAACAGGGCTGACAAGATAATTGCAAATGACACAGAAAAAGCTGTGTATCCAGTGTCTTCTACACCCTAGTTTTCATTGGGAAGTATCCAGTCCCCAAGTATCCATCTGAATAAGGAATGACAAAGCAAATGCCAAAATAGTTTCTAGGGTGAAGAAAAAAATATGAGTGAACAATTGCTTATTTGGCAGGATTCCACACAGTCTTTGTGGACAAGCTGGTAAAATATGACTGGAGAGATATAGCATGACATGAATGGAAGCTGGATGAACCACCAAGCTCAAACCAAGCTTCAGGGAAGATGGTTAATGGTTAAAAGTTGAACTGACAGCTGGAGTTCCTTAGAGGTTGATACTGAGTCTCCATATTTTTAAAATTATGGGGGAAATAAGAATGAATGAATCCTCTCTGTGTCTGGGGAAAACACTAAACTGAAAAGAAGACAGACTAGAAGAAGAGCCACCGTAGAGAGAGACCTCAACATTGAGTCAACAAGAATGGCATGAGGTGTGAAAAATATAACGCCCTGCACCTCTGACAGAATAATCTCAAACAGCAATACAGAGAAGGGTCCAGTTGACTAGAGTGTTGCTCTACCAAAAAAAATTGCTCTACCAAAAAAACCCTTCAGGGTCCTGGTGGACAGCAATTAGGACAAGAATCATTAGTGTGTGTCCTCAGTGGTATCAGTAAGAACACAGCATAAGTATTTAAGTCTGCCTGTTGTGGTTTAACCCCAGTCAGCAGCTAAGTACTCAGCATGGTGGGACAGCAGCAGTCAGTGGTGGTGTGACTTCATTCAGGCCACAATAGTCTACTGTTAGTCTCTATTCTCTGTTAGACTTTTTCACTGGCCATATGGGACTCTCCTAGGTTGAATGGGTCCTGCTGGTCAGTACTTGGCTCTCCAGTTGACAAGTCAGCCTATGGATCAGAATCAGGGAGCAAAGAACACTTACTCAAGCTCTGCCAGGGGAGGTTTAGGTTAGATGTTAGGAAGAAATTCTTTACAGAGAGGGTTATCAGGCATTGGAATGGCCTACCCAGAGAGGTAGTGGATTCACCATCCCTAGAGATTTTTAAAAAGAGATTGGATGTGACCCTTAGTGCCATGATATAGTAATTGGAGTTGGATCAGGGGTTGGACTTGATGATCTTGGAGGTCTTTTCCAACCCAACCTATTCTATGATTTTATGATTCTACTCTTGATAGCTGACATGCAAGTCTGTACAGGTGGGGAGTGGGACATATCCTCTTTTGATTTGCTGGAACTCCTGGGATAGTTTTCCCCACTTTTCAGACAGTTTTTCCACAGCCAAGATGCAAGTCTGTAGCAAGAAGAAAGGTTTTATTTGTATTGCCAGATTTGACAGCCAATTCATCTGTTGATGGTGACTCTTTGTGTGAGGGGAGATGGCAGGCCCATGGAACCCCTGGGCCCCCTGGAAGCAGAAGAACTGGAGGCGTTGAGGGGAGTAAGACCGTTCCCCTGAGAAAGGTGGAGGTGGCTGCATATTCCCATGGAGGTGGCCCTGAGAGTTGGACAGTACAATGTGGGGGGAAGTCACAGCCCCACAACTGAAGTTTGAGGAGTTTGGAGTGTTGCGGGGTGTTGGGCTGTTTTCCATGGGAGCAGTGAAGCTAACTAGATAGCCACAGACACAGCCTTGAGCTGTGTGGCTGAAGTGCAGGTGCGCATTCCTCAGTGTTTTTGTAGAAATATGTTTGTGTTGTGTGTGTGAGAAAGTAGAAGTAGGAGAACCTAATAAAAGGCTGCCTGCTGCGCTGAGCAGACAGACATCTCTTTGTCTCATCATACTCGTGTGTGTTGTGTGTCTTCTTCCCCCTTGGACCGGGACCCTTCGACAGATACCCAGCGACATCTTTGTCTCTCCAGGTCATTACTGCCAGTGACTTGGCATATGACAATTGTGTACTCCATTCAAATTTCCACCACATGGGTCATCTGCATTGGACTTCTGGATCTGTGGGGGACTGCATGTTGTTCAGATTATGGGCCAGTTCCCTCAGGTGCTAGATATCTCTCTCCATTGTGGTCTGTTTACCTGCATGACATACAACATTTTCCTTGAAAGAGATATCTTTCCTTCAGGCTTGAGAGGAGTTGCCTCCAGAGACAGAGTACTTGTCAATGCCCCTTTCTGTGGAAAGTGATGCCATCTGCTTGGCTTCCCTGTCCCCTAATTCCAGGCTATTAGCCTTGTTATCACAGCATTGGAGAAGCCAGGTGATAACATGTTGAAATTTTTTCACATATCCTGCAGCTCACTCAGAAGTAGGAATTTGGTCCTTACCTCTTGTCCCGTCTCTTCGTGCTGTTCTGGTAGTGACTGTGCTTCATTCTCCTTTAGTAAATGAGCTGACTTTCATGTTTATTTCTTCTTATATATAGAGGCAACTGATACTGGCATGGATTGGTTCTCTGGTTCAGCTGCATCACACATTGCCAGGGTCTGAGTAGCTGCACTCAGGATCACAAGGGTATAAGTAGCCACAGTGCTTGTCACCGGGCTTTGGGCAGCTGCAGTGCTTGTCACGGGGGTTGAAGTAGTCACAATGCTTGTCAGAGGGGTCAGAGTAATCACAAATATTTGCTTAACCATAAAAAAAATCTGAACCACATTCACTGTTCCTAGCAATACCACCATGCTGGTTTCAACATCGCAAGGATATTCAGAATTTTCAAAATTCTTAAACGTTACTGTAATTGTCCTGGAGGAGAAGGGAAAGATATGGGAAGATGTCCCCTCCATAGATTGTCCCTCCTAACAGGTAAAAGATGTAATTATTAGTGGCTTCCAATAGATGGCTCCCGAAGTACAGAGCTGACGGCGGCGCTCAGTACAAACACCAGATTACTTTCAGGACCAGCAATTCCATCGTATCATAAGGAAGTATTACAAAGTTCAGCAACATGATAACCTTAGCTGAGCCTCCAGAAGTGATATATAGCACAATGGAACATATACTGCAAGTAAAGTTAAACATAACTCTGAGAACAAGCACAAAAACTCTGAGAGCAAATAAATGGACATTGTAAACAGCGAGTATTAAACTTATATAATAAATGCTTATTATGAATTTATTTTAGCGTGCTCTTGTCAGATCTGTTGTAATCTCAACCCTTTATGCCCTACCTTGGGTGTCAAAAAGGACTGTCATGGTTTAATCCCACCTGAGAACTAAGCACCACGCAGCTGCTGCCTCCTTCACACCACCTCCCACAGGGGGATGGAGGAGAGAACTGCAAAAAGCCAAACCCCGTGGGTTGAAGTAGAAACAGTTTAATAATAGAAATAAAATAAAATATAATAATAATAATAATAACAATAACAATAATAATAATAATAATAATAGGAAAAAAAAAAGAAAAAAAGAGGAATAAAAGACAAGAAAGACAAGAGATGAAAAATACAATTTCTTACCTCTCACCAACTTATGCCATCCCCAGCAGTGACCAGGCCCTTCTGGCTAACTCTCTTCACTTTATATGTGGGGCATGACATCCTATAATATGGAATATTCCTTTGGTCAGTTTGAGTCAGCTGTCCTGGCTATGCTCCCTCCCAGCTTCTTGTACATATGTTCACTGACAGATTCCAGGGAACTGGAAGTCCTTGACTTAGGGTAAGCACTACTTAGCAAGAAGCCTCAAAATATATGCAATAGCTTCACCACAGGAAATGCCCATTCCCAGTTCTTATTCCCTGGTTATTTGTCCAGTCCTAAACTGAATCAGAAGCCCTGATCAGTGCAAATCAAGAATATCAGTAAAAAGATGTCAATTCCAGCAGAGGGCTTAAAGCAACTTGTTGCCATCCTGCAGAGATAAGGACATCACATGAATGGTTTTTCCACACCAGGTAGGTTCCACATATAGGTACAGTAGAAGAATGATAGATCAGGGCTAGAGGGTCAAGTTTGAGAAGATTGTTCTGTAGTGCAGTAAATTTGGTCATGCTGTTGGTAGACCATGGGGTTTGTACTGACTTCACATAGCTTTGGGACTGAGAGACTGAGAAACTTGTCAGTCTTACTTTTCTATGTTTTAAATCCCTAAACATATAACTTTTGTAGTCAGTTGAACTACTCATTCAAATAAAGCTATTGACATTTTGTTATTGTTTATTGTCAAATCACAATGGTTTTTGAGAATTGTAACATTAATTTTATTTGCTTTGCATGTAACTTTATTTATACTAGGAAACTCAATAACAGCTGGATTTAACTCCATTTGTCTTTTTCTCTCCAATTTTGATAAAAGAATTCTTTTAAGACAAGAATGTAATGACATGTTTTTTCAAACTGTTTTGATAAAGCTTTTATGCTTAGAGAAACTATTTAAATCACATCATAAATTCCTTCTACTCTTTGCTGACCTCAGCTTTTACACAATGTCAAGAGCAATCACTTTGTAGACTACATCTATGTTAGTAACTTAAACAGAACCAGGCAGGCAATGCTCTCAGGTCTGAAATGCAATTGTCTGTATTTCTAAGCTCTTAGACCATTCTCTGGAACAATTTTGACCTAAGCCAACTAGTAAGTTCTTAACTAATTCATGAATGTGTTTTACGAAGTTGAATATTTCAACTACTGTCTCTAAATGCCAGCTGGCAGTTTGCATGTAGCTGCTCTCTTTTTGTGGCTAGAAGCATTTACTAATAGATATGAGTCATTCTATTTAACCCCTTGCCCAGAAAGGTTTCTGAGTTCTGTTTAATCTGACATAGCTATTGACATAGCTTTAGCTTCTGAACTTGAAGAGTTTCATCTATCATGTTCTTCTGGTGATATTTGAAGTACAGATTTGTTTACTTTGAAAAGGTTTTGACTAATTGGAAAGAACAGCTTTGTAATATAAGTTTTTGCCCTTTTTAGGAAAATGTGTATTAGCTATATGGAAACTTATAAGCACTAAATCTAATTATAAACACTAAAATAATGAAAGGGCTCACAGATATTTTAAACTTAATTTTTTCAGACACCTTTCATCAGACACTAACCTGTTTTGATTATAGCATCTTCCATCTGAGGATTTAAAAATATTGCTAAAACATTAATAAGTGAGTCAGTGAAACCTTGTAACATTTCAGTAAGCTGGGGAAGATTGAAAGCTGAATTTATCATTTATTATTAGTGCAACTACATGGCTCTGGGAAGTAGAAAAGCCATGTCAAATAAAAATACCACAACCTTCCTAAAGAGATATCATTCTCATATGATGAGAACAGATTAGTAAAGAGTAATTAATCTACTTGCCAAACTCTGGTGAGTGTAACTCCCACTAGTACTAGACTCCAGGCTGCTATTTTCTCCCTCTTACAGAGTTTTAGCTCCCATTATTCATATGTCTAAGGTCTGCATTAAACATAAAGTGTCTAATCCTTGATAGTAATCACAGTTCCTTTATGGTATGGTTTCCCAAAGCTGTTTTGCTCTGTGCTCTCTCCTAATGAACAGACTGTACTATTAAAAATCCTATCATTCCAACTGGAAAAGGGAGATAACCCAAACATCTAGGCCAGTAAGGAATTCCCAGAAGACCCCTTTTGTGGGAATGAAGCAGTTGTCACCTGTCCTAGTTAGGACAGCTGAGACCAGTTCATCATGGTATGGGTGTAACCCAAAACTGTGTATTCTATAGCCTTCCATGCCATTTCCCAGAAATTGTTAGCAGTAGAGGCCTGTAGATGTTCCTGTCCTCATAGCCTTTTATGGAATTCCCCGCTCTGAGGGAAAGACTGAGTATTCTTGCCTGAATGGGAGAATATATAAACTTAGAGTTTTGGAACCTTTTTACCCACTCGTGGGATCCAGAGGAAGACTGCAGCTCACCGCTCTCGATCAAACTGCAGCTCACCACCCTCAACTGGACTGCAATCACCACTTTTGTGACCAGACTGCAACAGCTCTCCCACCAGCAGGTTTTTTTCCCTCTCCCTTTACTCCGGACTTGGGGGTGGGGGGCAAGAAACACCACTTTGTTCATGCCCCAGGGTACTGGGTTATACATTTGGGTTTGTGGGTTAAAACCAAATTACTTGTCTGTATAATTGTACTTATTATATTATTTTATTAAATTGTTATTCTGACTTATAATCTCTCTTTTGAGTTGAGTTCATTTCCCCTGCTGGTTTACCTTTAAACTAGCACATCACCCCAGTGCAGGTGAAAGATTTGGGCCAGGCATGAATGCAGTCAGTAGATGATGTGCACTGGGTCCTCAGCACAGTTCACTTCAATAAGTACCTGCTATAAGATGACCAATACCAAGCACAACATCACTGAACAGCTTGGCTCAAATCCCTTTCTGAACATCTTTCACTTGCTACAGGTATATCCTTGCTACAGGGAGATGCACAAAAGAAACAGAAGCATTTAAATCTTTGGCATTTTCCTTCACAATTTTTAAAGAGTTCTTCAGTGTTATGTGACTATAGAACAGCTCTCCTGACCATACATTACATTTATTTTGATTATCCTATCTTTGCTTTTGCAGTATAGTGAGTGTTTTGACTATATATAGTTCTTGCCATCTTTTGTAGACTGGCTATTGTTTAAAGCCTTCCTATTAGAATAAATATAGAAAACTATTTTCAACAGTCTTTATGCCTGGGTGAATTATATAGATTTCTAGATAATTTATACAGCTTTTATTATCACTATCTGCTGCATGGCTGGACAGAGTTATGTTATTGTTTTTCCTACTACCTTAAATTGCAGTATAAAATTCTTTTTAAAAAGGTCCTCAAAATATCTGAGCTAGTTACAATGCACAAACAGTTATAGCCACAAGAGAGGGCTCTTGTAAAAGCATAAGGCTACTTGAGAAATATGTACATTTTGCACTTTAACAATGAAAAATAGTTTTAGTAATTAGTGTTTACTTTAATTATTATATTTCAGGAAATTAAACACTGATGCAAATTAGCACAGTATTCCCAATTCCATTTATATTCACCTTTTTATTTGTTTTTAATTAAAATCAAGAACTAGTAAATAACATATATAGCTACATTTTTTTTTTTAAATAACAAACTATGTTAGGCAATTATATTTTTGCTAAGATTTGATCCTTTGCTCTTTGCTTACACAATGCAATGACCCTTAGAGGTAAAATTGATCAATTCAATATGAAAATGCAGCACCACTCCCAATAATGTGTTTGCTTGACAGAAAAAGGTTTATGTCAGATAAAGTCTTCCTCATGCCCTTTGTGCATTAAATTAAACCTTTTTAGGCACTTAAATACAAGCTCATGTCTTTGAGACCTTACAGTAACATACCTCTCCATATCCTAGAAGAGGATGCTTTGTAAATGCAGAATAGAACATGATACAGATAGTCTTGTAACCCAGTGGAAGTCTGCAATTTAGCAGTACTTATATCTTGGTGATAGATACCCTACCTTGTTCAAAAACAAACTGAACTTTGTAGAGAGAACACAGGATCACAAGAGAGCTAGATCTCACATCCTGAGCTATCTAGATGTGTTGAAGATCAAAGTACAATGCTGCCCTGGTTTATGTCACTGACTGAGTCAGTACGAATGAGTATCTGTCTCTGTCACACCCTGCCCTCTTAAAAATCATTTAAATCCAAAGGAATGAGGTTACTCTTGCTAACTGTTTCCCAGAAAACTGTTCCCCTGACTAGAGGACTTGGGCAGTAGTTACATTTAGCCCCTTTAAGTTCAATTTATGTTTACAGAGCAGAAAACTACATCAATTGGAAAATGTGGTCTTTTATGTTTACAACCTTTTCTCAGCACTTCTGATGACATAGTTTATTCTACTTTCATTAAAATCAATGGCAAAACTCTGTTTATTCCAGTGACTGCAAGATCTGCCCATTAATATGTTAATTTCTAATCTTCCCTTCAAAATTCTACCATCTGGGTTCCTTTTTTCCTGTTTTGAATTAAAAAAATGTGTTTTACAGACATATTTTCAGTTATCAATGTTATTTCTTTCCTTATGCCTGATTCTCTTCAGCTGAACTTTCCAGATGGTATCCAAGATCCAAGCATCTTTACTTTAGGTTCTTAATTTTAAAGTTGCCTCCGCATGATAAATATTGAATTAGAATAACAACCTTTCTCAGGTACCAAAATAGCTCACCCTTCTGATCTCATTATTTTCTTCCATTCTTCCTCTAAATCTAATAGCTTTCTGTCCTCAAATTGCAGTGCTTAAAATATCTATGACTCATTAATTGTAAAAAAATTGTCTTTTTATTCATTAGTAGTAGAGCTTTTCATTGAATGTCCCAGCAGTGGCCTAAGACAATTTAGATAATAACCATTATTCCTTCTGTCTAGACAGGAATTAATTTGTAGTTTTGCCCTTTTGCATGGGAACGATGGAGAATTGTTGTCATTTGATGTAATACGGAAAAGACTTTTGCACCTTTAAACTGCAGATCAGCTTTGTCAATATTCCCTTTATGACTAAGGTGGCCACAATTCAGACAAGTGCAGATGTTTTTCCTTAATGATGTAATTTTACAGTAAATATGAATGCAATTAAAGTTACTCTTGTGTTCAGTACATTGGCTTTGAGGGCTTTATTATTTGAATGGAAAGAAAAGAAATTATTTTTCTTTCTTTTAAACAAAACATCACTAGGTTTCACTTTCCCTAGTAGGGACTTTACACTAAATACAGATCACTAAATGCTAAGCCTAGAAATAAACTTCATAACTAATACGGAGTAGCAGACAGAATCATTGAACAAGAAAAGACTGCATGACATGATATTCAGTAACTATAGACATCAATAAAATACATATTTAATAAGAAGTATTATGAACATAGATTGTTATGTATGTTATGTGTGTTCCATAAGTTTATAGAACATATTACAAATTTTCTTTCTCTGCACAGAAAACTTTATAATACGTCCTTATACTCAATGTAAAAAAAAAAAAAAGTTCATTTGTGTTTCAATTAAGGAAATAACCTCTCTTTTTCAGAAATGCACATTTACTTAAAGTCTCTTGACATGAACATAAGCCTTTTATAGATGCCATAACGAGTCTTAAAAATCTCTGAAGCTAGTTAAACCATGGCAACTGCTAAACATTTTATGCTGAAAATGTTCAGTTACAGAATGTCTAGTTTATTTTTCCAGTCACTCCTTTTGTGCCTGGTTTCAAGGTACTTTTTCAGCTACAGCAGAAGCTGTTTACAGAACACTGTGTGTCAGTCAGGCAAGTTCCTGCTTGTATGTGTGCAAACATGCTTGTAGTAATGCTAAATAACATCAGTGCATTTTGTCTTCATTAATTTCTAGCTGTGGCCAGGATCAGATATTTGCATCTGTGGTAGGTTGTTTTTAGGTGAAAATATGTCTTGCATCTATTATCCGTAGTCCTACAGTAGGTGTTTGAGCACAGCAGTGGTACACCCAAGTGCTTTTCTTCCTGGTTGAATCATGACCAAAGTAATTTATGGAACACATCTATGACATACCATCAACAATGTATATGCAAGGTTGTCCAGAGCCTGGCTCTTTATAATGTATCCGTTATTCCTGGGAATGATACAACTGACACAGACTACATCCCTGGTAAGCTGCCACATGAGTATATGGTCCAAGAAGAAAAATCTGTGATGTCAAATCAAGTGCTGGTCCTTCCCACTTGCTAAGGTAGCTGCTGGCTATGTAAGTGCAATGAAAAAGAAGACAAGCTATGCTACGAGAGGAAAGGAGTAGAAAATCTCTTAATCCTGTTCAGCAATCAGAAGGACCCCCAAAATACTAGAAATTAAGAGGAAGATTAATAACAAATAAGGGCATTTACAGGAAATTCATCTAAGGGCATGTGAGGCAAGGAGTTTCGTGCATCTATCATGTCTGACAGGTCACTGAGTAATTTTAGTTGTTTTACAGTGGAAATACTTTTGTAATAATTGCTAATAATTTGTTTATGAGCAGTGTATGTCCATAGATTATATGATTAAATATATCTCCCTCCACTGTATTTTCCACTCAGATGAACCATGTTTTTCAACACTTATTTTACTGGACTAAGCTAACCGTAGGTTTTTACTCTTATATTTAAAAATAAATTTTTCATTCATCTTCACTTCTTCCAGTTCAAACTGACCACACGTGACCAGAACTGGATGCAACCACAGGTAGACTAATATTGCCTTCTGCAAAAATTTTACTAGGATTTCGAGACTATTTATTTGTTTGTTTATTTATTTTAGCTGAAGTTCTAGAACATCACTGTGAAACGTTCTAGAACGTCACTGCATGGGAAGTGCTGTTTTAATTTCTCTTCATCTGTCATGGCCTCTAGAAAACTAACCCCTAGTTTAAAGAGATGTTATGCACTTCATATTACAACACAATTTATGTGATATCAGTTTTCAGCACAATTTGTTTCTTCCAGAGTCATGACATGCTCTCTACAGTCTTGGCCAAACTTTTCAAATTTGTGTTTTACATGAATTTCGTGATCTATGCCTGAAAACATAGCTAATTAAGAAACTATTAAATATTTATTGCAAGACTGAACCTAAGAAACACTGTAATATCCCTTTCATTTCAGTAACCTGCATTTAATAATCACCAAAAAGTCTCTTCATCCATTTTATATATTTTTAATTAACCAGTGAAAGATCTCCAGGTTGAATATTTCTTTTAAATAGTATCATACTGTTTAGATATCAAGTCTTTTCAATTAATTTTATGTTAGAAATTATCCTATTAGGAAAGATATTTGATAACTCTAATGTGATATATCTTCAATAAGCCCATTTATGTTTCATATCATTGTCTATTTCCTTACGTCTCTGATAATATTGATGTCCTTGTCATGGTTTGACCCAGGGACCAATTTTCAAGCTGCCACAAATTTGCTCAAAGGTGAGAGAACTTTCCAGACAGGCAGAACAGACTCAGCATGGGGGAATAATATCAGAATTTATTACTAACAGAATGGAAACTATAGAATAATATATACAGCAATCCTAACTAATCCTCCTATGATGATAAAACCATGTATTTACAAAAATCACCCCTTTTCCCCCCATAAAGTGCAGGAGGAGAAAGAAGTCTCTCCTTCACTCTCAGGGTTACATTCCAATTCACTGTAGCTGGAAAATTTCTCTCTCTCTCTCTTCTATAGGGTGTGAGACCTCAGTACCCCACCTCTAACCACTTGGCTCCCACCGAGGGTTCATCCATGGGCTTCGAGGGAAACACTCATCATCACCATGTCTTCACCACGGGGTACAGGGAGTTAAAGCTTTAAGTCTTTGTTCCCTACTACGTGGAGGTTTCCTTCCATGGGAGTTTTGGGGCCCCCCCAAAGTCTGGGAGCCACCCTTCCTTCCAGGATCAAGGGTTCTGGGGTTTTGGCTCAGTCCTACCCCAGAATGTTCCAACTTGGTATCTCTCTCTCTCTCTGCTCCGTTGCAAGTTCTCTCTGCAGGGCATCCCCACGTCTCTCGGTCTGGGGGTCTGGGTCCAGCTGGCCGCTGGTACTGTCTGGGCCACTCCAGGCCCATTTTGGCTTAGTTCAGTTAGGCTTTCTCCTGCGTTTTCGGTCTAGCCGTCCTGGTCCAGCTTACAGGATGTCTCTGGACCCCTTGACCCGTCTCTGCTACTTTGGTTTCAGTTCGAGTAGCCCCCTTCCCCTGGCTTGATGGGGGAGGTGGCAACAAGACTGCTTGAAGTTTCTCTCTCCTCTGCCTGGAATTCTTTCTGCTCTGCTTCACAATCACTGCTGCCCCCGCTCGCAGTGGGGGGAAATGGCAGGGAGATCGCCACAGCCCTGGCTGGGCCAGGGCCGGGAGGTCCAGGGGGCCCTCTGGATTCAAGGTTCTCCCTTGGCCACCCCTAATTCTAGCTAATTCTAGCTAATTCTTTCTGCATTCACGTCTCAGCTAGGGGCCCGGCTTGGCTTCAGTGCTGCACCTGGCCTTGGGCCAGGACCGTGGGGGGGAAAAAGCCCTCTGGCCCCCGTGGGCCGTATGGCCCCCTCTCTCTCTTTACCTTGTGGTCTCCAATTCCTACTGTGCAACCAAGTGCTTCTATTCCGGTACTATCAAATATGTCATTTCACAGAGATGTTACTACAGCTTTTGATTGGCTCTGCATCAGAAGAGCCACTCTGGAGCAAACCATTTTCAGCCCCAGGGGAGTGGCTGGTTAAACCGCGACAGTCCTTGATAAAAATTATTAAAAAAAAAAATCATGATCCTTACAATAAAGTAGCAGAGTTTTACTTGTCTCATTCTGCTTAATTTTTATCTTTTTTTGTTGGACCAATTTTTTTTCTCCTACTACATTGCCGAGGTATGTTAATGTGCTATTTAATATGTTAATTGTTTTAGTAGACCGAATATAGATTTTTCAGATATTCAATATAATTATTACGAGAAGATCCAACTTGGCTCATGGCTCATATATGATTTTCTAGTAAGTTTATCTCGTTGCCTTTATATTACATTTCCATTGGTGTTACATGCATCATCATCCTTATTGAAACAAAAGCAAAACATATATTTAGTATGTTGGCAACACCTATATCATTCCTGATCTCTGTCTTTTCCTCCAGAAAAGACTGGACTCTAGTCCTTTTATCTTTTTTATCCTCTTTCCATATATGTCTGTGGATAATCTGTTTACCCTTCATTTTATTTTCTTTAATTCTTTGAATTTTACTTTTTGAAGTTCTGAGGTACAGCTATCCTGATCATAGACTCACAGAATCACAGAGCAGTTGAAGTTGACCTTGGGAGATCTCCTGGTCTAACCTTCCTGCTCAAACCAGGGCTCCTTGAGTCAGTTGCCCAGGACAGTGTCCAGGTGGCTTTTGAATATCTCCACAGATGAGACTCCACAGCCTTGCTGGGCAAACTGTACCAATGCTCAGTAATTGGATGTCCTGGGTTTTCTAGATAGCTTTCTCATCAGTCTACCTCTCATTGGACAAGAGAACTGTACTTATTAAATTGTTTGCTCTCACACAGGAGCTCTAAGAAAAATGGTTTCACATTGTGGGCAGCCTTAGACTAAAGTGCTTTTCTTTTTTTCCCCCCATTTATTTTTTTTCCAAGCAATATGAATGGTATGAGACTAACCATTTTTATTTATTATTTTATCTCCTATTTTTGGTCTTATTTTAGCTTGCTTCTAAACAGTTTTTCTCACTCAAAGATGTTGTTAATATTATGCTCCAGGTAAAGTAACCAGCAAGTGGAACTTCAGTAAAAGCTATACCGTTCTATTTTCCATTTTCCTAAAATTCATTCTGAATTATAGGAGAATGCCCTTAATTTATACCTATGTCTACTGACTCCTGGCTACATTGAGCTGAAGCATATCCAATGTCTGTAACTGTAGGGAAGAAACAAAAAAGTACGTATCTGGCACAGAGCATTTTTGAAGCTGTACTACTATGCCAACCAAGATATGTGTATTCTCTAGTACAAAGAGCTAGTATAATAGATTCATACATTAATTGTCTTCATTTTATCATCTTTGAATATTTTGACCCTTTTAATAAGCATCAAACCCTTATTTTAACAGATAGTTCTGCCTTCTGGACCCCTGTTGATTTTATATTTTATTTTACATTATATTTAATATTCCAAAATAATGCCATGAGGATGTTTGAATGAGATATCTACTTACTTAAAAAAAATGTCCTGGAGCAACTCAAAATGTAATATTTTTTTCCCACACAATTAACACAAAACCAGACTTTCTTATATTTGCCTTAAGCTGTCTCCAACTTTATTAAGTCTCCTTTGTAGGAGCTACATGTAGAGTTAGACACATTTCTACTGCAGTAACTTCAACTTTCCCTAATATCTGACAAGAACAGAGGATCTTTTCTGCAGTGCAATGAAAAGCATATAATTTTTAAGCAGAGGAAATTGTTCCTGCTTACCAGCTGTTAATATATTCCAGACTCTTCTAGCAATTATGTTTCACTTTTGGAAGATTTTGACTTTTATTAGGTACTACTGCATGGCAAACACTTGACAGAGCTAAGTTCATTCATAGTGGGTACCATGCTGAGGATTTTGTTTATTCTTCTGCTGTTGGAACCAAGAGCCTGAAACTCACTAATGTGCATAGATATGGCTTTTAGGTAGTGCCCTACTGAAGATTTCTTCCCTACAACCTCATCCCCTGTATCATTTTAATGATATAATTCTGTAAACTTCTTGCAAAGCTCCTACAAGTCCTCTTCAGCTTTGTCCTTTCATCTTTATTGGCATGTTTGCTTCTTCAGTAAAGTTGCTGGGATGTGCATTCATCTCTTTGCATTTTTGCTGTGATTCTGCCAACATCAGTAGTCTTTCCTGGGACCTAAGAGCCCTCTTTTTTTCCTGTTATGTCTCAAAGGTTTCTGGATAGTCACACAATTTTTGAGCTCCAAAGACTGCTTCAGAATTTATAACATTTTGTTGATATTTGAAATTTGACTATCCTGCTATAATGATTTTGTTCACAATACAGTCCTGAAATCTGGGGTTTTTGGTGCTACAGAAATGTCCCTCATCTGGAAGCATTCTCTGAAGATGTATTTCATTAGAAAATGTATCCAAAGTACAAACACATCTGTTTGAATGATCATAAATAAGATTTTCAGCTGACACTTCACCTTTATCTCTGGTGTTAGCATTTGGTACTGAGCCTCTTTTGTACTATACCCACAGCATATCTACTTTTTTTTGTGCCTGCAGTCTTTACAGCTACCATCATCCTTTAAGTATGTCGCGCAATGTGTAAAAAAAAAAGGTCCCTCCTGTATGTTAAAAGTGTCAGTGTAGGTAGCTTCAAATGTTCATCAGTTATTTACATGCACATTAAAAACTTAGAGAGACTGGGGGAAGAAAACTGAGCTTACTGAGCTTTGAACTTACTACCCTGATAAGTGAAATTGCAACACTATTTTCCATGCAGTTACTTTCCGTTTAACTCCTTGTTCCGTCATTGTGGCAGTGGAAATATGTAATCAGTGGAAATGATTACATATTTGTGGCAGTGGAAATATGTAAACCAAACCTTCAGGTTTGGTGATTTCCCAAATTTTGAAAGTATCTATTATAAGGCAATTTCAATTTATGCTAGTTGCCCCTGTCTTACAGTTTTAACCATGTTAGAAAACGATAACAGGGATAGAAGGAAAAGGGATAAAATATGAAAGAATAATATGAAAAATGGTCATGTTAAGGGGGGTTTGTATTTTCAAAAGACCTTGAGACTGAACACCTTATACATTATAATTGCATTTAAAAATTTTTAATAGCATTTGTCTCCTTTCTACGTTTTTATAAGAGTTGAAATTTTGTCAGATCCCATTCAAGTTTTGAATATGTCCAAAGATATTCAAAGATATTTGAATATCCACAGTCTCACTGGACATCCTGTTCCAAAGTTTGATAACTCTCACAATAAAAAGTGTGGGGGTTTTAATCACATGTTTAACTGGATTTCCTATATCTTAAATTCTGTCCATTTCCTCTTGTCTTTTTTGTGGATAACGCAGAGAACAGTCTGGCTCCTAATTCTTTACTGCCCTCCTTGCCTGCTCAAATCAGGTATCTACAGATATGCATAAGATTCCTCTGAATTTTCTCTTCTGCAGGCTGAACAGTCTGAGGTTTCTCAGCCTCTCCTTAGTGGCTTAAACTGAGAGAGAGTGGCTCTTTGCTAGTCTCTTTCCAATAATTCCATATCTTTCTTGTACTGGGGTGTTCAGGACTGGATTCACACTTTAATTGTGGCCTCATCCACAGTAAGGGGCAGGATCTCCTCTCAACCTGCTGACAACACTTTTCCTAATGCAGCCCAGGATACCATTAGCCTTCTATGCTGCAAGGGCACACTGCTGTCTCCTTTTCAACTTGGTGCCTGCCAGTGCCCCAGGTCCTTTTTTACAAAACTGTTTTCCAGATGATCAGCAGCAACCATTTACTGATACAGGAGCTTATTTCTCCACAGGAATTTCCCCAGGGAAATGTGCATTTGATTTTGCTGAACTTCATTAGATTCCTATCTGTCCAAATCTCCAGCCTGTTCATCTGAATGTCAGCACACCCATTGGGTGTATTATTCACTCCTCCTGGTTTTATGCCATCTGCAAACTTGCTGAGGGTGCATGTCATCCAATTCTCTGGGTCACTGCACTGATGAAGATGTTAAACAGCATGGACCTTAATATTGATCCCTGATACACACTGCTGGTGACTGGGTTTTGGGTTTTGGTTTTTTTTTCAAGTATCAGGGTTGTGTGGCCAGGTTTTGGTGGTGGGATTGGGCTACAGGGGTGGCTTCTCTGAGAGGCTGCCAGAAGCTTCTCCCAGGTCCAACAGAGCCAATGCCAACCAGCTCCAAGATGGACCTGCCAATGCACCTCTCTGATAGCAAATTTAAGAAGGAAAAAAGTTATTGTACCTGAGGAGCAGCAGAATCAGCGTGTGATTAACTTGCCCATAACTTCTGTTTCCCATCTCTTGTATGTTCTGTAGAATTCTCTTTCACTAGTAATTTATTTAGGAGTCATTATGTTCAATTAATATGGCCACAGAGAGTAAAACAAAACTCAACAGTTGAAATCTGACTGTACAGCCTGAATATAACCTCTTTCCTCTTTATCTTTTCGATGGTTTCCCAGGCAAAGCCCTGGCTCTGTTCAGTGAACTTTCCTGCCAGTTTTTGAATCTCACATAGCCTGCCAGGTCTCTCCTAACACACATCTGCTGCTATACTGATTCCCCTCAGTGGCCTGCTGGGCTATCAGATGTTGGCTCAAGCTACTGTTCCTGCCAAGACAGGACATGCTGAGATTGTGCCCGGCTGCTGCGCTAGCCGTGACTGTGGTACTCTACCATTGCTGCTTCTGCCTGGTTTCCATTCAGTGGTCTGAATTTCTAGCTGTAATACTTTTGTCTCACAAAGACACAAAACCACTTCTAAACGTACCTGTGCAACGAGTCTAAAGAGTGAGATACCTTTGTTCACCATGTCAGATTAATTCTTACCTAATTTTCTATAAGTCTCCTCTGACCTGGGTTCTTGTTTTGGCATTTCTTCTGATCTGAATATAAATAACAGCATGCTTGGGTTTTCACTAGAATTTAGCACTGCTAGGCTAATGTAGATGAAAAAGAATTGGCTGAACACTACTCTGGCATGTGCATTAATCACAGAACTTATACTTGCAATAAGTTTCTTGGTAGAATTTTGAGCTGAAGAATCCCAAAACTACTGTTTACTTTTCCCCTTACTAAACCCAGAAATGTTTTCAAAAGCTGAGAGATCAAGCAGCTATCTTCAAAGTAACTCCACTGAGTGCCAACAGCCACCTCACTCCACTGAAGAACTAAAATGTTGAACTGACAAAGCTACAGCTTGGAACACATTGCAGCAGTGTTCTTTCCCACCAATATTTATATTCCGTAGAAAACATGATGTTTTCCTGGACCTTATGCAACACCAAATCCTTTTTTTTTTTTCTTTTAATGAGTTAGTTGCTCAGTTAGTGGTTGTTCAAGTTACATTTGACAGCATGAGAAGGTGAAATAAACAATTTTCTTTAAAATAATCTGTAGGGTAAGCATCTGTAAACTAGTATTTGTTCAGGTAGATCTCTTACGGAAATCAATGCTAAATAAAAACATTTGGAATATTATATATATTCACACACTAATTCTGCGTCCATGTCTGTACACATTTATTTATTTATTTATTTATTTATTGGAGTAATTTCCTGAGAAACCATGTTTTTATACTGTAGAGGTACATAGAGTATGCAGTTTATACAGCATATAACCTCGTGACAGATCACAGCATATATTACTTACCATAACTGGGTCCAAGAAGTTAAACAATTTAACTTTTCATTATAAAAAGCTGCACAGTCACACTTTTCAGCATAAATTCAATTCAGCCTAAATAACAAACCTGTTGCTCTTACTGTATGGTTTAGGTAAGTTTATTACTTTTTGAGTGTTAGCAATACATTTTATGCAGTAAAGATAGAAGAAGAATATGCCCTAAGATTCTATGGTAAATTAGAGTCAGTGCTGTCCTAAGGCCTTAGAAGTTCTCCCAAGAGGGGAATCTTTTTAATGGGATTCTGTGAAAAAACCCTGCTGGACATGTGGGTCATATGACTACAGGAATTGGAATTGTCAACAACATGCATTTCAAAAATACATTTTCAATTCTCTGTGTTTGTATAATGGTTTTGAGCCTTCAGGGTTTCTATTTTCAAATATTTACTTCTTCTAGCCTAAGTCCTAGAAACTGTATTGGTTTTTCACGACAGCAGACATGCTTCTATAATTAAATCATTCCAGAATCTAGGAATTAAGGAAGACATGCATATGTGTTTATGTATATGCATTTTATAGATATTTATATAAATATGTATGCATTTATATATAGCTATTCTAAATGTTATAAGAATGTATACCTACTGGCCATATCTAATAATACTACTCTTCTTTCCTCAGTGATGAGTTGCTCATCATCACCACTACCACTATCACCTTAGAAACACCTTTGGTTTCACAATAAAAATTTGTTTTATTCAGTAAACCAGTACAAGTAATTGCAATGACAAACTATACACTCCCTTTTTTCCCCAACAGTGTCTGTAGTTTTCTAGGTTCATATTATTCACAAATCATAAAATATAGGTGAATGAGAAAAATCTACAAAAATAAGAGGTTATCGTCACGAATGATCACAGCCATGATACTGATTGTGACTGCTATTTGATTGCACCCCCCTATATGCTCTCTGAGCTCAGCCAGAATAATCCTGCTCTAGGAGTGTATCTATCAGCTTGTTCTGTGTTGTGGCAGAAAGGAAACAGTTTTCAGAGAACAGTCCATTACTATTTAGCAAAGAAAAGAAAAGACTGGAGTTTCATTTCTTCTTGAGAACACAACAAATAATACTTTTTAAATTTTACTTCTGAGAAATAAATATTTCAGTATTGGCCTTATTAGTTCGGAGGAATAGATAAGATTTCAAAAATGAAAGTTTTTTGCTTTAGCCATAGTATGTGAACAAATTCCAGTTATTAATCATAAACTTTGTTTCTCTACATCTGCTGACCATTACAAGTTCATCCTGACATTGTTAGATCATGGAGACTACAATAGTCCAAACTTCCTACATCTAAATTGCAACATTTTTTACATTAGACTTTTTACATTTTATAATTATCCCAATATGTAAATAAAAATATTTTCTTTTCTGTGACTTATATATACACACATACATTTTGATATATCACAGGTTCCCATAAAGATTTGGAAACTTTTGATCTAAACTTGTGGTTTCTGAAAAAAGAATTGTCTTCAGGCCCTGAAATTAAAATATTTGGTCTAATGTATATAGTATGTGGACTGTCAGATGGTGTCTTCCATAATTGATTGTCCTTCCAAAATTTCTTCCAAAGTAGGTTATAGTATCTGATAGGCAATAAATTATAATGAAATGAGTTTTGCTGCTGAATTTATAATGGGTCTGGTCTTTTGGTATGTAGCAAGATACCAAGGCTTCATTTATTTACTTGGGACCCAATGTTGTTGATAAAAATCTCCTTATCAAAATGTATTATTTTAACTTCTAATTTAAAATTGCACATTATGTATAAGTTAAATTAAACTGAATAGCTTGTAATACTTGATTTTTCTTTTATTTTAAGGTAATTATCAATTATATTTTTCACTGATTGACTAAATTAAATTGTGATGTAAATCATAAATTGATTTTGAGGGAGAAAAAGACAGTCCAAAGTGAAATTGTGACAAGGTGTTTATTCATCAATATTTATTTAGGATGGACTTATAAAATATTTTGTAGGGAGTAGTAATATCCAGAACATAGCAGTCACATGCCAGTTATTATTTTGTCAGTAAAATATATTCTTTAAACTTTGCGTATGTACACATAGCCTCCTGTTTTGCCTGAAACATCCTTCATTCATGAACCTCATGAAATAACATGAAAAATTTCAGATTTGATATTACTTCCATTAAACACAATCTCATTAGCTCTGATTTGCATAGTTTTTTCTTATTTTACATTATAAAGAATACAAATCCATAGAAGACGAGAAGCAAATTTTCATCAGGGAAGAATATCCTTCCATGAGTTTTATAGTTCTGAAGTCTAATTTTCTCTAAATTTTTTCAGGATGTATAACTCTATATAAGCCAAAACTGCAGTATCACTGTTAAGGCTCAAGATTCACCACCACCTTTTGTGGTGTTGTAAGTTTAGTTTGATGTGCTGCCCATTCGTTCTGGATCTATAAATGAAAAGATATTGCAATGCTGAAAATCAAGATGATGAAAGAAAAAGATCTGAGGTTCTCCTCTTTTAGTAAATTATAGGATACTCTACCATGTGAAACTCTAATTGCTTGAGAAACCATGTTCTTACACAGCTAACATGTCATGGTGATTCAAGACTGAAGGGCAGCCAACATTCTGTACTCTCTCCTCAGCATGGCCATAGGTCCGCAGGGGTTTCCCAATTATTCATACAAGTCTAGATGAAGGCAGTGCTGGTAACAGGGGTAGAGGAACAGACACATAAGAGAACATTTAATGAGGTCAAACGTACTCACTGCAACAAACTGGGGGACAGGAACAGTGGCATTTTCTGCTAGTTATAAAATAGAACGTGTTTTGCCATCTAACAGCACTTCAAACAATACACATTTTAGTGTAAGCTAGCTGCAGCTCCCCCATTTTAAAATGCTGTGAAATTTTTTGTAATAACACTTTGCCATTTTCACAGATCCTGTCATATTCCTTGAAGAACAGATTTCAAATTAAAAGAAAAGCAGCCATTTGTATCAGAAAAGTTCACTTATGTTTCTCTGAGATGCAAGCTTTTCCATGTGTATGCAGAGCAAAACATTGTACATGCACACACACGCTCACTTGCATGTCTTCCTTTTCTGAGTGTTGAATTCCTCAGGAATGTGTTGACAGCTTACCTGAGTAATGGAAGATAAATAACGTGCATTTGGGCCAATTTGGCTGTCATGGGGATAACCCCTCAATCAGGTTTGGCCTTGGATGCCTGAAGCGTTGAGTGAGGCAGGGATGACAACAGGGAGATGCTTCACCATCCTGACTTCTATAGCATGCAAAACCAAGCATACAGTTCTCCTGAACTGAGTTTATGGGGTAATGACAGTCCTGTTCTGAGAACTCACTTTTTTCTCATCTTGTAATGCAACGCATGTGTCACAGCTTTGCATATTTAGATCTCAATACTATGCATCATATAGGCATTTTAAAATTAATCCCTAATTTTAAATTTGTTTATAAAGTGCAGGGTGTCATGTATATAGTGCACTGCATGCACATTTGATGCACTAGGTTTATTAAGAAGGGTAACTGGGAATTTTAGGGACTACTGCAGTATTTGTCCTTTCACTTGCGTATTTAGGTTTCTTGTATTCAAAAAGTAGTTTTCCATGGCATTTTATAATGTACACAATGAATACTGAAGTTAATTAAAATTTTAAAGGTAAGAATTGGGACTTAAAATTATTAGTTACTTAAACCTTGTCAACCTGATAGTAAGAAGAAAATGATGGTGAGCACAATTTAATCATTATGACATCAGCTGAAACCGCATGTTTTGAAGGATTCAAGTCACGTGACTTGAATTGAAATTTTTGGATTCTAAAGGAAAATTGTTTTCAAACACTATATCCTAATATTCATTATTACTTTTAAAAAGCAAACATTATTTATCAAAATTCAGAAAACTGGTTAAAACTCCATTGGATTACAAAAAAAATCCTAGACCTATTTAATTTTAAGACTCTTTATTTTGATTTATTCTATTAATTTGGATTTTTTTCTTCAAGTCAGCTATAAATGATTTGTATTTGGCCTCATATTATTTCAATATAGTTACACACTGTTTCACTGTATTCAGGCAGTTCCTGAATTTCTTATTTTCAGCTACCCACCTACAATTTCACAAGTATGGACTACTGGAAATAACAAAATCTAAGTTTGAGTGACCATTGCAGTTCTCTTAAAAATATGAAATGTCATTTAAAACTTCACAAATGCAGAAATCTCTCAGGAATCTAGTATGAACTAAAGGTTCTCCTAGGACACTCTTCAGAATTACCAGTTCAGCATAGGGCACAGATCATTACCTTCATTTTAAAAACAATAAACAGTATTTAACAGTAGTAAACCACGTATTTTAAAATAATGAAATCAAAGAATATGTTATGATATCTTTGGTGGCAACCTGTAAATGTAAAAACTGATAATGTAATTTTTATATCCTGTATTAGTGTCTTTGCTGTCTAACCATTTTGCTGTTCAGCGTCTCAAAGTTCCATAATTCAGAAGATCATTTAGGCAGCTTTCTCCTTAACAGTTGAGGAAGAATTTTGTTCCTCAAAATGCCAATATTTGGTCAAGTTGAGGTTAAGTTTATTTAGATTTGGCATCCTTAATATTTCTATAAGTCCAGAAAGTGTTATTTCTATTTTCAGAACAGCAAAATGGGTTACAGAGATTAAATAGCAATCTGTGAAACCATTTGATACCAAAATGCTTCCATGATATGTTGCACTTGGACCAACTCATATTTGTTTTGTAAGATTTAACTTCATCTTTCTCTAAACAGTAAATGCCCCTATTTTAATAACTGGAGAACACATCTCCTTTACAATTACATATCCATAATTATCACAAAACACTGAGAGCACATATGATTAAAGAAACTGAAAGTCATGGTGATATTTGTGAAATTTGAAATTATCATGACTGGGAAAAATAAGTGTTTTGAAAGTGTTTGCAAGAAAATAAAGACTACAAATGAAAATATTTATCTGAGTCTGCAAATTAGAAATATTCAGATTTTCTGATTTGAAAATAGAGAGAATTTAGACATACTGGCTGTATATTCTGATCTAAGTGGGAATGATTATGATAAGGCCAAATGCAAATTTCAACTATGTCCCTCTATAGCCCGGGAAATCCAAATGATGCTTTACTCTTTTAGAGACTTAAAAAACATCCTCCAGCTAATCCCACAAACAATAATACAGAGATTTAGTTAGAGAACATAAAGTCTTTGATTCACTTCAAAGATACAATCTGGTTAACAAAGGTTAGATTAGGGAGACCTTTCACATAGCTGATCTGTGCCTTGACCTGTGTAGGACCTTGATTGAGCCTCAACAGATCACATATGTAAGAAAAGGAGAATAAAATGGGTAAAACACAAAAAAAAGTGGAATCCACAACGAGCTTTAGGCCCTTAATAGTCAAGGCCACTCTAAAATGGCCACTGTATATGAGCAGACTCATAGCTAGGCTACACCAGAAGGAAAAATAATGGCAAACTTGCTTCATACATGATTATCTCGGTAGATTACTCAGTTTCAAGACCTCCAGAAAGGTTGAATTGCAGATCTTTATATTGGCTCAGAAGACTGCAGAAAATGGGCAGTGTGTTTGTCTCCTTGACTGTCTACTAAGAAGCGCTGAGCATGGTGTTGGCATCTAGTAAGCCACCTACTCTTTTTACATTAGACTTTTTACATCATATAATTTTCCCAAATATAAATAATATAAATATAAAAATAAAATCTTCCCAAATGAGAGAGCATCGTCTTTTCCTAGTTGTCTTCCAATTTTTCAAATAGTTAAAGCAATGATTTTTCTGCTACCTGTTATTATTTTTATATCATCTGCTTGTTTCAGTAAGGATTCTGTCAGTTACTTTTTTCCTCATTGTTTTCCACTTTTTCTTAATATCTCTCATAATTTTTCAGAAAAAAAAAATCTTATACTGATCTTTGGACACCTGCCATTCTACTTCTACATACTAACTAACATTTACTGGTTTATACTATCACCATATGGGTAAAATACTCATACACAAGGAGTTTGGTCCTAGGTTTTGAAGGCAAAGGAATAGGAAGCTGTATCACCTAAAGGATACCCCAGGAAGGTCTAAGTTTCTTTGGCATAGAAAGGTTCATGTTGCAAAATATATGCTAATATATGTTAATTTGAGGTTATCATTGGCAAAAAGTACGCTGACACAGTACCAAATGCTATGTTGACTTTTCTGTATCATTTGAATCTTTCTAAGTCAGTTATTCGCTGGTAATATTGTGTGATAATAAACCTCTGATGAAAACCGAGTAAAGTTCTGATGACGGTTCTGACTGATAAAAGTATTAAAAATATATTTTTCTCTTCCCAATTATCACTGACACTGATGAATATCATTCCAGAATAAACCTTAGAAGTATTTTGAATATAGAAAATTTCTGCAACTGCTGGCACCCTGCAATTGAGATACATGCACAGGAATATTAGTTGATACAACCAAATTTAACAGCCTGTAATTAAAGTGTGTCATGACCCAGAAGGGAGTGTGATGTTCATTAAAAAATTCTCTTTGGGTTTAATAAAGACAGCAATCCATGTGTCAAGGAAGTCTTCTATTTTTTTATATAGTTGCCTTAACTCTGGCAACCAGCCCACTATACATTTGTAGAAGTGTTGGCTGACAAGCTCTCACCTTTTACAGTAAACTTTAACAGACTCCCAACTCTCTCAACAAACTCCAGTATGGAGTAAAGGGTAGAATATGATTGTCACACTTGCCTGAGATAAAACAGAGGAGACATTCAAAGTGGAGAAGAAAGTGAAGGAAAAAGATCACCAGTCCTTAGATCCCATGTCGGTCCTGCCACCATGGATGGTCAGGATCTGGGGTCAACAAAAGCCCAGGACTGTGGGCTTCCATTTATAGCTTCCCTGGTATACACCCCCTTACTTTTCATGCCATCAGCTGATGTTCATGCATGTGCAGTCAACCCTTTAGAGTCTTCCAGGAAATGAGCCGGGGGAGTTGGAGGTGCCTGGTGGTCCTGGAGCCCCCTTTAATGACGTGCCCAGAACTTGACCCTTCTCTTGATGCAGTTGCACTGAGCATGACTCTCAAGGCAGACTTGCGAGCCTAGCGACTGAAAGAGAAGTTGGTTCAGAACAGCTCTGTCCTGCCTTGACAGGACTCTCTCTTCCAATCGCAGCTTTTCTTTTGCAGCATAACAGTAAATGTTTGAGACAAACATGCTTACATGCCTATGCCTGGTCCTCCACAAAGTGCTTAATCTAAGGTTTGCTCTTCATTGAGCCAGTGAAATGAAAAATCAATTATTTTGAGATGTATCTAATATAGATGAGATGGCTGTAGGTAACACTTCTCTATTAGCTACAGAAAGATCTAAGAACAGAGCAGACTGTTGAACTTTCATCTGGTTAAGCAAAATGAAATGAACCCACCATTTTCTATTGAATAAAGTAATAATGTAAAAATGTTCTTGCTGATTTTTACACAGAGAACTCTGTTTTAGTGCTCAGGCAATAGGTGTTTTCTCAGCAATGCCCCTGGGAAAATGTATTCACTCTTTTGTGTCTCTTTTTCTGTCTCCTACTTTCTATAAAATCTGTGAAACTTCACTGACCTGTTTTAATATACAATAAAAGTGCTAGATATGAACCAAGTATTCTCAGACTTTGGTTTGCCTAGTTTATTCATTCAGGAGCTAAATAATTCTAGCTACTGAGTATCATCGTAATTCACATGCATTTTTACTGAGGAATAATAAAAATACTCTTTTAAAAAATTATTATTATAATATGCAGCAGTTTTTTAGTTTTTAACAAAAAATAATTTTCCAATTCACTAATTCAAACCCAGACCAAATTGAATCCCACTTCACAGTGCATACTGTGGGAGAAAAATTAATATATAAAGTGATTGAATTCCAAATGCTCTGAGAATATGAACAGGAGGAGTTCACATTTAAAAATATCTCCTTCAAAGGTAATGTGAATAGGTAATAATAGGATTAAGTATTAATTTTTAAAAGATCAGATATCACAGTTATGTGAGTTAAGTTTTTGTTTCTATGTAAGACTACTCTGACATTGGAAACTGGGCCCCAGATTGGATTTATTGTTTTTTTGCTCCCTTATTTCCTTTGTTAGATCAGTAGCATTTGTTCAGTGATGAGTTTCAATATTTAATTCCCAATTCTTGCATTTTTTAAGCAGATACAAAGAAAAATATGGGGCAAAGAAAAATATTTAAGAAACTTCTAAATTTCAGATGTCTCACAAAAAAAAAAAAAGAAAGAAATGCTCTGAGGTCCAAGAAAATGAAAAAACCGATTGCAATCTTATGTGAATTGTCTTTCATTTCATAGTGAAAAGTGTCAAAATATCATCATCAATTTTTTTGTTTGGGTCTTTTTTTTAAAATGAAGTTGTGTATTTGGAGAAAATGTTTTGTAAGTCATTGTAAATGTTACCCAAATTAATAAGCACAGGAATATCACTGTACAGAACCATGGAATTGATACCACTCTACAGATTGTCTCCCACATAGATCTGGAAGTTACAGTGTTTTCAGAAAAACAATAGGTCTTCAGAGTACTGTAAGAAATCAGGCAGATTGCCTCCACTGATGCATGAATTTTGACAGTCTCTTCACCTCAGGGAAAAGAGTGCTAATACGACTGCGAAGGGAATAACCATGAGCAAAAAGGAAAATAATAATAAAAAGAAAAAAAATAACAGGGAAAAGGATAAAATCAATTACAAACCCAACAATGGAGAGGGTAACTTTATGCAGTAAGTCCTTTTTATAAGCAGCTAACCATCTGGTATCCAATCAACAGCATAAGAAAGTATGAAACAAGTAGGAAAAGGATCTCTTTTTTCAGATTATCATGTCACCTGGGAAATTATAAATGATAAGAATTTCTCACTCATGTTTGGAGAGTACAAACTTCTTACGCATTTGACAAGAATAAGCTGCAAAGTACGGTTGGGAATATCACCAATGACCTGGATGAAGGCACAGAGTTACCCTCAGCAAGTTTATTGATGATACAAAGGTAAGTGCAGGGTCCTGCACCTGAGGACTAATAACTTCATGCACCAGTACAGTCTGGGGGCTGCCTACTGGAAAGCAGCTCTGTGGAAAAGAACCTGGAGATCCTGGTGGACATCAAGATGTCCATGAGCCAGCTGTGTGCCCTGGGATCCAAGAAGTCCAATAGTATCCTGGAGTGCATTAAGAAGAGCATTGCCAACAGGTCAAGGGAGGCAATCCTGCCCCTCTACTCAGCCCTAGTGAGGCTGCATCTGAAGTGCTGTGTCCAGTTGTGGTCTTCTCAGTATAAGAGAGACATGGAACTCCTGAAGCAGGTCCGGTGAACAGCTGTGAAAATGATGAAGAGACTGGAGATCTCTCTTATGAGGAAAGTCTTAAGGAGTTGGGCCTGTTTGACCTGGAGAAGAGATGACTGAGGGGGATCTTATCAATGCATCTTAAGGGTGGGTGTCAAGAAGATGGGGCCAGACACTTTTCAGTCATCCCCATCAACAGGATAAGGGCAACAGGCACAAACTGAAACACAGGAAGTTTCACCTGAACACAAGGAAGAACTTTACTGAGAGAGTGTCAGAACACTGGAACAGGCTCTCCAGAGAGGCCATGGAGCCTCCCTGGAGATATTCAAAGCTTGCCTGGATGCAATCCTGTGACATCTGCTCTAGGTGAACCTGCTTTAGCATGGCTCTGGACTAGATAATCTCTAGATGTCCCTTCCAACTCCAATCATTCTATGACTCCATGTGAATATTTCAGTACTTACATATCAGTTCTTCATGGAGAAGCCGCTTTTTGGTTGGTTGGTGTTTTTTTTTTTCTTTTAAAATATATTTTTGTTTGTTTTAAAGGCTAAAACAACTTTTAACATTCGATTTTTCTGTTGGTTTCTCTTTTGCTTTCAAGAGAAAACACATGCATCTCATTTAAACAGTAGGTCATTCACTATGGAAAGATGACAGGAAAAATATATTTGTGAAAAACTATAATAAATTTGTCTATTCTAATGCAGTGATAGGAATGAATTAGAAAGCATGCAAACAAACAACAGTGGAAGAATCACAGGCAACTTCATGTTGACTACTGAATCTTTAAGTATTTGAAACATTTATAAGCTATGGGAAGCTTGTTTAAACACAACTATAATATCAATGTATTAGAATTTTGATCCTCCAGCACCAGATTAAAACTCAAAATCACCCATAAAACTGAAAACTAGTACGCATTTATTTTTAGATGGAGAAGAAAAGTCCTAGAAAAAAATACCCTGAAAATGGAGGCATATCCTTGGAGGCGAATGTCATGGAGCATCCAGGGACATTG
The DNA here is from genome assembly GCF_025592945.1 of Manacus candei. NCBI lineage: Eukaryota > Metazoa > Chordata > Aves > Passeriformes > Pipridae > Manacus > Manacus candei. The sequence continues at coordinate 29,992,276 of NW_026138062.1, read as the reverse complement.
TGGGTGATGCCTGAGACTGGTAATTTCAAGCAGCTGTGCAGTACACATCAACATGGCTTTCCATCTGTTTTTACTAGACCAGAAATGATCTCCATTGTAGAAGTGGAGACCAAGTGAGTGTACCTTTGAGAGGGGTAAGGGACTGAGAAATTCCGTGCAGTAATGAAGACGGGTAAAATCTCTACTCCCATTTCTTTTTAAATAAACTTCAGTATCCAGATACACTATGGGTTGTAATGTATCTCATCCATGACACTTTGTACAGAAGAGAAGTGGTTTAACACTGTCTAAGTCAGAGTCAAAGATTAAAACAGGTTGCAAAATGCATTATTTGGAGTGCAGCAGTTTTATTTTGCAATTGCATGTTTCTTCTTTCACATTGTATTGTGTCAGGGCTAAATTAGTGTCTTGCCTGTGAAGTCTGTAATATGTCTTTTCTTCTTGCAAGACGGTAAATCTGGAATAAAGCAATTGTCTTCATTTGAGACAACTAGATTTAAAATTGAATTTCATTGACAGTTTTGGAGTATTTAGTTTGGAGGGAGGATTGAATGGATTGCTCACAGTTGAAAGAACATGAATTTATTTCTTTTCTTTACTGTAATAGTATCTAATCAGAATTAATTGTTATTTATGTTACAGTAGGATTTTTCCTTTAAAATATATTATTTGATTTCCTCTTTCTCACTCATAATTTCAGAGACTAAACTGTCACAAAATACACTGTCCAAGCAGTAAGAAGTTGGGGTGGGAATTTCTCTTTAATATCAGAGAGGGGAAAAAATTATTTGCAGTTAATATAGGACAAACCATGCTATTTCCTGATGAGTTTGCTGCTTTTTTATAAATATACTTCCTCATAAATGTTACTACATGTAAAAAACTTAAAACAAGCCTTATCTATTAATCAAACTGAAATTCTACCATGCAGTCAGATATCTGATTCGTAATGCAGAAGACATTCACTGTCCTCCCTTACCAGATATTACAATATTTCCATTGACTAATGAAATATCACAGATGCAATATCTTACACTGAATAGCCACAAACTTATTTAAATTCCAAATTTTAATTTGTCAGCAATATTCCTCACTGAATTTAGACTAATTTCCTAGAGCACTGTGAAACTTAAATTAGATGAATCCAATCTACACTATTTTTTTTCCCTTGGAAACATGTTGGTAGGAAATTATGTTCTTTGTATATGACCCCAAGCACGGCACATTATATATTCCAACATACACCATGAAATTCATTAATATGGAGGGAGTGTGAGGATTCATCTTCTTATTATATTTTCTACCATTCCCATTGGTATAATGCTATAATTATACCAATATCTTTGTTCATTCAATGGAAAAAAAATATTGTAAGCGTTATGTACATTTTATAACAGAAAATCAAATGTACAGACAGGTTGCACAGAAAGCTTGAATTTCAAGTAAATACTGACAGCTAAAGAATGTCTTATATTTAATTTTTTATTTATCTAATTGAAATAACATCTCAAATTTTTACACATAGCTGATATTGCTATAATAAAAAAGTTTTCTTGAAAATATGATTTTGTTGCCAGGGAAGGCACTTCCTTGATTTTAGTCCTTGTCACATCATTTAAAAATAAAGGTAACCTATTTCCATTTTCCCCAAAGATTGCATAAGGTTTTAAATGAGGCTGTCATGACAGAAATGTAAAATGTGAAGAATAGTCTAAAAGATTACAAAAAACTTTCATTTATGCTGTGACTCTGGTATCAAAGGCTATTTGTTATAATTTTCATACTAGCAGATGATGCAGTGCGTGTCACCATGAGTAGAAAAAGAACAAAATAGAGAGAGTGTATGGGACAGGAAGAAGAATAATGTAGTAGGACTGCTCTAAAATAACCCCCCAAAAAAGCAAACCAACAAATAAACCATTTAAATATAATAGCCTCCCAAAAAAATTACCCTGCTAGCAGTCCACAAATTTAAACAAATAAAATCACAATAGAAGGATTGTTTCTGTCACCATTAGGAAACTGTCATCGACACTTTAAATATATTTCTCTCAAAACACAGGATTACCTGTGTGACCTGTCTTTGAATTTGGGAAACTCTGATGAAGGACAGATAATACTGCTGTGCTCGTCTGGGTAGATTTGGTTTTCAGGATGGACTGTCTCACCAAGTAGCACAATTCATTTATTCCATGAACGAAATGATACTAGTCCACAGGTCATTGCTCTAAATTTGTGAGATAACTTCAAGCAGCCTGTAACAAATGTCCTTCATTGTGTGCCTGTTAGAGATACATACCAGATCGTTCTCATGACTAAGCTATCGTCTTCCCTACAGATCCAGCAACCTGAGGCAAAATTTTCCAGGAAAATATCCTGGAGGATGTGGTATCAGAAGTTCTAAGAGAGGACAGCTACCTCCTGCAGTCTGACAGGATTGATTCAAATACCCAGGCATTGTGCATGTTGCCATCCAAGAGTTCCCAAAACCATTGTCATGAGAGTGGTACACTTAGTACCCCAGTTAAAGCAGATTTGTGTACTTCTGGAGCAGTAGCTGCCCTGCTAAATGGTTTCTGAATGGTGACATAACTAATATGTGCAAATCTATATAAAACCAAATTTTGTTTATTGTTCTAATATACACACTGGAAACAGTAACTGAAGGTGTTACTGTGGCTACTCTATAAGTGAAATTATAAAGTGTTCTCTTAGCCCAGATTTAGAAGGGACTCTGTCTTAAGGCAGTCCTTTAAACTGTGTCTATCTTGCTTGTGAATTGAACAGTTTCAAGTTATAGGAATAATTAACCTGAAATGTTGCATTATTAATTTCAGGTAGTTTATTATAACTGATGTTTCCACGGAGACAGATTTTTGATATTCATTGTAAATTATACCGCTACTATTCTATGAACTCTGTGAACATTATCAGTATTAATTCCATAGATTTTATTTTCACATTCCTTGATAAGTGTGTTATGATGCTGACACTATTCAATTTGCAAACTGGTATTAGCTACCTTCTTCCAGACTACGTTGCAATGACTACTGCCAAGCACTCGAAATGCCTTTTCTTTTTGTTGCTCAAATGACATAGGCAAACCTATTGTAGGAGTAAATACTGAGAATAAGAATGACCCCTCTACCGAGTACATGTCTAAACCTACTTCTACTACAATGTTAAGTTGGTGCTTTGTTGGGCCCATGAACTCCATGAAGTAGAAGAATGAAAAACTCCTCTCTGCTAAAATGGAATTAGGCTATCAGATATCAAGGGATGAAAATGGAAATATGTATGTTTTGAGATATTAAAAGAAAGGGAATACTACACTGCTTTTCTTTCTTTTATATATTTTCATTTGGATTTGCTGTATAGAGAAAATTCTTACTAAACTGGGAAGTCAAAGCTTCACAGGACTCTAATAGATATTTATAGTACAATATCAGAGCTAAACGCACTGTTCAGTAAAATGAGGGGTCTTCATTCTACAAGGATATTTCTTTGCATTGCCACATACATAAAGTTCTCTATTTTGCCTTATTTTTTAACTAACTAAATAAATAAGTCAAAGTGGCCAGGAACAGAAATATTTAAAATGTCTTTTTTCTAACTTGTTTGGGTATCACCTAACAGGTTGCAGGCACTATTGTAATGGAAATACATCTAGAACTGTGGTATAATTCACACTTTTAACAAAAGGCTCAGATAATAATCTCAAATCTTTTCTTAAATTTATACAAAAGAAAAATGGTAAAATAAAACCTAAAATACTAATGTACCTGTCTTAGTTAATAAATGCTTAATATGTTACCATTGCTATCACTTCAGAAAGAATATGTTGCTATCATCCGGCCTTACAAAGGATGTGGTGTCTATTTCCTCTGTTGCATGATTCTTGTCTAGCCAAAACATTTCCTGAAATGATCATGGGAATACTGAATAAAAGTGTTATCTATCAGTATTTTCATTTTATAAGCATTAGTAACCAGTAGAATCAGCTTAAAAATATGATTTATTCTGCAGGGACACTACTAAGGAGAGTAAAACATTACTGTGAGTGAGAGTTTTTATAAAATGTTTTTTCATTGAACACCAATCCCATTATGACTTATGAAATTTGGACAAAAATGACATATTCTCCAGCAGAAAGATAAGAATTTCCATCAGGATGCATCTTAAAAGAAGATGCATGTGGCTAGATTTCCTTATGTATTAAAAAAAAAAAAAAAGCCCTGTTGATATTTTATTTTCTCTTAAAATGAAACTGGGAAAAGAAATAGTTTTTTCCAAGCACAAGAAGAGCAATGCATTGGATAGGTTTCATGGAAATTACCCTGTACCAAATCTAAAAATAATTATAATTGGTGTGTTTAGTACTAACAATGAGAACCACCTTCTTTAGATAGGCTTATATGCACTTAAATATGTTTACATTTTGATATCTAAAATGGAATTTGCTGTTATCTACCTGTAAAAAAAACTTGCAAGAAATAATGAGAGCAATAAATCCTAAGAAACTTCTGCTGAAATTGCAGCTGAAACAAACCTGGAGGAAAAATTAATACCCCATCTTCACTACCCACCTACAATTTTCTTATTTTTCTTAGATAGACAGGTAGCTTTTTCTGATTAGATGTCTTAAAATTTGGGGGTGTTTTATATCTCTTTGCACCAAGAAAAGTAGACATTAAACAGAAAAGCTACTAGACACCAGACCAGTGTCCTTTTATCCACAGTCTCTCTGCTTATTATATTACTTTTGATAAAACTCCATAGTATTTATAGTATTTCTGGTAACACCTTCTACTGCATAGCACAGTTCAAAGTGTGTCTGCTACTTTTGTTAAACAGATTAAGCAGAAGTTACTAAAAATAAAACTTTTGGGGAAGTTAATATCTATTTCAGATATGTACTGAATAATTACAACCTAAATTAGTCTTGATTATCCTTCAGCTTATAAATTAAAAATTGGACCTGTCAAAAGACTACTTGTAAAAGTTAAGGTAACACTTCCAATTACTTTATTGAGCTCTATATCGTCTGGATAGGAAGTAACCATTTAGATACTTACAGTGTAAATATATGTGGGTGTCAGTGTGTGTATATACACTGTGTGTGTGTAGACAGTGTTTATTTATATTACTGATAAAATGTTGAGTATGTATATGTATATGTACTTATTTAACTGATAAAATACAGATGTACACATTTGCCTTCTACCAAAAATTCTTTTATATATATAGCCTGGAGGACTAAGTAGAAGAATATTACTCATTCAACACCCAAAAATGCTAGACATATTTACAGCTTGAGTATGGGATTAACTACTGTGGTATTTATGCTTAATGGCAGTCATTAAATTTAAGTCTTCTAAATGAAGAAAATCAAAGAATTTGTTTCAGCTATAACCAAAGAACTTTTTTTCATACAGACAGCCTTCACAGATGGAGAGTTTGCTTCTACTTTAATGTTTTTAGTACCATCAAATAAGAACTACATATTCATTAGAATCCAACTCAACTAAACTCTAAAATTTGAACACTAGGAATTTTGAATGTGTTTCAGCTCCAAATCATAAACAAATTTAATTCTCAAGTGCAGTTGTCTCCTTGGGAGAGAGACAAGTATTCTCCTACTGTAATCAGTTGATGGTTAGGGAAGAATTCACCTGCATGAACTTAACCACTCTTCAGAACGATTCTTTCTTTTTCTTGTTAACTTAACTGGCTTTTTCATAGTAGTTAATATGGGTCAATTATATGAATACTATAGGAGCTAAGCTTCCTGTGACTTTAATCATATAGAAAATAAGTAGTGTGAAATGAGATCTATGTTGCTCATGTTTTCACTTTTATTTATTCTTTCATATGTCATGAAGTTAACTAGAAGTGATATTTTCACAATATAGAAATCATCTTCACTTGAATTTTTTATTTATTTTTCTTCAACTGAAAGTTCTTAGCACAAAATGAAACCTCATGTCTGTTTAAAATGCATTTCTTAAATGTGAGAAAATAGGCAAATTATGTGTTTTCTTTCAAATAACTATTTAAGGGCACGTTTCTGTCACTGAGATTTTTTTAAAACTTCAGAGGTTGCTGGTCATTGAAAATCTATATTTTCAATCAGTAGTTTCCAAATATGCAACACACATTGCAATTTCTTGTCTTTTTCTATACTTTTCTTCCTGTGCCACATTCACTAACTCATTGTTTCTGTGATCTATTACCACTACTTTTTGCCATGAAAAAGGACAAATTCTAATCAGATCTCAAAATTAGTAGAGAATGTGAACATAAAATATTTGAAGGAACCACATGTGGGACATCTTGACTTCATTTATTCCAGGATGAGTACATTGACATCTCAATCAAAATTCTGCAATAATGAAATATTTTTTAAAATTCTAAAATTTCCCAATGAAAATAATAATAAAAAAACCTCTCAATGATTGTGCCAGTCACAATTAATCTTCTGGATTAACTTTACACTTCCTTAACAGCAAGCAAGTTGACTATTTTGTCCTCTTGACTGAGCACTGTCTTGTGGCTATGTCCATTTAAAGCTTGCATTTTGAGCCACACTAATATGCAATTGCATGAATGCAAACACATGGAAATACTACCTCAGGAGCAATTTCAACTATTAGTCTGAGTGAGGATTAAACACAGGGTATTTGGATGTGCAGTACTGCAAGCCTAATTAAACAGACAATTGCCAATAAAGCTTTAAAACTAGTCTTATTGCACATATAAAATAATTGCATATACAATTTGGCTTTGTCTTGCATCATGCTTCACACATTTATTTTTAAATAATAGCTCACTTCTTATGGCACTGCTTTTCTCTGAAAAAATTACTTCAGGTTTTATTTGCTTCTGCGTATTTGGATTTGTGATTTTTTTTCTTTTCAGTTCCAATATGAAAGTAATTTTCTTCACATTTAAAAAATAATAATACCAGGGGAAAGTCTAGAAAATATCTTTTATGTGTGTTTATTTTCATTAGTAATATTCTCACAGTCTTCCAAAATCAGTATATTTAGACAGATTATCACAATTGGTCATTAGATTACAAAAAAAAAACCCTAAAAAAATCTGCATTTTTTTTGGTCAGAATGGATATTTTGCTTCTATCTGAACACGTATGCACAGCCATGGGAATAAGGGAAACTAGAAGACATTTCATATCAGGTCGTTTGGAAAAAAATATAGGTATCATCATCGGAGCAGTGTGGGCTTTTCTGGACCACTTTTAGTTCAAAAGCACTGAGTAAGTTGGAGAAATTAGTTTCAAAAACTGATTTTTTGTGCCAGTACTGAGACAAACCAGCTTAGAAAGAGGAATGCACCAATCATACCCAACTTTCTATTTTGCCATGTCTAGTGCCTAATCACGGAGAGTTAAAATTCACAGAGCTGGTAGACTAGACTTAGTTCTTCAGAGTTGATCTCCAATGGAAATTCTCCATCATCTACACTTGCCTTTTACCCCTATTAATGTTTGTTTTATATTACTCTATTTTAATCTTTTAATCTAATTTGAGCACAGAGATCTCAGGTCCTGCAGATCTATCTCACGTACTCTGTGTAAGGCAATACAGGGGAAAACAGCAACTGGGAGTTCTTCACCTCTCTTTCTTGCCCCCATGGCTCTTAGGCTGCATGCAGGTGAGGCTGCATGTCTATTTAGCCTTTCCAATTAGATCAGGACTGTGTCTCTTCCAGGTTGTGTAATCTGAAAAACAAAGATGATTTTTGGTTTTGTCTCTTGAGTTCTTGTGTAAACATGAACAAATTAATCAACTACCTGTTTAGGTAGGAAATGTTCCATTCAAAATTGCCACTGAAAAATGTGCTTCAGGAAGCGTGATGGTAGTTTGGGTTGTTTTTCATTTCTTGCTCTTTGCAGCAGAGAAAGACAGAGGGAATTAATTTGGAACAGAATAAATGGGAGAGATGAGATGGAGCTAATTTAGAAGGCCTGTAAAACTGTTTCTCTCTTTTCCTTATACCACTTATGACAGGAAAGCAAATGCATGCTCATAATAATTCTGCTGGCATCAGTGGAGTTATTCTGTGGAATAATTTGACCTTCAAATTCTAGTTTTCTGTTTCCTTGCACCTTTTTGAAGTCACAGATATATGCTCTGAATAAGCACAGTAATTGTGGTATTTGGTGGTTTATATCTACTCCTCATGTAGGTTGAATTAACTTATTAAGTGGGAAAGCTTAATGTGGTGTGACTGGACCACCTCAAATCACCACTCTCACCACTCCCCTCGAAGCTACATCACAATTACTACTGTTTAAAATATTTTAACTCTGCTGTATTTATTATATATTGGCAAGGCCTTATATGAGATTTAATAAGTGCACTTTAAGGACTTCTATTGTCATTTGATTAATGCAATTTTTATTGAAAATGCAGGTTTCAAATATAGGTACAGATTTTTTGATTTATCTATAGTATAAATGTAACATTTTATTTCCATTTTCTTTTGTAACCACAAATTAAGTTGGAAAAGCTTCTGGAGGTCATGTAGGATACTGCTGTCTTTTCAGACACTGCTAGACATCTGTTCTGTACTTGAGTCCTGAGACACTACTGCTAACATCCCCAGAGGAAGCTAGCTAGCCTTTCAGCTGAACAGCTGAGTAGCTAATAGCATCCCAATTCAACTGCCCATGCACTTACATCTAGTGTTATTTGAGGTTTCCTGGTAGACATTGCATGACCTTCAGCAGTTGCACCAGCAAGGCCAGGATCTCTCCTTGTTCTCTCCCCCACTTCCACGTCAATGTGTCTGGTTAGCTCTAGAGCACTTTGAATGGCACTGGACATTAATGTTTAGGCAATCTGGAGAACTGTAAATTACTAAAGATAGGATTATGTACAGGTGAAGCATTTCAAGGTCTGAAATTTCAGTAATTTTTGAGTAGACATCACTATTTGGTAAACACATCTTCCTATGTAACCCACAAATTCTCTAATTATGTAGGAAACCTCTGCCTATGTTTATTTAGACCATAATCTAAATACTGTAGTCTAAACTTCAACAAGGGAAAGTACTGGATTCTGCAACTGGGATGGGGCACCCTTGGATGTTCATAGAGAGTGGGGAATGAGATGCTGAAAAGCAGTGCCAAGGAAAGGGACCTGGGGGGCCCAGTGGATGGCAAGTTAAATATGAGTCAGCAGTGCCCTGGCAGCCAGGAGGGCCAACCTTGTCCTGGGGGGCATCAGGCAAAACATCATCAGCCAGTCAAGTGCCGCTCTGCTCTGCACTAAGCCTGACAGAGTTCAAGAAACGTTTGGACAATACTCTCAGGTGCATGGTGTGACTCTTGGGGACAGTCCTTTTCAGGGCCAGGAGTTGGACTCGATGATCCTGATAGGTCCCTTCCAACCCAGCATACTCTGTGATTCTGTGATTTTATGATAGTTGCAAATATTTGTCATTTCTCTTCTTCTGTAGCCCATCAAAGTGTTTCTCCACTTGAGAAGGTGATTCCAATTTCATCAGAGAACTCCTGGCATGTATTGATATGGTGAACAAAATTCATTTGCCTATTTGTAGCTATGCCATATAAGATATTCTGCACTTGGATGTCACCTTCCTCTCTCTAAATTCTAAGACTTAGGTCTTAGTCTTCCATATATTTGACATTGTATTGACCACATTTCTGGTGACTTACTTGTATTTAAGAAGTCCCAGAAAAAAGTGCATTTCAAATCTATTTGTCTTCTGGATTATTGTTTTTCCTGTTGGCTGAGATTACATCATTCTCCTCTAACTCACTGATGTTTTGTGTGTAATTGTAACTCTGTTAGGCAAGAAGCCAGATGTACAGATTACCAACAAAAGTTGATAGCTAGAAAAAGAATGGTATAGTACATCAAATCATTATCTGATCTTTGCATTTTGCATTTCATATACAAACTTTTCTTGATTTAACTATGTGGTAATGTTTACCTTACACTGTAAATAAGTGTTGTACTAGTTGCTCATGTACAAACTGTTCTGATATCCAGAGACAAGGGGATCTCTATGGCATTCCCAAATGATGAAAATCCATCCAAACTCCTTAGGCTATGGCGGGCTGGCATTTCAGAGATTGGATAGTTAAATTAAAGTTTATCAATGTGATCCACTTACTTTTAACATTAATTTTGACAGAAGCAAATAAATATCTGGACTGAAAGTTAAGAAAACAAAGCAAGAACTTAATATTTTGTTTAATAGTTTTTGATTACTGGGATTTTCCATTTATAAGTAAAGAGTTCTCAATGTAAAATATTTTGTGAATATCTTAGCTTTCAGGAAAAAAAAAATCAGTTTTTCTAAGTCCTCCAAAATATTATGTTGAAAAATGAGTACCTGTCAAAAATGCTGAGTAAAGGTCATGTCTTATTCATTCACTCAGAAATAACAAGAATAAATGCATTATGTAATCTGTAGCAATAGATCTTTACATTTCTTGCATTATATGAAAGTTATTTTATCGAGTATTCCTACTTCTGCAAACAGATTTTATGTCTGCTCTAAACATTAGAGTTGGGTACTTTGAAATTCTGGAGACAAATGATTTCTTGTCAGTTAGTGATTCTGCCTTTCAGTACACTGGCATTCAAAACTATTTTACATGGCTTGGAAGGAGTATAAAGATTTTGTAAATGTATCCTATGTATATAATTTGCAATTCCTGTCCTTTGTAAAATGAAAAAAAATGCTGCTAAATAAATATCTATCACTTGAACAAAAGAATTTTGTTGTACATATCTATTTATAAGCAATGAATTCACTGCATTCACAGAGCTACACAATATTATACCCTTGTACTATTATACAGCAGTTGATGAGCGGGAAGGAATGATTTTTGCAAAATATTATTTTTATCAGAAACTGTCAGAAACCACATTTTTTTATACCTTGAAAATATATTTATAACATGAGGCATTCTGCAATATTTAAATCCTTCCTAATTCAATATCAAAATGCAATAAAATGTCTTCATTATTCCATTTAAATTGTATAATAATTGCATTTTAAAATATGTGTAGCACACCCAAGGTTATTATGCAAAACCAATCTCAAACTCTTCATAAAAATGTTTGTTAAATATTTAGTCTTGCATCAAGTGTTAACATGTTCATAACTCATCCAGATGACTGTGTGTATTTCAGTCCTAATTGAAGCCACATGAGCTGTGCCTGGGTGTTGGGGAACTACCAGCCTTGAATTCATGACCAGTACAGACAGCAAATGAAGTCAAGTCAGATCCTGTTGAGCTAGCAGATTTTATGGAGTTTGTGTTATAACTATTTCCTTTAAGATCACTGTCCAGAGACAAATTGACTCATATTTTTTGTGCTATAGCAGAATTTAAAAAGCATTAAATAGGAAAAAAATAGAAAAAGCATTTATTTTTACTGCACATGCATTGATATTTAATACATTTTCATTCTTAAGAACTATAAAATGCCAGGGGGCTGGAGATGAGTGTAATAACAGTTTGAAGAGGAAAGCAGATTCACATTATTCTATATCACTTCATTTGAAACTGTATGGATTCAGAGTATGAAATCTACTATTTTGTACATACTTGTCTCTTCCATTGCAGTACCAATTTAAACACCACTCCTTTGTTCAGTGTGATTAACAGGCAAAATCCTGTGCTTACATTACACATTTTTATAGGATTGAGGAGGAGACAACAGACACAATGAGAACAGTATTATGAGACAAATTTTAGCTGCTAAAATGAGTGATAACTGACAAGGCCTGCTGGTAAAGGATCCAATAGGTCAAAGAAAAAAAATCAGAAGCCAAAGGAGAGAGAACACACTGTAAAGGAAACAGTTAATAAGAGACAGATTCTGGCCTTTTGGGAAGACTTAAGGGAAATAGAGGAAGATAAAAGCATTTGCTCTTTCTGCTTCTGATAGCAGCAGAAAGAGGAAAGTGAGACTGTCAGTACAGCATTTTCAGTAAATAAATAAATAAATACAACCACGCTGGCAGCAGTCAGGCTAAGTTTGATATGTTAAGACGTTTTAGAGGAGACTGCCACTGAGATTTCCAACTTGGTCTTCTGCCTTACAGGGCTGAGATAACATTTGTTAAAATATTCAAACTTTGACAGGCTTTTACAAACCGCAAGGAGCTTGTGAAACTTTAGAATATTACCTGTCACTGCTTGAATACTCTTCTTCCTGTAGATTTTTAAACTTCTTTATGTTGATTCCATGTCTGCAACTCAAGATTAATTCACATGACACATCGAGGGAACAATTTGGGTGGTGTCATGTAGTCACATAACACCATTTAAATGACTGAAGTGCACTCAACATACCATGGGGCTGGCATATATTACATGGAACCTGCAGGAAATCTGTGGGTGGTAGGTATCAGCCACATGTTAATATATAGTATCTAAAATGTCACCATGTTCAGGCACTAGAATTACACATCTTCTTTCACTTTTAGTAAGAACCATGCAGGTAACAGATGTTCACCTCAGTTACTCCCCAAAATCTCCCTCAAGATTAGATTTTCTATCCATGCAAATAGGGATGATGCAAGGATGGCTCTGTGTTTGTGTTTTGCATGTACAAGTAGGACCAGAAGATAAGCATGCTGCAGTATAGTACTAAGACTATAAGTTATCTCCAAGCAGGATGTTTGTTTTCTGTCTGCAAGGATCTCATTGGAACAAAATGTCTCTTTAGAAAGCTGTTTGGACTTCAACTCTCAAGCCTCTAAGGCAACCTTTCAGTCAGGCCCAATGTACCTCTGGTGGCATGACTTATTGCATTGCACTGTAATTTAGAGGTGATATCACTGAAGTTATTAAGGTCACACACATCCAAGCCACTGGGAGAAGAAAAAATAAAGAGACCTAATGAATTATGTAAAAGTAGCATTTCTACTGGAACTGTTGTTCCTATGTTTTCCAAGTTACATATTTCTCAACAAATAGCACATGCTTCAAAATTTCAGCAAGACACTGCATGCATTCCCATGTACTTCCTTTGGTAGATGAGGTAAAGAATTTATTACTAACAAATGATTTTCTGTGTTCAGAACCATATTGAGCAGGTTATTTATAATAAGGAAAAATATCACCTCAAAATAACTAATTAGTTATATCTGATGACAAATATTCTTCCTGAAAAAAATAATAGCATATCAGCAAAATGTATAACATTTTCTTCAGACAATAGATCCTTTTTTTGATCTAAGCATTTTGTGTAATCTATATAACTTTGTCATTCAATCTTGATAATCATCTGCAGTCTATTCTGCCCCAGCTACTAATGTCATCAATGTGATGTTTCCTTTTTGAAACACTAGTTTTCCCAAGTGAATTAGAGTAATGCTTTTGAAGACTGAATTTGACTGAAGAGTTTAGAGTAACAAAAAGAACACGAAGAAAATCAGTGAAGTTTGTCAAGATGTTTTCTAACTATCTGTATTGGGTCTGGCTGAGCTGGAGTTCATTTCCCCACAGCAGCCCTCCCAGTGCTGTACTTTGCATTGGTAGCTAGAAGGGTGTTGTAACACACCAGTGTTTTGGCTACTTCTGAGCACAACATCAGCACTGTAACATTCCTTCCTCAATCGAGGGCAAAATTTTGGGAGGAGACTCAAGTAGGCCAGCTGACCCAGACTGACCAAAGGGATATTCCATACAATATGTCGTCAGCTTAAATATAAAAGCTAAGGCAAGGAGCAGGAAGGCAGGCATTCATTGTCTCCAGTGGCTGCCTGCTGAGAAACCATTGTGCATGCTGAAGCCCTGCTGCTTGGAGGTGGCCGACCATCGCTGCTCATGGGAAGTAGAGAATAAACCCTGCTATCTTTCGCTTCGCTTTTGTGCAAGCTTTTGCTTTGCTTCTGCTTCAATAACTGCCTTATCCCAACCCATGAGTTATTTTCCATCTTACTCTCTCCCCTGTCCAACTGGGAAGGGGAATGATAGAGCAGCTGAGTGGGCACCTTGTGTCCAACCAAGGTCAACCCACCACACTATCCTAGATGAGCTAATGATATTAACATCCTGCTGGAGATGCGTTATTTGCTCTAACCTAAACCAGGAAAAATCTCAAAATTGTCATCTGGTCCCCATTTAGTAAATCATATGAAAAAATCTTTAAGAGTAGGAATTCAGTTTGAAAGAGTAAAGGAAACAATTCTTCACTAGGTTATTATCCTATTTTTTGTCATAAAGTAGCTTTTGCTTAGCTGTCTGTGACTCCTATTCACAAAGAAATTTGGGCACAGAATTGATTTTATAAACCTGGATCATTCGCTTTGGATTCCTGTAAAATACAAGGAAAGATTTTGACACCTGTTATTGTGATACACAAAATCTATCTTGATGAGTTTCAAACCAAAATAAACAACAAAAGAATATTTTAAAAGACCTATTCTCAAACTGACATAAGCCAATACTCAGGGAAACTATGCAACTGGGTTGCATCTGTGCTTAAAAATTAAAATCGCACCAAGACAAAGCAGCATAGAACAGCCTGTGCCAACAGTCTTAAACTCTGAATTTCCAAAACAACTAATCCTGAAGTTTCTCCTTGGCCCATGCCTAGTTCTGAATTATGTCTATGATCAAAACCCATGTCAAAGGCCTTAATAACAGCACAGCAGGACAAATTATCGAATTTCAGTCTGATAAGATTCCCTGCCACTATTTTATTCATGAGTACAGAAATATCTTAGTTACTAAAATACTAAATTTCAGTGATTTTTATTTCAATACTAGATAGTTGTGAGCAGAGTCTGAACTCTTATGACTGTGAAGCCCATTCTGAAATTAGGTGACATGACTTTTTCAGTCCATTCCAACATTGGAATGATTATCTTACTTTACGTACCATTCAATGTGCACGAGCATAGATACCAGGTGTAGCGATCCTGTTCACAAGTCAATTGCGTATTGAGTAGTTAGTGATCCACATAGCAGTTAAACTGAGTAAGTCCGGGTCTGTGCTGCACTGTGCTGTGCTGTGCTGTGCCAACCATCATACTATTAATAAGGATGTGCCTTTGTCTGAAAGTCCAGCAAGAAGTTCTCATGTAACCTTTTTTCTATATAATACCAGGAATGATACATAGATTTGTTTTATCTTGAGACAATCTTAAAACAGCTCAAAATACCAAAAAAGAGGAGTTTCTCTCCAGGGGTGGGATCTGCTCAGCTTGCCATGAGTGAATCCACGTGGCGTCTGTCTGAGGGTGCATGAATGCAGGGTTCCCAGCATTGAAGGAACATAAGATTTACTCACTCTCTATGTAAGATTTGCCCACAATCTACATTCCTCTTTTTAGTCTGCCTTATTTAAGTGTCTACTTTATTATATCATCTGTTTATGGGCCTTTCCTGATCTCTTTCTGAGATCCAGAAAGAGCCTTACACTGTCTCTTTCTGACACTGCAGATCTACCCTAATGCAGAAAACCTTGACCAGTAAAGATCAGTTCCCTCAGCTGTGCTGCACACAGCAATGCGTTGGTGGATGTGGCACTCAGGGTGTTCCATGAGAGGCTACCTAGTTCTTCATAGGAAAGGGCTACAAGCATACAAAGCCTTCAGTAGTGGACTGAGGAAATACATGGGAGAGTTTGACATGTAGTTGTGTTTTCCAGTACATTAAAACTAAAAAAAAGAAATGAGGGGCTGTAAATATCGTCAGAAATATCCCACTGAATAGGGAGGGAACCATATGCTACAGATTCTGGGCCTCACACAGGAGTGGGAGCAGAAGCAGAGTTTTCACTGTCTTTTCCTTTTCACCTTTGTAATTATTGCATTATGCTTCCTCCTAGAGACAAATCACATCCCCAAGCAAACATAAATGACTGGTCTCAGGCCTCTAAGCACATACACAAATACTTGTTCTGAACCTTTGAAAACCAATCAATTCTTCTGGAAACAAAGTTGCTTTAATAATATCCTTACACTTCACACTTTTTTGGCAATTTAAGAATTTATTTAAGTCTAAGAAATGCAATGAATCATACAATCCTAGAATAACCTGAGTTGGAAGGGACCCACAAGTCCATCTTCTGGCCCTGCACAGGACAACCCCAAGAATCACACCATGTGCCTGAGACAATTTTCTGAACACTTCTTGAACTCTGTCTGGCTTGGTGCTGCAACCACTCTCCTGGGAAATCAGTTCCAGTGTCCAAGGAGAATCTTTTCCTAATATCCAACCCAAACCTCCCCAAATTCAGTTTCATGCCGTTCCCTTGAGTCCTGTCGCTGCTCACCACAGAGAAAAGATCAGTGCCTGCCCCTCTGCTTCTCCTTCATGAGAGAGTTGTAGACTGCAATGAGGTCTCCCCTCAGTCTCCTCCAGACTTAACAGACCATGTGACTTCAGCCATTCCTCATACAGCTTCTCCTCATGGCCCTTCACCATCTTCATTACCCTCCTTTGGACACTCTCTAAGAGCTTAATATCTTTCTTATATGTAACACCCAAAACTGCACACAATATTCCAGGTGAGGCTGCATCAGGGCAGAGCAAATAGGGACAATCACCTCCCTCAGCTGGCTGGCAATGCTTTCCCTGATGCCCCCCAGGATATGTTTGACCCTCCCGGCTGCCAGGGCACTGCTGACTCATATTCAACTTGCTATTGACCAGGACCATCAGGTTCCTTTCTGCAGTGCTGCTTTCCAGCTTCTAATTCCCCAGTCTGTATGTACATCCAGGTTTGCCCAGTTCCAGGCACAGAATCTGGCACTTGTCTTGATTTATCTAGATGTACGCTGGACATTTTGTCCAGAAGGATACTGTGAGAGACAGTATCAAAAACTTCACTGAAATCCAAACATTACATCAACTGGATTCCCTTGGTTGAGTAAGTAGGTTACCTTGTTGTGAATGGAAATTGTTTGACAAGTAGGATTTTGCCCTCTTGAAGCCATAGTTAGTGGTATTAAGAGATTTTGTCAAGTACTGACAGCTTAGAAATTGCTACTGTTTTTGATATAAAAGGCTACTTTATTGAGGAGTTCACAGAATCACAGAATCATCAAGATTGGAAGAGACCTTCATGATCATCTAGTCCAACCATCAACCTAGCACCACCATAAGCACCCCTAAACCTTAATCTTCCAAGGTGCAACTTCAGGCCATTTCTTTTCCTTTCACTTGAGACAAGGCAGAAGAGACCAACTCCCACCTCACTACATCCTCCTTTCAAGTAGTTGTAGACAACAATGAGGATCCCTTGAACCTCCGCTTCTCCAAACTAAACAATCCCAGTTTCCTTTGCTGCTTCTCATAAGACCTGTTTTCTAGACCCTTCACCAGCTTCATGCTCCTTCTTAAGGCCAATTCCTCTTGTCCCATCACTTGTTACTTGGGGGAGAAGACTGAATCCCACCTTGACACAACCTCCTTTCAGATAGTCATATGATCCCCCCTCATCCTCCTTTTCTCCAGGCTAAACAACTCCACCTCCCTCAATTTGTCCTTATAAGACTTGTGCTCCAAATCCTTCACCAACTCTGTGCCCTTCTCTGGACATACTCCAGCAGCTCTATGCCCATTTTGAAGTAAGGGGCCCAAAATAGAACACAGTACTCGAGGTGTGGCCACACCAGTGCCAAGTACAATGTGACAATCTCTTTCCTAATCCTGCTGGCCACATTGTTTCTGATACAAGACAGGAGGCCATTGGCCTTCTT
The DNA here is from genome assembly GCF_025592945.1 of Manacus candei. Lineage (NCBI taxonomy): Eukaryota > Metazoa > Chordata > Aves > Passeriformes > Pipridae > Manacus > Manacus candei. The sequence goes on along the minus strand of NW_026138062.1, from coordinate 29,974,552 downwards.
GACCATCTGTGCACACTGCTGGCTCATATTCAGCTGGCTCTCTACCAACACCACTAATTCCCACCTGGTAGTTTTGAGCTGGTCATCCATTCCTCCAGTCTCCTACAACCAGAAAGAATTGATACAGTGTATTTTAGATGCCAAATTTCATATGAGATGAATTACATCTTGTAAGTATCCATTTCATAGTGAAGGCATTTTATTCAATTAATCCAAATGTAGGGTATTTATCTGACTTCAAGTTCTGTCATGGTGTTTATTTGAAAAGGCAGAATCAAATGAAGAGGTCTGAGAATAGCAAACTGTTAATGATTCCTAGAAAAGTTATGTGTGTTTATAAGGAAACATAACTAAATGAAGATTTTGATTTCAGGTGCATCTTTGAGCAAAGGATCTTCTGCTATTATTAAGAATGATGACAAGAGCTACAGTTTCAGCCTGTCACTGATTGAACAGGTAGAAGTGGAGGCATGACATGCTTCAGGATGTTAATTCTTCCTTCATATTTATATCAAATCAAGTTAGGAATACACTGCAAAAACATCTTTTCTCTGTCAGATACTGATTTGGTATGTTCCAATAAATTAGGTCTTATTCTCTTAAATGACCTATGTGCCCATGAATATGAATTTCACAAAGTCATTTTCAAAGGAAATGGAAAATACTATAAACATTTAATTTCTTTATCATTTATTGCATTTTGTCCTATGAAAAGGATGTAATGAAAAATTTCACATTTGAGATGGATGAGGAGATGTTTTCTGACAGCTGCTTTCTACCTTTGCAACAGGATGTTGGATTCCAACTACCTTATTTAACTGAAATACAGATATCTAAGCTTTGCTAGTCAGCTTGAATTAATGAACAAAAATATGCCCATCTAGATGATAGCACTCATTCTGATTTATTTCCCTTAGATCCCTATGTTAATAGATATATCTCCCTCTGGAAATATGCATTTCTCTGAAGTCATTATGAAAAAAGTCTAAACAGACTTATTTGGATTTAAGTGCTTAGCTATTAGATGTTAGAATTTCGGTGGGATGAATTTCAGTCTGTGTGGGATGAAAAAAAATACATGAAACCACCTAATTTTTCATTTATAAGCATACATATAATATTGTGTGGATGTATATATAAGTGTACATATAAACATATAAATATGTTTATATTATATATATATAGTTTGTAGTTAACAGCTAGGAAGATACATTTATTAACTGTTACTATTTAGGAAGATAAACAGATTTCTTTTGCATAATCATTCATGTTAAAGTGCAGCTAAATTGTTAAAATATTCCTTACTCTAAAATGATTGTATGGGTGATGGTATGCAGAGGAGTTTCCAGCGGCATCACAGAGGTTCAAAAAAACTTTAAAATACATATTTTTCACACTTGTGATTACTCACAGTTGCTCTCAGTCAGTTCACATTTTTCAATGAAGAAAGCTGGCTTCTGGAAACAGACTCTACTGAGCAGACTGCGTGTGTGCTAGCAGATATACCTGTTAAGTGATGTTCTAAGAGACTACCTCCACATCCACAACAGAGAACAGAAAGACAATAGCAGAAGGGAGAGTCCAAATAATATTATGCCCTCATTACTTTCTGGCCCATTGTAGCAGTCATCAACCCATCAAAACAGCCCATTGTAACACAGAGTGCAGGGGCACCAAGGCAAGCAGTAACGTGATTCAAGTACATAGAGGAAGGCACACCTTTTCTGGCCCCAGAGAGCCTTGGATGGCATGTTCACGTGTTGGACCTCCTTTCGGACTGAAGTGGGTTGTTGCCTGAGGTTGTGGGACTAGTAGAGACTGAAATGTTAATGGTTAATGACTCAGACAGTTGGGTGGTTTGCTGAGGCCAGATTAGCACTCTGCCACCGAAGGGGAGGAGAAGAGTTTTGTGTGTGTGGTAGCCAAACCTCTCATTCCCATAAGACAAAGGGGATGCACATTCACCACCAGAGGATGACCATAACAAACCAACCTTTGCTTAGATAAACTGATTGAACCCTGCAACTTATTGTATCCCTGATAATCTGTGACTGATGTCTTAAACAAGGTGTTTTCTGACCAGATAATGGAAAAAAGCCAGTAAGAAGCAGATCCTGATGGCTTCTGTCATACCAATTTCCTCTGATAAGGCACAACTGACTCAACTACACAGATGTGAGAAGCAGGGCCAAACAGCTGTCATGTCTTAGAGGGGATCATAAATCACCAAAGACCCCTGAAGCAGGTCCAGACTCATTATGGGGCCTTCCACCAGAGGACTGCGCACGACTCACAGTTGCAACAGACTGTGTAAAACTCCCCTCCCCCAGGGAATGTACCTGGGTATTTCCACTTGAACCTGAACGTATATTATATCAAACTTTGTCTTTCTTGGGCTTCCCCCACCCCCAGGGGTTAAAGACTGTGACCATCACTTTGACCAATGGACATCAAAATTGCAACAATCAAGTCTGGTCACTGGATCTATGGGTAGTGATATCTTTCCTCTCCACTATCTATTCTTAGTCTTCTTTCTCTTTCTTTCTTTTCCTTATGTATTTCTTTAAGTGATATCTTTATATTTTTATTTAGGTAATAACCAAAACAGCTACATACCCTTTCCATTGTAACCAAATTGTTCTAAAATAAACCTGCTACACATATAAATATATAAACACCTGTCATTCAGTGTCATTTCACTCTAATCCACCCTAAGGGATATATTATTAAGAAGAACCTCAGTTACTCTGCCTTCAGAAGTAGGTCATTAATTAAATTGGTATCACAGACAGGATCCCTTGGATGTGGTGGATTGATCAGTGTGATCAAAAGCTGTTGTAGGGTTTTCCAGAGTGACCTGGACTTGTTGGAAGGTTTTCTCTGGAGGAGGTCTGACTAACCACCACAGGGTAGTGGGAAGGAGCACGTTGTCCCCCTAGGAGGTCAATGACAGATTTAAATAATGATAATTTTTCTCCTCTCAGTGTTGACCTAGGTACATCAAACCTATTGAAAGATTTTCTGGTGCAACCTGAACTTGTTGTAAGGTTTTCTCCAGGAGAAAGTCAAGCTGATCCTCAGAGGATTAAAGGGCATAAAGACATTAACCTCAGTGGGTTAATGAACAGTTCAAAAAGAATGACCACCCAGGGTGAATCAAATGGAGACTATTCCCTCCTGACAAAATTAAAGAGATAATGCTAAACCCTCTCCTCCCAGTATGACCTGGGCTTATTACAATTGGCATGACCCACAAGCAGTGACAGACGAAATTGCAATTCTTACAACATACATATATACACATATAAACACTGGTCATTCAGTGTCGTTTCACTCTAATCCACCTCAAGGGATCTATTCTTGACTAGAACCTCAGTTATCCTGGGTTCAAAAGCGAGTCATAATAGGGACACAGTGGCTGTGGGGATAAATGTTTCAGCTGTGTGCATGACTTAATATGGAATGTTTTGAGGAGGAACGAAGGAAGGAAAAATGGATTTAGGTGATTTGAGGAGGAACAAAAATGGACAAATAAATGAATAATGGAGTATAAAGGCCCAGCTGGGTATCAATAGTTTGAGACACTTGTCTGCACCTGGTCAACACAGTCCACCTAATTTAGTTATTAAATTCTTTTCTTACTGTTTCCTGTGGGAGGGACTGGGAGGATGTGGGTGTGGAGTGTCTGTGTACAGGAATCTTGGTATATCAGCTGAAGTCAGACCACAGATTGGAGGGCCCATGTGTCCTTTGTACCCGTTACTGGAGAAGCTGGACTGAGCAGACTGAACTGCCAACCACTGGAGTAGGACCTTGGGTCACAAGGCCCCTGTGTTAGCCAGCACCTGTAGAGAGAATGGCCATGCAAGTGAGTGAGTGATCACTAGGAAACATCCTGCTGGACTAGACAGTGAGTGGGTGAAGTGGCCTGGGAGGCAGGTGGGGTGGTGCATGTCCAAGAGCGAGATGATAGGAGACTGACTCACATCCTGACCAAGTGTGTGTCTGTGTGTAAGGGACAGGGGAGGAGGTGAGGAGGGGAGAAAGGGTAGTCTGTGCTAGAAACATGAGTAGGACTACAGCCTACATATATGTCCAAATACCTGCAATCAAGGAAACTATAATCTAGGGGCAGCTACTGAGCTGACTGCATTTGAGCCCAGTTGCTGAAGGGAACCACCTTGTGCCTGTGTGTACAGATATATACACTCACACTAGCAGATCATCCTGTTCAGCCAAGGAAAGGAATGGATAAGCCTACTGATGGTGACTGTGTTTGTATGAGTGATGAATATGTCTGTCTTGTTCTGTTCAGTTGTATATACATATATATTCATGTTTATATACATATATATATATATATATATGCATGTATGTATATTCAACCTAGCAAAAAGAAAGCTTTGGGGTGACTTAATTGAGGGCTTTCAGTACATAAAGGGAGCCTGCAAGAAAGTCAGAGAGGGACTATTTACAAGAGCATGTGGTGACAGGACAAGGGGGAATGGATTAAAACTGAAAGAGGGTAGGTTTAGATTAGATATTAAGAGGAACTCCTTTGCTGTAAAGGCCTGTAACGGGTTGTCCAGAGAAGTTGTGAATACCCCATCCCTGGAAGTGTTCAAGGCCAGGTTGGATGGGACTAGTGAAAGGTGTTCCTGTCCATGGCATGGGGGTTGGAACTTGATAATCTGCAAGGTCGCTTTCAACCCAAATTGTCCTATGAATCTGTGATATATCTGGTGAACATGTGTGCTCTATATACGCTTGCCTACTGGGAGTAGATGCTCAGCTTTGCTACAGATTGCACCTGGAAGCTGCAACAGACTCACCTCTGTCAGGCTGTTGGATCTGGCCCAGTATTTTTCCCTTATGATACCCACTTACATAAGTGGCTCTGAAGCTGAGCTCTGCTCCACATCTGACTACCCAGATACAACCAGGTGAATGAGTAGATATGCTTTTAGAAGAAAATGTCCAGGTAAATGCCCACAGCTTTAGCCCTGCCCCACTGGATCCGCTGTTCTTTCTTAGAACATAGGGTATGCAGCATTTCATCTGTTTTCTAAGTAAATAAAGTGAGGATGAAGCATAACAAAGCATGACTCACCCTTTCTGACGTGTTAACAACATTACCCTGTGTTTTATTTCCATATGTTTTACAAAAATAGCAGCTTAGCTTTCCGATCACTTACAATTAAGAGCAAATACTGCATTTTCTGTCCTTGGGTTATATAGACAGTATGCCTTCCTCATGCCTCTGCCATACTCTTTTCACATTTTAAAATTCAAATATTAGTTCTGTGAAACAAGTCTTCCAAAAATCCAGTGAAATATTTGTTACTGATGATATTTTAAAACATCAGGTGAATCAATTCACTTAGATTTATTTCAAGTACCATATCTCTCTTGAGCCATTGAAAATACAGAAACTTTGTTCAGTATACATTAAAGTTTCTCAAAAATCCAAGAAAAATAATACATAAACTATAAAAAATTCCATAATTATTGCTGATAGCTGTTACTGTACTTTATGATTAAAAATATTGGATGTCTCCTACATATTTATAGTAGCCAATATTACTTCAGTGCTTATGAATAATAAAAATAGGCATGATTCCAATGTGACTGGTATGAATTCATTACTACTGTTGGAACTCAAAAAGCTAATTGTGATTTCTCTTTTTAAGTGAATATGTAGGGGTAAGACAATCAGGGCTTTGGGTTTTTAAATTTTACAGGCATTAAGTAGAAGAACAAATATGTGATACAAGTGAAATAATTGGTGGGCAGAAAATACATTTTATTCAATTTTTCCTTCTACTGAAATAGTATCCTCTTTCCCTTCCTCAACTGTCACATGAAAAGGGGAGATTTTCTTGAGCCTTAATGTGGGGATGTAGGACGAGATTTCCTCAGCCCTTAGTGTTTAATTTGTATGTCAGTGTTCCAGGAAAGCCAAGATCCTTGTGCCTGACCAGTCTGTCAGTGTCCCATTACGGGGATCCGTCACTGAACAGTCCTGCTGGATTGGAGGGCAATTTGACTGCCCTTTTCAGGGAACTACACCAACAGCATAAGGGAGACCCCTCAGTGGGTCTTCCCACTTTATTTGAGTGTCTTACCTGATGTCAGTTGCTGCCAGTGCCCAGGAAGGGCCACCACTAACAGTTTGAGGAATAACAGTCTTTATTAATATAAAATTGTGACAGATTAAGGTTTGAAGATTGATGGTAATAGTATCAAAAACATATTTAAAGCAATATACAAACCAACTTTAATCCCCAATAAACTGTTCAGCACGTGTAGGGTTTGGTTCTTACCCAGGAGGCATCTCCGTGAGGGAGAAGACAGGTTCAGCCTGTCAACTGATCCCAGCAGTTATGATGGAATCTTTCCTAACTTTCCCCCTGTTTTTTGTTGCTGATTGGTGCAAATTTCTTTTGCCTCACTTCTAAAAATACAAAAAAATAAAGTCAAAAAAGTATAGAGTGCACGTCCAGTGGGGAGTGGTAACTTTGAGATGGAGGTGTGTGTTAATATTACAATTAGCCTTTAATGAATCAAGTTCATTTGAGGACAGAGATTTCGTTAAAGTTGTTGGCTTAGCAGGACATCTTCTCCTATTTCCCTTGGTTGAGAGATGCTATGTGATTTTTCAGCTGCAAATACCACTGAGTTTCCTTCCCTGCAAGGATTTCTACAGAGCCTAGCTGCAGTGTCTTCACTCTGCTCCACCCTCCTCTCCATCCTCCTTAGCAGGTCATTACTGTTGTATGGGATAATCATTGTGGAGCATGGCAATTGCATTCCATCTAGGGAGTAGCAGCTGCATTTTACCCTATAATTTCCATACCATTATAATTTCTGTTAGGATGTGAATATAACTTCTTGATTTCCTCTATTTTCTGCCCCCAGCCATCTTCCCACATCAACTTACTCTTTTTCTTTCTCTTACTACTCTCACAGTGAGTGGCTATATAAAGGCAGAAAGAGGACAAAAGGCAGGAAGGCAGGAAGGGAGGGAGACATGTGAAGTAGAAAATACTTTCAACAATGCATAAACCAGATGGTTATTACTTATATTGTTGTTAATGTTGTTCATACTTTGTTTCATTAAAATTATCTTATTAGGAAGCCATGACTGCCATTGTTCTGGTTATTGTTTGAGATATCCTAACTGCTTTTGGGATCTGACATAAAACTCTGTATTTCTTTCTTCATCTCATGCAGCTGAGAAGGTACGGAATGCAAACTCTATGGTTATTGCCAGTGGAGCAAAAACACTTATGAATGAAGCAATGCAGTCTTAGGAAGTGAATTAACATTCAGGAACACACCTCACTGCTATAAACTCAAATAACTGATATTCATTAAAAAAAAAGTGAAAGAATAACAGTATTTTTTAATGTTTCTAAGCAAAACCAAAGTAAAATAGCTGATTGGAGATTTAAGATTGAATTTACAAACTGTGGAATTTGCAGTCACTAAATATTTCACATTTTTATGGGTTGCAGTTGTGTTGAAATAAATCTATCTAATGATATTCAAGGTTGTATTGTAATCGCAGGCTAATCCCATTTTCCTGCCCAGAACATGATAACAATGAGCTCCTTTGGGTGATTATAATTTACAAAATGGAGCAGGTTTTGCATTTATCTTGAGGTTTTCTTTCTTTCTTTCTTTCTTTCTTTCTTTCTTTCTTTCTTTCTTTTTTCTTTCTCTCTTTCTCTCTTCCTTCCTTCCTTTCTTCTTTTCTTTTTTCCTTTTCTTCCTTTTCTTTTTCTTTTTTTTTTTTCTTAAGAGTGAATCAGCTTTCTGCTTCAGAAGAATCATGTTTATGACCTTAAACCAAAAGTAAGAAAGACAGATAAGTCGATTCTTGACACTTTCCCACAAAGACCAGACCATCTGGACACTTTGTATTTGTAACAGGTGCTTCTGGGACTTAGAGACTAATTCTGGCCCAGATTCTGTTCTGTATGGGTGACTCCATTACTGTGTGCAACTGCACATTGCATTAATTGAAGGGACTCAAAAAGGCCAAGTAAAGTAATTAGTCAGTTGGTCATGCAGAAAAGAGACTAGTGGCTTAGTGCCACTGAATGTTGAATGCACAGATGTACAGCACCATCAGCTTTTGCTCTCTGTGGTACCCCGCTAATCTCCAGCAGGTAGAACAAAGATCTGTCTTAGTCCAGGTTTTCAGTCTCCTGGAAGCAACAACATAAATATTATATCCACTTGGGAGTGAAAATCATGAGTTTGAATGACCTAAAAAAGAAGCCACATCAGCATAAAATTGTCAGAATAGTAAAAGTGCCAGATGGGCCAAATATGGCACTTAGGTTTTTAGGTTCCAATCTGTGTTTTTAGATTTATTCAATAGCAACTGGCATATGCAATAGAAGTTATAAAATGTGTGTGATTTCTGTTTTAGAAGCATATTTTTTAAACTATGCTGTTTTTCTTTGCATGTACTTGGGCTTAGCTATTTCGAGGTCAGAGTTTGATCAGAATTGTTAGCTAGTGTCACCTGAAAGGTTAAGAATATGCCTGCTGTGCTACTCATTTCTACTGAGCAGTAGAGATAAGTGTGGGTAGTGAGGACATTCAAAATGCTTGTAAGTGAAACTGGTTTATAGATGAGTTTTTGTTTGGCTTGCAGAAGGAACTCAAATTTTCTCCTGCATTTTTCTTAGATGCCATATATGCCATGACGTTATACACTCAGTGGTGTGAATGACTCCCTCAAGGGCAGAGGGCCCTACAGAGAGACCTCAAAAAATTAGAGAGATGGGCAAACACCAACTGAATGAAGTTTAAGAAGGGTAAGTACCAGATTCTGCAACTGGAATGGGGCAAACCCCGACATTCATACAGAAGATGAGATGCTGGAAAGCGGTGCTGTGAAAAGGAACCTGGGGGTCCTGGTCAGTGGCAAGTTGGATATGAGTCAGCAGTGCCCTGGCAGCCAAGAGGGCCAACCATGTCCTGGGGGGCATCAGGGAAAGCATCATCAGCCAGTCAAGGGAGGGGATTGTTCCGCTCTGCTCTGCACTGGTGCAGCCTCACCTGGAGTATTGTGTGCAGTTTCGGGTGTTACAATATAAGAAAGATATTAAGCTCTTAGAGAGTGTCCAAAGGAGGGTAATGAAGATGGCGAAGGGCCATGAGGGGAAGCCATATCAGGAGTGGCTGAGGTCACTTGCTCTGTTCAGTCTGGAGAAAAGGAGACTGAGGAGAGACCTCATTGAAGTCTTCAACATCCTCACAAGGAGTAGAGGAGGGGCAGGTACAGATCTCTTCATTCTCATGACCAGTGAAAGGAGTTGAGAAAGGGGAGATTTAGGTTGGGTATAAGGAAAAGTTTTTTCACCCAGTGGTAGTTGAGCACTGGAATAGGTTCCTAGGAAAGTGGGACACCACCAACCCTGTCTGAGTTCCAGAAGCATTCGGACAATGCTCTCAGACACAATACTATTTTAGTAATTTTCTTATTTAATAAATATTTCATTTAATTTCATTAATGGGAAAATAATGTTAATGATTCCTAGTGAAGTAAATAATTATTGGTATAAATATAACTGCATTACTTTTAGTCCAACTCTGGACTGGGTTCATAAAATTTGTTCTTTTCTAAGCTCATATTATCCTTTCTTTCTCTATGAAGGTTGAGGAGGAAATATGACCTTATTCTTTGTCCCTTGTTGAAACTGACAGCTTTTTTCTACTACTTACATTTCTAAATTATAAAAGAAAGTGACCTACATGTCAAAATAACCAGTGTTACTTTACATTTTAACACAAAAATAACTGCAACAGGTACTAACATATGTGAACTACTTTTTTTTTATTCACTATGATGTTTTTAAGGGAGCAGAAGAAAATAATAACTAAGCTATAATGTTCAGATATATATCAGTGATAAGTATGAAAGAAATAAGATTTAAATTCTTCTTGAGGAGTTAAAGTGAGGTAAAAAGACAGGGAAAGATACACGAACCCAAATACTGATCTTGTTTGATATTATAGGTTTCAGTATTACTCATCTGCATTGCCTATTTAATTTGCATGAGCAGGCAGGGGAATCACATATCCTGGAGAAAAAGATTCAGAGGGCTGATCATCCTGTAAATTTTTCAGTGGGAATTGTGTATATTCATCTCTTGGGATTACTGAGCATTTTGCATGTCATATTTCAGTCCCCTACCTAATTAACATACAGAACAGAGCTGAGAGACAGTACAAAGGGATGATGTGAAGTGTGCAGTGATTTAAACAGAATTGCCAAATCTTAGTGTAAGCTCACTGGACTTTTTTTAATATCCTGAGCACACAGTGTACGATTCAAAAAACCCCATGTATTAGTTGCTTCGATCGGATAAAAAATATTGGAAACAGTTTTATACTTTAGTCGGAATACAGTATTCCTCTGCCTCACAAAATTCATAAAGACTGGACAAGTTACTGGTCTAATCTAAAATGTTCATGCATCTGAAGTAGTTTATCGTCTTTTTCAAACAAAGCAGAGTGGTTGTCATAAAATGCATGAATCTTGTTTCAGTTGGAAAAAATTAATGTTGCTTGGGAGGTAATGAAGATTGCAGGCACCCTACCATCATGTTCTTTTATTGTTTAATTCTCACTTTTCATGTGCCTTTGCTAAATTTACTCAAACATTTGTAATTCCAAATACTAATAATCTTAGTGTAATTTGTATGATATAAAGACCATATATTGTTTCATCTACAGAATTACTACAATTTAGAAATAACTCCAAATAGTTACTCCAAATTTGTGCCAAGGTGGCTAGGAGTAAAAGCTCAATCTCAAAGTTTGTGAAAGAAAATTTCATGACAGCCATCAATACCAATCACCAAAAAAAACCACTTAACCAGCTGGACAACAATGTTTTGGATAAACATGGCAGATGGAGAAACATGAAAAATGTATTGATAAAAACAAAGACTGACTTGCTAGAAAATCATAATCCTACCAATCCTTATAATTCCCTTCGGATGAACACTACTTTTTTGACCACCATTGCCATTAATTGCTGTGTCACTGTTGCTATGCCTTTTGAAATGACATCATTGAGGACAACCTCACCTGACAGATCTGCCAAATGGCAAACTGATTCAAGAATAACACAACAGTAACTACTGTATGAATTCCTTAATTTATCATAATTTTTCTGCTGCATACTCCACAGATATAGCTTCTCTGAACATCTGGAATTTTTTTCATTATATATATATATTCATGTGTCTATATTTGGCTCTATATATAAATTATATGATTGAGTGTCATAGTAGCTAATTGTTTAGTGTTTCCTAGCAAACATCAGGCATATATCCAAAACATGCCTGATTTTACAATGTTGTCCTTTATATTGAAATAAACTTATAAAAATCCTACTTAGCCCGTACTTGTACTCCAATCTAAGCAGTATAATATTGTCCCAACAGGGTAGAATAAGGAATAAACAACCATAGAAAGTGTTTAGTGGCACCTTATCTCAGTTATATAATCAGGTTATATAATGAGAAAGATTGTCAAAGTTTTTAGACTCTAAAAGGAAGTAACCTTTCGTTTTTTCTTCAGTATAATTAATTTAGCCTTGTGAAATTTAATTTGTTGTATATACTTCAGTACATGTAAAAATAGACTGCTTGTCAAGTGTCAGTATTGATTTATCATAATTTCTGTTTCAAATTTAGTACTATATTTATGTATTTACTTGCTTATATGTTATTCATGGACACTTGACCTCTATTCTTAGTCCCATGACTACTGCATATGAAAAGTGGAATCACTCACCTGGACCATAGCATGGCCCCTGAATGGAGCAAATAAGTGACAAAGTGTTTGACTCAATAGATAAATATTCTTTAAGGAAAATCGGCAATTTATCTCTGTTGCCCTCATTCGCCATCTCCTCTCACATGAAACAATATAACCAAACTGGAAGGAGAATCTGGGCATTCAAGAAGAGAATCAAAACCTTCAGCAAAAAAACAAAGCTTTTCATATGGAGAACAAAGCCTATTATCAGGAGAACCGAAGTGGGAACAGATTTAAATCCTTCAAGAGAAGCACAGGGACACTTCAGAGGAAACAAAACACCTCGAGAAACAGCAAAAGGCCCTCTAACAAAAATAAAGCTCTCAGAGAAGAGATTAGGACTCTCAAAGGATAAGAATGAGCATTTGAGTTGAAGGAAAAAGCTCTTTAGCTTTATGGGAGAAACACAAAGCCTTCAAGGACCAGCTTAAAGCTTTTCAAGAGGACAAACAAAATCATTCAGGTAGAGAAGAAAGCTCTTTGTGAAGAAAAAAATCCCTCAGTGAGGAGAAATTTCCCCTCAGTGAGGGGAACATGGCCCTTCAAATGAGAAAAAGGCCCTAGGAAGTCAGGAGAAAGCTCTCCAAGAAGAGCACAAAGTCCTCCATGAATGGAACAAGATACTTCAAGAGAAGGAAAGAAGTAATTTAAGTAAAGAATCAGATGCTTAGGGAGATTTAGCAGAAAGAGTGAAGAGTTTACAAAAACAGTAATTTTCATTGTTAGCCATTGATATTGTGGTCTAGTCTTCATCACAGAAAATCATCAGCAACTAATGGACAAAACCAGGCATAAAGCAGCCTGTTAGACTTAGTGCACAAATCTAGCAGAAGTGCTGAGACATGAGTCTTGGTACGTCAGATCCCTGAAGTCTAATAAATTAATGCTGCAATACATATTGCATAATTGCAGATGTCTGCTTTATTGAGACACTGAATATCAGAGAAAACAGATTTCTTATTATAGTGTTTCAAAGCTTAGAAATACTTTTTTTTTTACTATACAATACTGGAGGATATTCATAGAAAATGGATTCTGATGTAATGAACATTATAGTCATGTACAGGTGAGACTGTGTCAGACTTTCAATTTTTACATCTAGACTTAACCAGTAAAATAAGGTTTCTGAAAATAATTAGTATGAAAAATTTTCAGAATATGTTAACAAATTCTATGTCTCATAGGTTTTCTTTTAAAGATCCATTTTTAGCATGAGTTTTGAGGAAAATAATTCAGTTTATCTGTGCTACTAAAGAAAAATAGTAGAAAAGCAAGCTTGAACACTGCCTTTCTGGACCATCCACAGTGCTAATTATCTGTTTCTACTTTGTGCAATTTCAAAGGTAACAGGTATGCACAATTACTTCCAAAAGCAATAGTTAGATGAACCAGGGTCTGTCTTTAATCATACATATTCCTCCAGTGTCAGCCTTGTAGGTTTTGTACCCTTTGACACCTGCACATGTATTTGTATCACATTTCAGTACTCACAAAAAATCCTATGCTATCATATGACAAAAACACTCCTCCTGAGGTGTGCAAAGATATTATTTCAAAAGCCTGAAACTGGAAAACCACACCAGAATAAAGCCAGCACACTGAGACCACATTGTGTGCATAGGAAACCAGAGACAAGAACTCATTATGTGGATGTGGCCGGTCCACCTTTGCTGCAGCTAGCCATAACCAGAATGATACAAGTGAGTGTTTCACACTTGAGCTTGGGTCCAGGTCTTTGGAAGATATCTCCTGTTCACCCAGAAATTGAGTTAGCAACAAAATGTATTAAAATACAGAATATTGTTAATGTAGAAATGATAGTGTTAGAAGAGAAAGTTTTCTAGTCATGGCTCCAAAATCTCAAAGAGAAGGGTTATTTCAGGTAGGGGAGCAAGGACATGTAGATAACACCTGAGAGAAACAAATTCACATTTTCTTTCCTTTGCCAGATATTAAACTCTTAATATTTATATCTCTGGCCTTAAAGACCAGATAGGCTTTGAAAAGTTGAGCACAGTGGTGTACTAGTAGACATCATGCCTGAGAAAACTCATGCAATTTGGAAATACTGTACTGTAATGGAGAAACATTAGGTTTTTTCTTGCACAGATGGTTTCCCAGTGAGAACTCTGACCAGACTACCTTTTTCTCAGTTTAGAGATTTTGGTTTCAGACCCTTCCTTTGGATTCAGTTACTCTGTATGTTAGAAGCATTGTCAGCAGGTATCTATCATACAGATCTTGTTCTATGATCTGAGTGACCACGGAAGGAGAGATGAACAGTGGACTAGTGTTCAGTACTTGAACCTTTATCTGAACACAGGCTAAACCACGATTGCTTACGTAAATGTTATATAATAATCGTTGAATATCATGTGAGCTAAAAAACCCCAAACCAAACCTGTATAATCATAAAATGATTTAGGTGGGACATGACCTTTAGAGAGATCATTCCCTTAAAGCAAGGATGGATTTTAGGTTACTTTAGATAAGAGGAAACTTTAAGTAAGGTTACATAGAATGAAGGAAGTTTTCCAGTATTTGCCTGGTTTCCCTGGTTGGTTCATTGGTCCAGTATTGGACTAATCAGATGTTACTAGACCACTAACATAGGTTGGTTGATAGTGTCTTTGTGTCTACAGCTACAGGTTCCTCCATGACTGCCTAAATGATTCTGCCACCTGATGGTTCATATCACTATTTCTCGTTCCGCCTATGACTGGTCTTGCCTCACTGGTAAAAAATATTGAAGACCCAAAACAAACTGGAAAGTTTCCTGCTACTGAACAAAACAGTTTATCTTTCTACCAGTCTAGGTGTCTTTTCAACAACAGTCTTGTAGCTATTTCCAGGTTTGTATCCTCTTCTGCTGTACCCTGTGCTGTACCCTATGCTGTACCCTACTGTACCCTATGATGATGTACCCTATGATAGGCCAAGACACCTCAGGTATGGTGTGGCACCTGTTGTGGGCAAAAGTCTCAAGTCAGAGAATTTTACTTAATTTATTGTTAATTAATTCAAAAATTAATTAAATTAATTATTGACCTGGGTATTGAGAAAAAAGGAAAAAAAGGGAAAACATAAACTAACAAAGAAATACTCTTCATACCTGTGCTTAACTTGAGTGGTCCCCCTCCACATCTCAAACTCCTTTGTTTTCAGCTCACATTATACTTATCTCTCTCTGATCCTTCAGTCCATGCATGAGCGTAGGGTCAATGAGCCATGTTTCCTTTCTGCTGGTCCTTGCTGCTTCCCCATTTCTATGTATGGTCACTTAGAATTGTAGCTCCCTTGGAGGTGTCTCTTTCCTAACCTATATTGCCTGCAGGCTACAGTCCCTCAGAGGTGCGTCCTCTGGCATGGAGTGGTTCTTTTCAATAGTGCAGCTTCATCTTTGTCCCTAACAATGTCTCCTTCCATGTGTCCCCTCCATTTCTCTGGAGGTGTTTTCTCCATTTTCTCATACCTCCAGTAACTGCTGCTCTTTCCTGAACAGGTATGAATCAGGGCACTGGGGGCTCCCCCGCCTTGCTGCAATTTTGGTGCAAGAGGAGTTGTTTACAGCAGTGTCAGAGCTTGCCAAAGTCAGCTGTGACTGGCCCAGGGTAGCTCAGAGCCTCCTCCAGCCAGGTGAATGCATCCTGCAGCCACTAGAGACTCAGTCAGCCTACCTGTTACACCCAGTACAGTGTTCTTGCAGCTGCTTTATTACATGACCAGTATGAGAATGGCTCTGTCCTTGAGCCTGGACCTTGTGTCAGGTAACTCATTCAACTAGGTATAAAATGAGTATGTGGGAGCATTTCAATTATGGTTTTTTCCATACTGGATAAGCAATTACAGTTTCTGTGCTTTTCAACTCCTAAGTACCGTTTTCCACCTCCCCTTTTCTCCTATTCTGCCCACTCAGAGTTGAATTGCAACAAGGTTCTTGAATAGCACTTCTAATCATGATTTGCAAAGCCCAGGAATTCACAGTTTTGTCTGCATGGCAGTAGGAAATCATAAGGACTGATTCACACAGTAGATAGAGCAGTTTGTGACCGCAGTGGATAGAACTTAAAATTTTAATGCAGAGACAAAAAATGACTTTTGGACAAGGAATTTGGGCAGTAAATTGATGTAGTTAAGACATGCATTTTGAATAAAATTTCAGACTCATAAAGCTAGACAGCCTTGGATCACACATAATTTAATTGATAGCTTATGCTTTGTCTGTCAGTCAGGACAGGTAAGGAGAAAACCCTTACATAGACATAAGACAGAATTCACTGTTGTGCAGCAGAAAGTCTCAACCTTAGTTCTTTACTACCTGTGTAGTGACCAGCTGACGGAGAACTACCACTTTCTCTATGGTAACTTGTTACACCTTGCTGTCTGCCCTATGAGACACTCACAAAGAACTTGCACCTAAACTCATGGCTCCCCATGTCTGTGAACAGAAAGGAGTTCTTTGTGTACTCTGATAGTCTCATGTCCAAATATATTCCAATTTGTGTTGAAGTATAGGAGACTGCTCTTCTAGAACTGTTTTCTCTAATCTCTTTCTTCAGTTGATCCCCTTGGAATTTTATGAGGCATTTACTCAGAATTAGGGACTATGATAATAACTTGGCAAGATTATGTGCTAGTGATGATAATATGCCTTTCGGAAAATGCTGCATTTATTTCTAATTACATTAGAGGGTATTTCAATTCTGGGGTTGGATATTTATATTATGAAGAAATGTGGTGCTTTAATTTGTCTTTACAGCATTAATATGATTCCATTTACTTGCATGCAAATAAATAAATTATTTCATAAATACATTATGTTTAAAACATTACAAAATTATCGTGTGTAATTAAAAACTTCAAGTGTGATTAACAGTGTTTCAAAGTATTTATAATTAGCTGTTTATGTCTTGTGGAAAAACTGAACACCACTGTGGCATTAAGAGTGAAGATAAAGCTTCACCTAAATCTGTATAAGCAGCCATGCTCTGACTTTTATGTGATGCTGAGGTCTTGGATTGCAGAATAAAGTCCTGTTGGAGGTGTGGTGGGTTTCCCCTGACTGGATGTCAGGTGCCCACCAAAGCTGCTGTATCACTCCCCTCCAGAACTGGAGAGGGGAGAGAAAATATAACAGAAGGTTCATGAGTTGAGATAAGGACAGGGAGAGATCACTCACTGATCAACATCATAGGAAAACAGACTCGACTTGGGGATATTATATGAATTTATTAGTCATCAAAATAAGAGCAGGATAATGAGAAGTAGAATAAATCTTAAAAATACCTTGCCCTCACCAGTCCCTCCTTCCTGAGCTCTATCTCCTCCCCTAGCCTCTGCCCTCCTTATTTGGAAATAAAACAGGTATGCCTTTTATACCACACACAGGTATATAGATAAGGATGCACATATTTTTCATGCATGGTAGATTTTTTTACTTTCTGAAGAGATTTCTCACTGTTATGGGGTAAATTTTGCTTCCTAGTGTTTGTAATTCTAGAAACAAGACAGCTTTTGTGAAGAGGAAACACCACCAAACAAACTACTGCACCTCTTACCCCTTCTTGGCTCACCTAACTACCTGTCCTACATCATCATTCTGTCTCTTTAATGCTTGCTTTTCCTTCTGGGATCTGTGCATATCAGATATTTACTGTCATACTGACTCAATCTCCCAGAAATTTGCAAAAGCAATCATATTCATAGCATTTGTTAAAGAGATCAGAATATGCAAGCCATACAGATAGAATATAATTAAAAATTGTTTCAGGAAGGTTTTGTTGGCACCCCTACCTCTCCTTCCCCAATCCCCCTTCCCACAGATCAAGATTATTTTTCTTTTATCTCAAAGCCTCAGTTGATTTCTCTGTAGTTTGTGTTGTCCTAAAGGAGCACAGAAGCTGAAAGGGTCCATCGAAAAAATTTTGATTTGAATATAAATAAAAGCATTTGGTTTCCAGACAGGTAACCACATTAATCTTACTCCAAATGTTACCAATATCTTATCTCAAGGTCACAATTTAGCCTTTCTGTAAAATAGAATGATTCTTTGCTACTATCTTGTCACACTATAAAATTTAAATCTAAATCTAAAAAATATAAATCATACAATGTAAATAGAAAGTACTGACTCAGTATCCTATGGAGTTTTTTCAATTTTTTTTTTCTTTCTTCTGTCTATTAGAAATCATTTTGCCTGAAGTCAACTGCTCTTCATTCAGAAACTCACTATTTACACCTTGGTAATGAAATTTGTTAACTCATTGTGGAGACATCCTAATTTACAGTTTTTAAAAGTAATCATAGAGATATCTTAGATGCCCTCAAGTATCTAGTTTTGCCTCTAATTGCTGCTAGAAAGACAGAGTGAATCTTCTGCAGCCCACATCATACCTACCAACAGCAGGGAAATGTCGTGATTAGCCTCAGGTATCTCTGGTAGCGTTAGTTTTAAGCAGATAAATCTATTCCTTTGTGTCTGCCAGAGGATAACTTGATTACTGCATAAGGCCATGTGGCTCAGGAAAAAAAAAGTATATCTATATATAACCTTTATTTTCTGCTGAAGTATGATCCCTCTGCAAACTGAGATAATTTGTGGAAAACTAGCTAGTTTAAAAGATTAATTTTTTTCTGCCCTCATGAAGATAATTAATATCTCAGAGTGTAACTCAGTAAAAGAGAGAGTTTTTGTAATATTATTTTATTTTCACCAGGTATTTCATGAAACATATGGGGTTACCTATTTATTCTTCTCTATTTAGTTCTGATCAGAGGGAAAACAGGAAACCTACATGTTTACCTCCTGTGGTATAGAATTTTTCTTTAGGAGTATTTATGAAGAGTTTGAGGAAACTGAATCTTAGAAATATGGATAATTTGGAGTTTGAAACTCACTCGTATACCTTTACTTTTGTAGTCATGTGTCATTGATTTATTCCTTCGTTAAGCCTATTTGAAGTGGCTATTTTTTTTCTCTTTTCTAAATAGAAGCAACCAATTTCACCTTCCTTCTTTTCTTAAATAGGTTCCTATAAAATCAGCTTTTGTTATCCTATCTCTCTGTGAAGATACAGCATGGTCACATACTGTATATTTATATATGTGTGTATTATATTTCAGTATAGAAGTTTCCTCTATGAATTAATCTGGTGTCCTTGACTGTTTTTATACAGCTTTTTACCTTCCATTAGAAGAGAGAATTTTACCCCCTCTTTTCTAATTTCTGTACTATCAGGTAATAAAATGTTGAGAAGACTTATCAGAGAATTAGAAAGGCAAACATTTCATTTTAAGAAAAATTTTAACAACGAACAGTATCCACCTTGATGTACTTAGTTCTAGGAGGTTTTCATGGAAACAATTAGTTGTGATGAATGAATAATTCCATAAAGATTGGTTTTTGAATAATGCTTTGCATTTTCATAGTCAGGTTCATGCCAGGATCTGCAAATTTAAATTTGCTTTCAAGTCACTGTTGTTCACAGTCATAAGTTCTAAACTAGAAAGTAGTGTTGCTTGGGCTTCTATTTTCAAAATCAATCGTAAAGATGTACATTCACTTATAGATATCATCACTATCTCATCTAAATATTTTTGATGTCATAATAATAAACAGAAAATCATAAACCTCTATAAGTTGTGTTTGAAAAGAACTTAGACTTCCATTGAAGATGTGTTTTATTTCTGTTGTGTTTTATATCTAAATTTTTAAAGTTTAGCTATCAGAATGAAATGTAAGTTGACTTACACTAAGGTATGAAATATATGTCATGTTCAGACTCATTCATAACTTTTTTTGAAGATAGATACACAGATATGGAATATGTCTATTTCAGTCAGATTCGTGTTACTTTAAATGATGTTTTAAACTTACTGAATAGTTTTCTTTTGCTTTTTTTAAAAGTTTGTATTCTTAAAATCATTGAATCTGCTTAGATTTGTTACCTTGCAAATCCACCTTATTGCATATTAAGTATCCAATATACTCAAGGAAGTGTTTGATTAGCTTTGTATTTGAAAATTAATACTAATGAAGCTCTCCTTTTCTCTGAATTGTAGTATTTGCCATTCTGTAGCTAAAGTCATTATTTCAGACTAAATGAGAGTACTTTGTTCTCTAAGTTAGTTTGACAATTTTCCAAAGATACAGTTTACAGTTCACAGCAGGCAATGTTTTATTAACAATTTAGTTGCTTCTATGACAGAAAGCTCTCTTCTCATTCGTGTGTAGTCTATATGTTACATATCCTTGTTTTACAGTGATCACTTAAACTGAAAATGGCTGAAGGAAATCAGGAAAAAAGATCTGAAAAACATACATGGACCATATTTCCAGTTGACTGCAAAGTGTTCACACAGAAGAGATATTTAGCCAGATTTCTAGCATCTACTCTCAAATATTCACACTATATAACTGCATCCAGCTTTACATATTTCTGAAAAACTAAGCCCCATGAAACTAATTGCATGTACAAAATTATGTCACTAAATGCTTTTTCTCTGTATCTATTTGTCAAACATCAACAATTGTTACCACTGACTTTCAAACTAGAAAAATAATTGTGGCAAAGTAGCCACCTATGAGAGATAGGAACTTGGAGAGCAGCTGGGTCTAACTGTAGGGTGTTGTCAGGAGTATTTGGATGGAGTGATAATTAGCTGCAGAATCCCCCGTAACCTTTTTAAAAAACTACTTATAGGACTTACAGTAATACTGCATCATTTCACTCATTCATTCATTCATTCGTTCAAAAAGTAAAAGAAAAACAGTAAAGAGAGAATATAAATTTGAATTAATACATATACACATAATGTATATACATAACAGGTTAAGGAATGACAGAGAAAGGAGATTCTGTGTGAGAGATATTTCTTAAATATATTCAGTCATTTATTTGAAGAAATATTCTTCTTCATTTATTTCTAACGGGATGGTCAGTTGGTAACCAGTGGATCGGAACTATCACCTGTGATACAAGGAATGCCAAAAGGTACAAAGATCCTCCCCTATTCAGTTGTTTTTTGTGATTCAGATTGTCAGTGCCATGAGTGCATTTGAGCTGGTTCTTGTTTTGAGTCAGATTGTATTTTGTGCTTTTTAATAGTTCAAATATCATGGGGGAGGGGGGAATTAAAAAGCAAGCTGTACCATGTTTCGGCCAAGCTCAGGTTCAGCAGCAGTATAGATGCCATGCTAAAAGGCCTGCATCAACAAACTCTACCAAAGTGAAATCAGCTCTGTGCTAAACTCTTACCTGTATTGTATTGGGTTTGTGTAGGCAGATTTTGGTACCAGGGGGGCTACAGAGTTGTCTTCTGTGAGAAGCTGCCGGAAGCTTCCCCCATTTCTGGTAGAGCCAATGACAGCTGGCTCCAGGGTGGACTGGCTGGCCAAGGCCTAATCAATTAGGAATGATAACATATTTAAGAAGGAAAAAAGAAATTATTGTGCATAAGTAATTGCATCCAGAGAAGAGCGGAGTGAGAACATGTGAGAGGAACAACTCTGCAGACACCAAGGTCAGGGGAGAAGGATGGAGAGGAGGTGCTCCAGGCGGCGGAGCTGAGCTTCCCCTGCAACCTGTGATGAAGACCTTGGTGAAGCAACTGTGCCCCTGCAGCCCATGGAGATCAGCGGAGATGATTTTCAGTGAGTGATCTCTCCCTGTCCTTATCTTAACTCATGAACCTTTTGTTCTATTTTCTCTCTCCTGTCTACTTACAGAGGGGAGCGACAGAGCGGTTTTGTAGGTGCCTGGCATCCAGCCAGGATCAACCCACTACAACTCTACACTACATTCTTCATGTTCCAAGTTCCAGAGGATTTCTTAGCTTGTCAAATTGATCTAGAAACATACAGATGTCAGCTATAGTGAGGTTCTGGAGTCAATTAGAACTTTTCAAATCCAGAGAGTTGAGGAAGCTACAGAAATTGGCTATGGAACATTTAAGCTAACTAGGACAATGACAGCTCACGCAGCTGCTACTAAACTGATATTTTAGACTTTTTGTGTCTTTCTTTATGCTTCTCAGAACATTTCAAAGTATCCACATAATTCCTGGTTGTGAACTTTTTGAGGGGGAAAATTTTGTGTGAAGCTAGATAATGAAAAGTTACTTTGTAGTCATCCTTTAAAAGACGGTGGAGTAGAGGTTTCTCCCCAGTGCACAGAGTTGACCTGTTTGTGATTTAGGTGTACACTTCCAGATTTGGCTCATGCATCATCACATGGCTGAAGAAGTTGGAATTTAGCAGAGAAATACTTTAAATGGACGTATCGAAAACAAGGCTGTGTACTCAGGGATGACCAGAGTGGGATCAAGACCAGATATCTGTGAGATTCTTCCCAGTTCCTGCCCTTTTTGATACAGAGAGCAGATTCTGTTTCATCCTACAAGCAAACAGAAAACCAGCTATTAGTTCTGAGCCTACATTTGCTACATCAAGAAATATCAAGATATGCACTGACAAGATCTAGTGGTGGGCATCTGGAAGTAGTTTTTACTTCCTGCCTTTGGCAGGAAGTAAAATGTCCTTCAGACATTTCCAGCTTCATAGTAAGGAGACACCCAGGCAGCACTGGCCACACTGCACCATCTCTTTTGTGTGAAAAACCCAAAGTCCATGATCAGGTAGGCCCAAGTGACGTCCTATCTGAACAATTATGAGGGTAGGATCATGGGACGAAGCACATGTGACAACGTGTTCAATTAATGGAATATTTTCAAATGTGTTTAAATGCAAGGCTCTTTTGCTATACAACAGTTCATACCTTAGCTGTGAGATTAAAATGTATTTACTTCTCTTTCTTTCTCTGTGAAATGTTTTATGTTTTCCTAAGTAAATGAGCTAAGGTGTGGAAAAAATGTAAACTTTGAAAAACTACAGTATGTATCAAACATTTTTCAGTGGAACTACATATTCTCTTTATTTTTTTAGGATCATTGTGTGAGGTGCATCAGGGGCCACTAGATGTGTTTATTTTTTTCATGCTTTTACCTAGCGAGGCTACTTATAACCAGATGCTGAATACTCAAGTGATGTTTCTCCTTCATAAGTGTATAGGAAGTGTTTGTTTTGTAGCATACTCAGAAAAAATTGTCATGCATTTGTGATTTTTGAAGAAGAGTTTTCTTTATAAAAGTTTGTTTCTTTTTTTAAAGGACAGTGATGGGAAATCAACAAGAAAAAACAACAGAAAAAAGATATAAATCAGAAAATTAACCTATGATGCCTGCAAACAGAATAAGTTAATCTGTTGAAATGGATATTGAAGAGTAGCAATGATATTTTGCTTCTGATTTTCTTTTGAATGTGTTGAAACTTAACATCAGCATGTGTTTCTGTGATCAGAAATGAGTCTCAGTTAATCTTCCAAAGCCTAGAAATCAGAATATCCACTGTATTTGTATAAATAATAATTTTAATGCTTTCTCTTTTAGTTTAATTGCTGAGATTGTGAAATGAAGATGCCCTGTTCATTTTTGTAGGACTAATTTAGACACATTAAAATGATTTGACTTTTAATTCACATATCTCAGTATTTAATCACATGGAAATAGTTTTAGCTCATGCTTTTACTTTGATTTGAGTACCACTGACACAGAAATGTCTGCATTTTTTTACAATTACTAATAGACATTTTCTTATTACTCAGCAACTGGTTTCTGTACCAAACAGGCTGAATATCAGCAGTCTTTCATTTTTTCTTGTTCCAAACCCGGTACATATTAAATATGGTTAGGTTTGATTTTGCTATTTTTTCTTTCCAAGCAGCATACAAGATTTATAGTACATGTTAGAAACTGATTGTGATTGATTATAATATCAACTCAAAAATGAGTTGTAGACATTGATGATCATTATCTGTTTGCAAGAGTTATATGAACAGTAGTGTTTTTTTCTGAATAAATTAATGTTGAACTGAAATTATACCAGGCACATAAAAATATTTCATATCCAACTGGATTAATAATATTACTAGTTTGTTTAAGTTTTTGGATCATACCCCATTCAGAAATAAGATGTTTTTGAGACTAGTTGCGTTCATTTGACTTGTACTGTTGAATACTCCACTAACATACAACAGCAATTGGTTCTGACAAAATTCTAAAGATATTCAAGTTTTACCTTAAAACTGGTTGATGGCTCAAAACTGTATCTTAGGGTTCAATTTGTTTATTTGTTTCATGAGCACTAATTTCTATATGTGGTTTCTTTTGTTTGTTTGTTTGTTTATTTTTATGTCCTTGGGCCCTTGCTCTTATATGCTGCTTGTACTCTGCTAAAACCTTGTGCTTAATCTATCTGGATTCCTGCTATAACCACATTTTTCTTTAAAAGCCTTCAGGGTATGACTTGCCAAATATAAGTACTATTTGATAACCATGAACTAATCATACCTATATAATTATTCTGGTGTTATTGAATATTTCACTATATGAAAATAGCAGTACGTTAGGAGATCTAGATGTAGATTTAGATATATACCCTGTGTGTCAGTCTTTTTCCCAAATAGCAGGAACAGAATAAGAGGAAACAGCCTCAAGTTGCACCAGGGGAGTTTAGAGTGGATATTAGGAAACATTTTTCACTGAAAAGCACTGGACCAAACTGCTCAGCGAAGCAGTCCTCATTTCCGAAAGTATTTAAAAGACATATAGTTGTGGCACTTGCAGACACAGTTTAGTGATGGAGTTGGTGGTGCTGGCTTAACAGTTGGACTTGATGATCTTGGACATCTTTTCTGACTTAAATGATTCCATATAATGTCATTATATAATTTAAGACATTTAATGTCTTAAAACAATATAACCAATCATATGATTGGTAGCTTGCAGCAGAGAGGATGAGTCATGAAACTAACCATAAAAACAACCCGAGGATGTGAAGCTTGTAAGATTTCTAGAATGGTAGCTTCATTAATTGCGTGTATGTGATACAAAATGTGAAATTTTTTGTTTGTTTTGCTTACCTTTTCTTTATTTTCATCTACTGTAACAATATATGTATCTTTTCTTGTTTGTATTTGAATTTTCTAAGCTTTTCTTTGATTTTCCTTTACTTTGATACATAATGAGGAGGATTTCAAAGAGTTCCATCACTCTGGATAGGACTCCCCCTAAAACTGGAACTGATTTTACAACATTCAACCATGCAGTACATTCTTTCAAGTATCTGAAAAATATTGTGGTCTCATTTTAGTCATAGTAAAGTTTTTCCAAAAGATTTTCCCAAACATTTTTCAGTGTACCGAAAATTACAATAAGAAATATCTGGAATATTTTAAATAAACAATAAATATTTTGAATAAATGTGCTTAACTTTTGCTAAGTTCACATGACAGAGGTCTCATGTCAACGACTATTCTGTAAATACAAGTGTGAAAGCAAAATATTCTCCCTATCAGAAAGCAAAATTGTCTCCATATCGCTGATTATGAATTTACAGTATGAACTCACATCTTCACAGCTGGAAATTGACAATGTAAGGTCTTTTTTGGTCCAAAAGTTGCACACAATTATTCTAAAATTTATGCGTTACCTTTGTGTAAAGAAAAAAAAAACATTTTGGCATATATCCTCATAAATCCACACAAGGTCACTTGTATTCCTTTCCTTATTTTGATGAAGTAATCTTCTTTATTCTAGCAGATATACTACTGGGAAAACAGCTTTGATTCAGTTTTTATTTTTTAGTATTTCCTTTATTACAACCATTGCACTGAATTTTCTGCCTGCTCCGAGTATCCACTAGGTCTCTACATACATTCAACAGCTTTTGGTCACCAGCACCAACAATCTCTCATCCTCTTGCTCCAAATAATAACTTTGATATCAAGAGGAACAAGTGTGGCTTTTCCTCTGACTACATTCTTTTCCATCTTGTCTACTAATTCAGCACTCTCTTTCATAATTCCTTGTCTGCATTTATTACTAATTGGGTCAGAATTTAGAGCACGTATGCAGCTAAAATTCAAAAAAGTGCCCTGAGGATTTTTCAGAAATGCATAAGAACACAGATGTGAATATCACATACATAGTTTGGGATGCAAATAATTTAAACAACTTTATCATTCATTCTTTATTTATTTATTTTAAGTTTTACCACATAAGTAAGGTAATTGCTTCTGTTTTCTCAAATTCCAATTCTGTTGGCATTTGAAAACTTTAGACATGAGTGTTTGCCCTGATCTCTAGCTTTTCTCTGTTTTTATCAATTATGTATGGATCTTGCTCTCTGATGATCAAGTGATGTGAAACATCAAACTAAGTTTTTATTGTGCTAATGAGATAGAAGTATCTGACATTTAATGACTTCTATGTCTCCTTGAATTATTCTATATCTCACTTTGTGTACAGATAATTTAGCTGATTGATAATCATTCCTCTATTTTTGTACTACAAACCCCTTTCTCTCCTTTTGTTCGTAAGTGTAAGTTGGTTGTTGAATATAGTGAAGATCTCTTCCTTCTTTCTTTTTTAAACGACATTAAGGGATGTACTAACTCAACTTATTTTGAATTCTTGTATAACCTGAGTATCTTTCAACTTCTACTTTAAGTTTGCTAACATTGTACAACTGACAGCAATGTTCATTATTAAATGTATTTAATCCCCAAAATAAATATTTGGAAGAATTAAAATTGAGAGATAACTTTCTATGTTATTTTTCATGTTTGAGAATGCTCCTTACATATTGCAATAATCTTAAATGTGCCAGGAACACAACCTGTGGTGTTTAAACTTGAGTAGCATGCTTGATTTTGTCCTGGTGATGTGGTAAATATAAGGTAAATATCCTACTGAAAAAGGGTGGTCTGATAGGTAAAGATTAAAGGATGAAAGATTTGAACTAGAGTGAAGGGGAAAGATGAGATGCCAAGATTATTCTAACCAGAAACAACATTATAAAAATAATTGTCAAATGCTTCTTGAAGTTTGGATTCATCTCACCCAACTGTATCTCACGGCAAAAAATTTAAGCTAATGTGTTAGGTCCCTTGTAATACAGAGAAATTAGTACTTGCAGAGGCTCTTTACAAAAATATGTTAAGACAGAAAGAATAGTCCCTTGGAAATACTGACTGAAACAAGAGACCAGACAAATGGATGACTTTAAGTGACTGATGGTAACCTTAGGTTAGATAAATACAAAATTGAAAAAAGAAGTCTGAGGAACACAGGCAAAAAAAGGTGGAAGATTTACAGTCTTGATTAAAAATAAAAATAAAAATTGAAAAAAAAAAAAAATATGTTTCCAAATCTAATGGCAAGAAATGTGAATTCCGTGCATGATAGGAAGTGGGAATTGTTACATGAGAAGATTTTTGAGAAATGACGAAAGAAGTATCAATGATACTGTCGGTATTTCACTCTCTGACTATTCATCTTCACTAAACAAGTTATTTTGCATAACAGGGCAGCATCCCTCAAATGGAATAGGAATATAAATACAGGCCATACTCTTTTCAAACAACTGCTGCAGAAGTAAGGAGTTCTGCCAAGTGCCCTACACTTCACCACTATTTACATTAACATGATAATGATGATACTTCAAAGCAATCTTTTGTTCTTGTTATCAAACTACTCTGCAAATTACTTATTAGGATGGTTCACAGCTGCTAATGGAGGGGAATGAGCTTGTTTAAGAATTTGCCTAAGGATGGTGCTGGGCATTCAGAAAATCCTATGCTTCAACGATCACAACAGCCAATGGGTTATTTTTGATGGTTTTGGTTTTGTTTTGCGTTTTGTTTTTTGTTCTTCACTATATTTAATTTATCAATATAAATTGATATTTATATTGAGGAATAAATCTTTCATTTAACACATTCACAATTAAAATATTTTTAGATTTTCCTCGGAGCGATATGCTTTATAAGCATATAGTCTTTTCTTGAGGTTCAAGTTATGTATTTAAAGTCCTTATGGCTAAAATCTTTTATTCAGTCCAAGGTCAGTGTCTTCAAGAACTCTGAATTCTTTGAGTGCATAGACCAAGAAACAAGGGAATCTTCTCCAGTGTGTAGTTAAGCTACTAATCAATAACATTTCTGCACTTGCACTAAAATCTTTATAAATTGGTTTGAACACTAATTACACAGACAGCAGAGTAAAAAGTTCTTCCAAGTTTTTTCAGGAAGCATTGATTTAGGTTCAAGTAAAAAAAAAAGCACATACACAAAAAGAAAGAATTGTTAAAAACAAAATCTTTGTGTTTTTCAAGCAATCAGTGTCGTTCAGGAAGGACTTTTTTTTTTTTTCCTAAAAACGGATAGATCCCTGGCCATTATTCTTCAGGTTTTCTGTAGGTCTGTATTTGCTTTTTTGTTCCTTATACTGAAGAATCAGGGATTGGCAACAGCTGTGAGTGGAGTACTGGTTACAGAACATAATGCTCAGATGGGATGTGGGGTTATATCCCTGTTCCATTTCTCTTCACATACCACAGTGATTACAAGGTTTGAGGAGACATTCCCTCTTCCCAAATCATCATTATATAGGCAACAACTTCAATAATTTTTTTCTTCACCAGGGCCTAGGAAAACCATGAAGACTGTCTGGCCGCATCTTAAGTAAAGAAACTCCTTGCCACTGCAAACTCTGCAAGCATCTGTGACAGCTTGGTTTTCAGTTTCCAAAGATGTGTAGCAGTTTAGCCTCTTGAGTACTTCAGTGGTTTGAACTCTCCACTGGCTTAGCTTATGGAATCAGAAATAAAGTATTGTCTTCCTTCTGGTTTTTATTCTGAGACTGCAGTGTCCAACGAAGTAGTAGGCATGGTCAGGCAACTGTAGAAGGCATTCAGTGTTTAGAAGGTTCCCATCTCCACAGGCAACTCTTTCCCTGTGGGCATTCCAGAATGTATCCTGAAGGACAACCCTTCTTTTAACCATTACTCTAAATGTTATTGTATTATATAGCATTAATTTAATGTTATAATAATATAATGCAGGAATCATAACAATATCCAGTGACTAATGGTTGTTGAAATAAACTATATTTCCACATAAAATAAAAATCCCATGTCATTTTTATATCATGAATTACGAAGCTCCACTCATGTCTTTACCTTCTAGACATCAGATTTTACTACCTAGAGCTGTAATCTTATCTTTAGAATTGGTTTCCTACATTTCTGAAATATACCGGAAATTTACTGTTCTACACAGTCTTTTTACAGAGATACTGGATGTGAAGGAATGACTGTGTGAAGTGTGTTTCCCCGCTTCTTTAAAGGGTTATTACAGGTTGGTGCATCCCTTCTTCACCTGATTTTGCTTTTCAATACTTCAGGCAGTGATTATTCATAATTCTTTCCTACTTTTTTGTTTTGCCATATTGCTGGTCTTGCTGTGGCTATTTTTGAAATCCAGCTCATGTAAGGAAAATACAGTTTGTTATTCAAAATGCTCAAGTTTCTAATTAGGAAAAATGAATTGCAGTTATAGTACATCCCCAGATCATATTAATATTTCATTTCTTAACTTCCTACATTGAGGATTAATCAGAGGAAAACTTGTTCTGAATACTAATGAATCAAAATAGGAAATATTGCAAAGGTATTTCTAAATTACTTATAAGAGTTATATTGCCATGCAAAACACCTGAAAACTAGTGTATCACATCTGTCTGCAAAATAAATATTTCTAATTTTCATCTCTCTGAATCTCTCTAAAAAAAGCCTTTCTAGTGCAACCTTCTAGGTTCTAGCTACATACAAGTAGAAGTTTTCTGATGAATTCTGAGGAATTCCTGCCAACTATGACAGGAACGTCTTCACTTTTATTTCTTAATAATCTATGCTGGCAACAATCTTGAGGTAAAATTTCCCTTACTAGGGCTTCAATAAGGAAGACATAGTCATAGGAATTTTCAGAATTCAAGTATTTCACTGAGAATATTTTATTTTGATTAGTGGGCATGTAATCCATGAAGATGACTCTCAGAAAGCTTTTCTCTCACTGTCACCTCCCCTCTCTCTCTCTTAGCAGTCATCCTGGAAGACTGGTTAGGCTGTGTAGAGCTTCTAGTTTTAATAAGTTTATAATGCAGCTTTTATGTTTCAGAGTAACTGGGGTAATATATTTCTTTGTTGCTCAGGAAATACAAAGAAATAGATTCTACTTGTAATTAACTAGCTAGAATTCATTCATGTAAAATTCATGTAAAGCTGACATTCTCTAATGAATCTTCTTTCAATGCGAGGATGTGGGAGAGAAGTGTAGTCAAGGTGATGTAATTTATAGGTGCTCTAATTTAACCCAGTGGCAGCAAATCTATCATCTCCCCATGATATCTTTCAGCCTAACAGCTGAACTTTAAAAGAACTTCAAAGATTTTGCTTACTTTTGTTTAGGTTAAATTATTTGTATCCTCTCCTTCAGTTTTCATTGTTGCAAGCTCTAAGGTGCTCCCTACATAGTCAGAATATTTGAAAAAGAGACTTAACAAAAAGCTCTGCCAGTGCAGGAACAGAGAAATATCTTTTATTTTATCCTCATCTGTTTTAAATGCACTAAATTACTGCTGCCTAACTGTTGGACATCCATTCCTAAGTATCCTAAATATTAAAGCTCTTCTTATTTCTCTACTGCAATTTAAATTAAACAAAGGTTATGTCCAGGTCACACATAATTTAGAAAAGTCCAGGCAAATATATCAAAACAGAGGAACTGAGGAGGAATACAGTTTGCCAGATCAGCTTGATCAAACAGCAGTAGTGAAAATTGGTTCAACATATGGATTATTTAGTTTCCTGATAAGAAAAAAACCCCAACACATAGAAGTGTAGATTTTACACAAAGCACTAAAAGTTAAATCATAACCCTAACAGTACTGGCTTTATCAGAAAAAGAAAGGTAGACAGAATCAATAGATGAAGAGATTTTTTTATTAGATTCTTCCTATTACAAACTTAAATGCTGTGAATTCTTTTTTTTATCTTTCACCATTAGTATTTTGATGCAGAAAAAAAGAAGAAGGAATGGAAAAGTCAGATATTGTAGAACCAAGGATTCTGCAAAGCAAAGATGTGCAGGATGAGTGACAAAAGCATTTCCTGCAATGTTTTAAACAAATAGTCAAAATGTGCAATTAAATTACTTCTAACACATAGGATCACCTCAATCTGAGAATTAAGGGAATTATATTGCCAACTACTAAAATTGTCTGAATGAGAAGGTTAGCGACTTGCCCTCAATCCCACTGTAATGTTATGTATTTTTATAGTGCTATGCTGAAAATTTACTGTTTTCAATGTTCTGTTCCCAAACAACCTGCTGTGAGTGTGACACATCAGAAAGATCATTATTTCATAAATTCCTTTACACAAGATCAGGATCTCTTTTTAAGTGACATATGTGTTTGAAGGTGAATTTATACATATTTTACAGAAATAACACTGTTCATTTTGATAATGTTATGCACAGCACACCACAGGAGTTTCCTGAATTAGTTGTGATTCAAATCAAGGAAGAGGATATTTGATTAATAAAGTAATCCAATATTATTTAGATTGCTATCATCAACATGAGAGTTCCAATACTGTCAGTATGTTAACTGTAATTTGTTTGTTTTACAAAAATAAGCTTTAGCTTGATAAATTTCAGCAGATTTAAGAAGTTGATAAATGTAATTACCTTTGAATTTTTAGCAACAGTTTCTGGGAGATGCTGTTTACTAGTCTTCTTTTTGTTTTTCATGAATAGAGCTTCAAATACTCAGCATTTTTCCCTGTATCAAGGCACAATTGTCTAACTACACCGAATTTAGCCTTCAGAAGTAGATTTAATGGTGCAAAAGACAAGGAAAGACGGGGCCCTGGAGTGCGTTCTTTCTGTTCTTGGAGAATTTATTGCATATAAATGGCTGAGTTGGACAGAAAAAATTATCACCATATGGTTTATTGGTTAACTCTTCACAGTTTCATATATTTAAGGCCAGAAGTTCCATTAGATCATCTATTTTGACCTCCTATATCACAAAAATTTCTATCCATTTATTCCCATATTGAGCTTCATAACTTATTTCATTAAACCTATATTTCAGGAGGGCATTTATCTTGATTTAAAGATGTGAAGAGTTCGTTCAGTACTTTCCAGATTAATCTTTCGCAATTTTTACTATTAATGACTACTATTATTTCAACACTTATCAATATCCTTTTTTGTCCTTTTTTGTAGTTCGAAGTAATCTTTTTTCAAGTGTTATTCTACTCCTTTCTGTTTTGTCCTTCATCACTAAAACATGTACTTTATATTTCCTCTCTTTGGAGGTATTTACAAATTATTATCAATTTACCTCTAAACCGTCTTTTTGTGTTAATAATTTGACTGTGAGACTTTTTTTCTAATTCTATTAACTTTTTTCCCATCCCTTCTCCTAGTAGATGTTTCTTGCTGATAAATTAAAGAAACACAGCACATTATAAATAAATAAATTGTCAAGAGTAAAATAATATTATTTGGAAAAAGACTATTATTACCTGGAAACTGAATGCTTGAAGATCTTGGTAACATAGGAACAAACTGAAAGAAAAAAAAACCACAATAAAGCACTGCTTGTGGGTTTTCAAATGTTTTTATCTTAATTTAAAATAAGTAAATTCTACTGAGGTAGCAGTAGTGTGCCAACGAACTTTCTGGTATGTCAGGAGAGTTTTGAGCAATTGCTCTAAGGAATATAGATAAGTATATTACAATGGTCTGGCAAGATGTCACAAAACATGTAAGAATTTCTGTCAGTTAGAGGAAGAGAAGTCCATGAAGCAAGCCCATATATTTGTCCTTCCTTTCTTTTCACTAGTATAGATGAGGTTCTATAGACTTTTGAATAGTTAAAATAATAAACTATGTTCACATATATTTATCAGACACTGAACTCTGTAAGATGTGATTCTTTTACTGAATAAACCATTAAGAATATTTCTACCTGTAACACATTGACTGCTACAGTTTTATTGAGTTCTGATTCCTCACATAGGACTTCAGTGCAATCACCTTTATTTGTTATTCATCCATTTATTTACTTACTTAAGTTTATTCAATTGGTTATCTGAAAACAAGTTGGAAAGGAGGAGTTATGTTTTCACATCTCTTCATTTAGAGTATATATGCCAGAAATTACTAATTTTATATTTAGAATATTACTGTCCTTTTTTAGTTTTGACCACACAGGTCTTCATGCATTTTCCTCGATATATTCTTGGGCTGTGGGCCGGAAAAGCAATATTTCATGGAACCTTTCACTTTTCTTTATTAGGTTCTGTTTTCGAAGACATATCTTGAACTGAAGGTGACATACTATCAGATGTAAGTGAAAATATTTCAGCATGAATTTAGATTTCTCTTCTGTTTTGATCCTTGATGCAATAAAAGGTTTTGCAGATATTTAAAATTCTTAAAGCTACTCATTTAAAATACTGCTGTGAGAGTATGGTAAGATTTTTCAGTTAGCCATTGGTTAGATAGGAAAAGGTGTTGTTTTGGGTAAAAATAAATAAATAAATAAATAACAAGGTAATGATAGGGAGAGCACTTCCTGTGACAAACTAAAAAGCTTTACGGCTATTTTATTCTGTACATGTGTAAGGATTCAAAGTTCATCTTAATGTCACCTCTGCCTATTTTTACCTTTTGTATTGTAACTACCTAATTAGCCATGTTTTTTTAAAAAAGTACAGTAGACCCATTCACTATTACTTAAGAATATTTCCTTTCTTTGGTCTAATTTAGTTTGACATCCAGGTAAGTCAGTGTCAAAGTATGAAAGGCAAGTTAAAAAAAAAAAATCTAACCTGACATGTGGACAGTAGGTTAGTTGTAGCTAAAGGGTCTTGCTTGTCCATTGCCATTTTGTAGCTTGCCTTTTAAATATACTATGATGTCTTACCAAATTTGTTTCTCATGCTTGTGTCACAGTGAATCTTTAGAGGTGATACTTTGACAGAATTCTGTAATTGGTAATAACTTTAAAATGTCTTGTTATTACTTTTTTTTTTTTAAACCTTGGATCTATAAAAATATAGAACAAATTAAAATTTATATATTAAGGACAGGACTTTCAAAATATTTTAACAGCTTTTGGTGAAATAGCTCACAAAGCCACTGATTACTTTAAGATATTATCACTCACAATTTTACACAAGGCTCAGGATAATTTATTTTTTAATGTTGCAGCACTAGCAGTTACAACGTTGACTTATATTAAAAATAGACTGTGCCTGATCATTTTTTTTCATTGTAAGCTGATTGCTTTGTCTAGAAAATCTCCCTGAACTTCATTAAATGTGTCTGAGGAGTGTCACAAAAGAATTAAGGGAATAAACTTGAGAAAATAAAGTATTTTAGCTAAAGGTTATGCAAATATATGAATAATTAGTGTTATGGGAATTTATCAGTGAAACTCTGCATGTGTGGGTGCTGAGGTCACACTTAACATTTTAAGTAAGGGACTAGACAGAAAACATTGACATCTTGACATTTTCAGAGAACAGAGTTTGATGTGGTATTGTTTGAGATAAAAGAAGATTCTGATGTCTGATACAGAAAATAGAAATAACTTTAAAATTGGAGAAGTTTTATGGTAGGTAAAAATATGGACTTTAAGGCTTTTTTCTGAGGGCCTCTAAGAAAGACCAGGTTTAGTTGGAAAAAAATACTGGCTGATGTCAAAGCGTTTGCAAAAAACATGGGTAGAGCCCTTTCCAAATCTTCGTTCGCGAAGCCCAACCATGACTGGCTGGTGTAGTTTTCAAAAGGTGATGTGAATAAAGACACCCATTAAAATGAAAGACCTTATTAAAAGCCATTTGAAACCAAGAAAAGCTCTGGAACAGCCTGTAGAAGAAGAAACAGAAATAAAATTAAAAAAAACAGCTAAAGTTCTCTTTAAGGAATAGTGATTCTCAAGACAGGATCGATAGGATAGCAGAAAAGGGCACTGAGGTAACATCAAGCAGACCCCATAGCACAGGCCCAGGATGGTACACCCCACAGTATGACCGCTGAACTGGCCTACTCACCCTTCCTTCTGGACAACACAGTGAAGTTGTGTAGCTTGTATATCTTATATGTCTGTGATTAAAGTGTTTTGGTATCTAGCTTCATTTGGTCTCTGCACTGTCATTTTGGTTTGAAACTGTGATATATGGTTTCTTACAATAAAAGAATACTGTCTGAATAAGTTTCATCCAGTTCTGTTTCCCAGCACTGTTCAGCTCTTCGCTTTCAGTTTGCTTTACATGATTGCAGAGAGACACTTAAAATCCTTGACCTTAGAATACCAAAGCTCAGTAAATATGCATTTTTTCCTTGTTTTAACTTATGTCTAGTAATACCCTCTTATACTATTATACTTGATTAAATTTCCTCTAATTAATATTAGGCTGTTGGAAGTTTTTTGGCAGAGAACGATCTTTTAGTCTGTTAGATGTTCCAGTTGCACTCTTTAGTATTGAAAAATATATCTGTAAATTGCTTAATCTTACTTTTTTCTTTGAAGCAAGATTTTGAAAGTGCTACAGCAAGAAAGGAGTTTTATATATCTACAAAACAATTTATAGTACTGTAATGTTTTTATGTCCATATTTGGAGTCTTGGCATTCTTACTGTTCTTGTGTCCTCTCGAGATTCTCTGCATGAGTCTTTTAATTTTCTTCCATCATCCACAGAAGGACATTGACAAGACAGTAAACACATTGCTGTTTAAGAATGACAGTTTTCTAGAATTCTGTTTTGAGAAAGCTAATAACAGTGTAGTTTAAAATTGTTGGTATACAATGATATTGTAGTGAGAATTGAAATTTCTTAAATTGGCATTACAGTTAGCAGAAGATGACACAAAATGCAATATGGAATTGAAAAAATAGAAACGAAAACAATACAAGCATACATATTACCAACTTAAACTAATTACAGGGTTTAACATCTGATAAAAGGTGAAAAACTGTTGTAATACACATATTGATAATATGATAACCTTGAAAAAGTGCTGTATGTACTTCGATGTTAAACTGATAAAAGCTTATTTAAAAAGTTTTAATTAATTTATTTTTCATCCTGATTCTTGGCTGAAAAGGAAGAAATATCTACAAAAGTTACAAGAACATGTTTTAAAAGTTCCTTGAAAGAAGATGTGGATCATGCTGTTGATTAGCTGAACAGAAAATAAGGTCTGGTCAAAGAGGAAATCCCTCTGGGAGAGAAGGTCTAAAACGGCGGAGTGATTGTTGACAACAGAAAGTGGAAAGCTTGGAAGGATGACAAATAGGTATATTTAATCTGGGAAGGTAAGAGCAGAGAAGAAGGGGAATTTCATTTCAGAAGCTTTTAAGTGCACAAAGAATGAGTGAGATGCAGGACAAATGATTATTGGTTTTGGTAGCAGTAATACGAAAAATGACATGAAAAATGAAGGCTGGGGATTGAAAAAATATGTATAAAATAAACACAGACAGAAAAATCCCATCTTAAGTACAGTAGGTTGAATTTGATTTTATTGGGTTCCAAGGCAAAAAGGGAGGACAGTGTTTTACACATCACTTCCCCAAGGCCTATCTCCTAGGCAATGCAAAGACTTAACAAGTGTTTTAAGCATGCTATTTATGGGTACGAGGACTTTGGGGAGGCAGGGATAATTGCGCTATTACTGAGTCCCTTGTTTATCTATGTTTATAGAGCACAGGGATTTTATTGTTAACAGTGGGATTAAAACTAACTGTACTCCATCATTTTAATTAGAAATAGAGATACCTTGACCAGAAGATTTTTATCAGAGTTAGCAGAAATTACGTGTGTATTTGGAAGAGGGAACAGTTAGTCCAAAATATTTGTCTTGTAAAATTCTTCTAAGGCTCTGAAGACTTCACGTGTGGAGTATGGGTGTGTTTGTGTCTACCTCAGAGGAACAAGTAGTTTCATACTGTAATAATCAGTGATTTACTCCTAGTGCAGAACAGGCTGAACAGAACAGAGGATTCAGTTTCAAGTTTCAGAGAATGATGAGAAGTAAGGCTCAGTTTATTTTATAATTTGTCAAAGCTTATTAAGGTAAAGGATTAAAACTTTTGAAAACCAGATAAAGTTGGTTCTTTTCTTTTGAGAGAAGGTTATTGTTCAGATTGTTTTAACCCTAAGGAGTTGTACAACTCCTTATAAACCTGAAAGCTTATGCTCTGGCTGATAATTAAATTCACACTCTCCTGGCCCTTGTATAGAAAAGAGTTTGTAGAGGGACTACTAACTTTAAAACCAGCATGGACAAATGAAAAGGGAAACACAGGGCAAACAGGCAAGTAAACATCATTAATCTTTAACTAATATTTCTTGTAAGCCAAGGTTTAAATTTAAATGAGAACTCTAAGAAGTATTATTTCCAGAAGATGGCACTCTTATACTGTGTATTTCTTTAGCATAAGTTTAGTCACCATTTGTGACAGTATACGCACTTCCCTATACTATTTAACTAATTATCAGTACATGAAAGGTAGGGTAAAATGTAAAACAGGGTAATCTTCATGCAGCCTTTGTTTCAAGAAACAGTATTTATTTTGCCAGCAACAAGCATCACTAATTGAAATGAATCATTGTCTTTAACTAAAAATTATACATGGATCTAAAGATTTTTTTAAAAGGAAAAGCAGCTCTTACTCCCACTCCTAAAGCGATAGGTATATAATTTCTCTCTTGAAGGTGGCACATAAAGGTAGAGAAAAATATTCATAATTGGAATGATACAGTAACAGATGCAGACTTTGAACAGTTAAAAATAAAGTAGCATTGCGGGAGGATGGTTATAACTATGCAATAAATGACAGTCCTGAGTGTGATGAACCATGAATAGAAGTTTCATTCCTTCTTCACTATTACAATTTTGATCACTCAGTTCAGACTTACATCCTTCAACAACAATATTTATTTTCAGCTACAATAAATTTTTTATTGTATTTTCCAATGTGATATACATTTTCAGAATAAAAAGAATTGTATAAACCTATACTTTTCTCTTTGTCTGAAATATCTGCAACAATTTTTCCAAAATCTATGTCATGCAAACTTCTTATGGTGTTTAAAGTGAACTATTTCTTTATATTTTAGATTCTGTGATGCTATAAGCTAGATACTTAAAAGATCAAAAAGTAGAGGTCTTAGTGCTATGCAGAAACAGTCAGACACTGAGTACAGAAAATAGTATAAAGACAGCAAAAAGGCACAGACACGTATTATTTAGAGCAGAACAGGCAATACAATTAAAGACACGTATTTAGCCTGTTAATTAATGTGTTCCTTTGTAAATTAGGAATACTTTTGCAAAAAATATTTAGCAAAAATCTACAACAAAGCAGAACTGTATGAAATGAATTGGAAGTGTTTAGCTGAATAACATTAATCTCTGCAGTATACTTTATATCTGTTAGATAGTGTGTTATGTAATATTGCAAAAGAACTCATTAATGCTATGTGAAGGTAGCTTATTGATAGTTTTCTCCAATTTTGGACTTGCAAGGGACTTATCTGTATAAATGTTTTTTGAGCTTTTTACCTAATAATTATTTGTGCAGAATCCCTGCTGCTTTTCTTTTGTCGTTGCTGCTGAGCTCATGTTCATAGGGACACTTACCTTGTTCAGGTAAAGCTTTCTGATCCAGAAATTTGTCTGTGGAACACAGATCTCATCAGTGTTTGTGAGATCTTGGTTTTTTGGTGTAGAATTAAAATAGATAAGGCTTCTGTGATACTTCTTTATTATTTTTATTTTCTAAAGAGTCTAGGAGAAAAAGCCTTAAAAAATTGAGCAAATACATAAGCATAAAATTCTACAAATTGTGCTATTGTTGGTAGTAATGGTATCCAAAGAAGACTGTAGCACTTTGAGACCTTGGAAACCCTCAGAGTTTTGTTCTGTAGAACACGTGAATACATCTTGCCGTGTTCCTTCCATGGCAGTGAACAATGAAAACACATTGCAAATTTCCCCTTCCCACCCAAGAGGTGGATGTGAGCTGATTCAGGTTTGAAAACTATGTGGCTGTGTTATTTTTGTTGTGTTAGTACAAATGTAACTACAAGTGCTGTTGGAACCACACAGATAATTGCACAGGAGACTGTACTATTTTACATGACTCACTGGTTTAGACAGCACTTATTCTAGGATGTGTGCATATTTCTGCTTGTTCAGTAAAAATAGTTTTATGAGGCTCCACAATTCACGTCACTCCTCTGAATCTCTTTTAATCTCCCTATCCAAAGACCATAAATGCAATAAGTTCAAGGTTAACAACACCATAGAGAATTTTAAAGCCTACAGGGAAAAGAAAGGATCCAATATCTTCTGTTGAAAACAAGAAGAATAATCTTAACTTCTCTTTTGCCGGTTTAATTTTATTGATAAAATTTCAATCTTCATTCTGGTTTATGCTGATTTAAACTTTGAAATATGACAAATATTTCCAAATTTCTATTATAGCAACAACAGATATTACTGCTTTTTATTAAAATAGATAGTATTTCTTGACCCATGATGTACATTTTTTACTTTGATAATTTTCATTACCAGTGAATTCTATGCTTTAGTTTTTAAAATGCTATAGCTAAACTTTAGTTCACATCAATTACATCTGAAATCTTCAATCCTGGATAACCCGTGTGTGGTGGCTTAGAGCTGGCTCCCTGCCAAGTCTCCAAACCACACTGTAAGAGCTCCCCCCCCAACCAAGGGAAAATAAAAAAAAACCCAAGAGAACCGAAATAAGAGAGAGAGTTAAAGCAATGTATAAATATATTTACACTTATATTACATTTATATACAATTACAAAAACTATATACACATAAGAAAGAAACCCCCAACACCCAAAAACAGAAAAGGGAAAGGGAAAAGGGACTAAACAAAAAAAACCCCAAGCCAGGTATATACACTCAATAAAGAACTAGCCAAATAAAACCTTAATACTTTCCTTGAGATAGCACAATCGCACTAAATGCCGCCGCCACGCTACCAGACCCTGGATCGGCAGAAACAACAGGTCCCGTAGGCCCAACCAGGCCGCAGCTCCCCCACAACAAGCGAGACTGGCTGCAGGAGTCTGCTGTCTCCAAACCTTGCCGGAAGAGAAAAGAGGAAGAGGATTCTCTCTCTATCTATTTATGTGTTTGGTTATGTAAAGGAATAGGATGGAATACTTCCTTCCTTCCTCCCTGGTTGCCAGAAAGGAAGGCCGAGACTCAAAACCATTACACCGTGTTACAGAATTTTACCGTAATTTCTGTGTTTCAAATAGTGAATAAAATTTTTTTATAAAATTCAAAAGGCAAACTTGAGACATCTTTGTATGTACAGAACCCTTAGGTTTCTGTAAATATTGTTCATATATATTACAGATATATAGCTGTATAGAGACTACATGTATTGTCTTACAATCCATATTTATACAATTTATACAGGTTTTTAATATAAGAATAGCACACTTTTTAATATGAAATGCTGATTTCTACATACATAATATGTAAATTTACATATATATCACTATAGTAAAAGTATTAATTCATATGCATAACTTTTAAAATATGACAAAATCTCCTTACAAAATGTAAAGTTTCAGCTGAAAATATATAAGCTAAAAGTTGTAGATGAAACTAAATAAAAGTCTTGAGATTTTTCTGTAATGTTATTGATGACATCATGGCCACTCAGAGTAAAATGGATTTGCTTGTATCACCTTAAGCACTTCTAGGACCAAAAGACTCTCCTTTGCTGGTGGACTACTGCATGCACTGGGATCAATCTGTTTTATGAGGCATGGCAAAGCTCTGGAAAAGAAAAAAAGATTCCTTTTGCTCACTTTTCTCTTTTGCAAGTACATTATAGTCAGGAGACTGGTATTTAAGGCTTCCTTTGAGACTGTGATTGCTGCAAACTGAAACTCCTTCAAATGGAATGTGGTTCAGCATATCCTGAGTTAAAGCCCCCTTTACTGATCCCGTCCTAGAAATCAGAAAGATATCCTAAATCAGTGTTCCTTTAAATGAAAGAAGTGATCATGCTCCTCCTTTTATAGCAGTTCATTTAGTTCCTACCTTGATGAAAGGCATCCATCTGTGAATCCTACGTGGATCACAGTTACCTAAGTAACACAGGTGTAAAAGAAGCAGAAGAAAATGGAAAATAATACTGGCTTTATGTTGTTTATCATTAACCAGCTCCCTGTTGATCACACAGACTATTATAGGTGGTATTATTATCAACTTTCTCTTTGCACTGTTAGTCAGATAATGCAGCAGGGAGCATCCTGAAAGCTAGTGTTTCTGTCAGAGAATAAGAATTTCAATGTGAAGTTATTAATTTCACTTTTGTTTAAAAATAAAACAGAATCCAATACTTGTTAATTGCATATAGTTCATTTTCCCCCTAAAAGCTAAGGCCCAGTTTTAGTTTTGTGTTGTTGTTACTGCAGATCATTTACCATATCCACAGTCAAAAGAAGGTTATTAATTTATTCTTGGAATCTTTCTTTTGCAAACCAGTATTGTCCATCACATCTTCTGTTGTTCAATTGCATGATTGAATGTTTGGGGTAATTCAAGAAGAATTTTGCTTGCTGTAGTTCTAAAGTCTTCATAATTGAAAACAACAAACCTTTTAAAAAAATCAAACAACATATGACATCAGTTATACTAGCAGTGTAGCATAATGCTTTCTAAAGCATTTAAATGACTTCAAAATGAAAGTTGGAATAATTTTGGAGTACCTTAAGCTAAGAATAAAATAAATAAAAGTAATCTCAAAAATTCGTCTTAGGTTCCCATTGTGAATTAGAAAATAAAAAAATGTCCAGAATCAAAATATTAAGTCTCCACACATAAGGGTTATACATTTGGCAATGAAAAGAAGGAGTCTAATTTAAATGTCTGTGATCCACATACATTTC
The DNA here is from genome assembly GCF_025592945.1 of Manacus candei. Classification (NCBI taxonomy): domain Eukaryota; kingdom Metazoa; phylum Chordata; class Aves; order Passeriformes; family Pipridae; genus Manacus; species Manacus candei. The sequence goes on along the minus strand of NW_026138062.1, from coordinate 29,932,775 downwards.
ATGCAGGTGAATATGTTACATCTGGCCAAAGAGCCTGAACTCTGAAGAAGGATGCGTCTAGAATGTTAAACTTTGAAAGTTTATATAATTTGTATATAATTTGGCCCAAAGCACTAATTTGGGGTTACAGGAAGGTATATTTGGAAATTTTGGCTTTCAGACCTTCCATGTTCTCATAAAAAAATAGATTTTCTTCTTAAAAAAAAAAAGGGAAAAAACAAGTGGAAAGAGGAAGATATGAAAAACTACAAAATGTTAGGCAGGAGGGCTAATGAAAAAGCATCTCATACAATATTCTATTGATTAGAGAACTCATCAATGAAAGGAGGAGAACCGTATGTTATTTCCTCCTCTATCAGTATTCACACTGAGATTCCTTTACTGCTCTCAGGGACATATTTTAAACACCACTGTGCAAGATAATCCAGGTGAAAATATCCAACACTGTTCTTGGTCTGACTATGCAAAAATCAATTCATGAAACTGTGAGCTAAGCTGTCTATTCATTATGACCTTACTCTCGTTACTCCATTTGCTGCTTCATCTCCATGCTGCATTTTTACTAGTATCTAGATTGGGAACTACTTAGAGCAGAAGATTGCTTTTTGATTACTTGTCTTTACAGTGCCCAATACAATAGAGCTCTGATCTTTGACTGAGGTTCATATAAAAGAAAAATCAGAACTTTACAGAACTAGGTCCTGTAAAGTAAGACTCCTGAACTGGCATTCTCTAAAACTACCTGACTCCACTAAAATTGTGGGTGTAATTGTAGTTAATCCTAAGCATAAGTATAGAGATGCCAAGATCTTTTCTTAACTTGGGAGGAGAGGGGTAATTTTTAAGAAACTGTAATTAGTCTCAGAGTTCAATGACAGCTGTAGCCATAATTTAGAACTGATTTCCCTATGCAGCACAGGTACTAGTTTCTTACAGCATTGTCTTACACATTTTGAACAAAATAATGAATTGGACATTGTGTTTTCTGAGATTTGTGAGATTCCTGTCAGCCTATTCCTCTAGTATATTGTGATACCTCTAAATGTTAGCTCTGACCTCCAGCATATTAACTGTTCACCCAAGTCTGACAATCATTCATGAATTTGTTGAAAATGTGTTCTATCCTTTATAGATTGGATAGATTACTGAATATATTTAACTTTATAAATATGAATACCAGACGAATGCTTTTCATAATTAGCTGCCTGCTACACTTCAAAGTTTTGAATGCTACCTTTTACATCTGGCAGTCCAGTCAGCTGCTCTCTGCAGCGCACCCATCCTGTACATATCGCCCCAGTTTAACTACAAGGATGATGTAGGAAATCAAACCAAAAACCTTCCTAAAATTTGGGTAAACAACATCCATTGTTGTCCTCTTTTTACAACCAGTCATTTAACCTTGAATAGCAATCAAGATAGTCAGGTATGATTTGAACTTTCTAAAGGTCCATGTTTGACTGTGACAAATCACCTTATCGTCCACAAGATGTGTAGAAATAAATTCCATGAGGGCTTTCTTCGTAATCTTCTAAAGGACTGAAGTGGACATGACTGCACATTAGTTTCCTTGTCCTTCTTCCTCCCCCTTTTTGAAGATGGGTGTAAGCATCTGCCTTTCCCAGTCAATGGAAATTAAAGTAAATGAGGATGTTTTCATGATGACACCAACCAGGTTCATCAGCACCTTTAGGTACGCAGTGTTTAGTTTCATGGACATTTTTATTTGCAGTTCTTTAGGTAGTCCATAAGTCATTCATTTTCTACTTTTGAGGAGAATCTTTTTCTCTCTAACCAGGTATAAACATGTGGGAGGACTAGGGATAAACTTTGACAACAAAGACTGGGGGAAAAGATGCTTTTATCACATTTCCACATGCCTTGTCATTTACTTACCCTCTCCAAACCTTTGCTCCAGCACATCGGAGTGGGAGAATAGGTAATTCTTTACATAAGTACGGTCTACAGTTCCATACGACTTTTCCGCTGAATAGTCATCTTGTAGTAATGCTTATCAGTGCTTATCAGACATGTTAACATCTTTATTTGACTAGTTGTCCAGGACAGACACCCAGCTTTGTATTTGCAGCTCTCAGTGAACATAAGGTCTCTAGATGCTGGCAGAATACTGATGCCAGTGTTGTCAGACCTCCAGATGTGCTCTTACTGTAATTCTTTATAAGCAAAATCAGTGTAGCAGTGCAGCAGGAGACTGAGATAAGGGCATAACTACTATTCCACAGAGCATCTGCATACACAATGTGTTTGCTTCATGCCTTTCAAATATTTTAGTTTCCAATGTATCTAACACACCACATCCTATACTACACAAATAAATAGCAACTTTACTTCTCCGAGTAGATCAGTTGTACGTGATGTTCAGCTTTGTGATATGTCAGCTGTAGTTTCATGCCTCAAAGTTACAGCTGTTTTATAAATCAAACCTGGTTGTAAGAATGTTGACCCTCTTTCAATTACTTCCTTAATATGAAGAGCAGTAGCACGGAGAAAACATTTATTTCTCCAGTATGGGAATAATATCAAAGCATATTTACTCTTTCTGCTGAATTAAAAAACAATATTTTGATCACACTTCAGTTCCTGTCTGGAACCAAACTGGTTAAGAAGTAAATATCTTCAACAGATTGTCTCATGCACTTGTAGAGCCAGCACAGATTTTGTATATGGATATTTGATTATTTAGCAGAGGTAAATAACAAAGGGTGGGAAATAGCTCTGTATCTTGACCGAGTTACCATGTAGAGCAACTTATTAATAACAAGAGAGAAGATGTTAATTTCACAGAAATTCAAGGCAGTCCAGACAACTTAATGAAACAGAAATAAATGCAACTACCTGAGCATCCAGAATCTCCCTTTTAGATGAGGAAGTCCTTGAACTCAAAATTGTTAAAAGTTGTGCATATACTTGGAAGAAAAAAATTTATGTTTGTCCTCATCTTATGTTCTTTTTCCTTCACATCAACTTTTTAATTCTGTTAAAGACAGGACAGAATGGGCTGGATGGACTTTTGATCCAAATTTGTAAGCCTCTTGAGTTTTGTCCCTAAGTAGAAGCCAGAAGGTGGAAATGGACTTCTACCTTTAACTTCCATTGTGGAAATAATTACATTATTTTTTTTCAAAAAAGAGAAGCTTTAAAAAGTGACTTGAAACTCCTGAATGTTTTATGATGTGTATTTCATTATAATTTTTCTCATTTTCCTTATCACAGCAAATGTCTCATGTGGACAAAATAAATGGTGTCTGTGTTGTAAGTGTAAAAGTCTGGTGTTGAGGACTGTAGCAGTTAGCGTGCCCTAGGTCCTAGTTACCAGACCTTTTGGCATACGCCCATGAACTTTACTATGAAAGTAAGTAGAAGATGAAATATAAAGAATCACCTGCCCCAAATCACAGGACAGTTCTAGTGTGCTCAAGGAAATGGATAGCTAAGCTATACAACCTGCTGATAACCAAGAAGTGCGAAAGCATCAGAAGGGTCTGTACAGACAAGAATTTCTGGAAAAGACTCTGTGGAAGAAAACCCCACGGTCCTGCACCAGGATCCAGGAACATCTCTGTAACCTCTAAGGAATACAAGGAACTGAAAAGAGCCCAGTGAATCCTATGTTCCTTCCCCATGGCTATGCACAATGTGGTTGGTACTGCTACATTGACCTTTCCAACTTTTCTCCAGGACTGTGCCATCTCTCTGGCAGGACGGGAAAAATACGTAAGAAAACCCTGCATTAGACCACCTAACTTCTTTCCCTCTCTGCACCATCTGCGTCACAGCACAGGAAAGTAATATCATGAAATTGCACTTATCTGTGATTAAAGTGCTTTGGTATCCAAGTCCACTTAGCTTCCATAATGTCATTTGGTCTTAAACCATGACAAGGAGAAATAAACATCTCCCACAGATCCCCTATGCGCACAAACAGATCAAGGGAAGAGAGTACAGTTATAAAGCAACAATGTGGAATGGCCAAGAGGAAAAATCTAGCAGTACCAGCTTCAGTAGGGTTCTTTTTTCAACATAAAGTCAGGCTAAAAAACATCCATGTGTCTTCCCTGTATGCTATTTCTGAAACAGTTTTCTGTGTGTCCATTGCATTACTGGTGAAAAGGAAAACTTCTTTACCAACCTACAGAGGGCTGGAACGAGTTTTATGAAGATTGTCTGTCCCCAGAGTACCACCAAAGTATAACCCCCTTCTAGTTCTAAAATGAATGCCACTAATGGATGCAATTAAGACAAATCAAACTGTTCTTGTCTTACTATACCAAATGTTTATTTTTGGTTTTAGCTATCCTATATGCAAACTAAACAGTAGCAGACATCCTAATGTACCATACAAAACTTGCATTTGAACATGTGGGAGGGAAATAAAACTGTGTGAAACTAAGATGTTTTCTGTGAATGTTCCATAACATTAACAAAACTCCTCCCCTGAAAAAAACCCCAAACCAACCCCAAACAAAACCACATGGTCCTGGCTGGCGTTTTGCTATCCAAATTGGAGTTAATACCTTTTTATGTGCAAAGCAACATTATCTAATCCCACAGTTCTCATTTAGATAAAATCCTATTTCAACACTTGATATTTCTGTGTATGGATCATTTGTGAACATTTTAGCATCTCTCATAGTCAAATGAAATGAAATGTAGTCAAATGAAAGGTAGTGTGCAAGACTGAGGATTTGCATCTTATTCAGCCTTCCAGATCTTCCTCCTGATTATCTCACTTCTCATGGATATATTAGAAATATGAATGATGTTTATAGCTTCTGGGGGCATAGATCTCGGAGTTCTTATTTATTTGCTTACTTAATTTTTCTTACAATTTCTGAAACAAATTATGAGATGGTTTCTTTCCTCTAGAAAGTCCACAAAAATAAACTCACAGCAGCTACACTCACTATAGCATAAAGATCTTTCATTTTTCTTATGCCAGTCAAACTATCTGTATAGAAAAATTCTTATTTTCTGGATAATGTTTTAATTTCCTTTTTTAGTTTTTCTGGTTACTTACAATGCACTGAAAACAAGAAGACACTGCAGCTAAGACATTTGCAGAATATGAAATAATTTTGTAGAAATGTTATTTTTCCCATCCAGGTCAATGAACTTTGCTCTTAAATCAAGTGGGAAAAACAAACAAACACGAACCAAACAAATAATCAAACACACACACCCCTGCCTATAACTCCCATCAAAGAATCTGAAAAAGAAGTATAAAGAAGCTATTACAAATATCTGTGCTTGTGGTGAGTGTTAGCTCACTTTAGCATTGCATTTAGAAAGAGTTATGTCACTTCACTTCAGCAGAGAAGGACCCAGAGCTACGGGATCCCTTAGTTTGGACCCAGGGAAACCAAAGTGAAAAAATCTACTTGTGGCATACCAGCTTCTTTACCAAGTCTGCTCAGCTCATAAGCCATCCAGCAAAGCCCACTGACGACAAATCAAACTGCTACAACCTGATGTTTAATACCTTAGGGGTGGAACATATTTTACAGTTGAAGATTATTGCTTTCCTGAGTCTTCTGATGCCTGAATAGCAGAATAAGTGAGATACAATATCAGAAAAAGGTTGTGTAAGTATTGAATTTCCTTTGCAATTTTTACCTTGACACTGCATTTGATTTCTTTTTAAAGTTTTGAAAGAGTCACTTGGTGTGAGTGATTTAAGTGTTTATTTGTTTTCAAAAAGAATAGAAAGTTATAAGAGAAAGGAGTTTGGCACTGAAAAACAGTTCTATATATAAAAAAAAATAATTATGTGTTTAAAAGACTCTTCAGCCAACACAAAGCAACAGATCTTTAAATTTTACACAGTTCCCAGCAAAGAGAAAGATCTGGTAATATTTATTATGCAATTTGTTTTATTAGTAAAATGTACTGTTTTCAGAATATTTTTTTCATAGGTTCTTGGGAGGAAATACAGATTCTAGAAGAGAACCTGTTCATTTTACCCAGAAGAAGGTAACAGTTTAAAATAACTTCAGTCTTCTCCTTTATTAGGCTTTTGGTTTCAGTGAAGGGTTTAAAATTTTATAATATTTTTAATCACCTAGCATCATACATGTTATTGCTGAATTCCTATTTTGTGTATAACATAGAGAGCCTCAAACAGGCTGCCTTTAAGCTGTTTATTTGAAATTATGCTGGGAGAGAACAAAAGCTTTTTGATTTAACCTTCAAATACCTTTTAAACAACTGTCAAAACACCAGCATTTTTAAAGTGTTTCTAATTTATTTTTAACCTCTCAGAATGTCACTATTTAAGTGTTTGGTGAGCACACCAAACTACACTTCTTGTGTTATCTTACAGTCCCCCTGTAAACTTCCCCTTTTTCAAGGAAATTCTTCAATGATTTTTTTTTGCTGTCTTTAAAAAGCAAGCCAAAAAAGTTATAAAAACCACTTCTGTACACTGAATGTATAACATTCAAGGTGTTTAAGTGCACCCAGAGTCAACTTTGTACAAGATAGATAAATGAAATCACAGATTATCCTTCACAATTACTTTTTCTCTAGAAGACCCAGTGTATGCAACTGTCTTGCTGGTGATGCTCTGGGGATGTAGATGGCAATATAGACAACTAAACCTTAAATCCTGATCACGTGGGTCAACTTAAGATGTTCATACCCTTGCCAACACATTCATACACATTTCATTGCAGTGTTCTGCTTTTACACATACTTTAGTATCATAATATTAATCCTATTTCATTTGGGGTATTTAATGGGATGAAAGATAAAAGAAGCAGCAAAGTATTACAGCTAGATAAAAACACTAGTGCATTTTGCAGATGGGTTATAAAATATTCTCAGAGGATCTTGACTCAAAGCCACCATTTGTTTTTACTGAAGCTTAATATGAATATATTACGTAGTCACTTCAGAAATAAACCACAAGATATCTTGCAAGTTTTCAGTGTTCAAAACAAAGTCACACAGCACAGTTCATCTGTACTTTTACAATTCACCAAGGAAACCCAGAGTAGTTGCAAATCATGTAGAAGGAAACATTTTAAGCTAAATTTTTCAAATTATGTGGGAAGCGTATCCAGATCACTCCAGTTATAAATAATGTGAGCTGTTATGATAGGCAATAAAGCTCGAGGTTTGATTCAGTTGCATAAAATAAAGAAAACATGAACACTCCAGTTTTTAACAGTGCTGTTATTCTCTCTCTACAATCAGCCTACTATAGCTCAGTTCTACTGCCTGTTGTATTATATTGTTCATTAGGCAACAGTTGCTAGCATTCCGTGGGGTTGCCTAGAGAAAGGGAATATTTTTCAAAAAAATCTACAATAATCTCATACTATATTACTATTCTACAATACTTGTCTATGCTACTCTACAATACTCTTAACATAACACAAATGTTGAACAATCATTCTCAGATGTTCATTTTTCTCTTCTGGTTTATCTACTGAGAATACTTCCTTTCTCCCACAGATGTCCCCTTTCTAGAAAGTAATGTAGCTTACAGATAGTCTCACTAGTTACAGTGAGGCTGCACAAAATTTTTACTGTGTTAATAAAAAAGGAAAAAGTAACGAGACACTCAAATAGCAAAGGGAAGGCATATTTAAAGCATATTAATTCTTCTTGAAAACAATACTTTCTGAACTGTCTGAAAGGAAAACGATGAGTTGCGCTGGTGTTGCAAGTATAAGTTGTTAATTGGTTGGAAAACAGTAACAAACTCTTCAAGTCAGAAGGAGGGAAAAGCTAAATAAGAACCAGAAAGGGCTATGATATACAAGCAGATCATAGAATCATAGAACTGCCTGGATTAGAAGAGACTTTGAAGATCATCCAGTTGCAACTCCCCAGCTGTGGGCAGGGACACTTTTCACTAAACCAGCTTGCTCCAAGCCCTATCCAACCTGGCCTTGAACACTTCCAGGGATGGGGCATCCACAACTTGTCTGGGCAGACTGTTCCAATGCCTCACCATGTAAGAGAGTGAAACAAGAACACAGCGTATTGCATACTGCCTGAGTGTCTCATAACTGGAGATTACTTGTTATTTGTTGGTAGAAAGGGAGAGGGAAATCTCTTAGGTATGAGATAAATGAGGGGTGCAGAACAAATGAATGAACAGGATTAATTATGTCACATGTAGCAGAAAAATAGAAAACCAAGCTAACAGGAAAACAACTCTGAAAGCAATCTTGAAAAATCATGTAGTATTGTCTTTTATCTGAAATTATATTTCTGCATCAGCTACCTATATTCCCTACAAATATTTGTGAAACTTTTCTAAAATATCTCCTTTACTGGAGATTTCATAACCTAGACAGACAACCTATTATTTGCCTTACTACATTTAAGACTGGAAAATGTGTCCATTGATGTTAATTTTGTGTACATTCTGCTGCATTGTGAGAACATTAGTTTCTGGTCTATTCAAAATATACATTAAATATGATTTATTCCTTTTACTTTGTACCCAGGGGGCCACGTGGTGCTCAGCACAAGGGCTGATGAGCACTATTCTGTTCTTGTCCCAGAGTCCTGGGTTATACATCTGTCTTTGTGGGTTAAAACCAGTTTTCTCTGTATCATTGTACTTATTGTAATCTTTTCAGTAAATTGTAACTCTGATTTATAATCTCTCTTGAGTTGGGTTCATTTCTCCTGCTGGTTTACTTTTAAACCAGCACACACCTACAACACATAAAATTAAAAATGTTGAGGTTGTGGACTCTCAACATTTGCACTCTTTGTTTCAACATGATTTTATGCCTAATTACCGGAACAAACGACTAGTCACCTACAAGAATCTTCAATACAGAATACTTACTGTTTGTTTGTAGACCCAGTTGCCAGGATAAAAAAGATTATTTTAAAAGAGGATATTTAACTTTTGCTAATAAAAATATATCACTCTGTGGAAAAGCCTTTCAAATGGGTAATATAATAATGAGTCTTCATTATTTTTAAGCTCCTGTCATTTTTTTTATAGAGCCTACCAATGCTTTTAAAACAAGGTAAATTTGTTCCTGGTTTATTCTTTCATTTTGGCAACAAGTACTGTATAGATTCTTGCTGTTTTTGATGACAACCACTCTGGTGGTGACAATCACTTCTGGTGATTGTTTACTTTGAGCAGTCAGATCATGGTTAGGGAATGAAGCCTGAGAAAATATGGTATAATTTTTTCATTAGCAATAAAATGAAAATTAACTTTTAATTTCAGGAACAGGACCTCTCAGTAAAGATATTTTGCTTTCCTCATGCCAGCTTACCGCTAGTATGATAAAAATTTTGAGAGGTTTTTATCTATCTATCTATCTATCTACCTACCTACCTACCTACCTACCTACACTTTATGACGTAAATTTATGGAATAGAGGCCACTTTTGGAGTATGATACCAGCTCTCCCCCATGCCCACTGTACTCCAATTAAGTACATTGAATTCCCACAGTTCTGCAATCATGAGAAAAAAAAGTCCTGGAAGTTAACTGGCCAATAACTGGAAGTTAATAGACCAATATCTTATAAACCTTGTCAGTCTATATTAGGGTGATGTAATATATATATTCAGCTTATATTCTTATCTCAAAAGTGTTGTCAAATTGTTCCATATTCATCCTAGAAAACTGATATCCCAAATTATTGTTTCGTTATCAGGATAATCAGAATCAGTTTCACTATAAGGTCTCAATGGAAGAAAAGAAAAAAATCTTTTCCATAGACTTAGCAAATACCTATATCTATATATCTATATATCTATCTATATATGTAAATTTATTTTATAATGTCCATACCCATACATGGATGGATATTGTTCATAAGAACAAATCAACATGAAATAGAAATAAAACAAAGTGTATTAACAGTATCATTGTTCTAATAACCTCAGAAATATATTTTTTCACCTTGTTTTTATTGGTTCATTTGAAGTAGTTTTATCTATTACAGCTTACATTCAGAATAATGGCTCATTGGTATTCTACACGGGAATTATTTACTGCTGACCCTAGAGTGCTAGGAGACAACTTCCCAAGTTTATTTCATCCTTGTCCATATAGACAACAACTCCTATATTTTATGCTAATTCCCTGTCTCCCTGTCTTTGTACTATGTGGACATGCAACAGGAATGGAGGGTGGGAAGCAGAGGAACACCAGGAGCATTTTTTTATACTGTAGATGTGTGAGAGACTGAAATATTGTTAATGTCTCAAACACTGTCAAAATCATAGACAGACTTTTGTCAAACTGCAAAGAAGTAACTGTACATCTGGAACCACCAAAGCACAACTCTCCTCCCCTCCAGTATGCCTCCTGACTGTAATTTGGATTGTGATGGGAACTTAGGATCTAATTACCTCAGACCTAAGGAGAAGTAAACAAGACTCAGGACAGAAGAATGTAACTGTCTTAAGAATCTGCCCTAGATGAGCTCGGTGGGTGGCAGGGGAGAACAATTTTGGCTGTGCAATGGTGAAATCTCTCCACACCAAACAGAAGAAGTAAACTTCCCTTCTCTCTGAAGACCACGTACATATGGGACATTCATGTGAGAAGCAACTGAGAAAGGGTCATAAACCACCAAAGATCCCAAAGCTCCCTTCTGACTCATTCCTGAGGCCTTCCACCACTAAAAGACTGCACATGATACAAGTGAGGGAACAAATCCAGAGCCGGCCGCAAGAGACTGTAAAGCTTCCCCCCTCAGGGGAGGTACCTGGGCATCTCCTGAATGTGTATTAATCCATTGGACTTTATGTTGTCTTATTTGTTTAGATGCAGAGGGGAACTAGGTTCTAAAACATTCCCATAAGTGAGATTAAGGTACAACTGAGGCCAGATGCTGGATTCCAAAAGGATAATTCAAATTTATTTTGTAACACAAAAGAACAGAGAGAAAGAAGGAAGATAGAAAAGTGGGAAAAGCTAAGGGTAACGGTTAGGACAGGAGCTACCACCACCATAAATTGCTGCTGGCTTGTAAGCTAGTAGATCTCTGTCGGGCTTCTTCCCTGGTCATCTTATAACCTCCAAGGAACGATCTGGCAGGCAGAGTAACAGAGTGGCAGCAGCTCCCATAGCAGTCCTCCAGCAGTCTCCCCCTGCCACCCTGGGCACCACCTTAAATATCCCTGCTGTGGTAGATCCTGAATGCCCATTGGCCAGTTCACCAGTACCCAAGCAAAGTTCGCCTGGTACTAAAATGGGCCCTAGATGTCTATTGGTTCCCAAGTATCCAAGCAAGATCTGCCTGGCATACTTTATTTGGGAGAGTAAGTCCTTGAGGTGTTCTTGATTGTAACAACTTTTTATCATTTTTGCTAAGAATAGTTCCCCTACCTGCCTCCAATGGCTTGCTAGGTAGGAGCTTTTACAAGTAACTCAGCTCCTGCAGCAGCCTGGTTGTTGCATCAAGACTTTTTAGTTCCATGCTTGAGGCAACGGCGAAGCAGATCCATCTTTTAATCAGTCCATTACAGACCCTCACCACTGAGAAGATCAGAAGAAGGGGACCAACATTGCAGGGTTCCAGGGAGTGGTGATACATTTTCTATTTAATCTCTCTCTGTCACTCTCTTTCTTTTCCCTACCTCCTTTTTCCTATTTCTTTCTATTTCTCTTTCTCTGCCTCACATTTACTGTTAAATAAAATTCGTACTATTGACTTTGGCATAGGGTCTCGATTGCACCTTAATTCAGGAAGAGGTATCACTAATAATTTTAATAACCAGATCATAACAAAGTGTTCCCATTTTTTACCCTATTTGTGATAAGAAAGATATTACATAAGAGAGACATTACATAAAGCTGTGGCTATGTATTCCTCCCAAAAGTCAGCACTTCATCTTGTTATTGTTCCTCATTTTTCAGAATTCCTGGTATTAAACAGGGTAAGTGTGGAAACCACAGAAAAGATTTTACTGTATGTACAATCTTTATTCTTTTCTTGTAATTTGAAGACTCCAGAGAAAAACTCATATCTTAACATCACTCCTGAGATACTATATTTACTCCATAATCCTTATGTTATTCATGTATCAGACTGGAAAAAAAAGAATTACACTGTAAAATCCCCATATATGTAGGTATATATTTTCTTTCTTAACCCTGCTGCTTATATAGGTGAGAAGGATGTTGCATGTTAACTATTGTCTTTAATGACTGCAATAACTTAATAATTTGTATTGGTTTTTTTCCTGAAAAGGCATATTTAGTAGAGCTTTTTGATCCATTCCTATGGGAAAGTCTGAGTCTTGACTGTAAAAAAGGAATAATTCCATCTTTAATTGCAAAGTTATTTAAATATTCTTGTGATGCAGCATATCTCCCTGATGTACCAGAGCCTTCCAGTTAGGTTGTCTGTCTGAGAGTCACACTGAGGAAGCAGAAGTTTGGTTTAACACATCAGAATATAGTAATTGAGTATGTGTACAAGCGCAGATAACTGTTATAGTCACAAGAAAACCATGGGTCCCCTACTATAAGCAGTTGCTTACAGACTTTGCAAGTGCATCTTACTGTGCAAGACAATCAACCTACAACAGCTAGAATCACAACCATTTTTTGTTCTATAGGTTAACAAACCCATCACTTATATAATCTTCTAGATGTGGGGACGAACAGAATTGGATGTTTTCATAGCGAAGTAGAAATATAAATACATTCACTGTCAACCTTCATTTTTCAATATGAGAAAATTTACAGAGCTGGAAGAAGAAACCACACTTTCATGGAGTAATGTGTGTCTTTCATACTCTGCTTTTAATTGCACTTTTTATTCCTTCATTCAGTAGGAAGGAAATAAAACCCAAACCAACAACATAAAAACCCCATCCACCCCTTAATATGCAGTCATGTCTACTTTAAAAGTTAAGTCACTGTAACTTAAGTGAATGGCATTATATAAATAGTTATTCAAGCTGAAACTGTCCTTGGCAGCGCTGTACCCAGCAATCTTTCCATAAGAATAAACAATTCTTGAACAATTTCTCCAATCTACTAGGCACAAACATATTTTTGTCAGCATGAGGTGTACATGTTTCTCTTCCAATTATTTTTATTCCTTTCACAAAGTTTTATAAATGTTTATCAAGGACAAATCTGAAGAAATCTCATTCTATGTCTGTATGAGTGCTCTCCTCTCCCTCTTCTACATTTTTACAGCACAGAAAGTTGTTACCAGTACCTTTAATAACCTGAATTCACAGCAAATTTCTCCGTGAGCCTCTAATGCCACACAAAAACTATTAACATTTATGGACTTTCAATACCAGCACTTTACTCAATGCCAGAATTTGATAGGTCTCTGTCATAAGCAGAATTAGACGAGCTTCTCTCCCAAATGAATAAACTGAGCAAAAGCAACTCTTAGGATAATCACTATGTTTTTCTCTGGCATAAGCAAGGATGAAGCATGTTCAGCAAGCCTACCCCACTGTAATGTGGTTTTTATTCCACGCACCTTGCACAAGACCAGCTCTTGTTAAACACTGTATGAAGCATCTCTTAAGCACTCAGGCCAAACATTGAGACATACATATAAAGTTTCCACTAAGCAGAGAATGTGGCTTTTTTCTGGTTACATTTAGCTTGGTCCTTTTTTTTTTTTTTTTTTGTGTCAGGTGAATTGGTTCCTACCCCTGTTGCTAGAATGCACCTCAGTTCCTGTCTGAATTGGGAATCTGTATTTCCTGTAAACAACAGCCAAGATGTATAGGGCTGCTGTCCTTACTGCTCACCCTAGAATAGAATAGGCAAGGCACAGGAAATAAGTTGAACATGTAGTTAATCAAGATGTGTTTACATATGCATAAACAGAAAAGGCAATCAACTCAGATCCATCAAAATAAAACATTGTGGGTTAATTTAAGTGAACCTGACAAAGGAAGAGAGATTAAATCAAAAAGCTTTCTAACAATTTGTTTACCATTACTATCAAATAATTTTAAGGCCAAATAACTGTAAAATGCTTTCATCAAATACCTTCTTGGAAAAACATGTCATGGTCAGTTGCAGTTCAAAAGTGAACCATGTATCAAATAGTTCTAAAATCCAGATATTAATAGTTTTCTGTTAAAAATGCATTTTTAAAGGATTTTATACTTTAAAGTGCTTGGATTTTCACACCATAACTAACTAAGCCCAGGTTCAGACAGGTCTCAAATACTAGAGCAATCCAAACAGAGGGAAAAAAATCCAGAGAATATAGATATATCACTTTCTTACCTCATAAAAAACCCAGTGTTATAAGAAGCAGTTCAGATATAATAATAATGACAAAAATACAGAAAAACAATTAAAATTACATTGTTAATTGTTGCCATAATTGATGATGTATCTAAAAGGATATAGACAAACAAAACAATGAAGGGATAAAAAATGAAAGAGCCTTGCTTCTAAGACTTTTTGTTCACCCAGAGGTAAAGGCAACCTCTTTAAATAAAGTCTTACTTATACAGAATTAGGGAACATATTTAAGGGATATTTCAGTTAAGAAATCAGCAGATTTAGAGATCTTTCTTCAGATTACTTTTATGAGACCCAGGTTAATGCCTTGTCCAACTTAAGCTTTAGTGCGTGAATCATCTTCATGTGGTTAAAAAGCCAAATCAAAATTACTGTTTGCTGTCTTTAGCCTTTGCTCTCCTCACTGTGTAATCTGCAATATATTTCCACTTTGTGAACAGCTGTTTTGGAAAATAAAAATTGCTTTTTACACATGGCAAAATTTGTGACACTACACTGAGCAAAAAAGGTCTAAGTCTTGCCCTTTCGTGCATCTGTCAGAATGGCAAATTTTAAGACGTATTCATAGAATCATATATATTTTATTTGCACATGCACAGACACACATGCACACACTGTAAGAGAGAAAAAAAAGCTAATAGAACAAAGTGCTGCAAACCTAAGTACTGGTATTTATAAAATACTATTATATACTCTCTCTCTTTTTCCCTGCCTTATATGTAGCTAATCACTTTAGTTATTGGAAACTATGAAATTAGTTCTGGATACAAAATGAAAAAATCAGGACAAAAAAAATGCATATTATAAATATAAATTCCTAATTGTAGTACTCCTGGGAAGTTCAAATCTTATAACAAAGAACAAAGTTATACAGAGATTAATATAAAAATTTTCTACTTACTATGAGTGCCCAGTCTAAGATATCATTATTTTTTAGGAGTGTTTAGCATTTTTTATTAGTAAATAGTGGGAAAACTTAGTTTATATTCATTACAAAAGGTAGTTTTAATCTCTCCAGAAAAGCTGATCTCACATCTGACACCCATAAAATAAACAAACATTTTAAAAACACATCATAAGTAATGATGATGCCTCAGCATCAAACAAAAACTCTGTAGAAGAAAAAAGAACAGAATTCGACTAACTCAAAATATAAATTCCTTAATAAGATAACTTTCGTTGTCTTTCTGTCTCCTGTGTGTTTTACTATATTCATATCTACTTGATGCAAGTTCAGAAAAAACAAAGTAGGTGCTGTATAAACAAAATGAACTCAAATGTTTAACTTTGATTTACATCAGAATGAATCCTAATCTAAGGTAAAGAGCCAGTGAAAAATTAGTCAATGAACATACATGAAAATTTAGGCACAATGTCAGTACTTCTGTGTTCATAATTCTGTCTCAAGTTTTTTTAAAATCACAAATTTAAAAAAAAGAATTTTAATTTCATGGAGTCAGGCTGAACCTCAGATTCTTTTTAAACAGTTCCTTTTCTGCAAATGTATCTGATTGCTTTATCATTTGTGTAAATTGCTTTCAGAACTTCCTATGGCAATGTACTCCACAGTTCTTGCAATACACGAGGAAAAACTTTTATTAGCCTGTTTTGGAACAGACTATATCTTACCCTACTTCATGAACAATAGTACTCATATTTTTGAGAATAAGTGATTGTGGTGGGTTAACCTTGACTGGATGCCAGGTGCTCACCCAGCTGCTCTATCACTCCCCTTCCCAGCAGGACAGGGAGAGAGTAAGGTGGAAAAAAGTAACTCATGGGTTGGGATAAGGCAGTTTATTTAAAGCAAAAAGCAAAGCAAAGCTTGCATGTGCAGAAGCAAAAGATAGCAGGGTTTATTCTCTACTTCCCGTGAGCAGCGATGGTCGGCCACTCTCGAGCAGCAGGGCTTCCTTCAGCACACATGATGGTTTCTGAGTAGGCAGCCCTTGGAGACAATGAATGCCTGCCTTCCTGCTCCTTGCCTTAGTTTTTTATATCTGAGCTGACGTTATATGGTATGGAATATCCCTTTGGTCAGTTTGGGTCAGCTGGCCTACTTGGGTCCCCTCCCAGGATCTTGCCCTCAACTAAGGAAAGAATGTTACAGTGCTGATGCTGTGCTCAGCAGTAGCCAAAACACCTGTGTCTTATCAACACCCTTCTAGCTGCCAATGCAAAGCTCAGCACTGGGAGGGCTGCTGTGGGGAAATGAACTCCAGCTCAGCCAGACCCAATACAGTGATTAGTTCCTAGTTTGGTTTTTTTGATGGTACATATATTTTTAAAAACCTTTACCATTTCCCTCTGTATTTTCAAGATTTGTCTCCATCTGTCAGTTGCCCCTTATATAATGTATTTTTTTCTATAGTCTTTGGTATTTTTATTACTTTTCCAATAAGCTTATATAGTCCTTCCAAATGTCCCTTGAGATGTGAGGACTAAAAATGTGCAAGTATTTAATATATAGCCATAGTAGTAATATGGTATAATGGTATTGTCTTCAGTGCTCAATACTATAATTCAATTTTATAACATGTTTATCTCTTCAGTCACTTTCATCTTTACTTCTTTGAATATCTTTATATCTTTAGAAAGTTTTTGTCTTGTCTTGATGAGAGAGCTGGGGGGAACCTGTGGAACTTTTAAATATCTTTGCTTGACAAGTTACTACCATCTCAATGTCAAAGTGTTCTGTCTCCTCACAGTGATGTTTCCTATTTCTCTCCAACTATTCCCAGTATTCAAGGAATTATAAAAGTACAGAGTGAGCATAAATAGCACAGGGAATAGTGTTAATTTCCTGAAAACATCTGTGCTTGTACTTGTCTTTAATACCCTGAGTTTTTCTACTAATTCCAATGGATATGTGCAAATGTTAGTAAAGACAGATCATGGGGGGCTTTGCATATTCTGAAATAATAGTCATAATGTACAATGTCTAATGCCATATCTTGTTTGTTTGCTTCTTTTATGGTAATATCTATCCAATACTATTACATGCAGTTTAAGAATAACTTCTATGAGTACTGAAAAAGGGAAGAATAGGTCAGGGACTTCTTACCAAAAGGCTTTTGTTCCTTTTGTGTCTCATGGTCAAGTGCCTAAGTTTTTCAAGTGTGACTCTACTGAGGTTCTCTGAAGTATACTTACTTATGTTGCACATAAACTTCACAATTTAGACCAAAATGTATTTAAGCAATCCATGTTCTTTTCTGGTTATAAGGTTTTTATGCTAAAATGCCATAAGACTTCTAAATCCTGCATGTGAAGCAGAATTTCCCCAACTGCCACTAAAAATGCTAGACCACTATTAGATTTGATGACAGAAGATAGATATATTTATGTAGTATGGAAGAATTCAGGGGATCAATAATGAAAAGAAAGCATTTCTAGAGCAGACAGCCTGGAAGGCTAAAGCAGTTCATGGAAATTCAAAAGTATCTAACAGTATGTTAGGGGAAAACTATCTGTTTCTTGTGTAGTTTAATTGGAGTCTGTAATAATTACACACCCAGTGTTAAACATACAGAACTCCAGCAGAAAAGAAATGATGAAATTAAAATCTGTGAGGTACTTGGGAAAAAAAAAAGGACAAGAAAAGTAATGTACCACCCCCCTGCCCCAAATACTGGAAGACTTTTCAGCAGAGATTCTTTGGCTTCAGTTTTGCTCTTAATTTTAAAGTTTTATTCCTCATATGTTTCAATGTTCATAGTTTCTTGATGAACTAAAGTTTATTTTTGCTTTCTTTTTTTTTTAATGGAGCAATGGAGTTGAAGATTTTCACGTATTCTGAAATTCACAAACTGAAAATTCTCTGTAAACCACAAGAACAAATTGAAGAGCCTCTAGATTTTTTTAACACAATCACAGTGTTACACTGTTGAAGGTGACAGATTTCTAAGGACTAATAAATCAATATAAAGAAAGATTCCAAGTAATTTTAGTTACAAGGGCCCTGATCTTTTTTGTAAGGTCAATGGGGAATTAATACAGACTCTTCCACTCTATTCAAATTTGGAACTCCTAGAGTAAAATTCTTGAGCATTTTTGGTTTTTTTTTTATTTCTTGAGACATGGAAGATGAATAAAATTAACCATATGTGGATGACCCTGACTAGATCAGGAGAAGGATTTCCATGAAAGCCCCAGTTAGGCAAGGAGAAATGATTTTTCCAGTGTTTCTGCTGGACAAGGACAGAAGTCTTTGGCTCCCCTGCTTACACATGATTCAGCATGGACTACACTCCATATTTCTGTTCTGAACTGCTACTACTAATTACAGAGTCAGTCTGCTAGGTCCCATTCTTCCCTTCAGGGAGAAAGTAGAGCCTGATGATGGTGAGAAAGTATTGTAAATGGCAGGCAGTGGGAAAAGTTGTGTATTTTAAACTTGCAAAAGACAGATAGATAGCTGACCACAGTAGTGGTCCTCTGTGTGAAGATGACCACTACTCAGAGACTGAATAAAGTTTATGTGACCATCCTGATGACAGCCAAGTCTCCGGACTGAGAAGGATTTCCCCAAGGACTGTCAATAGATACATATGAGCTCTATTCAAGCTTCGAAAAATTCTGCTACTTGACATCAACCTGAAAGAATGGTTTAGTGTCTCAGGGAGACCTAAGACAAGAGACAGAAATGGAATTTCCTTTTGGAAATGGAAATGAGGATGTATCAGTGATGGAGATAAAAGTCTACTGCCAAAACATTGTGGAAATAACTATTTTTTTCCTACTCGTATACAGAGATTTTTGTTTGATTCTTTCTTTCCCAAGATGCTTCTATATCTACTGTAAAACTCCTTTGATACCCTCTTTTATTCATAATTACCTCATAAACTTGATTAGATAAGATTCACTGATAGGATCACATATTTTTAAGAATTAAAGAAAAATATTTAAAGTAGGCCTGAATCTTAGAGACTCAGATAAATAAATTTATATCCCCTATATAACTATATGTATAAAACAGCTAAGTGTCCAAACTCATACTAGTAAAGAAAAAGGTCCATTCAGTACAGCTAATGAATTAAAAACATATTAATCCCATCCTAGAGAAGACATTTGGTGAGCTGAATTGCTCTGCAGAGTGAATGTATCAGTGAGGAAGGGGCTTCAGTTTCTTAAACATTAGACATTTACTGTGGCTTTGGGTGTCCTGGAATGTCTGACCTCACTAGAAAGTGCTGATGCATTCATGATCCAAATGATGATCTGGAGTGTTGTGTCATATCTTGCCAGCCATTTGCAATATTTTGTGCATCTTGGAGGGTCTAAAATGACAATTTATATATGTAACTGGAGTGTAGGTCTGAATCTCAAGCTGAATCCTATTTCTAAGAAGAGCTCCCACTACATTTTTCCCTTGTGCTCCCTCCGGGTATAAAAAAATCCAAATCCCCTTTTAAGGAACTCGGCAAGCGAGTCTGAGGCTTTACACAGGTATATGTCTACACTTCAAAATTAATAATTTTCTATGTTGAACACTTGTATTATAGAAACTGACCTTAATTTTCTCCAAAGAGAAATTTAAAAATTTATTTTGTCACCCAGTAAGCCTCAAAGTCTTAGAGCAAGAAGTGTTTCTTTTCTTGTTTCTGACAATGACATGAAATATGTGAAATGGAATTGAAGACAGAAAATTATTCCAGACCATTAGTTAATGTATATAGCAGGCATAAATATTGCTCATGTAATGTTTTCATTATCTAAATATGTCTTCCCCCTTCTTGAGCAAGACGGTGAAAAATGGTGTGCTTGAAGTTTACTATAGTTTCAAGAAAACTATGTATTTTATATATATATACATTTCATGCATTTGCCTTAAAGAAAAGAAGGAATAAATTATAAGGCTCAGTTCCTTTTAACAATCCTTTTGTTAACAACATTTTGTCTCTATTTTGTATCTTGAGTACAACCAAAAATTTAATTTGAAGTTTCATAAACAGCTTGAGCACTGCCAGTGCTGCCTACAAACTGAAAGAAATGTATTACATAGCATAATTAACTTAAAATAAATGAAACACTATTGGATTTGCCTTATTGAGTTTACACAAAGTAGTTAAATTTGCCTAAATCTTTGTAATTACGGTATGGCACATTTTGAAGTACAGAAATTAAATCTGCTTCACAGATGCCATTTATTTTAGATTTTGCATATTTTGCATATTTAATCTGTTCTTTTGAACTACTTTTTTTAAACAAAGTTGATTACATGCAGTTGAAGTCAATTAATGAAAAATAGCCCTCCCAAACAAATTCAAATAGAGAAATCCTTCTGTAAATTGACTATTTGATACTGAAATTAAATAAAGTAATCAAATAGCCTGACTTAGCCAGGTAGTAGGATGATTGTATTCGAAAAACTAAGCAGATGCACATAAAAACTAACATTGATTGTCAACTTGCTAATTAAAATGTATTTGTTCATAGAGTACACTGCATGGATGGATACATCTCAGAATCATCTTGGTCCAGTGATAAGAATTTGATATTTGTATTCCTTAGTTGATGACTAAAACCTTGTAATTGTACAAAGGGGATACTTATTAAATGTTGAGTAAACAAAAGATCCAAGATTCCTATTACTTTCTAGATTGTATATTTTGAGTGTTAAAACACACCATGTATCCCTCAGCAGCTATGCTAAACTGAACTCATGTCAAATTAACCCTCATTCATCCCCCATGTTAAGCTTGATTTCTCAAAATTTATTCACATAACCTGAAATGTTTTATGTTCTGCTCTATGTTCTGCTTCTTTCTTTCATTTTTTTTCCTTCTTCTTATGTATTTCTTTTTGTGACTTTTCCTCTAAAGCCCAATTTTTGATGTCTTCTGAAATCAGGCAATATCTAGATACTTATGTCCTCTAATTCTTTTAGAATCCTATTCCATATTAAGCTTTAGTTGTCAATGCAATAAAACAAACTAAAATTCTACGTTTTCAATTTACGTGTTTAAGAGCACGGGTTGTCTGGGAGGCTATAGTCAGAAATTGCAGCATTTTGGAGTGCTAAAATGTTTCCTGAATTTGCAACATCACCTGAAAATTAATAGGAAGTAAATTAAGTACACTGAACTCTACAATAACATACAGTTTGTACAGCCTTTCTTGGTGAAAAGGTTCACTTGAGTGAATCAGATAATGATTCACTTGAGGCTTTGGCTATTACTTATGCTTGGATTACATTCTTCTGATTACCTACATTTGTGATCTAACCTTTACTATATTGCTTTTAAGCATTTAGTTTGTATTCACCTGGAAATACTGAGGGAATTGATTTATTATAAATGAACACCTGTTCTTCTGTTAGAGGTAAAATATGTTTGGATTAGCATTGGATCAGCCGCTATTTTGCCAGCAGCTGGTTACTTATCTCACTCAAAGTCCAACTACAGTATCTCAAAACTATTATTACTAGTCAGCACCCAAAAGTTAGTAGGAGATTATTTCATTGGCTTGAACAACTTGAATGACTTGAGTTTTATGAAATATATTTATTGTTGGCTGTCAGTATCCAAAAAAGCTTTTTTGAAATTGAAAATAAGAATAGTAGAGATAGTTAGCTGCGAGAAAACACCTGATTTATTAAAATACCTTACATGAAGGCAAAAATACAACTGACGAAGATGAGATTTAAGAAATGGTCTTAAGTGTTGGACCTGTATTCAACGTAGTGAGAATTTTGTACTCAGATTGTATACGAAATCTAAAATCAGAATTTCCTGAGCCAAAGTTTTATATAAAACTCGTTTCATCTGGAATTTTACTTTTGCTTAGAAATGCATAACTGTTATATTTTATTGTTGTTGCCAACAGCACCAAGACTTGAAAATCTGTCTTGTGGGAAAAGAGTAAGTACTAAGTGTGTAGTTGAAAGAAAGACAAACTAGATCTTGCTAGAAAATCAGAATTGGCACAGTTCATCTCAGGCTGTATGACAGATCAGTTTGAAAATAGAATACAGATCACACTGTGGTACTTCAAAAGCATTCTTGAATCTCATTCAAGGAGACTTGTACATCAGCAAGAATTCCGATCGTTGTACCTTGACCTTATTCTCCTCATCTTTCTCGTCTAAAGTTAGACACTAGAGTAAAATGTCCCACTGAGCTAGAATCACATTAGTCATTGCCAGGCACGAGGAATAGACAGAGAAAGACGGTATGGTCTCTTTGTGTATCAAGAAGGGAACACTGTAAGATCTCTGTAGTCAAAGAATATCAGTGCTATTACTGTATTGTGGTTGTCACAGAACTCGGTGCAGTGTCATGAAGACACCACCACAGATGATGTCAAGATGGCAATTGGAGACCAAAAGTCTGCTTTCAACTCTCTTCTATTGCCAGACAGGCTTGCTTGTATATCCAAACGATGTTTGTGGATATTGCTGAAGGCCATAACATTAACACTACCTTTCTTTGGATTGAAGCTTGATTATAATGAAACAAGGGTAGTTATGTTAACTAAAAACAATCAAAAATTAGTTAATAAACTTGCCTGTCATAGTGTCTATGGTTAATAGTGTTACCCAGTCCTTCTTCTTTATTAAAAAAAACCATGACCAACCCAACTGTTTAGGTTTTGAAATAGTTGTGTGTGAAACCAAATATTTTAGCATTCATTAGAACAAGCACATTTGTCTTTTCATTTTCCCAGAGGAATGTGCTCTTATTTACCTTATTTATTTATTTTCCTGCAATTAATGTTACATATTATGAAAAGTAGTTTATCTGCTATTTAAAAAAAAAAAAAAAGCAAACCCAAGCACCACCACAGGGCTATATATAAACATGTGAATTAATCAGAATGATAAGATCCTTTTTTATTGTTTTCATTACCACCAGGTCACTTGACACATACTCCTGCATCATGCCATAAGCAAATAATTCTGTGTCATCCTCTCCCTCCGAAAACTTAAATATCCAGATTGCCTATAAACTTGAAGTGTCTTGTAAGGTATTTATATTCAGAAATCGTTAAGAGACTATCCAAGATTCTGTTCCAAGGAACCGAATCTGGAAATTTTAAATGTATCCAACAAAGGTGTTAGAAGTTTAACTGTACTTGTAAATCCTAACCCTGGCTTCTGCCCTTGTGTTAAGGGCTATGGGCCCATATATGTTATTACTACACTATAGTTCTGAACTCACATTCAAAAATTGGCTAGCGTGTCATAGTTCTGCTGTAGTAGAAATTATTTTCAAATTCTTTTCTTTTTCTTTTCTTTTTTTTTAGAATTTGACTACTAAAAGTGTATGATGAACTATTATGACAGGGAATGATGACTGAAAGGGAATTTTGCGGGACTAGGACATTCATTATAACTAATTTTAAAATTATATCTGGAATTATTTTCACAGAAGAATGTTCGCTATATCTTTAAATGTTCAGCACTGATAATACAGCAGACTTAATGATTTGTATCCCTTTAGGTTTACAGTGTTAGAATAGCATGAATTTCAAATAATCTTTGACAAAGAAATATGCTGTTAAATGATCTAACTGCCATCAGAATGAAAAAAGAAGTAAACATGTGGACATGCTGATACTGATTTCCCACAGCCTGATCCTTTATGGATGAACAAGTTTTATTCCAGTCTGATTACCCTGTCATTCACCAGAGCCTATCTTGTCTGCTGCTGTCATGCTTGGTCTTTGACATTAACAATAAGATTAGCGCCAGCTCTGACTGTCACAACACAAATCAGAGCCTAGAAAGATACCAGAGAGCTTGCTTTGGTACAATTAAAGTTAAAAACAGAACTTTCAATCTGTGCCTCTAGGCAATGATTCTCAACCTACGCCTAGGGCAGAATACTGAATTTCATTTGCAAAGAGGAACATCAGTGCTGTTTTGAAAGCACCCAGCTTAAATCTTTGAGATATTATATAAATTGCATGATAGATCTTATTATATGATTGTGTATTATGATTTACATGTATAAAATGATATTTTCTTTCAACCTAATTGTTGTCCTTCAATTTACCAGTGTGTAGTTCTCGTACGATTCATATAAATAAAAATTATGCAGAGTATTTTTGGAATTGCAAATTTTCCTTTGCTGTGATAAGACTGTCAGTAGATGTCTTCAATTTCTTCCAAAACTTACACAGATATCTCCTTTAGGAATGCAAAGCAAAGAATATACAAATGCAGTAAAGGTAGAGGGCAGAAATGGGTGCTCCTTTGATGTCTTGAGAAAGTGATGTGATGTTGAAAACTAAATAACCAGGACAACTGGCTCTCAAGCGAGGACTAAAAATGGAAAACAAACTGTTAAAATAATCTCTATTGAATATCATAGTCTGACAATTTGTTTAATTATAGCTCCTATTTCAGATATTGCAAAATCTGATTTTCAAAATATTATGTATTGACATTAGGCATATAGAGAATTTAATATTTATCCAATGAGAAGGAATTAAATTGAATGTTACTTTTTAATGGTTCTAACCTTTTTCTTTTTGTTATTTAGATTAGAAACAACCAAATGTATGACTTGTGTTTTCAGACACAACTTAATATATTCGCAATTCTAGACCTTTTATGACAAAATTCTTTTGTCTTGTTCTACACAGCTATGAAAAACAAGCACTACAATAAAAATGTTTAATACTAATAAACTAATGATCATGGAAAGACTAAAAATCAGTAAATATCCCAGGTTATAGACACATAACTTCAAGATCCGTAGAGCAGCAAGGCGGGGTACACAGAAAGCTCACTACCCTGGACTTTAGGGGCCTCCTCAGGGATAAAGCCCCTAGAGGGAAGAGCGGTCCAAGAATGCTGTTTCATATTCAAAGATCACCTCCTCCAAGCTCAGGAGCAATGCATCCCAACAAAGTGTAAAAGTGCTTCTGGACAAACTCAAACACAAAAAGAAGCCCAGAGTGGATGGAAGCAAGGACAAGTAGCATGGGAGAAATACAAAAAAATTTTCTGAGCAGTCAGGAGTCAGGCTAGGAAAGCCAAAGTCCTAACCAAAATAAATCTTACCAGGGTTATCAAGGGCCACAAGAAAAGCTTCTATAGGTACACTGGGGATAAAAGGAAGACTAGGGAAAATGTGGGCCATCTTGAGAAATAAATGGGAAACCTGGCTACTTGGGACTAGGGGAAGGTTGAGGTATTCAACTATTATGCCTCAGTCTTCTCCAGCAAGTCCTTGTGGAAGGAAAAGGCAGGGCCTGGGAGAATAAAGAACTACTCTCTGTAAAAGAGGATCAGATTTGAGACTATCGAAGGAACCTGAAGGAGCACAAGTTCACGAGACCTGTTGAGATGCATCTGTGGGTCCTAAGTGAACTGGCAGATGAACTGCCACTATATCAATCATATTTGAAAAGTCATAACAGTGCAGTGGGAATCCCACTGACTGGAAAAGGGGAAACTTAACCCCCATTTTTGAAAAGGGACAAAGGGAAGATCTAGAGGCCCTTCAATCTTGTCTCTGTCCCAGCAAGGTCATGGAGTAGAGCCTCCTGTAAACTGTGCTAAGGATTATGGAAAATAAGGAGGTTGTTGGTGACAGCAAAAATGGCTTCATTAAGGGCAAATAATGTGTAAGAAACGTGGTGGCCCTCTGTGATGGGGTGGTGGATAGGGGAAGATTGACGGTTGTCATCTCCCTGCACGTGTGCAAAGCATTTGACACTGCTCCTCATGACATCTTCATCTCTAAACTGGAGTGACGTGGATTTGACAGATGGATCACTCAGTGGATAAGGAACTGGCTGCATGGTCACACTCAAAGAGTTGCAACCAGTGGCTTGATATCCAAGTGGAGACCAGTGATGAGTGGCATTCGTTGCGAGTCGGTACTGGAACCTGATATGTTTAACATCTTTGTAGGCAATGTGAACACATGGCTATGATGTACTGGAGGGAAAGGATGACATTCAGAAGGACCCTTGACAGCCTTGAGATGTGGGCCTGTGCAGACCTCATGAGTTCAACAAAGCCAAGTGCAAGGTCCTGAACAGGGCAATCCCAAGCACAAATACAAGTTGAGTGGAGAATGGATTGAGAGCAGCCCTGTGGAGAAGGACTTGGGGATGTTGGTGGATGACGAGCTTGGCATGACCCAGCAATGTGCACTTGCAGACCATGTCCTGGGCCGCAGAAGAAGTGAGACAGCAGGTAAAGGGAGGTGATTCTCCCCCTCTACTCTGCTCTTTGAGACCCTACCTGGAGTACTGTGTCCAGCTCTGGGGTCCTCAGCACAAGAAAGACATGGACCTCATGAAACAAGAACAGAGGAGGCCACAAAGATGATTGGAGGGCTGAAGCAGCTCTTCTGTGAAGACAGGCTGAGAGAGTTTGGGTTGCTCATCTTGGAGAATAGAAGGCTTGGAAGACACCTAGTAGCAGTCTTCCAGTACTTAAAGAGGTCCTTTCTCAAAGTGAAATTTCTGATGATGCTTGTATGCCTCCTTTCAAGTCTCTATGGCTAATAGTCAATTATTTCTCAAGTAGCACGTACAAACTTAATTTTATCTTACTTAAATTTATCATCGTACTTTCTAAAGAAATGTATCTGACTGATAAAAAGTGGCCATTCATAGCACAGAAGACTGATTTTTTTTTAAAATACTTCACTTTGCCAACTTTCCTTTCATTTTGGTTTACAAATGTCCAAAACTTGCATTTTCAAAGCTGAAAACTTACAATTTCTATAACCTAAAGATTAAAGAAACCTCTTTGACTCCTCCGAAAAATATATCTTTTACAGGGGGCTAGAAACATAGCATTGATCCTCTAATTTTATATATTGAGAGACTAAGGTTAGGTTGAATAAAGAAAATAAAATTTTAATCCCATTTTGTAAAACAATAAAAAGTTCAGGAAAATTTAGAAAGCATCTTTAATCTTCAAATAGACTGCCACCAGTATAATTTCTGAATACAATTATTTTTATTTAACTTCATTGGCAGCTTTTTTCCTCTGTCAAACCAAAGGATTTTTACTCATTGAGAGATTCTGCCTGTTAATTTGCTGCTTTTATATCTTTCTGCTACATCTGTGTCTACTTTTGTTGTTTCTAGAATAAAAATCTACAGAGATAATAAGTTTTCCCTTTCACAATAGAATAAAATAAAGAAAACAACAGCATACAGTAACATAAGCAAAGTTACACAAAATGAGGTGTCTTCCTAGTGCTTTCAAGTAAAAGTTTTGAGATTTCCAGAAATACTCTTTTTCAACAGGTTAAAATGCTTTTCTCATTAATAAGAAAAATGTTACCATTTGGCTACAAAATGAACCCTCGAGCTTGACTCAGTGTGATGTGCTAAGAATTGGAATAATTATAGTTCTCTGAGTTTTCTCTGAAAGCTACTGACTTTCAAATCCCACAGGTGGTACCTCATTTACAACATGATATCCACTAATTATAGTATAACTTGTCTTAAGAAACTGAACCTTCCAGAGGCATACAAACTAGGTTTCAAAAGAAAAAAAAAAGGAATCTAGTCTTTCAGAAGGAAAAAAACCCCAATATTACAGGTTTTTCAAAACAAAGAAAAGAAATGAAATCAATGTTTTGCATGAAATGAGATTGATGGAGGGCTTTTAAGCGAAGAAATTTAGCTTCATTTGGCTTGGTTCCTAGTTGCCTAACAGCTTCTCATTTTGTCAGCATGGTAAGAACATGTGTCACCTGTATCGTAATCATGCCTAGTTATCATGATGACTTGTTGTAGGTGATTAGCTACTGTAACTCGACTGAATCCTAACGCGTCACTCTATTGTGGTGGAGTGTATCAGATACAATATATAAATTCGTAGGGGAGATCAGGATCCAGACTCTCTATGTCTGGCTTTAAGTGTCTAAAGAATTTCTAAAGGTAGATAATTTGTACAGTATCTGAAAATTTAAATATGTTTCCCAGACAGCTTTGGGAAAGATAGTTCTGCACTTTCCCTTAGTAGATGTTCACATCACAAAAAATATAGTTATGTTCCATTTACCTGTTTCTCTTCATTCTTGAGAACTTGTGTCCTAGTTAGGACAGCTGAGATCAGTTCATCATGGTGGGTGTAACCCAAAACTCTATTCTATAGCCTTCCATGTAATTTCCCAGAAACTAGACTATTGTTGTCAATAGACTATTCGCACCCTCTACCCATAGAGCCTGACTCCTCAGGCTATAAACTAGGTGTTAAGAGGCCTGTGAGATAGGAGGATGTTTCTGTCCTCACACCCTTTGTGGAACTCCCCACCCTGAGGGGAGCACTGAACATTCCTTCCTGAACTGGAGGATATATAATCTTGGAGTTTTGGAACATTTTTCAACCCACTCGTGGGATCCAGAGGACGGCTGCATCTCATCGCTCTCAACCAGACTTAGACCACCACTGGACTGCGATCACCAGTTCTGGCCAGACTGCAGCAGCTCTCCCACCAGCAGGTTCTTCCCCTCTCCCTTTACTTTGGACTCAAACAGGGCCCAAGGAACACCACTTTGTTCATGCCCCAGGGCACTGGGTTATACATTTGGGTTTTTGTGGGTTGAGACCAATTGTTTGTTTGTATTATTGTACTTACTGTATTATTTTAATAAATTGTTATTCTGACTTATAATCTCTCCTTTGAGTTGAGTTCATTCCCCCTGCTGGTTAACTTTTAAACCAGCACAACTTGCTATTGCTGGCTGCACAGTGAAGCAACTAGGACTGCTAAGCCTCCTAATTCCCTACCCAAGGGAATACAAACCTAATTCCCTGTAAGGCCCAGAGCAACTTTCCCTAACAGTGAATATAGTAACACTTTGAGCAGGAGGTTGCATTAGATGACATCCAGAGGTCCCTTCCAGACTAAATTTTTTGTTAATTTTGAAATCCGATGAGTATTACAGCAATTGTTCTCTACATTTGTTGTGATTAATAGAACTTTTCTGAAATTAAGTGATAAATTATGGGTAACAGGAGAAGAAATCATCCTACTCTACTTCACATATTCAAGGAGTCAGTGGGCTGACTTGCATGACTGGAGCGCTGCCATGGGTGGCTACAAGCTCTTCCCTTATGCCATCAGAGATTTTGCAGGAAATTAGGGAAAAAAAGAGAGTCTATTGCTTTTAGAAAAAAGGGTAGGCAACTCAAGAAGTATTTAGGAATGTAGATAGGTCATGTAGAAAGAACATTAGAGAGGTAAAAGCACAATTTGACCTCAATCTGACCACTTTTGTTAAGGACAACAAAAAGTGTTTTTATAAATACATTAATAGCAAAAGGAAGGGCAAGGAAAACCTCTGGTTTTGTTGGACATGGAGGGGAACATAGTTACCAAAGACAAGGACAAGGCTGAGGTACTTAACACCTTCTTTCCCTCAGTTTTCAACAAGAAGACAGGTTGTCCTCAGGAACAACCTCCTGGCTTTCTGGGCTGGTAGACAGTGATGGGGAGCTGAATAGCCCCCTATTATCCAGAAGGAAGAAGTGAGTGACCTCCTGAGCCACTTGGATCCTCACAAGTCTGTGGGACCAGATGGGATCCATCCTAGGGTGTTGAGGGAACTTGGTGGGAGAGCTCACCAAGCTGCGCTCCATCATTTATCACCAGTCCTGGCTCACTGGGGAGGTCCCAGATGATTGGAAATTGGCGAATGTAACGCCCGTCCACAAGAAGGGCTGGAAGGAAGATCTGGGAAACTACAGGCATGTCAGCCTGACCTCGGTGCTGGGCAAGGTTATGGAGCAGATCATTCTAAGTGCGATCACACAGCACATACAGGATGGACAGGGGATCAGACCCAGCCAACAGGAGTTTAGGAGAAGGATTCCTGCCTGACCAACCTGATCTCCTTTTATGATCAGGTGACCCGTCTGGGCGACAAGGGGAAGACTGTGGATGCAGTCTACCTGACCTTTGGCAAAGCCTTTGACACCATCTCCCGTAGTGTACTCCTGGAAAAGCAGGCAGCCCACAGCTTGGACAGATGTACTCTGTGCACAGAGTGGCTGGAGAGCGACCAGGCAGAGAGGGACCTGGGGGTTCTAGTCAACAGGAAGCTGAACACAAGCCAGCAGTGTGTCCAGGTGGCGAAGAAGGCCAATGGCATCCTGACCTGTATCAGGAATGGTGTGGCCAGCAGGACCAGGGCAGTGATTCTTCCCCTGTACTCAGCACTAGTTAGGCCACACCTTGAGTACTGTGTCCAGTTTTGGGCCCCTCAGTTCAGGAAGGATATTGAGGTGCTGGAGAGTGTTCAAAGAAGGGCAAGGAGGCTGGTGAAGGGACTTGAAAACAAGTCCTGTGAGGAGCAGCTGAGAGAGCTGGGGCTGTTTAACCTGGAGAGGAGGAGGCTCAGGGGAGACCTCATCACTCTCTACAACTGCCTGAAAGGAGGTTATAGCCAGGTGGATGTCAGTCTCTTCTCCCAGGCAACCAGCAGCAGGACAAGAGGGCACAGTCTCAAGCTGTGCCAGGGGAGGTTTAGGTTAGACATTATGAAGAAATTCTTTACAGAGAGAGTGATCAGACATTGGAACGGGCTGCCCAGGGAGATGGTGGAGTCACTGTCCCTGGAGGTATTTAAGAAGAAAATAGATGTGGCACTTAGTGCCATGGTCTAGTTGATAGGGTGGTGTTAGGTTATGCTTTAGACTTGATGATCTCAAAGGTCTTTTCTAACCTGTTTGATTCTGTGATTCTGTGACTCTGTGACAGGACATTACAAAGGATCTATTTACTGAATAAAGACACCACATATGATGATGAGGTTCCTATACCAATTTTCCTGTTTGGTAGTGAAATTTAAGTGAACTGAAGATTACTGCTGCGTTACCAGACTTCAAAATGGGACTGCTGCAGAGAGGAATACATTGAGACAAAATAGTTTTTCAATCTCTATCATAACTGCACTCTGGAAAAAAAAAAAATTATGAAGACCTCAGCTGCAATGGAATATCATAGATGAGGACTGAATTCATAGTGTTTTTATGTGAGGGAAATTTGGTCTTTGTGTACACTAAGGTCCTAAGCATACAATCTATACATAGGGGATTCGGGAATGGAAAATGAGTTTTTTTCCTTACTTTCTTAACCAATGTTGTACTCCTTCCCCATTTCTTCAAGTTCTTTCTGTAGAGCATATTTACTGTTTATTTTAAAGCAGCTCAAGTATAATAGAGCTGTAAGAATGCTCAGCAAGATATTTGCCAAGAATTTCCAGTTTCTTTTCTTACAGAATAATATATTTAGTGGATGGAAGACATTCAGCAGATGTTTGCATATATACAAGTGATGACTTTTGAAGGATATAATTTCTAATCTGCTTCATGCAGCATGCTTTGAAACTCAGCAATTCTGGTATACTTTGAATTAAGCAAGGAAACATCTCCTGTGGCTGAGACTCTCAATCTGAGAATGTCCTCCTATTTTGTTCTCAAGACTCCTCTTAATGTGAATCATAATGTACCTAGATGCTTGTTGAAGGAGGAATGGCAAATTTTGAAACAGATTGAGCAAAAAATTACTGAATAAATGCAGTAGATTAATTTTACGGAAATTCACCACGCTTTTTTCAGTGTAGCACCTGCAAGTTGTATTCAACAGTTGCCTAAATTAAGCACAGCCTTAGACTAATAAGGTGTATGCAGTAATGGATGGGACAATGTAAAGGAAAATCCTCAGCTAACAAACAGATACGTGCATTATTTTACTTAGCTAAAAAGGAGGGAAGAGGTGAAGAAAAATATTAAATTATAAATTGTCACATATTTAGAGGAAATAACTTCTGAATGATCTCTCAAGTTTAGCATTCCAAAAATTTTATGGTGCTTCAAATTTTGTGCATCACCAAAATTATTAAATATATCTACAACACATAAATGCATACAAATCAGAGATCATTCACTCCAGTGCAATTTATATACTCTGAGCATTACTGTAATTACTTTGAAATGGGCCATTTGTAGCCTATATTTTCTATTCTTAAATGTGCAATATATGTGGCAAGCTACGCTTCTAATGTACCATAAATAATAGCATACTTTAGTTGACAAAGTACCACAGTCATGCAATGTTAAATGCCTAATCAAAATTTTCTCATTTATTTTCAAGTATTTTGAACTATTAAAACTTTTATGTAGGGTTGTATTCAATGGTTGCTTAAATAAACAGGATTAATGATGAATGGTTGAATAAGAAATGAAGAAGAGAAACAAAATTTTATGCAAAATATTTGCCTTTTTCCCCCTAAATTGATAACAAATAACATCACCTCTGGGGAAAAAAAAGTCCAATAGCAGAATTTGATCTTAAGAGCCAAGTTTTCAAAAATAACTTTCAAGGTGTGGCTGTATGAAATTGTAAACGTATCTGAAGAATTAAGCAAGTCCAAATTTGAAGAGGCATGATTGGTATTGTGTTCATGGATGTAAAAGATTGAATGACATCTCCATACTTAATTGAATTTGCAAAATACTCCAAAAAAAAAAAAAATAATAAAAGACTGGATTAGTCCATGGTCGCAATTTTTCCCACACTTAAGCTAGATCTCCCACAAAAACTAAAATATATTGGCAAAAATCCTCTGTGGAAAATCAAGTGCAAGGTTCCCGGGGCCAAATGGAGAGGATTTTAACTAGAAGAGTATATAATTTTGTATTTTTTAATTAATGCTGGTAAAATTTAGGAAAAGGGAAGGATAATGAAAGCCCAGTCTTACATTTAAAGTTAGAATACAGTTATTGTTCACATCATGACACCACTAACCAAACCCCAGTAATGGATTTCATGGGTTTCAGTTCTTTAAAAACAAAGAATAAGAAATAAATCTGGTATCAAAGACCATGTTTTCTAAGTCAAGAAGCACCTAAGCTTGTAGACAGATGGCATAATGCCCATAAAAAACAATTAGTTTCTTCACTGGTCGTGGAATGACAGTCTCCTAAACTGCCATTTGATGGTCTCTCAACATCCACAGCAACAACAGAAATATTGAAGGACAGTTGGAAAGAACTTTGTCCGTCTTTGTTTTTTGACCATGACAGACACACGATTTGCCTTGTTTGAAATAATGAATATATTGCTTTTAAGCTGAATACTAAGATTCAGCTTTACTATACTTATGTCCCGTATAATTGCAATGATATTCATGAATAGATACCTAACAAATTTACAGACTCTCAAACACTTTGTAGGAACCTATCTTTATTTGGAATCTGCATCTACCTAATTTTCCATCAAAGTAACTCTCTGAAGCAACATAACTATCATTTATGAATGCTCTATTTTTGCCTTAACTATCTACTCATAAAAGTAATAAAATGATACACAGAGGTTTGACATCCTAATTTTTCTAAATGCACAGGAAAGTGCCTATTATTAAATCTTAGAAAAATTAAATTGCATATGCAGATTTGCCTATGCTTTTATCCTTTCAAGGCCTGATGTGTAGCAATGCCAGAGTAGGACTTATATAACAGTAGTCATGAAGACTTTATGTAATCTGTTTATATAGAAAGATTCTCTAATCCTGGCTATTCTTTATTTTGCCTCGAATGTTTCCATGTACAAGGCCTTTCCAATAGACTAGAATTATAATAGTATAATTTCACTTTATAGAGGATCAAGCTTGTTTAGATAGAACTATATCAAACTAAATACATATGTTTCTCTACTCTATTTTGCAGGAGTCCTTAAAGAATTCTAGTAGGCATAATTCACCTTTCAAAAGTCATTACTAGTTTTTCCCTAATGTATTAGGTTTGTCTAGGTGGTTTATGACTCCTCCATTAATGGGTTTTTGGTTTGGTTTTGTTTTGTGCGAGAACATTTTTTTCTAACACCATGATAAAGCATACCAGGCAGTAATTTCTTGGATCATCTTTAGCACCTCTTTAAAAAGAAATACAATGTTGTCAGCACTCTCGCTCTCTGGCTTAATAGCTATTTAATGATGAAAGGTCTAATCCTGATTCCTTTGTAACTAGTTGAAGAGTCATTAAATTTATTGGGAACAGAATACAATTTTATTTGCCTAGTTTTTGTACCT
The DNA here is from genome assembly GCF_025592945.1 of Manacus candei. Lineage (NCBI taxonomy): Eukaryota > Metazoa > Chordata > Aves > Passeriformes > Pipridae > Manacus > Manacus candei. The sequence goes on along the minus strand of NW_026138062.1, from coordinate 29,898,508 downwards.
GCACTGCTCGTTTGTTCTTTGATTTCTTTGGGATTCTTGGACAAATGTCATAAGTGATTGAGGACTTATTTTAACTTAATTTCTCACATTGGTCCATTTCCTTTGCTTACCTATTTGAACTTAGTTGCAGATAAAGTCTCATATTTTCCACAGTACATGAATTAAATCTTGTGGGCTCACCTCTACAAGCTTCAGTTACAAATTAGTTGATACTTATTGCTTGACAAGGATCCCAAATAAGCAATATTTACCCCAAATCATGATTTAGATGAATTTCCAGAGTTCACTAACTTCATTTCTTAAGGAATATTAGTAGATTTCCAATGTTGTAAATTTCTGCTTATGTATCAAAGAATATTTTAAAAGCTAAAATCAATCTTCTCATCATACATCTCACTGAGTCAAATATGAGTCACTAGGTACTGGTTACACTGATACTGATGAATACATGAACTCCAGACAATAATTTGTGCTTTCAAAGTCACAGAAAAGACTATTCTGTGTTCCTACTGTGTTCCTACTTCCAATCTAAATCTCCTCTGGGCTTTGTGTCATGCCTTTTTTACTGTTAAGTTGGAATTGCCATTCTGTACTTATGTGGGTGATTTTTGCATTTGTTTTTGTTTTATTTTTGGGCTTTATAAATAATATGAAGGCTGTGCTGCAGCCCACAGTATTACTACATGATTGCCAAAAGGAACTGTGAATATATGTTACTTTTTTGGGACAGAAAAACATAAGGAACTTCAGACAGTTGCTTTTTAAAAGTGAACTGTCACCTGAATGGAATCCAGGCTTTGTTTTTAAGTCAATGAGATGGTGTATCACAAAAGAAAACTTCAAATTGAACCCGAATTCATGTAATGTAGTCAACAAGAAAATGTACCGGGTAGTGATATGAAGACATGCTACTTAACAGTGTAGACATAGCCATGGTTGAGGGGTTGGATAATATTTGCTTTGCTGGATTTTAAAGTTTGGTTTGATCAAAAGTGTGCAAGATACAGCTCTGTGAAAGTAAAAGTAAAAAAAAAATTATTTTCAAGGGAACCTGCCAAGTAATACATGCCCCATCTCTGGAAGTGTTCAAGGCCAGGCTGGATGGGGCTTTGAGCAATCTGGTGTAGTGGAAGATGTCCCCGTCATGGCAGAGGGGGTTGGAAATAAATGATCTTTAAGGTTCCTTCCTACCCAAACCATTCTAAGATTTTGTGATTAGAGAGGATCAGTTGCTGAAAGCAAAGTCAGATAGCAACAGTCATGTTATGTCACTGGCAAGGAACAAAGATGATACTGTGCTTGGCATTGGATCATGAGGTCATGCTGGAAGCCCTGTAAACACACCTACCCTCGAGCTTTTCAGAACTTGTCGAGCTGTACCCACAAGGAATTCTCTACTTAAATATCATTCACATTCATCTACTCACAAATTATTGAGATAATCACATAAAAATAAATAACAGCAACAACAATAATAATAATGGCCACCAAGCAGAATGATCAGAATGACTAAATTCAGTAGCAGTATTTTACAAAACCCAATGAAAATTTTTAGGTACTAGAGAAACTCTCTCCTGCAATAATGAGGGAGAAGTAAAACCAAACCAAACCAAGTTACTAAGTTACTAAGACCAAAATCTATCAAGATTACTAATATATATAAAATGCTGATATGTATTTTATATATATATATATATATATATATAAAATAATACTTAAGATTAATGTGGAAATTAACTCTTACTGATATAGTTAATTCCATGTGTTGCTTTTGTATTAATGCTATGGAAACTGTGATGACTATCATGAAGTTACTTTAGTTACTTTAAAATTAAACCACCTGAATAGGATCTTCAGAGGTGTGGGTACTTTATACTTTCCCAAGTCTGTGTCAGATTTCCTTTACAACTCTGAGCAACACACAGATGCTAATACTATGTAGTCCTTGCTGGTGAACATACAAACCAGCTCCTCAGAGGGCCTTAATAGTGTCTCTCAGGAGAGCAGCTACTCCTGCTAGTTCATGATATATTCATTTATCTCACTTAGTTTCATCTCTCTTTTGAAAAATGAAAGCAAAAGAAGTAATACTGCTGTGAACAATAAAATCCTCAAAGAAACATTGGGGAATTTCCAGGCAGTATTTTAAGTTTGTATTTGCATCAAAGGCATAAACTTATTTTTTTAGATTTTGTGCATATTTAAACAAAAAGATTGGCTTTATCTCACACATCTTACAATTTACAAAGGCTACAAGTGGATATAACCTTGCTGAAAAAGTAACAAATTGTGTAATAAGCAGAGGGCACTGTGTACTGTCACTGCAAAGCCATTCATCTGAGCAGCTGTGAATATATGTGTAAGTTTTTTAAACAGTCTTGCACTTAGTATTGAAGAAAAATATTAAGGAAGTTAAGGAGTAGCCTTGTACATTTTTAAAGGGAGATGAGGGAGTGATATGGAAAGTCTGAAGGCATGAAATCCAAAGTAAAAACTGTGTAATTGCTGCAATATCAGCAATTGTCAACAGCTTAATAGTGTATGTAAGTGAAAAGGTAGAAAATGTGAGCAGAACAAGGCATGAGAATGTTGTAAATAGCTACTTTGACAAAATTCTGTTAAAATTAATGTCTCTATTCATAAACTGTATGCTTTGTGTTACTTTCCAAGTAAATATTAAAAATTCACCTTGAACTGTCAGTAGTTTGATATATTTTTGAAGCAAATGAAAAGCTCAAATGAACTCAGTCACGTTTCTGTTGTTTTCAGAAGTACAGGGGAAATTTTTATCCACTTACAAACAATAAAAAGTAAAATTGGCTTCTTTAGCCATTCTCTGCTAGACATCTTTAATTTCAACTTAATCTAATTTGCATACATTATTTTTATCTTTTATACACAGCAGCCAAGCAACAGCACTGTGGAAGTAAATCTAAAAGACTTACATTACATTACAGCTTAATTTCTTATTTACTATGCTTCCTAAATTATATTTTTGAACAAAACTGGCAGCTACTCTCTCAATTGACCAGAATGTTGTATTTTTTAATGATTGGAGCTGGAAACAGCTAGAAGCTATTGTTCTAAACATAATCTTAACTTTGTTTGAATGATAAGTAAATGGCTATAGTAACTGGTAACTGAACAAGGTTGAAGATCGTAGCTAATAACAAGATACTGACATGAACACCCTGAAGACATGTAGTCAAGGAAGCCAAGCTAGAGTTCTTTTATCCTAAGAAATCCCTTCAGGAAAAAGTGGATCCAGAATATTTATTTAATGAATTACTCTCTACTGGCAGTTGAGATGCTATCAAATAGTCAAACTGATTCCAGTTTGCAGGAGCCAAAAATTTAAAATAATCACTGCAGGGGAATATTGTAACAGAGTATCCCAGTATGTACATCATGTAGGCACAATGCAGAGATGTGTATTTTTTCCTTGTTATCTGTTATTAATACAGTATAATTTGATTATTATATTCTGGAATACTGAAGAAAGAGTGGTGAAGATCTTAGCATAACTTATGAAGTATAAAGTTAAGAATACTGAGTGTTTTTCACTTCCATCTGTCTCTTAATTTCTCTGAGTGACTGGTAAATAGTAGATAGGTTCAAGGATGTATCTGGAATCTTTGTAACTATTACATTCAGCAATCAAGGAAAAAACCTTGTCTTGCTACCACTGTGTTTAACTGTAAATAAAATGAAAAAAATTTGGTGAGTTAGTCCTCTAAGAGTTTGTTTGCCTTTAACTTGCTGGATATTATATCTTGCATCTTGCTGATGATTCCTTTACCGAGGTAATTGTTAAAACTTCAGTGCCTTCTAAAATGATTGAACCCCCTCCATCAGACTCAGATATAAAAGTTTGAGTACTTGCTGAAAACTACTGTAGTTAAAATAATTCCAAGTGTTTAAATTATTACTTTTTTTAATGGTTTTATAGAGTACCTTTTGTTGGGCATTTGTAATAATCAAAATACATATATTGATTCTAGTATTTATTGATTCTGATATTTCTAATCTCCCCCTTGCCTTCATAGGAAAGTTTTTTCAAAACCAGGTTCTGTATTGCTACAAGTCATGACTACAGTTTTATATTTCAGTCAATGTTCCAACACAGAATTATGGCTTAGGACTGGGCTGCTAATGAAATAACTTTCTTCAGTAGCATAATTTTGTTTTTCATAAACTTTCATAATTCCAATGATGGTGATTTCTGATGGTAATAGAAAGTCTTAAGCATTTAACTTGCTAAATAGAGAAAATTAGAATCCAAAGTAAGCAATCCAGTGACTACTCTCATCTAGATACAGACATCAATACTGTAATTATCTACATCTGAGCTGGCCATCCTGCATTCATATGATCGTTAATGTGGAGAAATAAGCACTTTTTGGGTATGATTAATCTGACCTGTTGTATGCCTACTTTAGAGTAAAACAAATTACTCTCTAGAAAGTGCTTAGTCTTTTCCATTTACTCTAAAGGGAATTTAAGATGACTAAGTTAGGAGTCAGCATCTATTTTTGATGGGTGAATACCATCATCAGTCTGCCACTAAGAAAAGAAGATGCATATTGTGAGAACAGGTATAAGAGCGACCATTCTCCATTCATACACAACATTTAAGGAAGGAAATACAGTGCAAATTCATATTTCTTTCTTAATTTCCTTTGCAAATATGTTAACTTGCATCCTTCATGGATTTGTTTTGGGAAAACTTGTATGAATTTTAGAAATTACAGAAGTGAAAGACATGATTATAGGATAAGTACATGTTTTCTGAATTACTGAATTCTTTCATGATAATTTAATCTTTAAATTCTTGTTTATTTAGTCCATGAATCCATCTGTAATGCTCTCCTAGCACCAGTCTTTGGTAGTTAGAAGCCTTCTTTCAACTTCCAGTGTCTCAGTTTATCCCCAGTTTTTTTAGTTTTCTTTATATATTGCACAACATCTAAAAGAGATATAAATACCTGAGATTTCTTTACAGAAAAATAGTTTACAGATGCCAAATGGCATCTTATTGAAATTTTCTCCTTTAAACAAACAGAGACAAAACATAATAAAAGTTATCAAGGAAGCACATCTCAGTGTAGAATGCTTTAACTGAAAAGAAGTAACCACACATTTAATCTTTCCTTTCTTTTCTCCTCATATTTCTATTCCTTCTTTCAATACGTTTGAAAGCTTTCTTATTTCAAGTGATCTGTATTTACCAAGGTATTTCCTCCTTCTCCCTTTCCTGAGAAGCTATATCTGCAAAGTAGTATTCTGAATATTGATCAGCTATTTTAAAGAAGCACTTCAAATTTAATAGCAGTCTCTACAAAGCCTGGATCTGACATTTGTGCTATCTGGTCTGAAATGGAGATTGTTAGTTGTACTGAATTTAGCCAATCAAAAATCTTTGGGTTTTGCCACCATCTGAATTGGATGTTCCTTTTACAACATTAACTTTTATCATGAGCATTGCATTTAGCATTTACTGCTCCATTACCATTGATTTTTCCTTTCTTTGGAACATCTGTAGCACTGAGTCTGCAGTACCATATCATCCATTCAGTTTTTTAATACTAAAAGAGAAATCATACAAACTTTTAGTTTGACTTGACTGGCACAAAAAAAATTAATATATTAAAATTCATGCAATAGAAGTCTATTTTGAATGTAATATGGAATACTTAGAATTTCTGAAAAGGACAAAAATATATTGCATATGAAGACAGTGGCTGTGTATGAAAGTCGGATCCACATGCAGGTGTAGGAGTATCATTGCAGGAGATACCTATAAAAATTATGTTTATTGTTTGAAGCTGAAAACCTCTTGGATTTGTTCAAAGATTGAATTTTCTGTGACAACGCTGACATTTTCCTATGCATCACAACATGTGAGAGGTACAAATTAAGGCAAGGGTAAACATCTCAAGAGTGGTTTTGTGGTTAATTCCTTAGATTTACATATAGATGATCTTTGTCTCAGGCTAGAGATAATTGATTTAATGATTGAGTGACTGTACTGCTAAGGTCATGCAGGTATAAAGACCATCAGGCTGTAATTCTCAGAGACTGAAGTATCAAAAATAAGACACATATTCATGTAATTCAGGGTGACCACAATAATTCAGAAGTGATCCCAGTATCTGGTCCAATAAAAGGGAATTAGATGAAACAATTTCCTTTTCTTTGGTTTCTGTGAAAATATGCACCTACAAGAACTTTAACAAATCTGATTTAATCACAGTTTGACTAGCTCATTATATTTGCTTCACTACCGACTTTTGATTTACATAAATGTTCACTACAGTTTTAATTGCATTTTCCTTCATGTTACATTTTACTGCTACAATCTATGGCTATAATTGAAAGGGACTTAATTTTTAATCAGGGATGTTTTATGTAGGAAATTATGTATCATTTTAATGTGACAAAAATTTGCTGGGTAGATAGAATTCCCAAGATATAAATGCAAAGTTTGCATCTACAAAGTATTATACTGTCAACCAATATGGCTACAGACAAACATTGAGATAGACAGTCCTCTCAGGTTGATAAAGAATTGTTTGCTGGAAAGATTTTACCCCCAAATTTTAAACTGAAAGTTAGGTCATTGCTCTAACAGGCAAGCAATTTTAGAACTATCTAAACAATTTTTTATAACTCAACATGTTTATCTAAATGTGCCTTACAGGGAAGTCCCTGAACTCACATAGGACAATGAAATTACAGCGATGTTCTGCATCATAAATAATTGGACTGTGGAGTAACCTAAAACTAGAACTGTTCATAGGCTGGCACTGGATTCAGTTGTCAGTGCCTTCTTCCTCTGTTTTGAGCAGTCCTGGTTGCACTACATGAAAATATACTTGAATTTCTGAAAATGCTCTAAATTACCTTTATCTGTGTAGAATCTTATGTTCAGTATTTTGCATACACTGTCTAGAATACCCTTTTACAAATGAATCTTTAGATTTTTATTGATAAGCTCAACATTTTAACCTTATATCTACATTCAAGATGATGTATTAATAATAGTTCACTGGAAAGTCATGGAGTTTACTAATGTTCAGTATTATTCAATATTGGGTCAACAGAATTTTTTAGGCACTTGTTTGTGTAATATGAACATTGATTTTATAGCTTTGCAATAGTTTATCCTTTGGATTGAAATAAGCCATTTTTAATCTTAAACACTTTCAGAGTGCTTTTAGAGAAGCAGCCATAAACTAAGCAGAACTACTATCTTTCTTACTGGTGAAAATTATTCTAATGTACTATATATGACCATTGAAATAGGGAAAGAAATAATTTGCAGTTCTCTGAAACCACTACCTAAGAGATTACAGAGCATCTGCAGTGAAATAGAACTACACAGAATACAATTTAAATTTTTTCCTACTAATAAAATGTAATGTTTACTGTTATGGCTTTGTGAAGGGTATTCTACTTACTAGACTGACATGTGAAACATACCAAGAACAATAGTAACTAAATATGTCCTTGAACAGATTTAATTGCTCAGACACAACAGACTGTCCAATATTTCAATTTTTAGGTGAAAAAAAAAGACTCTAGAGAATCTACTAGCATGCAAGTGCATCACTGTAGTTCTTCCACTACTCAGTTCCCTGAACAAAGCCCAACTATTCATGTTTTAAATCCAAAAAGAGGAGTTTAATTATGAAGACTGTAAGGCAGGCCGATGTGTTATATTAATCATTGAGAATGAGAAAATGAGAGGCAGAAAGATTGAACAGTGACTGTCCTCAGCAAATTGAAGAAATTGATTGCATGTTGTGATCCCACTCTACCTAAGCTGAGAAGAATAAGAAAACTCCCTTATGTATAGGCTTATTTCATATGAACAACTTCAGGGTCCTTCCCTTTAAGATGGAAGTAGGCAACATTAGAAATGGGTACTAAGCAGCTATCTTTCAGATATTCAAATTTCAGATGATTACATAACTCATGTAAGTTAACAGGTATACTGACTGTTCCAACACACTTCAGCAGCAAGGGGAGCTGAAGATTTTCCTGAACAGACCTAACAGAATACTGTAGAATGCAATTTGGTCATGGTTCCTGTCTGCAGTACCATGGGAATTAATTTTCAAGTTGTTTACAAAACATTCATCTTTATCACTCTATCCAGCTGCAGAGTACGTAATATCTGCAGTGTCCATTACTTATCTGCCTGAAATTTTTTATGTTAATAGACATTAAGAAGCTAAAAAACTTTAGGAAACAAAATATAGCAGTAGAGTCTAAGCAACAAAAGGAAAAAAATATGGGTGAACAAAACAACAAGCCAACAACAACAAAACCCAACAAAACCCAACCAACTAAACAAAAAAATCCCCAAAATAAAAACAAAAACAAACAAACAAACCAACCAACCAAAAACCAAACTCCAAAACTGTACATTTGGTAGTACCTGGAAGTAAATCCGATTAAGTAAAATCTCCTGAGTTGAAATGCCTTTGCCCACAATGCCATCATAGTCTAAGACTATCATGCTGTAACTATTTTAGCATGGGAAAAAATGAAGAATTATCCTGCAACTCAAAAAGTCTGGTTTAAAAACTGTCACAGTAATTTTAATATCCTAATTCACTACTAAATATCTATAAAATGGAAATAAAAATTCTCTTTTTTTTCCACAACCTCAGAATATCTTTAAACAGTTTATTTAGTTTTTCTGCACGGCTAGTAATTGATGAGAATGAGGTAGCCTTTACTTTTTGAAGTTTTATTCTGCCAACAAAATGTTAATTAAGAAAGTTTTGTTACCCATATCTCTGTTTACCAATAATGAGACAGAGACACTCATCCTACAGTATGTAGGGCTTCCACATGTATGTTGGCCAGAGAAGTACTATTAAAGAAAATATTCCCCTTCTCATGAATAAGACAGGAGGAGTAGCAGGAACCAGCATGGAGAAGACTAGTGTACTTAACAATTTTTTTTACCTCATTGTTCAATAATACTAATTCTTCACACATCTCTCAAGCCCCTGAACCTCAAGGCAGAGACTGGGAAAATTAAATTCCTCCCATCATAAGCGAAAATCTGGTTTGACATCACATGAGGAACCCGAATATACACAAGTCCTTGAGGCCCAACAAGAGGTATCCCAGAGTCCTTGGCTGATGCAATCACCAAGACACTCTCCATAATATTTGAAAAGTCATGGCAGTAAAGCAAAGTCCCAAGTGACTGGAAAAAGGGAAAAATCACACCTATTTTCATAATGAGTATATAGTCAGACCTTGGGAACTACCTTCAGCCAGACCTTCACTTCCATGCCTGATACAGACCACGGAATAGATCCTTCTAGAAGGATTGTTCTGGACTGACTGCATAGGAGGATAAGGGAAGAACTATGACTGTAATCTACCTGTACTTCTGTAAGGTCTTTGATGTGTTCCCCCACAACATTCTTCCCTCTACACTGGACAAATATGGGTTTGAGGGATGGACTGTTAGATGTATGAGGAATTGGCTAGATGACCATGTCCAAAGTGTTACAATCAATGGCTCAAAGTCCAAGATGAAATCAATAATGTGTTGTTGTCCCTCAAAGGTTTCTCCTGGGACCAACACAATTTAATATAAATTATGTAGACAAGAAGATCAAGTGCACCCTCAGCAAGTTTGCAAATGACACCAGGCTGACTGGTGCAGCTGATGTGCTAGAAGGAAGGGGTGCCATCCAGAGGGACTTTATGAGGCATGTGTATGCCTGTACTGCATGCAGCTCTGGATGAGTTTGAGTCATGGATGCTTATTTACCACTCCTTGATTTTTTTCCCCCACATTTGACATGAATGAAAAAGTTATTCTGTGTGAAGTTAGCATTATATGTACTTGGATATGTATACAGAGTATATAATTGTTTATGTACATTTTAGCTTCAGAAAGCAGGTGATGAGTTTGTTCATTATTACAAAACCACAAAAGTTGTCGAATATCTTTATGTTTTAGTCATAGAAACTCAGTAAAATGTGAAAGTTTTGAAGTACAGGAATATTAATTTCACAGGAACTTTTCCAATGTAAGGATAATTGTCCTTTTTCCCATCTAAAAAAACCAAGCAAGAAACCATTTAAGAAAACAAGCAAGCAACCAACCAATCAAAAAAAGAAATATTGGTCAAATTATGAAAAAAATTCTAATTTTTATTTCAATATTGAATCACTTCCTCCCATCTTCTTGCACACATTTACATATCTTTGGTATAATTATGTTAGCACTTAATGTGATTAAATCAAAGTTTTACTTTGCACCACATTTTTACAGTCCTGAAGGTTATGTTTGCTAAGCTAACAGAAAGAAACCTAAATACCTTCAAAATAGAGTTTTCCTTGATCAGAAAATGAAATAGTACAATTCAGCAGATCATGATGACACAAGTAAGAAAAGTAATTAGGCAACAGAATAGTAAATCAAAGTTTAATGTTGAATTCACTGAAAGTACTGCTAAGCTGTTATTATTCAGGGGAAAACCAAACAAACAGGGAGCTAGGCATAGGCATCACAACATTATTTTCCATGAGGTGAACCCTGTGTGCTTTCAGTGTGCACAGGCAGGAGTAACATCCCACACTTTGTGCCTAAAGAGGATCTTTCCAAGCTTCATGTAAATCCCCTGACCCTCCAGCCACTGCACATTCTTCAAACGGACACCTACCTTCAAAAGTGACAGCAAACAATAATGTAACAAATGAGCCTGCAGTCTACACATGTGCAGCATGCTTTACCTAGAATATTTGGATGTGATAGAATTAAACTGACCTCTGTGACAAGGACACCTTAATCAAAAAAGCCAGAATCAAAGGGTAGGTGAAGAGAGGGAAGCAATCTTGATGGGTCCTGTGTTCTACCTTAGCTGCCTGTTGGGTTAGGACATTTAATCTTTCTGTCAATGTTTGCTGTGTATCTCTTTACTCTGATGCTCGCATTTTCTTGGCTCAAAGAATGGTAAAATGTTTTCCATTATGCTTATACAAATGACAGGGAAAAACTACTTGGAGAATTATTATATAGTATACCATGATTAGCCTTGAGGTAGGCTGTACAAAACTTTAATGAATATTGATATTGGAATTAAAAATTCTATGCTTAGTCTTTGCTTTCACATACCACAAAGTTTATCCTGACTTAGGTTGTTGTGGGGTTTTTTCCCTTCTTTTTAATATGAGAAGATATATTTTGCACCTCTTGTGTGTTTTTGTTAATGAAAAAATTATCGAGAAAGAATAGTCAAATCTTTCACAGTGGTCTGGGTATTGAAGGTAATGTAGAAATTAATTGTTTCCTTCTCAATTTTACATGAACACAGTCGACACCCTGTGAAAGCTTTATGGTTTCTTAATTGCAGCAATAAAATTTTAGAAAGCACTACAGGGTACTCTGTATATTTGTCTTGACAGAATTTTGGCAACATATCTTTAGATTAAAGGGAAGAAAAAAGGAAAAAAGTACTGTCATAAGGATATAAAGTCACTAACTTATGGAAATACACACTTCTTACAAATAGGCATTTAAGAGTTGGCCTTGATGACTGAGGAGCTATGAAATAGCTTAATTTTGCATTTTTAAGGTTTTTCTGAAGTGATAGAGTAATTCAGTTAACACACCTTCGGCACTTTATTTGTGATGAGTGTTCAACATAAACTTTTATAATAAACATGAAAGGTAAAATGTATAGATAATTAATATGCAGCTCAATTAGCTAGGATATCAGAATTGTGCTCTAATTCTGACCGGTAGCTTGCTCTGAGACTTTCTGAAGTCCCTACAGATTTACATCAGTCAAAGCTCTATTGCCAAGCTATACAGGAACCATAGAAGATTGTGTATCTCCTTTGTGTAAAAAGAAAAATAAAATCTTCAGTTCTGTGTCTAAATAAAGCATTATTCCTGCAGAAAACAATAATTCATGTTATATGTGGATATACTAAATATACCATGTAAGTTTGTGATTTTTTCCTATATTACATTTCATAAGAATCAAAGTGCTAACATAATTGAGTCAAGTTTCACGATCTATGAAAAGAAATATCAGCTGTACTTCATGTTACTCCCATGAATATTGAAAATCATACAGTGAAACTAGGAAAGATCAGCACATTTTAATGATGATACTGGGAACAGTTAACTAGTTGATGAATAGTTACTATGGTTGTCTAGTTAAGTACCTGGAGTAATTGTCACATTGATAAGTAGTATGGTACGGCTTTCTATGATACAGCTTTCTATCCGATATATAGTCTGCAGTTTAATATTTTTACTTTAAATAATTAGAAACTCTTCCAAAACATTATTAGATCTGAATGATCACTTTTATTTATTCACCTCTTTTACTTTCTAATTCTTTCATACCATATGTAATCTTAAAAAAAATTAAATAAATTGTGTCTTTCCTCTTAATCTTGTTCACCCATTAAGTGGGTGAAGCACAGTCATTTAAGGGATCTATATGCCCACAAAAATGTTTGTTGTAGAAAAGTATTCTGTCTTGAAGCCAGATATTTAATAGCAAATTCCAAGCATTCAAAATCAATGCATTGCCCCTTAAAGTCAAAAGATTTTCTTAAAATAATTTAATTTTTTTGGTTTTGTTTTTGTTTTTTAGATACTGAATTATCGTTACTCAACGAGGTCCTGGTACCTTGCTGTTCTTTGCAATAATGCAAGACAAATATTTTTATTAAAACCAAATCTGACACATTTTCTGATAAGCCCTGATGTACAGATTCAGAGAATAAAACTGTCAGGGGTGACAGCGGGTCTGTCAGCACCTTGGCACATACTGACGAAGCAATAGCTGTTGACCAGACCAAAGTATACCCCTGAGATGGACTGAAAGAGAGGACTGAAAATGGAGGCCCTGATCCTGACAACATACTGATGCATCCTGAAGAAGCTGTCCTGTGGGAACAGAGAGCACTGTCTCATGAGAACAGGAGCACTGTCTCATGAGAACAAGGACCTGTTTTGAACGAGAGTGGTTGGGAAGAACATCAACATGAGAGAAAAATAAGAACAGGTGCTCGGGACTGTTGTGGGAAAGAACTGGGCTGTTTTGAGAAAGAGTAAAGTTGTGGTGAGAAAGTAGAGTTTAGAAAATGCACCTATTAGCTGTAAGAATTCTGGTGTGAAAGTTTGAACTGTCCTATCTGTGTGCATTACGTGTGTTCAAAAACTGTACTTAAGGGGCTGCGCAGCAGCCCCGGGTGGCTGTCCCTGCTTTTTTCTTGGAATAAACTTTGCTGGAACCTTTTTCGTGTCGCTTTGGCCGTTCCGACATTATCAGCGACATAAAACCATCAATCTTTTAGTCTTAAAGTAATGCTATGAGAATTCTTAATAGATAAAAAACTACTCATGATACAGACATGTTATAAACAACAAGTATTATAAATGGTAAATGTGAGAAAGCAGGTCTGCATGTGATAACTTGCTACATAAACAGATTTGTTTGATTCGTTTCCTTGATAAGAAGACATAAATGTACCTAACAGTGCAAACATAAATTTAAGATTCATCGTATGCTTTCATTAGTTTATTATTATGACACTTTGTTTTGGTGTTATAGCATTAGTTTTGAAATGTAACTAGCTCAATTATGGAAACAAATCCTAAAGAATATCCTAAAAATCCCAAAAGAATATCAGTATGGGTAATAATGATGCAGAAAAAAACCCATATTGAGAGATTCTGCTGATGAGTATGATTGTGCCCACTGTAACAGACCCAAAAAGTGAATGTTAGCTACTTTGAAAGTTTTTCCCCTGAAAGATTCTTCTGGGGAAAAAAAAGTAAAAATAACAGCAGAAGCATTAAGGAAAGCAATTTAATTTAGGGACGGTTTCTAAAACTCTTGTTTAAATTCAGTTCAATTTAGTGTTTCACATTAGCAGCTGCTAAATGCCTACCATGTGTCAAAGTATTTGGATTTAATTTAATTTGTATGTCTATCTCCCTGCAATAATTAAATGAATAGCAAGTCAACTTAAAGGAACATTGTTCAGTAGACAAAAAATCACAAAAGAAGTTGAATTGCGTTAAATAAATTGTAATATTGATCAACATAAAACAGTATTGAGTTTAGTATTGCACTCCATGACTTAGTTTAGCTTTCTTTATTAGGTATGTAAATATATTGTAAAGGATTAAAGGAATTAAAATTCTATTGAAGAATCTTAGTTTGAGAAAATAGTTTGTTTCTTGTTTATTTTGATATTCTAAACTTCAGCATTACGCCATCAACTCTTGAAATTATCTTCCTTTGGAAAGTGTGTACCAGTATTATAGTGTGTACATAGAAATATGTTTTAATAGAAGTCACAAGTCACTTCTACAAGTGGAATAGAAGTCCACAAGTGGACTTGTTGAGTTTACTGGTCTTGTTATAAGGACTGGTCTCATCCTGTAGGACCGTGGCGGTGTTGTAAACTTTTGAAAGAAGATTCTTTATCATAGAAGTATTATTTTAATGCCCTGGGCAGATGGAGCTCGTCAGCCCTGTAAGGTCATCCATTTAAGAGAAGGTCACTCTAAACAAACCTACGGCCTGAGGACCTCGCTGCCACTGTCCAAGCTTGCTCAGCCCTGGCAGATGAACCTCAGGATTAAAGGGTGGGCTCAGTTCAGCACACACTGTGTCTCACCTAAAAAATCCATTGCACAGGCTCAAAGGCCTTACCTGCATTTGCAAAGCCCTGTATCACCAGCGTGCTTGTAACAAATGTGGGTAAAGACCTTTCCCTAATCTGGCCATGAGATTATTTTAATGTATCTTTAAGGGCTCTTAATGGTGACATTTTCAAACTCTCCTTCTAACACCATAGAATTCATCATCAGATCATCATCTGAATGACAGAGCTCAGAGGGTCATTATCAGCAGAGTAGAATCCAATTGGAGACCTATAGTCAGTGGCATTTCCCAGGGATCAGTACTGGGTCCAATTTTATTCTCTAGAAGAAATTTCTGTCACATTCACTCTCTTTTAAAGGAAAACCACACAAACCAA
Organism: Manacus candei; assembly: GCF_025592945.1. Lineage (NCBI taxonomy): Eukaryota > Metazoa > Chordata > Aves > Passeriformes > Pipridae > Manacus > Manacus candei. The sequence goes on along the minus strand of NW_026138062.1, from coordinate 29,883,460 downwards.
GTACAATGGTAAGAGTATCATTATTCATAAAAAATATGCAAACAACTCTGAATTTCTGTATTTAAAATTCTTTGGGTGGGCACTGTAGCACTGTTCATCAAATTTTGAAAGAAAACACTTCATGCAGTGGGAATGTGTCTTTAGTAGACTAAGTATGTCGAAGTCTGTTCTCTATGTGGAGGCCAGGTGACACAGAGCAGAACTCTCTCATACTGTTAAAATCTTTTACCATTAAAGGTCGCATGACCCATAAACTGGCCAATTTCCAAAACAAGCTGAAACACTGACAGTTGGCACAGGTCAGTTATGGCAGGGATCATTCCAACAATTTTTTAGTAAGCACAGATTAGTTTCTGTGGCTGAAAATATTATCTGGTACTTGACAGTTTAGCAGCTGTAATCTGTCTATGTTCTGGATAAGTTAGGATTTGTGCACTCAAAATTCAAGAAGCTCATTAAAAAATTTCTTTTTCCCTTTACTCACCTATTTAGGCTTAGCCTCATATTTCTCTCCATATTTACTTTCAGGTGCCTAGGAGTTTTAAGAAGAGACTGTTCCGAGAAAAAGAATTGTTCTCACTCTTACTACTCTGTTGTGAACCAGGTTAAAGGAATAGACTTGCATCTAAGCAAACTTCATACAAAATGTGATCAAAAATGCAAAAAATATGGAAAAGTACTGCAGATGAACTTTTTTTTTCTGCAATAGCCCAGTTGTTAGAGCAGCTGTCCAAAAATGGATAATCCTGGTTTCTGGATTCCACTAAGTGTGAGGGACACACCAAATATTGTCTTGAATTAATTAAAAGTTACTATATAATTTTGGTATCAAAGATTATTAAATCTGGAACTTGAGTTGTGTTTATGCTAGCAAGTTGAAGGTTATTCCCAGAGAAGAATAGATGCACATGAGTTGTACAATCTTAGCCTTGCTTCCTCCTTCAGCCTGAAACACATAGTCTTTCTTACAACATGAACAAGAATAGATCTCATTTCATAATAGTAGAATCTTTGGGAAAATAATAAAGAAAAGTGACAAAAAGCCTCCATTGAGCATAAGCTACAACAGCTTCTGAAGTCACCTGAAATTATGGAACACAGGAGTCTTCATAAAGAGTTTGAGAGAGAAGAGGTTAATAGACAGATTTCCCATGTATCTTGTATGCTTGTGCATTTTTCCAGGAATTATACTGAATGAACAGGAAGAACTGAAGGTGATATTAATTGTTTATTAATTGAAATGAAAGAACAGATTAGGTAGTATAGCTCACATGATTGGAGTAATAATTCACTTTTTTCACTACTCAGTATGATGTAACAATGGAAAAAGAAGTTATTGTTTGTAGTTGGATAAAACTGCTCTGTGGACTGGAAATGCATCAAAATCTGCTGAAAAGCTGTGAGTGTAAAAAAGGAAAAGGGCTTCTAACACAATTGAAAGATACTAAATATTATCAAAATATGGCCTCAAATGAATGCAATGACTAATGAGAGAGACCACAATTTTTGGTCAAAAAATATATTTATCTATTTAAAATTGTAATTGAATAACATACCTAGTAGAATATACACTGCTCAACAGTTTCTTAAAACACATTAGGAATAAATATTTTAGTAAAGAAAATTCAAAGGGAATAAAATCCATAATAACAAGAAGGGACTATTTTAGATACATTAGTACTCATTCTGTAGGTTTTAAAAAATTATTATCTATGTTTTAAAAAATCCACATAAAACCTCACAGAAACAGTATGGTTTTAAGCAGAGTGACTTTCTCTTTCTGACTAATACAAAGCTAAACATCTGAAATTTTCGTAGTGCTCTAAATAAGGTGGTCTTCCCTCTGTTCTTCTGTTGAACATTTGAACAAAGATAAACAATCTTCAGCGGGGATCTGTAGATGGGACATCAAGGTACATGAACATGGTAAAATATTAATGTTAAATGATGCTACAAGAATTAAAAAAGTAACCTTGTAGAGGTTCTCACTTCACAACCTATCCTTATATCTGACTCATCAAATGATCTGCATTTAATTGAAAAGTTAGTGGAAAAGATTGTATAACAAATGAACAAAATGTAGGTAAGAAGCTGCCAATTAATTTGTAAATGAATCTGCAAAATAACTATAAAGAAGCTGTTTAAAATTCTTTGTAGTTTGCATGTCAATGTTCAAATAAAACAAAAGTCTTCTAGAAGGTTTAAGTCTAGGATTTAACTTGAGTGATTATTAAAAATATTCTACAAACTGTATATATGATTATTTTATAACATTCTTGGAAATTACTTTGGTACTGTCTACTATTTTTTACTAGTTTAGCTAATATAAATAGAAGTTATGAGTTATCCCCAAGTATAGTTTCTTTTGTGGTAATATTAATATGGAAAGGGTAGATGTATTATCTTTGAAACTGTTCAGCATTACTAATAATGGCAGCAATGAGAAGAAAATTAAAAAGCCTTTGATCATGAGCATAAAACAGAGAAGAAATTCTTTTTGTTTTAGCACCAATTTTACTCTTCTTCTGAAGAAAAGATGTCTGCTAGTTGAAAAGAAGTCAAAAAATATATTTCTTCATCCAGAATTGCAACTACATGAATGCATTTTTAATAGTTTACTGTCTCAAAGAAATATTTTAGCAAACCACTAGTCTCTTGTTAAAATACCACAGATCTTCTATTCAAATGACTTTTATGCAACAAGCTACTGAAAATACCAGAAGCAGCAGCATCACAAAAAATATGGTATATATAAACCAATATTTGTATTGGGGTCTAATTTACCTTTTTAATTAAACCAAAAAAAAAGAGATATAATTTGAGATATTATTTTTATCTCATGAATTTATATGAAAATCAAAAAATCATTGTAATGAAGTGGTGGGATAATAGGTTAACTTTGAAATTGCATGAGAACTGAATGTCATCCCACTTGATAACTCAAGTCTTTAATGTAAACTTTAAGTTAATAGTGAAACCAGGACAAATGCATATATGTATTCTTTTACCCCACAGTACACGTGAGATAGTTTACTCACAATATATACTCTTCTTATTGTGTCTTCTGCTGAAAGGTAAGAGATTTTACTTTCATTTGGGAACACTGCAGGAGAAATACGGGTGAATATTGTGAAGGGGCTGATTTTTGGTAATTATTACCTGTTAGGAGAATTTTGAATCAAATACCTCGGTTTTGCTAAGTTGAAAAATGATGATATAAAAAACCCAACAAAACCCAAACCAAATCCCACCAACCCAAGTTATTCATCATTACGGTGTATTAAAATCCTAAAAAATTAAAATGTGGGTGCAAATCTATCTGGTGTCAACTATGTCTTTAAAACTGTCTTATTAAATGCGCCCATTTATTTTAAGAGTCCTTTAAAAAATTCATGAGGTCTTTCAATGTGGCAGAATAAATTAAATGCTTGGAAAAAATAGTGGAAAACATCTACCTACCTTTAACAATAGGAGGGCTGACATTTTGTATGAAAAAGTGAAGACTTGAAGTTTTTCTGATGGGTCTAAAAAAATCCAGAATCTTCACTCTGAAATGGTTCAATGCTGGATACTTTAGAATACAGTAGACAAAATTATATCTTATTATATAATTTCTTCTTTTACTTTTTATATTACTAAAGTTTCTTTCCAACCCCCAGGTGATACACGCTGATTTATATATACCCACTTGACACTAAATTTCCTTCAAAAACTCAGCTTTGTTATTGTCAAAGTTCACTAGTATCAATATGTAGGTAAATTTATACAGGCAAAAATTTTCATCTGGAGTGCTTCAAGACCTCACTCAAGCTACTGTGAAATCATTTACTTCAGAAGGATTTATTATATGCCTAAAATTTAGATGTAAATGAAACACCTCAGTTGGATAGATTGCATAGACTATACCCTGCTCAGAGTGACTAGTGGTGGCTGTGGTAGCCCTAATTGCTCAACAGTGCTTTTCATGTAATTGTGTGATTGAACCACTACTTCTAAATAAATGAGAGGCCATCTCTTAACAGTTGTATCTCTAAGTTTAAATTTCTATCTGAAAATTCCATATTTTCAGTACAATTTTTGCAAGCATTTGCAAGTTAAGCAGTGTATCATACTTTTTCATTTAAATGAAGATATTTCTTTTTGAAATTCACATCACGTGTGCAAATGTAGATAACCTTAAATGCACTTTCTGTGCTCAGGGTCTTCCTCTCATCATTTAAACTTTTGTTCCTGAGTGGATGAGCTTCATATGTGGCATCCTTATGTGTATAAGTATCCACTGCTGGTAGTCTAAAATTGACTCACGCTCTCAACAAAACCTCTCTAGTCTTTCTAGATATTTTTAGCCAATTTAATAATCTCCAGGCACCAAATGTGTGCAGTAACTATCTGGGGATGACAACAGATGATGCTTGTCATCTCTTGTACACTTGAAACCTGTGTCTTTTATATGTAACTAATTTTATTTTTCTTTTATTACTTCCTGAATATATCATCTAGGTGGAAAATTTGTCAATTACATATTGAGATGTTACAGTTTAATCTTTCTTCTTATGCAGTGTTGACCCATCTAAGTGCTATGACTTATGACAAATAGAAAATACATTTATTAATATGAAATGGTTGGGAGACATAGTTAAAATGCAAGGAAAAAGTCTTTCTAAACTAAAAATAGATTCTTACACTTAGGTCTTGATTACTTTTTAATCTGTATATACACTCTTCAGCACATCTTGATTTGGCAGAAGAATATTAAAATTCTGCTTTTGTTTATAGGGCATGCCTGCATTGTATCTAGAACTAGATCATCAGTTTGAGCAAATTACATTCTATGTTTATTAACGTGAACTCCATATTTCTAATAAATGCACTTTGAAGTTTCTAATATTAAATGGAACATTAAAAACCCTCATAAAACAAAAAAATGGATGTTCAAGAGATTTGTCACGACTTGCCTGTTACTAGATTCTGTTACTGTGAAATGTCAGATGTTTGAATGCTTGTTAAATAACCACAGAATTAGCAAAATTATTACCCTGACATAATTGAAGGGACATATGCAAAAGCAAGTGCCTCTTGCTTAAGGACTGCAGAAGACAATTCATTTCCAGTCCAATGCATGTTGCAGTTTGATTTAGGATGAGAGGAGACAGAAACAAGTTATGCAAAATTACTGTTTGGAGTACATTGGCCAATAAGAATATCAGAGAATATAGAAATGTGATCATCTGGAATTTGCTTCTGGGAAGGTTACACTGCCCTCTTAAAACCTAAATTGAATATTTCCTTAACTAACAATAAAGAGAACAAAGTTAAGCTACATTATCAGACTTAAAAAAAAAGTCCAAGTTCTAGCTTTTGTGTTTGCCAGATATGTGTACATATTTAATAAAATTTACCGCTATGTGGAAGATCACTGCACAATGAGACAATTAAATTATCACATAGAATCCTGAACACATTTCATCCATGCCAGCTCAATTGAGTGGCAGTGTTTTTATTTTCCATAGATCATCATTACTAAATCTTAGGGATTCCTTGGTTAGATCCCAACACAGATTTGGAGAGGGGACATTTGTTTTCTTAAGAGGCAATGCAAACTTCATGTTTGCTTATCGTAGGCATGCACTGGTGTCAAACATTCCTATTAAGTACATAGTAATATGTTGAATGGGCTGCTGTCTTGCAAACTAAGGTTGGTTCACACTAGAGTGCACAGTATGGGGTATAAACATTATGAGTTAGGGATCTGTCTGTAGTTGCAGGGCTGTGATCTAGCGGGGATCATGGAGACAGGGTGGGATGGTTCCCATGACTGGAGTGCAACAATTGAGGGATGAAGGTTCCTTGGGAAGGACAGGCTAAAAGATGAGGAGGTGGAGTTGTGTATGTGAGGGAACAGCTGGAGTGTATGGAGCTCTGCCTGTGGATGGATGAGGAGCAAAGGGCTTATTGGTTAGGAATGAAAAGAAGACAAGTAAAGGTAACATTATACTGGGTTTCTGCTAAAGGCCAGGAAGAGCAGATGGATCAAGAAAAATAGGAGAAGCCTCACATTCACAGACCCTGGTCCTCACGGACCACTTCCACCACCCTGATATCCCCTGGAGAGACAACACAGGAGGACACAGCAAAGAACCTGTCTTCATCACTTTGCACCCTACCTTCACCATGACAGTGGCTGAGCACTGGAACAGGATGCCCAAGGCAGTTGAGGAGTCTCCATCCTTGCAGATACTCACAGGTTACCTGGACATAGTCCTGAGTAACCGACTAAAGGTTGTCCCGCTTGAGCAAAGGGGTTGTTGGACCATATGACTTCCAGAGGACCCTACCAACCTCAGTCAATCCATGATTCTGTCATTTGCAACACCTCTTTAAAAATTTCTTTAGTGCTTTACTCATTTTCTTCTGGATCTTTTCTTTTACTATATGCATGTCTTGTTTTATTAATTTATTTTATCTGAAAGAAATTGTGACTGTTGTTGCACTTCGGTTTTTTTCCCCCTTTTTTTTCACATGTATTAAGGATCCATGTTTGAAACTGTTTTATATGTATAATTAATATTCTGCACAATAAAGAGATAGTTTTTGAAAATGTTAAATTCAGTGTTCATAATAGAGTAACATAGTGTGGGACTTTTGAAAATAATGACTGAATCCTTTAGCTTCAGTCTAAGTCTATCCAGAGCTTTCTCAACATGTTTGGACCAGGTCAGCAAATGACAGTGAATGATAACTGATCATCACAGTTTTGGCAGAAACAGATGAATGACAAATATTCCTTCTTCGTAATTTTTTTAATATTATTATTTTCCTAAGAACAAATGGAATAAGAAAAAAATACAAATAGAAAGTTCAGTGCTGGGTTATTTTTTTAAAAATATATTGCAGTAAGATAGATTTTAAAATCTTATAAGAATACATCTTACAGTTATCTGCAATTGCAACTACTCAGTAGGAAAACATGTGAATAAAAGACCAAGTACAGATCAAAAAAATAGTCAATCCAAATTAAAATATTAATCCTTTATATTCTAAGTGGATAATTATGTGGACAATTAAATGTCCTTACTCAAAAAGATTCAGCTTTATCTCATTTTTGAAGATGCTACTGTTGCTCTTTCAGTATGCAACATAAAGGGCTGAGGTGACCTCCACAGACAGGAGATATCAACAAAGAAAATATATTTGTCAATGAGTACTTTATAGGGATCATGCTCAAGACTGATCACTGACTGCAGTGGTAAAATTTATCTCTATGCTTTATAGTCAATGCACATGAATAGGCACCTTCGAGGGGGACAACTTATCTGACTGGCAAAAGAGGACTAAACTGGGTAACTGAGTTATTCACATCTAACTGTAGGTGTCTAAAGTTAGGGTGGATACATTTCAGTTCAAACATTGATGATATCAACACCAAGTTTTATACAAATAAAAAAATAATAAATTCCCGTGTATGTAAAAATCTCACATTACTGAAAAGAAATTCTGGAAAACTGATTTGATTCTTGAATGAGAGAGACCTTGTGCTTTCTCTTCTGAGTTTTAGAAGAACCTATGGATAGAAGAGGCCATTGAGAGGGACTAGTTGACAGTTATATGACATCTAAACCAATTTCATCATTTAAGCATCAATGTCCTAAAAAAATGCAAAGGTTAAATGTGCCAGTGCTCTGCATATCATTTCCCTAAGAGAAGAAATTATAATTTTAGTAAAACTACCAAAGAAAACCTGCATAACTCAGTAGAAAGAGCAGTCATTATGCAAAAAAAAAAAAAAAAAAAAAAAAAAAAAAAAAAAAAAAATCCTTCAGTTACACACAGCAGAACACAAGCCAAAAGACATGACATTTAAGCTTTAAAATGCTGCTGTACATACCATCTGAGGTTAGAATCCAATAAGGACAAGATTAACAATTTAATTTTGTTGTTCATCATTTGTCACAGAAAGTTACATCTACAGTCCTATTTGTTCTCAAAGGTTTCAGAGACAAACAAATAAATATATTTATGTTATTTGGGCATTTCCTCTAATGTGACAAATTTTCCCCTAATTTCATGACAGATATAATTATTATCAGACACTTCTTTTTGTCCAGTCTGGAGATTCTAGCTTAACCTTTAGCATGACTCCTAGTAGCAGATGCTTAATGACAGGACATATCAACTCTCTTAACAATTCCTTGCTTAAGGTTATATTGCATAATTTATTCTGTCAGTTAGTACAGTTTAAATTAGAGTAAATGGTGTGACAGGAATGTTAAAATGAATGTCCAGTGAGAGATGCAGGCTTGAGGTCAAAGCTAGCAATAGGGTCATTCAGTGAACTGAATTTTGACTTTTTTTTTTTAAATGTTCTTAGGCTTGCACAGACGTATGCTCTATGATGATTTTGGTACATAACTGAGAAATTTAAGTTTAAAATATACTCAAATTTTTGTATTTATTTTTTTTTATTCCATCTTCTTCTCCTACATACATCTTCCCTACTTCATCTCCCTGATTGATGCTTCTGCTTAAGAAATAATTCAGGGGAATTGTTTGAAGACATGGGAGCAAATCTTAACATGAAATTCTTTGAATTCCTCTAAACTTTATATCACTGGGAAGAAACAAGCACAAGGCCCATATGCTCATTTAGTTGTTTCTTATATATTTTAAACTCCCACAAAATAATAATGCACTGAATAAAATGTTTAAATATAAACCACCATCCACTCAAAAACTAAAGCCAGAACAAACCCCATCATTTTCAGTAGAAGACTGTAAAATATTCCATCAGGATAGACATACCATATGAAATCCAATACGAGTGCTGTTGATTTCCTGACTAGTGAGCAGTATCTTCATGGCACAGTGGGGTACCATACTACAGGACACAGCTCTGAAACATCTAACTAAATTGCTGAAAGCAGTTCAGCTGAACAAGCACCCTATGTGCCTCAAGATATCCCACTTCTCATCAAGGTCAATTAAACCTGTGTTGAGTGCTGTGCTAACATACCTATGTTTCTGTTGGTAACCTAACTAGCCTATTTAGATCCACCTAAGGTATCTCTTTGTACCAGGGTGCTGGGCAAGTATACAGAGGTTTGATGCACGTAACACTCATTGAGACAGAAAGCACTTTACTCAGTGGAGAATCTGCTTCCTTCTCTAAGAGCCTGATGCTCACAGTTCATTGAAGCTGATGTTAAAACTACTATTGGCTTAAAAGGAAAGAGAGCCAGACTTTGTGGTTTTCCAGAGGTGAGTATAAAGCTGCAGAGAGAGAATAAAGTCAGGGCACAAGCGGTGCAATGGAGGAGAAGGAAAACCATCAAATACTGAATATTTTCTTTTTATCTTCTCCATGAAAGAAAGATGGCCCTAATATAGCTATTAGACTAGTAAATGGGAAATGCCAGCTTCCTCAAGCACTTATTGTTGTTACTAGGCATTTTAATGACTCCATTTAGCACTGCAGCATTTCTTTTGCTCAACACTGACTAATAACATGCTGAGATAGTTACATGCTTTGCAAGTGGGTTTTATTGAAGAATGGAAAGGTGAACGCCTGGGGATTTTACTCTTAAAACTGTGGAGGATGCATTTTGGATACAATGTTTAAAGAGGAAAAGAAAATTAAACCGAAAAGGTTAGCAAGGGAGATTAAAGGTGAAGGAGAGAAACAAGGGGAGAGCTAATGAAGAAAATTATATGGATTGAGAATTACTTTGAAGAGCAACTAGAAGCAGATAATAAATCACAGTGCTGTAAGCACACAAAAGCTGAACAGTAAAACCAGTCATGTAGTAGAAATGGCACAACACACTTTTCATAAAGGTAAAGTGTTACCTGCAGTATGTTGAATACTGCAGCTTCCACCATTTTAAAGTAATTTCCCAACTGTACCTTTCTTTCTCTTCTCTTTATTCTAACATGGTAAACATGCTTCAGTGACACTAGAGCATCTATGCAGTTCTATCTGCAGCTCCTGCAAATTCAGGCCCTCAGGAGCTGTACTACTGTCTAACCTGTCAGAGGCTGACACTTGCTAAATGCATATGAATCTGTGTCTAAGCATGTAGGAATTGTATTGACACACCCCGTATGTTACTAATATATAAGGGTACTGTTATTACAGACTTAAACTATCTACACATGATTTATTCATCTTTTTTAATATTAATGCCTTAGAAAGGGAAAACAGCCCAGGCAATGTAAGAAAAATCTAAAAAACAAAAAACCAAAAAACCTTCACCACCACTGGATTTTACCACAAATTTGTGGGTTTCTGTTTTTTTTTTTTTTGTTTTTTTTTTTTTTTGGTTGTTGTTGTTGTTGTTGTTGTGTTTGTTTGTTTTTTAGTATATTAATATTTTATTATTTGCACTAATCATCCCTTCATAGCCTTTATTTTTTTTTTATTTTCTGTCAGAATTTTTAAGATTAATAGTTCAAGCATGAAAAAAATTTCTAAAAGGGCTCTTTTTAAAAAATGGAGAAAATATAGAATGCCTCTATTTCTTTGCAAAATCAATTCTTTTTCACCTATAATAAATGCATGTATGTGCAAGTATTTTTGCGCACTGTTGCACCTGAAAGATTGGTCACTGTAGTAATATTTGATTCACTGTTAATATTCACACTAACTAAGTAGGCATGCAAACAGTTTTGCAAACATACAGAATACTGTTAATCAATAGTCTGCTTCTGGAATATTCTTCTGGAATTTCTACTTTAGAAATCTCCATCTTTTCTTGTATATACACATATCTGTATTTACTAGATAAACATATTTATGTACATGTATGTGCTCTATATTCTGTATGTTTGCATGGAATGCTTCTGTAACTGAAGAACTCTCTTTGTATTTGAAGTACATGGATTTAACTAGACTATCCACAGACAAGTACAATCTTATTTTGTCCATATTCTATATCCCTATAAGCTGGTAAGGGGTTTCAATATTATTTTTTGATAATTTCTTTTGCTGACTGGTGTGGAGAAAAGCTAAGCTGCTCAGACAATGAATTCATCCTTCTTTATCCTTCTCTATGAACAATCTTAGCAATGAAGGAAGAGATCACCTTTTGTTTTGAGGGGAAGAATTCTACCTTAACCAGCAGCTGATCAATTAGCATTCTGACGTCTGTGAGTAGCAGTAACTTTTTTTCATGTCAGGATATTTCATTTTCATTCATTTATTCTCCACTTTCAGTCACCTTTCTTCCAGATGCAGTGATAACTGCTACAAATGGTGCTGCTGCAGATGGTAAAAGCAGTAGACGTGAATCACGTGTTCAGCATATTGCTCAGCACAAGCAGTTTCTTTAGGAGCCATGGGAGTGTCTTTTCCCAGTTTGTAACTAAGGATTGTGCTTCTCAAATCTGTATATTCTGTGGGATTGAGTCCATAAATTTTAAGTAAAAAAAAAAAATTGACAGTACTTTCTTATTGCAAAAGGTGAGAACATAATCAAACCCACTTAATCTCAGATTCATCTTGGCATTTTTTGACATCATCTGAAATTTTCCCAAGGAACATTTCCCTCTGATAAATGAAATCTCCAAAGATGAAGAGTGAAAATGTTTTACTCATAAGAGTTTTCTTAACCCAAGGATATTAAATCTTTGTTCCATCCTGCCTATGATAGTGCTGCACAAACAATGCAACATAATGTAGTCAATTAAACTTTGTACTGTAAAGTTAATTGAAAATGTAAAACATGTATTACACCATGCATAGTAAGTGATGCTCACAGACATTTGAAAAAGAAAATCTGTTGATACTACTTCATAATCTTGCATCTTATTTACAAATAAATTTTTATCTGGTTTTATTTTTGGGTGTAAAATTTGTATTAAAAAATTTGGTTGAATCCTGACAGTTGTAAGAGCAAGGAGATATATCTTAGAACTGGAAACCCATTTATTATGTAAGCACCTGAAATAAGCACACATGAAACATGCACATGCAAAATTTTTGGTTCTCTGAGCCCGAATCAGTGATCAAGCCTTTTTAAATGCAAACTGGACATACCTTTCAGAAGCTGACACAAAAAAGGCAATGAATTAAAGCAAATCAATGTTATAGATTCCAATTACTTAGTGTCAGAGGGTTTATGAGGAGAGAGCAAAGAACTTTAAACATAAGAATTTTCTACAGACCTTATCTGAATGAACTGCAATAAAAAATAAAATAACCTTTCCAATTTCAATATCTTGCACTGATAGTAGGATACTTTCTGCTGTAATTTCTGACTGCACTTCAACTTTATTTTGAAAAGAGGAATGTTTGAAGAAGTCTTGTGAATTTGGATGAAATTTTTGAGAACCATGGGGTTTTTTCTTTGCTAGAACAGACACAAGATACAGAGAGAATTATGTCTGTTTTATTACTCTCATCTGAATGACCATTGTTTGCTTTTCTACAACTTTTTACTTTGGTACCTGATAAATGCCATTATCTGTTTAACAAAGCAGAATTTTTAAAATTAGGGATTGATCTTAAAATCCACTGTGTTTTGAAAAATTCAGAGAAAAGGAAGTTGATGTGTAATGTTAAAGATTTGGATTCATCTTTCAAAAATGATGTAATCTTCTTTATTAAAGAAAGTTTTTGAGCTTTCAGGTAATTTAACTTATTCATACTGTCATATAGGTGCAAAAATGATAATAGATCTCATTCTTGGAGCATAGTTTTGAGCTCTCACCAGTGATACTGCTCTTATGGGTATTAAAAAAAAAAAAGAAAAAAGAGAAAAAGAAAAAAAGACTCATTTACTTTTTATTTTTCTAAAATATTCAATTTCACTTCCTTTTTATGAAAGTAATTTTCAATAAAATTATAGGAACAAATCAAAGGTATATATTCTCACAGCATCTTAATTTTTCAGAGTTTTATGATCCTGTAATTAATCATATTTTTATAATTTTTCTTATGAATTCTCTTTATAGGGCTTGAGCAGCAATGTTCCTGGTAATTAAATAAATAAATAAATACATACATAAATACATAAATACATAATGATCCTTAGAAATAAGGATAGCTTGGAAAACTTCACATTTTTTATAATATCTTCTAGCATTCATCAGTAACACCTGAGAACAGGTGATTATCAGAAAAATTGCTCCTCCCCAAAATCCTGATTTTCATCTTGCCAGTCATACATTGACCTAAAAATGGAGAGAAAGGCCGTTCCTCACTTCTATTTGCAGATATACAGGAGGAGACCATTGTAGCCCCATTCAGCTTCCAGCAAAGACATTGTTAGATGACTTGCTACAGAAGAACAACAACTACATAAGTAGCGCTTTTCAGAGCAGAAACATTTTTTGTTACTTTTTTTCATTCACTTAATGCTGTTAATAGTCATCAGCCCATGAATTAATATTGCTATAGATGGTCATAACCATTATAATATGTTCATTCATTATGTGTTACATCTGAGAAATGTTCTATATTCTTGATATTCAAGTGCAAAGATCTGCTCCCAGACTGCTCCCTAAAGAACAGAACTATAACTGAGTGCAACAAGATGAAAGTGAATAAACAGAGCACATAGTGTAGTACAGAGCACATACTTTTAATTCCACAATTTCTTAGCTTATAAAATTTTTGATAGAGTTTGATTTGTGGTTCTTCTAGATATATTGGTAAGAAAGCTACTGTATGATTAATAGGATTTGGAGTTTGGAACATGGCATTTTCACTATTTATAGTTATGGACTTGATATTTATAATACCACATATTATTTATAAAAATATTATTTTCTGATTTTTCTTGGCTTAGTGTATTAAATAAGTATTTTTGCCACCATGAATAGTTAAGTAAGTGAATAATAGCTGCTTTTATTTTGTAAAGCTGGATTACTGTCTCACCTGATAAAAAAGTTTAATTTAAATGCTGATCCATCACATATTTCATGTATTCATTATGATTAAGTGAGCCAGTGGCATTTCAGATGGCATGTATCAAAGCTCTGAGGGAACTAGCAGAACTTAATGATTCTGACCATCCTAACTTGGGATCCAAACACACACACAGATGAACCAAGGGACTTCATCCTGGGCATGTATATGTGCAATTCACTAGTGAATTTCAAACTGGACTAGCCAGCAAAGAGGATGAGACCTGCATACAGGGTAAGTGGGTCCAGGGTCTGGATACGGATACTAGATGTTTTGAGGACCCCTGCTAATGTTCAAGGGACCTATGTATGAGTGTGTTTGTGCATCTAGATAGTGTGGGGACGTGTTTACATTTGTGAACTTCAAACCTGATCAGTCAGAGATGAGGAGCAGAACTTGGCCATTTCTACTTACGCTTTATGAGCTCTGGCAGTACTACATGTGTGTGCTGCTAAATGCAGTGCCCTGTCAACACCAGTCTCTGTGGCTGTTAGTACTGGTGTCCCATGTGCATATGTTTCTTTGGAGAACACACTCAGCCTTGAAACTGGATGAATTTGCAAAGGAGAAAGCAGCAGTCTCATCTAACATCCTGGGACTGAGACTTCTGTGTCTCAGGGTGTGCAGGCTGGGGTCCAGACGTCAGGAAGTAAGAGTCCCTGGTCCTCAAAGGCTGCTGGTTTCAGTAGCTTTCCTAAACATCTTTAATACTGAATGGAAGTAATTTTAGCTTACCTTTTTGCTGTCATAGAGACTGTCTAGTAGCAGGTAACTACTGCTAAAATTTATTTCAGCTTTAGTTTAACTTGGTACAATCATGTGCTGTGATTCCCACTGTTAGTAGATAGCAATTACAGGTAGCTATTTGTGTGACATAGCTGTCTACTATTGCAGAATAAAATATCACAGCCTAGTTCGATTGTGCCAAGCTTAGGTAAAAGCAGTTTGTGTAGGAACACTAGAAGAATAGAGGAAATTCAGAATTAGAATGGTGAAAAAATTTATGGTAAAAATCTACTTTTTCTACCTTCCAGAAACACGGTGTTTGAAGACAACTCCTATCCTGAACTCCCTCCTAACCTGAATTATCCTATGAACCAATGGACTTATTCATAGCTAATTAATTAGTATGAACTGATGGAAAGGCACTATGGAATAATTTAGCATGTGTAATTTATTCTCTAAATTTTTTTCTTAGTTGGTTGAAGCAAAGTATAATTTGAGGGTGTAAACATTACAATAAAATGAATTAAAAGTATGTGCTCAGATATATGAGTAAGTTTACGGTTTTACTTCACTGAGAACATTCCTTCTTTCATTCTGGTCGTGGTTATGTATATTGCAGAGATTTTCAAAAATTACTTTTTTCTTCCACCTTCTGCATTTACAGACTCCTTTCTGCTTGAGATGAAGATGATTTGGGCATGCATAATTTCTCTAGGGCTGAAGGGGGGTCACCTGGAGTCTATACACATAAATCAGGAAGTGTCTGTAGGACAGCATTATGGAAAGTGCTCTCAAATAGTTTCCATGAAATTAATATGACTGGAGTTCTCCCTGAAGTGTGTGTATGCTAATGTGCACACAATGGGAAACAAATGAGGGGAGGTAGAGATCTGTGCACAGAGCAAGGATTGCAATTTCATTGGGTTCAAAGAGACATGGAGAGATGGTTCACACGGTTGGACTGCTGCTGTGGAGGGGTCACAGGTTCTTCAGGAAGAATAGACCAGGGGAGGAAGGGAATTGTCTTTTATGTGAACAAAGGGAACAGAGGGAGTACATGGACCTTTGACTATAAAACTTTTTTTTTTTTCTCCTACCTCTTTGCCTTTCTGTCTGTCTATCTCTGTCCTGTGTGGGAGATATACAAATCTGACTGCACAATGTTCTGGTCACCCTGTTCTGTCTGACCACACTTTGAGCAGGAGTGCTGGGTTAGACAGCCTCCACAGGTCACCTTTCTCATCATATAATCTGCAATCTGTCCAGAAGAGCCCCCCCCCGCCTGAGTCTGTTTGAAGACACAACTGTCTTCAGATAATGAAACATTTTATACAGTAAATTTTAAAATAATTTTCCCCTTCTTTTTGTTTGCTTTGCTTTGTTCACCCATTTCATACTTAAAGCTTGAAATTGATGTGTTCTCTTGCAATAAATTTTATGGAGTAGGTCAGGAAAACACATTTAATTTGACATATTTGAAAATTTGTTCTCTCAACCTGTTTTATGGTGCTATGAGGTGTTTGCTCTAAAGGAAGGCTTTTGCTACAGTGTTAGGAGTGTTTACAAATGCACACACTCTGTGAACACATTTAAAAACAGAACAAATGGAATGTTTCAGATTGTTCCAAAGACTGTAAGCAATTCAAATCCTTCAACAAAAAAAGTATGTGACAGGAGAAAAGGTGAACAGGATGACTGGGGCTAAAGCATAATTTCCATATATGAGGAACAACTAGACTCAGATCAGAATTTCAATGTTGAAGATAGATGAATTGCAAGTGGCATAGAAAAGCGGAACATGCAGTGACAGTTCTTTGCATTTCCATAGTATGAGCTAGCTGAAGCTGGCCCTAGCAGTAGTGGATTCAAAATTTTATCAGACTAACACTGTGCATTATGCAAAGTCTTTCAGAATGAAGAAGGTTGTCCACATGCCTCATCTAAGGCCCATGTTGCAGTGAGCAAACATGTTTCACCATGGCAAAAGGTATATGCCAAGTATGATGGTTAATGGGCAGAGACTGTAGATGGAAGAAGTGAGACTGACTGACTGAACAGCTTCAAAATACCATGAGAAATAAAAAGTTTACTACAACTTGGAAACTAGCCACCTGAGCTCCTAGCCAATAATAGTAACAAAACAGCAAGGTAAGGAAGGAGACAAATAAAAATGAACAGCAAACATCATGTACTCTGGCAGGAAAATCAGTAAAGGCATCAGAAGCTGTGCCTACAGCAATAAACAGGCTTATGTAGCAAGTGTTGATGTGAAGATATGATAGATTTTTACTGTGCCTAGACCTGTACATGCTACACTCATAGCCTGCCTGCTGACTATGCATAACACATCACCTTCCAGCATACTGTATTCATGGTCAGATACTAGAGACCTCATAATAATGTACTTTTATATAGAATTTTAAGTAAGTACCCTTGAGTTTGTGTACATAAGAATTTTTTAAAGGTATAAAAAGGTAGTGTAATTTGTTTCACAGTTTAGCTGTCATGCATTACAATCATACTTCTTTTGATATTATTTTTGCCTTAGGATTATAAAACTGTCTTTCTCCTGTAATCATTTGGTTGGCACAACAGCCTTTCAGTTCAAGTTAATAGTAAGGTTTAAATGAGGATCAATTTTCAGACACCTTGACTGTCTTTTCCCCTGCAATAGAAATATTTGTGAATATGGGTCTTTTAACATCCCTGTGTTATGTATTTTAAAAAAAATCCAAATGTGAAAGATAAAGCCATGAAAAGATAGCAACAGGGTATGTTTTCACCATTTTAAGAAACAGTAATCAGTAGAGTAAGGTTTATGGGATAGGTTAAATAACTAATCTTTAAGGAGTTTGCTTCAAACACACACGTTCTAACTTCGTAGGTGCTTGCATTTCCATCATTCTCTCTGCTTTTTCCAGCATGTCTTTCAATGCATTACAGAAATTGTCTTCAGGGCAGAGTGTTCTCAAGGAACATTTCCTAGCATTATGGTAAAACTGTTTATTTTTTAGGAAAAATAAGTTGTATAAATAAGTTTGACCTTTCCAGAATTCAGGTTTTAGAGAAAAAAAGTTTTTTTAAATTATATGGTTGCTCACTGAATTGCTCTATATTTCTGACCCTCAAGTCCTCTTTCCTTTTCACTTCTCTACAGCAATGTTTTGGGCTAATACTGTGGTTCTTAATGCCTCACTTTACTGTTTGGAGGGGGAAAGAAATAAAAGATTTTTATGACAGCACTTTCTAAATACCTCTGTGGCTTCCATGAAACTCACTTTAAAAAATAAGCTACACAGATCCTTTTTCTATAACCTTATTTTAGAACTATTCACAGAAATGACTGACAGCTAATAGCTCTAATGTTTCCATAATTTTCTGGTGCAGTAAATGTCAATGTAATCCAACCAATCACAGAAACTTTTAACTAATCTTTTTTAGTTCTTTCCTTGACATTTCCCCCATGTCAAAAGTGCATGTACACACACACACACCACTCTGGGACATTAGTAGGCAAACTCTTTTGCTAGCTGTAGGATCTGACTGTAAATTTTAAATGAATTCCCTCATATTCCTTTCTATCTCAAGTTTTTTCTACAGTCAAAAATTCTAATAAACTAATTCAAAATCTTTGCATGAAAATACATGCTTTGAGAACTTCATTCAGGAAACTTAAATTACAGTATTCAATCTGATCCATGGCAAAAAACACAAATAATAAATCTTGTGCAAATACAGAATGTATTAAATTTCAGAAGGTTTCAGTAAACAGTAGTTTAAGAGAGAAACTTTGAAAACCAGCAACTATAAGAAGGAATGGCTTAGGTATCCTGCTTATGGAAATGGTGTGTAATTGATTCATTATGCATTGATGAATGACAAATATTCTCTTTTTGTTAGAACTAACTTTGATTATCTGTTGTGTGCTACGGGGGAAAGTAAAACATCCTGTAAGCATGTACTGAAAGTAAGTCTGATTTCTGTAATCTCTTACCAACTTCTTCAGTTCATATGTACCATCTAGATACCTTCTTCACATATATTGCTTAGAACTGGAAAGGAAATAGCTAGAAAATTATTATCATCATTATCTTCTGAGAAGTTGCTGCACTGTAACAGATGATACTTCTTAAAATTTCATATAAAGATATGGTCAAAATTCCTTGTAAAACTTAAGGTAAATAGAATATACCTTGCAGGACAGTGTACTTCAAAAATTGTATCACCACATTTTGATATTTTTATGATGGTAGCAACACATAAAACTTTTCCACTTCTGTGCTTCTTGAATCCTGGTTTGCAGTGTCAGCAAAAAGAAAGAAATAGTGCAACCCTGGTATTTATTTTTGAGTCGGTACAGGAAAAGATGTAGAGTACAGGAAAAGAGAATCATAAGAAATAAAAACAAGAATGTTTGTGGATTTCAGCCATAGTGCCTCAAAATTACAGAAAATTGGTAGAAAGTTGTCTTAGATTATATATTTCCAAAAAACCGCACTTCTTATACACTATTTTTAATAAGGTCTTTTGTTTTTCCTTTTAGTTTGTGTTCTAAAAACTTGTTTGCCTTGCAATTCTGTAGTAAATGCTAGATTTCTTCACTACAGCAGGTACTCATACTAGATGCCTGTTCTTGCCATATCCAGTTAAGTTACTAAGCTAATCTTATGACAGTTATTAGAGCTAGAGAAAAGAAACTAACGTTTTCTACATTCCTGATTTTCTTAGTTTTATAACTATTTTTTTTTCTGAAGTTAAGTTTTCCACTAGCAGAAATCAAATTTCTCTTTGCTTTGGAGGCAGAATTCTGCACCTAAAGCAAAGAGAAGGTTCAGAGCTATTAATGCCAGCTGAAGCAACACATTTCTCAGCAGTTGATTATTAAGCTGAATAATGCCTTCCAAGAATTCTAATTAGAAAAGCCCACTGCTCCCTAGGAACTACTCCCCACAATAAGGATGATAACAAGCAGGTATATGCTCAGGACCTCTTCACTGTGCACTCCCCCAACAATGAAAAGCGTATTCATAGTTAACTATAAAGAGTGGAGAAAAAACCACACTTCAGCCTCCATTAGTAAGGGTCTACCTAACTGATTTAAGTGACTTGCACAGCAGAAACAGTACAACTTCACCTACCTCTTTTTCTTCCTCTTGGCTGGCTGCAAAATGATAGTCACTAAATTAGAATGTGTCTAAACAGGCTGTGTCTATGCTGGATCCACACATGTTTTCTGACATATTTACTGCGGTTTTGAAAAATGTAATTCTAGGACTGCTCATTTAAAATAATTTTGGGGAAGAAAGACTACTATATCACCAGTAAAGTCTGAGCATGATGCCTTTCTGGAAAAACAAGTTGTTTTGTTCTGCTTAGGTTTTTTTCAGTTTTGTGGAACTTACATGATTAAAGCTTGATTAAACATTTTGCCTTGTTTTGTTCTTTTTGGTTAAAGGTGATCTTGATAAAAATGTGGTTTGCATCACATAATTTGATCTAAATTCACAGAATATTGATGGTTAGGGAATAAAAAATAAAAGGCTACATTTTCACAAAAGTACTTATGGTTGCATACATCCATTTTCTCTAACTGCTCATTGCTTAAAGTGACAAAGTACTATTTTACTTTTTAATTAAAAAAAAAAAGAAGAGGAAAAGAATCATTATCCTTTCTCACCATTTGCCTTCTAAATTGCAAAATAATCTATACACACAATTCTAGCAGAGACACTTTTGAGAGGCTTGCTTTGCAATAGCTGGTGTATAACACTTTCTAAAAAGTAATAAGGTAAGAAGCCTAAAGAAGCAGAGATGTAGGTGCCTTCTTGCATATTCATATATATGCAAATGTTTCACATACACTTGTGGAAACATTTCACACAGAGAGAATACAGTGGCTACAAAAAGAGAAAATATCATAAAACCCTTGTGTTATTCAGTGTAGTTAGCATCTCAAAGTTACTTTTTTCTTATTGTATGAGTCCTAGTCTGGAAAAACATATTGTGCTCTTTCAAGCATACTTACAGGTCAGTGAAAGAAGACCGGAAATATTATACTCCAACCACATCAAAGAATGGAAAAATTTTTCATGTAACCTCTTCTGACTTTGAGTCCAATCACATACCCTTACTATATATAGTTTGTGCTTCTTTTCTTTTAGCTAATATATTCACTTGATCGTTCATCAGTGTTGTGAAAATTATTGTAATGTTTTAGAGTAATTTGAGATTCTGACAGATGTAGTGTGCTGGAATCATTTAAAAATGGTTACCAGACTTATTTGTAAAAGCCTTTTTTTTCTACTGTCTTCCTCATATGCAATTTAGTCTCGTCATTTGTAGTGAAAGAAACAGATGTAGGAAAAAACTATGTTAGAAACGTCAGGTTCCAACACACCATACAGGTTTGGGTTTTTCTTAATATTTAATGATGGTATCTTTCAGAAATCAAATAATTTAAAAAAAAATATTCTGTGCTATAAAAAAATGCATTAATAATACAGATGTTTCAAAAGATTGTGATAAATATTTTGATAATTTTAACCAGAGTAATGATAAATTATGTCAGCTATATTAGAAATCTCAAATCCCAGAATAATTTGAAAATGATCACTTACTCCAACTTTTTTCATACTACACCAAATTATGTCTAAGGTTTCTCCCCAGGAAAAAAAGACCCTATAGGATTACATTGTTAAGAATTTTTTCTGTCTTGAGAAGCCCTTTTACTTTGAGAACTTAGAATATGACTTGTCATCAGTAGAATAAAACAAAGAAATTCAAGTGTGCATTGACTCAGAATACAGAATCTATGTAAATTTCAAAACAATTTTCTTGTTCTTGGTCCATAACTTGTCTAAATCTCCTTTCCTCTAGAATACATCTGCAGGTCTTCCTACCTACTATGATGAGGCATTAAATCCATGTAAAAATCTCTGTAGAGTTGATATTAAATTTATTTATGTGTGCAGATACGCACTCACATTTATATGCAATTGAGGAAATTATTTCCACTTACTATGCATTTTCAACATATCACATATATACTAATTCGAGAGGAGGTATAAAATATTGGAGAGGTCTGACATTAAACTATTAACAACTTATGCAGTTTCTAATGAACATTAAAACAATGTAATATTAATTCAGTCAAAAATATTTACTAAGGAGAGATAAAAAAAGATTATTGTTGTAAGCAGATATAGTTAGGTAAAACAAGAAAGAAATATACTCAAGACAATGTAAATAGATGCAACCAAAACAAATTGGAATCCATTAAAATAGATTAAGTCAATTTGCAAAGAATTCTTTTAACAAAAAACCCAGAGATTTTATTTATTGTTTTTATACTGTCTAGATGCAGGGCCTGTGTGCACTGGATACATTTGCATACATTTCTGAAAGATCTTAAAAAATAACCACCCCCTAAAAACAAAATAGCAAGAAACTGAAACAGAAACTCAAACCACAACAGCAACAACAGCAAAAAAAAGACATAACTGACATTTTTTAATAATCTCATTCCAAATGTGTTTGGCTTTGTGCTTCATTGAAGCATTCTGCAAGTCACCATTCTTTTGTTGCTGGATCAAAATAATGGTTTATCACACCTCTTTGGATGAGTAATATGCAAACCTTTGGATGGTCTATGGATTGCTTAATGTTGAATGATCCTTGACTCCAATTTTTCTTGTAGTCTCTGGATTTTGGTAATGCGAACTTGTAAAGACATAGAAGCACACCAACATGCATGCAGCCATTGAGATTGTTTGTAGAATGAATTATAGTTCAGCAATTGCCTTCAAATGTGCAAGTAAATAGTAAGTCATATTCGAACCATTGGTCATTGAGTTCTACAAAGCTAAAAGTATATTTGATTCTCCTTCCCTCTGCTATTGCAGGGAAAGAAAGTTTTCAATAACATATAGCATAAGAATAAATATGAGGAAAATCATACTTTTTGTGCATTTATATATACTCTTTCAGACTATTGTTTCTGAGAAAAATGTATAAATATAGACAAGCTTGTAAAATGAAGCTGAAATTTTAACAAGGAGACAACTTGTCTCCTGTGTTCTCCTCTAGAATTACAGTAATACAATCAACATAACAGCATTGAATTTCAGAATATATTTTATAACCCATCAAACTCTTTGTTGTAAAAGGATTGTGTTTCAGATAAAATGCAGTTTAAGAAAACTCATCCATTTCATTGCATTTTCAGAAGGTGGACTTTCCCTTTAATATATATTTCAATCCGAAGAGCGACGTACTGGTGAAATGAAAACAAATGACTGCTATCTCCAAAGAGACAATGTATTATTTCAAAATGTATGAAAAGGCCCTTGCTTTGCCCTTATGACAGTTAAATGTTCAAAGTGAGACAGGCAAAAAACGTACTTAACTCATTCAAGGAGACATGAAAAGTGACCCTCCTTTTTTTCTTCAGTGAGAAGAGAAAGAGGGATGGAGGATGAAGGGGACTGGGGAAATTTGTGTGTCTGTGTTTGTTTTATTGAAGCCTCTCTGTGGTGTTTCCAAAATGAAACCAGCAAATCTGAATCAGAAAAAGACTCTTTCGATTTATATGATGTCCAAAGGCCAATTAAAAGAAAATAAGACTGACTTGTAAACACTAGTTATTTCATAAGAGCATAGGAATATAGCTAAAATTAATAAATGTGAAAGATAAAATGAGTAGATTAGATGATGATCACACTGATTATGAAGTCAGTGAATAAATATCTTAATGTCTAACACAATTTCTTATTTCAGGATTGAAATCTTATTTGAAGGTATAGATTACCACTAGAATTAAGAAGAAACTTGTTTCATTTTCAGTTTGGGATCATGCAATATTTTTATCTGCTGGTAATTTTTTTAATATTTAAATCTCTCTTTGTTCTGAATAGTCATGCATTAATGTTTGAATATGTTTTGAGATGTTTCATTGGAAAGCAATATGAAAATATCAACACACTCTCCTACAAAATGTTATTTTGTAGAACTGATTTAATCAGTTGAATACAACCTATAGTTGTATTGTTCTGCTTCTGGCAGTGGTCTCATATCAGAGATTTAAGGGGAAGTAAAAAACCCACAAAAGACATTTTTGTTTTAAAAGTATAGAATTTTAAAGTTTACAGTCAAGCTGTAAACTCAGCACAACCAAGTTCTATCAGAAAACTGTGTCCCTAGGGCCCGTGTCTACATGACTTCTAAATATCTCCAGGGATGGGAACTCATCATTAACAATGCCTGACCACTCTTTTAGTGAAGAACTTTTTCCTAATATCCCATCTGAATCTCCCTTGGTGTAACTCGAGGCCATCTCCTCTTGTCCTATTGCTTGTTGTTTGAGATCAGACACTGACCTCTTCACTGCTATAACCTCCTTTCAGGTAGTTGTAGAGAGCAGTAAGGTCACCCCTGAGCCTCCTTTTCTCCAGACTCCCTTAGCTACTCACAAGATATGTGCTCCAGACCCCTCAGCAGCTTCTTTGGAAGAAGCTTTTCTCTTCTTTGGACATACTCTAGCACATCAATGTCCTTCCTGAATTGAGGGGCCCAGAACTGGATACAGCACTCAAGGTGCTGCCTCACCAGTGCTGAGTACAGAGGGATGATCACTGCCCTAGCCCTGGTGGTCACACTCTTTCTGATACAAGCCAGGGTGCTATTTGGTTCCATTTAGATTAAAAAAAATACAAGATTACTTTAACAATTAAAGCAAAAATGCTGTTACAGAAGTTTTGTCTATTTGCATCAGAAAAGACTTTCCTATTAATTAGTCAAACATTCATATTCCTTAATATTAGCATTTACAATACCTTCCCTAGATTCCATTTCTTAAAAAGTAAATAACAATTCTTTTTCTTGATAGTATTTGTAGAAATAATATATTCAAGTATTTCCTTTGCACTACAAATACAAATGTAAGTCATTCACTAAAACTATTTTTGAAATTAAGTATTATGAACATATATGTTACCTCAGGTCCTAAAAGTATGTTATATATGTATGGAATTAATTCCTAGTTTCAAAGTTATAGAATGCCAACTTTGTCATCTTTGGATATGTTTAATAGAGGTCTGAAGCATTAAAATGAAATAAGTAATTTCCTACTTATATTAATTGTGGGAGCAAACTGAGTTACTCTGCACCTGTATTTAGTTAATCAGAATTAAAAGGTAAGATTGACCTTGGCTAAGTGTTTTGAGAGAGAGAATGTTATTTCTTAAAGTGGAGAACCACTTTAAACAACCTGCATGATAAACGTGTGTTTTTCTCTGGTGGCTGAACACAGCCACCACATGATGTGAGTGTGAATGTGTGGGATCAGGGCACTGGTTTGGGATGATCCTGGGAATTCTGGTTGACTAAAAGAAAAACACTGGGTGCTGTTTATGAGAGAATATGAATAAAAGGGGAATGCTGGAAAGCGTTGGTGGACAAGTCCTGAAATTGAACTCTGTGTGTGCAGCCTCATTTTGATGTTCAGCGCCCATATTAATCTTAAAATAGTAGTTCTGTGATTTTCTAGTACACATAATTCTGGAATTACATTATATTCTGTTTTATATCTACTCTATAAGAATTTTATATCTACTTTATGCAGAGATTATATAGGATCCTAAATAGACTATTAATCTGTTAAAGTAAATCCCTACAGTCTTATAATTAAATGTACTGATAGTTACTGGGCAAAAGATGAAAACACAGGTCTTAATACCACAGACAATATAAATGATATCAAGTTCAGCAATCACTATAGTAAAGAGAAAAATAAGCATCCAAGAATGCACAAAAAA
This sequence comes from Manacus candei, assembly GCF_025592945.1. Taxonomy (NCBI): domain Eukaryota; kingdom Metazoa; phylum Chordata; class Aves; order Passeriformes; family Pipridae; genus Manacus; species Manacus candei. The sequence continues at coordinate 29,858,020 of NW_026138062.1, read as the reverse complement.
ATGTTGAACATTAAGAAAGTATGGAACTCCACTCTCCATGTCCTAATTGAATAATATCTACTAGGGTAACAATAATTACTCCAAATTGGTGGCAAAATATTTCAACCATCTTTTAATGCTTTGTGGTCCTAACTGAGCTATAGTTTTTCACAGTTTCTGATGAGTTTAGTTTATGCTGAACAAAAGGAGACAAATGGTACTGTGCTGTGTATTTTTGAAGGTTCATGAAATGTACCTTTGCATCTGGTGGGGTTGGACTAAACAACAGAAGAAATGATGGTGTGCAAAAACTGAAAAGTGAAAGCTAAGGAATAGAGTAGCATATCCGTTCACTTACGTAACTTGAAAAGAATGATAACATTGGGAAAGAAAAGAGAAATGGGTAGAAAATATATGTGAAGAAGAGTGTGAAAACTTTTAGGTTCAGTTGTAAAATAAATTCCTTAGAACAAATATTCTAGCTTCACTCCAGCTTCGTATGGAGTACGATACTGCTTTGTGTCCAGATGTTGAGAATATTTGTTTGTACAAGTAAGTAAATGAAAAAAAGTTATAATATTGTATCGCTTTTGGATAGATTTGTGGGCAGATAAATTACTCTGTGTGAAGAATCGATGCAAAATTGGTCTACATTCCTTGAATGATTGTAATAAAATTTCCACTGTTTTCTCCAGTGTGAATGGAATATTAGAAATCCTATGTTTGAAACAGGGTAACCTTTGATGTCTATTTCCCATAAGGAGTTGTGATGGTTTTCTATCTTTTTTAAAACCTAATCTCATAAGACACCTATATGTTACAGATGTAGAAGTCTGTATTTAAATAGTTGCTTTGTCAAATAAAACATCAATAAGATCAAACCATTACTTTCAGTTGATTAGGCAAATTATACAGAGCCCCTGTATTCAGCAAAATACATGGAATTCCTTTGACAGCGTATTTAAACTAGTTTCAAGAGCTAAGCACTTTCTAAGTTGTATTTCAATTTAAATCCCAATATGAAGCTCTGCAAACAGTCACATTTTTCTGTGCAGATCGAAAGTGTGAGGTGATTGTTTACAGTGTGTGGAATGTATGTGACATATAATATGTGGATGTGTAACTTTTCAAGAGCTGAGTGACAAGCATGAGAAACGGTTCTCTGTAGTGATGACTGCACTCTAGTCCAGATGACAAGTGTGTGGTATTTCCCTGGAGGGCAGTAAGAAATTGAGAATCACAGTGGTGACTAGAGCTAAGCTAGAGAAGAGCTCTGTTATTACCTATTTTAGGAAAACCATACTTTTTGTGTAATCTGGAAATAGATAATTAAAGTTTGGATTGATTGCATTTATTTTTTACAAAGATCAGGAAACAATACTGGTATTTCAAAAAAGAAGCTATTTCACTCCAATATTTCTATTTTTCTTTGTTACTATATTTCTGTTTATGAAAAGATTTACATTGTGCTGATACAGTCTCCTGTGGCATAGATGCATAAAAATTGTGATAATTCATTGAACACTCACTGATAATTTTAAGAATAATGTCTTTATTTGTATACATACATACTTTTTGTCCCTCAAATTCTCATTTCATCATGAAACAAAAAGCCTTAACATATTTACTTATTTAATGCATTAATCAGTCTTGCAAATCATCCTTTCAACTTAATGAAGGCTTCTTTACAAATTATCAACAATGTTATCTGAAAATATTCAAATATTGCAATCCTGACCATTCCAAATTATGTGTTTTATTTTTAGACCATTTATTAGCACATATTATGTGTGATCATAGACACACAAATGATCTCCTGTAATTTTTCCAGGATAACTGTTACTGTGGTATTCATATATATACTGAAAAAAATTTGAAGAGCAGCTTTCTTCTTTCCCTCGTCCTTGTCCACGTTCCCATACATCTACCTGTACCATAAAGTTGTTACTGTTGTGTGTGCAAGTCTCTTTATTTCATCTTTCCATTTGCCTGACATTAACATTGGATCACAAAATCACAGAGTAACTTAAGTTGGAAGGGACCACATCCAAAATGGATCCGCTGTAGGATACAGTGAGAGTGGAATGAGTGAAAATGAGCCTTTGAAACCAAGGATGAGGGTGGAGGGGAAGGTGTTTTAATTTTTAATCTTTTTTTTTCTCACTACTCAAATCTATCTTAATTAGCAATAAATTAGTTTTCCTAAGTTTGTTTTGTACATTATGTTAACTGGTAAGTGGTGTCCCCATATTTATCCCCCCCATAAGTGTTTTAATCACATTTTCTCCCCTGTGTGGGCATCTCACTGCAGGACAAAGTTAACCCACCAAAAATCCACTCTTTAAAGTTGGGTCACTTCTATCAAGTTGTTGAGGGCCTCGCCCAGACAACGTTTGTGTATCACCAGTGATGGAAGTTCCACCCATATCTCAGAAACCCTTCAATGTATTCCACTATCTTTGTGATAACTCTCTCTTCCTGCAACAGTCGAGAATATCCTCTCTTTTAACCATTGTCTGTTGCTTATGCTGTTATGGCACACATCTAAGAAGATTTTGGGGTCAACCTCCATGAACTGTGATGTTAGGTATTAACGTTAATACCTCCCTTTTTTCTTTTTAAGTTTGAAAAAAATCCAATTCACTTCGCTTTTACTTGTACTTTATGCTTTCCAGTCTCATAAGCATTGGGTGGCTCCTCGCTGGATTAACTCCAATATGTTGGTGTCTTTTTATCTTGTGCAAGGACGTTCAAAATTAGATGTGACACTCCAGATGTAGCCTCAAAAGTAGTAAATAGAGAAAAAAGTAATTTCTGTCAACTCTCAGGCAACCATCTCACTAATTCAGCCCAAGACGCTGGTAAGCATCCTTGCTACAATAATGCATTTCTGGCTCATATTTCAGGTCATCTGCCAGGGTCAGTCTCTAACCTGTACTGGTGTATGGGATTATTCCTGCCCAGATGCAAGACTTTTCATTTTCCATATCTGAATTTCATGAGATTTCTTTTAGTCCTTTTTCCAGCCTTTTGCAATCCATTTGAAGAGCAGCCCTACCCTCCGGCATACTGACCACTCCCCTGTATTTAGTATTGTCTGCAAAACTGTTCAGAGTGCACTCCATGTCATCATTCAAGTTTTTAGTAACAGCATTAGCCAGTGGTGGCTCAAGTACTGATCCTTGAGAGGAAGCTCCAGTTACAATCTAGTCTTTTATTAGTTTCATAACACGGTAATGATCAACTTTGATCACAATGGTCTAGCCAGTTTTCTGCTAATCTCATTTTCCACTTATCCAGTCCATGCTTCATCACTTTTGCTATGAGGATAATATGGGATACTGTGCAAATTCCTTATTGAAGTCAAGTTATGCAATGTATGATTTAATTTCCACATTATATCTTGCATCACCCTGTTATGCAGTATTTTTCCTGTTCCTTGTCTTATAAGCATTTTTATGTATATATTCTTTATTATCCATTTCCCTACTTAACCTAATTTTCAGTCATTGTTATTGGTTACTTTGGCTGAATGTTCAGTGTCCACCGAGACTCCGCCCAGCCCCCTCCAGAGGGAGAAGAAGGAGGGAAGGGGGGAAAGAAAAAAACAACTTGCAAAACCAAGGCTGCTGAGAAAGGTGGTTTTATATTTACACAGAGAAGAAAAAGAGAACTATAAACACCATACACACAGGGAAAACTAACGATAAGGACTACTTCCACACGAAAGGTGTTTTCCTCCTCCAAAACCAGCCGTCTATCCCGAACAACTGTCCTGGAAGGGAAGAGAGGGAGTTGTTTCCTTCTCATCTCTTTATATCTGAGTTGATGTAATATGGTATGGAATAGCTTATTGGTAAAATATACATCAAGTGACCTATTCTAGTTCTGTTTCCCTCCCAGGGAGGGTTACAAACCCACTACAGTCATCTGTAATGTTCTTCGCCTCCTTACTTCTTCCGCAAGTTTGGTGCCTGACAAGTCCATATTTTCAGTCCTCTGTTCTACCTTTTGTCCAATAAAAGGGCTAGAACAGGTTGAAACTCAGAGCTAAATCAAAATAACATTACTTTTAATTACAGAAAATGCAGGAACATGTGTTCACATTTCTCAAGGCACCCTGCACCTTTGAAACCAAAAGTATATGCAGAAGACAGTAATTTCTGATGTAACCTTGTAATCACTTCTAAAGATTAAACAGGCTTCCCAGTTGGTCTATTGAGTGCAACCTGCCATTTCAAGTCTCTTGAGACTACATCATTGAGCCAGTATTCTGTACCAAATTAAGATTGAAAAAACACATTGCAAAGATTGAAATGTACAATCAAAGGGCAGGAACTGCAGCAAGTGAATTCATCAGTCTCAAAGCCTTTAAGAGGTTTGAAAGGTTTTTGTTTACCTGTTTCTAGCTAACCATGCTAAATAAAATGAGATTTGGCTTCTGTCATCAGTGTGGTTTAGTGACTAATTGGTAACAGCTGAAAGAAAGTCTTTTATTATAAAATTATTTACAACATATTTGCCTACAGTCCCTAAAAAAATGGTCATGTGAGATACACTGGAGCGTGGGAAGGGCAAGTTGTGCCCTTGGCTCTGGAGGAGAGTTTCAAATTAATTCTGCTTCAAAATTTGTTGAATAGTAAACATAGAGTATGGTCTAAGAATTTTCATGCATTTATGGTTTGCATGTATTTGGTTTCTCAGCTATACTTTGTATGATTTTATCTGCTTAGTTAGAAAGAGTATACCCATTTAGAGTTCAAGTAAAAAAGACTTCCCCAAATCTTCATTCGCGAAGCCTAGCCATGATGATGATGATGATGATGAATAAAGACTTCTTTTTACATGTGTATCTAAGTCTGTAAACTGATTTGTTACCAATGGATGAGAGGATAAATTTAAGTGTAAGGAGATTCTGAACTAAACTGAACTGTGACAACATCACTAAAAGGAATGACTAAACATGTATGGCTTGGAAAAAAAAATGTGCACGTGTAGAGTGCAATGCCATAGAATGAGGTTTAATTTACCTTTACTCTAATTTTCAGGTGAAATAGGCTGTCATAATTCAAACTGAGTTCACCCTAGAAATGGGTTAGAGATGGAAGAGAGAGGTAATTGAAAGACTAAGGGTAAGCAAGATGAATAAGATAATTGTCACTGAGATTAGCCTTAAGTAAGATTTCTTGGGTTTTTTTTGTTCATTGTCAATATTGTTGTTATAGTTACAGAATGACAATGATAAGAGACATTTATATTAGATTTCCAAAACAAAGTAAAAATGGAACTATTTTACTCTTGGTTTCTTTCTCTTATATTTGTAACATCATCAAATCAAACCAAAGAAACTTACGTTTTCTTATATTTGTAGGATGCGGTGATTTTTTCAATGAAAAGTAATGAATGAATTTAAAAAACTATTGTTTCCAAATTTATGCTACTGATAAAATAAAAAAGACTTTTCTTCTTTTTCAGCTTTTAAACGAGTCTGATCTATGAATCCTGAATCAACATAAGAAAATTACTAAAGCTTCTAAAATCAGGCACTTAAACCCTGGAAGGAAAGGCTTTCAGACACAAATTTTCTTCTGTGTTTCTTATTGATACATTATTTTGTATGTAGGTAATTGTGTAATCCTTTCTGAAGTGCCCAGATCTCTTTCGGCAAAGCATAGGTATTCTTATTTACAAAACTGCTGTCTGCAGACGTTTACAAGACTACAGAGAAACAGATGAAAATGCAGGAGAAAAGAAGTCTTAGCCAACATACTTTAAATTCAGATGCATAAGTTCTCTCTTTCAGCTCACAAGACAATTGGCTAATGGTCAGTGAAAGTCTTTTTGTACCAGATAAAACCTCATAAGGTCTAGGTTTAGGTAAACAATCTCTTTTTTTTTTTATGGTTCAACTCCACCATGAGGGTTCTTTGGGGCTTAGAAAACGGTCAACAAGATGTTAACTGACTGTGTAATAAAACATTACATTCTGCCTCAGTGGGCATTGTTTACATTTCATTTTAAACTTTTTCAAACACTGAACTGTACATTACATTCAAAACATAAAACCTGACATTCATTTACTTTTATGTTGATGAGTTTAATACAAGATGTTTGTTACTGCCTTTAATTTCAACCATCACACCTAAACCAACAGACATCATGTAAACCAATTATTTTTGATGAACTGAAATCCAAACCTGTCAATGAAAAAAAACATGAGAGACCACTTTAGGAAAAAAGATCCTTTCATCAGAGAAAGTACATTCTTCTGTTCTTCTGCAAGTGTATCCTAAATTTAAAATACTTTACAAAAAAAACTCAACCACAAAATCAAAAAACAACCCCAGAAAACATCTGAAGAAAAATATTAAAGTCTTCAAGCTAAGCAGAATTGTCTGAAAGTTCTTCATTATATGTGGTGCATTTTATATTTTAACTGTGGTTTACTTTGGATAAGTTAGAATATCCTAAAAAATCTTCTTTACAATTATTTGTACAAAACGAAGTCTCTACGGATTAAGACATATTTTTATTCTTAAATACATCTTATGCACCCAATGAATGCTAAAAGTGTTTGTATTTGCATAATTCTAGAGATGGGAATACAGTTTCTTTAATCATTCTCCAACAGCCTATTCAGCTTTTCCTTTGAACTGCAGTGACTCTGCACTCTGCTGTACCAGCTCTTGTTGAAAAGATTTAATGTAAATACCACTGCTAAACTAAATTGCCTTAATTTTGAAGGATTTAGGCCTGATATTCCTTATTCTGTGCTCACTGTCAAGATATGAGGTTTTAGAACAATATTTCAGTAGTCTTCAGTATCACCACACTATGAAGTATCCAGATGGCCTGCCCTTTTTTCTGCCTTCTGTTTCCTGGATTCAGCTACAGCAAGAGATCTGCTTATCTGAAAGAGGAAGCCTACCAGCTGCGAACAGCTGTTTGGGCTGACTGAATTCTCCAAATGACTGCCATGAAAAAATAAAATAATTTTCTTAAAAGAAGTGTAAGAATTAGTATGAAAAAACCTTTCCCAAAGCCAACTTTCACTTCTGTAACAACAACTTATTGACATGTTTTTGTCCTCTTTTGAATTCATATAAAGTTGAGAGGATACTGACTTTTGTCTCAGCCAGACAACCATGCTTACAGAAAAGGTCCCACTGCAAGTACTTTGATGTTCTTTGAAAGGCCTTTTTTCTTGTTTCTGTGATTGCAGTTCTGATAATAACTAGAACAATGTGAGCAACCTAGGTAGGTATTTTTTAGAGAAGAGCTGAACTTTTACTTTATGTTTTCTTTCAGAACTAGGTATGTAATAACAACAGTTAACAAAACAAAAAATTTCTGAATTAAAGATCTAAAGGTGCAGTGAAGAACAAGTGACATCAATCTACATTTCTAGTGATTTAACTTAATATTTAGCATTGTTTTTCTGCAGGTTCTTTATTTTCCTTATGTTTGAAAAGCTGGACTGAAAACAGCAGAAATAAATTGTAAGTGGGCTGCATGCAGATTTCAGCAAAAAGTTATACACTAAAAGAAGAGCTGAATCTGAGCCTAAATGGCTAAAAGGGAATTACCCATTTCTGGAAACAAATCTTTGCCAATACTGGCTGAGATTTCTACACGTAGTGCAGACTGTATCAGGAAGATGGAATAACAAGTTTGAGATTTATAACACACTGCTTATTGTTTGCGGAGATATCCAGATTAGCCAAAATGCCAACAGAAAGATAAAGACATATATGCTTCAAAATCCAAGATCCAGGAAATAATTGAGTTTATGTGATTTCTAAACCTTCCTACCACTGCAGATGATACCCCATTTAGCTTGGGGATAGGATTTCTACAGTTCTTAGAAATATCTTTCCATTAAGGTAGGTGTAAGTCTTTGATTTGGCATCAGGGTGCTACCTGGCAAGGTTGATGGCCTCCTTTTTAATGGCAGCTTAGACACAAGATCAGTTTTGACAAAGTGCATGTACTTTTCCTGTAATTTTTGAAAACTGCCAAATAAAAATCCAGTAACATTTCAGAGAACAAAATGTTCTTTTGTCTCTTTCCAGACAAAATTCCAGACTCTTCTGATTCACCGTCTTAGAAGAGTAAGCACTCAGAACAAGCATATTAGTCTGCTACATTGATTTCTGACAATCCAGGGGTATAGCTTCCAAAAGAATTGTGAGGACTGGTTTTATACAGAGCAGACTAAAGGCTGAACCTTAGACTATTTCTGCAAAATTAAAATCATCATAAGAGGAGAAAATCTTACATCCCTTAACTTTCTTAAAAAGTGCTTTGATTACTACCCTTTTACTGTCTTCCTATCTTGGCCATTAGCCTGATTGAATGAACATGTTCTAAGTTTGACTATATATTTGGACTTTTCCAGAAAGCTATGTGAAGGGAAGACTATTTTGTGCCTTTTCACAGGAGATGACTACTGTTCTAATCTGCATAGACAGAAGGGTGTGGACATTTAGTCCAGTAAAATTTCGTATTCCAGAAAAGGTCCGTTTTGAAGCCTGATGCATGATGGAGGCTGGAGTCACCTTAGTCGGTTAGAGGAGACTCTTGGTGGCACTCTTGAACTTCTGCATCCGTGGAGCATTTTAAAACTCTAAGTGCTTTGCTGCATTACACTGTCATTCTTGAAATGTATACCAGTTTAGCTATATGCCCTTAATTGTTTCACAGGGTGTTATAACTGCAATTCTGCTTTAAGTTTCATTTATCTCAGGATTGTATAATACAAGCAGGAACCAAACCCAGTTTCAGTTTTAGATCTATTCTCCGTTCAAGGTTGATTTGATGTAGAATTGCCTCAGGGTGGCTTAAATAATCTAGTTCAGCACTGACACCTTTAACTTCCTTTTAAGCAGATACAATCTGGTCTCTGCCCTCAGCTTGGTGAAAAAGAAGGAAAAAGAGTGATATCTGTAGTTTCACTGCACTTCTCTCTTCCTCCTCTGTACTTAGTACTGTCACAGAACTTGCTTATATCACACACATAGTAGTCACAGCAGGAATAAAACCTTTCCCCCCATGTTTATTGCATAGTTAAATATTCATCAGTTTATGTTCCTAGATTGCTGAGAATTCTCCAAATTTTTTGAAGATACTTAAGGCTTAGACTTTATCCCCGGTTTGACTTTTCACAGCTATGAACTTGAAGCAGGTTTTTAACTCAGTGAAATGCATTTTTAAGACATTCTAAATAAGTAACTCATATTTTAAAAAGATGGTCTGAGGAAGCCAAAATAAAAAAGCTCACACAGGCTGCAAGCCTCAGAGAATGCAAAGCAAATGACAAAGCCCCACATATGTTTCATGCTGAAGTGCAGAGCTGTTTCAGAGACAGTTGGTCAGTCTTCCAGTAAGTAGTATTTGTCAACAAATTTCAGATAAAAAATAGAAAACCTCAAATCTTCAGCTTATTTCTTCAGGTGATTTTTTGCAATATTTGCATTATTTTGAGTCTTTGAATATATGTATGATTTTTATTAGGTGTTGTTCATTCATGTATGACTTTCTGTGGCATTTTAGTTTTTTTCCTGACTATGTTGTACAATATATTTTAGTTAAATACCTGGTTTTAAACTTTTGCTTTCCAGAATATCTAATTTCAAATTGGAGAAATACCAATAGAGAAAGCATTAGAATTCTTCTGCTTCTATGATATTTTAATTTTTTGTGCAAAACAAAATAACTTGATAAGCCAAATGTTCTTTACAGAACAATTGTGCCATAGATACCAAATGTGTGATTAGAGAAAACTGGAATTCTGTGTCCTGGGTGAATAGCCAAAACATGTTAGTTAAATAAGCCAGATTGTTCCCTTTTTTCATATGCTTTTGTATAGGGTCTGCTTTTCAGTATGTGATCAAACTGATGATGACCAGATCAAGATTCAGGGTCACACAAATGAAGAAATACTTTGTCTGTTATCTCACTGTATTTGTAGATATAAGGAGAAACTGAACTGCTTTTGTGTGGTTATGAATAACAGACCTCTGAAGATGTCTATAAAGAAGTACTTTGATCCCTAAAGTCCTCCAGTGCTGAAAACATAAGAGTTAATAAGTTTTAGCTGCCTTCAAAAAGTAAACTGAAATTCCAAGAATAACAATTTCAATTGTAGATACTGAGAGCTGATCAACTCCTGAATGCCCAATACTTTTGTTGAACTAAATGATAGGGATTGATATATTTTAACAGCTCAGGCCAGCTTCTCTTACCTTATTCTATTATAATTCAAACATAATTGTAATGCTATTCCATTACTCTAAGCATAACACAACTTTATCCCCAGCTATGTAATTATTTATTTGTATGGTAGTATAGTAGAAACATATTCCTGAATAAGAGAGCTGTCCATTTTCATGAACTAAAAATATTTGAGCCTCATAATTCTCTAATTAAATAATTTTCATAAAAATGTTTATGTGACTTAGGAAATCAAGTTGTATTTAGTTTTGTTGGTCTTAGGGGAGTAGTTGTTAAGTACAAGATATATCTTAAGGAAAGACTGATAATATTTTAAGGATTGTTTCTTGTATCTTGACAAATCTTCACTAAGGCAGACAGCTCTGTTGTGTCCAAAGAGGTCAGGTGCTGTTATCTCAGGGCAGGATGTAGCTATTTCAATAAGGAAGGGTTTTAAAACTAGACTTGTATTTGTATTCTACAAGCTCTATAGGAATGTCTGCATGCTGAATATTGATTACTCTGTGGTTGGATTGTGAAGAGTTTGCCCTATCATGTGTCCTTGAGACAGTAACGCAGAATCCATTTGCCTTATGCTTAACCTTTCACACAGCAGCTGGATCTAGTTACTCTGTGTATGGATCTTAGGAAACAAGTATATTCCCATGTAAATAATGGAAATTAAAGAAAAACAAGGACTGCACCAAGCAGTCTGTTAAAACTCTTAACTTTTCTAATATACTTCAACTTTTCCTAGTATGTTCAAATGAAATTATCTACTTTGCTTTTCAAAAAAACAACTGCATTGGCTGGGTTCTTGTGATACCATGAGATATGCATATTTATGTATCAGTGTGGTGGTCCTGTAGTAGCAATTTGTTATGTGTGGTTTAATTCTTGGATTTAGATCTAGGAAAGGCTTCCAACAGACTTAGAAACACAGCATCAACAGGACTAAGATAAGCCTCACCACGAGGGAAGGGGTGCAACCACAATGCACTGGCAGAGGAACCAATCATATACTGGATGATGACAAGACACTGCTGGGAAGTATTTGACAGCATGAGAAAACAGCATATAAATAAGTGACAAGGCTCAAATTCAACTAAATAAATATTCAGCCTTTGATATAGGTATTTATTTTTCATCATCTTCTGGGAAAAAAATTGTTTTGATAACTGAACCTAGCACACATGCCTTTGACTAAAGTTGAACTCATATATTTACAAGTTTTTAAAATCCCCAATATTCTAATAATCTTATAATGGAAAACCATTTCTGTTTTTATTAACACTATTTGATGTTGACAGACCAATATTAGGAGCGGTTCACTAGGTTAATAATTGCTAGATTATGAAGAAGATGTGCAATATTATAGTACATATATATGTATGTGTATATATATGTACAACTTTTACCATGTATCAATCTGCAAGTAATGCAAAAGAAACAGAATGGGAGATTTATATTTTAAAATGTACCTTTCAATATGAACAAATACTTGAAGGGTATTTTGATCCTCTTCATGAAAGGGAATTATCCATATAATCTCTTCGGCATCTTTTGAGATTTATTTATATTGTTCTATGATCTTTTTAGACAAATACTGGATCAAAGAAAACAAATCTTGAGGAAGGCTAACTAAATGAAAAAAAGAGGACCAAAGTCACACTTCAGGCTTTCATCTTTTGAACTTCCAATATCAGTAGTACTTCTGTCCAAAAAACACCTCTGTGTCTCATTTGCAGTTTTAATCATTTGCTGGTGATTCTTCCACATGCTCCTATTGCCATCATTTGCCAATACCACTGTGAGAAATAAATGTCAAGTTTTTCTCTCTCAAGATAAGATTTTCATAATCATCATGCATCTCAGAGCAGCTGTGGTTTTTTTCTCACCTCTTGATAAGCCTTTTGAGTCTATATCCTTTGTCCAGTTTATGGGAGTGAATTACCCTCAGATCTGTTTCTGTACAAGAATAGTATAAATCCATAAAAAAAACTTAATGTATTTCTGGCAGTTCACAGTCAGAGAGAAATTTTATTAGCAGTAAAAGTCTTGTTCCCTAAAAGTTAGTTTTATGCATTATGAGACCTTCCAACACAGGAAAAAACCCCAACACATAATGTTCATGAAGAGAAGATGGAACTGGAATCTGTTCAGGCACAACAGATGGTGGACATGTAAGGAGTCAGAGAAGGGGATAAATTTCACCTAACTTTACATGCTGTACTATGTTATTACCTACATCTGAGGTTACTACTATAAAACCCTTTTAAATTAAGTGGGCAAAAATTGCACTTTGGGAGTAACAATTATCGACCTATTTACATTTCCACTTTAAGATAAGAAAAAGTGCATACTGAAATGCATGATTCTAAAGATGACTGGTCCTGATACATGTCTCTGCACTGCAAATACTCTGAGCTGTATTCTGAGTTTTTAGGAACTTTGTTTCATTTGGAAGAGCATAAATTGAGCCATGGCTAGTTATGTAGTTATCATGTCTAGATATCTTCCTTCACTTGGTGACAGAACATAAAGGAGAAGTTCCTTTCATTTCAGGAAAAATCCCTTTCATCCCCAAAAATGACAACATTTACACTTCTCAGCCTCTCTCATAAAATGGAAAGAATTTTTGCTACCATGGAGGTGGATAAGAAAATACTTAGGGTTCAGTCATTTCACAAAGTCCTAGTAACAATGTCAGAAGGTTCTCTTGATCTCTTATCTTTTACATTCTATAAAGTAGAGGCAGAAAGGACTAAAACATTAGTGAATTACTCAAGTAATAATTCCATAGTTACCATAGTTTCATATCTATGCACTATATAGAAACTATATCTATGGACCTTTCCCGTTAATAAATATTGTAACTCTAAAGAAAACTTCTGATTAATCTTTTTTAATTAATTAATTATTTTTCTACATGTGATGATATTAAAATATCCCTGATTATGTTATAGGAACTTCATGGAAGAAGCAGAAAATGTAGTAGAAGATCCTTGGGAATAATTTTATTATATTTGTTTTGGCTGTTGTTTGTAATTTCAAATATAAGAAGTGAACAGCTCTAAACATGTTCATTATCTACAGATTTCAGATTTGAATATTAATCAGTTCTCTGTATTTCTTTAGATTGGTGAAGGATGAGCATGAAAAGATAGCTCTCATAAATGCATCAATTTTTAACTTTTTAAAATTTTATTTTATATTAATGATTATATAAATATGTCATTCTCTTACACATTCAGCACTACTCTAATTTTTGCTTCCATCAAAGTCAGCCATCAAACTTGCATGACATTGACTGGAGCAAAATCAGTCAAGTGTAGAGTCCAATGTGGTAAACAGAGAGTTATCAGTTGTAAAAAGCAAAGCAGAAGCCACACTTGGTTGCAAGGAACAAGAGCTAAGCATTCTCTTGACAGTAACTGTTAGGTACTGTGAATATTTTGCCTTGCCATTGGAAGGTAATACCTTAAAAATTCATTCAGGAAGACCATTGTAAGACTTTATTCTGTTAAGATTTAGTGTAGTTAATTCAAGGGGACATACTTAACAACATCTGAATCATAAATTATTTAAAATAACTTCACTGTTATATAAGAGTTGTATGCTTAAAAGGTAATTTAAGTAATGCTTTTTTTTTTTTAATTACTGAATGCCTGGTGATATGTGATATTAGAGTACCCTGATTCCATTTGCCTGAAGTGTTGAATGTCACAAGTATTGAGGCCATGTTACTGAGAATACAGCTGCTCTGGGCAGGGCACGTCTCAAGGATGAAGGACCACCGCCTCCCTAAGATCGTGCTTTATGGTTAACTTGCCACCGGCTGATGCATGAGAGGAGCCTCAAAGAGAAGATCCAAGGACTCCCTGAAACAACATCTCAGCCTTGGCCATATTGATCAGCACAACTGGTCTACTCTGGCCTCCAATCGGGAGGTCTGGAGACACACACACCATCTATAACGCTGCTGTCTCCTTTGAGAACTGTTATAGATTAGGAAATCAGGGGAATTTTCCTTCCCCCTGCCCCACTCCAAGGGAGAAGAAACGGAGTGAGTGGGGGGAGGGAGGTTATTAGCATTACCAAAGATGTAGCCGGGTTGGGTTAACGACCGATCTTGGAGAAAGATAAGGAAGAGGCACGGAGGCGGGGCTGGTGGAGACTCTGGCTGGGAGGGGAGAGGCAGTGTGGGTGTGTGGCTGGCTCTCTGGGGTGCAGACAGGCATTTTCGTTGGGGAGGGGGACCGGAGGTCTAGCTTGTTTTGGCTGTTAATCCTGGGGGGGCTCGCCCTCCCATCCTGCTGGCTTCAACCTGTCTGACTGTCCCGCCCGCCGGAGCCGCTGTGTTTCATCGGAGAGTTTTTGCTTGCCCGCGGGAGAGGAGGAGGAGTTTTTGGAGACACTACCACCTGAGACTGCAGTGAGTCTTCGCCACTTGAGACAGCGGTGAGTTCCCGTGGGAGTGTGCTGCCTGCCTTCCTTGTCGCCCCCACGGAGGCGAGGACCCCCCTCATCTCCTTCTCGGCTTCCCCTCGTGGTCCGGGACCTCTCTCTCCGGTCCCCTCTTCCCGCGGGTGACTGACGGAGCCCACAGCGCCCCCTGCCGACCGTGACCAGGTACTGCAGGTCCTACAGCTCCATCAGTCCTACAGCGCCCCCTGCCGACCGTGACCAGGTACTGCAGGTCCTACAGCTCCATCAGTCCTACAGCGCCCCCTGCCGACCGTGACCAGGTACTGCAGGCCCTACAGCTCCAGCGGCCCAACAGCGCCCCCTGCAGACCGCAATTAGGACTGTGTTAAAGGACAGAGGAGTATTCTTTTAGACTTGTTGTTGTGGTTGTTGTTGCTGGTGTTGTTTTGTTTGGTGTTACTGTTTGTTTTTTTTTTTTCCAACATTCATATATTTCTTAATAAAGGGTTGTTATTTCTTCTGTTTTTCCACATTTTCCTCGAGTAAAGCCCCTTAATTTGACATTACAATTGCAGAGAGAGAGGAGTTTGGTCTACCTCACAACTCACCCTCTTTAGCAAACAGTCTAGTCTCTCTAGACTTAGACATTTTTGGCGCCCAACGTGGGGCCCGAAAGAGGAAAGGTGGAAAAAGAATAACTACCCTTTGTGTGATTGACACGCGTTTTTGAATTTGTAGGCACCATGATGTTAGGGGTTGTTGCTCTCCTCTGGCATATGACCATGCCAAGATACCTGTCCCACCTGTCAACGTGTTTCAGTTCGCATACTAGTACTTACATTGCAATAAGTACTTTTGAGTTTGTGCATTGGGTATATGACACGGCAAATTCAGCACCTGTGATTTTCATCCGGAACATATCCTCAAGGATACACTACTGCTCTAGCCTAAGCTGCTTCCTCTGGGGTTTTAAGGATAATAGTACCCATTCTTATGGAGACACACAGGGGAATGCACGCGCCCAACCTTTTATTCAGTTCCCTTTTGGATACGATACAATGGCCTCTGGGAAGTTTAAATCATTTTTAGATGTCCGAGACATTTCAATTGTTGGGCTTTTCATCCTAAATTGTGCCACTATAGCATACCTGATATACCAAGCCAAGGCCAAGAATTACCGAGAAGGCGTTCAGGAGCCTGACCCAGGGGTGGAAAACCTCGAGTGGCGTGGGTTATGGGAGGACATGGGTAAATTCCTAGAAAGTTGCTCAGCTCCCATGACATGGAAACTTACCCTTGAACAACTCCTGAACCCTATAAAAATAATGAAAGCTGTGAGGGAGAGGGGTCGTGATGGATCCATGGAGAAGCAGGTGACAGCTGCATGCGGGGTCTTGGCCATTGCCTACAGGAAGTTGCTTGGTATGGTGCAGCATTCCCAGGGGAAAGGAAAAGACGAGGACAAGATGCCTAATATCAAGGTGACTCAGGATAAGGAAAAAACTAAGGGGCAGACTAAACCAACGGAGGTTGCCACTATCCACAGGAAGAAATGTAAAGCCAAATCAGTTCGCCTAGTTGACGATGATGGAGAGGCAGGGTCCTCACAAGCAGCTGCTCCAGAGACAGAAATCATCACTGAGTCTTTATCGTATAATAACCTCCGGAATCTACGGGCAGATGTTGCTCGTCGTCCGAGTGAGCCCGTTCTGGCCTGGATGATCCGAGTTTGGGACTCTACAGGTGATGCAGTAAACCTTGATGGTGGTGAAGCGAGGTTCCTGAGGTCCATTGCCCAAGATGTGGGTATTGAGGAGGTGTTTGTGAGGGAATCGAAGCCCCTGTCTCTCTGGGCACGGCTCGTGGATGGTGTGAGAGAGAGGTTCATTTACAGAGATTCCTTGCAGGCAGATCATTACACCAAGAGCTGGAAGACCATCGAAGAAGGAATCCTACGGCTGAGAGAAATGGCATTGCTAGAAGTACTGTTTGGGGGGGATGGGCAACCTACCAACGATCCTGACAAGGTTAAGTGTACACCACAGATGTGGTGGAGCTTTACACGTATGGGGCCGTCCATACATAAAGGTTACCTGACATCACTGGAGGCTGGGGAGAAGCGGGAGCCAGTGATGTCTGTAATAAATAAACTTCGGTTGTACGACAGTATGATCGGAGGACCGATACAGGCCCGTATCTCCTCTGTAGAGACAATAGTTAATGAGCTCAAGGAATTAACTACAGGGTTGAAAGAGAAGATTGAGAGAAACAATCTCCATACGGCCCCAGTGAGAACCAGACGCCCCTCAGCTAGAGAGAACAGACAGACTTCACGAACTGAGTTGTGGTACTTCCTAAGTGACCATGGAGAAGACATGAGACGATGGGACAGGAAACCTACCCGGGCCCTAGCAGCCCGAGTACAAGAGTTGAAAGAGAAAGAAAAGGGGAAGTCTGCGAAAGTGAGTGCCGTACCAGTATCCTGCGGGCAGGGATCTGACTCGGTAGAGGGCACCTCCCGTCGACGTTCACAAGAGGAAAACGATGACTGGCAGAATGAAGACGAGTGTTAGAGGGGCCCTGCCTCTAGCCAGGTAGAGGCACGGGACAACCGTGTCTATTGGACTGTGTGGATCAGATGGCCTGGCACGTCAGACCCACAGAAATATCAGGCTTTGGTTGATACTGGCGCTCAATGTACGTTAATGCCCTCAGGACATGTGGGACCAGAGACTATTTCCATTTCGGGGGTGACTGGAGGATCTCAAGAGTTGACCATAGTTGAAGCTGAAGTGAGCTTGACCGGGAAAGACTGGCAGAAACACCCCATTGTGACTGGTCCAGATGCCCCATGTATCCTGGGCATTGACTATCTCAAGAACGGGTACTTCAAGGACCCCAAGGGACATAGATGGGCTTTTGGAATAGCTGCTGTGGAGACCGAGGAGGCTAAACAGTTGAACTCGCTGCCCGGCCTCTCGGAGAGCCCTTCGGCCGTAGGGTTGCTGAAAGTCGAGGAACAGCAAGTGCCAATCGCCACTACAATAGTGCATCGCCGGCAGTACCGGACAAACCGAGACTCTGTGATCCCCATCCATAAGATGATCCGTGAGCTGGAGAGCCAAGGGGTGATCAGCAAGACCCATTCACCTTTCAACAGTCCTATCTGGCCTGTGCGTAAGTCTAACGGAGAATGGAGACTGACTGTGGACTACCGTGGCCTGAATGAAGTCACCCCACCGCTGAGTGCTGCTGTTCCAGACATGTTGGAACTCCAGTATGAACTGGAGTCCAAGACAGCGAAGTGGTATGCTACTATTGACATCGCAAACGCATTCTTCTCCATTCCCTTAGCAGCAGAGTGTAGGCCGCAGTTCGCTTTCACCTGGAGGGGCGTGCAGTACACTTGGAACCGACTGCCCCAGGGGTGGAAACACAGCCCCACCATCTGCCATGGGCTGATCCAAGCCACATTAGAGAAGGGTGAGGCTCCAGAACACCTGCAATACATTGACGACATCATCATATGGGGGGACACAGCAGAGGAGGTTTCCGAGAAAGGGAAGAAAATCATCCAGATCCTCCTGGGAGCTGGTTTTGCCATAAAGAAGAGTAAAGTTAAGGGACCTACCCGAGAAATCCAGTTCCTGGGGGTGAAATGGCAAGATGGGCGTCGTCAGATCCCGACGGAAGTCATCGATAAGATCACAGCCATGGCCCCACCAACCAGCAAGAAAGAAACGCAAGCTTTTCTGGGTGCCATAGGTTTCTGGAGGATGCATATCCCGGAGTACAGTCAAATCGTAAGCCCTCTCTATCTGGTTACCCGAAAAAAGAATGATTTCCAGTGGGGCCCTGAACAGCAACAGGCATTCGAACAGATTAAACGAGAGATTGCACATGCTGTAGCCCTTGGGCCAGTCAGGACGGGGACAGATGTGAAAAATGTACTCTATTCTGCAGCTGGGAATAAAGGTCTCTCCTGGAGCCTCTGGCAAAAGGTGTCTGGTGAGACTCGAGGTCGCCCACTTGGGTTCTGGAGCCGAAGCTACAGGGGATCTGAGGCCAATTACACCCCAACAGAGAAGGAGATCCTAGCGGCTTATGAAGGAGTACAAGCTGCCTCTGAGGTGATTGGCACAGAAGAACAGCTGCTCTTGGCACCTCGACTACCAGTGCTGAACTGGATGTTTAAAGGAAAGGCCCCCACCACACATCATGCCACTGATGCTACATGGAGTAAGTGGATCGCTCTGCTCACACAGCGTGCCCGTATTGGAAATCTGAATCGCCCTGGGATCCTAGAAGTCATCACAAATTGGCCGGAAGGCGAGAGTTTTGGTCTAGCAGATGAGGAAGCAGAAGAGCAGGCGGTACGGGCTGAAGAAGCTCCAGAATTTGATAAACTACCGAAAGAAGAAGCACGCTACGCCCTCTTCACTGACGGTTCCTGTCGCCTTGTAGGAACGAAGCGCAAATGGAAAGCAGCTGTATGGAGCCCCGCCCGACAAGTTTCAGAAGCTACTGAAGGAGAAGGAGAATCGAGTCAATTCGCAGAGCTCAAAGCAGTCCAGCTGGCATTGGACATTGCAGAACGGGAGAAGTGGCCAAAGCTGTACATCTACACTGACTCGTGGATGGTAGCCAATGCTCTGTGGGGATGGCTGGACAGATGGAAGAAGGCCAATTGGAAACGCGGGGGAAAACACATCTGGGCTGCTGATACGTGGCAAGACATCGCTACCCGAACAGAGAAGCTCACTGTGAGGGTCCGCCACGTAGATGCCCATGTGCGCAAAGGCCGAGCCAATGAGGAGCATCGCAACAATGAACAGGCAGACCGAGCCGCACGAGTCAAGGTGTCACAGGTGGACTTGGACTGGCATCACAAAGGAGAGTTGTTCCTAGCACGGTGGGCCCATGATGCCTCAGGCCATCAGGGCAGAGATGCCACCCATATATGGGCACGAGACCGAGGGGTGGACTTAACCAAGGACATTATTTCCCAGGTTATCCATGACTGTGAGACCTGTGCTGCCATTAAACAGGCTAAGAGACTCAAGCCCCTATGGTATGGTGGACGTTGGAGTAAGTACAGGTATGGGGAGGCCTGGCAAGTCGATTACATCACACTGTCACGAACCCGCCAAGGTAAGCGCTATGTGCTTACTATGGTGGAAGCCACCACTGGATGGCTGGAGACGTACCCGGTGCCTCACGCTACTGCCCGAAATACCATCCTGGGCCTTGAAAAGCAAGTCCTGTGGCGACATGGTACCCCAGAGCGCATTGAATCAGATAACGGAACTCATTTTAAAAACAGCTTAGTTGCCACCTGGGCAGGGGAGCATGGCATCAAGTGGGTGTACCACATCCCATACCACGCAGCAGCCGCAGGGAAAGTTGAACGACATAATGGACTGTTGAAAACCACCCTGAAGGCGTTGGGTGGAGGGACAGACAAGAACTGGGACCAGCATCTAGCAAAGGCTACATGGTTAGTTAACACCAGAGGTTCCATCAACCGAGCCGGCCCTGCCCAGTCAGAGTCCCTCCACACCGTGGATGGAGATAAGGTCCCCGTGATTCACGCGAGGGGTGTGTTAGGAAAAAAGGTTTGGGTTGACCCTACCTCGAGCAAAGACAAACCCATTCGTGGGATTGTTTTTGCCCAAGGGCCCGGCTGCACCTGGTGGGTGATGCAGGAAGATGGAGAAACTCGGTGCATACCTCAGGGAAACCTTACTCTGGGGTGAGCTGGCTGTAACTGTATACTTGTATCTGTATGTAACCCTGCACCTGTATCTGTATGTGTATCTACCTACTAGTGGATGAGTATATAGTTGGAATACTGCATGTACGTATGAGGATCAAAGATTTAACCTAATAAGTGTGGCAGCATGGGGAAGAAAAATTAGGGGTGGATAATGTTATAGATTAGGAAATCAGGGGAATTTTCCTTCCCCCTGCCCCACTCCAAGGGAGAAGAAACGGAGTGAGTGGGGGGAGGGAGGTTATTAGCATTACCAAAGATGTAGCCGGGTTGGGTTAACGACCGATCTTGGAGAAAGATAAGGAAGAGGCACGGAGGCGGGGCTGGTGGAGACTCTGGCTGGGAGGGGAGAGGCAGTGTGGGTGTGTGGCTGGCTCTCTGGGGTGCAGACAGGCATTTTCGTTGGGGAGGGGGACCGGAGGTCTAGCTTGTTTTGGCTGTTAATCCTGGGGGGGCTCGCCCTCCCATCCTGCTGGCTTCAACCTGTCTGACTGTCCCGCCCGCCGGAGCCGCTGTGTTTCATCGGAGAGTTTTTGCTTGCCCGCGGGAGAGGAGGAGGAGTTTTTGGAGACACTACCACCTGAGACTGCAGTGAGTCTTCGCCACTTGAGACAGCGGTGAGTTCCCGTGGGAGTGTGCTGCCTGCCTTCCTTGTCGCCCCCACGGAGGCGAGGACCCCCCTCATCTCCTTCTCGGCTTCCCCTCGTGGTCCGGGACCTCTCTCTCCGGTCCCCTCTTCCCGCGGGTGACTGACGGAGCCCACAGCGCCCCCTGCCGACCGTGACCAGGTACTGCAGGTCCTACAGCTCCATCAGTCCTACAGCGCCCCCTGCCGACCGTGACCAGGTACTGCAGGTCCTACAGCTCCATCAGTCCTACAGCGCCCCCTGCCGACCGTGACCAGGTACTGCAGGCCCTACAGCTCCAGCGGCCCAACAGCGCCCCCTGCAGACCGCAATTAGGACTGTGTTAAAGGACAGAGGAGTATTCTTTTAGACTTGTTGTTGTGGTTGTTGTTGCTGGTGTTGTTTTGTTTGGTGTTACTGTTTGTTTTTTTTTTTTCCAACATTCATATATTTCTTAATAAAGGGTTGTTATTTCTTCTGTTTTTCCACATTTTCCTCGAGTAAAGCCCCTTAATTTGACATTACAATTGCAGAGAGAGAGGAGTTTGGTCTACCTCACAACTCACCCTCTTTAGCAAACAGTCTAGTCTCTCTAGACTTAGACAAGAACGCACGCAGGATCACCCTCGAGAAGAAAAGAATTGTACCTTGCAGAATTTACCATCTAAGGAGTCTTTCTGCTGTGCCTTTTGCAACCGGACATGCCTGTCTCATGTTGGCCTTTTTAGCCACCAGCGTGCTTGTGTCAAACGTGGGTAGAGCCCTTCCCAAATCTTCGTTTGCAAAACCTGGCCATGACGAAAGAGAACTCTTGTCTCTTTTTTTCTAGCCTTCATACAAGCACCTAAGCTGAAAGTAATGAGGTGTTTACTTTGCTACAGAGCTCACAGGAGAAACTTTCCTCTCAGAGGAGAAACCTTCATACCTTCCTATTGTAGGAAGACTGAATTTGTCAATTGAACATTATCACATGGTGGAATGTGGCACAAAAACAAATAGTTAAACAAATAGAAACCTGGAATCAGAAACAAAAATCCCCTGGGATTAATTGCAAATAAGTGATGTAAACCAATTTAAGGTTAAATACCTGATATTAACTCTACTTTTCAGATATTTACTTTTATATATGCTGTGTAGAATTCCCTTTAAAATGCATAACTGAACGTATACAAATGAAAAATATTGACACATTTTCAACTGGAAAATCGCAGTGGTTTCCAGTTTAGTCCAGGGCCAGATAAGTCTGTTTTTCAAATTCAAAAAACCCTGTGACTATGGCCTTATTTTTTTACTTCTTTAGATGTGTTTATTTAGAAGCAAGAACAAAAATGCAATTATTGTTAAACCTGTTTAGGATGACCATATCCCAACAGCAGTAGCTCAGTGAAACATTACTCAGTAAGAGAAAGAAGCAATAGAGTAAAAAACAAAATTCAAAATAGGACGTATTTATTCTTTTCTAAGTCTATTCAGAAGGAACAGAATGGTACTTTGAACACCCTGAAATATTATCTGTAATTGACGTCTTTCCTTAACAATTCACAGTTATTTCTGTACGGGGGTAATTTTTATTTTTTTTTCTCCTTTATATCTTTCTAAATTTAAGGTAGAAATTGAAATCAATATGTTTTATAAGGAAATTCTCTTTCCTATACAGTTCTACATTTCTTTCCAATGTCAATATTAATAATTAATGAATAAAGAGAGGAAAGCGTTTGTATGAGATCTGGTATATCTTGAATAAAAAAGCTATTTAGTAATAATTGCATTCTTTTATGTTCTTGATAGGAAAATTCTTCTCAGAAAAAAAGTGTTAATAAAGATATTTCTTTTACCTAAAAGGAAAGTTTGTGTGATTGACAAAACAAGATACACATTATGCTTCTGAGTTTAGTTTGATAAAAATCTGAATTTCTAGGATTAAGGTTTTGCTATTTGAATCTCTAGCATATCTTAAAACATATTTCTATTGCTAACTTTTTTTCTGTATATCATGATTCAATTCTGAAGTTCATAAAAGAAGCATAAAGTCCCAGTTTTGATCTCAGTCTAGATTTTCACATCAGTCTACTTCTATTGTACTTAGTTTGATTTAAATCTCCTAGATCATCTACTTTCCTAAGCAATTTGACTTTGACAAACACTATGTAAACAGATTCAGAACTAATTTTGCAGTATTGTCTTTAATAATGTAAAAATCTTTATGAGATAAAAAAGTGGAGAGAAATCCAGTGGCATTTTATTTATCAATGAAAATCATAAAATAGTCATACAAGAATAAGAACTGAGAGTACACTTCAAGAATTATTCAACATGAGAATTTTATCTAACACCAGAAATGTTGTTTTAGAAACTGACTCATTTCTGTGGTATAATGTCTTTCCATAGCTACCCTGAAATACACTTTTTCAAAAGTGTACTCAATGCATGTTCTGGTTTTGACTGGGACATAGTTAATTTTCTTCCAAGGGGATGCTATTGGACTGTGTTTTAGTCCAGTCCTTTTCTGCCTCTTACCCCACCTCACCAGTGAGGAGACTGGGGGTACACAAGATATTGGGAGGGGACACAGCCAAGACAACTGACCAAAGGGATATTCCATACCATATGGCACCTTGTTTAGCATGTAAAGCTGGGAGAAGAAGAAAGAAGGGGTGGATGTTCGTAATGATGGCCTTTGTCTTCCCAAGTCACTGTTATGGGCAATGGAGTCCGGCTCTCCTGGAGCTGGCTGAACAACTGCCCATGAGAAGTGGGGAATGAATTTCTTGAGGTTTTTTGTTTTCACGCACAGCTTTTGCTTTACTTGATAAATTGTCTTTATCTCTCAATTTATGAATTTTCTCACTTTTACCCTTTCATTTTTCTCCCCCATCCCACCATGGGAGAGTGAGCGACTGGCTGTGTTGGGCTGAGCTGCTTCTAGGGTTAAATAAAAATGGAAAGAAACAAAAAGAAAGCCTTGAAGGATGAAAATGATATGTGAGATCATTTGGAAGACAGAGTTTACAGAAAATAGAGAATTTTGATGAATTATGGTAGTCTCTAAATCAGGAAATAATAACCAGTCAGCAGCATGAGTCTAATCTGCTAACAGAAAGAGGATAATTGCTTCTAGACCTTTGCTTCACCTTAATTCAGGCTTATGTTCCAATAGCACATGCAACAGAAGAGAAAAATTACTGTTTGTCAGTGTCACAGAATGGAAATAATTGCTTAAGATAGACATGTCCTGGAAAGTAAACTGATGCATCAGGGATACTGAGGGAATCAAAAAAAAAGAGCACAGTAAGCACTCTGCTATATATAAAACAAATAAAGAAAAAGGAAAGTTGAGAACACCTATTGCATTAGTAGGACCCATTAATCGCGAGGAGTAAAAAAATTTGTGCAACACGAATGTGTGGTATATGTCGGTGTATGAATTGGAGAAAGAAAAAACACACAAAAATGTAGGGTTTTTTTGTAGAAAAGTGAAGAAGAGTTTTGTATGTGTGAATTTGGAAGTGATTATATCAGTTGTAGAACTATCTCAGCAATCATCAGAATTAAAATTACCTGTTCATGGCTAATCTAGAAAGATCACCTTCTTGCTGACATAGAAAGATGAAACAGAATACCTAGTAACACAGATTGATTAAAGCAACTTGAAAAAGATTAAGAGAAAGATCTTAAGATTCTTCACTGATACATGGCAGACAGTTACTCTGGAGGCAACATGGATAAGAAGCTGATAGATCTTCTAGAAACTACTTAGAAAAAGACATGGCCTGAAGTTATGATCAGTAGCTTAAGGTAACAGCAGCTAGTAGAGGATAATCTATCATACAGCTCTGAGTAAGAGGACAACACTGACACAAATAGTGCCTAAATGCCAATATATGTCAGTTTATCAAACACATACTACAGGATAAAACAAATTAAGGTCTCTGTAATGTTTTTTGAACATGGAGTATAAAGGCTGGCAACTTCATCTAAAGATTTGGACAAAACTTAGGCTTCCTGGCCCACAGAGAAAGGACAGGAGGGCAGAAGAAAGAAAAGGTAGAAGGAAGGGCAGAGAGGAAAAGGGAAGGGAGGATAAGGGCAGACTGTGAAGTTATCATTGGGGGGAATAGATCAATATGTAAAGTTACCTAGAAAGTTTCATAACTTGAAATAATATAATCCATCAAGGATGTAAAAATTGTGAACCTCAGGTTGCAAGGTAGAGGAAAATGAAGTCTTAGGATTGGAATTCAGTTCCCTAAAAGCAGACATTATGGGAGTACCTGCCAGCTACTGCTTCAGAAAGGTACATACTTCAAGCAATCTGGTGTCATCTCACATGCCACTAGACAGCAGTGTTTATGCAACTGAATCCCCCATTAGATTATTTTATGTAGCTGTTCACTATGATACCTTTTTCATTAGTTTATAGGAAGAAAGGCAAAAACATATTTTATTTACCTTTTGAGAAACTTGCCAAATGAGTTATATGACAAAGCAATGCTGTTGATGGGAACTGGACTAAGCTTTTTAAGGTAGTATTACATTTAATATTGCCTTCAAACAACAAAGAACTGACATCTGAGCCATTACTCTTCTATCTTGACCTCTGAGAAAAATATGCACTAAAATCCTTTACATTAAATTATCAATGTCTAAGCCATTCTCACGAAAGAAACAGACTTACACAGGATATGCTGTCTACCTCAAATTTCTGTTGCAATCATGGTTCACAATACATGGCCACTGGGTTAAGTTGGATTCAATGTCTAAAAGATCCACCTTTAGATATCCATATCATACAAACATGATAGACTTAGGGTGAAGACTGTTGTTACTATACTCATTTTGCTCTACCTATTATATTGACAAATTTAAGAGACTGCTTTCTCTTCTCATTTTCTGTTGTCCCAGTTTCAGCCAAGGACAGGGTTAATTTTTTGCAGTAGTTGAATAATGTTATTCAATACCACCTTACATCATTGCTGAGGTGGGAGAAAGGGACTCTCACTTCCAAGAAAGGTGTAGTTTCTGTTTGGGAGAAAGCATGGTCAGGAAGAACTGGTTGTTATGTGTTGTGGTTTTTCAGTGTAAATATTTTCTTTGTCTTATACCTTTTGTTATTAATATTGTTGCTGTTACTGTTTTTCTTACCTCATTGCTGCTTCTAGTAAATTGTTCTTATCTCAACCTGTGATTTCCACCTTTTGTGTCTCCAGTTCTCAACTCTGTCCCTGGAGCAGGTAATAGAGGGGAGTGAGTGAGTGATGTCTGGTTTGGCAGAGTCTTGGTGCATGGACTGAACTCAGGATTACCATTCCTAAACCACAACATCTACGATTCTGAGTACTCATGTAGACTCTAAATTCCCTACTATAAAAGCATAGTGTTGGAGTACTTCAGCTACCAGAAGATTCTTTGGTTTGTGGACAATGTTATCTACTAAAGGGAGCCGGTTAGCTCTTGGAATTCTTTCCCTTTTTAGAACATTGTTTTTCAAAATAGAGGAACACAGGGTGCTACCATGAAACTTAATCATGAGACATTATTTTCATCTCAAAAAATAAAGCCGAGGTATAAAACATTTATACTTTAACATTTAGAATAGTTTTTAAAATTTAATACATATTTTTCATCCTTACTCTCCAGACTTCAATTTAAAGCAATATATGATTTACTAATTAATAGTAATATTCTACTATTTCATCAATTTTTGCCAAGACAAACAAAATACATCACTCTGATTAAATATTTAATCAAATTGTTTATTCTTTAAAATGTTAAGACATTGGAAACTACATTCTTTTTTACATTGGCAATCTGTTTTAAAAGATGTAGAATATACAGAGCAATGGGTAAATACAGTACATTTGCCTTTGCAAAGTATTTAACAAAAGGTTCTAATTGCAGAGCTGGACACTTATGAGGTCCTTATGAGACTAGGCTGCAGTACAGATGTAGTACAAATGATATTCTCTTTACACACTTAAATTCTTCTTCATCACTCTGTCTTCCTAACATCTGCCTTGCCCATGATGACAGATTAAGGTTAGTGGAACTCATCAGTTTCAGTATTCTTAACATCAGTATAATCCGTAAACTTAATCTCCAACAATATGTATACATATAAAAAATAGATAGCTTAAAATAAATGATGTTAGGCAAACAGGACAACTCCTTTTTAATTCCAAAATGGTTGCATTAAGAGTACAGAAATGTGGCAGGGGGTGGACATGGTTGGGCTTAATTTCTGATTATAATTATTTGACACTATCAGCCTGGTTGCATTCAGTAAGAACTTTCACAATCACAGATGCACCAAGAGTGTGGTTTATTGAAGCAAAAGAAATACAAATTCGGAATTTCCCTTCATAAATGCACTTTCTGCATTAACACTACATATATATATATTAAAAAAACCCCAACCAATTGGTAATTCATTAAGTTTAGTTTTGCCATCTATTAAGCTTAATTTCATCCTCTGACACGGAGGATTTGAAATGTCAAATTTACGGTTTTGGGTGAAGCAGAGTTGAGACTGTAGTCAAATATCCAGTTGCTGTCAAAATGGGGGGGGGGGGGCAGACATTTTACACGTGAATGAGGGAATATAGAGAGTTTTGTTTACAAAAGCTGTGGGTCCTCTGTAAGGGTGAAACAGAACCATGACACACTGCTATCATATCACTGCCTCTTCCACCCAGCTGAAGCAGCGATAAGGGTTATCTCTTCTCTGCCTGTCACTTCCATCAGCAGGCTAGCATGACCATGTTAATCCCTTTCTTGTGGAAATCCCCTTACCACATATCTCATGGCTTTAGGCCTCATTCCTACAAAAATGTAAACCAAAATATACTGCTGAAAATGTTAATGTACACCTGTTTTGAGAATTAAGTGTTTAATTCTATCTATGTTCCATTAAAAAAACCCCAACCAAACAAAAACCCCCACAAAACCAGAAACAAAGAACATGGGCAGAGATGATCAGTGCCTAAAGGGTAACTTTGCATTCATCCTATGGCATATAGTGAAAGAGATCTGTGAATATAAGACTGTGAATAGAGAATGCTTGTTCTCTGTTTTGTTAGTTAAAATATGATAGGTAACAGATTACACTAGTGGGTGACTTGGATCAGAGCAAACAAAAGGTGGTAGTGTTTTCATAAAGCAACTATTTTATCAAGCCAAGGACAAAACATTAGGCAAAGATACCAAGCAATGTATGCAGAAAAACCCTTTTTGTTACTTATCTGTAATTGTTTAGTCTGTTTTTTCTCTTGAGCTCTGTTACTTTTGTCTTTAGAGTTGTATACTTCATCTTTTTAATCATCACCACTTTTCTTCACCATCTTCAAATTCTTCCTCGCTTCTAAAATACTCTATTCTCAACTTTGCTCAAACAAACCAGCTCTATCCACAGGATGCAATTACAAGATTTCTTATGCCTAAAGCAATGGTAGATGAGGCTTGTTTGTTTTACTTGTGTAGGCTGGAGTCCTGGTATTCTACCAAACCCCCTTTTTCAGTAGTCTAGAAATAGAGCTTTTTCACTATTATTTCAAATGCCTACACTTGTGGCAGCTTTCCTTCAGGTAAGAATTCAAGATCACTATTCATTTTTAATGTTTTTCTTTGCCTTTGCAAATGTCCTTTAGCCGCATCCAAAGCATATTTAATTTTTTCTTAACAAAAATATGTATCTCCTATCCAAGGTAAAGTTCAGCCAATACTTTGTTAAGCAGGTAGGTATTCTTTCTTGATTTTGATATCTAAACTTTTTTACAATAGTTAGCTTTTCCTTTAACTGTATTACTCTAGAAGATCTCATATGACTGGAATTTAGCAGTAAGTGTAATCACTGACAACGTTACTGTAGTATGCATTTTTTCATCACCTGAAGTTTTAATAGTGATGAGTTGAGTTTGCAACTACTTCTTCAACCATGTAACTGGATGGCACTGTCAGCCTAAACTGGTGTCCCATTTTTATCACCCATTTAGCTTAGGAAATAACTGCAATCTTTATGTAATCCAAATGCATACTATGAGAATGCAGGCAGTATGTAAATGGAATTAAAAGGTTGATGCCAGCAAAGCAAGTTCTTCACTGGGGACAGAAAACATTATGATGCACAACATGTAATAGTTGACCAATACTGACCTGGAATTCTGACTGGAGAATATTTTGTGCTCATGCTGTTTCTTGGACTTTCAGTTTAGGAATTTCCCTTAGTAACCTTTTTTTCCAACTCTTCTTTCAGCACACACAGAATCTCTAGCTTGTTCTAACTCTAGAAAATATCCTTCTCTGGGTGCCCTTTTTGTTTATGTGATGAATTAATACGTAAAACCTTCAATTCTAATAGTTTTTGTCATCACACATTTGCTTCCATCTCCCAATCTCCCAGCTTTTTTTTTTTCTGCAATTCTCCCCAACTTCCAGCTTAGAGCACAATTATATGTCTGAAATATGCAATGCACCTTTTCCTTACATTTGCTGGCAGCACTTAATACACTTTGATTCACTTTTACATTCCTACCAAGAACTCACACAACTGCAAAAAATCACAACACTTCTCTGGTAAATTCAGACCATTCCATAACTTTGCAAATTTCCCCTGTCCTCCCTAGAGGACATTCGACATCACATTAAATACAGCAATCCCAAATTTAGTATGACCTCCAATTATCCAGTTTAACTACCTCGAGGAAAAAACCCTCATCTTCTTCTCATGGAATATAAATAAATTCTTTTTGAAAACTCCATTTTACTTCATTTAGTTTCATATTCATGTATCCGCAAGCAAATGGTAGTGCAAAAAAATGTGGGGAAAAAAATATTATTTTACTGAACAAAAAGAAAACTATTTTTTACCTAACCCTACGATGCCTATTTATCTTGCATTATTATTTTGTCAACTGTTCGGAAGTGCAAAACCATGAGCAGAAATGAAACCACAATTACTAATTGCGTATGTTTTAGAAGCAGCTTTTCATTATCTGCCATATTTTTATAGCATATTAAAGATATTTTTTTCTGGGTACTGTAGTCATTTTCATCATTAGGGAGTATAAGAAGCTCATTAATTACCTTGAACTGCCAAGTTACTTTCTTCCTAAATTACATGTCTATTTCCTATTTTATGTGTAAGACTTTTCAAGATAAAATTTAAGCTTTCTTCTTTTTTTTTTTTTTTCTAAAGCAACATGATCAGTTTTATAATTAAATGTTTTGACATGAAAAAGCTTATCTGCTTTCCTGAAGAGAGTGGGTGTAGATCATCCGGTTATACAAGAAGTCTTTATCGTCAAGTACAGGAATATGACTGCAGGACAAGTTATAAATACTGAAATAGTCTTTTAGCATAATTAACAATTTAAATGCTTTTATAGAGATTTGAAAAAATGATGGACAAGAGAATTTAATATTTCATTTTCACTTAATCATAAAGCTGAGCTATCTCCCACCAAATAACAATTAGCACTACTACCATTTGTGCTTGACTTCTTTGAGCAGAGAAATAGAAAATAACATCAGGGTTAGAAAACAATCATCAACAAATGAATTTCTAGCTTTGAATCGACCGTTTTACCTGTTGTAAATTTCTATGTAGTGTCTACCTTTTGACTGAATGATAGTAATCCTGTAAGCTGAGTAAAATGAACACTGTTTTCACAGCTGGGCTTAGTAGAACTTTAACTTCAGACATCCATCTACTCTTGCAGCTGAATTGTGAGTTATCAAGTCATATTTCAGAGCTTACTGGTTTTTAGCCCCATACCATTGGATCTTTCTGGTTCACACTTCAGCATTTCCCAGTCAGGTCACTATGCAAGATAGCAGCGCATTTCAGTTGCTCTATTTTCTGCTTTTGGAAATGGACTTTTCTGCTCCAATTTTGTACTAGTGATTTTCAGACCATGAAAAGTTACTGAAACACCTTTTAGTATTACTCCTATATGGGCAATCTGGAATGAAGTGACTGTTTATACCAAAGTAGCTTTCAGGTATATGAGTCTTGGAAACAGTTCTGTTCTCTGCTATTCTGTCTGAAGGGTAGGTGTGGGAGAAAATAAATCTGACTTTCATGTTTCCCTCAGAAAGACAATTTCTTTATATAAAATTTGCTGCAACTGTTGATGATCTGGATATTCCTAAGTTTTAAGGTACTCCCTATATTTTGCATGTCATGTTCAAGTGTTATTTTGTGTAGCCATAACATACTCAATACTTCTTAATGAATGTTCAAATGCCATTCTGAAATAACTCAATAGGCCACAAATTGCATTCTTCAGAAAGGAAAGAGATGTCTGGAAAGTGGGCAGGTAGACAGTTAAAGCACAGTTTCCCAGAATAATAAAAATAATATTTTGTTTCTGAGGACTTTTCAGCATATGCAGAAGGTCTTGATTATAATCTTGAAGCTCTGCAATGGTTTTTTGTTTGAGTTTCTTCCTATGTATTTAGGAGGATCAGCCATATTTTGAAGAAATGTGTGTAGTATCCTTTTCCACTACTCAAAAATCAGTGGTAAATTTCAGAGGTAAAATAAAAAGTTATGATTTTAACAGATTTTGTACTACTGTTACATCTCTTTAGTATGAAATCTGGCTATGTAGTCTATTGCACTATGGGGAGGATCTTATATTCTTTAGCCATAGTATCATATAGCTTAAACAGCACAGTTTTAACGATTTGGCACAGGAAAGCACTTCTACATGTAAGGGAAAAAACCCAATCTTTTAACAAAAGTTCAAATGTATTAGTCTTGCTCTTCATTGTAAGTACTGAAGCAGATTTTATATATAATGATTTAATAGGTTTTCAGTGATATGGCAGTAAAAGCTATTTTGACATAGCATAGTGATTTGGACTTAAGTGATTAGGACATGAAGATGGATTGAAAAGTGAAATGCTGGCCTCAGAGGCTCATTTATCAGCATCAAAAATTCCATCTGAATCCCAGACACTCACAATGTACTCCAGGGGCTGCTGCTGGGCCCAGTACTTTTTAACATCTTCATTCATGACCAGATGATGGGACAGAGTGCATCCTCAGGAAACTTGCAGATGATGTAAAACTGGAAGGAGTGGTACCACCAGATGGCTGTGATACTATTTAGAGTGACCTTGATAAGCTGTAGAAATGGACTGACAGGAGTCTTACAAAGTTCAGCAAAGGGTAATATGAAGTCCTATGACTGGGTAAGACCATTCCAAGGCACCAGGATAGACTGTGAGGCCAGCTGACTGGAAAGCAGCTTGCCAGAAAATGGTCTGGGAGTCTTGCTAGACAAATAGTTGCTCCTGAAGCACAAGGGAAAATGAAAAAAATAAAAAATGTAAGGCACAGATGACAGCTTGATATCTAGATACCTAGACTGTACATTTTGACTCCCCAGATGCTGTACTAACAATGCTCACTCTAGTTGTAAACAACAATAGCAATATTAATATTTATTAAGGAAAAACATTTGTGCAAAAGCTTTGACTAAAACAACATTCAAAGTTACCCTTTTTAATAGTGATAAAATTCTAAAATACATATGAAGACCAGAAATTCTTTGTTATTATGAAAAGCCTGTGAAATACCAAGAATACAATCTAAAAAAGTTTTGGGTAAATCAGATACAGACTAGCAAAATCTAGTTTATTAAGAAGAAAAGAAAAAAAAAAAAGGGAGATTTTTAGAGCTGTCCTGCGTGAGAAGGAAAATTTTTTACAGGAATTTTCTTTTACACTCTTCTTTCTTTAAAAGTACTAAATAGGAAATCTGTAAGTAGGCTGTGAACAACTTCAGTCACTACATAGTATATCAGCTACATTAAAAACACATGAATTCTACTAATACTGGTTAGCACAGCATGATAGTTTCTTGTGCTCGATGCCAAGCTAATTTTATCAGTACTGCTCCTCAGAAATTTGACCTTGCAAAAGAAAATGTAACTTTGTCTTTGTAGTTGAAATAAGATGTCATATGGCTGAGCAAATGCAGGCTACTCTGTGAGTAACCACTGAAATTAAAAGTCAAGCTATCAAATGCAAACTGTCACACAGCTTAATGTAATTAAAATTCTCTTTTCTGTACCTCCAGAAGGGATTTATATTTCTTTTTTTGACAAGAAAAATATCTCAAGAGATGTTTCTTATTTACAAGAAAATGTACCTCCTATGCCATATTGTGGTCAAAATTATATATAAGAGTTTTTTAAGATTGTTTAAGAAGACAAATATATTGCTTCAGAATACACCTCCGAAAATATTTCCTTGTATTTCAAAATATTACTAATGAATCTGCCTTTTGAGTTATACAGTAACTTGATTAACTTTTATTAATTTTTTTCCTTTTTTTTTTTCTGGGAGTAGTTTAGGAATAATTCATCTCTCCTAACTTTGGACATATAAACATATATGTTGTCTAGGATAGTTCCTGACTACCATCTGTAGTAGTGGAGGTAAATAGGCATCTCCAGAAGAAAGAAATCTCATTTTACAAAAAGGCATACAAGAAGAATCTCATCCAGAGCATTTAAGGTTGGAGCAAAAATTACAACATAATGATAACTGTAGTGATTACAATACTATTACCAATCTAAACATAAATTTGCCTAAGCTTTAATAGTCATGATCATTGTCAATGAAAATTCAAAATTGTGTGTAAATTTTCTTTGATACTAAGTCTATCTATCCATCCACACTCACATATATTGAAATTGACTAGGAACACTCATTAAGGACCAAAAGACTCTCCTGGAAACTATCACAGAGTCACAGAATGGTTGAGGTTGGCAGGGAATTCTGGAGGTCATTTTGTCAGTTAGCGTGGGTTAATCAGGGCAGTGTACCATGAGGTTTTGAATATCTCCAAGTATTGAGATTCCCCAATCTGTTTGGGCTACCTGCTCCAGTGTTTGATCTTCTTCAGAGTAAAAAAAGTTTTTCTTGTATTTAAGTAGAGTTTCTTATATTGCAAACTGTATTTTGCTGGGCACTACTGAGACAAGTCCGACTCTGTCTTCTTGAATCTCCCTCCCATAAGGTATCTATATGCATGGATAAAATGCACCTGAACCTTCTCTTTTTGAGGTTAAAATGTCCCAGCTGTCTCAGCATCTCCTTACATGTCAGATACTCCAATCCCTTAAACATTTCACTGGCTCTAACTCTAATGCAAAATACAGCCACAGTAAAAAGGCAGTTAGTGATCAAAGCTTCTAGGAGAAATATCTACCAGAATGACACATTAAACTAAAAAGATGGACAAATAACTGGATTAGATAAACTGAAAGATGTGGGACAAAAAGGAGACCTGAGATGATGTCAATGAGGCAAATTGAACCAAGATATCATCTTAATGCTCAGCCATTGTTTTCAGATGTGATAAAATAAAATGTAAGGACACTGAAGGAAGTCTTTCTCACTCTTAAGAATCTGAATGGTAAGTAAATTTGTAATCATTTAAACTGTGAAGACAGAAAAATTGAAAGAATTGAGAAGCTGGAGTATAGTCAATTTTAGAGTTAGCTGAAAATAGTCAACTTTTTCCCACATCTAGTTGCTGGGCTGTAAACAGGAGATGCCTGAGTATTGTGAGTCTTCACAAAGATCATAGTTATACATGTTCAGCTAAGCTGAGAACAATCAGCAGAGGAGGTGTCGTGGGTCTTGCCAGTTCAGCAACCTATCAACCTGCGTTGTCATAGTTCAGACTGCATGCACGCACACACAAAAAAATAAAAGGCAGAGAAAAAGGAAAAATGCGTTTAATCTTAATTAAGTGCAAAGATCTAGCAGTAAGCTACTACTTGCCCTGAATTAATGCCAGATATTGCATGAGGAAATTTAAGATTTTTAATTTCTAATTTCATGTAATTACATCAGTTTGTCCTTTACCTGCTTGTTGCCTGAAGTTGTTTACAGTTAACAGTTCCCATGGATGAATTCTGTTAGAGATTCTTCTGCAAATCTAAGTTAATATTAAACCAGTCAAAAGGGAATCTATTCACCAAAATACTATGCTTATGGATTCACTGTTATGGGGATTGTAGAAAAATGCTTTCATTGTGTCACATTCAGTAGTCTCATTAGAAAATATTTTTCACTCTTTTATTAACACGCTATAAAGTGTATTAATTTAGTTTTCTATTCCTTCAAGGAATTGGAAACAGTATTGAAACTTACTTTATAGGACAGCAAGTGGTCTTCCAACCAATTCTAGAAGAAATACAAGTATATACTCAAGACATGACTTAGAGAGAAGAACAACAAGAATTAAATAATTTTATAGAAAAATATCGTTTCCAAAATATTAAAATAAAAGTAAGGGTTTCATTTGCCAGATTTTTTAAACTTTGGTTAATCTGACTAATGCATCATTGGAGTGTTTTCACTGTCCTATGGCACTGTTTCAAGGCTTCAGTTCCTCTTCTACAGATCAGAAGGAAGTACTGGGGTTTTTCATTCTTGTATTATCAAGAATATTTTATCAGGTGCTGTTTTACAGCAGTTGTACTCTCTTGTGTTACAACACACATATCTCTTGAACCTTAGAGAAAGCAAAGGGACTCATATGGTTTATATTGACTAAACTGGGTAGCATGTGCAGCACCCACTTCATTCAACTTTGTTTATGAATTAAATGTCTAGATTAAGCTAGTTGTCTAGATTGTATTTATCCATGATAGACATGTTTTTCTATGGGACAGATGACAGGCTGAGTGACAACCAATAAGAGGATCTGCAGAGACCATCCTTGTAACTTGGATGAACATTTAGTTGGCTAAGGTCAGGTTGATAGAAACCTAGTGACTATATCTAAATTGGTGACACTTTCTAGAGAGAATCAACTTTTACACCATTTTAAACACTGCATACATTTTTCTTGTTTTCCATTAATTCTTTACTTTATCAGCTATTTCAAACTCATGGCAATTTACTTTGATGTCAAAGTTATACAACTCCCCTAAGTAATCTTTTTAGTGGTCACTTTATTGGTTTTGATAAAGTTTCTTTTCAAAGTAACTTATTGTATTTTTTTCACTATGGTTTCTTATCTAAGAATCACTAAATATTTTAGTTTGGAAAGAATTTCTAGAGGCAACCTGCTTCATAAGTAGAGATACAAAGATAAAGAGAGACTTTTCAGTACAACGGAGAATCTTTTCTCTGAAATCAAATCACATGAGAACCAAAAAAAATTTGAGAGGTAGTTTGCTCTTGCTGCCCGGATGACACAAAAAGGGGGAAAAAAAGAATGTTATATCTTTGATTTGTTGTTCTTGCCTCTTATAAAAGGTATTACTCATCAGAAGGGTAGGCATAAGAATCTCGGATTCCAGTTCCCCAGTATTCCCAAATGTGTAGTGTGTATATTGCATTGACCAGTATCATGATCTATGCCTTCAGTGTTCTCAAAATGTTAATTTAATAATTTATTCCAGCACAAACAGAATAATACCTAAGTCAGAGCAGTAAAGTGTATTTATTTGGCAAATTTAGTGAATAGATTTTTTGCTTTTTGGTTTAGAAAACCTATAAATATTATACATCAAACACACTTGGCATATTTTAGAAGCAAATTTTGTGTGCATATCTAAAACACATTTTATTGTTATTAGGAATCTGACTAAAGAATTTAAACCTTAGAATTTATTATCTGTGTATTGTTTTTTTCTTGCAAGTTAGTTGAGAACAGTCAGAGTGAAACCAAATAATTTGAAATTACATTCAGCCTGAGGCTCTGCTATTTGGCAGGTACCCCAAAGCCATGAATGCAGCAATTGGCCAAAGGTGATTTAATGGCATATATTTCAGTAAGAATCCCAGAAGAGATCACAGTGTATGAAACCATAAATGCCTTCTACAGTTCTGATAAACATGACATCTTGCTGAACACAACACAAACTGCCCTGAGATCTTGGCCATTGGAATTATCAGATGAAGCTCTAAAAGAGGAAAGAATTTCTTGGCTCAGGAAATGTTTGTCTTAGGAGATCCCTTCTTATAAAGACAGTAAAACCTGGTCATTTGAGACTGAGAACAGTTTTCAGCATCTGTAAATCAAAGGCTTCACTCTGACAAGAGTTTTGGCTACTGTCCAAGATGCATTTTCGGCTGTTTGAAGTTCTGAAAGTTCAGGTCTGTATTCTTATTTGAAAAATGGAAGATTTGCCTGACCTTTAAATTATGCAGTTCAGATAAATGATGTAGTTCAGACTAAAAAGATTAGACAATGTTAATGAGGATTCCATTTCTTAGTATTTGCACCTATAAAACAATTTTCTCTCTCTTCAATACTTGAAGGGTGAATTATTGCTTGAAATTGATTAATATGTTCACCACCCCCATTATCTATTTGATTCTTTCCCAGAATAAAAATTACTTTTATCATAATGTATGCATACCATTGCAGGATCATTTATATGCCTCAGGCAGAATGATGATATAATTTTAGCCAATTCAGAATATTATTCAACTGTCAATTGATACAATTGGGAATGCTATACGTTTCATATGCGATCAAATGGGCCAAGAATATAACCAACTGTTCCATTCTTTATACTGAAATCATCAAATAGATAGTTCAAAAGCAAAATAATAATTTAAAAAACCAAACAAACAAGCAAAGAAATAATCTGTGCCAAAAAAATTTATCTGTTGCTTCACAACAGATAAATATATGAGTTCACAGAACTTATATTTTTGAAAAATGAATATGAACAGAGGTAAAAGTCGTTTTAGGTAGCAAGAAGCATTTTTTTCTTCCTTTTCCCATCTCTTGTTCCTGTGATGGATAATAGAACTTACCTTCAAGTACACTATCTACCTAGCAGTGTGAGGGAAGAGTGTGGATTCACTGGAGGAGTTTGCCAGAGCTGAGACCATGGCAAAGTGATTAAGAAGTCAAAAACATCTTGCTTTAGAATGAGGCTTTTCCCTATGTGCGCAAGAAGACAGATGAAGGTACACATGCATATTAATACCATATAAGTTTCATGCCAGTTCTATGCCACACAACTTTTGTCAAGAGAGTATGGAGATCTTGATGTGGAGACGTAGAAAATACATATTATATGAATGAGGCAAGGTTATTTAATCATGACTAAGAGTGTTAGTACTGAATATAAAAGCATGATGAAGCAGCATGTAGCAAAATGGTAATTCTTCAGAGTTGTTTGGAATTCAGATAGCTGGCACTTATACTACAGAGATAGACTGAAGAAGAGCATATCTGGACATTGCTACTACATCCAATAAAAATAAACAAAAAAAAATACTCGGTGGTCTAGGAACATGGGGTTTCCTAGTTTTTAGGACTTGTAGTTTTGCCAAGCATAGTGCAAGACAGGTTACTCAGAGTTAGTTTTTGTAATTAAAACATTTTAATTATTTCAGTTTGTTTCGTCTTTATAGAAATTAAAAATCATAAATACACCTTCCCCTCTATACTATGATTCTTCTTTTTGCTTGTGTGAACTTTTTCTGATATAGCTTTGGAGATATAGTGATTAGATGTTAATGTAATATATGTATGCTAGTAAGTTATAGATGTTAATGTAGTTAGTAATTGCAAGGGCAAATATGGCTTCATGAATGACTTAGTAGATGGTAATTACAGTCACTCTCAGAACTCTTAGGAGCAGTGGCATGAATTCTTCTGTACTATTCTTTCTTTTATATCCCACTAAACACACAGTTCTACCTGCCACAATTTCGAGCTAATTTTTTTTTCTTTCTAAAAAAGTAATTTATTTTTTAGAAGCTACAGGCTCATAGAGAAGCTGTAGCTTTCTGTCTGATACCTCTTCTGGAAGCTGCTTATCAGAAAGCTGTAAGTTTTCTATATTAAATACCTTGAGTTTTGCTCTAAATGGAATTCTACTTAAGTGGTCTCTCTACAACTTCCAATTTCACTTCCTGATTGAA
Source organism: Manacus candei (assembly GCF_025592945.1). Classification (NCBI taxonomy): domain Eukaryota; kingdom Metazoa; phylum Chordata; class Aves; order Passeriformes; family Pipridae; genus Manacus; species Manacus candei. Next base: position 29,819,089 of record NW_026138062.1, on the reverse strand, counting down.
ATATTTCACACTTCCAGTCAGCTATTCTAAGCCACTTTTTAATTCTAGCTAGCTGCTAAGTAAATCTAAGTAAACTTAATTTTGTGCTCCTGGTTTTCAAAGGGTTATATATTGACCTACAGGGGAATAGAAGTTCCAGATGACATGCTGGGAGAGGAATTCTGGCACTTTTTTATACTTGTGGATAACTCACATGATAAACTCCTCTAATCCTTCTCGCTGTGCTGTAGGTACCTGACTCCTGATTACTTTCCTATTATCAATATTCATACTCTTTTAAAGTCTCCTTTCTTAATACTTTCATCTCTGTCATCTGGTACTCATTTATTCCTTTCAAATAATTTTTGAGAGTATATATAGTTAGTATTTAACAACTACTTGACTGGATATACCTTTCTGGATTGGTATTAACTATACAGTGTTGGGAAATACTATGAAAAGTTATAGAGATTTTTAGAATATTATTGTTGTCTATCCTTGCTATTGTGGTGAGGAGTACTTCTATTTGTAACTTCTCATTTCTCACACATTCCTCTTTCTTATGAAAGAAATATCTATTCTTATGAGTAGGAATAGTAAAACTATGGAAGAGGTTACTATCCACTTAGCAGAAAGATGACTAAATAATCCTTTTATACATTACACTTAATTTATTTTTAGTTTTGTTTGATTTTCAGAAGAAGGGAGCTATATTCCCGTGGTTAACTGTCAACAGAGGTTATTAAAGTTTGACTTAAAGCCTTTCAACTTTCTCTCACATCGCTTGCTAAATAGTCCCACTTGTGACCTCATACTTCTTTTTACAAAGGTGTATTATATTCCTGAATTTGTCTAAAATCACACAGAATATTCTGAGTTGGAAAGGACCCACAAGGACTATCAAAAGTCCAGTTCTTAAGTGAATGGCTTGTACTGGGATCAAACCTGTGACCTTGGTGTTATTAGCGCCATGCTGTAACCAACTGAGCTAATCTCATAATCAAATATCTACTAACAATTGATATACTTTATTTGTCCTAGAACAAATAACTAACCATAGAGGGTGATAATAAAAATGCTATAAAGAAAAATGAGTTATCCATTTCACTGAGAATTTGTCTACAGTCAAAACATAAAGCTTCTTAGACACAGACATCTATATTTTTTGCTAGGGAAAGAGACTTCTAAATGAAGTGCAAAACTGTTTCACAAAGGAATCTAACCCGCTCTTTGTTCTAACACAAGATTGAAAGCACTAAAACAGTCTAGAATATGTTTCTGGTAATTCCTTTAATAGCTCTTCTTGCTGCATGCCCATTTCATTTTCCTTATATCTGATACCTATTTTTGTTTCTCATAGCTACAAATTAAACTGTATCATCCTTATTCAATACGATGAAAAATTAAGCAGTCCATTTTTAAATATTTTTAAAAAATTTATTTTAAGTTTTAGAATGTATAGAAACTTAATGGTTCTGCTGAATTCCCTTATAAAACATCTCTGTGAGTTTCCATTATATGTTCTGAACATAATTATGAACACAAATTTTCTTTATTACTTATTACTATTTAATTATTTACTTAATTATTTACTATTATATTTACATGAATCACACCTCAGTAGCCCACCAAGGCTATCAATTAGAAAGTGATACCTACTCTTTGAGGAAAGGTTTTCATCCCTATGAGTGCCACAGTTATATTTATTTGCTCTACACCATTTCTCTGTAATTTGCTTATGAGATTTCATGTGGCTATATGTCTTACCAAAGTGAAAAAAAATCTTCAGTGTGTCTTCTGCTTCCTTGGTCAGTTATCTAGAGCAGAGGAAATTAGATTTGTTTGACATTATTCAATCTTGATATATCTCTTACTTGTTTCTTACAATCTTATTATCCTCTTGGTGTTTACGAATGAGTTGTTTAATAATCTGTCCTACTATCTTTTCAGATACCAAAAGTGGCTGTAATTCCCAGCAATAAATCCCCTGTAGATGCTGTATTTGCTGTTTTACTGTCTTGAGATTTGGTTCTTCCTTTGCGAATTCTCCATAATACTTGTCAATGACTCAGAAATGGTTTGGGTTGCCTTCTTTAACTATAGCACATTTAATCAGAACCTGTTATCTCAAATACCTGTATCTTCATAATCTTTAATCTTTCTTCATTCAGGCCGATTTTCTACTTGTCAAGCATTTCATCACAGTCAAACTTGCTTTTCAAGAATGCTGTTAAAAAAGAATGGACTTTTTCAGTTTTTTCTTTCTTATCTACTACTTGTTTACTTTTCCCATTGAGTCACAATATCTTTTCTTGACAACAATTTATTTTTGTATCTGATAATCACTCACTAGCTTCAAGTGATTTTTTTTTCATTTGCATATCTATTTTCCCCCTCTAAATTCATATTCCCCTTTTGATCTTATCCTGATTTATACACTTTTGCTTCCATTTTTGGTGGTATGATTCTTTTTTAATGTCAGATCACTGAATATTTTTCATGCTGCCATATACATATATATATATATTTGTACGTATATAGTTACCTTTCTTCCACATCTATTCTTGCTATTCTGCATCCTGTAAATTATGAGTTGCCCTGCAATTCCATTTTTTTTTTTATTTTTGCTTGAAAATCCTTCCCTTAGTACCACATCTAACTGACTCCAGAGTGTGATGAACTGCTTCTTTTTTGAAATCCATTGTCATGTTTTTGGTACTGTCACTCCTTTCTTACCTCACAATCATGGACTCTATAATTTCATTTTCACTTTCACCCTAATTAGCTTCCACCTTAAGATTCTGAACCAGTACCTTCTGTTAATCAGAATCAAATGTATTGGTAAGACGAAAATGCTAAAAATGCATGAGTCAGGGCCCCAAAACTTGTAACACTTTTATGTAAAAGACGGTTTTGGCTTCTGTCTTTTCAGCCCCGTCATGACTTTAGGTTAATTTTTCAAGCATTTCTCAGCAGTCATGAGGGCTAGCAACTTGTTTTTTTAGAAAGTGAACAAGATGTTCTTCTGCAGAGCTTTAACACTGATCATCACATGACTTCACAAAATGAGGATTGTCTACATTAGTTCCATTGACCACTTGTGAAAAGGTAGTATTGTATAAGTATTTGCAATCTCCTGCTGTTGTGTTTGCAATATTTAGTTATTGAAAAACTCCCCTTCTTTATCTGTTTTTCATTTATTACACTGAAAAAAGTTGAATCTGCTCTTCCCCCACAAGTAGTTTTTACTAAATTATATGTCCTAAGGCTTTCAATAAACTCAGACAGTGAAGGCAGTAATGCTGGCATTAACCTTTAACATAGCATAAACCCCAGTGTAATGAAATGAAATGAAACACAAAGAATAGTGGTAGGGTCTAATTTCCTGTTGTGTATAGTTTCATAAAAATCTTTTTTGTGGTCTATTGAATAAAAATATATCTGTGTTACAATATGATGGTATAAAAATAATTTTCTCTTAATTGGTCTTAGAAGACTTTTTATTTTTAATTTTATATAGTAGTAATAATTTGTGAAACAGTGAATTTGTCCTACTCTGTAAAAAACTGTAGCCAACAACTTCTATTGACTTTGCCATTCACAAAACATAAAAGATTTTTTGCTTTATTTTAAATTAACAGTCAAACATTTGAAGGCTCACATCCAATAATGAATCAGTTGGAACAAAATTTGGTTGAAGATGGATTACTTTGTAAAGGTCACAAAAATATGATTGGCCTGCAATTCTTATGTGAACAGTTACTGCAGTTATCAGTTGCAATTAGCACACTAAATACTAAGTGGCTGGACATACAGGCTCTATCTTTGCTTAATTCCTTTCAAATAAATATCTACTCTCTCAAGGAGTAAAAATGTAAGGTACAGCCTCATGTCATTCGACAGTGTAAGCCCAAACTGTTGCCTGTGGTTTGCTTGATCATGTTATACTGATTTGTTTCACTCTCCATTTGTCCTATGTGTTGCACCAATATTACACCACTTAAGCACTACAGTACTGGTGTTTCTTAGTATACCTCTTTATTGACAAAAGTCACAAAATTGGATGGGATTGGTATGCAGCCTGTAATTAAGATGCTTGCAGAATGGTGAGGACAAGAGCCATCAAACTCTCAACAGAAACCCCTTTTCTGCCCTAGAATTTTTTGATTAACAAAGTTTAACAAGTCTGGTGATGAAGTGATTTTTAACTAATGAAAATATATTTCTATAGTCATTTAATTGAACAGGTCTTTGTAAGGTACAATGAAATGTAACTCCACAATCTAAGTCCAATGAATGAGTTAATTGTTGTTATAAAAATTATTATTACTGTGTTCTCTAGATTTTTAGTAATTTTTGTTGGTTTTATCCACAAATTAAGGGAAATTTTCCATTGAAAAAAGATTTAATGAAAAATAACAAGAAGTCAAACAGATATATTATTTAAAAAATCGTAGAATGCTATAAGGAATATTTTGTTCCTCTAAAATTCAAAGTACAAAAGCATCATTAAGTACTAGGTACAGTGCAGTTAAAAGCAGTAGATACAAAAAATATGTATCTTTGTAAGACTACCACATGAAAGAATATTCCACAAGAGATTTATTTTACAGAGATAAAGGTTTGTAAGAAATGTGAGACTAAACTCAAGTAGAGAGTTTAGAAGCCAAAACTTTTTCTCTCTCTCTCCTGCCTTCTCATTCAGGAAGAACTTTAAGTTACAGATTTCACTTAGAATATATAATTTAGAGAAGGTTTCTGCTTGCACACAGCAGTACAGAACAGACTGTCTTGACTGACAATGCCTTGGGTCTCGGTTATCTCCGGGCAGCTCTTTCTACGAGTCCTGCTTCCCTGCTGAGTCCATCCTCTCCTAGTGAGAATCAAAACCTCATCAAGCTGAGTTATGGAATGCCTCCTGTTTTGAAAAGCCAGGTCAGGTAAACAGAATCAGAACAGAATGATGTGATTCATATGACTACTTTGGGGCCTGAATGATACTTCTAGGTACTTTGTTTAGTTCATTAGAGTCTCTTAAGATTAAAATAAGGAGAGTGTTTTTGAATTCTGTATATTTTTCAGACATCTCTGTTAAAGCAATTATTTAAAATTGTTACTTGATACTCTGTATGAATAATTGTGAAGATGTTGAAGAACCTTCACCTCATAAAGGGAACTTTGGGATTTTTTCTCAAGAAAAAAGGTGTCTAAACAAATGTTGAATTGGAACAATAATACTCTTTCACAGTATATCTGTTATATGAAAATACAGAATCATTGCTTTCACTTATCTGTTTGAAATACTGGAAAGTGTGAGTCTCTACTGAATTGTGAACAGTAGGTAAATACAGCCCAGAAATTTTAAAATGTGTATTGTACTGTAAGTTTTCTCCTAGACCAAAAAGTCTTCTGAGAGAAGTCCTAATATGTAGTGACCATGTAGAAGGAGAATAAATAGAAGATATATTATGAGTCTGTAACTCTTGAGGCAGCCTTGGAAAGAAAAGATATTAAAATCTCTTAGTCATGCAACAGATCACCACTATGTTGGTTAGCAAGTGTTAAGACTGTTTCAGCTATTTTAATGTGCCTAACTACCCAGTGTTGCACAGAATATAGACGTGAATTACTTGAGAATTTAACAGAAAACCTAAGACTCTCAGTGATGGTAAAACTCACATACAAGTGGGCATTAAAGTTGGCTGTATAGGTGGAAATTAATCCTGAAATTGGAACCCAGTATGGTTGAAAGTATGACTTTATAGCTGCAGACTTGTTCACAGCTATAAATCTCCCATTCAACAACAGTGACCAGAAAAAATGACTGTTCTATGATCTTGGGTCTGTGCATTGGAAAATAATGTTGTATGTCTAGTATTCCAGGCATAGGTTCTATAATGGCAGAAGAATATACCTTACAGAAAGAATTACCTACATGACTACAGTAAGTGGACTAGTGAAGTAGAAATTATTGTTGTGTCAGTCCTTACCGATTTGGGATCATAGATCTTCATGTGTAATTATAGTACCTCTACACTATCAATACAATATTAGTAACCACAATCACAAGCAAAGGCAGCTTGGTAGTTAGTGACAACCTAAAGTAGAGTATTTATGGGAACATTGAGATCAGTAACTTTCTATTTTGCATGTACATGAAGAAACTGAAAATGTACTACAATATTTTAAAATTTGGCTAGTAAAATGGCATTTAGTGCAAATACTTGTGGCCACATGTCTTTCAGCAATCTGAGATATTGAGAATTGTCATTTAAAAAAGATAAAAACCAGACATATAATTAAACTTTTAGGAACACCATTAGTTCAAAAAGTAACCACTCTTGCAAATGCCCTTACAAATAAACATCTTGCAAAATTAGAGCATGAAGAATGAAATAAATTCTTCCTACAGAGACTGAAACAACTGAATAATCTCTAGACAAGGCAAACAGTAATGTGAAAGGAAGCTAGTGAGATAATGTCGCAAAACTGAGATTACTGTGAAACTGATTGCACATGGTATACATTCTGTCTGAGGATGCCAGCAAAATATTGGGGGTTTATTTCGACAGTTTTGATCTAGAAGACATCACTTTGATTTTTTTTCCTGAAATACAGAAAATACAACAAATGCAGTCCAACAGCAAGTGTAGTGACTGTTTATAATTACAGCAATATGATGCAGCATCATGATATCAACTTGAAGAAGTGTCAGTATCATACTGATGTTACACAGACTTTGTGACTCAAAAAAATTATATAGGACAATTTTTTCAAAATGCAGAAAACTCTCTCTTCAGATAAAATGGACTGTGGACTTACAGTAAACAATGCATCACAGGAGAAGAAACAAGAGGAATTACTAAAAATTCATCATTTAGAGATATTCTGATGGCCAGAGATACAAAATATTAGGCACATTCCCATGACAATGGAGAGTTATTGCTGCATGGATTATGTAGCATAAGACATAAACTAAAGTTTTGTTGGTTTTGTTTTGTTTTTTTTCAGTTCTTGTTACCACTCACAATCCATGTACTCTTTAACAAAGAAAGATTATATTATTGTAGAAGTGTATGTGTGGTTAACAATAAAATTCCAGTTGAAATAAATCATGCTTGTAGCAGGCCCAGCTGTGGTGTGAGGCCAGAATCTATTTTGTTCTAAGTAGAGCACTAAAGTTAGAATCCCTAGTAACTGGATTCATTACATTCTTTCTGTGTAGCTGATCCACCGATAGCATCCTTCTGCTATGCAAGATGACATCCAATCAAAGTGTCAGATATCTTCCTGAGCGGATTTAGTAGTCTGACATTTCTTTTCTGAGTCACAGCCATTTGAAACCCAGAACTGCAGATAGACCAGGAGTTAGAAATAAAAAAAAATCTATAGTACCACAAAAGGTAAAAATAACTGCATATAGTGTTGCTGTTGAAATATGATGCTGCTTGTGTGTGACAAGAGGTAAGAGGACCAAGTGTCATTTTCACTAGGTGTTTCTGATGAGGTGATGTGGACTTGGTAAAAGGTAGTGCCACATTCTACTGCTTCATGTCAGTCATAGATTTTTATTCTCTAGTTCGATGTATAGTTAAATGTTATCTTTCTGTCTTACCCCAACAGTACTTGTCACTGAAAGAGACTAGTTACTCTTGAAAATTTTGGTGCAAATTACCTTCTTCTGCAGCTTCATTCTTCTAGTTTATGAATCAGATGTTTCACTCAACATATAGCAGCACACCATAAACAATACTGGTTATTGATTTGAATTATGAAATTAATATACCTTTCACATTTTTATTTTCATCCTTTCTTATAATTTTTAAGAATGTAGTTTTACTGTATATAATAAACAAAACTTCATTAGGCACATTAACTTATTTATTATGATTTCCATGCCATTTAACTTTTATTTTTCCCATGTGATTTTTTTGTTGTGGAGAATGCTTAATAGGTTTACAATTAATCATGTACATTAAATTTTAGGGTCCTAGTTACAGCACATAGATCTTTGCTTAATAAAAATGAACTCAAAAAGTTAATCCATACCGATATGTTTTTAAGTCACAGGGGTAATATGCTACTTTTGTACAGATAATGGTGAACTATTTACTTCGTTGCTGTAAAAATCCAAGTTATTCTGTCTAAGTTCTTGCAGGAAATTCTGGTAGTTTCAATATTCATTTATGGAGCTTATTGTGAGCTTAGAAACAGTATTGAATAGGCAGTCATCTGGCTTCCTAGGAACAATGAAGTCTGAGTTCACTCATAGTTTCTATTGTATTTCTAATTAAAGGTACTGCGAGTTTTAATCCAGTTTTGAGGACAATCGATATCCATGCCCTTCCTCACCAATCTCTTTTTCCCTCCTTCCAACCAGAAGACATGTTACAGACTCTGAGCATTTCCTTCAGCAGCTGTTGTAACCTGTTGCCCCAGTTGTTGCATCAGCAATTGGTCACACTGAGCATATTTGCCTCCAGAGTTGTTTTTCCAGCTTCAGAGTGGTCAGAATATTGCTGGGTTTTAAGGGATTACTGAAGCAATGGACTGGATCAGCATGGTGTGTGAACTATTTCCTTGTAAGACTGAGGCCTCTATATCCTTCCTTCAAGAGATCAGAGATTTTATAAATAATCTAATGTGTTGACACTCCTCAGCAGAAGGGGGACACAAGGTTACGGCATATCCTATGCATATATGGGGGCATTTTCCATTAGCTCATATGGAAAATAGGCTGTAGACATATATTTCAAACATATATTTCAAATCAGGGAAGCAGAAAATGGGTAGCAATTTACCCTAAAATTTGTGGATGAAACAGGAAGATTCTGATAAAAAGGACCTCTGCAGAGCAGAAATGGTGATTCCTAAAGGATATAAAAAACTTGTCCAAAAACTAGTTTGCCATTACCAAGAAGAATCCCAGAAAGGCAACAAGAAGTCTCTAGTTGTGTCCATACTCTTCTATGGCACAAAGAGGTGTTTGGCCAGACCATTAGAAATGTGTGTGTGGTTCCATACTCACTGAGGGCAGTCAATTTATGAGGATAAGGACCAGTAGAAGTAAAGCTTATTTATAGTTCTGGAAAGCAAATATCACCTTCCCCTTCCATAAGGTTTCATATTAGATTTTGCTTCTCAAATAGGGACATTTAGGGATCTTTAAGGAAAGAGTGCATATTATCACGTGAAAAGTAGCAGAAATGAAGGATTTTCTGTCTCACCTGTATTAATATATTTTTTGTCTATTAGTGTCTCCCTCCAGGGATTTGAAAGCCTTTAAAGTCCAAAAACAGTCTGTCAGCGTCTCCTTAGGGGGAGACCCTTCACTTGACAGATTCACTGAGATGGACAGGACTTTCGATACCCTATTTATGGGGACTGCACTTAATAGCAATGGAGAACCTTCTCAGCAAGTTTCTCCTATGAGTTATTACACTAACTCTTAGCAGCTCAGGAAATATCTTTTATTAGTACAAATCTGTGACAATTTATAGGGTTCCTGTTGTCAGTGATAATGTCTAACTGCAATATTCTCCTTAACTAATAAAACCTCAAACCAGAAGCATGCTCTCCAAAAACAACACAACTCCCTAAGAAGCAATAGATCACTATACCACAATAATACAAAACTCAAGGAACCCCCCTCCATGACAGATCAATTTACAAAGACTAGGACAAAATCTAAACACGCTTGCTAACACAAAGCAAAAAGGAAAGAATATAGCTGCTTCTCACTCACACACACTTTAACTCACTAAGACCAAGAAGTACACACTTTAAGGTAAATCACAATGAGTTCGAGTACGTGATCAAAGGCAATAAAATACATGGTGGTCTATAAGGTATAGGGAAAATTAGTATCTATATGGTAAAGCAAAGTACAATTAATATCTATAGGGTAAAAGGAGAAGGTGAAGGTGATATATTAGGAAAGGTGAAAGAAAAGTAAAATATAAAAAAGCAAAGTAGGCAAGATATAAGGAAAGGTGAAAGCAAAATAAAATAAGCAAAGTACAATTAGGAAGGCAAGATATAAGGAAAGGTGAAAGCGAAGTAAAAGATAAAAAGCCAACTACAATTAGACTATAAGGTAAAGATAAAATATAAAAATAGTTGCTCACCCCACAGCATCCTGAGGAGTGGAAAGAGAAAAGGCAGCTCGTCAGTTACTCCCACAGAAATGATGGAACTTCTCCCCGATTTTTGCTCATATTCCATCTCTTTTTATTAGGCAGTTTGAATGACTATAGTCAATAAACTAATTTTTGAGGTCAGGGACCCCTGGTGGTCTAGTGGTTAGGATGCAGCACTCTCACTGCTGTGGCCCAGGTTCACATTCCCGGTCAGGGAAACTCCCCTGGGCAGATGGAGCTTGTCAGCCCTGTAAGGCCATCCATCTAAGAGGTCACTCTAAACAAACCTACGTCCTGAGGACCTCACTGCCACTGTCCAAGCTTGCTCAGCCCCGGCAGATGAACCTTAGGATTAAAGGGTGGGCTCAGTTCAGCGCACACTGTGTCTCACCTAAAAAATCCACTGCACAGGCTCAAAGGGTTAATGACCTTTCCCAAATCTTCGCTCGTGAAGACTGACCATACTTAATTTTTGAGGTGATAGACAGATGACATAGGCCTAAGTGTCAGCTTCCTGAGTTCCCATCAGGTAGGATGTTTGCGAAGAAAGGCCATGCTATCTCCATACCATTCCATCCTTCGTTTATCCTATCAGTCTGTTGCTGGGAAGTCTCACCCTGGTGCTGGGGTCTTTTGGGAAGCCATCAGGAGTCTCTTTGTCCCTTTTTTTGTAGCCTCATCACCTTACAGTGGGTTTATGGGAATGCCCCTCTCCAGGTGCCAGGGTCTTTCTTGTAACCGCTCAGGACTGTCAGTGTGGCCTTAAATTGGTCTGTCACCTTACACATATGAACCAGGTTTCTGAGCACCTATGACAGTTTGGGTTAGCTCATTATAGAGCTAGAGAGGTATTTAGCTCATTCTACATCAGGAATTTATTATCTGAATAACTGTCTAGACTCTATTCATTATATTGACTAATACTGATTTGGTTTAATTCAGGTTCCCAAAGGTGAAAGTTTAATGTGATCTTAAATTGCCAGAGAAATATGACTGATATGACATTGGAAGATCTAGAGTGCTGTAGACTAACACCTGGAAAACAAAGGAATATCTAGACAATGTCAAACGATATGACATAACTCTGTTTATGTAAATGAGTCAAGTTGACCTCTTTTAACTGTAATAGAGATTTATATAGCTCGCTTCTAGATACCTACCTATATCTACATGCTTAATCTTTTTACAGAGGTTAATAGGATCTGAGATCATTGATCCTTAAGTAAAGCAAGAGTACATCTTTCAATAATATGCAGTTGAAATCAGTAGTTTAAAACAAATACAAAAATTGATACGAAAATTTAATAGGGTACAGTTTTGTTTCAGTCTTACATGTATTATCACATTTTCACAATGGGTCCTAGACAAACGAGAAGACAATTCAGCATTATTACAGAAACAAAATATTAAAGTCAAGCAAGACATGTCTCTTCTGTTCTTTTTAAAAGCTCTGAAAATATAAATTAGTGCCTTTACTTAAAAATTTAGATTTTGAGGCAAAAATCCTCTAGAATATACAGATTGAGATAAAATCTTACGATCTTGAAGGAGAAGTTAAGCTTAATGGTTAAAACTCAAAATCCTTAGAAATAAAATTGCAGCAAACCCAAGACTTTTGTTATGTGTCCATTTCTGCTTTACCATTTGAATGTAATCCCAAGCAAGACTTTTCAATGAATAAACCCATGTGTTTGATTCAAGTCTGCAGTATACAATGTATTTCGATATGCAAAGTGATTTGATAGAAAGAAGTCACTCCAAGGCTATATTAAATCACTATCGTCAGAGGAAGATGGACTCTTCTGCTCTGATTACGATCTTAGTGACCACAAACATAAATATAGGATGGTTTTTTTGATATTTTGCTACCATATGTGGAAGTAGTTAGAATTTCAGAAGATGCGACGACTATCTTGGCTATTGATATCTGAGTAGTTGACCAGACACATAGATGATTTGAAGGGATTTGTTTAAAAAAGAACAGCATAATTTGTACCTCCTTTTGAATATTTTCACCAATATGTAATAAAAGCTGAAAAGTTGAAATTCTGAATGCAATTCATGTAAAGAACTTATTCTCCTGACCAGGTACTATCCTAGGCCTACTCAAATAGGGACTTCCAGAACTGTCTGAGAAGAAGTCAAAGTAATATATTCATTATCAGTGCAGCTTTGAGTTAAGGTGCAGCAGAGCTGGCGTGTACCAAGCCTTTCAAGGATCAATTGTGATTTTTACTGAATGAAATTAAGAAAGATTTCAATGCAGCATGAAAATGATAAAATGGTTCCAAAACTCTGCATTGTTGTACAAATCTCTTTGGTTTTGGTGCAGATCAATCTATCTTGAGACAAGAGCTGAGGAGGAACAGTGATATTAACAGTAATGAAGTCTTAGTACTGGAGATGATTCCAGGAGGAGATCAATTACAGGAATTAAATACAGACCTCCTAAGCAGTGTAAGCACAATACACCTAAATAGATAAAGCAGACCTCTGTGGCCCAATTAGGATCCCAAACAGCATGGGCCCCCCTCATTATTTCAATCTAGACTGGCTGCATTATTGTGATACTACTGTTCTCATTTGTGCTATTCTCTGCCCTTCTTGTTCTTTTTCTTTCAGTACAAAAAGAAGCACCATTCAGCTGTAGTAATTATTCCATTAGATTATAAAACAAGAATATCCCACTGTGGTTATTTGCTCCTGCCTAAATAGGAGCAAATCTTCTATTTTATTTTTTCCTTAACTTATTGCATAAACACAAAACATTACCTGGCTTCCAAAAATTCCCACAATGATTTTTCCTTGGAAATTTCCAAGTGATTGCAAATAGTTGTGATTTATTTTTCTTTTGTTTTCTTATTTTCAAACTTGTTTCTAGTTTAATTTGTCTGCCTTCAAATTACATCTATTAAATCTTGTTATTTTCTGAGCTTCTCTCTCCAGCTTCTATACCAAGGAGATAGCTCCCTATGGACAGTGTAGGCACAACTCTGTTGTAGAGTGACACCACTTCCTCTGTGAAAGACCTACATTGTTCATTCCCACTCTGTGGTCTGAACAGAAATGGAGTCTGACAAAATATCATAATACAAACTGTTATTGACACAGTAAGAAAAATGAAGAACAGAACACCCATAAGCTGACTCACCCAGTCACTGACAGCAAAAACAGGATCATAAATGATCCTATGTCTCCAGCAGACCATCAGTGACATTTAATGTATGGGTCATGTTAGCATCAGCCAATAGTGCCGAAGCCTTTTGAATGTTAGTAAGTCGTGACACACCTTGTCTCCACAATGGTAGCACGATCTTACAGAATAATACGGGAGGTGAATAATGCGGGAGGCTTCCTACCTACACTTCCGATATCAGTCAAGGGGCAGGATTTCAGGAAATAGGGTGACTTGTTAGCAGTCTGAAAAGGATAATTATAATTTTTCTTAGACAAGATAACAGTACTCTAATAGGAAACGATGGGGTTCTGCTTCACATGCTGAGGTTTGATCTTGAAGTGATTCAAATGGACTATGAGATATTTCTTCACTGAAAAGATTAAAAAAGATAGTTTCTTGAATGACTTTCATGGTATTGATGATGAGCTGGATATTAATTTTTCACTGTAAGTGATATTCTCAACTTTCTTTAAGAAACCGTAATATAATCAATTATCTTCAAAGCTCTTAAGTTTTGGGTTTTGGTTTTTATCCAATCTCATTCTGAAACATCATGAATGCAAATACTGAAGTTCAGAGGAGATTCAAAGATTGAGTAGATCTGAACCCCTCCAAATATCATATCCATCAAGACACAAAAAAATTGTTTTGCTTAGCACCCTAATCTAAATTTAAATTCAGGAAAAAAATAACAGTCAATCAAAAGTAAAGGTATTTTCCTCTTTTTATGACCTAAAATATCATGATTCCTTTGAACCTAATAAAAATTCAAATCTATTTTAGATTCTGTTTCCTCCATGCTAAAAGTAGTTGCTTTTGCTCATGCCATACCAAGTCTCAGGTTTGAATCTGAAGTTCTATCTCTATCCAGGAAAGAGAAGTGTTTATTAACCAAGGTTTATTTTTCATAAGAGATACTAAAAAGCAGAAACATCTATACAAAAGTGTAATAAATATTTGATTGTATGTAAGTAAAGAATGATGCCAGTGGCAAAATTGCTCATAAGCTTTCCACACAAAAGGGACAAACTTCTCAAATTGAAAAAGGAAAATTAAAGACACAAGCATATGTCCACAATTTTCACTGCATGAGTAGCTTAAAAGAAAAGGTTTGAAAGTATAGTGCAAGTGTGTCACCCTTAATCAGTAAGGTCTAAATGGTATTTTAAAGGTGCAAAGTTCTAAATGTGATCTATGTCTTTTTGCACTCTGGAATACTCTCAGTAATAGGATCTCCCTCAAAGCCTTTTTAGCACCATAGGATTTCTTTCTGCCCCACTAAGACTCCTTTCTGATCCTGGATTACAGTAGGGATGAAAGATCTTGAAACAGAATGAATGAATGAACAAGCAAACTTTAAAGATTTCAGGCCTTTGTGTCTTAATATGACACAAATTACTAGTTTTAAAATTGTCCCCTGGTATGAGTAACTTTTCAATCATTTCTCTGTGCTACAACAAAAGGATCTATGCAAACTCAAAGCTTTATGCTGATAAACTACTGCATTCAGTTCTCATAAGAAAACATATCTCTCTTCAGAACTTCATAACGCCTCATGAAATCTGCCAAGTCTTAAGATTTCCATTCTCTCAAGCCCCAAATGAGTTTGTTGTTATCAATAACTATTTCTCCTTTTTGCTTTTAATATTTCTGATTTAAAAATAGAGACTTATTTGGCACTTGAACTGTACAGTTTGAAGCTAGCCTGTAAAAGTGTCATTTATTGTTGCGCAGAAATCATCATCAACAAAGTATTCAATACTTGTAAAACCACAGATCCTATAAAATGACTCTATAATAGACAGTTTGAGGATTTAGAACTCTCATGTGACTCTTGTTTGAGATCCTATCCTAATAACCACTTATACGTAATCAGATGGAATTTATGCAACCTCATCTAGGACACAGTCCATGTGAATGTTTCTCTATTGTTGCTTCCATAGCTCACAGACTACAAGAGTTGATAGTAATTCTATGCAAAAACAAATTACTGTTCTAACAATAGAAATCTCAATGGCCTTGGCATAAGTCATTTTAAAATACAGCAGAGCCTGGATCTAAAGAAGTGCTTTAGGGACAGAAAATTTGTTTGCTGAACTGTTTTCCCACTAAATTAGTCATTGAGTATTTTGTTCTGGGAAAAAAAAGAAAAAGGAAATTAGTTTGATAAAATCGTTAGGCCCCTAAATTTATGCTCCTCAAATAAATCCTTCACTATGTCGCTTTCACAGCTGCCCAGAAAGAATATTTTTAATTTGCATCTCAATATCAAATGAAAAATGTTTTGTCACACTGTTTAGAGGGCAGCCAAATACATCACACTGCTTTGAATTACTTTAGGGAATTAACAACTGTGTCTTGTTCCTATGAGAGTAATACAGATATTTGTAGTCCTAGTGTTAAGTAATTTTGTTTAATTTTGCATAGTGTAAGGTATTATTACTGATTAAGTGGAATTTTTTTTCTGCAAATCTTGTGTCCATCTTACTTAATGACTGAGACATGAAATAACAATAGCAATTAAACTAAACAATATACAGGAATCAACATGACTTTTGTAAAAAGACGAAATGAGCTGTCACTCTGTAACATAAATTTTTATTTATTTATTTTATTTATATTCATTGCTGTTAAAAAGACAAGAGTTGAATGCATACTTTCTGATTTCAAATTGTCTGTAATTTTAGTGCTACATTCATTGCTTATGATTCTGTGCTCAGAATCAATTGGTTAGTTATATTCACTGTATCATTCTGTCTTCCCTCAGTTTGACCTGAACTTTAATTTTTGCTGTAATATGATTTTTATCTGTAGTTATAGAAGTTTAGAATCTTAATATGTTTTGATATGATGACTGAAAAAACACATATCATACTATGTGTTTTCAATAGCATGAGGCAGCCTCCTGACAAGAATTATTGTTCAATATTAAACTCTATACAACTTCAGTAAGACAAAGGAAGGCTTTTCATCTGTTCACTCAGCTACCAAATTATTGCAGTTGCAATCCTAAATAATTCCTAAGCTTATAAGGAACAGTATGGGACTAAAGCCAGCTAGCCAATATTAAATTTGAGAAAAATTAGTGAGGTTTTTTCCTATTACATGATTGCTATCTGCTATATGTAATTTTAATTTTTTTGTCAGTAGCCAGTTTATTACATTTATGTGTACTCAATTATTTTTAAGAGATATGTATTAATATTGACACATATTTAAATTTTGACAATCACATTACATGAATTCTCCCAAGTTACACTCTATCATGGAAAAAACCCCAAAATAACAAACCCTTAGATGATTTATGGTGTTTGGATTGCATAGATTAAATTTCAGCCAGTCTCTTGCTATTTGAATTATGTAAAATTATATAAACTCAAGTAAATTTTATCATATGTGCTCTCCAGAAATATCAAGAAGCTATGTTATGTTCACTTTAGTCTCCAACTGAACACTAAAAATAAAAAACTGCAAAGAAACTAAATTTAGTATTTTATAGACTGCAAATAACACCAGTACACTAAATATTGAGTGTTTGTTTTGCTGTATTATTATATTGTTTTCAGAAAGGTAGAATCTGAAGTAAGTTAGTACTTGACAGTGCTGGAGTTGTCATTTGCAGTATTGCAATAGTTATTGCAAATAAGTAGGACAATGCCATTTATGAACTTAGTTCTTGCTCCATATTTATGTCACTATGGACCTTTCTGGGTTTTTTCATTAACCTCTTATAAAAGATTTTAGTTCAGTTTTGGAATACAGGCAGCACTTTGTTTCCAGTTGAATAAAACATTCATTCTGATAGTTGTATATCTGACATACCTGCAATAGGGCATGCGGTTCAGGGTTTAGTCAGTACTCTCACGTTCATGTGTCTGAGCAACTGGCAAAACATCTGTCAGAGGGAGAGAGAAAGATAAACTGGTTTCCCCTGTTAATTTCACTATCTTACCTAACAGTCTTTTGGGAAATCGTATTTGCAGTCAGGCTTCTCAGGATATGAGAGGGGGAAATACAGACAATGCTACTACTCTGATTAAGCAAATATAAATATGGTTGGGTAGTATGACATCATTACCTTCTGCTGTGAATGATGAAAGAAACAAATGGAACAGTTTATAGACTATGCTGCAAAATGCTGAAATTAGTACATACGAAAGTAGATTTCAGGATTACAGTCAATACATAAGAGTTTGCCTCTGCCTCTTCCTCCTGAGACTTTTTCTTTACTGTAGTCTCCTCTATGGGCTGCAGGAGCATAGCCTGCCTCACCTCCATCTTCTCCACGGACTGCTGGGGAATCTCTTTTCCAGTGCCTGGAGAACCTTCTCTGCCTCTCTGCCTCTTTCACTGACTTTGATGTCTGCAGTTTTATTTCTCACACTTTTGTCTCTCATTCTCCTCTCTGCTGTTCAGCATTTTTTCCCTTTCTAAAACCTGTTTACCCCAAGGAACTACTGCTTTGGCTGCGGGCTCAGCCATGCCCAGCAGTGGGTGACCTGCGGCACCAGCTGTGTTCTAAACAGGGCAGCCCTGGCACTCCGCACAGGGGAACCTGAAGACCCCACTGCAGCTGCCTAGGCACCTGGACCCACAATATAGCATGTTACAGTACAGAAAATGTAATTGAAAGATGCAACTTACAATTTTAAAATTTGTTACTTAAAAATTCAAAATTCCAACAAAGAAATTTTTAAATTAAGGTAAAGTAAAACTATGTATTCTTGAATACTATTACAAACTAAAACAGTGGGGGGGTGTTCTTTATTTTTTTCTTTATTTTTTTTTTTTATTTTTCCTACTTTGGTAGTATCTTCATCAAATTGCTTTAACTTATCCTATTTTTTTATTTTTTAATTAATAAGTTTATTTTCCCAACATATAAAAAATACATCAATGTATTTTTTTGGTAACTTCAGAACAGTAAAGGGAGAAAATATTAAAGTAGTAACATCTCCGGTCAAAATACCAATTATATATCTTTGTGTTATATTTCTCTGTATATGTGTGTGTGTTTGTAATTATTTAAAGTCACATTCTGAACAAGTAGGTGGTAAACGTTATTGATGAAAATAACTAGAAGACAGTGACTCTTAGTGGAAAACAAAAAGAGTGAAAAACAAACTCTCAAAGGCTGATACCTGAAACATGCAGAGTTCAGGTAAGTTTGTGAGATATGTAAATGGTTCATTAACTCACATGATATTTGAGTGCATGTTTTGATCTACACTAAACATATAGTTTAGTTAACAGTGTTAACTTGCATCAAATTTACAATTCTTGGGGAAAACCAGACTCTTGGCACAATTTAGGCTGTCCTCTCAACTTTTATTTTTGTTTACGAATGTAAGAAACTGTAGCAAACCACTGAAGTTACAGAACATCACGTGGTTCCCCCTGCATGTACTTTCTCCCAGGAGGTTATTAAGTACCTGAAGTAATAAGAGTTGCCATAACATATCCTGGGTTCCTTGTGAGGCTTTTCTCCAAGTAGTAAATTATAAGGCACCAAGGTCTGGGAGACTGGAGGGTTTTGTTCCATTATTGGCACAATACAAAGCAGCTAGGAAAAGAAACCAGAACACGGTTGTCTCTGTTCTGAAACTGAAAATTGGGCATTTATCATAATTTCAGAGTTGAGAAGGTGCAACTTTTATGATAATGTCATCATCTTCCTTTCATTTGTTGAGTATTCATTGTTATGTCCAGAAGATGATGATATCGCTTCTTGTTCTTCAGTTACTCGGTTTTTTTTCACACAAGAAAAATATAATACAGTTACAAAAAGCTGTTGTGTATGTGAAGATAAATTGCATATTTGTGGTAAGAACAAAATATCTCTGGTGTGGACTTATTCAAAGAAATAAATTGTGGAAGTGTGAAATAGAAATTTAATTCAGAGTAGAGGGGGAATATAGATGCAATGGTCAGGATTGTGTGATAAAGGCACTCTCCATTACCACTTAAGGTAATGGAGGCCAACATTCACACAAGTTACTTTAATAAGAGCCAACTAAATAAAAAAATGGTTTCTTTATTTTTTTGAGCAGACACTGGTTCACATCCTATATGTGAAATAATTTACAACTCTATATTGTGGTTAGGCTATATTATTTTAGTCAGTGCTGCTAATAAGAGATTTGACTAAAATGATTAGATGATTTCTTTCCTTAGACACATTTGGTATTTGTATTGCTACAACTAGGATTTATATCTCAATTGTAAAAGAAACCCAGAAGACATGAGCCCTAATTACCTTAATGTTTTACACAATATTGTGAAAGAAATCCTTATTTAAGTGAAATTACACATTGTTCACATAGAGAAGGTATATAGATTGGTAATATTTTTTAACACTAAGAATTAAATGCTTCTTCTTCAGGCTTTACAAGCCCGCCTATGACCAACAAATCTGATTTAATACACCATACTCAGGGCCTATTTTGCATTTGAATAGCATAGTTTGTTACAAAGGAGATGCAAAAGCAAAAGACCTTCTAGTAGATTCATCTGCAATTCTGGAAAATGATAAATAATTAATAACTGGTTCCATAATGCAAAATTTCCAACTGAATTGAACAACATATTTAGAGGCTATAAAAGCATATTTACTTTGATATTTCAGTGTTAGGCTGTGCACAGGCAATGTCAACAGATTGTCAGGATAAAAGAATCTTATTTCTAGTGGGTTAGTATCAGGGTTTTTTTATCTGAAGGATTACTTATGGCACTCCATCCAACACATAGGGAAATTACTGATTCCTGCGCCATATTTTTTTTTAAAGAGTATGCACTGTAGTTATTTAATAAACCCAGAAAAAATAAATAGCAAAAGTCATTAACAGCTAACGTGGTCTATGTTCAAGTAAATTATATTCTTATAAAAACAAATTGTCCATCTAGTTGTCCTTTCTATTAATTCCCACATGCAGATCATCAAAGGTAGCATCTGACTCTTTGACGTACACTCATTAATATATTTTTTCTTTTTAGACTTCCTTATGTTTACATTCATTATCTTTCTAAGATTTGATTTTACTAATGAAGTTTTCCAATATAATAGGCTCTTACTCACCCAGTTATGCAGCATCTGAACTCCTCTGTCAAATACGTATTGAACAATAAACGGCACTTTGACTACCTTTCATTATCTCTAGATCTGTGAAGAAATATTAGCTGTGAAAGAACCTTTCAGTCTGAGAATTCAGTTGAAGGGGAGATTTAGGGTGACAACGGACAAGTGACATGTCTGAAAGACCATAGAAAGTAATAGCAATTGCATGTAGGGAGAACAAAATAAATTAGATGTTGACACAAAGTAGAGTTGAGAAGCAAATTACTGGGAAAGAGAAGATTGACAGTATAGGCACAACTTGAAATGAATGTAAGGACTTTTCTAAGGTGGTGTTTTATAAGTACAGCAATGGACAGCCTGGAGAATTGAAAGTGAAAAAAGAATTATTATGACCTGAAAGGGTGAATAGACAGAATTAGAAGGGGAGGATGAGAAGAAATATTGAAATCAAATGATGTTCTAAGTTCAAATCTGAAAACACCTGAACAACGCAGGGAGATGATGTTTTGTGGGAGGTTGCCAAGCAAAGCATCCTCAATATTGATGGAAAAGAAATGGGAGAAGTAGTTGCATGATAGAATTATTATTGGGTCAGCTTTTCAGTAAAATAGTCAGAATAAAATGACTGCAACAAAGGCAACCCCTCATAGACAACAATATTTTTTAAAGCAATTAATGCTAGTTTATCAGTGAAAATGTTATCTACTGGGATATGCCTGCTAAAATATAAAGATTGAGACTCTTAATTAATATTTAAATAAATTAAATTAAAGTAATGCCTAAGTGTGTGGTATATTATGGCAGTTTCACAATTCTTATGTGTCATGTTTTATTTTAATTTAGTACTTATTGATAGAGGAGAGTTTCTACACAGTATAAAATGAAATATATTATTAGCTTTATTTCAGAGGTGGTAATCCTGGTTCTAAACTTGTCATGGGAAAAAACATAGAGGTGAGAAAAATTTTTGAAAAGAAAGAAAAATGGCAAAATTATTACAAAAAAAGTTTCTTTTTTTCAAAAGTATACAGATATTTTGTTTTTATCATCTGAGATTTTATAGTGTTTGTGATGCAGTTTTTCTTCAGTGCTTCAGTTGCACTTGCTTTGATGCTGAATAAACTACAGCATCCCATAAATCTGTTGATAATTGTTATAACCAATAATGCACCATTTTCTTTGGAGAGAAACAAAGAGTGGATCAACTAAGTGATTATTTGTCAACCTGCCAGGATAGCGATATGTTACCTACTTTGTGCATACCAATAATATGAATGTATTTCAAATGGTTAGATAAATGTATTTTAATTCACAAGGATTTTTTGGATCCATTCAAGTCCATTTCTTATTCAACTCTGGTTTATCAGTCATCTCAGAAATCCTTTCTATGCCATTGCTTTGTGGTTATGTTTTCTAGTAACTGTCTTCCTTCCTTTTTCTCAGCTTAATGAAAGTGCACATATACATATACTGAACAGTCTTACTTATAGGTTTATCATTTTCCCTTCAGTTTTTTAATTTTTCTGTCTTTGTCAGAGTTTGTTTTTTCCTTTGAGATGAATACTTTGAAATACTGTTCATGCTGATATTCTGTAGACTGTACTTGTGCTAAAAACCACCATATTCCTTGAGCAATCTCATTATACTGAATATTTTGGTAGTGTATTATTTTTTTCAGCATAAGCAGGAACAGCAGATTCTTGACTTAAATTGAAACTACTAGGAAATGATGGAAAAGACTGAGATTTTGAAATACTCAGTTCTAATTTCTCAACACTGAAGAACACCAGTTATCAACCCTTCTCATCATCTATGTATTTGTTAAATTTTAGATTTTTTTAAATATTTTCATGTGAATGAAGTAAATAATATTTTTAGTGTATATAAAATAACTGATACCTGGAGATGCTATGGTGGAAATATGTCTATATATACTCTATATAACACATACTTTATGTTATAATTTATAATATTTTATATTTTAGTCATATAAATTATAATTTATATTATTTATAATTTATAATATATAATTGTTATATATTTATAATATTTATAAATTTATAATTTTATAAATTTATAAAAATATAATTTATAATATTTCTTGTAATATGATAGTATTTATGTACTCATATAGTCATACACTATATAAAGTATTTAATATGCAATGTGTTAAACCTTATAAACATATATTTTTTAATTACACAATATTGCAGCCAGACTGGACTATTACAACTGACTGGAAAAAGGGAAACATAATGACCATTTTTAAACAGGGTAAACAAGAGCATTCTGGGAACTATCGACCAGTCAGCCTCACCTACATGTCCAGTAATATCATGGAACAGATTGTCCTGGAAGATATGTCTCAAGATCTGGAAGACAGGGAGGTGCTTAGAGACAGCCAGCATGGTTTCGCTGAGGTCAAATTGTGCCTAACTAATCTAGTGGCCTTCTAAGGTGGAGTAACTGCATCAGTAGACAAGGGAAGAGCTACAGATCCTGTCTACTTGAACAGTCCCCCACAACATTCTTACTCCTACATTGCAGAGATATGAGATTGATGGATGGACTGTTAAATTGATAAGGAATTGGATGGATGCCACACCTAAAAAATTACAGTCAATGGCTCAATGTCTAAATGCAAACAGCTAATGAGTGTCCTCTAGGGCCTCTACTGCCACCAGTATTTTTTTAATCTTCATTAATGGCATAGGTGATGGGATAGACTGCAAATGACACCAAGGTGAGTGCAGTTGATTTGCTGGAAGGAAGGGATGTCATTCAGAGGGACCTAGATAGGCTTGGGGAGCGAGCCTATGTGAAGCTCATGAAGTTCAACAGGCCAAGTGCAGGGTCCTCCACCTGGATCGGGGTAATCTTCAATATAAACACAGACTAGGGGATTAACTGATTTAAAGCAGTCCTGCAGAGAAGGAGCTGAGGACACCAACAGATGAAATATTGGACATGATCCTACAATGTGAGTGTGTAGGCCAGAAAGTCAATTTTATCCTGAGCTACATAAAAGGTAGTGCAGCCAGCAGAGTGAGGGAAATGATTCTCTCTGCTCTATTCCACTCTTATGAGGCCTCACCTGGAGTACTGCATCCATCTCTGGGGTCCCAAACACGGAAAAGACATGTACCTGTTAGAGCAGGTCCAGATGAGGGCTGGAATACCGCTCCTAAAAAGAAAGGGTGAGAGAATTGTGGTTGTTGAGCCTGGAAAAGAGAAGGATTTGTGGACAACTTATTGTGGTGTTTCAGTATATAAAGGTATCCTACAGGAAAGATGGAGAAAGACTTTTTACCAAGGATACGTAGTGATAGGACAAGGGGCAACGTTTTAAACTGAAAGTGGGTTTTGACTAGACATAAGGAAAACCACATTTTTATGATGAGGAATGTGAGCGACTGGACCAGGTTGTCCAAATGAATTGTGTACAGTCCATGATTAAAAATGTTCAGTGTCAAGTAAGAGGGCTCTTTGAGCAACCTGTTCTATTGGAAAGTGTTCCTGTTCATGGCAGGGAGGTTGCAGCATGAACTTTAAAAGTCCCTTCCAACACAAACCTTTCTATGATTCCATATTTATCATTTATTGTAGTATAATATTTTTTATAAATATGTGCCATATATTTAAAGGCAATTGCTATCTAAATTCCAAGTCACACTTTAGGTGTTTAGGTACAAAGGTCATAGTTACAAAAATCCACTTCTTAGCAGCTATCTAAACCCACAGGTATTCACATTTTTAGCTATCTCTCTTTTTAACCCTAACCTTCCATGAGATATTTTACGCTTTTCCTGCATATATCCAGTAGCAACCTTATACTGATTAGGTTGAATGCTCTTTTACCCTTCTTAAAAAAATCTGAAGATGATCTATAAAGCAGCCTTCCTCCTTAAGTAAGTTTCTGGAAAGGTTTGAAAATGCCAATGTGTTTGACCTCCAAAAAAATTAAAGAAAATATTACTTACAGAGCACGTATAGATCCTCCCACTATACCAAATATGCTAAATAGCAGGGAATTCTCATAAAATATTTAATAAATGGATTACCAGTAAATGAAATACCAACTGTTTTGGTTTAACTCTACTAGGCAGCTAAGCACCACACAGACACTTGTTCACCTTGATGGGATAGGAAACTGAATCAGAAAGACAAAAGTGAGAAGACTCATTGGTTAAGATAATGGCAGTTTAATAAGTAAAGCAAAAGCTGCTCATGCAAGCAAAAAAAAATTGTGTTAACTAATTTCCTTTGGCAGGCAAAGATTCAACCATCTCCAGAAACGAAAGACTTCATCAGATGTAATGGTTACTTGGGAAGACAAATATCATCACTCCGAATATCCACCCTTTCTCATTCCTTCTTCAGCTTTTATTGATGAGCAAAACATGATGTGGTATGGGGTATTTTCTTGTTGAACTGGGGTAGTCTGTCCTGGCTGTGTCCCCTCCCAGCTTCTTGTGCACCCTCAGTTGACTCACTGGTGGAGAAGGGTGAGAAACAGAAAATGCCTCGATGCTGTGTAAGCAATGTTTAGCAATAGCAAAAGTCTTGGTGTGTTACCAACAATTTTTTTGGTCACAGATCCAAACCATAGGCCCATAAAAGCTTCTATGAAGAAAATGAACATTATTCCATCCAAAACCAGTACACAAACACAACCCAAAGAGACCAGTAGCTTCCATTTCTAGCTGTGTTGTGACCCCAGATGGATGTGATAGACTAGAGTGGAGCTCCTGCAGAGACATGAGATTGGTGATCTGTGAGGGAATCATTTCCAAGTTTCTACTGAACTTTTATCAAATACTTAACTTATATTTTTGGGGGAAGGATAAAAGATAGCAACAAAACAAAACATATCAAGTAACATCCTTACCCTTTAAAAAGTGTTAAAGCCTATTATGAAAACTTTGTAAAGCCTCAAGAGGTACAATGAAGTAAAAAGAAATCTTAATGTGAAAAGTCTGAAAATAGTACTTTATATTCTCAACCATCATATTATATTCAGGTTTGTAGACAGAATATTCTCACTATAAAGGATATCATATTCAACAAGCTATGTCTCCACTTTCCCTTTTCTCTCCCCACACCAAATACCAGTGAACATCTTTGTAGGAATATTCAAATCTTAATACATTATTGTAGAAGTCATTGTACAAAAGACTGATACACTTCAAATCAAAATCAAATCACATATAGGAGTTTCTTAGGACATAACATATGGTTGTTCACTACCAGAGAGTGATGAGAAATGGAGTTAGTGAAAGAAAGAAAAACAAAACAAAAGAATTTCTCAAAGAAACAGCTATAAACTGACCTCTCTCCTCTGTGGAGTACAAACTCATTGCACAGGTTTTCAACAGAAGGGCATGTAGTGACAGAACAAGGGGGAATGGCTTCAGACTGAAAGACGGCAGGTTTAGATTAAATATTAGGAAGAAATTCTTTGCTGCAAGGGTGGAGAGGCACTGGAACAAGTTGTCTAGATAAGTTGTGGCATTGCTCTGATTTTCAACAGCCTAAAGCACTGAAAAGGATCTCAAGTGTCACTTAACACTGTAAATGAGAGGGAGAAATCTATTTCCATTTCAATTAGAGCTAGAGAGACTACTCCGATTAACTTCAGTTGCCATTGTATTCTTATTACAGACCTGTGACTCCTTGTGTATATTTATTATATAAGCTCAGTCATATTTTTTTGGTAATTTTCTTTCTGAAGTGGGTTACACATTTAGAGCTACCAAAGCAGGGCATACACCCTCTTCCTCTGGAAAAGTGCAGGAACACCTTTTTGCTTTTCCTGTCTCCAGATAACCAAAATGAAAGGTAGAATTCCCCCAGTCATTGTACTCTAAATACTGTGTAAGAGTATTGGACTCTAAAAAACAGCAACAACCTTTCAACATTTTTGCAGGTGTTTCTTCTCATTTCTTAAAGTGCAAGTGAGGAATACTGAAGACTAGACTGTGCCTTTAGTTTGCATTGTCAGCAAAAGACAGTCTATAACTATGGATGCAGAATGATGTAAATGCTTAACTATAAGCACTACAGGTGACCTGGCTTTAAACTGACCTGCTCAAGGCTGAGGAGCTGCAGACATGGTCCAGTCAGGGACCTTTACCACAGAGGTTGTCAGACATCACAAGACTCGCCCAGTCACATAACAAAAATTATTAAGCTGTTATTCTTAAAAAAAAATAATAAATTAGAGATGAGAAGAAGGAAAGTGCCATGTAACTCTCCCTCTCTACATTTCTATTGCCAATATTTTCTATGGATTTTGAAGGACTTTCCTTTGCTTGTCCTCTATAGGACAATAATTATCCATTCATAGAATCATAGAATGGCTTGGGTTGGAAGGGACCTTAAGGATCATCTAGTTCCACCACATCTGTTGTGGGCAGGGACATTTTTCACTAGATCAGGTTTCTCAGAGCCCCATCCAACCTGGTCTTGAACACTTCCAGGGATGGGGCTGCCACAACCTATCTAGACAACTTGTTCCAGTGCTTCTCCACCCATACAGCAAAGAATTTCTTCCTAATATTTAATCTAAACCTGCCCTCTTTCAGTCTGAAGCCATTCCCCCTTGTTCTGTCACTACATGTCCTTCTAAAAAGTCCCTTTCCATCCTTCTTGTAGGCTCCCTTCAGGTACTGGGAAACAGCAACTAGGTCACCCTGAAGCCTTCTCTTTTCCAGGCTGAACAACCAAAATTCTCTCAGCCTTTCCTCATAGGAGAGGTGCTCCATCCCTCTAATCATCTTGATGGCCCTCCTCTGGACTCACTCCAACAGCTTGATGTCCTTCCTGTACTGAGGACCCCAGAGCTGGATGAGGTACTCCAGCCAGAGTCTCATGAAACTTGAGTAGAGGAGCAGAATCACCTCTCTTGATCTGCTGCCCATGCTTGTTGAACCACATGAGATTCCCATAGGCCCACATCTTGAACTTGTCCAGGTCATAGAATCATAGAATCATCGAATCAGCTGGGTTGGAAGGGACCTCTGAGATCATCAAGTCCAACCCTTGATCCACTACCACTGTGGTTACTAGACCATGGCAAGTGCCACATCCAGTCTCATCTTAAAAACCTCCAGGAACGGAGAATCCACCACTTCCCTGGGCAGCCCATTCCAATGCCTGATTACCCTCTTTGGAAAGAATTTCTTCCTAATATCCAACCTAAACTTCCCCTGGCACAACTTAAGATGGTACCCTCTTGTCTTACTGATAGGTGCCTGAGAAAAGAGACCAACTCCCACCTGGCTACAACCTCCTTTCAGGTAGGTGTAGAGAGTGATGAGGTCTACCCTGAGCCTCCTTTTCTCCAGGCTGAACAACCCCAGTTCCCTCAGTCTCTCCTCACAGGACTTGTACTCAAGTCCCTTCACCAGTCTTGTTGCTCTTCTCTGGACCTGCTCCAGCACCTCAATATCCTTCCCGAACTGAGGGGCCCAGGTCCCTCTGGATGGCATCCTGTCCTTTGGGATATGTCAGCTGCACCACTCAGCTTGGTATCATCTGCAAATTTGCTAAGAGTGTACCCAATCCTGTGGTCTATGTCATTAACAAAGATATTAAATAACACTGGTCCCAATATGGTCCCCGAGGAGCACCATTTGTCACTGATGTCCCTTGAGACTCTGAGCCATTGACCACTACTCTCTGGATGCAACCACAGAACCAATTTCTCATCCACCTACACTGATCAGGTTCATCTCTCACCAGTTTAGAGATAAGAATGTTGTAGAGGACGGAGTCAAAGGCTTTACAGAAGTCCAGATAAACGCCATCTGTAGCCCTTCCCTTGTCCACTGATAGAGTCATTCCATTATAGCGTAGTCACCGGCAGAAGGCCCTTGTCAGCACCTTGTGCCTGTAACCTTTGCATCTGTTCCCACAGCTTGCCAGGGACATGACTGATGTTGTCCCCCTCCCTCATCACATCTAGTTTAAAATTGTGCTGTTGAGCACTGCTAGTTACTGAGCTAAAATTCTCCTTCCTCACTGTGGAAGGTGAGTTCCCAGCATCAGCTGGCACTTCTGAGAACCACTCTGAAAGCTCTCACTATTTCTGCCGTAGTATATTCTTTACTAACCTCAGCCTAAAGCAACATTCAGTAACCAATAGGTAATTTTAATTAGATTGGAATTTATTTTCATAATATATTTCATGCAGGATGGCCTACTGCAAATAGATATGGCAGAAATTAGTCTAGCACTGAGTAAGATTACTTTTTCACAAGTATGTTCTGAATTTGGCCAATAATAATTTAAATTTTTAAACTTCATAAAAGTGCTAATTTATTTACTTAGGTGAATTCATTAGAACAGAAAATCAGCATTTCAGTCATTCTGTCCTTTTGCAAGGTTAGTGAGAGCTGATGATTTCACATACTAATAGATTCCTGAAAGTAATTAAAATATTCTTTTTTTATGAAGACAAAATTTAAAAGAAAATTATTGAGTAATTACTTTTTCTGAAGAGTGCAGTCTGTGTTTTTCCATTGTAAGGAATGAATGGAGTTGATAACACATGAGTATACAGGATAACTCATATGTTAACAGCGACTATGTTTTCTATAAACAGAACTTAAAACTTTTAGAGAACATTGCACTTGTTTTTCAACCCTCTCTTTAAGGAATATTAAATAGTATATAGGTTAATTTTAATGTATTTTAAAGAGCACAGATCTTGATTTTAACTAATACAGCTACAGAGAGAAGCGAGTCCCACTTCTTTTTTTTCTGTGACTATTCAGTCTTGCATCCTGACCCCTTTGGGGAATAACTCGAGTTGTTCTGTGTAGACAGCATAGAATAAAGAGACGCAAAAATTGGGACTGTGCCCTGGCTACTTATCCCCTAAGCCCTGAACAATCATAATGAAGTTGTTAAATTCTGTCTTTTAAAGACGAAACTGAATAAAATTTCCTTTCTGCTCCTCTAGGACAGAAAGGAAATTTTTACCACTATTTATGCTCATGAGAAAGTGAACTCCGTACACAGTAGTCAACATGTGTTTGCTTGACAGTTGCAATGAGCTCAGAAAAGAGAAAACACAAAGGTAAAACTGAGAAGGTGTTGGGCTATTAGACCACTGTAAAATAGAACACAGTAGAAACAGCACGAAGCAGAGAGGCCAGAGCAGCCCTTGCTACCAATTTAGCAATGTTTTTGTTCTAAAGTGTTCAAAGATTATGATTATGCCTGGTCTATGTATTTTTGTCATCTCCATTGTGCCTACTTAACAACCTTTTTAGCATTGAGATTGGGCCAAACGCAGCCAACCCCTTTGCAGTCAATATCTTTTTTGTCAAGTATTTTCATAAAAAATTATGACAAAATGATAATAGCAATGCTAGGTTAAATACTGGTGGCATAAATCTTTTAGGTATGTGAAATCTACTTTAATAATTTTCTTATACTAGAAACTGAAACGTCCATGTTTCCAATATTTTAAGTTCAAAAGATCAAACAAATACTACTCTGTTGAGTCATAATTCCATAAAATAAACACTTCGAGTGTTTGTTTATGATAATGTTTAAAAAATATATTTAACAAATGGTAGTCACTTATTGAGTTGGTCTCCCTGAAAAATTCTCATTGTGGGTCATAGTAGTAAAGAAATCTCTGAAGTACATGAGATGTAAACACTCCCAAATTAAAAACAAAACAAAACACAAACCACAATGTAAAATATAATATCTTTGAATATTTATGTTATCTAATAGGAAAAATCTCATTAATTTTCCAATAAACTCTATTTTACAAAAAATACCTAATGAATTTACTGAAAATATCTACTCAAAAAGGATGGATAAGAATTAAAAAAAATAAAAGTGGGCTTACTGAATGCATGAAGTTCTGGCAGCAGCTAATAGACCTGCTCCTTCTCCTCACCTTTTATATGATTTTGTTCTTCATTGAAATTCAAGACCTGATTTGCTTGAGAGTTTTTGTAGTTGGTTGGATTTGGGTTTGGTTTTTTTTGGGTGGGGGTTTAGTTGTTTTTGTGTTTTGTTTTTTTTTTTTTTTTTTTTCACAGTAGTTGAAAGAGAAAGAAAAGGTTGAAATGTCTCCTTTTATGACTGTTTTTTTGGGTTTGTTTTTGGTTTTTTGTTTGTTTTGGTTTTGTTCTGTTCTGTTTTGTTTTGGTTTTGTTGTTTGTTTTTTTTTTTAGTTTGAAGAAAAGAGTCATTAAGCTTTAATTATTAAATATCATGTTTGCTGGTTGATTTGTTCTGGTTTTTTTTAACTTGCTTGTATTTTTTTGTTTGTTTCAGTTTTTTAAGAGTTATCTATTTATTCTTATTCTCCTCAGACAGATGAAATAGCAGTTTTATGAGCTAGACATTTAATTTCCCAGTTTAACACACAGCTGCAAATACAAGGAGTAGACATGTCTATTAAAACTCTTACAATATTTCCATCCTTTCTGATCAGCAAAAAAAGTGTTAAGGGAACCAAGTAAGGAAATCTTTTAATCCTTCACTGACATTTTTAAAGTTCACACCACTCAGGAGAGATTCTTAAGGATCGAAAAACATCAAAAAGAACTTCATTATATTCCTTTAAATGGTCATGAGGGAAAACAGTGAGTTTATAATTTGCTGGGAGAAAATACATGAACTCTCATATGAAATGTCCCAAGTTAAGTAAATCCATGTAGTTTGATTAAGGATAGCTAACATGGATTCAGACAGGAGTGGTCATGCTTAAATAACCTGCTGGAGTTCTTTGAAGATATTACTGACACAATAGATAAAGAAAATTCAGTAGACGGTAGTACATTTAGATTTTCAAAAGCACTTAACAAGGTTCCACATCAGAGACTAATGACTAAAGCAAAAGAGTAATAACATAGAAGGTAAAATGGAAGAGTAATGTAAATGTTTCCCTTGATACAAACTGGTTTTGAACTTGGAAGTAGCTTAGATTGGGGCAGACCAATAGGTCACTTTTCAGACCTCTTCTTCATAGTTTCTATTGGAGTCTTAGGTGGTGCAGCTGGGAGGAAAATTCAAGCACAAGAGGTAATAGTCTGATTGGAAACAGAAGAAATATATGAGGAAAAGTGAAAGACAGTTAAACTAGACATAAAAAAATATTTAAATATTTCAAATAATTTAATTTAGGGTGCTTCTGGCCAGGGAACTATAATACAGTTTGCTGTGGAAAGGGTACATAATGATTTATTCAGAATTTTGTTTTCTGGCCCAGGATATCATAATGAAAATGAAACCTTTTTCTTTCTAGTTGCATACCTCATGTAAGAACAATTGTAAATTCTGCTCAAGTTATTTGGTTTGAATAACAAATGAGGTATATGCTTGCTGCAGAAAGTTTGAGGGCCTCAATGAAACATGCTACCTGATGAGGTAAAGACCATCTGTTCTCTATTTTGTATAGCTATTTAAATCACTGTAGAGTAGTACTGCTAGCAACAAATTCTAACAAAATTGTACTTAAAATTGTCCTAGAAAAGACTGTGGAGAGAAGGTAAGAGAGGGAGAGAAAAAAGGGAAAGGGAAAAGGAAAGGGAAAGGGAAAAAGGGAAAAGGAAAAAGCGAAAGGGAAGGGAAGGTTTGGGAAGGGAAGGTTTGGGAAGGTTTGGGAGGGTTTGGGAAGGGAGGGGAGGGGAGAAGAAGGGAAGGGAAGGGAAGGAAAAAGGAGGAAGGAAGGAAGTCTACATATCTGAGAAAATCCAGATCAAACTCCTATTCATTTATCTTGAAATTTTCCAGTGGCTTTTAAAGCACTGAATGAGTGCTTTCTAAAATATACCATTATGTACCTTACCAAACTCCAGTTATGATTTCTTTTCTATTTTTTCTTTTCCTTCTTTTATTTATAACTAATTGGACAGTACTTCAGTTCATAAAAAATATCACTGAAGTACACAAATTCATCTCCTATGCCTAACTACGTAGTGTTTGCAGTCAAAGATGATATTAAAGTTGCAATAATCTATTTGCTATTATGGTATTATGGAATATTATAAACAGAAAATATTTTTCAGTTTTGCAGTTCTGCCAGTAGGTGGTACTAGCAGTTTCTACATTTGATAATAAATGTCTTCAACTTGAGTATTACACTTTTCTGTCTCAGCAAGTAATGTGTTTCTACTCTACTGAAAATAACTTATTTATATTTGATGCACTTTCACTCAAGGGCAGATTTTAATTCAGTTATTATTTCTTTAAAAATTATGATGTCTGTAAAGTATCCTTTAAAATGTAGTTTAGAATTTGTTTGTCAATTGATTACATCCGTTAGTCACCTTTCAATTGAAAGATAATATTTAAAATATATTTTATAAATAGTTTCTCCAGTTTTACAGCAGTTGAACCTTCAGGATACAGCTCAGAACTCGGCTTAAAAATTTTTTTAGCAATATTTGCTGTCAAGATTCACTGAGGTGAGTCATTCAAGTAGTCTCACTACTTCTTTTTAATTCAATATACAGGCTGTTAGGTCTTGAAAAATTATGTGCTTTTTAGGTCTTTTAAGTATATGGGTGCACCTGAAGTAAAATGCCATTTTTTCCTCCGTAGTTAGGGAACAATCATACTCAAATAACTGCAGCAACACAGAAATAATGCCTACAGAAAATATTCACGCAAGGCAAGAAAATTTCTACATAAGGTCAGAACTCTTTGTGTGTGGCAGTAGTGGAACTTCTGGATTTGCTAGTGGATGACAAATAAATGCAAGAAAAAAAATTTTGTTGCAGGCTAATTGCCCTTAACGAACTGAGATAAATACCTGTATGAAACAAAAGAAATTAAAGCAGAATGTGAAGCTTCTTATGAGAAGTTATCTGATTCAAAAAAAATGAGGGGACATGGCTAATACTGGTGGGAATGAAAAATAGTTTCCCTTGAAAATGTCAGATAAAGATTAAAAAAAAGACAATCAGAAGTCAACCCCCACAAATTTGATTCGAATCATAGATTTGTGGCCACCATGAAAGCTGTGGCCACCAAGTCAGTTGTTTTGTCAGTATCATATTCATATAAACAATAACAATTACAACGAAAGAAAGTGATGCTATTAGCATGTACCCATAGCTGTGTGATTGGAATTCACTGCCACAATATGAAGAAGTCATGGATTCCTAACTGGGAAGATGAAGACAAGCTTGTGTATTTCTGTCCCACTATCTATAATGTCTTGATCAGGAGATTTACTTCCAATGTCAGACAGCTTTCTTAACAGTTGATGTCAGTTCCTGCTTATATACTTTATGCCTTTTATTGATAAAATCAAACAGATTGTGTTCAAGCTGTTAGTTTCTACAGATGTTTGACAAAATCTGGAAAGGATATGTGCTAAATTTTGTGTAATCTTATGAATTGCATGTAAAATTATCTATGATGGGCTACTTACTTGCCTGCAGACTATTGTTTGTCTGCAAACAAAGAGGGTTTTTTGTTATTTTCATTTTAGTTTTCGTCACTGCTGATTATTGAAGGAAAAGAATGACCTGTTCTCTCAAGGAACCTCATGGGACTTGACCTTCTCAGCCGTTCACCCTTCACCTGTAGGCATTTGACAAGGGTAACTGCAAGGGCTGTGTTTTACATTCATATATGGTAACCACACTTCTCATTTTGTTCGTGAATGTTTCATGACCTGAGTTACTTTGGAGGATCTTGAGGTGTGAATGATAAAGTTTCCCTGATAAACTAGGTAATGAATGTAAGAGTTGAGATGAGCTTGGCTGTTGCAACCTTTCCTCTTGTCAGACTAAATATGCTGCAGAATTTCGCAGTGTAGGGGATTCTTATATTAAAAATATATCTGGTTGTAGCAGATAGGAGAATGTTTCATTAGAATGTGAATATGTATTTGGTTTTCAAGTTGCCTGATTTATTGTCATCAAGGATTATAATAAGTAATAAGGCTTTTAGAGGCAGAAATCTCTCATTTTTACTTTCAGAGGAGTAACTTTGGTAATTAACTCAGTCAGAACCTGAAAAGGCAGTGTTTGTGTTGTGATGCTGTAAGGATTTAAGTGTGATAGTCACCTTTAAACAAGGAATTCTGTCCTTTGCATTAAGAGATTTGAAAAGGGCACGGCGATAAGGAAACACGTAAAATGGAACATCTGAAGGAACATGGATCAAGATCCTCCCCTGTTGGCTTCTTTCTCCCCACAGCCTAGCCCAGCCTTGACCTGTCCCCATCCACATCCTCAGGGAGGTGCCTGATACCTGGGGTTGCCTCCGTGTCCCTGGTTGTCCTGCTCCTGGATGGTGGGCAGGACAGGCCCTGGCTTCAAGACACTACTCTGACAGACACTGAGGGAACTCCCGAGCTCCTGAACCCCAGGGAGATGCTGGCCCCTGCAGAACTCCAAGAAGCACTGAGGGAGGACACCAGAGTCTCCAGTCTTGGGACTTGGGCAGAACTGTTCTGAAGTGAAACTGGATTTTACAGCATATGCTTTCTCTCCAAGTTTTTAATAGTGAATAAAATATAATTTGTTTAAACTGTAATTTGTTGTGGAAAAACTAACTCATTATTTGCTTTCATGGTTAAACAACTGAAGATCTCAATAATGTTTAGGTGTTTTTGAGGCATTGAGGTTGATGTAATATCTGGATCCTGTTTCCAAGTCTCATGCTATTCCAAAGTCATGCCAAAGCTGACTAAATGAATCACCACTTAAAGATAGCTGGCAGCAACAGAAATTCAGGCAGCAAGATTCATTTAACACATTGATCTATAATAGCAATGTAGACTGAGTCATGCTGATTATTATATTACAGCAGAAAATTCAATTATCCATTTGGTCCCTTGCTGCTTTTCCACCAAAATTTGATATATCTATACCTACATATGTATAAATGTATATAATATATATATGCCTGCATATATACATATATTTTCATTTATACATGTCTATGCACTGATATGTAATAGCCTAATACATGTATTGATATATAGTAGCCTATACATCTAGATTATAGCTATAACTTAAAATGGTTTTGTTCTAAGTATGTAGGAGATTGTCTCTATGTTTATATGTAGAGATATACATCTGCAAGCGAGTCATTAAAAATATTGTACATGGTCTGCTATTAATTTAAGAAGATATTTGGTGTACCTGAGTCTGCCACAAAAAAGCTGTTATTCCATGCAGTTTAGGGGAACTTTTGGCATCACTAAATGTTGAGGTCAGATTTAGAAGGGGGTATGGCTTGGACTTGGTTTTATTTTTATTAGATGTGTTTGTTTAAAAGATGAAGAAGATTCACAGACAATTTCTAAATTGATTTGAATATTTATTTCAAGCTTAGGCATCATCTTAGAAAATCAGAATGCTAGCAAATTTATGATAAAAGTAAACATTTTGGAAATCTAAACCTATAATTTTCTAGAGACTAGTAACAAGTATACAAATATGAACGTGCTATGTTGTAGAAAACACTCATAGGAATATACAAGTAAATCTAAGATATCAAGAATGTCTTTGAGAATAAGGTCCCACCTCAAATAGTAAGATTCATCCACAGTTCCTTGCTTAATCTTTTATCAATACTTCCACTGTCTCTGAAGCCTAGATTTACTTAAAATGTTTCCAAAAATCCAGCCTTGGTATTTAAAAAGCCTTTTACATGAAGAAAATAAAAATCCTTTATACTTAAAACATTTTTAGTAGAGTTTTTTTGTCATTTATACTTTCTATAGTTCCGACCTACGATTTTTTCTCTACAGATAGTTACCCTAAAATTTTATGTTCCCTTATTTTCTTTTATCACTCTGTTTTCTCTTTCCCATCCTCTCTAAAAAAAGCAGAAACATTAATGTCTTACCTTGTTTTCTGTTAATGTATTCCTTGTTTGTCCTTTTCACCCCAACACTAATATTGTGTCAGTTGTTTAAGGTTACATTTTAGAAAAAGACATTAGATATGTATTGAGATAAAACTTAATGTATTAACAAGTTTTAGAAACTGGTTTTCAGAAAGAAAGGAGTGATGTTCCTCAGGGGTCAGTACTGGGACTGTCGCTGTTCAACAACTTTGTTGATGACATGGGCAGTGGGTTTGAGTGTACCCTCAGCAAGTTTGTCAATGACACTAAGCACCAACCTGTGTGGTGGACATGTTGGAGGGAAAGTATGCCATCCAGAGGGACCTGGACAGACTTGAGAGTTGGGCCGATGCAAACCTCATGAAGTTCAACAAGACCACGTGCAAGGTCCCGCACCAGTGTTGGGGCATTCTCAAGCATAGATCCAGGCTGGGTAGAGAATGGATTGAAAATAGTCCTGAGGAGGTGTTGGTGGGCAAGAAGCTCATCATGACTCAGCAAGGTGTGCTTGCAGCCCTGAAAGCCACCTGTGTCCTGGGTTGCATCAAAACATGCATGACCAGCATGTCGAGGGAGGTGATTCTCTCACTATACTCCACTCTCGTGAGACCCCACATGGAGTACTGTGTTCAGCTCTGAGGTTTCCAACATAAAAAGGACATGGACCTCTTGAATTAAATCCAGAGGAGAACCATGCAGATGGTCAGAGGGATGGAACACATCTGTGAAGCCAGGCTGAGAGAGTTGGGGTTGTTCAGCCTGGCCTCAGGGAGACCTTACAGCAGCCTTCCAGTACCTAAAGAGGAACTACAAGAAAGTTGGAGAGGGACTTTTCATAAGGATGTATAGTGATAGGAAAAGGGGGAGAAATTCATTACTGTGAGGGTGGTGAAGCACTGCAACATGTTGCACAGAAAAGCTGCGGATGTCCCAGCCCTAGAAGTGTTCAAGGCCAATTACATGGAGGTTTGAGCAGCATGATGTAGTAGTTGAAGGTGTCTCTGGACATGGCAGGAAGGTTGGAACTAGATGACCTTAAGGTCTGTTCCAAGCCTAACTTTTATATAATTCTATGATTCTATTATAAGAATACTTAAGTTAAAATCTACACAACTAATTTCTTATGCCTGGAAAAGGAAATAAAGGTGGAGTAGTGCAGCCCAATTTTGCAGCAGTTGTTTACATGTTAGGCTTCCTTATGTAAGTAATATCCTTGAATAAAAGATATCTAATTATGAAAAAATGCAGCAGCGATTGAATGTATAAAGAAAAGAAAGACAGCTTTAAATGATTTTTGTTTTTTTTTTTATTTTCTCAGTGTCAATTACAATGCTTTTTAATGTGTCTCAAAATATCATTTAGCATCAAATACTTTCACTATACTATAAGTGGTTTTCCTAAGCTGTAATATCATATTGTAGAGTACATTTAAATCCAGCAAAGTGTGTTAGTCTGCACTTAATTTTTAAGCATAGAAGAGGTCTATATAGTTTGGATTTGTGAACTCAAGAGGTCTAGTAAAATTTTTAAATTCTGAACATGAGCTTAGCTCTTTGCTACACATGGAATCTTGTTTGTATTACACCTATTGTGAGGAGAACAAAATCTGTTTTGATCATTTCTTCATAGTATTTCTCTATTTTATTTTAGCACATTCCAATTTTTTTCTTTCCCCCTTTTTTAATAGTTTTTTTTTTTGCTAGTAATTTTAATTTAGACACTCATTATAAGAAAAATCTCAGTATATTCAAGAATTACTTAATGACACAATTTTTCACTTTCTTAGGTAAACATACTCTTGAAAATCTTGGACATAGTACTAAGTTATGAAAAATGGTTTTATTTCAATTTAAAGTTTATTGAACCCACTCAGTAATAAATTCCTTAGTACTAAAGTTAATTTTTTTCTACCTAATTATAAAGAGGTCACTAATATGTTGTGAATAACCGAGAGCAAATAGTGTACATTCACTGTTGATTACAATTGAAAATATTTCCCTTTTGTATTGGATTTTGGTCAATGACTAGAAAATTCTTCTTGCTAAAAAAAATTAAATGGTTTGGTCTTCTGTCTGAAAAAATTAAGAAAGGGCATGGTAAGCACATCTGACAGCTCTGGCAGCTCTAGAGTTTAGGAAAGTACTTACATTAAAATCATCAATATAACTATTTGAGCATATCAGAATCCCTTTACCATTCCTAAAACGCCACCCAAGATCAATGGACTTAGAGTGCAAAAAAACCACTCAGCAAAGTAAGAGCATACTGGTTTTTGGATCTGTGTTATAGAAATTTTATGAGGTAAACATGTTTCATAATCTTGGCTCTGACAGCAGACAGTCTATTGCTGTCAATGACTACTAACTTGAAGAGGACAGAATGAAAATCTAATTATATAACATAAAGGATTTTTTTGACTTTTGCTCTTTGTAAGGTCAGAACTGTCAGTCTGGGTGTTTTCATCTTACCACTACTTAATCCCAAAGCCAAAATCCACTTTTAAATCAAAACTTCTGCAAACATCTTGCATAATGCTTTTCTGCTTGGACAAGGAAAAATAGGGGTTTTGGGGGGGATTGTTTTGGATTTTTGTTTTATTTTTCCTAGGGCAGAAATACATCCAAATCTAGGTATTTTTTACATTTGTAATGATTGTTACATGTTTTCTATTGAAATAATTAATTGACATAGGCTTTACTTGAAACAATATATATAAGTACAACTGTGATCTTAGTTATTTCAGCAAGTAAGATTAGTAAGATTACAACCATGGACTGCAGGAGAGCTAACTTTAGCCTCTTCGGAGATCTTCTTGGAAGAATCCCATGAGAACGGGCTCTGCAGGGAAGAGAGGTCTAAGAAAGCTAGTTGATATTCAAGGATCACTTCCTCCAGGTTCCAGAACAATGCATCTCAATGAGCAAGAAATGGTAAAGGGGGCAAGAGGCATGCATAGATGAATAAAGAACTCCTGTCATTACTCAAGCGTAAGCAAGAAATACACAGAAGACGGAAGCAGGGTCAGGCCATTTAGAGCAAATATAGAGAGGAAGGTTGTCGAAGTAAGTAGAAATGAGAGAAGAAAGGCCAAGACCTTTCTGGAATTAAATCTGACCGAGGATGTCAAGGAGAACAAGAAGAGCTTTTTCAAATACATTAATAACAAAAGAAAACAAAGGATAATGTGGGCCTGTTACTACATAGGGAGGGGATGGACCCTGGTAACAGAAGAGGCAGAGAAGTCAGAGTTACTGAATGCCTTCTTTACATCGGTCTTCACTGACAAGACCAGCCCTCAGGAAAGTCTGACCCAAGAGACCAGGGTAAAGGAATGTTGGAAGAAGACTTGTCCTTGGTCAAAGAGGACTGGGTTAGAGAACACCTAGGCAAACTTGACATTCACAAATCCATGGGGCCTGATGGGATGCATCCATGAGTGATGAGAGATTTGGTGAACACCAAAGCTATACTGCTCACAATCATGATCATGGTGATCAGGAAAGGTGTCTAAGGACTGGAAGAAAGCAAACGTCACCCCAGTCTTCAAAAAGGGCAAAGCCACTCAGTCTCACCTCAATCTCTGGAAAGCTGATGAAGTAACTCATTCTGTAGACCATCTCTATCCACATGGATGACAAGAAGATGATCAGGAGAAGTCATCACAGGTTTATTAAAGGTAAATTATCTTTGACTAACCTGATCACCTTCTAGGATGAAAGAACTACCTGGATGGATGAGGGAGAGCAGTGGATATTGTCTGCCTTGAATTTTAGCAAGGTTTTCACGACTGTCTCTCACAGCATCCTCGTAGGCAAACTCAGGAAGTATGGACTGGATGAGTGGACAGTGAGGTAGACTGAGAACTGGATAAAAGGCATGTAAAAACCCAGTCCCAAAGCCACAAGCTTAACTGGGAGAATTACTTGAAAAAAATACAAGACTCCAAAAGTTTGACCCAATGAATTAGTACAGAGCCTTTTGTTCTTAATACCTTGAGATAGCCTAAAGAGAAGAAGCCACATACTTTTCTCAGGAAACACTTTGAATTTGGCAAGTTCACTCAAGACACAAAGCTGAGAGTAGTGACCGATACCTCAGAGGGTTGTGCAGCCCTTCAGAAGGACCTCAACAGGCTGGAGAGATGAGTAGAGAAGAATTCTCTGAAATTCAACAAAGACAAATTCAAGGTCCTGCACTTGGGGAAGAATAACCTCCTGCACCAGCACAGGCTGGCAGCCAACCTGCTGGGAAGCAGCTCTGTGGAGAAGGACCTGGGGGTCTTGGTGGACAACAGGCTGTCCATGAGCAAGCAGTGTGCCCCTGGGGCCAAGAAGGCCAATAGTATCCTAGGGTGCATTAGGAAGAGCATTGCCAGCAGGTTGAGCCTCCCTACTCAGCCTTAGTGAGGCTGCACCTGGACTGCTGTGTCCAGTTCTGGGCTCCTCAGCACAAGAAAGACATGGAACTCCTGGAGTGAGTCCAGTGGAGGTCTGCAGAGGTGATTAGGGGACCGAAGCATCTCCCTTATGTGGAAGGGCTGAGGGAGTTGGGCCTGTTCAGCCTTGAGAAGAGATGACTGGAGAGGGGACCTCATCAATGTATATAAGTATCTGAAGGGAGTGTGTCAAGAGGATGGATTTAGGCTCTTCCCAGTGGGGCCAAGTGATAGGACAAGAGGCAATGGGCAGAAACTGATCCCAGGAAGTTCCACCTGTATATGAGGAAGAACTTTACTGTACAGCTGACCATGCACTGGAAAATATTGCCAGGAGGTTGTGGAGTGTCCCTCACTGGAGGTCTCCAAAAACTGTCTGGACACAATCCTGTACGCTGTGCTCTAGGATGACCCTTCTTGACCAGGGAGATTGGACCAGATGACCCACTGTGGTTCCTTCTAACCTTACGCATTACATGATTCTATGATTCTGTGATTATTTTAGGAAAATTTCTCTCTATCTGCAGGATCAATGTACAGTAAAACAAAGTGTCTTTCAACAGGTACTGTAAACACTCGGACATTATTTAAAAGTCTGTAAGTGTAGTATCCATGTTTAGTGAAAGTTATTGCTAAATTTAGGCAGTGACAGAGACAACTTTCTCAAAAACATAAGTGACAAATTGTGCTGGTTTTAGCTGGACTGGATCTGTTTTCTTCATGGTAGCTGGTATAGCCCTATGGTTTGGATTTGTGCTGAAAATGGTATAGAAAATTCAGGGATGTTTTAGACATTGCTGAGCAGTGCCCACACAGAGTCAAGGCCTTTTCTGCCCATCAGCGGGAGAGGTTGGGGATGCACGAGGAGTTGGGAGGGGCACAGCCAGGACAGCTGATCCCAAACTGACCCAAGGGATATTCCATACCACATGGCATCATGCTCAGCATGTAAAGATGGGGGAAGAAGGAAGGAGGGGGCATTTGGAGTGATGATGTTTGTCTTCCCAAGTCACCATTATGTGTGATGGAGCCCTACTTTCCTGGAGATGGCTGCTCAGCTGCCTGGCCACGGGAAGTGGTGAATAAATTCCTTGTTTTGCTTTGCTTGCCTGCACAGCTTTTGCTTTGCCTTGTAAACTGCCTTGATCTCAACCTCATTTTTACTCTTCTAATTCTGTCCCCTATCCAGCCAGGGCAGTGAGTGCCTATGTAGGGCTTTATTTCTAGCTGGGGTTAAACCATGACAAAAACTAAGAAAAAAAATCACACATAAAATAAGAAATTAATAAGAACAGGTAGCCCAATTATTATACATCAATGTTAAGCTTTTTATGGTATGCTTACTTGTGCTGCCTATGGTGAGGGGGAGGAAGTAAAGAAACCTGCATTTTTCTTCCTGGGAGGTATTACAGAAGAACAAGTGAAGCATAAAGTATTTGTGCTGTAGGAGCCACATACTGTGGTAAGGCACAGAGAATTCTTAATTAATTGAAGTAAGGAGCAGGGTAAATCAGTTGAAAAGTACATCTTTTTCCATTCAATGCATGTTTTTCTGCCTTTTTCAAGGCACCTGAATTTTGTTTAAGTACATAACAAAAAACTGCCAACATCTCATTTCATGCTGCATTTGTAAATGACTTCTTTAGGGCCAGAAATAAGTAGTAACTTGTTAGCAGAAATCTCATTTAGCTGACAGTAAAAAGGTACCTTAAGAGCATCTAATAAAGTAATAGTATTGCATACAGAGCTTCTGCATGTAAAATAAGATTGAATCAGGCATAATGCTTAGCAATCACTCACTACCTATTCAGTTTACAAATGGATTTAGAAGAAAAAAATCTAAGTACTCTATGAGCTTAGGAAAAAAGACACAGACTATTATGAAATTATGGAGAGTAAAGATTTTCTCTGAAGTTATTTTAGCAGAGACTTATTAAAGATGTTTCCTTAAAGACTGAAGATGTAGTTAGTATTGTAGGTTATTCAAAAACACTGTTTCATCTACAATATTTGAGTTATAACATACCTATCATTAATTATTTTTTCATTACTGTTTTAAGGTATCAAATTTTTTTTCTAGCACCAAAAATTTTGAAAGAAGTAATGTTACAACAGACATAACAGGAACACAGTTGATAGTTTTAGCTTTATTGGCACAAGAAGATGATTTTACATCCAGCCTTATCATATACCAGTGGAGTTAAAGTGGAATCCAATTTCTGATCTTGTGAAATAAACATTTTATTTAGTTCTTTTTTTAATAGATGGACACTATTAAAATATTTTTCCTAATATTTTTCCTAGAGTATATTATTCCTCTCTATCATTTCCCCTTACTCCTGTGATGTTTAATACAAGCATTTTCATAGCTCTTCAAAATTATCCTTATATCACATACTGTCTATTATTGAGATTTCACCTCCTGTTCCCAGTTGACTTATCATGGCCAGCCTCTGACATCTACCAGTCAAATGATACAGTAAGAATCTATTAGATTTCTCTTTTGTTATTTACTTAAACTTATGAGGAGCTATCTCATTATAGTCCTTCAAATTTTGATCTAAAGCCTTCATTGTCTTGATGTTTGTAATAAACTTGTCACCGTTCAGATTTCTAGTAAGCTGATGAGACTGACTTTCATAAATATCTTCTTTTACTATTTAACTTCCTGTTTCTATCTCTGACACAGTCCCAGGCCAGAGTGGTGTCAGGTTTTACTTTATATTTATAGAGGATTTTACATAAGAGATTGTGGGGCTTTTTTTTTTTTAAGGAGAGCAAGTGTCTTGGTTTAATCCCATCCAGCAACCAAGCCCCATGCAGCTGCTTGCTCACTCCCCCATCAGTAAATTCGGGGAGATAATCCAAAAGGATAAAAGGTATAGAACTCATGAGTTGAGATAAAGACAGATTAATAGGAAAAACAAAAGATGTGCACACAAGCAAAACAAAACAAGGAATTAATTTACTGCTTCCCATGGGCAGGCAAGTGTTCATCCATCTCCAGGAGAGCAGGTCCCCATTATGTATAATGGTGACTCGAGAAGACTAATGCCATCACTCCAAATATTTGCCCCCTTTCTCCTTCTTCTCCCCACTTTATATAATGAGTGTGATGCCATATGGTGTGGAATATCCCTTTGGTCAGTTTGGGTCACCTGTCCTAGCTGTGTCTCCTCCCAGCCTCTCTTGCTCCCCCAACCTCCTTGTCAGTATGAAAAGCAGAAAAGTAGAAAAGCCTAGGTTCTGTGTAAGCACTTCTCAGCAATAACAAAAACATCTCTATTATCATCACTGTTTTCAGCACAAATTCAAAACACAGTCCCACACCAGTCACTGTGAAGAAAATTAACTCTAACCCAGCCAAAACCAGCACAGCAAGTCTAGTTCATAATAAGAGTTTTCGCACTTTCTGCTTCTTCACTACCCTGCTTATCATTTGAAGATAAGTCATTAAATATAAAATTTATCCACATAGCATGTCTGCATTCCTGAGAAAAATCTCTTTGAAAAATTTTACTTTTCATCTTGAAAACATTATGTGCAATATGTGTGTCAGTAACTCATTTTACATAAAAAGAAAACTGAAAGAATTAGTAGTGTTTAATGTACTATAGGCAAAATGCCACTTATATGATTTTTATCATCATGTGACCCTCTTAGCTGAAAGTTGAGCTGAAATATTAAATATGTTAATAAACTGTTTGAATAAATATATTCACAATATTTTGAGGTCTTTACCTTTCATAATCATAGGAATATCTGTGAATTTCTGTACCATTTTATCATCTCTTTTCCCAGAATTATTTTAAGCTAAAAAAACTCCAAACAAA
Organism: Manacus candei; assembly: GCF_025592945.1. Classification (NCBI taxonomy): domain Eukaryota; kingdom Metazoa; phylum Chordata; class Aves; order Passeriformes; family Pipridae; genus Manacus; species Manacus candei. Next base: position 29,774,610 of record NW_026138062.1, on the reverse strand, counting down.
ATTTTTGTGTAGTTACAGCATGTAAGTATGGGTCTGGATTTTTTTCAAGTTCAGACATGAGATGCCTCATATTCTTTCTTAGCCTTGTTTTTTTTTGTTCTTCCTTGAATGTATTACACAGAAAAAGTCTAGGGGACATGGAAGGAGACAGTGGATCTTGTCTGCTTCTGTTATCAGACATATATCCTTGTACAGAGAAAAGCCTAAGCAATCCTGAGAAACAGGAAAGTAGGAAGATGTCTAGATTTTGTATGAACAGAAGAACTTTCAAGTTGTTTGGCAGACCACAATACCTATTGGAACATTAGCTGAGTTTCCTTGTTCAAACTAATGCGTGAATTAAACACAGAATCTTAAAATCAGAGAACGGTTCAGATTGGAAGGGACCTTGAAAGGTCATCTGGTCCAAACTTTTGTGAGAAAGGAAGATGAGTTGAGATTATCTAGCACCCTATTCAATGACATCCTGAAAACCTACAGTGACGAGGACTCTACCATGTCCCTATGGAGCTTTTTTTCCATTTAATGGTGGTTCTCACTGTAAAAAATACTGTCTTATTTGAAGATAAAACCTCTCCTAGTGCAATTTATACCAATTGCCCCTTGTATTCTCTGTGATTCCTTGTGAAGAGAGAGCCTCTGTCCTCTTTTTAGCCACCTTTTAAGTACTGAAATACTACGATTGGGTCCTCCCTGAACCTTCTAGGAGGAAAGATCTAATTCCTTCAGTCTTTGCCCATAGGGCAGATTCTCCAGCCCTTTGATTATCTTAGTGGAAACATGTGAAACTATTCACACTACTAAACTATTGACACATATATACTTTCTGATCTCCCCAAGATTCTCCCTAAGTCACCAAAATAAAAGGGGTGATTATCGCCCTGGGATCAGTTCAGAAGCTATGAGGTTCATATCTTAAACTGACTTTTGAAATTGCTGCTTTCTTGCTATATGCATGTACAAGGGAGATTCAATCTAAATTACCAGAATCTCCTTGCTCCTTTCTTGCTCCTTTCTATGTTCTTCTATTAAATGCACGTTAATGTTTGAATTCCTTGCTGTTATGCCAAAGACCCATCATAAAACTAATCTATGACACAGATGCCTCAGAAATTGCTGCCTGAGAAGGGAGTAAGGAACAGGAAATTTATTAACAAGCACAGGAAGAAAAAAGTAAAAACTGTAAATCATGGTGCTGCCAAAATGGTCACTGTAGCTGCAGCTCTCTAGAAATGATAAAGATATTGACAAGAGATTTAAGAAAAGATATTCCTTTTCATAAAGGCAACTGAAATTGCTAAACAGAAAGGTGCCTGATAGATATTTCTAGACATATATACATAAATATTTATGTATGTGTATAAATATATATGTATGCATACATACATATATATATAGAGTGAGGAGATACGAGATTGTAGTAAAGGGAATTTGAAAGCAGTGCACTTGACGAAGTAAATCAATTTCATATATACTTTTTTTTTTCAAGGAAAAGAAAAATTACTGAAACATTAGAACAAAAAAAGCTCTTAATCTGAGCAGATGATTTTGGAGGGCTTGTGGAATTCATGGCTCAGTTTACCTCAGCACAACTATCCCGAATGTCAAAATATTGATTGTCTTGTCTAAAGAAGTTGCATTAGATGTTCTTCTACTAAATGGAGAGAGGAACTTTAAGGCAGATGGCACAACTCACATTTTAGAAATCTATATAAGAATGCCATCCCCAATTCAAAATTTTTTTTGTGGAGCGCTGGGATTTTAAAAGCATTGCTTCAAGTCCAAGCTATTATCTACATTATATAATAACATATATTAAAACTGTTAGTTGAAAAGCTCAATTCAGAATCCAGTTAAAATATCTAATACTACAAACTAGTACTACTAGTAGTACTAGTACTACTACTAGTACTACTAAATTATAGGATATTGCACATTGCATTTAAATTGCTACCAGTTGAAAGCCTGATCAACACCAAGTTTACACACAAAAAAAATAAACTATGCTAACAATGAAAATGGAACAATTTGTGAGTTCTGAAGTAAAAAAATGAAATAAAAATATTATTAGATATTCTAGAGCAGTTAAAATATGTTGCAAAATGGTAAAACAGTTACATTTTTGTGAGTAAAATACCATTATTTATGCATAATGGTGAAGTGTCATTGCAAAAGGCAGAAGTCTTTCATGAAGTTACTCCTACCTATGCAGTGTTTATGGCTCTGAACAGATGTAGAAAGTAAGGGACAAATAAGGCTTCCCTCATAAAAGGATAAAGAAAGATGAGACTGAAAATAATCTTCTAAATACTTAAACGGAGAAGGGAAGGTTCCAAAGGACAAGACAGTAATCAGGAAAAGGCTAAAACTGATATTTGAAAGATCTGGAATAGAAAAACTTAGTTGAGCTACTTCTAATTGCATGGTAAGAATGTTTGACTGGTGTTGTCTGCAGTTCTACTGTCATGGTTATGAGACTGCAGAACCTAGTTGAATATAACATCATTCACTTAATTTTCTGTCTCTTGTGTTTCTATATTTTAGTTTCCCTCCTGATAAGGGTACCAAGGCAAGGTTGGGCTTTAGACACCTAAGTTTTCATTTGAAATGTAAAAAGGAAATAACAAATGTGGTGTATGGGGACCTGAGAGGTACTCATGTCTTAAAATTGATTTTCCAGAAGTTAATTGGCCTCTATGGAAAATAATACTCGGCACTGATATTTTTCATCTGCTCTTTTCTCAGGGTTTTTCTTTTGCAGACAAATAATTAATGAAAACTTGAATAGTTTTTCTAACTTTCAACCAAAATGTTGGGAAATTCAGATAAATTTGCTAACTAAAATTAATCTTTTTCAATACTCCAAAGATACCTAAGCTTCGTTCTTAAGCACCTTTCCCTGATCTGAGATACCTAACTTTGCTCTGATAACAAACTGTTGATACCACAAATACTGAGGCATTCAGTGAATCGTTTGTACACAATGTCAACAAAATGTAGAAATTGATAAAGGTCTATTCCTTTATTCCGACTATGTTGTAGTGAAATTCTACTTAACTCTATATGAGAAAAAAATAAATGTATTTTTTTATTAAAATGTATAAAAGTACTCCATAAGACATTACTCACATGAACTGAAAGATTAGTTTTATAACATTAACCACATATTAAAAAAAATAAAGGAGAGAAAGAAAAAAAAGGAATGAAACCATAAAACACATCCTGGGGAGTACAATAACAAAAATGTCCTGCAAATAAATTGGGGCACAGCAGGAATGACTCTGTGCATAAGCAGCAGGCTCCTAAAATTGATCATCTGTCTTGTTGAAAGTTAATGGAGCTCTCTCAATATAGAAACAATATAGTCAATCATGCTTTGTAGTATAATTAACTACTGACTACAGTTGGACTGAGTAGAAAATATTTCATGGTATGGCAGAAAGGCTAGCAGAGTTGATGATCTTCCTGGTTCTGTAATACCAGTGGGAGATGTTGAATATCTAACATCTAACACAGTACTGAGATACTGTGTACCTACGCAGGATACCATGTTAAATTATTTTTACACTGTTATGGAATCTGAAAATGTAACCCTGCCTTCTTCATATGCTGATACTACCAGAATTTCAAATCATATATTATGCCAGGCATGTTTATAAAATCCATATCTGAATTTTAGTTGTGTTACTTAGTCATGATGAGAATATACAATCTGAGTGTCATTGAAATTATTGATAGTCTACCTCCTGACAATTTAGAAACACAGGTGTCAGCATGTCTGCAGAAAATCAAACAACAGCTAATAATCATGAGCTGCACTTGAATTGCAAAATATTCTGAGTTAGAAGGGCCTCACAAGGATCATCAAGTCCAACTTTTCAACGAATGGCCCATACAGTGATTAAACCCATGATCTTGGTATTATTAGCACCATGCTCTAACCAAGTGAGCTAATCTCAGGGTCATGAATAAAACCAGAAGAAAATTTAAAAATAATCCCAGAAAGAGAATGATAAAGTATTTTAATGACATATGCAAAGCAATGGGACTTCGTCCTGGAGTCATAAGGTGCCACTGAAAGAAGCACCAAGTCCAGTAGGAGTGTAAAGTCACTACGTTCAGTAGGTGTAGGCACGTGTAGAAAAGATGTCTCGGTGCTGCTTAACGGATGAAAACCAGGATGAAACTGTTTATATAAATCACACCTGTATTTTTCTAACTAAACTGTAGTTGAGTGTTAATCACTTGTGAGTCGCCTTTGATAATAGTTGTAGTGTTGGAAATTACGTAGCAGGTTTTCAGAGTTATCTCTTGTTTCCCATGGATTAGTTGGACTTTGTTTCCCAAGCACTATAAGTAAAGATTTATTATTTTATTTTATTTTTAATTTTTATTTTATTTTTAAGGTTTATTTTAATTTTCAATAGCATGGGACAAGGTTTGAAGATTCAGAGTCTTGAAATAGTGATTAAATTATTATCACTATTTTCATTATATTAAAAGAGCACAGGATGAGGACAGCCAATAGATCAGAAAGCAGAAGCCTGAATCAGTTTTGTCAGTTTCCATTATTAACAGCAGAGATAATAACACAAATATCAGTTAAAAATACTGAGCATTAGGAAGAGTTAGAAAGTCCAGGCCACAGACGTTGCTGGTGATACACAGGCAGAATGTTAAGTTTTAATCAGGAGCCAGTACTGTAAGGACTGCGAGTGCTTTTGATTTCACAGCATTAAGGTCTGACTTACATTCTTCTGGCAAGAAGAAAAGAAAGACAGATCTATAAAATTCTACTGAAACGTGATGTTCCTGAGCCATACCTTCCTTGTAGTGGCACATAAACATAAGCTATATGCGAATCATCAACATTTCATAGTGTATTGGTTGATTAGCCATAAAAATGTGAGTGTTTGAAATTTACTGAAGTAGTTACATGTCTTTTCTAAGATATTATTTCTTGTTACAGAAATAGTGAGTGATCTGATCTCCTCACTGAATATGCTTGTGGTTGAAGCAGGGAAACATTTGTTTTGTATTATCAACTAATTACAGATATGAATCATAGCTTTACAATAAGAAAGAAAAAATGATGGGAGTAAAACCTTATCATCTAGCAGACTGCATTGCAGAAGACTTGAAAATCTCCAAAGCAAATATAGACTAAAGCTGAATAAGATATGATACAGAAGTGTGGTTTTGACATATAAAGATTATATAGTATACAGTCGTTTTTGTTTTGAGAACCAAATAGCTAAGGTTGTGGAACCCTCTGGACACAGGGCGTGCATTTGTACCCCCGTGGTTGAAGGCATTCTGTTAAAACTGCCCTCTTATCTCTACTCATGATTGTCTGGTGAGTAATTTCTTGGCTCCTGATCTATGGCAACAATATATATATATATATTTTAGTTACAGACACTTATGGATCCATAAAAGATGGTACAGAGCCCTATAGTTCATATATTACAACTTAATAAAGCATTCTATTTCATACAACTTCAGAAAAACAGGGCATTAGATGAGAAAATCTTAAAAATGTCTAATCCAATTTTTGGAATCAGAGAAATATTCTGGTATTCAACATTAAAGCAGATATTACTCTTAGAGTAAGGTTTATTTTATACATAGTTTATAGGTAATGGAAATTTTATTATTGACAGGGAAAAAGTGCTTAATAATGTATGTAAACTATTTTTTCAAGAGGTGGTATGAGTTTTATTACGGAGAGTTAAGCAGAAATAAATATATTATAGTTCTTGGCAGTTTCCTTGTTCATTCATTCCTCCTAGTGGTCTTGAAACAAGATCTTCTTCCAAGAACTTCTTGGATTTTTAATTCCTCTACGAACATGACATTGTAAATTAAAAGCCTTAAAAGTTACCGAAGGGCATAAGGAAGGTATAAATCTCTAGAGGATACATGGGAGAGACTTTTAAACTTTCCTTGACTTCAAAAAGAAAAGGAGAAAAAAAAACTCAGCAACTTTATGTACCATTGCCATTAATAAACAGCACATCGTAAAATAAATCTGAAGGAAGCTTTGAATTTTTCAGACTAGCACAAAAAAATTTAGGTTTCCAATTAAAAAAATGGTGTCTGAAAATGATAGGAATCTTTTCTGTCATTTTTCACTAATTTTCTTTATTACTAAAGTAAAAAATTTAGGTCATGAGCCAGCAAGGTCAAAACCTGCAAACTGAAAAGTTGCTTTCTTTTTTCCCCATAGTGACTTTTGTTTCCTGTTTAAATGGCCTTTTATAGGACTTACTGAAATCACAGAGGGAGTTTTCATTGACTTCTCTAAAGAATGTCTGGGCCTTGAATTAGAATAAAAAAGTAAATGTGACTGTATATTATAAGAACAACCATTGTATGAAAAAAAAAAGAAAAGCTTTCTCTGTCAATGTAGAGCACAGAAAATTATAAAAATTCTTTTAGAAAAAAAGCAGCGCTTTATTTGCCTTTCATTTTCTTCTGTTCACACAAGCATACTGCATATGTTCTCTAAGTCTGCATCAGTGCACTACAAGACTAATTACCCAGTTCTAGCCTTGGTAAGGACCTCAGTATGTTTTGTTTATATATGTGTATATACAAAAACATATAAAAATGAACCAGCAGATACTGCACAGGAAGGTGTGGAGTATTTTAGTTTTCCGAGGGAAGGGGGTGGGCCATGATTGATCTTGGCTGACACCTAAGTATCACTCCACCTCCATAGGGGGAGAAAAAACACAATGTCCTTGCATTAAATAACCTAAAACACCGTATCATGACCTTAAACATATAAATACCAATACATATCTCATTATGAATGCTGTTTATGTAATAGTTTGTCCTGAAGTGTGAAACTTCATTTAAAATATGCCATTCTGTCAATAATTCTGAGTTCAGTTTCACCACCCTTGAGGCAGTGATTTCTTTCAATTCAACACCAACTTTTTTGTGTTTTAAGGTACTGAATTTGTGTTAGAATTGTTGAAAGGGATTAGAAAATTATTCAAAAGTATATTAGGGACAGTATAATGTTTTTGAAGCCCTTCTATACCAAAGCCAACTAAAGCCTGCAAAGCTTTAAAATTTGAGTGACAGTGCAGTCACAAATGTGAGATAGGTAATGGAAGGTCTCACAGAGAAGGGAGTGTTGGGAGTGTTATGGTTTAACCCTAGCCAGAAATTAAGCACAACACAGCCACTCCCTCATTCTTCCCTGGTGGGGAGGAGGAGAGAATTGGAAAGGTAGACAAAAGGTAGGAAACGCATGTGTTGAGGTAAAAACAATTCAACAGATAAAGCAAAAGCCACCCACACAAGCAAAGCAAGACAAGGAATTCATTCATCACTTCCCATGGGCAGGCATGTGTTCAGCAATCTCCAAGAGAGTAGGGCTCATCAAATGTGACAGTGACTTGGAAAGACAAACAGCATCACTCTGAATGTCCCCCTTTCTCATTGTGCCCCAGTTTTATATGCTGAGTGTGATGTCATATGGTCTGGGATATCCCTTGGGTCAGTCAGGGTCAGCTGTCCCTGCCGTGTCTCCTCCCATATAATTGTGCATCCCCGCCTCCTCACTGGTAGTGAGAGGCAGAAAAGGCCTTGACTCTGTGTAAGCACTGATCAGCAATAGCTAAAGCATTCCTGAATTATCAACACTATTTACAACACAAATTCAAAACATAGCCACACAATAGGTACTGTGAAGAAAAATAACTCTATACCAGCCAAGACCAGCATAGGATTTTCCTATGGAACTACTTTTTTCATCTTCAAGGAAATGCCACTGGAGAATAAATGAGCTCCAGAGGCAGCTACGGTTGCTTGAATCCACTTAAGTGCAAAACCAGCTTTATGTGCTAACAGCGGATTTACATGATTCATTTGAGGTGTTCAGGCAATATCTTTTAAAGATTAATATCACAGACAAATAAGGTCTACTATAAATAGCTGTCATTGCATAGCAAATTTAGACACAATAGACTTTGTGAAGTCAAATTAATAGATTAATTACTGTTCATTTATAAGTGCATGAATACAGCATATAAAGCACACAGTTATAGCAGGAAATTCTGTCAAATGCCTTTTTAACTATAACAGTCTGCCTTCTTAATCATAAGCACCTATTTATGGAATTATCATAAGTTTCCTCCAAAATGTAGACTGACTATGCAATCTAGTCACATGTCTTAGCAGGAGGAATGAATATGGTCTCTAGCCTTCATATTTATTCTTTAGAGTACACCTATGACACCATAATTAATGTATCCCTCACCATGCCCTCACTTTAAATGTAAAAATAATTAATTTGGAAAAAAAAGTCAATTAACACAAATGGAATTCAGACAAAACAGACTGCAGCCTATAGGTGGCAAATCACTGCTACTGTGAGGGAAATGAGAAAAGAAAAGTGATATACAGCTGGGCAAGACAGGTCATTTTGTAAGGAGATACGGCCAGAACTCAGCATCTTCTCTCTATTGCAACAGATGCTCTAACACTAGAAAAAGGCATTTAAGTATAACAATCTGTATTGACTCACAGTTGACTAGAAGAAGAGTTCTAAGGGTTTGGGTTAGTTTTCAGACATGAGTCTCTGATCACAGCTGAGACATCCTACAGTATCCAAGATACCTGTAATGACACAGGACTGGAGGAAATCCGAGACTTTGCAAATTGGCAGCTAGAAGACACCCTGCAGCATCTAAAGTTTCATTAGACATCTAAGCTTAAGTGACTGAATCACACTGTGGTATCCAATTATCTGTGTGACAAGAGACTCTGTTTTTCCTAGTAAAGGATAATAGGAGACCACGTCTCTCCGTGTGGTGTGAAACAGGTTTCATATGCCAGGAAAAGAAGAAACTGAACCCAGTGTGTGATTATTCACTCCACAGAACAAACCTCATCGCCCTGTCTTGAGCAAAGAATTTGTAAAGCAATAGGTTTGTTTACCCAAGGTGTTACCAGGGCTTCTGTGGTGTTTTATACTGTGCTGTGGATGTGAGAGAGAGAGCTGGTACACAAGAACTTCGCGCAGACACCAGAGCCTTGGCATACTCTTTCTCATAGTTGAAAGCTCTTTCTCAGCATAATTCTATGCAACAATGTTCTTATTCCTCTGTGGTCAAGAAAGTAGTTAAACCAGACTTGACATTCAGTCATTCCACTTGAACAGAAATTAAGTATCCCAACATGGAGGAGAACAGTGTGATTGTTTTTCAGTTCACATATATATATACATGCATATATATATATATATATATATATATATATATATATATATGACAATTTTCTCAATTTGAACGCTCTTTTTTTTTTCAAAATCTACAATGTAAAATATAAATAATTCAAAACCATTATCCATTGAAGTAAGAGTATGATGTAGAATGTCTGGTAGCAAAATGTTATTCACATCTATAGAAACATAAAACACCAAAACCTACTGTATTTAAGATCATCAATATAATATATTCCTTTGCTTCCTCCTATCTTACTTCCAAATTATGTTGTTACTTTCTGACATGTTATTCTGTCTTTATTTCAAATTTCTTCCTTCTTATTCTTGCATTTACCTCATTTTCCTTTTGTCACACATGTAGAGCTCTTCAATAGGAAAACAGAGCAAAAGCATGCCTGTACTATGTTGCTGCCAGCTGGCTGGGAAGGTTCAAAGACCAGCTTCAAAAGACTAGGGAGGGTTTTTTGTTTCAAAGCACTTCCAGATTATTTTATTGGAACAGAAACACAGTAGGGTACCTCTACTTACAAAACAACCCGATACTGAATATACAGAATTGTGTCTGCAGACACAGTAGGCCTTACACCATTTTCATATGTATGTAGCTGTTGACTTCAGCAGAAATTTTCCTGACTTTGCCAAGTGTATCTGAAAGCATATTCTAGTCCAGTGAGCTTAGAAAACATTAAGGAAAGAAATGCAGGTATCTAATATTTTTGAGGCAGATAACTTCTTTCTTCTTTTTCTTCCTTTTCTCTCTTTTCTTCCTTTGTTTTCTTCTCTCCCCTCTCCATGATCACTGTGATTAAGCAAAATTTTATTTAGGCTTTTCATTATTGCACCTCACCACCAGCATCTCCTTCCAATAAGACATTTTGTCTGGATTCAGCCTTCAATCTTGTACTACTGTGACAATAAGGATTATTAATGACATTTCTTCAGCAAGTCTTGACCTAAGACTGCCATCTTGAACAAACAATCATGACAGAAATATGTTAGTGGGAAATAAGTTCTGAATATACATTAATTTAAAAAGACTACTTTGATCAATATTCAATTCAGACATTTCACATAGTAATCATATCATGGAAAAACAGATTTTGATATTTTTTCTCCCAGAGAACTTTCATAGATCTGATACTTTAATATAACTGGCTGTGCAAAACCAAATTATTTGATCTGATAGCTAGATGCTGAGAAGAGTTTTAATAATAGCATAGATGGAGCCATTACTTCCAGCACCAATGAGTGACAGTTGGTTTTCCAACTTTCAAGTTTCATTTAGACTTCACTGCAATTAATTTGTATTTTTTATATGAATTTCTTAATCACTTCCTGAACCATTTTATATTTCTCAGTGTGAGACACTAGATTAATCATTGGGTCGGAATCAACTCAACTCTGTGTGTTTGAGGGGTGAAGGGATAGGCTGAATCTCAGAGAGGTGAGATAATTCCTTATTCCACATGCCAGGCCCTGAAAGCCAGGGGCAACCATGGAGCAGCAGCCAAAGGCAGCCTGGGAGCACTGCTCCACACCACTGCTCCACCCTTGGAGCCCCTAAACCAGCCTCTAATTGGCTACACCACACCTCACTCTGGCTTGGAGCCCCAGAATGGTCAGTGGGCTGGAAGTCCTGCCTGGGAGGGGTGGCCAGAGGGGGCCAGAGCACATAAAAACAGCAACAGGTGGCACCGTTTTTGGCTTGAGATCTGCCGCCTCCTTTGTGGAAGCTGGACTTGCACATGACTCTTATCTTATGTTAATCCCTTTTCTCTCTCTTTGTTCCTTCTTCTCTTAATCTCATTTCTTAATATTTTGAGTAATTTCAGTCCAGATGGGTTTGCTAAGTTATGTGGGTTAGCATGTGCTAAGTCATAGCTTTGTGGAATGCTTTATTTTGGTTGTAGTTTATCCTTTTAAACTTCTGTTATGTTCTCTTCTTTTCTTCCTTATTTTCTAAAGTTATCAGCAAAAGTATCTCCTGAGAAAACGTACATCGTATTCTCTTTATGCTACCTCAAGGTATTAAAGAACTGAAGGCTCTTCTAAATATTTACTGCGTGAATTTTTGGAACCTTGTATATTTCAAAAGTAAAACTCTTGGGTGAGCTTGTCCAGTCCTGCAGTCTTATACTCGGGAACCAAAAATCTTCTGTGACCATGAATTATACAATTTAATTATCCATTGTGAGAAAAAAAAGTGTTTGTTTGCTCTCTTCTTTTAAAATTACCTGATTATTCTATCTGCATTCCTATTTTTCTTGCATCATGAAAAATAACAGTCGGTCATGCTATATTCACCTTTTCCATCGAATCCTATATCTGATAAATATGTCTGTAGTACATATGACTACTTACATCTTTTTCAGGTAAATATGTTCTAAAGTAACAAAAATTTTAATCATGATTCGTTATCTTGCGAAGCTACATAAAAAAGCCTTTGCCTCTATGATAGATGATCTATAGAACCACTTTTGTTTCCAGGAGCAGATCTGGACATAAATATACCTCAACAATCTTACATGATAAAACTTAAGAACCATGTACAACAGTGGTTGGAATGATTAGCCGGGTACCAAATCAAGCTTAAAACATCATTAAATATAGGAATGGTGTAAGACAGGGAACATATGTGATCACGTGGGGAGCAATGAGAAAGATATTTTCATTTAATGGTAAAGCTGAGAGATAATATTAACACTTTATTTCAAATATCAGATATTTTTCTCATCTCTAATTCAAATAAGATTTGTGAGTATTTAATTAGTTTTATCTTGAGGGACTAGAGATAATTCAGTAAATTGCTTTAGAAGAGAGTAGTTACTAGTCTTGCAGACAATCTGATTATGACATTACCCTTATAGAGGCTCACTATAAAGCATCAATGCTTTACTCCATTGTCGTATTTTATATGTCTGACTTCAGGTAAAGTGTTGTTATTAGAATTTAGATAGGCAATTTTTTTTTGTTAGATTTAAAGTTTTTTTGCTTTTTTCCTTTAAAAATACAATGATTGTGAAACAGGTAATGTGTAACCTAGTATGCCATTTCTCAGCAAAAGTATTTTTTGAAAAAAAAAAACAAACTAAGCTAAATCAGTGCATTTTGAAGATATTTCAGTAACTCTGTATTTTTGTACTAGTCATAGTGGAAAATCATGTACTAAGTTTTGAAGGGAAATACAGAGAACTGGTGAATTTAATTTTAGTTTATCAAATTTATTCCTATGTATTTTTATTCCTTTCTTAATGAAGTCTGTTTTTAATCATTTGAACTACATCACAGCTCCACAAACCTGAACACCACTTCAGAGCTGCTCTGCACTGAGGTAGTCAAAAACAGCCCCAAAAGCCATATCATTAACCAGGTAAGGCATGATATCATGGCTCCACAATTATCTTTTCAGATACAAGTAGAGTTGGATGAGTCATCATAATGTATGTAACTCAGGACACATGCTGTCTTACAGACCCTGCATATGTGGAGACTTACCAGCTATGTGATCTACCCTTTTCTGTATTGTAAATACAATACAGTAAAGCATTTCAGATCTCACAACTGTGTCTTGAAGGGCTGTTACAGATTTACTGCTTCTGATCATTGATTTACACAAGGAATAAACATCTTAAATATCATTCCTCTCCCTGTGTACATAACTTGACATTCGGACTATATTGGCAGGTACGTATATGTCCATATTAAAACTTGGTGACAGTTAGCTTTGGTGGAAGCATACTCTGACATCAGCTACAACAACCATAATTCACAGCTCAGCTACATTCCAGAACCTATAGGCAGATGCTTTTTTTTACACTTCACCTAACCCGACCTGTTTCAGTGATTTTATTGTGATACATGCATACACACATGCATACACACACACACACACACACACACACACACACGGGTTTCCATGGCAAGGGTTTTACTAGTAGAGGGACTATAAGGGTGACTTCTGTGAGAAAACATCAAAAACTCCTCTCACATCAGGCAAAGCCAGTTCCAACTGGCTTCAGTGATGCTGATGACAGTGAGAGCTGAGACAATCTGTGACTTTGGTAGAACCTATGTGGCAACATATTTAAGTAAATGTAAAAACTGTCGGACAACAGCAGCTGGAGAGAAGACCAAGAATATGTGAAAGAAACAGCCCTGCAGACATGAAGGTCAGGGAAGCAGGAGGGGGAGAAGGTGCTCCAGGCACCAGAGCAGAGATTCCCTGCAGCCTGTGCTGAAGACCATGGTGAGGCAGCTCTGCCTGTGCAACACATGGAAGTTCATGGTGGGGCAAAAACCTACCCTGTCACTCTAGAGCAGGTGGATGCGCCTGAAGAAGGCTGTGACCACATGGAGAGTGTGTGGTGAAGCAGGCTCCTGGCATGACCTGCTATTCTGTAGAGAGGCAATCCTGCTGCAGCAGGTTTTCTGGCAGGACTTGTGATACTTGAGGGGGACCCATTCTGGATCAGTCCATTCCTGAAGAACTGCATCTTGTGGGAGGGACCCCACACTGGAGCAGTGGAAGAGTAGAAGGAGCAGAACAGAGACAAGATGTTATGAACTGACCACAACTTCCATTCCCCATCTTTCTGCACTGCTCCGAGGGAGGAGGCAGAAGAGTTGGGGGTGAGGCTGAGCTGGGAAGAAGGGAGGGAAGCATGGAGAGAGAGGTGTTTTGTATATTTTTTTGCTTGTTTCTCATTATACTCCTTTCTTAACTAGTAATAATATAAATTAATTTCTACAAGTTGAATCTGATCACTGCTGAGTGATCTCTCTGTTCCTTATCTCAACCCACAAGCCTTTTTACTGTGTTTTTTCTCCCCCTATGGAGGTGGAGTGATACTTAGGTGTCAGCCAAGATCAATCATGGCCCACCCCCTTCCCTCGGAAAACTAAAATACTCCACACCTTCCTGTGCAGTATCTGCTGGTTCATTTTTATATGTTTACGTATATACACGTATATAAACAAAACATACTGAGGTCCTTACCAAGGCTAGAACTGGGAAGCACTGTAGATAGTTTCTTTTGAATGAGGTAGGCTTGTTGTTTACTTGCATTGCTGTATCAGACACAGACAATGTTACATTCAGTCAAACAAAAAGTGGTATTCATGAACAAACCAGGATCAGAATAAAAGAAAATTCTTCTATTGAGGGAATCTACATCTGTAAGTTATTGAGATGGTGCATCAGTTTTGAATCTCATTCCTTTTATTGCTACTAATATTACTGTTGTTGCCGCTGTGGTTATTATTAATTTTAGTCAAAATTTGAACCCAGTCTGGACTCTGAAACAATAAAACTAATGGAATCTTGGTATCCAGGTTCAATTTTGGGAAAGATAAAGCCTAGGAGAACTACTAAATACCATGCTGTTGACTTCTTGTGTCTTCTTCTTTTAGGCTCTGTAGCTTCTGATGGAATCAGCTCACTTTCAGTGTACCTGAGCAATTCACAAGAAGTTGTTGTTACCACTGATATAAAACATATTTCTTTTGAGCTGGTCAGGAAGAGACATGAAGAAGGACAAAACACTCTCATTTTTCTTCCCTATCTTTCTGTTAGAATTTAAAAATATTGAACAGTTTCATGCTGTTATTCCTCAGCAAGTCTCAAATTCAAATGATTGATTTTCAAAAACATAGGTTTTTCCTTCAAAAGACAAAGAGTTTTATTGGTAATCCTCAAAGATGCAAATAGCAAACTAATCAAGAATACAGATTTTCTATAAATTATCTATAAAATTCATTCTAGAAATATTTCTGATTTTTTCTCAATTGTTTGAAATTTAATTTTCTTCCTTTTTTCATTTTTTTTACCTTTCATTCTTATTCTTTCATTTTTCTGTTCTTGCTTTGATGGTTAATAGAAATGAGAATGTCTTGGATTTATTTTTCTTGTCATTGCTCACAATTTTTTTAAAGCTTGTTCTACATAATTTGCATCACTTTTTAAAGTAGCAAAAATATACTTTCATTGTTGCTTTCATTTGCTTCTTATTCTAAACTGAACAGTTTTGAAAAGTCAGTGGTAAATAAGGGGAAAGAAAAATAGGAGGAAAAAGCACAAAATGCTCTTAAACAAGCCTTAGGTTATAATGTTAAAGTGGGCAAAAGCAAACTGTAAGAATAAATATACAAATTATGATTAGCAATAAAAACATAGTAGGAAGGATAAGACAATCAGTTTTAATTTTTTAAGAAATCCTGTGAAATTTGAAGTATTTTGAATGAAACATTTTCAACAAGGAAAAACCCTGAAAGATATAAACCAATTCACAGTATGTTTGAATGTAAGATACCATTAACTATGTAACAGAAAGAGAACTGTATTGAATGTATTAATATCAAATGCAGATTTGGGAAGGCAAAGCATGAGAAAATGAAAAATTCTTAATTATCATTCAAATTAATAATTTGCTTTCTATGTCTCATCATATTTTCTTTCAATATTGCCTATTCTCACAGTTTTATCATGCTGTAAATCTCCTTCCCAATAGCCTCGTGGGGGTAGTAAAGTGCACAATGTCCATACTTGCTCAAAGCAAATCCATCTAATTCCGCATTTAATCTCTGAAGTTGACAATACACAGATATCTTCAGAGGATACTTTGATGCTGAGAGGCTGAGTTTGTTCATCCTTAAAGAAAAAGCTAATGGGAGATCTTATTGATGTCTTCATGCCATGGTACAAAAGGCATCTTTTCTGTAAGGCACAAAGTAACAGGACAAAAAGCAGTGAATACAATTTGGAACATGGAAAATTCCAATCAGATAGAAATAAAAGGTTTCTTTGCTTCTTCATTGGTTTATTGATGTTATTTGTTTAGTTCTCTTTCTTTCTTTGTTTTAATCATGAGGATGGCTAAACAGCAGGTGAGAGCTTGCCTGCAAAGACTGTGGCAAATTCTTGGGTTATCTGGTCTATTAGGAACTACTTCAAGTGGAGGACTGGACCAGAGGATCTCTAGAAGTCCCCTTCAGCCTGAATTATTCTATCAATCTATGAAGCTGTCATTATTCAAGAAATTCATCACTTAGTGATGAAGAACCATTTTATTTCTTTTCAACCTTTCTCCTAACAGCTTCATCTCAAGCCCCTAGACTTGTTGCTATAGTAAACAATCCATAATGATATCCTCTGTAATTTCTAATATCCTTCTAAGTTAGTTTTTCTGAAGGTTGAAATGCCCTGGCTTGCTCAGTTGTTTATTACACAGAAGGAAGTTCTCTTTGAACACTTTTTGCCATTGACTGATTTTTTCCTTCTCATACGCCATTTTTTCAAGTAGAAGGTATTAGAGGCAGAGACAATTTGCAAGGTGTAGGTATTACTCTGAGTCCACTCATTGCAATAAAGATGCCTCTGCATTGTCCATTCCTTCAGGGAGAGAGAACACGCAATAGAAGATTTAACCACTTAGAGAGTGCTTTTGGTAAGACCTCCCTCTCCTATTTTGTCACTCTTGCTTCCCATCACCCTCTCATCTTACTTTCACTTTTTTCTTCATTTCACCAGGATAGCATTTTCTTACCCAGGTACTCAAAACCTATCCATATCCCAGCTGCAGCAAAAAAGAGGCCTGGTTAATTCAGTCATTTTTTTCCCTCTTTTTATCAATGAATCTAGACAGACCCTTTCCCTTGGAACCTCTGACTGTTCAGGGTGTTCAAGTAGAATAATGCCACTCTACTGAGAGATTTCAACAGTAAAATATTCTAGTCCTCTTAAGTCTTCAGAGCACAGGCTAACATTTGTTATGTTATCTGATAACTTGCACTATCCTCAAAACACATGCATATGAAAGGACTACAGAGAGACCCTGCTAATGTATCTGCCTCACTGAGCTTTTCTTTACCTTTTATTTTCTTTATTTTTAATTTGCACTACTTAAAATGAAAATAATATTACATCACATATTTTATGTGCAATTTCTTATTTTGTTTCCATCCATCCTTAATTTTAATGCTACCTAAATCTGTCTTAATTTATTGATACCATTATTTCATCTATCAAAATTTTTCTGATGTTAAAATACTTTTCTTTCTTCTCTTTCTACAACTTTTAGAATGCATTGTGTAAACTCATGTACCCAGAGAAATGTGAGTACTGCTCTTGACATTCAACTCTGAAGGAAAAAAAAAATTGCTTTTCATTCTTCTTTTACTTGCATGTTAACACCCACGCAACATTGTGGCAGCAAATGTTAGGTACATCTTAAGTTCAGTCTGTCTCTTTCTTTAGCTTACTTCTAAGTGTTTATTTTCAGCAGACTTCTATTATTCTGTCTTGACAGCCAGTTTCTTCTTGAACTTTTCTGTTAGTTTCATCAATGAAAATATCACCTTTATCATTTTGAAATGTATGTTACTTACTCACCTTTATACATCAATTTTTTTTTTTCTTTTCCTGAGTGTTCTCTTATCTTTTGGTTCAAGTCAAGCTCTTTTTCAAGCCTAGTTAGGAGGTGGTTTAGATATCTGTATTTTATATATTAATAACCAAATACTAGAAAAATATAAATCTGAAAGAAAATGCCCTCCTTTTATATGTTTTCAAGGTGAACCTGACCTCAAGAAATGTTCCTGCCTCTGCTGAAACCCTTTTATGAACTAGGAATATGTTTGCAAAATGTATCCAACATTCTTTTTTATTTAGAATTTATTAGTCACATGGAAACACATCCAAAACTTTTTTGGATATAACCAATTAAGAGTAGGCTCCTTTTGCTTTCTGATTGGAACAAGAATCAGTATCACGTGCAACTGTGTGCCAGATACCACAGATACCGAAACAGTAAGATCTTTGTATTGCACTAAACTATTAAGAATTGTGCAGCAATGGAAACGTGTGACTCTCAGTCAGACAGACTAACCACTCTGCTAAGGGAACTGTAGATCAATCACGTTATGCTGTCAGTGATTACGTCATATGCTGTATCTTTTTCATAGATTCTCTCTCATAATATAGATCTCTAGCTGTATAAGTCTGAAAATATGATTAATTATAAAGAAAAATTAAATTAATAAACATTTTTTTAAAACTTCTGAAAATAACAACAGTCCCAAGAATCAGTTGTTTCACTCATTCCAAAATGAAATAAAGAAATGTCAACAGACAAAGCTGTTGTTGATTGTTATGAAGAGGACAGAATCATCTCGTATGAAGAAGGAGTATCAGAGAAGACAGAGGCTGAAGATGTTTCGATCAAGGTGAAAATTTAGTTCCCTTTCATTGTAAACCAGAAGATTGACATAAAGCCTGTTACTTCAAAATCTTACAGTGTAAATAGAGAAAATAGGTCTAACAGCGGTGATTAATCAGATCTGATTTTAGTTGTGGACACATTATAAATATCCAATCAGCTGGGGAAAACTAACACTTCGGAACGAGATGCACCTGCGTATTTTAGATCTTGGCTCAGATGTCTACATGAACGAGGTAGTGGTCTGCATCTGCTCAGACAAATCCCAACTAAAATATTGTTTATAATTTGACTGAATTTAGAATGAAATAGAATCACAGAATGGTTTGGGTTGGAAGGGACCTTAAAGACCACCTAGTTCTAACCTCCCTGCCACAGACAGGGGTGTCACTCACTAGATCAGGTTGTTCAGGGCCCCATCTAACCTGGCCTTGATGACTTCCAGGGATAGGGCATCCACAAGGTCTCTGGGTAACTGCCTCACTAGCCCCTCAGTAAAGAATTTCTTTGTAATATCTAGTCTAAATCTGTCCTCTTTCAGTTAAAAACCATTCCCCCTTGTCCTCTCATTATCTTCCACTGTCTTCCCATATAAAACATCCCTCTCCCTCCTCTTTCTAATCCCCCTTCAGGTACTGGAAGGTCACAATGAGGTCTCCCTTAAGCCTTTTCTTCTCCAGGCTGAACAACCACAATTCTCTCAGCCTGTCTTCATAGGAGAGGTGCACTGGCCCTCTGATCATCTTCATGGCCCTCCTCCACTCCAACAGGTTTCTGTGTTGGGGACCCCAGAGCTGGATGCAGTACTCCAGGTGGGGTCTCATGAGGGCAGAGTAGAGGGGGACAGTCATCAGCCTCTGCAACATAAGAAAGCTATTAAGCTCTTAGTGTCCAAAGGAGGGTAATGAAGATGGTGAAGGGCCTTCAGGGGAAGCCGTATGAGGAGTGGCTGAGGTCACTTGGACTGTTCAACCTGAAGGAGCCTGAGGGGAGACCTCATTGCAGTCTACAGTTTCCTCGTGAGGGGAAGAGGAGGGGCAGGCACTGATCTCTCTGGTGACTAGTGACAGGATCTGAGGGAATGACCTGAAGTTGTGTCAAAGGAGGTTTAGGTTGGATATTAGAAAAAGGTTCATCACCCAGAGGGTGATTGGGTGCTGGAACAGGCACCCCAGGGAAGTGGTCACAGAACCAAGCCTGGCAGAGTTCAAGAATTTGGATGATAATCTCAGGCACGTGGTGTGGGGGTTGGACTTGATGATCCTTGTGGGTCCCTTCCAACTCAATATGTTTCATGATTCTGTGATTCTTTTGATGCAATGTCCTCTTGATATTGTAAGAGCAAATGTTATCTCTGCTTATAGTAAACTATTATTAAATGTGTTGTTTTTTTCTCTGTTCATAGTATTATAATTTGCTCTTATCTAAAGCACCTCTTCTCTTTAGAGAGCATCTAGATGGCACTCTTAGTCATATGGTTCAATTTTAGGTAGTCCTGCAAGGAACAGGGAACTGTGATTCTTATGGGTCCCTTCCAACTTGAGATATTTGATGATTTCTTTTCTCTGAGGTGTACATCATATTACATCTAGAGAATGATCACACAGTAGTCTGTGATCAGGAAAATAGGGTTTGACTAAAATTTTTCTAAAGAAAGTAACTATATTGCCAATATTTTTTCAGGTAAGGGAGCTCTCCAATTATGCACAGGCTTTTTCCATACAAAAAAATTCTGTTCCGTGTCTACATTGGCAATGATTAAAGTTTCACCTCAAAACCCGACTTAAAGCAGAAAAGGTGAAAATAACACTGGGATACTGTTGGAGGGTGTTACACAGAAGACAGATATATTCTTGGTTTTATTGCCAGTTAAATACTGTCTCTAGAGCATGCTCTTCATTGAACTGAATCTAGGATATGCTTCAAGAGGAAAAGGCTGGCATCCTCCTCACAGAAATGTAAGCCTGAATTATAATTAATGAAGTGTTCCTGATGATAGAACTGAGATCAAAGACTGATTTGGAGTTTAAATTATATGAGAGTATCGGATACAAGGATAAAGCAAAATTTTTTTACAATAATGATAGGGTTATTTTTTTTCTTTATCATCTGAAGATAATTAAAATAAAAATAATACCCCCCCCAGGCCTAAAATATCCCTTGGCTTGCATAGAAAAGTATTTTAGTCTTGCATGTTAATGTTTTGTATTTGATTTTCTTATGGGCAACTTCATATTGTCAACTTGCTTAGTTGAAGAAAAAAAAATCTGTACTAGTTTTTACTCTAAGATTTTACAATCAATCTCTGCATTCTTTAGTCCTTGTACCTCATCACCCATAAATAATGTTCTTGCTGATAGGACTACAATTGCATTTCTTCAAATTATACCCTAAAGCTATGATCCTCTAAAATGACTTTGCTGTGAATTGAAGTCATCCTGCAGGAAGCACAGAGAAATACAGCAGGATGACTCCAAATAAATTATCTCAGAATCTTAAAATGTTTTTTCCTTTCCTGATTTTTTTTTCAAATGAACTGATTTCTGTATGATTAAATACTTCTTGAATAATATTCTTGAGTGATTTTCCATAGAAGGAATAATGAAAAAAGCTTGCTTTACAATTCACTAGCCAGTAGTTATGTGTATGTTGAGATTCCCCCTGACTAAATGACTGAAAATATTCAAAAGAGAAGAAAAATGAATGTTGAGTAGCAACAACTTTGGCATGATTGTCCTTAATCCCCAATAAAAGTAAGATGGATAACCATGCAAGCAACCGTTAAGGAACATGGGCAACTTGATAAAGCAGCAGTCATCTGATGAATGTAAACAAATAACATTTCTGAGGATTTGATTAATACCCTATAGGTTTGAGTATTGAAATAGTCCAACATACAAGATTATGTAGGTGTAATAAGAGGTAGAACTAGTCCACTAGTGTAGCACCTGGTTGTGTATCCAGTTCAGACTGGATATCTGTAAAAGAAATCGCCCCAAAGAAATGGGCTTATACCAAAATTTTCTCAGTGGGGCATGATTTGCAGAATGATCCTTTACACTATAGGACATCTAAACAGACGTGTGAACTCACAAAACCTTTGTCAATCTTTGTTACAAACTTCATCTGCTGTTGAAAAAAATACCAATGAGAGCTATATTTTGTCTTTTTTTCTTAATCTTTGTTTTTGCTTCCAGACACTAACTTAATTCCTGACATTTTAGTGTTTCCGTATCTGCAAAATTAAGATAACACACCACCTGGAAAACTACTGTGAAGGTTGCTTAGATAATTTTCATACTTTAAAATTTCAATATGCTAATAAAAAATTACCCCAGCTCATGAAAGGAATATTCTGTACCATATGACATCATGCTCAATAAAAAACAAGATGAAGAGAAGGAAGGTGAAATATTCAGAGTTATGGCATTTGTTCTCCAAGTAACTATTAAGCACGATGGAGCCCTGCTTTCCTGGAGATAGCTGAACACTTGCCCACTGATTGAAAGTACTGACTGAATTCCTTCTTTTGCTTTGATTGCACATGCGAGTTTTTCTTTATCTATTAAATTTTCCTTACCATTTGTTTCCTCAGTTTTATCCTTGCAGTTCCCACTGGAAGGCAGTGAACAAGTGTCTGTGTGGAGCTTATCTGTAGTTAAGCCCCAACTATAAAAATGATTGCTGTTATTCTATTCTATCCTATTGGTGCTGCAATGAGCAGATGACATTCAATCAAAACTTAAATGAAAACAAATGCAATTCCTTTTAGGGCTCTTGCAGAGTTTTCCTGGATATGAAATAGCTAGAATATTCTGATCTAGTTTTCACTTAGATCACTTAGGATTTCAGTGTTTAAGATTTGCTATATACATCATTTTAACCTATATGTAGCAAAACCTGTTGTAAAAGCAGTTGAAAAATCTCCAATTTATAAGTTGATCAAATGAACCTTTTTAAAAAATATTTTAGTTGTTCTGAGATAAAGCTTGGAAATTCTAGCTGTAGTAATTAGTTGTTAGAATATCCTGGAAGTAGATTTTGGAAGGGAATGGCTACAGAATTTAATTACTGAAAGTGATAGAGGGAGAGCTGTGGCTTGTGAGGTCAGTGAACAATGAAGCACGGAAAGGCTGATGTCCTTTCAGGTCTCTCTTCTTGCCCTTTCTTCCTTGTCTCATTTCACTTTCTCTTTCCCCAGCAATTTGCTTTTGTTCAGTGGTCTGTACTGACTGCATTGAAAATTAAACAAATTTGTGTTAAATCAAAGCATAATCCTCCAGACAATATTTTCATAAACATATCACATTCTCCATAATTTGGGTGTTCAAATGGAATCCACAGATCTCAGTGAGAAATGATGACAAGGTGAAATCAAAGCAGTGTAATGTCATCCCCTCTCAAAACGAAAAATGCCCTCACTGTGAATTGAAGGATTGTGTATGCTCACCCCAACAACCACTATGCCTACTAAGTTTCACAGAATCATGACAATCTCTCTGTGGTAGCAGAACTTGGGCAAAGTGATGAAATTTTTATTACTGAAGGTGAATTATATTTTCCTCATTCCTTTGGAGAATTTAACATTTGAAGAAATACCACTCCTGATTATAGCTTATAGTCTGCCACACAATGAATTTCACAATATACGACTGGCTGCACTGCTGAGCTTTAACTGCTTTGCATCCTATTTGTTTGAACTGTATGATTCAGAACTACTGAGGCATCTGTGTACATGTCAGCACCCACATATTTGTATTGTGTCCAAATGCAACTCATTTCCACCCTGATGCTCATGCAATGCTCAAATCAAATTGTCCTTTGCAGTCAACTGAACTTCAATACATTTCATTTTTTTTAGGGAATCCTCAGTTTTAGGATTGAGGCATCACTATAGCCAAATTGATGACAGCTAAAATATGAAATCATTTTAGAACTGTCATATTCAACATATATTTTGAATGTGTTTATAGTTTATTACAATAATTAAAAACTTAATTTTGGCATTTGAAGGAAAGGAATAGCGGGGGGGAATTTAATTATACTGCTAGAATAGTTCTTCATAACACCAAATGAAAAATTTCAAAATGTTTGAATTGGTTTATAAGAGTAACATAAACTGTAGCGTAAAAGTTTATTCCAATAATTGGGGACTGTATGCTAGACTTAGATGTTTTAGCAAAAAATGCCTTTTTTTTTTGGTAAAATCATGCTGCAGTTCATTTTTAGCTTTATATAACATGACAATTTGATTGTACTATTATCTGCATTTAAAAATATTTCTGAAACTATCGAATTAGAAAGAGTCAATGTATAGAACCAAGCAATGTATTATCCAGCTGATAAGTAAAAGACGAGAACAATAGCAAGTACAGCAAAACAAACTGACTGAAAGTGATTGCCAGTTTGGGTTTGGTAAAATTTTCTCAGAAACATTTTTATAACAAATCCTTAGCTACTTCTCACACCAGTTTCGTGTTCTTATTGGGCTTTCATATATAACTCCAAATGCTGGAAACATACACCTTAATTTTTTACATTCAAAGAAAAATTTGGAAATCAAAGTATATGATGAATTTTATACTAATACATCTATATGCATATCACATAGTTTGTCTGGCAAATTAATCTCTCTGGTACTTCAAAAACGTTTTGGAAAGCCTTCAGGTGAGAACTGATTTTGAATGGGATAATTAACCTTGACAGTAATTTCTTCATATCCGAGCCAAATAGCGGTTGGAAAGATGTGTTCACTTTTCACAGAGGGCCAGGTACTTATGGCCTGGAAAGAGGCTATAATGTGTTCAAAAACTGTGTATTTCAAGCAGGCATGGAAAAGTATTCCAACAGAGAGTCATCCATCAAAATCCTGGAGACGGACATGATTCACACAGGAGGTAAAAGAGGCCCTGGCTGAATGTTTATAGTAGGTTATTTTCAGTTCTAAACCAGTGTAAGTGATTGTTTCCTGAACTAATATGATCAAACAATATGATTACATTGTCTTGAACACCACTTTACAGATTATTGGAAAATTAATCTTAATTTATTTCCTCTTGAAAGGAAATTGTGAATAATTAGTTCAAGTTTTATCAGCTCTGTATCTAATTGTGTAGGTAAATCTGCTTACAATGCAATCTGACAGATACATTTTTATGGTTTTAGCAAGTCAAAAACAGGTCTAAAAGGCTCTTTCCATTGCACATTTTTCACTAAGTAGTATTCTTCACTGATTATATTAGTATTTCATTGGTCTGCAAATGGTGTAACTCCTTAGGTTTCTAATATTCAAATTCAAGCTGTTTGTGTACTTCGAGGAGAAAACAGTTGTCTCACATGAATTTAACTGAGACTTTTTAAAATTACTTGTATAAATGCCAAAGGACACATTTCAAGTTTTCCACAGGGTGTTGTTGCTTAGAATTTTTTTTCTGAGGCAGCATGCAAATATGTAAAACAGAATTTGAAAGGAGCAGAGCTAGACCCATGGTTAAGTGTTATTGAAAATCTTAGCCATCATTTCAATGAAAATTTTTCTTTAAGTTATTCAGATTTCTCTATGTTTTCTTACTAACTGACTTTTCAGGCAAACAACGGGTGAGATTTCCTAAGATTATTAAGAAAGCTGATACAAATTAATTTTTAATCTACTTGGAAAGCCTAGCTAAGTAGAAGGAAAGGTACAAATTGAAGGTACAAATTTCAAGTCTGTTTTGAAAAATATGTAACTTCAGTTTGACCTGAGCAGCCTTATATTTCATGTTTGCCTACTGAATTCCAGTCACTGAAGTCTTGAGACCTACATTACCAGGAAAAGTCTTTACAGTTTACATACAGCTGAATAGTTCTCTAAATTCTGATAAATGCATTACTTAGATCTTTATAAAATCATAAGGAGCGTTTAGAAGTTGCTTAGACAACAGTGTTTTAGATTCCTACTCTATAGGAGCTGAAAAGATTCAGTGAGCCTAAAAGATTCAGTGCAATACAGCAATTTTCAGTGGGTAAATTGTGCCAATTAACTACAGTAGTAATTTTGGTTGTATCAATGGGAGTTATCCCAAAAGAATGAGATCTGTTTTGAAAAAAATTTTTAATGGATAAACGTAGTAGTCTTGCTATATGTTTTAAACTCTCCTACCAATTTATTGTAATGCATGAATTGTCCTTGGAAACTAATGGAAAATTCATGCCAGTCTGTTGCTTGCAGTATGACATTTAAGGGAATACACTCTCCCATGTTTCTTTCAGCATTTCAGGGCCATATCTCTCAACTGGACAATTCAGGCACTTGAAAGAACTTGTGTTTACAGATATGCTTTTGTTGCAGGAAGATACTACTGCTTCTCAACTGGTCTGTAATGCACCCTTTTGCCTCTATGTTTCCTTGTATATGTCAATGTCTAAGGAGATATGTTATTGTAAAGTATGTCACTAAAAAGGAATTACCTGAACAAGCTTAATTTTCAACTAATTACATTTATTAGATATTGTGAGAGACAAGTTTTTATACTGTGAAGAATAGACACAGTTAATACTAGGGAATAAAAAAGTAGTCACTAATATATGTGCAAAACACAAGTTTCCCTGTTGTAATGCTGGTGATATCAGTGGGGGAATGCTAAGCACAGTCTCAAGACACTGTCTTAAAAAGAAAGAAAGACAGAATAAGAAAGATAAAGCTTTACTGGACTTAAACAGTGCCCTCTTTCTCATAGGATTCAGGTTTTCTGGTAGAATGCACATGCCCTTTGTTAGGAAAATAGTAAATGTCCTCAAGGAGTGATAGCACTTATACTAGAGGGGGAAAAAAAGACAAAGATTAGAATAAAAATAAGTAAGTAAACAAATTATGTGTTTAAAATTCCTCCTGCTTCTCTGTAAACACTCTATCTTGGAAATCATCTGTCCCAGACACTTATGAGCTTCTGTGGTTGACAAACAATAATTAGAGCAGTAATCTCTAAAGGTAATTCTAGGAAGGTAAATAAAAGATGTGGCACAAAATATGTCATACTGTTAAAGATTTTATGTTCTTACCAAATTTTTGACTTTAGCCTACAATTTTAGGATTATTTTCTCTGTAAATTTAAACTAGATATTTCAGATTTGTGCCACTCAATCAGCAACTAGATCTAGTCTCACCTATCATTCTTTAGACGACTATCTAATTGTCTGAATACTGTAATTCTAAATCATAACTCTGTTTTATTTAATATATAAAGAAATAAACTAACCTGCAAGGAGGGAGCTGAGTGGTTGACAATTTTCCACTCTGAAATAGGATTGAATTTACTCTGCAGTTCAGTCTGTCACAGCAGATCAAGGGAGGTGATCCTTCCCCTTTATTTGACACCGGTGATGTCACACCTGTAATACTGTGTCCAGTTCTGGTCTCAGCACAAGGGAGACAAGGATATACTGGAGAAAGTCCACAGAAAGGCCATGAGGATGATGGAGGGACTGGAGCAGCTTTCATATAAGGAAAGGGTGAGAGACAGACCTGGGACTGTGAAGCCTAGATTACCTTGGGGAGGTTCTCATTGCTATATATGAATACCCAAAGAGATGGTGCAATGAGGATGGGACCAGACTCTTTTCAGCAGTGCCCAGTGAGAGGACCAGAGGTAATCAGCACTAACTGAAACACAGGAGGTTCCATCTGAACACCAGGAAACACATTTTTATTGTGAGGATAACCAAGCCCTATCACGAGTTGCCCTCTGAGTTTGTGATCTCCATCCTTAGAGATGTTCATGGTCCTGGGCAACTGTCTGTAAGCAGTTCTTCTTGAGAAAGGGGATTGGATCAGGTCACCTCCAGATGTCTCTTGCAACCTCATACATTCTGTGAATCTGTGATTCTGTGATCTGTCTTCATGTGGAGGATTCATATTCATATTTTAGAAACATAGATTAAAATTTCGAAATATAGGACTTAATTTAAACATCTCATGCTTTTGAGAAACTACTGCATACTGACTTAACTTCACAAAGTCATATTCTGTCTGCCACGTCTGTGCAGATGTCTCAGATGCCATACAACATGTAAAATGTGGGAACACCTAAATCAAGAATGAGAATGAGGCACATATATATGATAGGTGGGTTTTTTTTTTAATGAAAGTAAATACAAGAAATACAAAAATCTCTATTGAGACAGAGTTTGAAGACTCATTCTTCAATTCTTTAGTCTAGCTCTAACCTCTATTGACGTTTACTCTGCAAGGGACATTCATTTCACCAAGCAATGCCAGTTCTCTGCACTTCAGAGGTAATTTTTCTACTGAAAGTCATTATCTATTCTGTGTGCTCTTTGACAACTTCCATAAATAACTTCAGAATTAGGGGGATTATGTCTTGTGTGAAACTTAAAAAATCTATAAATGGTTGCTGACCAGGGTGACCAGAGTGGAGTTCAAATTAAACTTCACATATTTCTCAAGTTGCTCTAAATACTGTGCTAGGCCTTGGTATAAATTAGGTCGAACATGATGTCTTTCAATCTGATCATAATGTTTTTCCACTGTTTCCCATGTCTTTATTTCCTGATTTTTTCCCCTCCATTTTCACCATGGGCTTTAGCCCCAGTTAATCCCATCCCAAATTTCAAGTCGTTCTAATCACATCCTACTAGCTGTAGTCCCATATATATATATATATAAAATATATTTCTGGATTATCAGAAAGATTAAACATAAGATGCTCAGATCAATTTAATAGAAAACCCTCTTGCCCTTGTAATATTTTTCATGATCATGCTGTTGAAAAATGTAGGTATCTATTAGAACAAGTAAACACAGCCAGTAAATTAGTATGTCAAAACACAGAAAGAGTTGCAACAGAATCTAAACTTCCATCATATATTCCCACATGTTTATTTGAAACATAGGTAGGATAATCTGCTTTCTTTTTCTACATGCTGGAATCAGTAAAACCCTTTTACACTCCAGAACACAGCATCACTTAAGCAAAGTATCATTTTGCCTGAGAAGTCAACTGGACATTTCAGAATGGAAATAGTCATGTGGTAACTTAAATACTGGCCACTGTAATTTTTAATTTTTGACTTGAAGAACCATGGTCGCACAGAGCTACTTACTTGGATCTATTGTCTGAAATAAGTTGCTAATGGAAGAGAATAGAAATTCTGCCCTCTGAAGGACCAGTTCTAAGGTACACTCACACAATGAGTGTACCTTAATTTCTTGAAATTAAGTGGCTTCAAAAAATCATAACTTTTATCTATAGCAGCAAGCTAAGCACTTGAATATATCTTCTTACTAAAACGCTAATAGAAGTATCGTGCCTATTTTTTTAAGGATGAGAAAAAATACCCAGAACTTGATGTCCCTCTTTTTGTTTTCTCCCTTTAAATGACTTTATGAACTACATTGCTCGGTGAAATCTTGGTTATGAAAAGAGTAAGTTTTCCCCATAATCTGACCACTTGAATAAAGTCACAATAAGAAGTGAAATGTTCATGTGCAGGTTATAGTAGATGCTGCTTTAAAATATTTTTTTTTAAAGAAAAATTAGTACACAGCATGCAAGAGCCAGTTATGGAAATGACAGCACAAGGTTAGCATGCTGCAATACTTTTTAATTCAACAAATAGTGAAATCAACTTGTTCCTTCTGTAATAGATGGCTATGACAGAGCTAAAAAGCTCAAAATATTTTTGTAGTTCCCTGTCTAATTAACATTTCTCATGTATGACCTACATTTCCCAGAACTGTAACTGCAGAGACCCCCAAAAGCCCACTTTTTGTCTGAAAAATCTTTTGTAACCTGTTTAAGACATCGAAGGCAGAGTAATCAATGTTTATACACCTTCTTCCATTGGAAATAAGTGACAAAGTCATGTTGGAAATAAGTAACAAAATAAAGTCATATTGCTGCAGCAATTTGCAGATGAAAACCTTTCCATACTAGTATATCTTGCTTGACTCTAATGGAAGCTTACAGATGCTGTGCTGTAATTACATGTGTTTAGGCTATACAGAAAATATTCTGCATGAGTTACATTCCATTTATATTTTTTCCAGTTGCTTTTTCATTTTAACTATCTTTTTTTCTTTTAGAAAGAAAAATATAGAAAGAAAATAGACTGAGCGTTTTAATGCCAACGATGTCAGCTAAGTTTCAGATATAATCAGAATCTAACACATTCTAGATAGATTTACTGTCAGAATATGTTTATGGAAAATGCATTACTGCAGTCAATGAGACTATAAATATTTATTTTAAGGAAAAATACTAAAGTCTACTTTACTAAATCTTTTTGAAATTACTTTTTATTTTTCATCTATGTTTTGACATTAAACTCTGTGCTGGATGAATTATATAAAAATGTACATTTGTGTTTTTTTTCTCTAACCTGCTAATGGAGTGAAGCCTGAAACACTGATTCCAATGTCTAGGTCAGTCCAGTCTTGTCACTTTCTACTTAGTATAGTAATTTGTACTGCAAAAATGCTACAAATGTACCAATTACAAGCCAAAGGGAAAAAAAAGAAAATGAAGGAGACCTAATGCAGAGATATTTGAAATTTATAATTCATATAAATGTATTGTTTCCCTAGTTATTCTGAAATTTTGTTTCCTCTAAGGAAGATGACCTTGTATTTGTATTCTGGTTTTTATAAGCAACCCCAAAAAGCATATGGAATTGACCAGAGAATTGCAGAGAAAGAAAAAAAATCCATAAAACTAAAGGGAGATAAACTTCTGAATCATTAGGACATCAAGAGCAATATTTCTTTATAAGTTTGGAGAAAAAAAAGTGTCTTTGAATTCTCTGAGCTTATGAGTAATCCAATAATATGCATCGACTACATTACATATTAAAAATAATTATATATCATACAAGTTTATTTTTAACGATCCAGTAGAATGGTAAACACCAGAATATTTTTTCTCTTTTTCCCACGATGAACCTGTTATGATTTTACCATGTTATATATACTCATGCAAAAAAGTGTGTCTATTCATATATTGTAGAAATTAGTTACAGTTATACATAAAATTTTCACACTTAATGAATTCAAGATAGGGACTTGAGGGATAGAGTTGAACGGAAACAAGTGTCTGCCTGGGACAGTGGGAGAACCTCCTCCTTGTCTACCCTGTCTTCCCAGGTGTCCTCACGCAACCAGCGTGAGACTCTGGAATTAAAAGAACAGGGATATCCATCCATGTTAGAGGAGTCACCAAGGTCAGACCAGTTTATCCTCTACATCATTATCACCTCCAGCAAAGATGGTGAAATGTCTAGAAGACATAAATTATGAAGAGCGACTGAGGATATGAGTTTTGTTGAGCTTAAAAAAGAGAAGACTGGTGGGGGGGTGGGGGAGCTGGGGAGTGACCCCACTACTGCCTGCGATTTCCTCATGAAGGGGAGCAAAGGCAGGTGCAGATCTATTCTCTCTGCTGATCAGTGATAGGGCATGAAGGATTGACTTGGAGCTTCGACAGGGGAAGTTCAGATTAGATATTAGAAAAAACTTCTACAGTAAGGGACTGTCAAGTACCAGTACAAGCTCCCTGGGGAACTGATCATGGCCCGAACACTGTCAGTGTTCAAGAAACACTTTAGAAACATGATTTAACTTCTATTTTGCCCTGTGTGGAGTCAGGAGTTGGACTCAAAGATCCTTCTGGATCTCTTCCTAATCAGGACATTCTATGAAGCTATGAACTCACATCTCATCTTGTCAACTTTTTAAACTGGGTAAGTGAGCCCATTTTGTTTGTGTGCACTCTTTACTGAGTAGAGCCACAATAGGTAATAATCACATTGCCTTTGCTTCCTTGACTGAAATCATGGCTGGAAAAGAAAAATTGGTCAGAGTTTAAAATGTTGTTCTTGTTTTTACCTGTGTAAAACAAAACTGTCAATCTGGCCTCACAGGGTCACACTACTTGGTTGATAGATGTTGGTAATCTCATTTTAATGTCACTGTGAACAAGGATTATTTGCATCCCAAAATCTCTGTTTTTGAAACAGATGGAATAATTTGAAAAATAAATAAATAAAAAAAGATATGAACATTACCTTGAAAAATAGCCATAAAAAATGTACATTTCATTTTATATATCAGTAGGGGGAAACTATTCACTAACATGTACAGGATACCTTTATTAGATTTTTTTCAGACTCTATTTTTATTTAACCTTTTAAGTAACAGTCCACCATCCCTTCTGTTTCCACCAGGCAAATAATATATATCCATGAGAGTGATTTTTTTTTCTTTTTTATTAACCCAGATGATTTATCTCATCATTTCCATTACAGAGAGAACTGTCTTACACTGATGGTAAATTCATATTGAAATTCCTTCTTTCCCACAGCTTTCTAAAAAAATATATATAATTATCTTGCATTTTTCCTGTTTTCAGTTAGAGCTTCTTACAATAGAAAATATTTGAAAGATCTATTAACCTTCATGATTCATTGGAAAATCTGAACCAAAGTTAAGGTCAAAAAGATTTTTCTGGAAATGGTCTGACACTAACATTGACTAAATTATTGCCTTTTATTCATTAATCTTGCTCTGAAACATGTGATACAACACTTCAGGGAAAAAAGATAACTATTCTAAGGTTTCTGAGTGATATTATTCCTTTCAAAATTATAGTGTAGGCTTCTGAATACATATATATTGATTAGCTTGTTAAGGGCAAGGACTCTTTATTTTATTCTTTTTATAAGTCAAGTGTCATTTTTTTTTTAATCTTCTTTCATTGCCTCCTAAGTTGGTGTAAGCTAACTTCTTTTTAATGTAGACAATCACTTTAAAGCAGAGGAACATCTGGTCAGATGAGTCTAGCTAAGGTAAAAATGCAAGAAGTCTTTCCACACTAGAGCTACTTGGGTGAGATATATAGAATCTGATCATAGCTTCCCCTTACTCCCTTTTAAGCAAAAGAGAAAATCATAATTTTAAAAGGCTATTTATGTTTAAAAGGATTTTGATTTAGACTTTTAATACTCAATAAAGCACTGAAGTCTAGAGATATCTTTAGATCTCTACTGCGAGGATTGTAGAAACGACAAAGGCTTTTCAGAAAGGGTGCTCCAAAGTCCAGGAGGCAATTAACACAATTTGTGGCAAACACTTAACATGAATCATGGAGACTGATAGAAATCTTTGAACTACAGGCCAATCAGCTTCACTTCACTTCTTGGAAAAATCATCAAACAAGTCCTCTTGGAACATATTTCTGGGCACATGTAAGAGGTTTAGTAGCCTCGATCCTCAGATGTATTCTAAACCTTTTTTGAAAACATAGTTATCAGCCTAGTATGGCCACATACTTGAGCCTGCTTTCAACAGGAAGTTGACCTAAATGATCTGCATTCCGGTCTGAATTACCCTAGGAACCTATGATCCTACGTTATGAATTGGAAGTAAAGAAAAGGAAACAACTCAGTGACCATGGCACAGTACCAGAATATTTTCCAGGCAGTCTTTCAAATCTGTATCATTGAATACTAGAGTGTTCATACAGATGGGCTGGTACTTTGATGTAATCTAATTATGAACAAATATGAGTTATTTTGAACAGTTTATAAGTAAATGTTTTCTCTGACGACTCATACAGTCCATCAAAAAAAAAAAAAAAGAAACAATTTTATTTGTCAAAAGCAGATGGGAAGTGCAAAATTCATATTATCTGCAAAAATTTTGCTCCAGGTAAGGCTTTTCTGGGGAGGGAGTCTTGGCTTGAGGGTGAGGGGAGGATTGTCCTTTTTTATCCAGGATATAAAACTTTGACTTAACCAGAAGTTAAAGTTTGATTCAATAAAAAAAAAAAATCCCTCTTATAAAGCAACAATAATAACATTGATTTAATCTATAAGGTGCTGGTTTATTATCCTAGGTGAAAGACTAACTCTCATTCTTCCACTGTTTGTCTGTTTCCCTCTATTATAATAGATCAGATATCCTCCTTATATTTTCCAGTGTCTGCTGCTATTTTTATTACAGGACTAGCAATTTACTCTTACTTTCATTCTAAAAGTATTTTGATATCCTTTTCCCAGATAAGCTTTCTCTAGCTTTGAAGAAATAGGAATCATCTCATCATGTAATTTAGTACACCCAAGATACATTCAAAACCTGTGATTGCATATAACCACGACTATTTTTTACTTAAAATACTCAAACTACTCTACATGATTATTTTTAAACTAACTATTTAAAGAAGATCTGATGGCCTCTCAAGGTTATTATAGGAACAAAAAGAACGTAGGAAAGAAAGAATTCTTGCTTATTTGTTTTCTTACATTACAGATCATTTTTTGTCTCACTAGGAGTGTCAGTGGCATTCCTTTTCAATACCCTGTGCCTGTCTTGTTCATTGGAAAAAAACCTAAAAAAATTTTCTTTATGTTTCAGTGTCTCCATGGGTGAATATTAAGTTAACTGGATTTGATTATCTTCTCAATAATATAGCCTTGCAAGACCAATCTTAAAATTAAAAGGGAAGAAGAACTTACTAGAAGAACAATGCAATGATGATTTAACTGGACAAAACTCTGAACAGAGAATAAAATTATTTGTCCCCAACAACACAAACCAGCAAAGGGTTCAGCTATGAAGATTAAGATAAATAACCCTAAGGGCAAGGATTGTTCATAACTAGTTAGAAAAATGTATTCAAAATCTGATCCATCCTCATTTGGCTTTTCAAGTCAAAATGCTATTTTTAAAAGCAAGTCAATATGATACAATGTCTGCTCTGTGTCAAAACAATATGCAGCAAAATTATAGATATCTATATCAAAAATGCACAGAAAATGTTGATATAAACACATACATTCATGTGTGTCAGAGTACAGGATGAAGTTCAAAGATGCTAATATATCTAAGATAGAAAATACAATTCACACAAATAAAGAGAATGGGGGTTTTCATGTACTGGGAAGGTAGTTCTTGATGACTCTGGAGGACAATTTCTGGTGGAGAGACTAGGGAGAAGAACTGATTATTGTTAGGAAAAAAAAAAGGGTGCACAGAGGAGCTGTGAAAGTAACTGGGACCAGGGAGGTGGAGATAATTCTCTCTCAAGGACTAGACAGCAGCAACAAGTGAATTTAAGAGAACCATTGTAAGAAGGGCTCCTAAAATAACGATTCATCATTATTAAAATAATTAATATCTATCTAAAAAGTACTACAGCATTATATTCTGAGGCATTATAGCAAAGTCAGTACACAACCTGTACATGGGTATAAAGTTTCCTAACGCCTTTGAATGAAGGAGAGTAATCAAGATTCATTGGAAAGATCAGGTTTGATCTGAAGTGTTAGCCAAGAAGCAGGTTTCCTTCTGTACTATGGATATATTCAGAGGGACTTGATAAATTTTAAGCATATTATTCTAATTACTCTTATACACTTGTGAGCTCGTGCAGTTTTACATCCTAGTCATTGCACAGTTTCACTAAAAAACGTACATTGTACAAAGTCAATTAAATAATGCTACATGCACTTAAATCCCATATAGAAGTTTTAAATTCTGACTCTGTTATCTTTGCAGAGGTAATTTTGTTTAAATACAGTAGAGAAATCTGTCGTTGAGTCTGCTCAGATTTCTGCAGATCTGTGGTCATGTGTTGCTGTTGTTACTGGTCACAGACACAAGCTTTTTATCACAAGCTTGCAGAATGTAGCAAGCCTTTTTGGACTGTCTATTCTTAAGACAAAAAGTAATCTAATGAGATGGTAACAAATGCCTGTCTTGATTTTAGCCATACCTTAGCTGTGTGCAATTGTTGTTACCCTACAAATATGCCATGTGTGGTAAAGCTTTAAAAAACAGTAATCATTGCACAATTAAACTCATGGACCGACAAGAAACATATGTCAGCAGCAGACAATTTGAAACAAGGGAAGTAACTCCAAGGCAAGCTAAAATGGAGGGGGCAATAACTTTCACCATCAAGGTCCTTCTTCTAGCAAAAAACTCAGGGCACTGATGTCAGTGTAACCACCCGTCTGGGGAAGACAGACCTTGACCTCCACTTGAGAGTACTTGAAAGAGTGACCATAACACCACAGGAAAGGGCAGACATTAACAAGTTTGTGCATAATAATTGAAATTGTATTATTAATGAGAAATAATTGCAACAGGCAGAAAATTTGAACTACAGGTGTTAATGTAATTTTAAATGAACTGGTAAAACCATTCAGATTTTATATTTGACCCATGTTAACTTCTCGTCTCCATATATATAAAGCATTTTTCTTTCACTCACGTAAGGTACACTTGATGTATTTTGCTCAATACAGCAGTTCAGACTCTTGCAACTTTTGAACCAGGTATATTTCTGTAAGATCATCATTGAAAAATAAGAAAATAGACTTGCAGACACGGATCTAGAATTTTAAGTGTTCCTCTCCTCTAGGTAAATCCTCTGGCATAATTTGTTATTTATTTGTTTCTCTGTTCCCAACTACCTCTAATTCTATCATCCCAGGGCGCACCGGAAATATCTTTACTTATGATATTCAGGATCTAATGGAGAAGATACCTGTAGGATAGGAAAACTAAACTGTGTCTTTCTCAACCTCATACATTAGAAGGTAGATTCTTATTCCATGAGTGGATGCTTTCACTCTACAAGTATTTTGTAAAAACAGTCATACTTCTCCAGTCTGTGCCTGTCTCCTACAAGGACCAAGATCCTAAGTGGGTGCTTACATATAAGAGAACTGGGATTGATCTTATAGCAGCCTTCCAGTACCTAGAGAGTAAAAAAAAGGGAGAAAAAAAAGAGGGAGAACAACTTTATACACAGGCAGATACTGATAAGACAAGAGGGAATGATTTTAAACTAAGAGTGAAGATTTACATTAGATATTAGGAAGAAATTCTTCACTCATTGGGTAGTGTGGCACTGAACAGATTGCCCAGAGAAGTGGATTTCTGGAAGTGTTTAAGGCCAGGTTGGATGGGATCCTGAGCAACCTGATCTAGTGGATGGTATCCCAGCCCATGGCAGAGGGGCTGGAATCAACTGATCTTTAAGGTCCCTTCTAACCAAAGTCATTCTACAACTCTATAATTCTGTGATTTCCTGTGATCCTTTGTACTCTAAGAGGAAAAAGTAGAAAACAAATACAAACAGCATCCTTTGAAGGCCTTGAAAGAAAAGATACATTAAGTGGAAAGGTAAAGCATCAAAATTATGTGGATTGATTTATTCACCCCTGCCTGTTCATTGACTGCATAGAGAATTTATTCAGTTAGATTCAACAGACTATACCAACTCCAGTGGGACTGAAAGTCTAAAATGCTAGTGGGGCATTCTTCTTCCTCTGAACAAAAGATACGATGTCCTGTATTACCTTTGTCCGAATGAACAGATTTGCGTTACAAATCTGGATCTACATGGATCCAGAGTTGTTTAAACTTAATATTATTTCTCATTCTCATTGCAGTCATGCAGAACTACAGTGTGCTGCTTTCTCACAGTTATAATAGTTGTCTCACAACTCATTTACAATAATTTTATTGCCTCATATGTTCTATGAATTATAACAGTGTACCTCTACATTGATCTTTACAGTATTCAGTTTTTTGACTGGCTGGGCATTTAACTTATTTTCCTGTTTATTGCCTTAGCAACGTACTCATTAGACTCTGACCAGGTTCAGATAATGAGAGCAATAGAAACAGATACTAACTGCCTATATCAAATATGTTAGAGCAGACAGAAGTAGAAAGCAAATAATTTCAATAGATTTCAAATCAGTTTATCTCAAGTTATCAACTTTCAAATTATTCTTAAACACTTGGGTCCTTCTCTAATGTATTCCTGAAATATACTTCACTGTATTGAAAAAAGAAGAAACTTGTATGTTCACTGTGAAATTTTATTCATATAGGGCTACCTGAGAAAATGAACAAAAATTAAACAGAAAGTGAAAGTAATTATTGTTCTGTGTTTTAATATAGTCAAAATGAGAACAAAATTTTGTTTCCATCTAAAGTACTTGATTTTGTCTCTGATTTCAAAGCAGGAAGGCATACCACTTGAGTATGATAAAATGGCAACTTCTTTTGGCTGACCTTTTGGAAACAATTCCTTATGTAATTTTTAAAATTATTAGACCATTTGGTATTTGCTTATCGATCTTATTTGTTTTAAATAAATCCCCAAATGAATCTTCTTTTTAATGTAAGAAGCATTCTTGTTATCTGAAATTGCACAGTCTATTCTTATGTGTATTTTTCTTATCATGAAAGAACCTATTCCTACAATTCATTAAAAACTCCAATCTATTTTTCTCCTAGCAGTATTATCATTACCTTTTTAATCATTACCTTTACTAATCATTTCCTTTACTAATCATTACTTTTGTTATACAATTTTTGTTCATGCGTTCATTTTATTCATTTTTTGTTATTTCATTTTGTGATTCTGTAACCAAAAAATTTGCTCATTTTTGAAGAACAAATTCTGTGCTAGATCAAATTTGAATTATCTCTTCATAGAAAAATTATTTAAGATGTATTAAAGAGTATGAAGTTAATTGTATATTATCCATAT
Source organism: Manacus candei (assembly GCF_025592945.1). Taxonomy (NCBI): domain Eukaryota; kingdom Metazoa; phylum Chordata; class Aves; order Passeriformes; family Pipridae; genus Manacus; species Manacus candei. Next base: position 29,736,592 of record NW_026138062.1, on the reverse strand, counting down.
TTGTCTTAGAAAATATTTCTAGATGGTACTGTAACGAAATCTGAGGTTCAGCATATTCACAGACTCAGTACTATATTGTTTTTATATGAGCTGAGAAAAACAGTAATACAAAGCATTTTCCAGAGTTGATGGTACTTTTAAGTCTTGCAGAAACACATGATAAGGAAAATACCAGGAACTTCTGATGAAGAGACTAATGACATACAATCCTTCTTATTAATAAAATTTTTATGTCTCTAGTCTCTTCTTCACTAAAAAGAAAAGTAGTTCCTGATATTTTCCTTACTATGATCAACTAGAAAGAAAAACAACAAAAAATGACCAACACAGGAGCCATGCAATCACATGGGAAAGTTTGAAACAGATTTTCTAAAATTGTTCATGAGAGAACTCGAAAAGAATCTAAAGACAGTAAAAGAGGATATGATGTAATTTTTTTGTTGACCTAGTTTCTGGCATAGTCCACAAATGACAGAGACTGTGATGAAACAAAAGAGGGAGATTTGATGTCTGTACCTTACGTTTTCACTGTTTGGGGTTTTTTTCAGGAATCTGCACAGAAGAAATGAGAGGTGCCCATTCAAATAATTTTCAGAAAGTAAACATATGCAATCTGTATATTTTAGTTGTTTGGTTTGCAGGGTATGTGTGTGAAATGTCTGTATTCTTATAAATATGTCTATGTTTCTCCATGTCACTTGTGGTACGAAAATCAAAAGGCCTTATTAGTATTCATATGTATTATGGTGTTATTTGATAACTACTATCAGAAATTTAAAATATTAGCTGCACCCTAAAAGAAGACATTTTACCTCAACATCACTTTGGAAAAAAGGCAGGTAGGACTGTGATTTCAAAGAATAAAATATTCCCAGAAAAAGAAGGAAACAAATGTTGACAAAGTTTCAACAGAGTCTATAAAAGAGACTTCTTTGTTTGCTCAGGAAAGGCACTATCTAGCCAGTTAGAGTCTAAGTTTCCACCAGGTTCTCCCATACTCATAACTGTAAAGTTATGAGAGGAGCAATACTTCTTAAGGCACTTTGCACGACAGTATGCTTAACTTACATTTAGGATTAATATACTGGAAATTAATAGTTATTCATCTTGTGTCAGAGTGTTCTTGCACTGGCTAGATAAAGGAAGTATAAGTGAGAGAGATGAAGTAGGAATCCAGCTATCATCCTTTAAGGAACTGTACAACTTAAGAACCAGGTGAAGAAGAAAGAGAAAAAAGCAATAACGAAGAGGTTTTAAAATTCAGAAATGAAGCCATAGATAAATGAGAGAAGAAAAGTGGAGTAATTCCTGAATTCCTCTCATCTTTGAATATGTACAGTGATGTAGGGGAAATTGAGGCACTGGGCTATGTACACTAATGATTTGTTGTTTTGCTATCTTCTCAAGCTACTTAAAAAATTTAAAAGAAGCTTGGGAGCACTTGTAAAAACACAATATCAATTGTCTTCACTTTTTACAAGTCATTTTAAATTATATCTCATCATGCCAGCATTCTGGGACAGGATTCTTTTGGTTAACTTAGTATCTGTGAAGGGAGCTGCAAAAAGGATCTAAACCAGTTGATTGCAGTTCATGGATAGCCTGTGTGAGATTTATTTCATATAACTTTAGAACTTTGTGATGCAGTCACCTGGGTTCCCTCATAGCTCATTCACAGAAGATTTTCCAGCTTAAAATTACCTATTTTAGTCATATCTCATTCATCTGTGCCTGGACAAAAGGACGAAGCTAAGGCAGGCAATACTTTACTGTAGGTCATGCTCTAGCTTGAAGGTTTTGGGCCCAGAGGATAAGACTCACACAGAGAAATTTACCATGTGTGGTTGACTGTAAGGCTTTCTCTGAGAGATTAAAGTTGTAAGCATCACCTATAGTGCATTTAGTACAGAGAGAATCTTGAGAAAATCACTGAGTCCTGTGCTGTAAACCCTAAAACATCACCTCTATATGAAATAAGCTCTTTTGATAGAATGGTTCAGGAACACTCATAGACACAATGTGGTTAGCATCTCATTTGAAACCCAGATTTCAAAAGTAATTTATGCAGACAAAATACTTTACAGAATGTAGTTATAAGATTATTCAGTTTCATATTTTTTGTTATTTTTCTTTGAATGATGGTATTAAAGTAAATTAAGCTAAATGTCATTCTTGTACTACTGGGATTTATTTTTCTTTTTAACTAAGTCTTTGTTCAGTGTTCTCAGAACAGTTTCAGAGGATTCAGTATCTTTTCAGATAATGTAACTCCCTATGGCACTAGAAATGTCATACATACACACACATACAAAAAAAAGAAACTATTTTTTCCTAATTTTTGCAGTGAGAGAGTGGCTGTTTCTCCAATTTCCTATTCTGTGATTCCTGATAAATCAGAAAGAGATATAACTGTGGGATACCAGAGGGAAAGAAAATTGATGATGAAAGCACTAATGTGCATCTGCTTGAGAATGTGGGATCAGGACATGGCCGGAGAGGACAGTATGAGCTCAAAAGCTTTTCTGTATCTGGCAGCTTGGATATGGTGTACAAGGTTCAGGCTACAGATATCTTGAATCTTTAACTACTGGCACAGGAAAGACACTGAGGTTTTAAAAAGGGAAATAAAAGATTGTAGGATACCGTAGAACATTTTCTTCAGTTTAGATAACGCTTAGCATCCAAGTAGAGGGCGAAGGTGCACCAGTGTGCATGTGCTAGTGTTCTCATGTTAATATTCCAATAGAAATTTAACAGTATTTATTACAGCAGTCCAAAGCAACAAATCATTTACCCTTTAGAAGTAAATAGAGCCTATGGCTCCTGTGGTTTACTGTCACACAAGTTAGAAATTTAGAACCTAAACAAATATTGTTGTTAATATGTGACCTGTATCATCTCATGATCAGACTAAACCATTTAATAGTCCCCCTGGCCTTAGATTCTACCATTATTCAAGTCCAAAGGAGGGCAACAAGATGGTGAAGGGCCTTGAGGGGAAGCCGTATGAGGAACAACTGAGGTCTTTTGGTTTGTTCAGCCTGGAGGAGACTGAGGGGAAATCCATTGTAGTCTACAACTTCCTTGTGAGGGGAAGGGGAGGTGCAGGTACTGATCTCTTCTCTATTTTGACCACTGACAGGACATGGGGGAATGGCCTGAAGTTGTGTCAGGGGAAGTTTAGGTTGGATATTAGAAGAAGGTTTTTCCCTCAGAGGGTGGTCAAGCACTGGAACAGGCTTCTCAGAGAAGTGGTCATGGCGTCAAAGATTATATGTGCACAATCAATTCTGTATATAACTTAACTAAGATTTCAAAGTTTATCACTAAGTTAATCACTTAGTGGGAATCTGTTGTGACAAGGAATCCCTCAACCTAGAGGAGTAACCTTGAGAGGCATCCCTACTCAAGAGGAGATCCTGGTATGCAGCTCACGGCTGTGCAGGACAGCTCAACAGGCCCTCAGCTGTCCACTATTTATAGAGTAATGAATGACTTATAGTCATATTTGCATACCATCAAGAGGTCTGGGTCACTGTTTCCAGACAGCCCTTGACCACCCTGTTGTCATCGGTTCCCCAAAATTTGGAGTAAGTTGGATGCAGCCATTATAGACCCCACTGGTAGTCATGGTTTATTCCATGATCTTTTAAAGAACTCCACAGTGTTGCATTTCTTTTATATTGTATCCAAGGTTGTTTAAATTGTCTTTATATAATTTTTTTTTACTTACTTACTTTATTGATCCTTTACAATGTCATAGTGCTTCACTACAAAGAAAACACCACATACTTTGACTAAGTGAACGCCGACAAAGATTAAGGATGAGTTAATGATATCTTTCTTCTCTTCACTTTTGTAGGCTCTCTCATCACTGGAACTCTAGGTGTTGTATAGGACTTGTTCATTCAGCCTGTGAGAGTGGTAAGTGTTGCTAATGCTCACTTCACCTACCACTGAAACGCAGCAAGGACTGAAGAACACACATAAGAAATTGAGGCAGAAAGTCTGGAAATATAGCACATCCAATTGAAACCCCAGGAAATATAGGTAGACAAAAACCTATTCCCCCAAGCTGGAATGAAGCCATAATAATAGGAACTAGTCTAATGAAGTGTATAATGGAATCTTTAGTTGCCTAATTCTCTGTTCTTATACAAATGAGGACATATCAAGAAACACTAAACACCTTATCAACAAGGGATTGTGGACAAACTTGTGTCTGCTATCAAAATGTAAAATCAAGCATAGAAAAAAGAGCGTTAGAATCCTATGGTTCTTGTCATAAGCAGCCCAGATTTTACTATTCCATTCTTATTAACTGTATCTCAGGACATTTGAGTCATCTATAAATATTAAAATGTGTCAGGCACTACATTAAACTCTTCAGGATGGAATTCACCAGATCTAATTTCAGCCATTTAAAGTTTAGTCACCTAGATTTAACTCTATTCAGTAGAGGCACCTCTCTCCCTCTCTCCCTTTCATTCTTCATTAGAGTTGAACACCGCACTAGACAGCTAACCTTTAGATGGCTAACATCAGAATAAAGGAACTACCTGCTGAGGGACTGACCTCTCCTGAAGGCCTTGCAATACAAATATTAAAATAAAAAGGAAAAAAACCACACCAAAAACAAATGAAACATAAACTCAAGAAAGACAAATAATAAAAGGCAAGAGGTCTAGAGTACCAAATATCTTAATTCAAGTTATTTTTGTGATCTGTAGAAAAGATTGGAATACACTTTACATTGCCAATACAGTGTTTTCATTTTGACTGCTTCAGTTTCGTTGTGTAGGAATTGAGAGAAAGATGAGTTTTCATGGTTAATCCTATTTAAAAGGACAGCTTCTTTGCTCCTAATACCTTTATTTTTCATATTTCATCACAGTGGAAATAAAACATGCTCAGTGTGTTAGTGTCCTGGAAACCATAGTGTCAGGACCATGTTGCCTAATATTTTATGTAAAAAACCCAAGTCTGCCTCAATTCTGTGCTCACTGTGCTTGCTATACAGAAGTCCATATGAAAACAAAACCAAAAAAAGCATGATTAAATCTAATGTTCATTCTCGTGACATGCAATGTTTTTACAGGCAGAGATGTCAACAAATAAATAGGCATAGTACTGTATACCACTTGATACTCCTTCTTTGAAGTATGATTCAAGAGCAGAATGAAGATACATACACTGCTAATGCTAAGACTGCATTTGCTGGCAAGGTTATTTTAGATTTCATGGTAAGTGAAATTATTTCAACATGTAATGTAAAATGAAACACGTGGGAAGAGGGATTCCCAATTTCATATTTAACCTTCATATTTGTTTAAAAAATATTAACTTTAAGTTACTACACAGTAGCAACATGTTGGGCTTATTGATAGTTACACGAAAATGCCATCTGGAAATGGATGGAGTCTAACATACATATATGAAAGTGTCATATATCCTTGCCCTCTTCTCCTTATGTTACCTAGATACTTGGTTTTGGTTGCCATGTCAAAAAACAAAATGATAGGCTAGATGGACCTTTAGTCTTACTCCTTTTTATACTAAGAACTTAAACCTATTCTGTATCAGAATCACTGCTCACATTCAGTTCTGAAAAATTTGTAAGTTAAATGAAACTATTTTTCTTGTACAAGTAGTCACAAAGCAAATGAAAATAAGTGCAGACATTTCACATTCCTTTGGAATGTTTATATGTGAAGATTAAAAATTAATAAATATGACTTTGATAACATTAAAACAAGAAGAAAAAAACCTAAAAAAATACCCCCCCTAAGGTAATAACAGGATTGATGCTAAATAAAAGTTAATTTTTGCCAAAAACCATGTCTGCACTTTATATAAGATAAAAGTCATCCCATTAGTGATAATATACCTATACTAAATCTCTACTTGCAATGTAACTTCCCCATTTCAAGGGAACACTACTTTTGCTTTCAAAAGTTTTTATTGCAGTAAGATATTTTTGTCCAATTAACTAGAAGTATTCTAGAAATCTAGTTCTTCTGCCACTGTGACCTTGAACATTACAGAAGGTAATGTTAGATAAATAGACCAAGAATGGATTTCTGTTCTATTATTTCATGATATTTTCAGGATTCAGTAAGACATATTCCTATTCTTATGTACTATTTGACCTACTTACATAAGGGAAAATGCTATAATGTAATTTTTTAAAATATTCTGTTATAAAGAGCTTAGTACAATAATAAATGCCAAATCCACATGCGTGTGAATAGACAGAACTCAAGCCTAAATTACTACTGAGAATGCAAGCTACTGACAACTCATATATTTTTGGTTTTCACCACAAATAGTAACAAGATTAATATAAAAAAGTGTTATAACAAGTAATCACTGTAGTAACAGCACAGTAGAAAAGCAAAACATGGAATACAGAAAAACAGTAGGGTCAGCTATGTGAAAATCACATGCTGTTTCTTATAAGTTATATTGTATGACCTAGAACATAAAACATGTTCTTGTTTAGAAGTCAAGTGTAACAGTAGCAGAAAAGAAGATTTAATTGCTCAGTTATCTTTTAATTGTCAATCATAAATAAATAAAAACTGCCAGATAATTTAAAAAAGGGGGAAAAAAAGGGGAAAAAAGGGAAGAAAATGAAAGAAAAAATATGGTAAAGTACTGTGTGTTTAATACAAATAGCTGGCAATAAAGCAACACAAGTATAAATGTTGGAATTTCAAATTAGTTGGACATCTAAATGACACATTTTGCCCTGACATGCGTCAGATGGGATGAAACCATGAGTTCTGAAGGACTTTGCTGACATCATTACAAAACTACTCTTTGTTGTCTTTGAAAGATAAAAGTATCCTGATGTCTTCAAGAATGAAAATGTCACACTCATCTCCAAGAGTGGAAACAAGGAGAAAATAGGGAAAGGGATCAGTCTCATTTCAGTATCTGAAATGAGGATATCCTTTAGGCATTAATATTGGACCTGATTCTGTTTACAATCACTGTCAACAACCTGAGCATCAGAGGAGAGTACATCAGCAGAACTACATAAAACATTAAACTGGTAGGAGTAGAGAGAGACAGAGATTATGATCTCTGTTTAAACAATACTAACTTTCTCTTGAAGCATAAATACATGCATTAATGTGAAAGACACTTTCATGGGATAAGAGAGAGATAATTCTTTAATTGATGGAGAGAAAGAAAAATATCTGCCGAAGAACAAGTTTAAAGAACAGTTAGAAAGTGGAAGAAACGGAACACAGTAATGGAAACCAGAAAGGGCAATTATTTCAAACAGAGTATGTTTAACAAGGTTGAAGGCAGCTAGCCAGGAAAAGAAAGGATGAGGTACTTGAAATTAGAAAGTAATCACTAAACAAAAAATTACTTTGGACAGAGTAATTTGATTAAAGCATAAAGTATAGAATTTTCTTCTGGGAAGAAAGCGAGTATCATTGACCAAAAGAAATTCAATACAGACAGTATGACAAAGCATTCAGTAATGATAAAAAAAAATTGAAATGGAAAAAGATGTAAAATACAGTGATATCTTAAGGTTGCAAAGAATATAACATGTTTTCAGTTTGACAAAAATTACGTTGGAGCAAACAAGTGGTAAAGACAGTAGCAACCTATTATAAAACACACCTACCTCTGACTAGGAAGAAAATTCTAAAAGGCAAATGGAAGATGAGGTAAAGAAGAAAAGATAGTCATAATGTTAACTGTATATTCAGAAATACAAATGTCTGTGGAAAAGGAAAATCAAAGAATATTTGATTCTGAAAAATAATAAAGGAGAAAAAATAGCTTGAACAAGTTACACAATTTTATTAAATTAGATAAGCAGGAATACTGAGAGAAAAATGTCTATTTTAAATATGATTTTATTTAAAAGAGATTTGGTTAAATGTTTAAAACTGAAAAGATTTAAACATCTAGAGATGTATTTAGCACAGCTGTATGATGCTTTCTGTCATTCAAGAAAGCTTATGATTCACAAGTGAGTCATATCCCCATATGGATGCAGTATTTTCAAACCCTATAAAAGGAAGTTTTCTATGAATGATCTAAGGTCCTATTCCACTGACTGTGTTTATGTTTTCTTGCTTTTTACTTTTCTTGATTATGCAGGTGTATAAAATTTCTGTTAAGCATTCTAAGTATTATCAAGAGCTTCTGATAAGGCACTAAAGTTTTGACATAATGGTGAAAATCTGTTTCATGGAATTGATCCAAAAAATCCCCAAAGAAACTTAAGTAAATCATAAAATTTGTTAAAAATATTAACAATTTACTTGTGGTTAGTGTTTTGTTATTGTTGTTTGACTGGTTTTGTTTGGGTCTTTTTTGGTTTGGTTTGGTTTTATTGTTCCTTTTTTTTTGTTAGGGTTTTTTTCTCTTGTTTGTTTTTGGTTTTGTGTGGTGCGGGATTCAGTGTTCAAATCCATGCCTAAAGTCTGCTCCTCCTGCTTGGTATAAAATGTTGCTTACCTCAACACAACATCTGCCTAGCAAAATGAAGGTGTAAGGACTCTTAAAGAGTAAATGTGACTTAAACCCCTAGTGTTGATACCATTTGCAAGAGCTGAATGACTATGAGTATTATATATGTATTGTGACTGCTCAAAGACAACAAGTGAGCTTGAGTTACCATTCATGAACTATGGTCTCCCTAGTTTTCAGAGTTTGGTATTTACCTAGACACATGATTCCCAAAGGATGTATAATGCCACCTTCATTTTGCTCAAAGAGTATTCTTTGTCAATTATTTTTGTTGTTAAGTAGAGACTAGATTGTGAATAAAATAGTTCAGGCACAGAATTAGAAATGTGTTGCTGTCAAGGCAAGGAATCTCACTGTATCTGTGTTGTACAGTATTAGGTCAGCATATGGTGCATGGAAATGAATTGCTATAATTATTAGTATTTGTTGTTCCTTCTTGAGGTCTTTGAGTCCTACAATTAAACTTGACAATATAGATAAAATATTAATAATTTTAAAGATTAACTGACTTGAAACAAACTATCATAATTAGTTGAGAATGTGTTTCCTCTTTTCATAAGTAATTCTGGTACTAGATGGTTGTTACAGTTTTCCATCCCTAATTTCTCTTTTCAGAAATACCATCTGTGTTGTCACTTGCACACACCACATTTGGTATCTTTCAGTGCTTTCTGCTTAGAAGTCAGTGAGCTGGAAGGAGTTCAAACAGGCAAAACAAAGAATCCAAGGATGGAGATTAAAAAAAGCAAGGAAGACTAAGGGGGTGTTTATGTGGAAGAGTAAGAATTTTCTTAGAACAGAGTTGCAGTTGTAGAGCCTTTTCCCAGTAGCATCACAAGTGCTGCACAGATGCTGTTACACAGCAAGGTGAATACAATAAAGCCAAGTTTCAATGGTAATGGCTGCATCACCCTAATAAATCCTAAGACCTTCAGACTCATACTCAGATAATGATGTTCCAGCTACAGTTATGGCTTATTTATTTAACCAAGGGCAAAGTTGTTCAGACACAGTTTCATTTTCAAGAAAGGCCTGACAAGGCAGATGGTAGTAATGGCACAGGACAAATGAACTTCTCTGCTAGCCAGCCAACACAAAACACAAAACAGCTCAGGAGGACAGAGTGTGTGCTCTTAAGAGGAAACATAAACCAATGAAATGAAATACCTACTGAGCATTAATAAACCCATTATTGAACATTAATAAAATAAAAAGGCTCACTCCTTTACAGCTCTGGGAGTCAGCAGCTCCAGTCTCTGTGAACAATTTAGTGGGGCTGGAAGAATGATTTGAGGGGGAGAGCTGGGAAAAGAGTAAATCAGTAGGTACATTTTAGTTAATGGGCAGGGACTGAATACAGCTAAGGGCTGAATCAGCTGAAGTGAAGGTTGGAATGAGTCTATGAGGAAATTAATAATTCTGTATACAGAGAGGGGTTTCAATAGCATGCAGTAAATAACACCAAGGGACACACACTGAACGGTGAGGATAAAACAAATCATTGAATTGCTGCAGTATCCTGAATCACTGTCCTTTGGCCTGAATGAGGAGGGGGTAATGTAGAAAAAAAAAAGGTCTGTAATTAATACCATATCAGAATGAGACAGTATTAAGGTTGCATTGTTTCCTTATTTGAAGTTCCCATCCCAGTCTACTTCTCAATCCTGACTGGATTTCATTTTTCCATGACAGATTTAGTTATTTCTCTCTCCTATATTTCTCCTTGACTATCTTGAGCCTCTTTCAAATACATCTCCTTTCCAAATCCTGCTGTATGCAGAGCTAAGGGACTGTATCCATATTTTCACTTGCTTCTCCAACATCCCATCTATTTTCTGTTCAAGAGAGGGGCATAACAAGAAATTGCATGGAACTGATCTCATTCATTCAATGAATGAATTCTGTTCTTCTCTCTGTGACAACCTGTCATGATTCCTGTAGCAGAAAACAAGATATTAATGGTTTTACAAACAGCACAATTTTTTATTGTACTCTTAAAATGTTGAGTCAAACATCAAGTTTTGGCAGGGTTGCCTTGTTTCTCCAAGATTCCAGTGATGACTATTCTGCCTTTAAAAAGTGAATGCAAGACAAAAATTCAGGATGAATCTGGGTACCTAGAGACATTTTCAATAACAAAGCTTTGAAAAATAAGTCAAGGCAAATCAAGAAAACCAAGGTGTTTTTTATTTCCTTTCTGAATTTTGATTCTACACAGAATTTCCAAATTTTCGTGTAACAAGAAAAAAAGTATGGCATGAAAATATGTCTTTATTAAAAAAAAAATCTGGTGTGGGTTTTTTCTTTTTTTGGTTTGTTTTGTTTTTCTCTGAGAGTCAAAGTAAATCATAAAAGGGTCATTAAGATGAGACATAGCAAAAAGTCTTCAAACTCTGTGTATTTTGCAATGCCCCACTGAGTAATTAAAATCTATTAGCAGGGTTGTTGTTTTTTCTGTAGACGCAATTATTTCACTTATAATTCAACATAGTTTGTAAGTTGCCAGTGATTCTTTTAACAGTAACAAAAAAAGTCTATATGCATAGCTACAATATATATAGTTTTCAACCCTTAAAAATTTTACTCAATGCAATTATTTAATATACATATCTTATACCCATGTCTTCAATTTTTTTTTCAGTTGCTGGATGATCCAAACATGCTTTTATACCTACTAAATCAAGATTGGGTGTAATTAAGAGAAAATATTATCTTGTAACTTCATTTTTTAAAGTCTCATTTTATATGAAGTAATTTTTACTAATAACATTCATTTGTTTTTATTTAGTACAGAAAAATGCAAACATTGCCTTTATTTCTGTTCATAGTAATGTAAAATTTCAAGTGTGTATAAAATTACTTTCTTTAACATAGTTGGTGTCAAATTGCTAAAATCATGACACAAAGCTTCTGAATGTAAAAATCCCTGCTCCTTAGAATGAAACTAAGAAATAAAAGTAATTATCTACTGAGAAAGTAGATGTGATTCTCATTTTGCCTCCATAATTGTAAATAAAGTAAGTGTAGTTAGCATAAAGACTTTTATAAGAAAAGAAGATATTCTCACTTATATCTGTTGACATTTATCACTGCAACAGAAACTTTCAAGAAAAAATACTTAATTAATATATTTTTTCCAAATAAAATCTTACCTTAATTATTTAAATTAAAATTATTTGCAGAACTGCTAGTTCTTACAAAGTCCATTTTTAGAAGTTAGTATTTCAGCAGTTTTTTCTTAGATGTCTGTTCTTTGATTTCTTATATAAAACAGATTTGTCTGTAACATTAGCTGAAACTCAAAATTATCTTGCCTAGTGAATATAAATTTTTTTATCATCCACTCAAGCTGAAAAAAAAAAGAAATTAATTCACTATACTACAGTGTTTTTATTCAGCCATTTGTCTAGCAAAAATATAGGAAGGTACATAAACCCAAACACATATCTTAATCTCAGGAAATATTTTTAATAGCACTTATTTTCTCCTCTGGGCTAAAAAAAGATAATTTCAAGGTTCTTTACATCACTATCTTATGTGAAGATCTTTGTCATAAATCTATATGTCACTCAGATTTTTAAATTTTAAGCTGAAGAGATGATTTAAAAAAGTCCCAACATGTCTTGTTTAAATGCACAAGCTGTGCAGACACCTACAAAAAAGGTTGGAGGACTTTTGCTATCATGAAACATTGGTAGCATAGCTAACCTTGATAAATTGATCTTTTTGAGATGTATCCTACTGCAAGGTACTGACTTGCTGAAATCAGACATTCCATACAAGCCTTCCTTAACAGCTGGCCAGGAGCAATGAGTTCCTAGCTCATCTTTCTGGGTAGAGTGTCGAAAATACCTTCTCCAAGGAACCAGTTTTCTTCACCAGAAAATAATATGCTTGAAGTCTCACTCTTTTGTTACATCTAAAAAAGAATTCTAGAACTCAAAGTGATGAAATCACAGAAATATGACAATTAGTGTAGATGAAAAGTAATTGTACAAGGGGCCCAAACTACCAGATTTTGGTTATACAGCTTCTAATATTCAGATTGATAAAAACATTGTGTTGGGAATTTTATTTTTTTTTCTTGGTCTGTTGGTTGGTTTGGGTTTTTTTTCTCCCTGCATTTTCTTTCATTTATGATTTTATTTTTTCCTATGATTACCTATTAAAAAAATAAAAGAGTTCTAGGAGCAGATCATCTCCTAGGTGATGCGTCGATAATGAGAACTATGATTAATTTTTATATTTATTTTGATGGGTCTTACAAAATTATACTTTAATGTGTTTGAGTTTTTTTTCATTAGAAGACTGTTAGTCCTCCACGTCATTTTATTGAATTTTTTTTTTTGCAACTGTTTGAATTAATCTATCTTAATTATGATCAGAGATTTCTCTCATATACATTTAGCCAGTGAATATTAGGTATCTAAACTAGGCCGGTTGGTTACTTTTATGATTAAAATTTTATGATTTATTGATCTCAGACATCTACTTCCATGGGCTCCAGGAAGAACCTGGATGGTGCTTATACTATTAATATTCTTTTTCTGCAACTAAAACTGCTTAAGAGCACACAGCAGTGAAAACAGAATTGACTTGATGCTCCAGATGAGAACTCATTAACTTTTCATTAAACATACTGTTTCTAGTAGAAATATATTTTCAGATACATTGTAGGATCTTTATTGTATATTTGTGTTAAACTGACAATTTTCTGTAGTTAGATAACCCTGGCCTCTCCTCCTCAGCTATTTTCTCATTTCCAGCTCTTCTATTACTCTCCAAAGGCATAAGTATGCCACTGCACTGTTAAATTTTATCTCATTTTTTGTCTCAAACAATCAGAAACATCTAATTCTTATATTATGGTATCTTAAAGCTTTCCACCAGAGAAAGAACTTTATAACCAGACTGACTTTTTTTGGGTATGGGTTGTTTTGTATTTTTTTCCAAAAATCATTCTCCTTCTGTCTTATCGGAATTAAACTTGATCAACTTCACCACACTAAAAAACTTCAATTTAACTGAAAATATAATAATCCAGCAGTTTTATCTTTGACACATGTTTCAATATGAATGAACTTGTAGTTAATGGAATCTTTTTTCATCTTTATTTATGACATTAAACATGTGTTTTCTAAGAGAAACTTTGAGATATTTTGGTTTAACCCCAGGCTCTGCTTTCCACCTCAGGCTGACCTTTGACAAAATTTTACATGACTTACTACAGAATTACAGAATTTGACCTTCATCATTCAGGAGCTACAGGAATAAGAAGTTTAAATTTTATCGAGGACATGAGGCATAGGCAGCATCCATCACCCAAATGCCAGTGAAAATTCCGTAATAAATGAGATAGAACTGCATATTAGTCATAAAGTTAACATAAAACTGTTTAGGATTAAGACATTTCTTTCAGTGCATAGAATGACCCCCCTGCTGAGAGTAATACAAAAAACACTGCTGCTGTTGACTGCAGTGGTGATTAGTGTCACATGGTACATAAATACATATTCAGTAACATAGAATGAAATCTGACTTGGTGAAACCTAAGTTTCACACACAGAAAAATTAATCTTTCCATAGATTCTTCAAAGCAATACTTTTCTGTGTATAACATAGCATACTCAAAATTTGGTATTTGCCAAGGAGGTCAGGGGGTGGGAAATAAACACATGAAATTAAAAATTATTATCTTTTAAAAGGCACATATCTATGTACCTTCTATTGATAGGGAAATGGAATTCTGCTTTTGATGAATGTTTCAATGATTTTTTCATACTGTTGCAGTTTTAAAAGTGATTTAAGTACTAACAAGTGTAAATACTGTTTGCTTTGCTCATCACCTGCTTTTATTACAATTTCAATTAAATCTGATGATTAAAGAATATGGACCAAAACTGATTTCAAGACATGTGTAGGGGTTTGGGGTTTTTTTTACCTTTTTGTTGTTGTTGTTTTTGTTGTTGTTGTTTTTGTTTTTCCTTTAATGATGGTTTTGGTCCATCTGCCGGAGCATATAATGCATGATGTTGCAGTTCAAAGTGCTCACATTTTTTTCATTATGTGTTCATTATCTTTTCCTTTATGGATTTTTCAGGGATGAGATTTCTTGTGATTCCTATCAGTCAACACAAAGTCACTCATTAGTTTCAAAAGCTATTAGAAGGAATGTATGAACTGTACGAAATGCAATGGTTTCTTCTGTTGTCCTTGTGGAGCTTTCCAGGGCTAAGGGTCACCTTGTCTACCAACATATGCTTATAAGTTAGAGATCTAGCCTGAGTCAAGTGCATAGAGCGGTATTATGAGTTATATATTCTATTATATGCGTAGACTTTAGTATAGTTTTGCAGAGTTACTGATTTCTATTAGACATTTTCACATGTCCTCTATTTTCTCCACTTCACTGTCAGATAATATGAATAACTAGCTCAGATATAAACATCTTTAAGATGACTTTGGCAAAATTAATTACATTCCTCAATCTGTAATTTCTGTCCACAAAACTTTGATAAAATATTTACTATAAATAGTATTAAAGGGTATGATAGAGTATTTCATATTTTATTCCTTTAGCTTTCAGAAAGCGCTAGCATATTGCTTATTATCTAATGGAAAGAAAATAAACAAAATACCAAACCTCAAAAAAAATTAACCAAACAATTTTTCTCATGGAGCACTACTTCCTCCTTAGGCAAAAGTCAGTTTTAGACAAAACATGGCACATTAAATAAAGCATAGCAAATGAGGCAGTTTGAATCATATTCAGAAATATTTACTTTTCTCCATTTTATAACAGTACTATAACAATTGATAGTCTATTAAAATGCACATAATGTTACAAAATTTATAATTTCTTTAATAATATTTTCTATTTCTTCACTCAAGTAAAATGCAAGAATGTTTATAATATGTATACCAGTACAAAGAAACAAATACAGAACATCATTGAATGGTTTGGGTTGGAACAGACTTTTAAAGATCATCTAGTCCATACCACCTGCAATGGACACAAACACCTTCCAACAGATGACATTGATCAAAACGCCATTCAATCTCACCTTGAGGAGGGGTAGGCCATCCTCAACTTCTTCTTGGAAATCTATTCTAAATCAACCCTCTTTCAGTTTAAAGCCATTACCCCTTCTCATATTACTACAGACCTTGAAAAAAAGTTTCATCTTTCTTATGAGCCCTCTTTAAATATTGAAAAGGCCACAACTGGACAACCTCCAGTCTCGCAGCCTTTCTTCATTTAAAGAGAGGGTCATGAGGGAATTGGCTAATGCAGTTGTCAAGCCATATTCCACCATATTTGAAAAGTTATGGCAGTCAGGCAGGGTCTTCAGTAACAAAGAAGGGAAATATCATGATCATTTTTTAAAAGGGTGAAGAAGAGGACCCTGGAAACTAATGACCAGTCAGCCTCGTCTCTGTGCCCAGAAAGATCATGGAAACAGATCCTCCTGGAAGGAGGGGGCTGGTTAGAGACAGGCGATATTACTTCACCAAGGGCAAGTCATGCCTGATTATCTGGTGCTCTATGATGGAGAGACAAAGGAAGAGCTATGGATGTCATGTATTTGGATTTCTATAAAGCCCTAGGTACTGCCTCCATCAACATTTTTGCCACTGCATTGGAGATATATGGGTCATGAATGGATTGAGAGCAGCCCTGGAGAGAAGGACTTGGAGATATAGGTGGATGAAAAATTGGACATTAACTGGTAATGTAAGCTTTCAGACCAGAAAGCCAACTGTAACCTGGGCTGCATAAAAAGAGGTGTGACCAGCAGAGTGAGAGGTGATTCTCATCTGGAATTCTGCATCCAGCTGTGGGCCCCAGCATAAGAAAGACGTGGACCTGTTAGAGTGTGTGTAAAGAAGGGGCATGAAAATGATAAGAGGAGTAGAACAGCTCTCCTATGAGGACAGGCTGAGAAAGTTGGGATTGTTCAGCCTGGAGAAGGTTCTAGAGAGACCTTATTGTGGCCTTTCAGTATTTAAAGAGGCTCATAAGAAAGGTTGAGAGAGACTTTTTTACCAAAGCCTAGATTGATCCGTGATATAGATAGATGATCTTTAAAGGTCATTGTTATACACCAGGCTCTGAGCTCATTGAAGGGGTTTTACTTTAAAAATATACAAGGCTCCAAAAATTAGCCCAGCAAATTTACCAGAGGAGCCTTCAGTTCTTTTAAAACCCTAGGAGAGAGTGCAAAGGAGAAATGCTGCACACATTTTCTCAGGAGGTAAAATAACACACTTTTATGAGTAAACTTTAGAAAATGAAGGAACTTGGCAAACTTTAAAGAGCAACGTTCAACGAAAATAAAGCATTCCATAAAGCATCGACTTAGCACATACTAACCCATACAGCTCAGCAAAACCTAACCCATACAGCTCTTAAGTTACTCAAGATATTAAGAAAGGAGATTAGGAGAAGAAGTAAAGAAGGAGAGAGAAAAGAGAATTGTAGCTACCAGCAAAGATCTAGCTACCAGGAGTCCAGAAAACAGTGTTCAAACAAACATGGACAGTACATGTTGCTGCTTTTATTTGCTTCGATCCCTTTTAACCACATCCCCAACCCCCAGGCAAGACTTCCAGTGTGACAGCCATTCTGGGGATGGATTAGGGGCTCCAAGGAGTATGGTATAGGCAGTGCTCCCTGGCTGCTTTTGACTGACAGCTGCCCTGGGGCTGCCCAAGGCGGCTCCAAGGGGCTGGGGTATGGGACAGGGCATCACCTCAGCTCTGTGAAATTCGACCTGTCCCTTGCCCCCCCGCCTCATTGGTCTGAGCCAATAATTAATATAATAACCCAGTGTCTCACAGTTATCAGGAATAGTGTGGCCAGCAGGTTGAGGGAGGTGATCCTCCCCCTCAGGCCTAGTGAGACCACATCTGGACACACTCTGTCCAGTTCTGGGCTCTTCAGTACAAGAAAGACAAGTAGCTCCTGGAGAGGGCTGAGTGAAGGGCCACAAAGATGATGAGGGGTCTGGAGCACCTCTCTTATGAGGAGAGACTGAGGGACCTGAGCCTGTTTAGTCTAGAGAAGAGAAGACTGAGAGGAGATCTCATCAACACATATAGATATCTCAAAGGTATGTGTCAAGAAGATGGTACCAGACTCTTTTCAGTGGTGCTCAATGACAAAGCAAGGAGTAGTGGCCATGAACTAAAACATAAGTTCCACCTAAACCTGAGGAAGAACTTCTTCATATTGAAGAAGTGGCAGAGCACTGGAATAGGTGGCTCACCAAGGTCATGGAGAGATTCAAAACCCTGTGGAGAGACTCAAAACCCACCTGGATATGTTCCTGTGTAACCTGCTCTAGATGATCCTTCCTTAGCAGTGTGGGTGGACTAGAGGATATCCAGAGGTTATCTGGATTCTGTGTCCCTTCCAACCAAGCGGTTTTTTGATTCCGTGATTCTGTGTTTAAGGAACATAACAAAAACACTGTAAAATACCACAATTTCAACATTAGCTCAATGGTTCTGTAACTACCACTATAAAGGCAATGGATTCATTGCATTCATACTGTTACTAACAATAACTCTTTTTTTCTGTCATAATAAAGGTTTCATTTTCCCCAGGTGACCATTACAGAGATTTTTTTTCTGACCCTTTCATACTTTGATCTTGGCAAAGGTTTCAGAGAAGGCTGCCCTCAGCTTTTCAGGGATTGGCTTATGACTAAAATGTTTAAGGAAGCCAATTTTTCATTAAAAGAATGTGCTGTGATGGCACAGTGAAAAAAAGTGTTATCTAAGTGAACACACTGTGCAAAATGTGATACATCTTTCTGTATCTGTCAGCCAAAGAGAAAAATCCAAGAAATTTCAGTGGAATAGGATAGGTAGGCAAAAATTCAGTGAAAAGGTATGAGTATAGCAAAATTCCTTGGATACAGCATCCAAAAGAAGCAAAACACATATAATCTAAATTGGGAAATTTTAATTTACTTAACTTAGCAAGTACAAGTTCTGGAAAGTTACTGAAATATTTCACAGTAATGGAACTTAAAAAGACCTGCTTAGAAAGCCTACACAGCTACCTTTTTTTCCCTAAAATTGTGGAACTCCTGTGTCTAAATGAGAAGTTTTATAAGTTAGTCCCCTTCTTTCTCTTTCTTCTTCAATCAAATGACTTCTTAATTGTCAATGTAAAGAAAATAGCATGAGGAGTTAATGAAATATTTGCCCCACAATCCTAGGCACACCTATTCATAATGAAAGCTTTTTCTGGATTAGTACTGTCTCTAGCCATCTGTCTACCAGTCAACAGTCTGATTGCCTATCCTCTGTGAGTACGTAACGCAAATTCTCTACAATTTGCATCTGCTGCTTTTGCCAGACTTAGTAAACATCCCATGACAGATGCTGCAGAAATCAGCAGCTGTTTAGTTTTCCAGATCTCGCTTACTGCTCTTTCTCAGCCAAAACAAAGGGGAAGAGATGGGGAAACTTGATTTCATATGCTCATTGCATGTACATGCTTACTAAGAGAAAAATCCAAGGCAAAATATTGCTGAGCAGGATCTAGGCCCTGACTTCAGCTTTATTATCTTTGCTACTAGCCAATTTCTTTGCTTCTTCTCTATTTTTTTGATATGATTTTAATGCTATTGGTAGTGTCACTAAAAAAAAGTCAAGATAGGGGACCTGAACAACATTTGAGGATAAAATTGTGAATACACTTAAATTACAGAATGTGCTATTAAAAATGACTGTTAGACCACTGAATATACAAGTAGATTTCCACTGTCATAGGTACTGAAAGAGATTCAGTTTTTTAATGCAGCTGTTCTGATAGTCAGGTTTGCAAGAGTGTATAATGTAAACAGGTGTTTTATCATTATGTCATGCAGTTCTTCTTTGAGTGGAATTATGAGGGACAGTAGTAAAATTTAAAAATGTAGTAATATTTAAGAACTGGTAAATTAAAAGTAAGCAATCTCACATCAGCAAGTGTTTCAAGGTAGACAATAAGATATATCTGAGATTACTAACTCAAAAAACCAAGCTCCACTTATTTCTATTTGGTATTTTTCTTGCAGTAGTCTACCAGACTTTCTATACTGTGGAAAAAACCACATTTCTAAAAGAAGTATTTAGGAAGCTGATTAAATACAAACATTTCAGGTTGAACTGTTTCTTTGAGTAGAAGCAGTCACCAGCAAAGCATGAGAAACAAGGTGCATTAACCTAATGATCACTGCATAGGGAAACCTACGGACGAGTCAATTGGATTAAGTTCCACTAAGAGACAAAGTTTTGTTGTTTTAGATGTCTCATTGTATCCAGTCTGGCCTCTATCTGCCACTCCATAAAGTCAGGGGCTTTGAATCATAGTTAGCAACCTGATATAGAAGTCTCAGATAGTCTAAGGCATCTGAAAAGAAACTGGATGTCTAAATTTGAAGAACTGTATCACTTCCAGAGAGACAGATTTTTCCTTTTGATTATTGTCAGGACATGTACTTATTCTCTGCAGAATGTAAGAGGAAAAACACTCTGCAACACTTCTGTTATTAATAGAAAAAGATTGCAGTTCCCAAAGTAACTTTAAAGCATTTTTATAATAACCACAATGTATACAGTGCTGTAGCAATTCCTACATTATAATAATATTTAATGGGTTGCAGTTATAGACTATCAATATAATATAAAATGCATTATGTATGCACCCTAAGCAGGCTTTCAGTACCATTACGTAAAAGATGTCATGATATTTTCTGTCTATAATTGTTTAAAAGGATTAATATTTTCCTATTTGTTTCCTGTGGCCACAATTTGTGCAAATTGTAACTCTCACCATTTTTTAACTGAGAAATAGTTACTATTTCCTGAATTATGTATTTGTGTTCTTCTAACCTATGGAAATTTTAACATAACGTAATAGCCATACTTCTTAGCACCCATATAAGACTATGTACTGGTTTCCCTGGCAGAACTCCCTGGAAATGTGTTCAGAATTTCAGAGCAATACATTTGTGAATTACATTATGCTCAGCTCTCAGCCAACACCTCCCAATTACCACTCACGGATGGTGCTTTACCTTCAAATGAACTCTATGAAACCACTAGTAAAAAGGCAGTAGAAACTTAAGACATCAATTATCCAGCACTACAAAGTGCTTAAATGCAACTTTAATACCTAGATAGATCATTTAGAACCGAAATTTAAAGTACCGTGTGCCCAATTCAAGCAAAATGTACTATAGATTGGTAAGAAAAGGAACTACAGATGATATTGAATGGTCAGAGATTTAGATTAGAAATAAAAGGCATATTTAACAGGTAGAGGACACATTTCTTCAGATGAAACTGCCTTTTTCAAGGCAAATGTTCTGGAAGAAACAAAGAGGCCTAAAAGTCCTATATATTGGCAGGTATATGGTAACATATCACAAGGCTTTAGCAATAGTAAAGTAATGGAAGAAGCCAGATTATTCACACACTCAAATTCATTAGCTCTTCTGGGAACTCAGCAAACACCAAGAAATAATGTGAAAAATCCTTAGAAGAGCTAATGTAAAAGTTCTTCTGCAGCCTCAAGGAAGCAGCAATCTTGTACCTCCTGCCTTTCTGCATTGCTGTTCTATATGAGAAAGCCACAGGCACTCTCACTGAATGTTTCCCTTTCCTCACTGTGCAAGGCAATGCTGAGCACTGATGGTAAGCCTCCACCTCTTTGGAGGAAGACATAGAATCTAACTCCACTTGATCCGAATTGAACTAGTAATGAAAACAGAAACCAGGATTCATTATTTCATTAGTCAGAGAAAAGGTACTTCTCTGAACTTGACATTAAAGTTAGGTTCTACAGTCAGTTGACCAATAAATGTTATCTTCTAAGGTGTAGATACTTCATTGATATCAGTACTGATGACTTAGTTTATTTCATATTAATTTTTTTTATCTTGCCATATCAGTGGTCACTGTTTCACATATTCTTGGATGGTACTGTACCATTGTACTTAAAAGCACAATGATTTTTATGGAAGTCAAATGAAACTGTTGATTAATTGAAAAAAAAAAGTTAAAAATATGCTATTCCATATCCAAACATATTCAATTTCTAAATGTGTACATCAGAAACGTATTATGTTATTTTAACAGTTTAAATATAGAAAAACAAAAACTAAGAATTTTTTTCTTTTTGTTTAAACTGCTAAGTATTATTGAGTTACCAAAATCTTTAAGGACAAAGTTACAGAAAAATGAAGATAAAAATAATGGAATACCACATTAAGAAGCATGAGATCAGAGAACTGATTTTTATATATGGCTCTTTATCTTTTTTCCCACAGAAGTCAGTAGGGAAGCCATTTATGTACCAGGGAGTAATGTACAGTTTTAACACAGAAAATGATCAAAAGATAGGAGACCAAATCGAATAAACGGAGTAACAAGTTAAGTGACAAAATTTTAAAATTGACCTCAGTCATGTAGATCAGTTAAAACTAATGAAGACTACAGAAAAAGTTTATAGATCTGAAGGGAGAAAAGTTGAATTAAGAACTTGTTATCTAGTCAAAAATAATCTATGTAAGAGACAAAATATATTGACAGATATAATTTTTAACTACTGAGTTTAAATTCACTAGATTAGAAAAAAAATAATCCATCAACAGCTGAAATCTGTCTTAGGCTTGCAGGCAAAATGTAGAGCTGGGGTAGGGAGAAACTCAGGTAGTAAGTCCTGGGACTGTGTTCACAGAATCACAAATCACAGGTTTGACTCAGCAGGTCATCTGGTCAGACTCCCCTGTTCAAGCAAGGTTACCTGCATCCAGTTGTCCAGAACCATGCCCAGATGGCTTTTGAATGTCTCCAAAAATGGAGACTCCCTCCACAGGCTTCTGGGCAGCATGTTCTCTCAAGGCATCTCTTTGTTCAATGATTCAATTCAAGTAATCAGTTTGTAGTCCCTTCTGTGGACTCTAAGGGCTTTTATTACTTCTGAGGCCAAATTACCTGTTTCCACTCTTCTCAGTAGGCTTTCAAACCTGTCCACCTTCAATAAAGTATGGACACCTGACTTTCTACATTGTTTATATGTTAACTCTCTTCTTGGTCCTGTTTGGCCTAATCTAACTAAAACAAAGTGCTATTGTTATTCTGGGGAAAGTTCTTCAGAGGACCAGCTGCCAAAAGTCACTGTGAACAAGAATACATATGGATGTTTCTCTCTATCCTATGAAATCCTCCAGTACTGGTATCTGATTCTTCATCCTCAAGGACAATCGAGGACCTTCCTGCCACACACCAAAGTGTGCAATATATGCCTTATGTTCGTGCTGCAGAAACACTACTCTGATGGGCTACAGCAAAAAAAAAAAAGAGATAGTCCTAGAGACTCAGCCCAGGCGCTGTAGAGTTTATATGCAAACTCTCAGTTTCAGAAGGACTTGCTGCCAAGCAATCTCTCTCTGTGGGCTAATCTATACTCCTGGCTTTAAGACCATGTATTGGTCCCCAAGATGTCATTTAGCAATATAGATAAAGCAAGTAATTCCCCATTCTGTAGCATCAATTTGAATCTGGAAATTTTTCAGCTCTACTCAAAGCATTTTGTTCTTTATTTCATTGCATCTTATTCTTGGTTAGGTCATATATCAACAACCTGTTTAATATGCACTACTGTGAAGATACAGTGAATTAGATGACTTACCTAAGACTGCATAGGATGACAGCTGGGAGTTAAATTTATGTCTCCAAAGCTCCAATTTTCTCTTATTACCCATTCTCCCTCCCTAAATAAATAAATTAAAAATTTAAAAAAAATCTAGATAATATTCATTCCTTAAAAGATAAATTAAGAGTACTAAAATATAATTTAGATGTTCTGCACAACTTCCAAAATAAAAACTGTGGCATAATAGAAACTCGTGTTCCCAACATCTATCCCCCCCAAAATCTTCTATTGGTCTATGAAATAAAGTTTAAACATATTCTTTCTTTCCAGAATACTGGATAGGTTATTGTTTACCACACTTTGGACCACAAAAGAAATAGATTGGTTTAGTCACTTGTTTTGTTCATTTTGGACAAGAGAAGGCTTAGGGATGCACTTGTTGCAGTCTGCAGCTTCCTCAAGGTGGGCAGCGGAGGTGGAGGGGCTGATCTGTCTCTGGTGAGCAGCAACAGGACATAGGAAGATGTGTAATGGCAAGACTGGAGGAAAAAGTTCTTCACTGAGAGGTGGTCAATCACTGGAAGAGGTTCCTCAGGGAAGTGCTCATGGCACCAAGCCTGTTCATGTTCAAGTAGTGTCTGAATGATGCTCTTAGTCACATGTTTTAGTTCCAGGTGGGTTTGTAAGGATCAAGGATTTGGACTCAATAATCCTTATGGGTCCCTTCCAACTAGAGATATTCTATGATTCTATGATTCCAAACTCATAGGCATGGAGAATTTATACCCTGCCAAGTGCCCAGAAATTCTTACATATGACATTCCAGCTGATTATAGACACTGAGATAAATAACAGGGAAGATGTTTTCTCTGAAACTGCTGAGTCTCAAACATTAGAAAACACAATAAACTCTGTAATTTTAAAGAAGAAATTGGAAAGGAACTGTAGCAGCTACAGCAACCTTAACATGTTGAATACTCCATGAGAAAAATAACAATCCTTTTGTTAAGTATGTGAAGTGAAAATTTTAGATGTGTTTTATTTCATATACTAAACAAGTCATGTTTTGATCTGGATCTACTGAAGGCTAGTTTACTATTCATTTGTGTCTCTTGGCTGATTGATTTCTTAACTGAATTGCATTATCATTTGCTGCATATACCCACAGTGTCTATCTGCAGTGTCTGTCAGAGACATTCAGACTGCTATGTTCAGCTGTGAAACCAGCAAGATCACAAGTTATTAGGGTTTTTTCCTCCTGCTGTAAAATTTCTGGAAATGTAAATATCTCAGAGACATTAATTATTCCGCCACATTAGAATGAAACTAGTCAATGGATCCAAAACCTGTGGTTAAGAATGAGATACTTGTATTCATATAATGTAAATAACTACATCAGCCCTGCTTTGCAGGAAATCACCACAATTGCTATTTTCCTTTTGTTTTCTGTAGTATTGATTTTGATGTAATCATATAGTGCCTAATCAGGATGTTGAATAGAAGTCTCATTTAGACCGAAATCTATTTTTATGAGATTTGTAGAAATGTTATATTTTTGAGACTTCTACATCTCTATCTAATTCAGATGTCATACACAAAGATTAAAAACTGCATCTGTACAACATAGCAATATCAATTGAAAAGATCTAAGTTACTTTTGTGCAAAATTTAAAAAGCTATTAATTACATGGACACACACATAAACAAACAAGAAAAGATTAAGTTGTTTCTGAAAGAAACTAAACTAAAAATACACAAATGTATATATATATGTCCCTTAATTCGCGATTCCTGTTAAATTTTTACTAATCTTCTATTGGTTAAGTAAAGTCAACAGAAAACATGAACAATTAGTGAGTTGAATTAAAGATAATATTTTAGCTTACTGCAAAAGTAAGTTTCTTTAATAGTGTGTAGTATTTAAGACCATCATTTATTCATAACAGATAAAAACATTGTACACAAGAAAAAAACAGATGAGGTAGATTACTAGGACAGAAAATGAAGATTGCTGTTCTCTATGTAAACAAGTCTGTAAAACCAGGTGCACCTCACATACATTTATTTATTTATTCGAATGGAGAATTTTATTAATGTCGTTCCTCTGAAGCTTCTACAATTCTGATTGATGTGAAGCAAGACAAGGAGGTGTTAGAGAGGTGTTATTTTTGACATGTACTTGTTAGCTTGGCAAGCTTTAATAATTCTTCGGTATCGTAAGATTATTTTTTACAAAAATGGTGTTTCCAGAAAGCAAGTAATTAACATAACAACAAAATAACATTCTTTCCAAAGTTAGAACATACACAAGACTCTAACCTTTGAAAAAATGTAGGCATGCTTGGCAAGAAGTCCCAATAGGGCACAAATGCCAAGATTATAGCTGAATCCAAGCATTTAACAGATGGTAAACTGAAGAAGGTTCACCTGGAAGTATAGCTCTATGTAGGGAAAATGTAGATGACAGTGTGCAAACACAGATTTAAAAGAGTAATTTTAACAAGGTATCTTGGAACAATAGTGAAACAAGGTCAGCCTAAACCACACTATTCAGGTTTCCAGCTGCATAAAATAAAAGGAGAAATAAAAAAAAAAATTCTAACATTTATGATATTACCTTAGATACAAAATATGACATTTTACTGCATGATGTTTACATGCATGATGTTTGCTTTTAGTTGAATATGTTCTGGTATAAATTATATGAAAATTATTTTTTCATGAATATTTATTTCACATTTCTTCATACATAGTGTAAAAATTGCATGAAAAGGAAACATAACATCTTCCCATTCCCTGTTTTTATACTGAAGTAAGTAGAATTAGTCTCATGATTAAATATATAATATACATATATATATACATATATATGATTTGCAGCAGATTTTAAATTTTATCAACAATGAGAAACAACTTGATATAACACACAAAGCTTAAGCTGTCTTGGCCAACATTAGTGCTACAGGACCATGTTTCCTGTGTTTCCATTTGGGTCTAGAAATAATATTACATCTTCAGCTGTGAGCTCTTGCAGGTACTTCAGTAGCCATGAAATATGCCCTTTTTATTTCTCACTCTATTTTTCTTGCTCTTACAGAAATCCCAGTATCATGTACTACCTGTAGCAGTCATGCTTAGGAGTGAGAATGGCTTGCAGGATAGGCTGTAAAGAATCAAACAGCAGCTGTTCTCTATGCTTCCTCATGAACTGGACTCAAAAGAATGACTCAGGCTATAAACTTACTCATGTGGTTTCCTACTGCTATAAGAAACTACTAACTAAATGCAAGCTCTGCACAGTCAGAATGCAAATAGCAGCATAACATGGAATCTGGTCATTTTAGCAATGAGAAGGACAGCCTTCAAGAAAAAGTCTCATCTTGTGCAACCTCGTCTGAGTAGGTGGATTTCAGGACTCTTGCTCTGGATCTTTACACTGTGGCATGACGTTTGCCTGACTGCAGATTTAATATGACATAAGCACTTAAATAGCTCGTATCAGCCAGTATCATGCCCTTGAAACATGATTATAATTTACACCCTGTACATCTAGGCAGCTTGCACAAACTATCACAATATGTCATTATGGTTGTTTTTATTGTTATCCAAATGCCAAAAATGTGCCTAGAACCTTGCAAAAGAGAAGTACACAGGGTGTACCCTCAGAGCTGTACTTGCACAACCAAATAGCTAGAAGTGAAAATACACTAATGGCTTCAATTTTTTTTTCACTGTGGCTTGAATCATTGAATCTACTTTTCTGAGGAGAGCACAGTAGTATGCGAATAAATGAGAGATTTTAAAGGAACATGTGATCTGTGGTAACAAACAGCAAAAGCACAGTAGTTTTTTGATACTTTTTAGATAGCTTTTAAAGCAATTGCTACAAATGCTATCTAATGTTAACAATAGTGTTACCATCCTTTAATTTGCTTCTGTATCATGAGGTCCCAGGCAAATCTGAGTCTTATCAGGCATCTCACAAGACAAGAAACTGGCAGTCCCTGTCCTTTTAAAGATAACTCTGTTAAAGATAAGATGGCACAAGTAAATGTACGAAACAAAATCACAGACTGCTCCAATGTGGGGTCCCCGTGGGGTCACAAGTCCCACCACCAAACCTGCTGAAGTGTGGGGTACTCTTCCTGTGGGTCCACAGGTCCTGCTCGGGAGTGTGCTCCAGAGTGGGTTCCTCCACAGGCTGTAGGAAGACCTCTACTCCACCGTGGACCATCATGGGCTGCAGGGGGACAACCTGCCTCACGATGGTCTTCACCACATGCTGCAGGGGAATCTCTGCTCTGTTGCTTTAAGGACCTCCCCATCTTTCTTTTTCACTGACTTTGGTGTCTGCAGAGTTGCTGCAGATGTATTTCTCTCACATATTCTCACTCCTATTTCCAGTTGCATTTGCTGTCACACAGCAAATTTTCCTCCTTCTTAAATATATTAATCCAGAGGCATTACCACCATCACTGATGGGCTCACCCTTGTACACACAGTGAGTGTCTTAGAGCTGGCTGGCACTGGCTCTCTCAGACATAGGGGAAATTTCCGGTGTCTTCTCACTGAGAGCCACTCCTGTAGTCTGTCTGCTACCAAAACCTTACCACATAAACCCAATATAGATCCATTCTCACAGCTATCTTGTTGAATAGGGTGAAGGGATCTGCTTTTCCACTTTGTTAAAAAGTGGAGTCAGAAACGGCATAAAACCAACTTTTAAGTATGTCAGTTTAGTACCAGCAGTTTGTGAAGAACTGTTGTCTGTGGGATAGACTCATGATGAAGAGGTCCATCAAGGATGGTCTCCCATGGAAGGGATCCCACAGGATCAGGGGAAGGACTCCTCTCCTTGAGCAGCGGCAGAAACAACAACTGACCATAACCCCCATTCCCTGTCCCCACTGGGGGGGGGGGGAGGGAAGAACATGGAAAGAAGGAGGAGTGGGGGGAAGGTGTTTTTAAGATTATTTTACTTCTCACTCTTTGACTCTGACCCTGTTAGTGATAAATTCACTTTGAGTCTGTTTTGCCCATGATGGTGATAAGTAACTGACATTTGGGTCACTCCTCTATGGGGTGCAGTCCTTCACAAACAAGCTGCTCCACCGTGGGTCCCCCACAGGGGCCACAAGTCCTACCCAGGAAAAGCCTGCTCCAGTGTGGACTCCTCTCTCCATGGGCTGCAGGCCCCTGGAAGGACCCTGCTCCATCTTGGGCCTCCCATGGGGTCACATGCATCCACCTGTTCCAACATGGGCTCCTCCATGGGCTGCAGGTGGGTCTCTGCACCCCGATGGTCCTCCATGGGCTGTAGGGGCACAGCTGCTCCACCATGGGCTGCACCACGGGCTGCAGGGGCCTCAGCTCTGCTGTCTGGAGCACCTCCTGTCCCTCCTTCTGCACTGACCTTGGTGTCTACATTGTTGTTCCCGTGTTCTCACTCCACTCTTCCCTGGCTGGAATTCTTTCTGTGCAATAACTTTCTGTTCTTAAATATGTTATTACAGAGGCATTACTATTACTCCAGATTGGCTTGGCCTTGGCCAGCAGCAGGAAGCCTGTCCTGGAGTTGACTGGCATTGGCTCCATCAGACTGGGGAAACTTCTAGCAGCTTCTAACAGAAGCCACCCCTGTAGCCTCCCCTGCTATCAAAACCCAGCCACAGAAATCCACTACAGGTATGTTAATGTACATTCTATTGATTAATTTTTTTGTGCACTCACATTTTTTCAGGGAGAAGATGTTTCACAAAAAAGCAGTAGTTGAAGGAATCTTTTTTTTCCCTGAAACATAACTGGAGAGTTTGAATAGCCTATAGTCTAAATTGGATTATTATTACACCAGTTTCAAAGGGTTGTAGCATTTTTCCAGTGGCAATACTGGAAGCTGAAAAGAAATTAAAAGTTACTTATTTTAGAATACTTTTAAGGGAAAAAATTGTTGTGAATTTTAAATTGAAAAATTTACTTATTTTCTTCTTCAAATCTATTTTAAAATGTTTATTCAAGTGAAACTATATTTATTCATTTTTCCTAGTAAATCTCAGTTTGTACTCCTAAGGATTACTTTTGAAAAGACATTAGATATTTATTTGTGTCACACTCATGAACTACATGCAATGCATTTTCCCTGTATTTGACCACACAAGTGTCTATCCTAAGAAATCAAATATTTTCCAAAATTTATATTATTCTGGATCATAAATCACCTTTTAGGTTTTGAAGTACATAGACTTTAAGGCTAAAAGTAATCAGTAGATTATCTCACCTTTTCCTTATGAATATGAAGTAAAATTGAGTACAAAATGATAAGCCTGTCCAGAATGGCATGAGTGAACTCTAATTCTGTCTTTCTACTTCTGCTTTTTCCATTCTTATGGGAATACTTTAAGGACTACAGTCTATTTTAAAACATTCTTGACTGAATCATGGCTTGATGTTTGTAACTATCTTGTTAAAATGTCTTTAACTTAAATGAATTTTTACTTCTAATTCCCCAATGCAGACAACATGAGTATGAATGATAATTTTATAATAATTAAATTCTATGTCATTGAGCATGGCTGTAGAAATAAGTGCATATATTTAATGGTTTACACTCAATATTTTTGTATACATTTTTAAGTAATAAATAAGTTACATTAAAGATGTTTACTGCTTATTCAGAATTTCCATGTTTTACTATGTGTTACTTTTTTTTATTAGCATCAGATAATATGACCTACAAGTAAGCACTGCTGTGTTTTGTGCTCAGCAAACAGAAAGCAAGCAAACAACATCATCAAAGTATCTATTACCAGAGTATCATGAACGGAAATGTGAGAAGGAGGTACAAAAAGGCAAACCAGTTTGTGAAAAGAGGAGGAAATGTTGATATAGTGTATATATAGTATACAGTAGACTGTAATAGGCAGTTCACTTACCATAAAATTTAAAAAAAAATCTTGGATTTCAAAGGACTGGGATAATTTTAGATGTTTACAGAGTGCTTCCTTCACTGTTAAGGGTAGCATAAAAAGAAAATCGTGTATGCTACTTAAAACTCTATGACAATGAAAGTTGTAATTACTGGCATAGGAAAAGTTAGTCAATATTTTTCTGACTCATGAAGGGGAGGATGGGAATAACAACCTTGTATTAATTTTGATTTTATGTATTATATGAAGGGAAACCAAAGGAGAGATGCACTGCTTTTGTTAGCTTTGGTTATTATATTGTCAATTTTCAACCTGTTTCCATAAATTCTGCTAGAAGCAAGAACTTCCATTCAAATTAATGAGATATTTTGTGTAATTGGGCATTATATCAGCTCTACCTTGCCATACCTCTGTTAAGGAAAATTGAATGAAATGGCTACAGAAACTTGTATTTTCTGGTCTTCCCACTGCTGGGACTGCTCAGCAAGAAAAAAAAAAAGTGAGGATGTCAGACCCATTTTCTCAGTAGCCTACTGAGAAACAGATGTGGAAGGGTTCAATTGGCTAATTTTTCAGCCAGCAGGCATTGTTACAATTCTACTAGTAGGCATAGAAGATAACAATGAAAAAAATTAATAACTATATATCAGCTCTGTTGGCTAGAAGGTTATCAGTATGCTGTAGTGATCAGCAATATACTTTCATAGGAAACTGATGGAGTAAGTAATTTCAGGGTTATTTTATAGCAGTAAATTCAACTCGAGAAGAATCAAATGAAAAGGAATAACTTGTTTCCACCAGATAGGCTTTAAAAAAAAAGATTTCAGAGATGCTAGACAGTGTCCTATGCTAATTAATGGTGCTATTCAAATTTCTTACTGTCATGAAAGACAAAAACCCCCCATATTCACAAAATAAGTCACTACAATGGAGATGTAAGTATCTTTGTGTTTACTGATTTGTAAAGATCATGAAGAACACTTAGAAAATGGTTTCCAATTCTTCTGTTTCAAATCTACACTAATTTCTATTGGAGTCACATTTAAACATCTAAAACCAGAAATAGACTTTGTATTGAAGTGTATAATGAGATTCTAAATATCAAGGTCTGACAAATGTTTTCAGGAGATATCTATGTTTGGACCTTTTTTTTTTTAAAGGAAGTGCACACACAGAAGAAACTGCAGAATATGACTGGTCTCTCCATATAGGGAGATAAAGTGGAGTCAGTGGTATACCTTGTCAGTTTTATAACCCCTAGTTTTTGTTGTGCTTAATTAAAGACTTCAGAGGAAAGAGGAAAGAAAGAATCTTGACGCATGTCTATGTCTCACCGCAGTAATATCAGAACAAGGCCAAGGCATGTATTCAGAACAAACCAGAGAGCCTGAAGCTATTCCAAGACAGTAGTAGGGAAGTATCATGTTTTTATCAGTTCCAAAGGTCAAGATGACTCTTTATTCACTTTCAAATTATTATATTTCTGTGCTAAAACTTTGAAGTCACAAATAAGTCTGAAAACAGATTGTTCTTCTATGAAATTAGCTACAGCAATGAGCCTTTTCATAGCTTGAAAATACAGAATGGTGAGACTAATAATATGCAGCATTTTATTAACATTTCATCCACTTCTAGAACTGCCTTTATATCCTCTATGATATGATAAAACCTGTACCTGTTAAATTACATGTTCACAATTTGCTTATCTATTAAATTAAATTAAAATATGTAATATAAAGGAAAAAAAATTAAAACTAAACAGTCACAAAATTAAAATAAAATAAAACCAACTTCCTTAATCTGGCTACAATGAAGACTTGATGAACTATTTTGAAAGTCAACAAACTCAGGTCTAGTAGACTAGCTAAATAAATGCACTGTAAAAATAAGGACCTGTTGTTCAAGAAAGGTGAGCTATAAAATACTAAATGCACTAAAGCACACTGTAATACATGCTGGGTAATTGATTCAAGGCAATTAGTTTGAGGTAACCAACTACAGAACCATAAGACTTCCAGATCTAAACTAAGAATAAATCTCCAGAAGCTACATAATGAATAAATAATTTGTCTCTGAATATTACATGTGGTAGGATTTTTAAATGTTTCGAAAGACAAAGAGGAGCACAGGATATGCAGTTAACTTAAAGGTAAGTATTTCTTTTTCTTCTAGGTAAGAAAATTTGTTCAGTACTACAGAGATTAAACTGGTGATTTCTTGCCAGTTTTAAATTTTCTAATTTGTCCCTGAGATAAAATGATTAAACAATATTTACACACACATTCCTCTCTAAATATATCTAAGGCCCCATCCACGAGTGATATGATACAATGTGACTAAACAGTTCAGTGGAGGAATACAAGCCTGGTTCTCAGCATCCTGCTCAAAATTCTGAGTTCACTGTTGTCTGAATTAAACAGAGGAGTCTGTTTTAACCATCCCTTTCATGGATTTCGTGACAATTTTTTCAAATTTTTATAGGTTTTCTGTTTGCCTCTAATCTTAATTGATTTTGTGATTGCTTTCCATAGCTGTAGTTGTTCTAATTAAATCTTTAGTCAAGTAATCATGATGATCTAATTAAAATGTTCTAGTTAATCTCTATCTGTAGTAGTTGTTTTCTTTATAAAGTTACTTTATGTAAGGAAGCTTTAATCATTTATTGTGTCCTGTGGATACTGATCTCCACTTCCTCCAATTTAATCTTTCTCTCATACTGTTTTTCCTTTTGATTTAGGATCTCAAAGTCCTAAAGTAAGTTGTAGGTTCTGTTCCTTGCTCTTCAAAGACCAGCTATTTTGTTCTTACGGCAAAATGCCCCCTCTGTTATGACAGAGATTCCTGGGGTTCTGTGACAGGAGCTTTGGTGAAAATTTTGCAAAGATTAAGTGTTTAATTATATTTTAAGTGTATGTAAAGCAAACTGCAAAATTTCTTAGGTCTGAGATAGGCCTTAAATCACACTAGTGAATAAAAAAAATTGCTTTTTAAAGTGGACATTAATATAATTTAAGTATTTTTTAATATAGTATTTTTATTTTAAAAGAATGATTGTGACAACTGTGTGAAGTCTACGGTCCTATTTCCACACCAAAAACATCTTAGAATAAAAGAAGTGTATGACATTCAGTGGAATAATTTTTGAGAATTCCAAGTCTATATCACTGATAGCTTTTCAGTAGCAGGGAAGTATATTGAAAGGAGCAGACAAACCTAACTACTCAACATGTGACATAGAGGTTAGTTTCACCCTTGGAATTTGTTGCTTTTGAACCGTGGGATGGTCTGTACAACATCAGGTCTACTGATACCCAGTGGGATGCACCTTTCTCAGAAAGGGAAAAGGGTTTTTAACAGAACTTATCAGGGTTAAACAATAGAGCTTTTAACCAGATTGAAAGAGGAAAAAGGACAAAACCAGGTTCACCAGGGCTACGCACTGGGATAGCATGCAAAAGTGCAATGATGTTTACCCTGTGGTAAACTGAGAAAAATGATATGAAAAGAAGTATAACTTACTTTTGACATCTATCATTCGCTACCCATATTTTTCCTTCACTGATTATGAAAATTAAACATTAGTATAAGATTCTATTTCCCTTCCTAATTTACTCATATGTGAGCTCTCCTACTAATATTATTCAGTCTAAAACTCAAAACAATAAGGAACATGAATGTATATGTCATCAAATCTAATGATTAGAATTCTCAGTTTATTAGTTCTACACATTTGCTCTATCCACCTGTTTTCTGAGAAAGAAATAAATAATTTTGTTCATTTTACTTTCAGAAAAGCCATTTTTAACAAATATGGAGGAAAATTAAACCCCAGACTATATATATATGCTGAATACAGATATCTAAATGTGTCTGCACAGGTGCCCTAGAATATCAACTTAATCCTCCCAAAATGTTTAATATGGGGACTGGCCTTTTAGAAGTGCTTAGCCATAACTGTCAGTTCTGTTAGGATGATTCAGACACCAGGAGGCAAATAGAGTATATAGTGAAGAAGTCATTACTCAAGTGCTGAAACCTAATACTCCTGAGAAGTCTTAAAATATACAATTCATGCTCCATGAGTCTGGAAGGTAGGGAACAGGACCTATGGAAGTCATGAACCTTTTAAAGAACCAGCTGTAGTTAAGTGGATTTGTCTAGTGCTTTTAAAATAACACTAAGTTTCGAAGTTCAGGCAACTAAACAACACTTTATAATGTTTCAAACAGTGTCAAAAAACTGTCCAGGGGTAGGTAACTGAATTAAGCCTCAGAGAATCTAAAGACCTCCTCAGCTGACTAAATGCAGGGACTTGTTTCAGCTTCTTAAACTTAGATATATATAAAGTTTGAAATATATTAGGATATCTGGACTGGTTTCCAGGTACTATGTACAAAATAATTAAAATCCATCAGATATTCCTCTTTTTCATTTTAATACTGGAGTGTACATTGTTGTGTAATATAAAGACATTGTACAAAGGTTTAAGAAAGCTGATATGGATAATTTCAATATATTAACAGTAGTGGCAAAGCCATGAATTTATGATCACATGTCTACTGAGAATGCTGTACCAATCTAGAAGTGATATAAAAATGCAAAAAAAATAGGAGGCAATAATTCTCAGGTCAAAAAGGCACAGTATTACATGGTGGTTTCTTCACTGGATAGATCATTCAGGTCATGTGATTCTGATGAACCTTCTTATCTGAAGCCCTGTATGGTGGGGCAAGATCTACTGAATGCCTTGGTTTTCAGAAAGTTTTACAGAAAATTCCTGTTTTACTAAAATGTACAGTCTGTTTCTATTTTTAGATAGTAACAATTCAATAGGAGTGTGCTTTTCATCTGCATAAAATTATTCATTTTTGCTTCAACTTAAATAGATGTTATTCAGAAAGGAAATTATCTTAAATTCAGAAAGTATGTCTTGAATTTAATCTTCTAGACTTGCAAAAATGAGGTTTAAATCGATTATGAAAAAATGAAACATGGATGAACATTAATTTAACATATATGCTATCAAATTACATCGTTGTTTCCATAAATCTCTTCTGCCTGGGAAAAAAAAAGGAAAAAAAGTAGAACTTTATGATATATGTTACTATCATTTTAATTATGTTAGTGTCAGCCTTCATATGATGTTAATAAACATTTTTATTTATACAGTACATTTATAAGAATCAATAAATTTACTAAGTTTTAGATCTAAATTCGATGTTAAAAACCCTCTCTTTTATATAATATGCAGGGCAAGAGAGGAAAAGTACCATATTAAATTACTTCAGGAATTTTACTTCTCTGTGCAATTATGTCAACATTTACACAGTACATTTTCCTAAAGTTTCACGTGGTCTCTAGCTGGGCTTTATCTGATTGATATATTAGATTGATACTCTGAAAGAAACCAGGTCCACTTGGGGTTAGCTCTGCCACCCCTGTCTCCTTATAACTTCTTACTCACTCCCAGCCTATAAGATGAACGTATAGAGTGGGTTAAAGAGAAAGCCTGCTCAGCAATAGCCAAAACACTGGTCTGTTATCAAACACTGTTTTAGACACAAATCCAAAACACGTGTTGCTCTGAGGGAAGTTAACTCCATCCCAGCCAGAACTAGTACACTCATGATGAATTAAAATGAGAGGAAATAATAAGCATGAATTACAGAGGACAGAGCCAGAGAGTTGGCTATGTGTGCTGGTTTTGGTTGGGATAGAGTGAATTTTCTTCATAATAGCTGTTATGTGCTTACAACAAAGCCAAAGCCTTTTCTGCCTCTCACTCCACACCACCAGCATGGAGGCTGGGGATGCACAAGAAGTTGGAAGGGGACACAACTGGGACAGACAGGACAGACCCCAACTGATCAAAAGGATATTAGAGACCGTATGGCATCATATAAACCTTGGGGAAGAAGAAGAAAAAGGGGGAGGGGAGAGATGCTATTTTTTCTTCCCAAGTCACCATTACACATGGTAGAGCCCCGCTTTCCTGGAGGTGGCTGAACATCTGTCTTCCACGGGAAGTAGTGAATGAATTAATTGTTTTGCTTTGCTTGCATGTGTGGCTTTTGTTTGCCCTATTAAATTGTCTTTATCTCAACCCACAAGTTTTCTCACTTTTACTCTTCTGATTCTCTCCCTCATCCTGCTCAGAGTGTTGAGCAAGTGATTATGTGGTGCTTAGTTGCCAGCTGGGGTTAAACCATGACAGTCCTTTTTGGCATCCATCACAGGGCTTGAAGGGCTCAAGATCACAACATATTTTATTGGAATGTGCTAAATCGTTGCTGTTTAGCTGTCAATTGGCAGGCTCCTGCACTTGCCATAGGGCCTGCTTGCCTTACTATATATTAGAGTCTAGTGGCTGCTTTTTGCTTTTGCTGCTTACTGTACTGCTGTGCTGCTGATCACTTTGCTATGGCTGGGAACATTTGATAACAGCAATGATGATGAGCCTGGGCTGGCAAATGCCCAGAGCATCACTGCTGTTTTTGTGCTGCTGTACTGGACAGACTGGAACTCCAGTGTGAACTTAAGTCAGAGGAACTGTGACCTGTGGATAAGTCCACATGAGAGTAGAACACCTTGAAGCATCTGTGGCTATGAATATGTCCACACCAGAGCAGGAGCTCAAAGTCGTTGTGGTTGTGGCTATGTTTGTGCTGCAGCAGATGTACTTAATTTCTGATAATCCTGCCTATCCTATGTGATCAGATCATAGAACCATAGAATTATCTGAGCTGGAAAATACCCATAAGATTATAAGTCCAAGTGCTAACCCTGCACTGTGAAGTCTACTACTAGACTGTGTCACTAAGTATCACATTTATACTTCTTTCAAATACCTCCAGGTGACAAAACCACCTACCTGAGCAGCCGATCCCAAAGTCTGACAACTCTTTTGCTGAATACTTTTTTCCTAATATCCTAAACCTTCCCTGACACAACTTGAGGCCACTTCCTCTTGTCTAAAACCAGGTTCATAGGTGAGAGGAGAGTAGCCATTGTCTTTTCTTCAGTTTTAGCAAGGCTTTTGACACTACTCCACAACATCCTGGTTTTTAAAGTTAGCACATTATGAACTGGGTGGATAAACAACCAGATAAACAATAAACTGTTTGGATGATCTGGCTCAGAAGGCTGTGGTTAAGAGATTGTTCTCCATATCTGGAGAACAGGAGTAATGGGTCTGCACACATGTATCTGTACTGACAGGCTAGAGAATGAGTTGGTGTTAAACTAATACTAAAGGACAAATGCAGAGTCTTTTACCCCTGAGAAAGGAGATTCTGGTATTGTTGCAGGCTGGAGTTTTGAGGGACTGGGGCACAGATCTGAGGAAAATGCTGAGTCCTTGGGGACGGAGAGCTGAAAACTAGCAAGCAGTTCATCCTGTCAGCAGAGGTGGTCAACAGCATCTGTGATTGTGATAACCAGACAATAGCCAATAAATCAGGGGAGGTGATGATCATCCTCTACTCAGGACTCATTAGACCACATCTGTAATAAAGCTTCCAACTTTTAAGCCTGCTGGATACAAAAAGGTCATAAATTAACTGGAGCAAGTTAGCAGAGGGCTAACAGTATAGTCAGGGCTGGAGCACTTGTTCAGAGGGTGACAGATGGGGCACCATTCAGCCTGGAAAAGAGACAGCTTCAAGGGGACCTAACAGCAGCTCCTCACTGACTACAGGGGATAGTGAAGTGATGGAGGTTCTCTGCAGCCACATATGGTGGGAGAAATAGAGGCAACAGGTACAAGCTGAAACATGAGACAGTTAGACTGCATATAAGAAACCTTTTTCCTAAAAGGATAGTCAGGCAATGGATCATGTAGCTCTCAGAAACTGCAAGCTCCAACTTTGGAGATTTTCTAGACCCAAGTGGATAAAGCCCTTAGTGTGTTGTGCCTTACAGGTGAAAGTGCTTTGAGCAGGAGGTTGGCCTAGATTTCTCCCAACCCCAATTATCTTATTATCCTATGAAATACTTCTATTTGCTCCTTTAAGCACAGCTCTTAATAGAGCTTCTCTGGAGAATTTTAATAGCATCCAGAGGAAATGTTTATATGTGCATAATTACTAGTAATTTTCTACCTCTCCTTAGAGATAAAGACTGTAAAATTGTTATTGAGAGACAGAAGCTGTTACATCTTTCTATTGAGTAGATGTTATTACAATGAACATCATTATTCCTCTTCAAATGAATTACTCGCTAAATAGGTTACCCTTGAGATATCTGAGGATTTGGGTTTTTTTTACAATATTTGATGAAATGTTTGTATATTTTTACTTGTACTAGTCCTAAACTGTGCCAAACTACCAATGAAGCCATAAAATTTGCAAACTATGACTTTACATTAGTTTTCTGTAAATTTTAGTGCTGTGTTCTGAGTCACTGTACACCAGTTTTGGGGAAATTGAAGTGAGCTTGAGGATTCAATGTAAAGTAGATGATTACTTAGTACCTGTGTTTGAGGTAATTCACCTTAAATGTTACCAGCCTAATACATGTAATGTTGTAATCTAGCAACAAGTATATGTATTTCAGATGCCTAAAATCAGCTGAGATGATCACAATATGAATACTTTCTGGGTTTGAAATTTTAGTAGCATCAGAAAGCACACAAATCAGTGGCAAAATCAAGACTTTAGGATGAATTTCAGAATTCCTATTTCCATTAAAAGGTGGTATATTTTTTGTTGTGGTTTGATCTTTGGAAAGAAAAAAAATTGTGTGGTTTGAATAAACTAACTGTACGTAGACACATTTGAAAAAGATAATTTAAAAGGTAACTTTTACTGAAGAATCTCCTCTGACACAAATCATCTTCCAATTTTCCTCACGAGAAATTTTTTTGTGCCATTTGCTGCAATCCTGAAGTTAGAACTAAGATGGGAGAATAGTTTCTCATAATGTTCACTATTCCATACAATGATACTTTGAATCAGTTTGTCCTCTTTGTGGCATGTAATGAATAATAGCATATGCAGTTACCAATAATATTGAGAATAATCATTTATTGTCACTTAATCATAGGTATTCTGCAAGGTGTTTCATTGATGTTTCAATAAAATAAACAAATAAAAATAACTTTCTGCAGATTAGAAGCTCATAAAGTTAGAATGTTTGAGAAATATATATATGTAAAACGAAAATTAAAAAGATGAAAATATATTTTTGTCTCCAATTTCACTATTCATATCCTTATTATAATATTTAAGACATGAAGAGCCAGACATAGATTTTATTGCTTTTGCTAGTATTCATTAAAATTTTAAAGTGTTATCATACAGAAATGTGTTTTTACCGATCCTAGTACGTGTGATAGAAATGCATCTGTATTTCTTGAGCTTAACATCATTAATGAAGGTAATAAAAACATTTCATGCATATCTTTTGATTCTCTTTCATGCAGTATATTATACTGCTATTTAAAGGATAATTTTTTTAAAAAAGAATTAAGAAAAAAGAGCTTTGAGGAAGAAATATCTGTCGAATGCGTCTCACTAAAACTGTTTAAGAAATTTATTATAAAATCACTTGACATCACAACTGACAGCTATGGAAAGCTTAAATGAGTTTTAAGCCTCATAAATCTGAGTAAGAAATAATGAGAAGTAATTGGTATAGCAGGAAATAAAA
The DNA here is from genome assembly GCF_025592945.1 of Manacus candei. Taxonomy (NCBI): domain Eukaryota; kingdom Metazoa; phylum Chordata; class Aves; order Passeriformes; family Pipridae; genus Manacus; species Manacus candei. The sequence continues at coordinate 29,696,863 of NW_026138062.1, read as the reverse complement.
ATAATTTATTTGAAAATCTATTTAAATCTCACTTTGATTACCTAGTAGACTTGCATTTGGCTCTTAAATGCTGTGTCAATTTAATTGTCATTCCACTATATAGGAGGAATTTTCAATATATTAATTCCTTCTCTGTGTCTAAGATCCTTGTTCTTTGGAGATTTTTTATTCTTAAGATGAAAAGTCATCATTATGTGCATATAGTCACAGCTGTGTATTATCGTTACTGCTTCTACTACTAAAAATCCCTGAAGCTAGGGATTTTTGTATCCCTAGCTACATACTGAAAATTGAAATACAAGGTTGGTGTCTATTAAAAGGTAAAACAAGACAAACTTGTGATCAAGGACTTTCCTCTTCTATAGGGTTTTGATTATATTTGTTTGTTTGGTTTTGGTATTTGGTTGGCCTTTTATTTTGTTATTTATCCTGTTCATACTCTCTTTCCTTAAATTGTTTCTGTTAGTGTAGTTAGTATCTGTTAGGCAAGCTAACAGAAGTGAAGCTAGTGTTTCAAAAAAATTATTGGAGAAACAGGGTATTGCAATTGTTTATCTGGGTGTTATCTTTTTGTTTGTTTGGTTGGTTGATTGATTTGTTATTTTTATTTTTTTCCCCCAATAATTTTGAGAGCAGACTCTTTAGACCTTCTTGCAATTGGTACTGTACCCTTCATATTAATGAATTGACCTGACACTTGTAAGCATGTATTCCACACAGTATTCCTTTATTTGAGACAGTGGTTGTAGTGAGCGTTGGTAATTAACTGAACAAGTGATTCTTTTGCCCAGATGGTTATTTATGTGCACAGTCTCCTCACTGAATAATTTATAGTAGCTCATTTTGTTAATACAAAGATATTAATGATGCTTTCATACACTGAAAAAGACAAAAGTGTTTAATAAATGATGGACTGTCAAATCATTTTCTCAGTCCTAATTACAGATCTAAGACTATATCTAATGTAATGAAAAAGTCGCAAGAGAAGGACTGAAGTGAAACTGAGGTGTACAAAACTTTAATTCCTTTGAAATTTCCTTTGAAAACCTAAAAACTGAATCTGTTGGGGCATGATTCACAAAATCATCTTTAGTGTCAGAACTGGACAGATATAAAGAGTTCTAGCTATGCTTAGATCTTCTAGAGGTCTTTGCAAATCATTGCTCACTTTCTTCCAGAGTACAGTAAGGATGTAGGAACTAAGTAACCCTCTTACAAATACTCTTAGATTGACTTAACTATTGTCAGTTACTCTTAATTGGTGGACTCTTTTAGTAACTATAAGTTTAAAGGTAGTTGTTATATTATATAATAGCTCAAGGAGATACAGAGATGGTCAATAAGTGCAAAATCAAGCTACAGAGCTCTTCAGGCTGAAGTGTTTCCATATATGTCTGTACCATAAAAGCGTTTTAATCACAAGAAAACCCTGAAAATTCTGGAACTTTCTTGAATGTTGTATCATTAAAGTATAACTGAACTAGAGAGAAAGCATGTAATACTGATCAGGGTCTTCGAGTGACAAAAACCCATCCACTACTCTGGTCTTTGTTTCTAATATTGTTGCTATTTTCTTGTGTTTAATGACTGTATAATGTAAAATACAAAACTAAAACTGGGAATAAGTAGAAACACAGAATCATAGTAACAAAAGGTTGCAATAAAAACCATACCTGCTACTTTCTAGGTGAATGGCAATGGATAGAGGTGCACTGGTAAAATAGAAGCATAGTCATTATGCTTGGATCTAATGTAGGGATACAGGGAATACTGGAAAGCTATTCAGATTGGAGATGGGTATGCTTTTTCAAATTAAAACTGAAAAGCTGAAGGTCACTAATATGTTTTAAACTTAAGACTCTTACATATGTTTAGATAGGTGAATCAAATTATTTGTTCCTTTAATTTAGGAGCTTGATTCATGAAATGGAATTGAAAGACAAGAATTAAGCATCAGCATTTTTCAAAGTATATTTATTTACATAATCTAGACATCAATGAAGTATTATGCAGGAATTATTTTTTTCAGATACAGATTAAAACTTTTAGTATATGGTTCTTTCTGAGTGGTAAAGTATGATTCTCCAGTTTTCCTTGTGGAATTCTCAATCCTGTATACATTCTTCTTTCATTGTCCTCAGATTTGAGAAATTCTAGTTGGATAACAAAATCAAAAGCACAAGTGCATGCACACATTACACAAACACCCACACACTCATAAATATATAGTTACCCTCCAGCTTCTGGTTAGTGACATCTATCTAATTGATATAATCAATAGCAATACCAAACTTCTATACCTGAATTTGCTGCACATCTGTATTTTCCTTTGTCCAAAAATAACATATTATATTGAAAATTCAGATGATCATTCCCACAAGTTTAAAAAAAATAGACAAAAAGTTAAATAACATATATACAGTTTGATTACTCTCACCTTTCATCATGACACATAATATACATTAAACTAGGAATGGATTTCTAATGGTAATCAAGTAACTGATTCTGAAGAAATATGTAAAAGAAAACAACCCTGATTTTCTATCCCTTATTAGTGCTTCTATTCACTTAATTTTAAGAAATTACACAATACTTTCTTGTTAAACAAGAAAAACTGAATTGAGTAAAAAAGTTTTGGACCATATCTTAGTTCTCCCTTATTTAAAATATTACTACCAAATCAGAATAATAGTGTATTTTAAACACTTTCCATGACCATATTATTTCTTTATCCCCAGAACACCACAGGTATGATATCTGTAAGTAACTCTGAGGCAGGTGCAGTGATGGTTGAGACTATAAAAGTAAATGGATATAACCTCATAACTGATTTTGCAAAATTGATGATGATGGTGGCTACTGAATACAAATACTCCTGACACAGCTATCGAGTTTTAAAAGATTGAGCTCAGAAAACTGAATATGCACAAACAGAAGTCACAGCATGTGGCTGTTTCTTTACGAATGGTGAAACTCATACAAGCAAACTGCATTACTTATGTAGGGTAGTTTTACAAATGTGTAAAACTGTGCCATGTTATCACAATCTACTCCCTGGTGTGACAACCAACATGACTCGTAGTTTAAACAGACTCTAAGGCTAAGTGAGTCTGATTTAACCATACTTATCTTTGAAAAATAATACGACTGTATTAAATGTGCTCTTCTTTTCCCTTGTGTTTGTACACTGGTTCATCTGTGGATTTCAGAATGGAAAGAAGTCAGACAAAGGACAGTACTACATCATTTTTGGCCAACGTTTCAAGGAATAAAGGAAATGAACAGCTGTCAGTTGCCATCAAGACTTGTACTTTTTTCTATTCATGTTCCTTGCCAAAGTCAAAGGCCAAAAAGTGAAAATATATTTTTAATTGAATTTTAAAAGTATGCAGCTTAATAAAGTCAGTGAAGTGCATACAAATCACGTTATGCAGTGCTTCTAGAAGCTTTTACTCACTTTGCCTTACAGCTAAAGAAAAATGTGTGCTCATCGTAGGAGTAATAAACATGGGTAATTATGCATAATTATAGAGATTAAGTTCCAATTAAGGTTCAATTTCTGTAATAATCCTATCCAAAAGTCTTTTAAGGTTTTTGGTGGCACTAATGAAGACCAGGGTAACTGAAGGTAGTAAAGATCCTTATGATTATAGACACAAAGTGACTGTAGATCTGGGTGGTTTTAATGCATTGACGTGTTTTAACAGTATTAAGTATTCAAATGTGTATTTCCTTTTGAGTTAGAACTTCTAATGTTTCCCTGTAGCATCATCCTAGATCAGAAGAATATTTTTATATTGTACAAAAACACTGATAGCCATATTGAACAAGGGTTTGGTTTTTGTTTTACATTTGATAGCAGAAAATGATGCATGTTTGCATTTCAGTCATTTGTATATTTGCCAGTTCTGCTATGCTAAAAACAAAATTCCAAATCTTGTTCCACCTAAATTGCTTTATGGTTTTGCATATTCATTACTTTATTGAGATTAAAATGTTTCACATCTTACTTTGTTAATAAGGCAAATAAGCTTCATTTACAAAAACAGTAATCAATACAATTAACATATGCATGTGATATTCTGCAGAATATTAGATCATAAATATCACTCAAATTCTTGTTACATAATTTTGCATACATTTAACTTTTTCTAATTTTGTTTGTTAAACAAGAAACCTATTGTAGCAATATATTCAATGCCTTAAGTTAATAGTCTTGTGCAAGAATAAGTAACTGTACAACTCCAAGTGAAATATTATCTTAACCTCTATTACTGAAGACATCTCCATTAGAGAAGAGTAAGGTTTTAAGGAGAGTTTGGGAGGTAGGCAGTGTTTTCAATTATCTGTATGCATCACTTTTTCCATCTTTAGTTAAAATAAAACATGAATTTTCATATAAAAATGGAAATTTCTGGGGAAAAAATTGTTCAGTATAAATAAAAATGTTTAAGTTTAGATTAATTAATGTGTTTAATTTTTTAATCTATGAATATGTAAATGCATATCTATGTACAATTTTTGTAATTTTTGTGTATATGTATATATGCGTGTATGTAATTTGGTGCATCTCATAAGTATCTAATACATGATTTTATAGATGCATGTATTGGGGTCTTTGTATAATTAAAACATCTTTTAATTACATAAAACACTACATTCTTATTTAACTCAGATCATCATTAAAAGAATAAATAATTAAATTTTCATCAATCTGTCTTTTTTGTATTAAATTCGTGTAGCAGTGTTAGTAGAGTTTCTTAAAGTTATATGACACAGACACAATCAATATCATACAGGATCATGTGGTACAGATGAGATTAAACCCTTTTACATATACAATTACAGCTATAGGAAGGTATTCTGCTTTTGCATCTCTGGGTATTATCTGTATTTAGCAGTATGACATGGCATTGTCCAGTTATGTTTGAAGCTAAACCCGAAAAGAACTCCACACATGAAGACTTACACCACTATAGGGCATCAGGGCCATAATATATATGATAATGTAAATAAAGCCCATTACTGGTACCAATATACATGAGGCATAATTAAAGATGTCATAGAATCAATACCTTCACGTTAGAATATACTTAATCTAGGCTAAATATCTGGTCTGAAACATTGAGAGTGGTCTATTTTGTACAAGCAAGGATGTATAATTCATGCTTTATTAATATGATCACTAATAAAATGAAGACTTTAAAAGAAAACATTTCTTGCTTATTTACCAGCAAAGTTCAGATTGAGAGGGAAATATTCCCCCCCTCTCCCCATTCTCTTGCTGATTTTTCTTGATGCCACATTACTTCAAAAGAGATTTGTCACCAGGAGATTACAACTTCTTCCTAACCACTAAAAAAGGATAATTCAAATAAGGTCCCAGGTGGGATGTTTGTGCTCATCCTGAGTACAACTCATTCCTTGTATTTTTCAGCAGATGGTTATGTCACTGTGCAGTGAATAATGAAATTTCCATGGTGAGTTTTTTGATGCTCCCTCTCCATAAGTAGGTCAAATTTTATCAGATACATCAGTCAATCATTCTAGTTACTTACAATTAGAGGAATAATGATTATGATTGCTTGAAATAAATTAATTTCATTCAAAGACATTATACTTTCACCTTGACCTTCAGGAATTATTTTTCCCTCCATTGGCATAACTATGTTAATTTTTTAAGGTGTTTACATGCAAATGTGTAACATAAAATGTCTTGAAAGTTATTACAAAGCAAATTAAATTTACTTAAATATATTCTCAAAGTTAACCAGGTGTAATTACCATCAGATGCATCATTTTTCTTTTTGGAATTGCCTATGCAAATTACATATGGAATAGTCATAAAGATAAGAGGAATATTAGATAAACATTGCTTTGCACTAGCAATAAAAAGTAATGGTGAGATTTGAAGTTTTCCATTTAGCCAAGTTATGGCTAGAAGCAGTGTTTTTTTACTGTGTGAAAATGAGTCTGTGTATTCTCCCTTCTCTTGCTTAATTCAAAGATAATTGGGATTCTTCCTACTTTGACTTTTCCAATATTAATAATGTCATTGTTTGAAATTATGGTTCAAATTTAAGGATGAAAAAAGCTTTGGCTGCATTGCTATTGGAAAAATGAAACTAAAATCCACACACCAGCAGCTGAACACTTTATATAAATAGGTCTTGAAAGAGTGAAGTATGACAGACAGACAGATACAAGTTAAATAAACATAAATTCACTGCTTGTACTGAGGCATGATATTGAATTTGCATATTTCTTTACATACTAATTCATGGTGCACTACCACAAAGAAAAAAAGAGAAGAACTGGTGAGAAAGACCACAAATGAAGGAAAGTAGAAAAATGCATTAAGATGACTTCAATTTACTCATAGTCAATGTTATACATTAGATAAATCTGTTAGGATTCAGTGTCTTGTTAAGGAAAATCTTTGTTCCTTCTTTATAGAAGTAGTAGACACTTTTTAAATATGTAACAGACAGAAAATGATTTTATCATAGTGACGCTCAGTGATGAAGTGAAGGAATCATGAGAAATACTGTAAAAGTCTGAGTGTATTCAGCAGTTTTTTAATCAGACGCACCGTAGTCCTATGCAGGAATTAACCTTGACTGGTGCTACTGTTGCTGATGATTCATGTTAAAATGAATTTATTTTTCAGTTAAAACATTCTATTTCTGCTCAAAGGGTCCTGGGACTTTTTATCACCTTGATGTTCTATCATTTCCTGTTTGCACCTAAGAGCTCAAGAGTTGATTGGTAAATTATGCTCAATTGTGCATACCCTTGAGGTGCCCTTGAAGCACTTTCTTGAGTCATCATGAGTTTTTATACATTTCAGTTAAAAAGCACAGGCCCTTTTTTGTAAAGAATGTATCCTTCATCCATCCAAATCATCATTTCTATTAGTCTTGAGGGATAAGAAGCATAAAAAATGCTTTGACTATGGTCGGAAATATAACAATCCAGTTATTTTCAATCAGTGACAGATTCATGATCCCCAGGCTGGAGTTCTGTGGGGGATTCCATGAGCTACTGATATCCAACTGTTACAGATAGCAATGTATATTTTAGAATGGACTGTGATAGTGCTCAACAGGAATCAAAAAAGCAGAGTGAAGATGTAGGAAAGTTCTACCTCTTCAGCCTGTAAAACAGAAGACTCCTGGTGAAAATACCCTGTAAAGCAGTAAAAGTGAAATGATAGTGACTAGAGTTTGATTTTTCTTTTTTCAGAATTTGTTTATCTTTTTCTGTAAATGTATTCTGATCTAGTGATTCAGCCAACTCTATATGTCTTACCTATGTTGATTATTTCAGCTTTTTGTCCTGTTGCATTACAGCTTTTTATTAAATGTCTCTGATATCATTATAGTTTTGTTACAAGCTTATTGTAACTGAGTCTAATTACTGTATTTAGAATCAATAAAGTGGAAACCCTGTAATATCTTATTAAGTCTTGCAACAATGACTGTTAACAGCTCACTTATTGTTGTGAAGGAACACATGGATAAGTTATACTCTAGCTTGAGGTACAATGACATTTAATTTTGCCCAAAGAAAACTAGCCTGATTGTGCTATTAGATACTACCAAATAGCTATTTCTCTACATACTGTATCAATTTTAAAAAGTAGATATAAAATATTGTGAGTACAGGGATAGACAGGCTGATGAATATTGGATGAAAAATCTAGCATGGATATCATTTCCTGAAGTATCTCTTGCAGGAAGTTAGTCTCTGAGATCATATCAGGGCAGGTTTATGTTAGATTTCAGGAAAAGGTTCTTCACCCAGTATCGGTGGAGGGGCATGGAACAGATTGCTCACAGGCCAATTTGGTCGGCAAAATGTCGGTTTATTACAAGAAGAACACTCATTATATACTGCTGCTACACCCAGACGTGTGATTCTTCTTCACACAGCATTGGTTACATAAGAGAAACATACTTTGTTGTCCACTGCTAATTGGACCACAACAGGTGTCCATATGAGCTGAGGGCACATGTTCACCCTCTTGAAACTTCCTTAAAAGTATAAAAAACAAAAGGTTATTTTTAGATACAAAAATACCATTTATAGCTTTACAAAGGATTTATTCAGAGTGTATGAAATGCAACTGGAATTTTAAATACTTCTAATAATTTAGAAAGAAATAGAGTTGTTACAAATCTTTCCTAATAATCATTACTTATGTTTTACCTACAGCTCTCTATTTTGCAGTTGACTGAATAATTCTAATTTGATGTGAATGTATTTAATAGATAAAAATGACAGCAAAATATGAACTGTGATTAATGGGGGATCATTAATTATAGATAAGCATCTAGAAATCTTGAAAAAATAATAAAGAAGAATTTTTAATTTCCTTTATGTGCTTTTTGTTTTTCCTTGTCATATGTAATGCAAGTCATTAGGGATGAAAAGTCACACAATACTGGCTCAGTGACGAGTCAACATGCTCCTAAAACTCCTGAGGATCTTTAGTGTTCCATAAAATGTCCTAGGGTGAAGCATTTAGACAAGATTTTAAAATATTGCATTCCTCTCCCAACAGCAGTGATACTAAGTAAATATACAACCCCCCCCAATGCTTAGTTTATTTACTAAACCTATGCCAAATATACTGTAGACTTCAAACCAAAACAAACCTAAACCAAACCAAAACTCCTGAATGGTACCAAACTTCATTTTGGTATCTACTTGTCCTGAATGAAATTTCAGCAGAGCCAGATCTAATTAAATCTTAATTACCAATATGGTATGAAATGGACAGCTTTGAATCTCCCCAAAAGCTATTACATCTGAATTTCCTTACTTATAACTACATCTATGAACTATGAGTTATTATCAAGCCAATTGTATTACAAAAAACCATAATGATTCCCATCATGAGTTACACATTCAGTCATCTAGTTCTAGGTCCTTCCATCCTTCAGCATTAAGCTATCAGTTATCTATCACTGAATATTTGCTATGAACATTGGATACTAATTTATTATTTAATTTCTATTAAAGGAAACATCGTGGAACAAATAATTGAAAATACATTTTTAACTTCTAGTAAGTTCTAAAGACATAAAAAGCAGACTGGAAAAGACTTTATTAGGAATTGGCAATTTCTTATTAAGATTGAATTACAGTAGAACTGTTTGTCTCCATGCTCTAACTTGTTCTTTTTTGGTTTCACTTATGAAGTCCCAAATATTGATGAATCTGCCTGAGGAAAGGAGATTACAGTTACTATTCTTGCAACATGCAAATTAATGCACTTAAAAATCTTGATGAAATGAAGATTTAGCCACATTAATTCTGTGTGTGTGGATGATACCACTATGACTAGGATTATAATGAGCCTAGGAAAAGACAGTAATAAGTTCTGCTTTCTTTCATATGAAATGTCATTTCAATTAAAAAAAAAATGCAACTATATATAATATACACTTAAATAAATATAAAAATAAAATTAATTGTTACAATTATTTTTCATTAAAAAGCAGTTCTGAAAACAGTCCATATACAAATCACTAATTCTATTAGTTTAATTAAAAATGTACAGGTATGAATTTCTGAAAACAGGAACAAACCTGTATTTCCCCTGTATATTCATAAAAGCACTACTTATACTAGTTATGATGTTGTGATGTATATATATTAAGAATCTACTTTCTGAGTTTCAGTTTCCATCTCAGCTCATAATGAGCTGGAATATTTACATAATTTGCACCTCATATGGAAGGCATCTGAAAGTATTTAAATTATTTATCATTATCTTCCTATAAGCAGGTAGAATGGACATTGCCAGCAAACAGTGTGAACAACATTAAGTGTGAAGGTGCTGATACTAAAAATGGAAAATCTGTAATAGAGCAATATTTGGGAACCTTTTCGAAAGAGAAAAAAAAAAGAGAGGGGGAAAAAAAGGAAGAAAAATGAAACAGCAAAAGGGTAGCAGAAAAAAAAAAAAGCAAGAGAATTGAAGATACCATCCAATCAGTTTATGCATTAACAGCTATATGGCATTAACCTAGAACTGTTACCTCCAATTTCCTCACAGGCTAGCATGTACTGCTTCATAACTGGTCAAGATAATTTGGCCTGTATTTGTTCTACTTCCCTCCACAGAACTTGGGCTCTGGTGGATAATTTAACAACTACTTGAGGTCCTGCTTTTACTAATATGAGAATTTAACCAGGTTTCAGGTTTCCTCAAGGAAAATACGAAAATGTTTATATTTTATCAGAATTTTAATAGCTAAAAAATGAAAGGCGATGGGATTCCAGTAAGCAGCAGAAGCCCACACTTGTGTAGATGTATAGTTCTTGTTTCAGTAATGAAACATTTTTTTTGTTGTGCATTGGTAGTAATTTAGTCCTTCATAGATGTAATTTGAACCAACTAAAATGCCAGAAAATTTAGCAGAAATCATTCTTCCTCCCCCCTTAAAAACAAAGCAAAGTAAAGATTTCAATAGAGTTATAGTATTTTGCTAACTATTTTTAATGCATCAGTGAATTACAAGTATCATAAAATGATTTGTATTATCTTGAACTCTGGTGCAAACTTGTCTGCAAGATCCTTGATCCTAGGCTTTTTTATAATTATTGTTAATTCTGTCCTGATTTCCCTTAGAAGTTTTCCACGCTCAATCTTTCACTCCTTTATGAGTTTATTTCTGTTGATATTACATAACTGTGTCTGGAAGCCTGTTCTAGGTTCATTGGTTTAGATAGATTCATTTAGCATCAAATTACAAAGCTGGGTTTTTTTTTTTGATACTGTGCTGAATTTTTTGGGGTCACACTGACTGAATTGCATTTGGATACTTTTAAAATAAGTCAGGAATACTTTTGCAATATTTATTTTCTTAATCTGATTCTAAGCTCAATCTAAATCCCTTTGAAAATAGTGGCTAAATTCTCATTTACTCGATTTGGTAAAGAATTGGGCCTGACACTCCATATAGACATATTTTAGGTGGTACATCCTGGTGCATTAAAAAGTATATGCTGCCTTTGGGCTGTTTGAAATACTTGCAGAGCAGTCACACTCCTTAGTTTCACTCTTTCTAAAAACATACATAGATACCAACACTAAACATTTAGTTTCTACAATTTCAGTTGGGCACTGCTCTTCAAATACATATAAGGACATATTTTCTAACCTGTATGACCAATATTTATGTTTCTATACATGATATTCCTAGATTTTGTGAACCAATAGAAATTACAGGAACAAACTATGCATTGTAATATTGGTATTACCCTATTGGCATTGAAATACACTGATTCTCTCTGAGAGAGCTGGCACTATTCAAGAGAAGGCTTAAGGGGATCTTATCACTGTGTATAAGTACCTGATGGGAGGGAATAAAGAAATGGTAACCAGACTGCTCTCAGTAGTGCCCACTGATGAGACAAGAGGCAATGGGCACAAATTAAAAAGGATGAAATTCTATCTGAACTTAGGAAAAAATCCTTTTTTACTGTGAAAGTGACCAACTGTAATAGGTTTTAGAGAGATACTGTAAAGATATTCAGAATGAAACAGGTCATGATCCTGAGCAACCTGATTAACTTTGCTTGTGCTTCTGTACAAGCATTCTGTAATTCTCTGATTTTCTGATTTTGTAGTTCTTTGACTGCACTCATGGATTTTAATTATCTGAGGGAGAAGCATGGGGAGAGGGAGAATTTTTTTCATGTATCCTGTAAGAGTGTTTTGATCACTGATGTTTTCAGAGTATCACTTGCTTTTCCTATGGCTATATTTACGCAATAATAAAAGTGCTAACTCTAATAGCATATATTTGCAGATGATTTAACAATGATTCCAAAATGCATGACTATTAGGTCTTGGCTGGGTGACTATGAGATAAACTCCAACAGAATTAAAATTAGGATGCATTTGGCCATAAACTTAAGGCGTCAGGGTAACTGAAAATAGTAAATTGATATACCAGTATAGCTGGTATCCAAAATTTAGTTACCAAAATAATCAGTCAGTTTAACAGCAGCTGCATAAGACTTTTCAGAATATCAGTTTGTATTTAGATTGCTATATTGCACCTGTGAACTTTGTGATATATTTATTTAGTTTTCATTTATGCACCAAATTTCCTACATTGTCAATAATGAACAACACAGAAGTTAATTGTATTTAATTGTTTGTACATTTCTAATATGTTTGCAATAAAAAAGTTGTAGTAATAAAAAATGAAAGAGAAGTAGCATCCAGATCTAATTCACCTCATCGCCCCAGTTTAGAACATCTATAGTAACCCTTAGTAGCAAATGACTGTTTAAATTTCTCTTGAAGTCCTCCAAAGGTGAAGATTTAATGCACTACCTTGGCAAATTAAATGAATTTGATACTTAACTCTGACAGTTAATCTAAATCTTTGTCATAATAGTGAACATGGACAACACCTGTCTGGTGTTCTATGTTATGTGTTTAAATCTCCAGCCTTCTTGTCTTTCAACAGTACAATCTGACATCTTTTCACCTTGCCTTGAAGTCATATTTTCTAAAAATGAAACTATTTACATGCTTCCTCTGTATAATAAATCCATGTTTTTTCCCTGAAACATGGTAATAATCTTGGATATTTTCCCTGTTAAGATCTTACTGAGGATTCACAAAATGTCAAAATTACTCATTGTTTTAGACACAACTGTCCTATTAATTTTCTCTTGTATTTTTAATGTAAATTTATGTTTATCGAATTTATACATTTACGTAAAATGTATATATTTGTTCCAGATACTTTGATAACAGATTTTCCAGGAAATTCAAGCAAATTATTTCAGTCCCATTTTGAAAACTGGTATTCATTGTAAAATTAAATTACTCTTAAAATAAAAAATCAGAAAAAATGACTCAGTCAGAATAGATTAGGACCCTATTTTCATAACTGTTTCAACTTTTTTTCAAAGTAGTATTAGTACTTAGCAGAAGGATACAAAAGAAAACATTTTCTTCTTTTTTTTTTGCTTTAATTTTTGAAATACATCATCCTAATAGATCACCTCTAATAAAAATATTGTACAATTTTCACTTTCCTTTAAAAATATGGAAGTAACAGTGTATAATCTATATCACTTAAGAATTTGAATTCAGACAAGATTAAAGGATAGACAAGATGTAAACTGTTATTATTATTGTTATTATTTTCAATGCGAAAAAATAGAAATGCATGAAAACCTACCTTGAATTTCAAGAATAGATATATTATGCAGACCAGAACACCTTAAAAATATTTCAGAATTTGCAAACCATGTTTTCAGAAGATAGAGTATGAGTCGTTTATATGGAAATAAATCTGTTATCAATCATTCCTTTATTGTCCTATACTTCTGTTCCTATCTGTTTCCTGTCAACATTAGCAGTCTCTTGTTTTCAAACAGTGTCTCTTTCTGCCAAGATCTAGAGACTCATACAGAGCTTACATCTGGGTAATTCAAATTCTGTAATGATTAATCCATTATGGTTTGCTGTAGTTTCATTTTGATTCTAAATTTATTTACAGTCTTAATTTGAAATGTTTAGTCAGAATATCAGGCATATTTTCCTTTTGAATTTGCATTTTTTGAGCATGTATATTCAAATTTCTTCCACATCACAAGTGCCAACATTAGTATCCCTCTAACAAACAGAATATATCAATTTTTCAACTGTATTAAAATCTAAAGTGTTTTCATGGCTAAATTTTATTACTAAAAAAAATTACAAAACAAGAGTTTCAGAGTCATGTTATGCTCTCCCCTAATTGATTCTTCTTTAGTGATTCTATTTGTCTTAATAATAAACTTCCTTTCATACTTCTAAACAGTAAACCTTGAAAGATGTCTACTTAGAAATAATTCTAAATACTAGTGGTGCCTTTAATTAAGAAAGTGTTACTTGTCATTTTAAAGTAAACTCTGCGAAAATGCTAGAAGAGGTTTTCTCATATGTTATGTAACAATATACATTGATTACAATCCTTCATCCTGCTTCAGGAATGCCATCCATGAATTTAAAATATATCTGATCTGTGTTGAAGAGAGGTGAACAGCTCCCCACCCAGCCCACCCAAGTCCAGGCTTTCTTTTCTTAAATCACTCTTTAAATGTAATTTATTTTGCAAAAATATTGCTATTTACTTTCTATGGGTTTTTTAAAGTATTTCTTTCAATTCTGACATCTCTACATTAATAAATTGCCAAACTGCAAACCCATGTTTCAGGACTACAGGAGGTAAATTAGGAGAATTTTGAACTGTGAACTACTGTTTCTGTGTGTACCTTTACAGTGCTGTGTAAAGAAGGTATAATTATTCTTTTGAGAAGGAATATTTTTTGGGGAAATAAGTTCATATAAAGAATACTGTCAAACAATGCCAATGGCTCAAAAGAAAAAGATGTAAAATAAATAATTCCTTAATTAGCCAGGATACTGTAGGGATTGAAGATGGTTCCTACTTTATCTCCATCTGGATTACAAATTGCTTAAAATCACTTCACATGTTCACGGTTGGCAATATATCTTTGAAAAATCTTAACTTTCATAAGATAACAAATTTTTTAAAAAATATTCTTTATCAATCTTTATAGTTTCGGTTTTCCAGAAAACATGTAAGGAGTTCAGCCTCTTCGAGATCTACCATTTTTACCTCTGCTGGAATCAAGCTAAACTTGACTTTGGCTTACTTCAGGGTCTTGGATTCTCAGAAATACTGATAGTTTCTTGATGCAAAGTTCTATGAAACACAACATTTTCAGTTTCAGATCTCAAAATTTTGAGTCCTATGAATTTTTCCCAGCATTTCCACCATTATTTCTCCCAGTTGCATGTCTTGTGCTAGTCTGATGTGTATACATGCATGGTTTGGTTTGAAACAAGGCCTGAAAATGAATTTACTGTGTTCAAAATGTTTGTACTAATTCAAATGCATATATCTTGCATGGCTGATCTGCATGTGTGGAAGAAAATCTGATTTGTTGGACTTCCTACAAATATATGAAGGAATCTGCATTGCATGCAATATAAAGTGCCCAGTCCGTGAGCCCATTAAGTTTTCAGTACCATCTTGGATATTGAAATCATCTTGTCCTTTTTCTTCTCAACCCTTTGTTTCTCAAGGCTGATAAACTGACTTAATGAGCTCAGCCTTCTAAAATTATCAGCTGTAAGCCCATAGGACTAAATTTTACAGATGAACAGTTCTGGCCTTTTCCAGGAAAAGTGTTTATTTAATGTTCATAATTAAGTGGACCATTTGTGTCAACACTTTTTAGGGACTAGTCTTCCACCTTTTGGTTTTTGTCCTTTTTTTAAAGGCTAAGGCAAGGATATCATGGTGTTTTCCTTCTATTTCATTTGCTCAAAGTTACTCTAAGGCAATCATTGCTTCATTACCCACCAGCCATTCTTTGTAATGACTTATATTCCTTTTTCTAGCTGTTTTTTGGTTTTTTTCAGATCTGTTTGTTCAAATAAGTTGTACACTATAGTTTGTATTCTCTGACTGAGCAAAAAGAAAATACCTCTAATATTTCTAATGATATTACTTGCACATGAGACAAATTTGGTTTCTCTGATAATCTGTGCACATACACCTCGGTTGCTATGAATATCTATAGAAAAGAGAGAAAAAGCATGAAGCTAGCCAAAAATGTATTTTTTAAAGAGTCAACAAATATTCGTATTTATTTAGGATTATTCTGTCACGCCAGCTTTCCAATAATCTAATATCATACTAGTCCTTCCACTGATTCCAGCTGACATTGTTCAAAATAATTTCTAACACCGATATCCAACCCACTTCAGCCTGTTGAGCCAATAATGTGCTAGTATGAATAAGAATTAATTCATTTTCATGTTTTGTGATTGTGACTTAAATATTCAGCATAAAGATATAAAAAGACACAAAAGGACACAAACTTACATCTGTTAGCAAATCCTTTGTTACTTATTTTTGGAACCACCATTCTTATGAGTATTTCTTTCAAAAATGCCAGTTTGGAAAAAAATAGTAGATTCTTTGTCATTTAAATTTAATGATCTTTAGAATTCTGTGAATTTGAGATTCTTTTTGTTATTTTTTGTTATCTTGTCTTCTGGGTTTGAATTAAGCAGCTGGGTGGGGTTGTTTTTTTCTTTGGGTTTTTCTAACACACATTTTTCAATTAAGTATGACACTGTGATATTAGGTATTAGAATGATCTCTTATTGAATCAGTGTGTAGGAAGAGCTGATAACATATTTCACCATTTGTTACTTTTTTGAATATTTATTCTTATAGCAAAAGCTAACTTCAATGGAGATTTGCACCATTTAGAGTTTAGAGAAGGATGATTATAACAAAAATGTGTTTCTTAAGAGATGAATGCTGTATGTTGGGGAAAAAATAGTAAAGAATCTACTAAATCTGAGTTAAGTGGATAATAAAGCTTACTATCTGGAGAAGTTTTTTTTCTGTTGATGGTGAAGGGATGAGTTTAGAGAATTAGTTATTATCTAACTTTTAATATGTCACTTAGTCTAGATATTTCATCCTTTGCTCTGCACAGTTTTTTATCAACTGAATCGGCCATAATGAAGAGTCACTGGGACACAGTAAATTAACCTTAATGGATAGCCTGGATAACAGCAGCTTTCCAGCAGTGACTTCTTCGAAAGGACTTAATCAGACCAGGAAACAAATTACATTTGACATTGTTAAGATGTGTTATGTCATTCACTGTTGTTACCCAAAAAGCAAGATTAAAGGTAGCCCAGTTTCATCTGTACTTTTGCAATATTGTATCGAACCGAACTTATTACAATATTATGGAAAAAATCAAAACCAAACAAAGAACCACAAAAAATCTTACAACTTTCTACAGAAAGTACAATTTTCATAACATTTCACCATTTTTATTCTAAGTTCCCAATATTGTTAGATTGTTGGATATATCACTTTGCTTGTCATTGTTACTACACTGGATCATTGAATTGGAGGAGGGCTCTCAATAGCAAAAGAACATTCTAAATGTTATATTATTTAATAATGACAGATTATTTCATGTGAAACATGCGAAACTGCTGTCAACTGATCTTCTAGGATATTAAGCTGCATTATCTCACACAAAGCAGACTTCTTATAAAAGCAGCAAGGCGAATCTAGTGGGTAGTTGTCAGGAGATAATCACCCCCCTTGGGAATTACAGATATTCTGCTAAATCTCATATCTTTTACAGCCTTAGTGATATGATTATATTATGACAAAAATACCCCTGTTGCATTACTTACATTTTTCAGTGAAGGACTACCTGCAATCATCTAGTTGAAATACCTCAAGAGAGCATTTCCTTATGCTATTAAATTTCAACTCTTAAATAACCACGAGAGAATATCCATCATTCAGCTACAGAATTCTAAAAGTTTTTTTTTAAGTTCTGTTACTGGAAAGTATCAAAGTAAGAGGCTTCTGTAAGAATATTTATGTTAACATTACCAAAAAATCAAATGAGACCTATGCATGACATTAACCATAAAAATAATACATATAGTACTGATAACAACAATGTAAAAGAAAAAAAATTAGAAAAAGTATTAGAATCAGAAAAAGCACTAATTTTTTTTTCTGTTTTCAAAGCACTAATTATGTATTAACTAATTCCAAGATCAACGCTAGCCATGCCTCTGAGCTGAGTAGAACACAGTGACAAAAAAACTGAATTGTGGCATTGTGATATCTTTTTTTGACCATAGCTAGCTACACAGTATCCTTCATCCTGCAGTAATTTTAATTAAATTTAACCTTAAAAAAACCATGTATGAATTTGGCTTAATATATTTAAATAATATATTTATGAAAATTGTGGCATAATTTAGTTATTTCTTACTTCAGCAGCCAAACAGAACTTGGAAGAGTGGGAAAGGAGACTTTTTACTCTCTTTGTGGAAATGAAACACTGTTTTCTTCATTTTGCTTCTATACAACAGTATTTTAAACTTAAAGAGCGTGTTTCTTTTGGGTATCTGTGAAACAACACATGGAAGAAAGTTTTCGAAATGAAGGTTACCAGTGGAGGAATAGACATCATCTATTCCACAGCCCATGGGGCACAGCAGCTAACCTCAAGGGCCTGAACCCACATTCCCTTTTTCCAAGAGTCAGGACTGAACTCTAAGACTACATGTTATTGTGGCCTTGCTTCACAGTGTCCGTATGTCCAATTTTAATAATGAGTACCAGTTAAAAACATCTAAACTGGCTTTTAAAAAAACTATCTTTTGCATCAGAGTTATGTGATAGTATAATGCTACAGGCAAGAAAATTTGTCTGCTTATTGAAACATCTAAGACAAATTAGGAGTACAGACAGAATATTAAACAAAAAAAATTGAGCTAAACCTTGTTGGTCAAGGTATCTCATTGTGGTATTGAATTCAAAATGGTATAGACATGTCTTTAATATCAACTAAAAGTTTACTTGTATTTTTACATAAAGAGGCATTCCAACTAAAAGGAAATGTATTTACCATATAGTTTTGAGATTAGAACAGACTTTCTAATCAGAGTTGAAAGTCCGGGTTAAATTTAGGTAAGATAAGAACCATAGGCATTAAGGCAAATTTGTCTAAAAAGAAATACATCATTGTGAAACTAGATTTCTAGGATCACATGCATTCCATTATATTTACTAGAAAAACAGTGGAGAATTAATGTTTCATTCAGTTCCTTATGATTTGCTTTTCAGAGATGGTACCAAGGAAGTTAATCTGTGTTGTTTACATCACCGGAGAATATCTCACAAATACCTGAAAGGACCGTGAGTGCAATAATGGGCTTTAATGTCTGGGGGCCTCCCCCACCCTGCCCATGACTCAGGACACCATTTTAGTGCCCAGGACCCTCTGCCACTGCCCCGGCGATGCTGCAGCAGGGCCGGTCTCTAGTTCCCCACAGCCATGCCAAGACATGGACCTTGCCAAGCTAGGCCCACTCACATTCCCACATCCCAACACAACCTCTGCTCAACCCTGAAGACCCAACCATGGGGCGATGTCTTGTCCTGGCCTTGTCCTGGTCACATCCTCACAGATACGACTCATGACCTGGGCTGGGGACTTCTAGTCAAGTGCCTCAGCTCAGAGAAAGGACAGCTATAACAGGTTGCTCAGCACAATATCCAAACAAGTTTTGAATATTACCAAGTATGGAGGCTTCACAATCACTCTAGGCAATTTCTTCCAGTACTTGACCATACTCACAGTGAAAAAGTGTTTTATTGTTCCACTGTACAACAATTTTATCTTGTCTTGTTAGTGAGCGCCAGTGAGAAGGGTCTGGTTGCATCTCTTTTAATGATCAGATTTTTGCACACATTTATAAGATCCCCTGGTACCTTCTCCTGAATAACCACATTTGTTTCAGCCACTCCCCTTATATTGGATAATACAGCTATTTAATCATCTTAATGACACTGAAGTCTGGTCTTAAGGCAAGTGTTTATGGGGTTGTAACAGGTATCTGAATATATTCAGAAGTTTTAATTCCAAATTTGCTCATGAAAATTACAGGATTCTGGATTACATCCATTTTGATGAGCAAGTTTAATTCAGCATTAAGACCCAGAACTGCTTAAAAAAAAACCACATCCAAATGGTGGAGCAGTTTTTCCCATTAAATATTTGTACAGTATTTCGAACAGGATCTAATCTTCTTCAGGAATCTACAAAGCAATTGTCAGTAAACCTTATAAATTGATCAATATCTTGCCACTTCAGTTTTTGTGCTTCCTGTCCATATATCTGATAAAGAACTTGATTTTGGATTAGCAGCAAAATTCAACCATCACAGAAAGCCTGAGTAATTGTTTCTTTCTTGAAAATTGTGGGATTGGCAAGAAATTTACCTTTACAGTTTGTAATCAGGATTCTATCATTTTCTTTATCCAGCGCTTCTATTCCAGTCTGTTGTAATAAACAGATCCTCAGATTATAAAATCTTAAGGAGACAGTGATTATCTAGCTTGACTCAGCATAACACAAGTCACAGAATAATTCTTTGAATTAACCTGATTCTACACTAGAAAAACATTTCCAGTAGAGCACACATTTTAGTGACGAACTCTCCACCATGCCTTGCGAGTACAGCAGATTATTATCACCAGCATTAAAATTATATTCTGTATTTCTGATATAAATGAATATTTTGCCAGCATTCAGGCACAAGACCTTATTATACCTCAGCCTGTTAGTCTCAAATGGTAGGATACTGGTTACAGAATGTTTATTCCAGATCTGTGTAGCTCAAGCAGAGTCTCAGGTTTGAAAATGATGGTGTGATCAATTCTCATTGTAACTTTACTTATACTTGCTATTCTCTTTTTTGGAATTTTTGGAGTATTTTAGACCAATTGCCACAATATTGGTCAGACTATATTCTTAGTTGGAATGTATGACTAAACATCTGGTCTCAATAAATGGTATTCATCACAGGCTAACACTAGCACAGGACAAGAATCAGGACTAGAATTAATCCCTGTTATACACATGCTGCCATTATCTATGGATAATCCTAAATTTGAAACTAGTGGTGAGTCAGTTTTCACTCCATTTAGTATTTACAACACTGATACATGCCTTAAAGTATCTGCTTTCACTACATTCTCACTATTATTTATATTAAATTCTCATAGTATCTCATTTTAAAAGATAAGTCTGTTATCCATACACCAACCTGAGCTGTCATTTTTTGAAGTCATCTTGATTTCAGCTTTCAAACTATTTTTTAAGTCCTCTCTAAAACTTCCCGATAGGAAACTGGTTTTGTTCTGACTGTGGATATGGAAGAATCACAGTTGCTTACACTGAAATATTAACAACAAATCGTTTTTCAGCTTTCTCATTTAACATTCTCTAAGCAACTTCAGGATGAATGGGAAGGTACTTTGGCTGTCATTCTTTTATTTTGAGGTACTTCAGTGAGAAAATTAAGGTTTGAAGATTTACTCTTAAGAAACTAAAATAGAAGTTACTTGTCTGAGTCCTTCATAAACCCCTTTGTAAATCAGCTCTTACAGCAATCATATCAAGAGCACACGATGATATCCACTGCTACCGGTTTAATGGGAGGCACAGCTTTAAAGAGTTATAGTAGGCATAGCACCTCTGAATTTATCATTCTAAAGGGATTTGCATGGAACACTTAAACTATCATAGGACACAGATCAGACTGTAACGAGTAGCTTTTTTGCTTCATAGACACTTTCCAGTCGTCTTTTTACGATGGAATTTTCATAACAGAAACATGATCAGAAACAAACTCATACTTTATTTGCACAATTCAGTGTACTCCATTTTAAAAGAACAGTACAACCCTTTTGGAGTGAAGATCAGGACAATAGTAAAAGTGCTTATGTAGCTTTCCACTCAGAACTTGTGTGAAAACAAATGCAGTAGCCAAGTTTCATGCGTTTTAAATTTATACTGTCTCTGTATCTTTACTACTCTTATTTCAATGTTCTCTGGGTATTGAGGAAGACTGTTCCAACTCCAGACAAACCAATTTTGCAGCATTATTAATTTATAAAACTCTGCAGCTTTTAACACCACATATAATTTAATTCAGTTGCTATAGAAATTATTCTGCCTTATAGTCTAGTTACCTAGAGTGCACCCCCTATAGGGAGAGTGCAATAAGTAAGTCTTGTTTATTGTGAGTTAAATTAAACCTTTGTTGTTACTGATTAAATCATTATCTGATTAATTTGTCAGGTATGGAACACAATAAAAAACTAATTGCTTTAATCTTCACAATCAAAGATGTGCCTTGTGAGCGGCAACACAGAATCCTTCTTGAACAACTGGAGCCTTTCTACTCGCTCATCATTTAGTTTCCCATTGTAACAGTGAACTGCTTTTGAGGTAGGGGATATTGCTTTTATCCACAGATTGGATTTGTATGTGATCAATTTAATAGAGAGAATGAAAGGATTTGTTCTTAAATTAATATAATACTTCCATGTTATAAAGTAACAGCAGGAAAGAAAATGTTTTTCATCACCAGGAAATGTGTTTAAGGAAACTAGTGGGACAGTTTTTACACTGTATTAAATTTCAACTGGTAGTAAAAAATGAATCAAACAAGATAAATAAATTTCACTATCTAGTTTATTGCTTCATTAGAAGAATTTTACTTACATGTTTACTTGAAGAAAAGGTATATATTCTATATCTCAGATATATCGGGGGGGGTTAATGCTCTGCTGTTATTTGCAGTATGAACTTAATTACCAAATAAATATTTGATTCAGACACTAAGGGTGAATGTATTATCAGTTTATTTTAGGACATGGCATATTATTCTTAGGAAACTTGTACAAGGTATGAATATTGGAAGTACCTGAAATCCAGATTTAACAAAAAGACAATACTATTTTCTGAAAGGTAATTATAGTTTGACTATTAGAAAACAGCACAGTGCAATGTTTTATTTTACCAAGTAAAGTCCGATATTGTGTACTATGTATTCTATAGGTAATACATTGCATTTTCTACTCTTCAGTAAACTTAATTATGCCATTCCACTACATATTAATGAGGAAAAGCATATGTGTGGCTGTGGGAGAGTCAGTTTATCAGATTATCACCTTGACATACTTGACCATAGGTACACTTTAGGGTCAAGGATATATTCTGGATTTTCACAGTACGATCTTAAAAATTGCAACAATCAATTCCAGCATTTATTAAGACAAAATTGCAACTAGTCACTCAGTCACAGCAAATAAATCTACAAGCAGTGGCAACTTAAAGGAAAATTACATTATAAGGTGCATGCATTAGAATACTTCAAAAGCTAGAACTATGAATTCTAGCTTGAGCAGAGGTTATGTTTTCATTTCATAAGATCTCAATTTGGCAAAACCAGTATGGTACCTAAAGCTCATACTAAGAACTCTAATTTACAGTTTAGTCTCTTTTTCAAGAATATGCTCTTCATATTTGAAATCTTATAACCTTAATAATAGATTCCTATGAAGAAATCATTTGTGTTGATATTTCTTCAGAATCAAAAATGAATTTATCATAACTTTTCATGGCATATGTAGCATCTTACATGCATTTTATTTGCAAGCTTTTCAGATTAAGGGTTGGCTAAATGCCATGACTAGATATTGTAGTTTACCCTGGTAGGCAGCACAGCCCCATGCATCCACTTATTCATTCCAATCCAGTGATATGAGAGAGATAGTCAAAAGGCTAAGTGAGAAACAACTCTTGGGTTCAGATAAAGACAGTTTGGTAGGTAAAGCAAAAGCCAAAAATCAAAACAAGGAATTAATTCACCACTTCCCATGGGCAGGCAGGTGTTCAGCCATTTCCAGGAGAGCAGGGATCCATCACACATAATGGTGATGTGGGAAGACAAATGCGATAACTCTGAAGGTCTCCCCCTTCCTTCTTCTTCCCCCACTTTTATATGTTGAGTATATCACCATAAAGTATGGGATATCTTTTTGGTCAGTTGGGGTCAGCTGTCCAGCTGTATCCCCTCCCAATCTCCTGAGAAATTCCAGCCTCCTCGCTGGTGCGGTAGAGCGAGAAGCAAAAAAGGTTTTGATCCTGTGTCAGCACCTCTCAGCAATAATGAAAACATCTCTATGTTATCAAGGCTCTTTTTCAGGACAAATTCAAAACAGAACACCACACGTGCTACTGTGAAGAAATTAACTCTATCCCAGTCAAACCCAGTGCACTAAAGAACCAGAAAAGATTGATTTTAAAGTATATTTGAAATTTTGTTGTCTGTTCTTTTACCTCTAAAGAACACACCTCTTAAATAAAATTTTTTAAAAAAGAAAATAATTGCATGATACAACTTATTTTGTACTGTGTAACAGTTAGGTTATGTAAAATGCATTTGGCAGTGGACATTAGACTTGACTAAAAAGATAAAAGTAAGATTTCTGACCTGAGATTCCAAATATCAACTTCGCTGATTACTTCAGGCTCTCTTATATCATGGAATTTTGTGTGTATTTTTCTATAAAACTATAGCATAAATCCAATCACATCAATATTAGTAATAGAGATTATAGTGAAATCAGACTGAAACAATAGATGAAATTAGAAGTAGGAGACCTTAAGAGTCCAGAAGAATGGAAGAAGTTTGCTTATGACAAAACATATTTGACACAAAGAATGATACATACTATACTGAATAATAGCAACAATGAAAATAATAACAATAATGGCTAAAAGCAAAGTGAACGTGACACAACTTGGCATAATTTAATTCTTAACTGTAACATACTATGCAAAATAAAATGCAAATTTCTTCTTAACAGTAAAATATAAAGATATTTTTGCTTAAAAACTGGTTTGGTTTGCATTATTTTCTGCTCTGCAAATACTAGGGGTCTTTTCTGCATAATGTAAGATCTACTCTTGAAACTTCTGTTCTTCAAAGAGCACTTTAGCTGTGTGATGAACAATCAGCATTCCTCTAGTATTCTCATCAAACCTTAAGGATTTTGTTATACTGTCACTATTCTGATTTTTCAGTGTCCTCCAGTTTTGTACCAAGTTCACCAAAACACACTTTGTGGAAATGTTTTACAGATTTTGAAAGCTATAATTTCAAAAATGCATCCCACAATACAGCTAAAACACTGACATTAGACTTTTATTATACTTTCCATGTGAGTCAATTTATAGCTCAACAGAGTATTAATTCTGTTTTTCTTTCTCTAAAAAATACATTCTGCAAAATGCACTGGAGTAAATTACACATGAACTTTTTACTATTTGTTCAGATTGATTTTAAAAACACAAGGAAATATGAAAATGCAAATGAAATAAGCTGCCGGGCACTGATAAGTGACTCAGAGCAACTTCAAACATTTCTATTAAAGTAAAACACTGTACTGTTCTCACTGTTGACATGCGTTATCTGTTCAGCCACTGCAACATGGTACCCTTTTTGTTCCACGGCATGTAGTACCAGCCTGTAGATGTTTTCTTGGTAGTAACAATAGAAACCAGGAGCTAAAAGTTGCCCTAGCAAGCAGCTGTGTTATCTTCTGATAGTGCAGAAGTGTTATACATACTCACTATGACAATGAGCATTTGGTGTTTTTCAAATTGCTCTGTGCATTATATTATTCTATATTTACTAATTAGAGATTGGTGCCCAAAAATGACCAATACAAACCTTGAGGGACAAAAACACAGAAAGAAATTGTAAATTAATGATATAAACTGAAACAGACAACAAATTATGAAGATTTTAACACTTTTCAGTGTATTCAGCTAAAACGAAACAAACGAATAAATAAAATTCGACCTACATTTCCTTTGTAAAAAATTATTGTATTATGCTGAATGTTGAAGTAACAGCTCTTCTGCTGTATAATCCAAACCCACTGACAAATAAGAAAAATGAACATTATGAATACGGAAGTCCTGTAGAAGCCTTATGCAGTATTACTGGAAGGTCAGCTTATTGAAGGTCCCTTTCTGAATACCACAGTTCTTACATTTCCAGAAGTTCTTCTGTCTGGTTTCCAACAAGTTTGCTGTCACTTTCCTGACAGTTAAGAGTGTCCACCACATGATTGTTGAGATGTTGAGTTTGGGGTTAGGAATTAAAAATAATATATAAACTGTTAATGAGGCACTGTATTCATGCTTTACAGTGTCTTGTGATTACAGAAATATAAATTTAATACCTACTTATTTAAAAGGTTTCCTGGTTTATATGGAAATGTATTAATCAGCTTCCAAGCTCAAATACTTGCATTATACACTGAAGATTAGAATGTTAATTTGACTATTTAAAGACAGCAACACTGTTACAGAAAACAGCAATGGAGTTTTTAGATGGAATATGTAAAGTGATATAAATACAGGAATCAAACCCCATAAAGTTTGAAGAGGAACATTCAAGTGTAGGGGCCTGCTTGGACTTTGTTAAGTGGCGAATTTATTCTCTTTCTTGCACAGGAGTAGTTAATCTCAGAGTCTTCAAATGAAGAATCAGAATCAATTCTACTCTTCTAAACTAAAATCAACTCCCACTTGGAAATAAGTTTTGTGTTATGACTACAGTGGCTACAATTATTTTCAGCCTGAGATACTTTTGCAGTTTTCATAAGTACAAAGAAAACCATCTAGCTATTCTGATATAGGCTTGATTATTTCAGCAGTAAATTGAAGTTGAAGGGTAATTGTCATGCTGCTTCTCATTTTCATGGCATATAACTAGCCTTCTCTTTCCTTGTTTCCTTCCCTTTCATTTTCCTATTTTCTTGGTTAATCCTGCGTTCTCTCTCAAACGGTACACCTTAATTTCCAGGAGATCAGTATGTGTATTAGTTAATTTCACTAAAACAGTATTTCATCTAGATTTACTTTTGTTTTTAAACTCACTTCCCTTTCCAGACTCCCTTTTATATCAGTAGCAAGCTTACAAGATCTTACTATAATCCCAATAACCCTAATCTCTTTTTCTTTATTTGCCTTTGAGAGACAGATTTTTTTAAAATTTGTTCAAGGCATGACCCAACCTCCTTGTTGTTGTCACAATCATCATTAAATAACTCCATCACGTTAACTCATGTCAAAACTCATGTCAGCGAGGCAAAGTTCCTAGCAACGGGAAAAAGGGGAACATCACGATAATTTTTAAAAAGAGTAAAAAGGAGGACCTTGGAAACTACGAAAAGTCAGCTTCAACTTGTGAGCAGAAGATCGTGGAACAGATTGTCATGGAAGATACATCAAAACATATGGAAGACAGGGAAGCAGACATAGCAAACATGTCTTCGCCAAGGGCAAATTTTGCCTGACTAATCTAGTGCCCTTTATGATGGAGTAACTGCATCAGTGGGCAAGGGAAGATCTACTGATACTATCTACCTGAACTTCTGTAGGGTCCTTGATAAGGCCTTCCACAACATGCTTCCTTTTAAATTGAAGAGGTATGAATGATGGACAGATTATTTAGATGGATAAGAAATTGGACAGAGAGCTGTGTCCAAGAAGTTACAGTCCTTTTACCTTGCCCAGTGTCCAAGGGAAAATCAGTAACAGGTGGTGTCAATCAGGGACAGGAATAGTATTTGTCTGAACTGGGACAAATACTATTCAATACTTTGGAATCTTAGAATCAAGGAAGGGTTTGGGTTGGAAGGGACCTTTAAAGATCATCTTACTCACCCTCCTTGCCATGAGCACAGACATTTTTGACTAGATCAGGCTTCTCAAAGCCCCATCCAACCTGACCTTGAACACTTCCTTTGATGGGGAATTCTATGATTCTGTGATTAATTAAACACAAGTTTCTATCCAATACCATGAAGCTTACTTAGCCAGTGTAAAAAGTGAACATCAGAAGTGAACATTAAATCACTCACAATATTTGCAATCATCTCATTGTAAGTATTGTAATAAAATCATATATACAAATGTGTATTTTAAAAAATTTCTGGACTTCTTTTTGTCTTGATTTAAGCTTTATTTTCTTCTCATATTGTTTCAATGTCCATTGACTGTCATTAATTTATTTGCTCTGAGGAAATCTTCTTGATCATATCAATTTATAAGTAATAGAGACAAAAATGTCAGAGGCAGGTTGAGAAGTGAAATCATTGAAGAAATCAAGATCATATTCAGATTTATAGCTATATCTAAATCTTTGAAAAATCAAAGTATATATTAAACTAATAATGGCACACTTGAGAATGAGAAGTTTTTGAAGGATGTGCTACGTTAGAAACCCAAAGAGGAAGAGGAAAAGAGGAGGATACTCCCCTGACAAAGCAGAATCAATCCCAACTACAGAAGAGATAGGAGAGAGAAGACCTGAAATTATACGAAAAAGATTTGAAGGAAAATTAACTGTCTAAATAATTCATGATTTTAAGGAAGAGTTAGACTAGTGAAGTAAAGATGGTTAGAAAAAACTTATTAGCCATGATCAATCAAGAGAGGAGAAAACAAATAAGAAATGTATTAAGATGGAGTTGTAGAAGAAGTAGTAATTTCAGGTAATAAATAAAAGTCACGTATAAATGAACAAGATTATGAGGTGTTTTGTAAGGACTGATAAGACTTATCTATAAAACACATCTACTGCTTACTGTTAGCTACTTTGCTTCTTAATAGGTTTAGAATGATAAAGTAAGGGAAATGATAGATATGTTCGTACTGCAAATGGTTATGGAATAAGCTTACTTCTGAATAAAGAAAACTATGGGGTGCTGTTAAAATTCAGTAGTTAATATATTGATTTTTAAACAGTGAATGGTAAACAATAATCATCAAACATTAATATTCATACCAAAGCTAGTATTTTTTGTAATATAAATAGTGATACTTAAACAAGCAAGCAAACAAAACCCCCAACAAACTGTGGTAAAATAGAAGTGGTAGATGTTAAACAAAAGCTCCACTGAAGACAACATGATGTTTTTCTAGACTCAATTACTCTTTTTCAGAATAAAATCATTGCTACTAGAACTTATGTTCAATATTTGATGTTAATGAAATTACTTGTATTTGAAAATTAATATTGCTCTTATTAAAAAAAATCAACATTAGCATGCATACCAGATCATCTTTTTCTTGTCAAGTGGTCAGTCCCAGTTTAGAATGACTTTTTGTCAGCCATGATCCTACTGGGTTGAGAAATTATCAACATTTCAATGACTAGAAACATTCCTTTTTTTTCTAATTTAATATTACAGATGAACAACTTATAAACCAAACTTTCTTAATCAATTTAAAACTCTATGTCCCTGACCACTTTGGCTGTTCTTCCCTTCACATACTCCATATTTCTTAGCTGTGGATGCACAGAATTTCAAATTAAATCCCATCTTTCTTTGTATACTGGCACTGATATTTCTCTAGCCCTACCAAAACAGAACATTTTTAAGTTTCCCTCTAGTGGTTTTTCTTATGTTTCTTTGGTGGTCTTTTCATAATCTGTGATTTTCAGATACACTCAGAAGAGAAATCATGACTTCAGTAATACTGGGTGATTTGGCTAACCAACATCATATTTGACAGAATAATTCAAGGTTTCTAGTAAGATCTAGTTAATATTGACAATTGGGTCCAAAGTATGATTCTTCTCATTCTGAACTTACATGACCGTGACCCTGAAAATGTCTCTTTCTTGAGTACTGAAAGAGTCTAAACTAAAATACAGACTACTGTAACAGTCTACATTGCAGATGTCTGAAATAAGATTAATTGAATCTCACTTTTTGATGCAATATATTCTGTTGCTTAATTGGGTAGTTTGGTACTTTTAAATATTACACATTCTTTTGGTGGAATTTTGTTTTAAAAAAAAAGGAGAAATATAGAAGTTTGCAGTATTTTTATTGTGGGTTATTTTCCTACAGCATAGTTGGAGCTAGCCAAATTATTTGATCTTCCTTTCCAAAATCATGTGAACACAGCAGATATGAAATTAACTAAATCAAATCAAACAAATATGACTTATTTTACACTATTTTGATTCCATCCAATTAAGATCCAGGAAGTGCCAAAGCTTAACTTTTCTGATGGATCTTTAATACCTTATACAAATTAACAGTGATTATTCATTATGTTAGTTCTTAGACAAGGTCAAATGTGAATTCTGTGCAAATAGATAACAAAATGTGCAGGACTAGTTGTTTTGAACAAGCCCTTGAATGCAAACAGTGTCTGTTTTGATTATGCATTTCTAATTCAGCTAGAAAATGAAAGAAATATGTGACTTGTAGCTCAAGAAATGTTAACCTTGTTGGTCCTACTTTCATTTTATAGGAAATTGGTAGAAAAATTAATTGTATTTTCCACCATAAGTTTAATAGTGTGGATATCTTAAATTGCTTTGGAATAATGTAATCTTATTACTGTATGTATTTACACATTTAGCAATTATGACATGCCTTTGGGTGTAGTGTGATGAATATATTCTATACCCTTAGTATAAACAGGCCCACAGCAGATTTATGCACCAAGATGTTTTGTTTAAGAGATTATATAATAATTCTGAATAATTTTTTTTAGTATACATGATTTTACTCATGTGAATTGATTTTGCTTTTTCCATAAAGAAAGTAACAGTGGTTATACAGAATAAGATCTTTTCGGCAGATATGTACTCCCATATGACATGTAGTCTTGTTCCATCCATACTTACAAATCAGATTCTGAGAACAAGAGAGAGCTGGTTTGCCTTAGATCTTTTCTGTATATTCTGGATCTTTCTTTGTATGTTTTGGGGAGTACTACCTCCTTTGCAGGAAAGGGTCTAAAAATCTTCTATGGTATTCTCTGAAACGGTGTCCTAGTCTTAGTATGTAACTGACATCTATTGAGAAATAAGTCCAATTATCCATAATTTCAAAGCAGATCCCTATTTATAATGCATGATATAGTCCATCAGGAAAACACTGGATACCTATAAGGAAATCATTGTGGTATGGGTATGTCTCATTGATGGCGATAAGTCATTAAAGTAGGAGAGAGGGGGCACAGTATGAGGAGAACAATCTGGTGAGTCAGTGCTTTTGGAATATTGATAAAAGATTCACTTAAGTATGGAATGCTCAATGTTTTTCTTTAAGCAATCAATTTATTGCATTAACTTCATTTTTCAGTTTTTGCACTGGAGAATGTTTCTTGGATGCTGACAAATTAACAGAAGTTTTTTGAACCTCTTGAAAACAGGAAGCTGAAATATATGATTTAGATCCTGATATTACAGTATTAGGACCTCAGAGTAATTGGCACTTTGTCACATGCACCTTCACACCTTCCTAATGTGGCACACATGTAACAAATATCTGGCTTTTTCCTTCTTTTTAGGCCTGCCCAAATTTTTATTCCGATATGTATTTTTAAACTTAGATTCATGAAAAGCTCATTAGGCTTGTGATAACTTTAAAATACTGCATAGAGGGAAAGGAATCAAGCCTCTTTCTGTTTTATTAATTATACTTAACAGAGGTTTCAAAAATTTTCTCATTCTAGGCAGGTGTTTAAAACAATTAATAATAATAATAATAATAATAAAAATCTTACCATCAGATTTTACCTTGGTATATTCTAATGTATAGTAATGACTCCTGCTCTTCAGAAGACATATTTGGACTCTGGATCTAAGTGCGTATGTAGATACTTTCCTTTGATCTTGAGTTCTACCTCAAGATCCTTAAAACACTGCTACAAAGAGGACTCCAGACAACTTTCTGTAGCTGTTGAACATTTCTTACTGGCTAACTCTCAGAGCCTTCCTATTGCTAGTTTTGTACAGTTGTGACAAACACTTAAAATTTTCTCCATGGATAACTTGGCATTTAACTGTGAAATTTATCTCTAGACAGACATCTAAAAAGTAGTTGTTTTGCTCTCAATATGGAAACAGCTGTATCCTATTTTGCATGTATTCTTTAGGCTTTTATTTGACCTCAAACAAAATCAAGAAGGAAGTTAAGGTCAGATATCTTAATCCTAAAACTCTTTCTCTCACCCTTTTACTACGTAAATTGAACTGGGTTCTGGGAAATAAATAATTTTCATAGCTAACTGGGAGATAAGTTTATCCTCAGTCTTTTTTCCAGACCTAGAATGCTTCTAAAGTAAAAAATTATTCCCAAATGAAATTTGCTTATTTTGCAACAGTGTCACACCATCAGCACTTATTTTGTGTATCATACATGGCTACTGGTAGAACTCACCTCTGCTGTACTGATGCCTACTCAGATGTTCCCCGTTAGTACTTATTCCCATTGAGACATAATGCATTTTAATTTTGTATAAGTTGAATTTCATCTTCCTGATTGCAGATCCCGCACAAATTTGTCAGGACCATTTAGAAGTCTGAGCCTTGTTATCAAACTGACATTTCTTTTGGCTGGATGTCATCAGCAAATTTTAGAAGTTAAACTCACTTTTCTATAATACCATTAATGAAAAACTGACTTTAAGAGAGAGCCTTTTTCCGTTTAAGATGCTTCATAATTGTAAACAAAACCATTGATAACTATAATCAGAGAATCATTTTCCAGCCATCTTGAGTGCCTACAACAACTAGACTTTATTTATGAGATGGTTTTTGGGACAGAGTCAATCATTCTTCTGTGGTTTTGATATGTCACATCTATTCCTACAGTCCATAAAAAAAAGAATAAATCTCCATTCCCTGCCAAACATCATAGACAAATATATACAATTTTCCAGTCCTCTGTGACCCCCATCTATTCTCTTGAGTTCTTAAGAGATACTGAAGTGATCTTAAGTGACCTCCCCTAAGTCCTCTGGCATGCTTGTTGAATTATTTCATTGGTCCCTGAGGAACACAGCAGAGATGCCATACCAAGACCTCCTTTAATGTGATTTTTATATATACATTTTCTTTTTTCCCCTGAACTCCAGCTTGAATCCCTATCTCCTTGTGAAGCTTAACTGTATTATGCACCTTGTCACAGATTACCTTTCATGCTCACCTAATCCAAGAATGCAATGCAACACCCCCATAACTTTTCCAATTTGAAGTAGGTCTGTTTTTTTTTTTCTGTATTAAGCACTTATCACTCTTTTCTTGCTGCTTTTCTGTCTCTCGCTACTCAAAACTGTTTTTTTTCCTCCTGATTTTCCTTGTTTGCATTATTGGTTTGAAATTAGGGGAAAAGAGAAGTAAACAAAATATATATTTCCAACTTAATTTGTTGCCTGAAATAGAAAGTAAAACAAAATCGTTGCTATGTCATTAAGGATCTTCCCTTGAGGTAAAAAGTTGGCTTTGTTTGCTAAGGAGCAGTACACTAGCATATAAAGTAAATGATGGAAGAAATGTTATGCTTCTCTAAGCCTAAAGAAATCAAAGGAGTTTTGAGTGATTTTTCACAATCAGTTTAATTTTCCCTAATTTTTAGCTAATTAATTCTTACTAGTTCATTAGAAAGTGTGCACAATATTTTGAAGATGAATATTCCCATATATGTTCACAGTTCAAGTAATCATTTGGTTAATTAAAATTTTTTCATGTTCTTTATTCTGTTAAATACACACAAAAACCACTATCACTGAATGTCTCTCTAGGTATTTTTTATCAGATAATTCGCTGGAACACTGGAACATCATAATCCTGACTTCTAGACTTGGTTAAACTAGAGGTGTTTGTTTAGTTTGAAATTGTTATATAAATCTCTGTTCCACATTATGAGAAACAAGGGAGTTGTGGATTTTAGTTGGAAATTTTGCAATGTTCTTGAATATTGTTGGGTGTTCTTTTTGTGATAATTTAATGTTTAGTTTGAACATTCAGAATGAAATATAAATATAAGCAAGTTTTAAATTGTTACCTAAATTCTGAGTAAAACAATAAAGTGTGTTTTTGCTTAGTACATGTGTAAGTTTTTTTTATTCTGATGAAGTGATCCAAACTTTTATAAAAACATTAGAAAAATGCATTTGAGAGGAAATAAACAAATTCTATAATTCTTCAGGGCATTCTCTAAGTCCCAGTACAGCAACATAAAGAGGGTCATCGGAAGCTCAAATACGAATAAGATTTTCTCAACACGCTGGATGAACTTTCTTTCTAAAGCACTCAGAATATGAATGTAGTTAATTCACAATAACAATGTGTAAGGCTTAATAAGAATGCAGTGTCAGTAAGTATCTCTTACTAGGAGATTCTCAACTGAGACTGACTGAGGGAATCTGAGTGTGTAATAAAATTTATTCAGGCAAAGAAACAAGGAATTTCTATAACCATTTATAGTGGTTGAAAATCAGCAGGAAAGAACAACTGGTTAAGGTCATTCTTCAGCACACAAAACTGCCAACAATTCCAAATCTCAAAAACAAGTTCTCTTAAAAATGCATGAACTTTACATTTCCAAGTCACTTTCAGTCATTTCTTGAACACTTCCAGGGATGGTCAGTCGACCACCTCCATGGGCGTTGCAATGCTTAACAACCCTTCCAGCAAAGAAATTCTTCCTGATGTCCAACCCAAACTGCCCCTGATACAGTTTGAGGTCATTTCCTCTTGTACTGTCAGTTGTTACTTGGGAAAAGAGACCAACCCCCATGTCTATAAGCATTGAATTTTCTTGCCATGGTTTCTAAACTCTCCTGTGACTCTAAATGCCTGGGTATTCCTATTCATAAAAGGATATAATAGAAGAGTTTCTGTAATAGAGGATCAACTTTTCTAGACCCTCAAAACCAAATTATCAGGTGTTGCAAAATCTAAACATACTCCTTTCTTAAAATAAATAATATAAGGTACTGTACTGCTCCTAAAGATTTGGGGGAAATTTTTTAGGTATTTTGTTTAGTTTGGTATGGGCTTTTTGTTTGGTTTTTTTTTTGGGGAGGGGGGGGTTGGTTTGTTTCTCCAAAATGCAGTATGTATATACACATTAAAGAAGCTCCCCAAATATACACTGTGTTGAAAGGACATTCACAAAAACTAAAACTACTTGATCAGCATTTGAGTGTTACAAAAAGATAAAACCCAGTAATCTAGCAGTTGCAGCTGAAATACAGGTATTGAAGAACAGACAAATTTTCTGGAAAATTGAAATAAATTGAAAACTGTAGATCTGCATGGCAAATGGATGGATGAAACATAAAGAAGGGAAAATATGCATAGTGAAAAGATTTTTAAATTTAGGAGAAGATTTATCAGGCTAGTTTTAGAACCATAATGTTGGACAAAGAAACAGGACAAAGAAGAAGAACTGTCAGATTTAGATATTGATATAATTAATTTTTTTTTATATTACTGGAAACAGACATAGTACTAAAAATGTAACTTAAAAATGCAGATTAAGATATAGTATTAATAATTTTTAAAAATCTGTTTATTCCAGCATTAAGGGAATACTTCAAATAATGTATTTCACTTGTATTTAGTAAACAGAAAAGATATTGTAAAATTATTTGCAGAAAACAAAATATTTTAGAGGTCTGTGACTTGATTCATGTAAAAGGGCAGCCATAGCAAATGTAGGAATGCAACTGTAGTTCTTTAAAAGGGCAAATCTTCATAAATCTTCATAAATTAGATGTTTTAATAAATACCATCTGCATAGTGAAGGCTGACCTTCATTTTGAGGGAGTTTTGCATTTTTGCTGGGGGGAGAAGAGGATTTGTTTTCTCCCATGGCTAAAAAAAATCAGTGCATTTAATCTATTTGAATTTAAGCCTGTGATATATGCTTGCACTACAGATTGTATGCAATAGAAACTATAATGATAAGTATCATAACTGTAGTTAGGAAAAGGATTGGTTAGAAGAGCAGTGAACAAATATAGGGATCGAGAAATACTAACAGTGAAGAAATACTAACATCAAAGATAGGTTTCAAATATATTTGACAATCTTTATTATTATTTTTGTTAATTAATCTGGGGAAAAAAACAGGGATATATTAAAAAATTTTTCTGATGACAAAAGACCAAAGCAATTTAAAATAAAAAGGAGAATAAGAGTATTACAGGGGAAGAATTTCTTGACTTTGTAGTAACTCACATTGTAGAAATGGGATTTAAGAAAGATCTAAAAAAATCAGGATCATTTGGCAATGGATTAATCAAGATCTTTTTCCTGTTTATTGAGAAGAACAAGGAGATATTTGAAGATACTGAAAGACAGGATTATGCATTATCATAATGTTTGTTTGATCTTTTGCATGTGGGCATGGGGAAACTTTGCGTGTACTTCAATCACATCTGACTACAGGTTCCTAATAATTACTGATACAAGGCACTTGTAATCAACAACCAGTTTTTTCTCTCAATGCAGGCTGGAGCATGGAATAATGTATTTCTCCCCACAGCAATTATTAGCTCAGGAAGTACATAGACATGCCTTTTTTTGTTATTGTTGTTGTTTAGAGCTAGCTTGCATTTAGTAGGGCACAATGATACAGAGCGTTTTGGGGTTTTCTGTATCTACCTTTGAAAGATTATGGGTGTTTTTGTCTTTTATAGAACAGCTGTAAATCATCCATATATTGTAGTCATAAAAATATATATGTAGTTCATGGTGCATCAATCAACATTTTCAATAGCAGTGAGAAAACATTAGTGACATTACAGAAGGCATTAAAATATTGCACATAATTTTGATTAACCACATTAAAGAAAGACAAATTCAAACTGGAACAAGGTTTAGATAATTGTCATAGAAATACAGAAGCTATACTGAAGTTGATCAACAGATTTTAGGGCTTCTCACTTCTCACTATAATTTATATCATACTAAAATCATAGGACTGCAAGATTTCAGGTACTATTGTAATTTCAGGTACTATTGTAATTTCAAGTAATGTCTGCTTTGTATCTCTTCTTAGAACTGGTGATCATAGAGAGGTGTAAATATTTCTCATATCAATGATGTTTGATGTCGATATATTATGAACATGGTGGTTTTTTAGAGGTCAATTTAGTATATTCAAATAAATAGAAGTGGATGTTAAAAAATTATGGTTGCTTTCCATGGGGAAAATTCAAAGGCTGTTATAAAGAAATAAAACAAAATATGTTTGGCATTTTTTTACAAAAAGCTGTTTTCCATTTTCAGTTTACATGGTTTTCATTAGTTACAGAAGTTTCATCAAATAAAACCTTTGAGATTTGAAATGAATAGCAATTTTTCCACCATAAGCATCCGAAACAAGGAAGAATGCATCCTATCTGTTTTCAGACCAAGAAAATCAGGGAACTGGCTTTTCAATGAAGATAAAGCTGAAGCAGAACATCAATTGATTCAGAAAGCAGAAAATTCAGTGCCTCCTTTAGAAGGGAAGACGTGCAGTATCGAAGGATGCTAAGACTAGTGTTTGTGCTTGCCTGCAGGTGCAGACAGCAGGAGAGTTCCCTCTGCTGAAGTAATGAATAATTAAACCATGCTTAGAACCTAGCATATGGAGTGGCAGGATGCTCTCAGAATAGCTGTTGGAGGTGACAAAAATGGCATCCTGTTGGCTGTTAATGTGGGGCATGAGTCATGTTGGATCTTAGTTCAAGAGAGCTGAGAGCACCAGAGTTGAGGACTTTATTTTCTGATGCTTATCACAGAGATTCAGAATAGCTAGTGCTACCTTGAGAAAGAGATAGATGATCTATTGTGGTTTTTTTAGCCTCATTTTAATTTTAATAATTTTATATTTTTTCCAGTAAGAATTAAAAACTTAAGATGATAGAAGACAATTTTTTCTACTGTTATATTCATGCTGATGCATGAGGCATATTAAAGCTTGGATAAACATATATATTTTGAACTAGTACACAGGGACTTTATTAAGCAGAATCAATAGCCAAACATCAACTAAGTGCAGCTCATTGCATTGCTTCTCTCATGAACCAGCAACATAATGTCCTGCTGAGCTCTAAAATACAGAACTTGCAATTTCTAGTTAATATTATATGAAACACATATAAGGCAGACATTGACCTATCATTTAACTTTGTCAGTTAACAAATTAGAGGAGTATAAAATTGTATTAAACAGGATATTGGATCATATAATAGGACATGTAAGTACTTCCAGGAACCTTTAAAATTATTAAAACTGAGTGTAGTTTGTGTAGATGTTCTGGAGAACACCTTTTTCTCAGTTCTCTGGCTCAAAGTGATCAGTTCATGATTAAACATACAGACTTAAAACTGAGGGACATTATGACAATCATGTAGCCTGTACTCATACCATTGTTCTTGTATTACTGGAACAATGATAGTTCCCTGAACTTTATACAGATTTCAAGGATTTTCACAACAGAGGTGTGATTTTTACACCAAATTACTGACTGTGTATGGGAGAAATAACTTATTGAGTATGACGGAATATATGTAAAAGTTCGGATTTCTTATAAACTTTGTGTTCAGTGAGAGGAAAGCATATCAGCTACCACTGTAAACAGGTTATTCTCTCACTTTCTCACCTTTGTCCTTGTCTTCGCTCTTTACATTTTTCTCTTTTTTTTAACCTTCTTTTTTTTTCTTATTTTGCGTATCTCTAATGCACAAATGTAAGCTTTTAAAGGCTTCATCAAAAAATATTCTAATAGACATTTGACAATCTGCCATGGGTTAAGGCATGTTTTTGTGATAGACCCTGTCTGTTTTCTGTGCTTGTAAAGAATTTAAATAGCTCCAGTATTCTCCACCTTCACTTTTCTCAATAATTAACAATAAAATAATGTATCTCAACATTTTACATACTTTTGCTTTATTTATGTTGTTGCATTTTACTGTTTTTTTTTATGATGGTGATATTTATCCCCTTTCTTGAAAAGTAGACATGAATCGAATTTCAGCTTCTATTTACTTATTATTGTTTCCACTGGATTCTCATTAAAACTTGACACAAAGAAATAAAATCAACTGGTAATACTGAAGATAGGTTTACAAAATTCTCAAAACAACATACAGAAATGTGTACTAATTAGCTAAATATAATGGCAAAGAGAGGAATTGGTTTACTGCCTGATATATTTCTACTATTGAGGTGATTTTGAATACATTAAGTTAAGCCAAGGGTCAGCTTAATTCTAATTTACAACCTGTGAGATTTGCTTTTAATGTTGAGAAGGATAGACCTGACCCTTAACTTTCAACATGAAATTAAATCTTCATTTGAAGGTTTTATTCTGTGTACAGTCTGGGAATCCTAGGGCCTTAAAGTTCTTCAAAACTCTTAGGATAAGAACTTCTTCCCCCTCCCCCCCAGAAATCCCTAATAACTAGGCATCTTTACTTTTACTGTTTTGTGACTTGTATAAAATTGCAATAACACAGCCAAGGCACAAATTTGTTCCTGAGCCTGAGACTAAGGCTTTATCTTCACAAGTCTAACTTAAATACATTAATTAATATTTTAATTGTTAGCAATTTGTTTATTTGCATGGGATCATAGACAAAACATGTATCTGATTTATAAGTTATAGTGCATTACAGAAACTGATTGTTTAGATATTGAAGGACTGAAATTAATTAATGAGACTAAGTCAGTATTACTGAAATTAATATTGTAACAGGGTACCTGTGTAATTGTAAATTAATATTGTAACTGTGGTGAGATGCTAATAAAACAACTGCTAAAAGGATCATCTCCATCGTACTAGACTTCTCCTAATTTCTATGTGTGTGTATATAGATATATATATATGTAAATATTAATGCACACTATTTTGTTGTTATTTTCATCATATTATCGTACTTCATACTGACAATATTTATCTCAAGTAATCAAAATTCAAAGATACTGACTAGTCAAAAATATGTAACAAGGATGAATCAAGAATTTAGATCAAAGTTTTATTCTGTTATCTTTCCTTCAGTTTGATAATTGGGCCTGATCAACACAATCAGAAAATAGTTATTTATTTATAAACATTTAGTCTAGTAGTATAACTGATTAACTTGACAACCTTTGTTAATAATTCAAAAATTTATGTAATAATTAAGAACAGTAAGGTGTATTTTTAATGATCTATGAAAATAATCACTAACTAGTTATCTAAAAAATACATGTAGTGTACATGTGAAACTCCTTATTCTGATTAGCTATAATAGCATGTTCTCTTCTAAGTCCTTTCACTGAAAATTTCCAAGCTGTTTGTTAGTAAAAACAGATACTAGTTTTGTTCTTCAGTCTCCCAAGCTCAAAAAAATAAATTGTGAAGACTTAAAGTGAATTTGAAAAGCATGTCAGAGAAAACAAAAATGTGAAGTCATATAAAAAAACCCATAAAATCAATGGAAAATCCTTTCTTCTCGTTCCATTTCTTAATACAAATCTGTTTCCTCTGGTAGACCATTTACACATTAATATTTTCCTTACTTTGTTACACTTCTAATGAGAAAGGATGTATTGAGCAATTCTGATAAGAGTAACTTTGCTCAATTTCTTAGATGAAAGGGGTTGAAGTAAGAAAGAGAAAAAGAATGCAAGAAGACACCACACAAAGGATGTAGAGGAGAAAAGAGGAAGGGAAAAGTTTGTCAAAAGCACAATCATTTAACTTTAATCATGACATCTGGTTCAGATTCTGTGCCTGATAATTGGGGAAAAAAAAGTTTGATGTAATTGTGAAAGAGTTAGAGCCATAAATGTTAAAGTCAGAAGAGATCCATATAGCAAGGCCACAAATTCTGGGGGATGAGAGCATTCATCAAGAAGAAAGTAACACAGAGGAATGAGGAGAGACTGTGGTGGATTGACCTCAGCTGGCCACCAAGTGCTCACTAAGCTGCTCTATCACTCCCCGTTGTCAGCATGATGGGAGAAAAGGTTAAAAACTTTTGAGGCAAGATAAAGGCAGTTTAATGAAGAAAAGCAAAGACTGTGTGGAAGTAAAGTAAAGCAGGAAAAAAAGATTTATCCTCTACTTCCCATCAGCAGTTGATGTCCAGACACTTCTTGGGAAGTAGGGCCTCAGTAGGACCTTCTGAAGCAGTTGCTTCAGAAGACAAGTACCTTAATAATGAATGCCCCTCACCCCTCACTTCTTCTTTCTCTGATCTTTTATTGCTGAGCATGGTGTCAAATGATAGTGGTTGAGTATGTAGTGTCAGGTTTATGGTTGGACTTAATGATCTTAAGGGTCTTTTTTGATCTAAATGATTCTATGATTCTATGATATGGAATATCTCTTTGGTCTGCTGGGGTCAGCCGTCCCAGTCATGTCCCCTTACAAACTCTTGCCCGCTCCCAGCCTACTTCCTCTGGCAGAAGGTGGGGGAGGGATTGGTGGGAGAGAGAGCCTTGATGCTATGCAGGTACTGTTGAGTAATATCCAGAACATCGATGTGTTATCAATACCATTCTAGATACAAATAGAAACTAAAACACTGTTAAAGGCCACTATAGGGAAAGTTAACTCTATCTCGGCCAGACCCGATACAGACAGTTTGGTACTTTCAACTGGCTGGGATTCCTGAAAATATAAAAGCACATTTCTTAATTTGGCCATAACAGCTTCTTCAGGATGTATTAAGGAATAGTATCTTTCTGGATGATACACATTTGCTTCTCACATGTTTTCCATCCTAGGCACAATTCTTATAGAAAGTCTGAGAGGGAATCTCATAAGCAGAATGGCTCTTTGTAAAGCAAGGAACAGGATGATTATGTTACTCCAACCATTTCTTTTCCAAGATGAAGTGATGAAAGAATAAGAAGTCAAGCTGTTTAAAAGCTAAGTTTTAGTTTTTGCTTTTTATTTTTTTTTAATTCTACTTTTAATTCTGGATAAGGTAAAAACAAACTTTATATTTTGTTTGAAAAACAAGCATGCCTTGGTTTCTCCAAGATAAAAGTGGTCCTGTGGACTTTCAGCAGCTCCATGATGTTGATGCAATAAGCATTTTTGTTCAGCAAATAGTCTATAGCATCAGTGAAAACCAAAAATATGCCAGTATTTTTCTACAGCATCTTCCATTCTTATTTACTGCTTCTTATTATGCCATGGGTTGCATGAATCCAAGACTGTTAGACAAAGAACTTTCAAATATTCAGCTCTACAAATATCCCAGGATTGTTGACTCTCAAATTGTCTCTTCAGTTATAGATTCTGAAGTAATCTGCTGAGATACATCTGGAAAGTCTGGACAGTCCAGTTTTGAACATCCAGGTTCAGGTGAGAAATACCTTATTCCTAAAGTTTGAGTCTGGTTGGCATTAGTTCAAGGAAAACCTCATGGAGAATCATCACAGTGTTTGGTGAACATTTTGGGGGAAAAAAGTTAATTCTGTTTTCAACAAATGGCTGTAAGATTTTGTATATGGAAATATCTGAGCAGTTTCAATACAGACAGAATTCTTAGTCTTAAAAGATTTAGTACAGAAGCCAGTATATCTCTTGCTGGCAAGTTGCCCTGGTTAATTACTTTCACTGTCATGGGTGGACTTTTACAGTATTATTTCTTTGGTTTACTGTTTGAATGTGTACCTCACAGTATAGAGTTTGTAGATTCTGTCTCTGAAATATGTTTCTCTGCTCATAAAATCTTCCTCAGTGTTTGTTTTCCATTAATATTTCAGCCTTACTGGTTATCAGTTTTGAGGTATGAGAGGGAAAGTCATCATATTCCAAGCAACCCCAAATTTAAAAGTTTTGCATACTGCAGTCTAGACAAATACGACAAATAAGAAATGCTGTAGGCATATCTTCTAGTGTTGACCTAGAGAAGTGACTCCTGTTTTGAAATAATTTGGGGAAAAAAGGTGTCTCTGGGAATACGAAAAAAAGAAAAGCAATTGTTGTTGCTAACCAGGACTATTTTGCAGCTAAATATATAGGGTAAGCAGATGTTCAAAAAAGGAAGCCATAAATATTAACAAAGTATTTAGGTTTTTGTCTCTTTGAGTAGTTCCCTTCGGATGTGGGAAACTATGTCCAAAAATTTGAATGTGGATGTGCAATTACTAGAGTGGATTTAATTTTGAAAAGTAAATACTATTCTTATAATTTGTGATTCCTTCCTCATGTTGCCATAAAAAATGCATTTCAGTATTTCACTTTCATAATCAAAATATTTTCATCTCTTACGGATGTCTTCTTGTTAGATAAGCTTTTTGATAGTTCATATCCTCAAAATAAGTCAGTGTCAGACACAATGTGTCTTTTTCTTTGAGGAGACATGCCTGTTCATTGCATAACTCTTGTTCAAATGATTCTATCTTTTCAAACTGTCATAGATTTAGATTTACAACTCATACACAAAGACTTCTCTTGGAAGTATTCCGCAAAGTAAACAGAAATTCTTACAGACAATTAGAAAATCTCATATGTATTCTTTGAACTTTATCTTACAAGAAAAAGAATACCAGAAGTTAAAGCCAGGTAGAGAGAGGTTTCTATTAAATATGTATAAATGCACGTAGACAAGTCTAAGTTGATTTAATTTGACAGAAATCAGTAAGTGCTGGAAAAATAGCCTGAACATTAATTTAACTGACTTAATTCATTTCAGAAGGAAATATAAAGTGTAACTTATAGAACTTAAATTTATAACTACTTACATTATAAAAATTAATTAGCCTTTTCCACAAATAACCATTTTCCCCATGAATTATGAAGTCCTCACCTTTTATGTTTTATTTTTCATGTTATTATAATAATCCAGAAAATAAGGACCAAATCAAGTCAATGTGAGTCATCTGAATAAATAATAACTTTCATTCTGGATCAGGTCACTATCACACTCTGTATATTAGTCTAACTGGCAAATTAAATAACTTAATTTAAAAAAAAATCACAAAAATATTTCTGTAGATGTGTTCTGAAAAAACTATTTCTCCTGAAAAATCTGCCACTGAAACATTTCTATTGGCACCTCTACCTCTGCCTTATGCTTTCCTTGAAAATACTGCTTTTAAAAATGTTGAGGTCATGAAACCCCAGCAGATTTTTGTTATTGTAAGTGTCCTTTTATATTAACTGGGTCGGGGAGAGGGGTAGAGTCAAAACACTGAAATCCTAAAGAGGACAGACAATTTCAAAGATAGTTCGATTTAAAAACATATAAATCTCTGTTCCAAAGTGGAAATGAAAGCTTTCTCTAAGTGAGAAAGTTCTTTCTCTAAGTGAGAAAGCTCTTTCTCTAAGTGATCTTAGTCCTTGCTAGCCTTGCTACTTAAAGGAAATTGTAAATCTAAATTGCATATGTACTGAACTGAATGCTTCTGGAAATACTTTAGATGACAGGAAGTAACTTGACTGTGTCTCATTTATGAGTTTTTTTAACAAGAAAAAATAGGAAGAGTAGCTATGGAAAAATAGGCAGTTTCTGGGTAGTATTAGATACATAAAATGTTTCTCTGTATTAAATGTATCTATCATGATTCTTGAGAATATTTCAGGGAAAAAAAAGTTTTGAATTGTAGCTCAGTTTTTGTGTAGTAAGTAAACCTGAATTCTGTAACATTATCTTTGAAATATTAACTGTATTAAACTTAAATTTTCATTAGTAAATCTTGTATTATGAATGATAAATATATGAATGTGAGCATTACAGGCATAATTTCTTTCTAACTACTGAGCTAAAACTGAACAGTGATTTCTCTGACATTTTTTGTGGCACTGTTACTAAGGTATAAATGACATTGTGCAGTACTGAAGAGTTGCGATTTTGGTTTTTATCTTTGGTTCGGTGCACTTAGATATTTATTTTCTTTGCAAGGCCAAATTTCTTCCCCGTTTACAAATATGCAGAAACAGATCACATTATATGGAAACCAAAAGAGCAATAATAGCTGTTGACTTCTTTTACTTAGATAGTTACTGTGCTGCAATCAGAAAAAAAAAAAAGGAGCAAAAATGTTGTAGTGTTAATAGGTGTTTTGGAAAACATAATGTTCATCTTATCCTTGCCACTCTATATAATCAACATATTTCAACCTGTGCAGAATTCAATTTTCATTTCTCTCTGATTTAGAAACAAAGGACTTCAAACTGAACACTTTTTGATTTTATTCAATATATGGAAATAATTGATATTTGTCTTCCATGAACAATGAAAAATAATTTTCTAAGTTCCTTGCTCTACTAAAACCCAGTG
This sequence comes from Manacus candei, assembly GCF_025592945.1. Classification (NCBI taxonomy): domain Eukaryota; kingdom Metazoa; phylum Chordata; class Aves; order Passeriformes; family Pipridae; genus Manacus; species Manacus candei. The sequence goes on along the minus strand of NW_026138062.1, from coordinate 29,652,289 downwards.
CCTTCAAAAAGAAGTCTTAAAAGGAGCAGATAGTCCATTTCCGGATAAAGAATTCAGTGATAACAAATAATCCAGAATAAAAATATCTGAGCATTTTTTGGTTGGACTCCCAGTGCTGAACTGAATACAAACTTAAGTGAAAAAAATGTTCAAGGAAATTGGACTGAAGTCAACAACACATATTCACATATATTACTCAAGATGTTAACAGGGACCACAGTGATAGAATCACAGAACCACAGATTCATGGAGTGATAAATTCATAGAATCATGGAATGGTTTGGATTGGAAGGAAATTTTAAAGATCATATAGTCTAACCTGTCTGCCTTGGGTAGGGAAATATTGCAATAGATCAGGTTGCTCAAAGCCCCATTTAACCTGACCTTGAATACTTCCAGTGATGAGGTATTCACAATTTCTCTGGGCCCAGTCCAGCATCTCACCATCCTCATTGTAAAACAAAATTTTTCTTATGTCCAATCTAAATCTAATCTTTATCAGTTTAAAACCATCCCCACTACCCTGTGTCTACAGGCTTTGTTAAAATGTCTTCCTGAATCTTTCTTAAAAGCTTCCTTTAAATACTGAATGGTGTCATTGCTTAACCCCAGCCAGTACCTAAGCATGTGTATTTTCTTATTTCTTTCATTGCCATGTCCAAAACTATAATTTTTTTTCCATGGTTATTCTCCTGTGACATTTCAAGGTAAACTAGGAGAAAGTAATAAAAAGTAATCAGGACAGACAGGATAATCTCTTCTCATATACAGTCATATCTGTATTGATCACTTACTGACAGGAATCTGTCTTCACTGACATATTCCAATTGTTTTTTGTAGCTTGATGTAGCAGCAGAGGGAAAAAAAAGGCAAAGAAATAATAAAAGGGAATTACAGATTGTTGTGGAAAAGTAGGTTTAAACAAAAATCATTTTAAGATTTAGTTTAACCATAACTGAACTAGCATTAGCTAGGCATTAAGTCAATTGACACTTTAAGTGATAGAGCTGGTGACAGCAAATACTGGAAAAAAGAAGTTCTCCTGTTCTTTAAGTGTCATGATCAGGCTTTTTGGAAACAATGACAATCTTAACTCTATGTCAGAATAAAGCTTACAGTTCAGTGATAATCCATGACAGGTGACAAATCTTGTCTGAGACAGTAAAAATCTTTCCTGTACTCATTACTTCTTTACTTCCGTCCACATTGGTTTCCATTTTTCCTCTATTTATTTATATCTATAAAGAGCATTCTTTCTTTTTTCTCCCATTTGGCAAGCTGTGAATGTAATACACTTTTCTTTTAGGCAGCGTATAAATAAGCCCACAACATGTTCAACTCTGAATGTTTGTGTCTCTGTTATCTATAATATAAGCATATAAGAGTTTCTGAGTTGAGGTGGAAGAAATTATTTATTCGAAACCATAAAATTGGGATACACTCTGACTTTTAAAATAGCAGAAATATATATTTAACATTCCTGGTTTTAATTTATGACAGTGAAAAACAGTGATGAAAGTACAGTACAGGTCCAAAAATGTGCTTTCATCATATTTCTCTTCTAGATGTATAAACAAAACTAGAGAAAGTGACAAAGACTGACAGACAAAACACCAAACCAGACCAAAAAAACCCAATAACACCGCTTAGGGAAATTAATTTGTGACTGAACCAGTATCAAGTTTTTTAGAGAAAAAAATGATTTTTTAAAGTTTTGTTATTTTTTTATGACTTAAAAAATGCTGATATGGTGTCTATTATAGCCTATAATTCTACCAGCACTGACTTATATAATTCCCGGTAGTGCTCATAGTAGTTATGAACATAAATCCCTTCTGATCTGAAGGGAAAAAAGATCTCTCATTTTTGAACATGAATATGTTAACCACTAGATTATAGCAAGTCTTAAGGAGTCATAACAGTTCATTGAGTAAATTCCTATTTAAGTATTTCATGGTGGTGAATTTTAACTAATCAAGCAAAAGCTGTCTTCTTAGTTTATAGTTTTGATTTCCATTTTTCTTCTGAACCATTACGATCATTACTAATCTGGTTCAGGTACATGATTACATAGTTCCTGAGCTAAAACTCTGAATGCAATTTTTCTAAAGTAAGGGTAAGGTTCTACAGACTATTGGAAGCATTATTATGTCTCTGTTTACTGAAATTCACCAAAGTAAAAATATCCCAGGAACAAGACTAATACCTTTTAATCACTTACAGCTAGCAGAACACCATTTTTAATACAAGTTAAGCACTTATAGTGAAGCATTTATAGTATCTCTTCAAAGTTTTTCCCTGATTATCTGATTTTGAATCTCGGTGGAGTAAAAAAAAAAGAGGATAAAGATTTTGTGCTAAGAAAATTACATTGCTGGATATGTTCTTTGTTTTCATTTTTTCATTTTAATGAGCAATTTTCAGGTCAAATTTATTTTTTATTTCAACTAACATCTTTCTAAAACTATTGGAAAATTTAAAGAAACTAATATCTAACATCAAGATTCAGTTGCTCTTCCTTCCTAATTTCCCTGTATTAGGTTAGAGTGGCAAGGTTTTGGTAATGTGAGGACTAAAGGGCTTGCTTCTCTAACAAGCTGCTAGAAGGCTTCCCCTATGTCCAACAGAGCCAATGCTAGATACCTCTAAGAGAGAGCTGCTGCTGGCCAAGGCTTAGACCATGAGCAACAGAGGTAGTGCCTCACAGATATACATTTAAGAAGGGGGAAAAGCTGCTGTGTGACAGCAGTCAGAAAGAGGAATAAGAATATATGAGAGAAACAGCCCCTCATACATCAAGTTCAGTGAAGAAGGAGGTGGAGGAGGTTCTCTAGGCACGGGTGCAAAGATTCCCCTGCAGCCTGTGGAGAAGACCGTGCTGGGGCAGGTCGATGCCCAAAGGGGGGCTCTGACCTTGCAGGCTCCTGACAGAACCTGTGGCCTGCAGAGAGAGGAGCCCACACTGACAGGTTTGCTGGCAGGACCTGTGGCCACATGGAGGACCCACTCTGGAGCTGCCTGCTCCTGAAGGACTGTGCGCTGTGGGAGGGATCCACGCTGGAGCAGATACTGAAAAAGCTCAGCCTGTCAGAAGGGTACATTTTAGAAGTTCATGGAGGACTTTTTCCCATGGGACAGACCCCACACTGGAGCAGGGGAAGAGTGCAAGGAGTCATCCCCTCAAGGAGGAAGGAGTAGCACAGGAGCAGAGGAAGGAGAAGCAGAGACATGATGAACTGACCTCAGCCCTCACTCCCTGTAACCCTGCAATGCTGTGGGGGAGGGGGTAGAGTAAACTGGGAGTGAAGTTGAGCCCAGGATGAAAGAAGGAGTAGAGGAAAGGTGGTTAAGATTTGGTTTTATTTCTCATTGCCCTACTCTGATCTGATTGTAATAAATTAATTTTCCCAGAGTCAGTTTTGCCCATGATGGTAATTGCTGAGTGATTTTTCCCAGTCCTTATCTCAACCTATGAGCCTTTAGTTATATTTTCTCTCCCCTATTCAGCTGAGAAGGGAAGTGATAGAGCAGCTTTGAGGGTACCTGTCACCCAGCTGAGGTCAACCCACTACATAGTCTCTTCCAGAATAACAGCTACCACTAGCATTATTTACGGGACTGCAGCTATATAAAACTGCAAATGCATATCTGACTACCTTTTGTAAAACATATCTTTCCTATAAGGATGTTTCCTTCTCAAATAAGAATTTCCATTTCTTAATCTTTTTACATTAGCATGGTACTGATGCACACTCAAAGACTTGAAAAGCTCCTTCAGTACTGTATTCCAGCAAATAATTGCATGAAAACAACAGGAAGAGGCAAACCCTCAGATTCATGTTTTTGGCTTGCTACAATCTGACATAATTTAAATGAGAGCAATTTTTTGGGAATACATTACCCAACAATATAATGAACCCAATTTCTATATCTCTTCCTCTATTACCAAAACATCATATCTGGAGTAAATACAATAGAGATCTAAAATCATTTTTATCGTGCATGATATCTTTTCTGATCTCTTTTAGGAGTGGAGAAAGCTCCTAAATAGAACAGCTGAGGAGCTTCTGAATTAGGGTTTTGGTCCCATAGAAAAAGGCCATAGATTTGACTGCCTGAAAATAGAAGTCCTGTCCATTATTTCCAGGTGTTTAAAAGACTTCAGGAACCCATTAGAACTCAATGAAATATATAAACCATTCAAAGCTCTGGGCCTTGAGGTGCAGTGCTCCTGAAACTGAGTTGATCCATCTGAAGACAGGCTGTAATAATTGACATATTAGGGGCTATCTCATCTCTTCTCTCTCCTTCAGAGGACACAAATATCCATTTCACACTAAAGGGAATAAGGGGACATTTCTGTGATGGAATGTATAGTGATGCCACCACAGTTGCATTTGGAATCAGTAATCACTTCTCAAAGCAGATAACCACAACCAATGAAACCTTAAATCAAATGCAAAGAAACAATTCCCTTCAATAATAATAACTCTAAGATGTGTGGTACTACACCAGAGGGTGTCAGAGAGAACAATACAGCACACCTGAATATGAAGCAGAGGCTACTGTGCAACTAGTTGTTTTGGTGGCAGTTTACACATGCTTTAGAGACAGCTCTACTATGCTGTTAGTTAATGTAGCTTCATTAGGCTTTTTACATAACTGTATCATCAATCATTTGTTCATCAGTCCAGGTTCGTGTTCTCTGGTATTACCTTGGTGCTGTAATTTTAGGGCTCCTATTATCTTGCACTCCTGGGGACACATGCTACAGTCTTGTGACTGTTTGCTTATACGTTGGTATTCTAAAGCCATCAGTGGTTAAGTAAACAAAAAATATTTGAAAACAGAGAGAAACTGAGTGCACATACAGTAATTTCTCACCACACTGTTAGCATCTAATTACAGCAAAGTTATTGGTATGGATTAGATTTCTTTTTTTTTTTTCCCTTTGGGCTAGAGCACTACTTTTTGTAAGGGTCTTAAGATTTGACATAAAGTGCTGCTTCTTAATGATACAACTTATATTGACTTGGATAACAGCAACAACATAAATTAATTATGAGTTTCAGAGGAATTATTTGCAAACAACTACAATTAGTATGGGAAATCTAATAGTATGAAATCTTATAGTATGTGACCTAATAGCTAAGATGTTCAAAATTTTTCATTTATTTATCACCTTGGAAAGATCTGAGAGCAAAACTGAAAACACTGAAGATAATTTTTATGGAGCGGCTATGCCTGACACAAACACTCTTTACATCAAATAAGACAAATCTTCATTGAATTAATTTATTGAGGGTATTTAATAATGACAAAACTTAAAATCATTCACTCCAAAATCACCTCAGTTCTGTATCGATGTGGTAGTCTTCATACATTTATATGTTAAATTCTAACTCGCAGTAAAACCCCCCAAAATCTCCCCCCCAAAAAACTGTACTTTTGAATACCTTAGCCCAGTCTTTCCTGACAAGTTATTCCTTAGTTCTTTTTTTGCTTTGGTTCTTTCTGAGCAGCAGAAATAAAGTTTCTTGATTTGTTATTTGTACCATGCTGTTGATCAAAGTATTCAAAGTAACCAGAGTAACCAAAATTATGATTAATGCTCTAACTGATCTCTTCAGAAGACAGCTGTGGATGTTAGATTTTCTAAAGTGTTCTTTTACATAGTGTGATTTGTTTTGATTCTTTACTGTGATTAGCTCTGTTCCACTTTCTTCTTGTTCTAGACATCACTCTATTCTTTATAGTTACATTAATAAAAAATACCTCATCATAACTTCACTAAATCAGGGAGATATCCTGATTCAAATGGAGGTGGTTCCAGTAGCCATCTGACCACAATCTTGTATGATCCTATGTAAATGATGTCTAAACCATGACACTGTGGTTGAAGCTTGCTTTTCTTTTTTCTTTTCCATCCCCTATTCAAGCAAATGTAACAGTAATCTTCCCAGTAGCAGAAAAATACTGGCATTTCTATGACACACCAACATTTAGTATCACAGAGTTTGTGGAATTGCATTATGTTTGAAGAAAAACAGAATGTATAATGAGCTTGTTATCTTGAATCAGTTTCTGGATGACAGACATTTTTACTACAGAGATACCATAATGTCTGTCTTTAATTACCCCAGTTATTGGCAACTCCAGTGGAAAGGCTTATGACCAAAAGAATGCAGGAATCCAGCTATTTGAGGTAAGGCCTTCAGAAGAAAAAGACCCGAAGCCTGCTGGAACAATAGTGTGAAATGAAATCTTACATCTTCTCTCTCAGATGAATTTATTACTTCTCTTCAAACCACTAGCTTTTAATGAGCAGGGTTTTTAACTCTGTTCTATATTTCTAGTGCCTGACTAAATATTTCTCATCCAGTACTTAAGAGAATAGAATTATATATTATTAATCCCAATTCTAATGTAAAAAACCATATACCGTGAATAGGAATCAAAAGCAGTTTATCATGGTGCTCTGTATTTGTTTGACCAAAATGTTTTTTTCATAGAGTTCAATGAACACTAGTGAATCTGGGAATGTTGTCAAAATCTGATACACTTTTATGGGCTTCCAAAGTTCACATCTGCATTCCGACCCAAGCTGAGAACTCCACATTCTTTTCAAATGTATATTTGCAGCTATAGAACACTGCTATGGAAGCCTGGACACTGTGAAGTATTTCTTGACATACAATATTCACTAAGCCTGAAAGCATTTGAAATGTCTCTGTTAATGGATAAACACTGAGTCTGAAGATTGAAAATGTTCTTCCTGCAGAAAGTGATATACACACAAATAAGCACAAGATGTAGCTATGAAAACAGTCCAATTTCAAGGCAATCAAGCGGAAAACGGTTCGATATATATGACCCTTCTCTGAAAAAAAAGTATTAGCTTTATTCAGTATTTGTCAGCCTTTGCAGAGATGTTCCAGTTTCAATCAATGAATGATAACACCTATAAAAAAGCATCTCTAGGTTTATCAAGAACATAACCAGAAGGGTGAGTTAAAATGCAGTATTGAAAAATACCAAATTCCAAGAGCTAGATGCAGAGCTAGATGCAGTTCCGAGGTGCATAAGGATCCATCCCGGTTAGCAATAAAACATATGAAGATTGTAGGCAAGTATAACAACATATAAACCATTGTTTTTATAATGGTTATGTTGTTATTATAATCACTTGAAACCTATTAGTTAAAAAGACTAGTTTTAAAAACTATACTTACCTACCTGTGATGTACATCTTGGCTCCGAGTATTAAATATCTATTTCCATTTTTCGTTTGAATTAAATGAAATAGATACTTACATCGTAATTTCAGCTTGTCCTTCTTATTTAAGTTCATTATGTATTTGCTCCTTAAACTATTTTTTCAGCAATAATTCCTTTATTTCAGAATTTATAGAATTTGCACTACAAAGTATCTAACATGCAACTAACATATCTAAGACTGTAGATGAAATAGTAGAAGAATTATATTCTGTGGGTATACATACTACATCACATGTCAGATAGCCTAGTCAAGACAGGGCTTTCTTATCAAAACAGAGAAAGAGAGGTATTTGATTTAAATGTCTGCATGTCTTGGACAGTCACTTTGACAATTTCATGATGCCCTTTCCATCCATGTTTGTAGACAAGCACCAATGATCACAGCAGCTGGTGAGCAGATTGGAAAGACCTGAAAGAAGGAAAACAGTGATATATTTATATCACTGGGGTTTTTTAATATATATTTCTGTTATTCAAGAAGTACATACATTAGGAGTTATTTAACATTCTGTAGGGATACTTCTTGACAATGAGGAAACACCATTAATGTCTTTTATTCCGTTTCATTTTCACTTCCCTCTGTTAACACAAGGCAAAGACATTTCAGAGATTGAAGAACAGTTATGTCAGCATATAATAATGCCTCTCTTAAACCTCTCAAAACAGGGTATATGCATATCTGACCCAGCTGGTCCACTTCATCCCCTTTCTGGACTGTAGCATGTACCAGAACTCTTCTTTCTTACAGTGCTATTTAAAAAAATAAAGAATTTGTATTTCCTTGATTAAGCCAATAATACCCAAGAACTTCCCTTTCTAGTTCTACTTCTACAGAAAGAAATTGCACTCAGTTCTTTAAGTTAAACACATTTAAAAAACAATTTTCACCTTTTACTTAAAGCTAAATAATTTATTGGAAAAGATTTAATCATAGTTTTGTGTAACAGGCTTTTTCAAAGTATTTCAGACTAGCCTATTCATGTAGACCTCTAAAATGTGTTCTTTTTAAATGCAAAACTAATGAGATGTACTATTTACAGCTACTCTAGTATGCTATTTTGTCAGGATAAATAGAAACAACTACTGTACATTATCCTTTTCATTGGTAGCTGCATAACTACTGTGATACCAAGAGCATTGTATCTGTGTTTCTAGGCTTGAAAATTGAATAGAAATAGCTTTGGCAAGTAGCTTGCTGAGTACTGTGAAGACATTATTTCCATAAGGCTTGCTGCTTCATTACTTTGGAATATGGTACATAATTCAGACTTTACAGGATTTTTTTCTGTATAGGTGGTTAATGTTTAATGTTGAGGGTAAGCAACTCTCCTGCTCTGAGTCCTTTCATTTCAGTCAAATTGCAGCATCTAAACAGATTCTGGCAAACTTATCCACCTGTCTTTTTCCCTTTTTGGAAATTTTTCAAGTGGCTATTTGACACACAAAAATAACACACAGTTGTCGTAGTTTGAGACCCCCAAAATCCAATTCCCGAGTCCAAGACCCCCTCCCACACCTCACCCCAGTGTGAGATGGGTTTTCCAGACACAACACAAGACTCAATATGGGGGAAAAAGGGAATTATATTAAAATCACTGTACAAATAAATATTACAATATATCATATACATAATCTCAACTATCTCTCCTATGATAAGGCAGTATTTACAATGGATCAATCTCTTCTCCCTCCAGTAAAAGTCCAGAAGGGAAAAGGAAAAATCCTTTCCACTCTCAGGGCAGCAGCCTCTCTTCTTCCATGCAGCAGCTGTAGCTGGACTGTTGTAGCTGGATCTCCTTCCATTACACAAAAGGTGGGGGGGGCTGTCTCCTCTCACCCCCTCTCTCTCCCGTGGACTGCGATATCAGGGACAAGCTCGCGTCACCACGTCATATCACGAAGTGCAGGAATCTTCGTGACAGTCCCTTTCCTCAGGGAATTCACCTCTGAGTTGGAACGTCTTGGGCAGCTTTCAGTTGAGAGCCTTTGCCTCAAGAATTCTATCAGAGCTCCTGTGCTCTGTCTCAGCTGCTGCCAGCTTGGCAGCAGCAGCAGGGGGGCCAAGGTCACCCCCTCTGCATTCTGTCTGGTCGCCCTGGTCCAGCTCCTCCCTCCATTGCATGCTGCACTCCAAGACTCCTCTCAAATAGGAGTCCGTCTCTTCCTCCTCTCTAGGAGGTCTCAGAGGGGTTTGGGAGTTTTGTTTCAGTTCTTACCCCAAACTCTCTCTCTCTGTAGAGCTTAGTCCTGCTCTGTCTCTCTCCGTTAGAGATCTCTGTGTCTTCCTGCTCGGCTGCAGGCCGTCTCTTCTGCATCTTATCTCTTCTGGCTCTCTGCCACTGTTCTCCGGTCAGTGCTGTTTCTGCTGCTGCTCCTTCTGCCCACTCACAGCAAAGAAAACTCCCAGCTTCTCAGTTACAGACCTCAGTCCAGTTTAACACTGTTTCTGAGTTTCTATGACCCCAGCTGGGGGCTGGGGGTCCGTGGCCCCCCAGAGGGTCTCCTACCCCTTTTCCTCGTGGCTTTACAACATGGCCACTCTCCTCCAACAACATCATCCTTCTTTTCTGGTCTGGTGCGATATGTTTATATTTTGCAGGAGTGCTCATTGGCTCAACCCCAAGGGACACCACCCCCTCGGGGGTTACCATTTTTTTAACTCCAGGGGGAAAACCTTTTTTCCCCCACCACACACAGCTTAAGGAGAAGACTGGCTGAAAGCTGATCTTTATGGGACTGGAAATTCTGAAAATATATACAAGAGATCTCTGAAAAATGAATTTTTCCAAGTGCCATTTTGTTAGTTGGACCTGAGTAGTAAAACACATTTTTTTTCTGGGTTGAGATATTTAGAATAGAAACAATGTCTCTTTGTGTGTGTAAAGAGAGTAGCATCCCAAGCAAGATTGGCTGTGATAAATTTATCTTCAAAGCAAGAAATATAAAGCATGTTTTTATATTTTTCTTCATATTTTGTTTGTAATCAAGATTTATGAGTATCTTTGACACTCTGATAGGGAAGGGGAATGGAACATGGTTTACTTTGAACTGCATTCAAAATATTTCTTGGTCAGAAATAAAAGGTTTCCTGTTGAAATACATGATAATGGCAAATTCTTTCTACAGTTTCATACATTTACACAGTGTTTATACAAATTAGAAAAGACATTTCCCTGACAAAGAATTACTTTCTCCACTGTCTCCGGATTATTTACATTTAGATCATCCAGAAACACCCAGAGTAAGATGCTTGCTTTAGCTTTTATCACAAATATGAACTCTATAAAACCAGCTATTGGTGAACTTCACCTGCCTTTTTAACTAATTTTACCTACCTGGAGTATCCATGCTGCAAAACATACTTATGCATGGATTTATATTACTAGCTTCAAGAATATGTTTTAAGAGTGCCTTTCATTGTTTGTACTATTTGTAAAAAGATATATGAATCAAGGTAGACACAGATTACCTAAGACACAGGACCATCCGAGGAAGCCTAGGATGCTTAGTCTCTTAAATGAGGTGTCATGAATAGATATTTGGAATTATACTGGATGAACCTGAGTCATATTTTGCAGTAACAGCTGGACATAATAAATTTCACTGACATGAGAGATGCTGTACAGGAGATGCTGTACCTGTACAGTTTTGCAGGTACAAATAAGACCTGAATATACATCCTCAAGCATTCCTATCTCCATGTAGGTGAATGCTTTTAATACTGCAAAGAATTGGACAAACTGTTCCTGGAAAGATGAAGTCAAGAGCACATCAGAAAGTAAAAGTGCTAAGGGTGGCTGACTGCAATCACAGGAGAACAGAAATTTCTTTTAAAGGGAGATATCAGAACACTAGTGCTAAACAACAAATGGCATTGACAAGTTATTTGAAATTATGGAGAGTTATCACATCAATAAATTAAGTCAATGCAAGGTTATTTGTAAAATCAGAATTTCACAGAAAGTCTGCCTAATATTAAGTTACGTCCTTAGAGCAATAGAAATCAAAATGTTAGTGAGACTATTTAAGGAAAAAGATTTAAATTATTTTTCAGTGAGCTACAGCTCTTGACTCAGTGCTCATCACTACACAAATTCCAGAACTATCTCAAACAAGGTGGCACTGACAATAGCTTTTAAACAGTTAAACACTAAGATGCTAAGAAATATTTTATAGTTTAGCAGTAGTTCTCATCAAAGACACTGTTAATCTCCCTCTTCTAATCTAGTTTAAAGAATTTGTAATATTAAGTTAGAGACCTAATATTTTCTTTCTGTAGAGAAAATTTTAATGAGATAAGCAAATGATGTGTGTTGCATGGTACAACTGAAGCACTAAAAAATCAGTAATAAATAATCACGTGTACTATATATTTTGAAAAATGAGCTTGAACAAGTCTTTAATGAAGTCATTATTTCTCTTATCATAAATCACTAAAGCTTATTTTTGCCCACTAGATATAAAGCAGTCAAAGACAACTGTTTTAAATTTGTCCTTGCTTGTAATTTACTCTATAAGAAGTTTCTCATAACTTTTCTTTGACTAACACTGAACAGTACTACCTGATATATTATTATAATGTACAAAATATTTAGTTAAATGAACAGAACTTCCAATCTAAAAAGAGCTTTAAAAATACTAGCTAATATATAAAAAAGTGGTTGCAGGGATGGGTTTGAATTACCAGTATGGCGAGGCAGAATCAAACATTTTATATTAATGGAAATACTTTATAAAAGTCGTATAATTTATCTATCAGCTTGAGCCAATGACCAAATATTCACTGCACTGCAAGAGTTTCATATTATTAGAGGGGTCAAGGATGCCATCTCTAGTGATTGTTACTGAAACATTTGTAACAATTAATATTGCCTGAACCTTTAAGTCTTTTTCAGTCTGTTTTTGTCTTTAACTTCTTCCACACAAAACCAAAAAAGCCCCAATCAACCAACAAACCAACCAAAAAAACAAAACAAAAAACACCTCTCAAAGCAACCGAATTAAAAGAAACCTCCCTAGCCCTCACAGGAACAATAAAAAGCCAGAATATATCCTACTTTTCTGTAGTAGTACTCTGGAGAATAATTTAGCATTCTGAAGACAAGAAGAGTGAATTCAACACTTAATTTTTATCCCCAGATTTTGCTGTAAATATATGGCGTCTATGTACAGCACACAAGCATATAAGTACACACATCAGATCTACACAAGTATCAGTTTTATCTCTCTTAATCATAATACATTTGATTTTTGTCAGTTTATAAGAACCTTACATGCTTCTATTTCCAAAGACCATGGATAAATATCTTAATTTTATCTTCTTAATGAATAACATTGGACTAAGCTAAACTGTCAAGGCAAAAGTGTCTGCCCTGTAATTTTAAGGGCTCAAATTAGACTCTGTAGCCTCTTTTGAGCATTTAACAGCTTAACACCATTTTTCTAGAGAGCTTCAGATTCATTCTAAAAAAACCTCTATAGTATTGGAACAAGGAACCATTGCTATAACCATTATATCACAGAATCAAAGAATATACTGAGTCTGAAGGGCCCCACAAGGAGCATTGAGTCCAACTCAGCCCTGCACCAGGACCATCCCCTAGAGTCACACCATATGCCTGAAAGTATTGTCCAAATTTTCTGTCAGGCTTGGTGCTGTAATCACTTCCCTGGGGAGACTATTCCAGCACCCAACCGCTCTCTGGATGAAAAACCTTTCTTAATATCCAACTTAAATCTCCCCTGACACAACTTCTGGCCATTCCCTTGGGTCCTGTCACTGGTCACCACAGAGAAGAGATCTGTACCTGTCCTCCTCTTCCCCCCATAAGGAAGTTGTAGGCTGCAATGAAGTGTCCCCTCAGTTTCTCCAGGCTGAACAGACCAAGTGACTTCAGCTGCTTCTCATAAGGCTTCCCCTCAAGGCCCTTCACCAACTTTGTTGCTGTCCTTTGGACACTCTCTAAGAGCTCAATATCTTTCTTATATTGCAGTGCCCAAAACTGCACACAATATTCAAGGTGAGGCCACACCAGTGCAGAGCAGAGTGGGACAATCACCTCTTTTGACCGGCTGGTGATGTTTTGCTTGAATTTTTAAAAGTGAGGAATCATACAGGTCATCATAGAACTCCACTGTGAGTCACCTATCATTGTGCTATTACAGAGGAGGAGAGCAGCAAGTCATAAGCTCTGTAGGTCTTCTTTTCTCTTTATTGAAATAAATACTGTTAAGGCATTAGATATTGTCTCACCAAACATAGCAGATCCCAACTCTCAGGGATAAAACAAAAAAACCCAAATCAAACAAAAAACTATGGAAAACATATTGCATATTGTTAAACTTTATAATGGCTAACGATTCGTAGTTTTGCTGTATTGAGAGGGTTTTGTTGTTGTTCTGCTTGAAGCAGAGCTAGAGTATCTGTTACTGTACATTTTGTCCACTTACATGTGGAATATTGCAAAAATAAGACTTCTGTCAATGCAAATTGATTGTATTCAAGCATCCATTCTTAGTGTTCAGTCATAATTACCTCAGGAACAAAAGTTTTTTTTTTGTTAACAGCACGTAATTTTCTAACTAAAGAAAACTCCCACCCCTCCCTCACTCTCCCCCCACCCCTACCCTTTTAAATGTAGAATTGTATGACAAGCATCTAGAGCTTTCATCAGTTTGGACAAACTAGGAACAAGAAAGCCAAACCTGGAACGTTCCACTCTTTAGGTGACAACATTAAGTGTGTCACATAGGAAACTGTAGATCAGCACTTATGGATCAGAAAGCTATCCCCATTCCTTAATTTCATTTCATTTTATATCAGTCATTTGTGCATTACATTTAGGAAGTTCCTTTAACAGAGAACAGTAGCCATGGAAGCAGATCCTCTGTTTTTAACAGGCACAATCAAGACTGCAGTGTTCCACCTACTTGAGATTCATTATACAGTCAGACCATCCGTGTCTCTTTCACCTATTGCATTTCTTATTTGGAAGAAATGGTAAAAGTCTATACAGACATACATAATAATAATAATTTTTTATATATATACACACACATTCTGTACCTTCTTTATCCTATCTCTAATTCTACAGAAAGCATGGAGAGTATAGTCTGTAATTCTTAACTGAAGTGTTTACACAGAGCTAGCTTTTCTGGTGATAAGAACCATGAAACACACATTACAGAAATGCTTTATAACATAAGAGACTTGTCTGATGAAGGACTATTCCTCATACAGTTGCCACAAACAGCAAGACACTAATCATCCACTGCAAAAGTTTAACAAAACAGCTATGCTAAATGCTGATGTATTACTCTGCTTCAGATATTGTTTAGCACTGAGGGAAGAAAAAAATACACTTTGTTTGAAGCTACTCCTCCCACAAGTTGTACTGAAGATTCAAAATTAAAATAACTGTACAGCCCAAGAGTTATGCTAATAAACTAATAAACCTTTCTTGTACACTTTAAATTAAAACATCAAAATACTATTCAAATAATGAGTACATTGTTACTTTTGTCTACCAAAATCATTAATAAAAAATACCTGTGAACAATAACTAAAAAGCAAAAAACAGAGATTAAAGAAAATACATAAATACGACCCCATTAATTTATTAAAACCCTGCTGTAGCACCATCTCCCAAGCTGTATTGTCTTTCCATCCATCTAGCAACCAAACTTTCAAAAAAAAGCAACCAAAACCCAACCAAACAAATAAAAATAATAAAAAAAATTTGCTACCTGCAAGATGGCAAAACCTAAACACTAACAATATCCTTAAACATCTACATATGTGCACTATGCCTACCAATTTATTTCTATTAGTTCTCATTTCTGTTCCTATTGCTTTAACACTCTTGCCTGAAGCGCATCTGCAATTTCTGTTGCAGACAAGTACTAGACCAGTGACTGTATGGCCTCTCTTGATGACTGCACCTGAGACTCCTTAAGATCATTACAGCTGGGCAGGGTCTAGTGTAGTAGAAAGCAATCATCAGGCAGAAGCTAACAATCTCACTCTGTCTCTCCTTCTATCTCATACATCAAATTAGAAACAGACAAAATTCTCTTTTCTGCCCTGGAGGTAGGAGTGTCTACAGTTCTGATCTTAGTATGAGTCAAATAACTGAAATAAAATTTACTTTCTTTTAGAAGGCTTAAGTTTTCTTTCATCTGTAGGTAGACCTCTGGTATGTTTTTTAACTCGATTAATCTGTTCAGCAGAGCTGATTCAGAGCCTTGCAACAAAGCAGGCAAAACTTATTTTTTCCATCCTGAATATAAGGTGTTAGGTTCCATCTGCTACTGCAACTAACGCAGAAGATGGAGTATTGTTGAGCCAGAGGAGAGGAATACAAATTGTGTCTGGAAGAATGGATTTTGTTGTGCCTGTTGGGATTTTCCAGTTAGTTATTACTGCTGTTGTTGGAAGATCAGTTTGCTTAGCACAGCACAAACCGCTGTTCTGCATCCCTGAGCTATTCCTCCAGCAGGACTCACATCATTTGCTAGCTTAGTTTCCCAGCTGTTCTGGGAAATGTTCATTCTGTGAACTGTGATACTGTTAACACATCTCCCCTCAGTACTGAATTTTCTAGATTTCTAGATATGGTTCCCAGGACTACCTATTCATGAATCTGTAAATTCAGAAGGTATTGCCTTAGTGAACTTGAGAACTGTTGGAATAGTTGACAGTGTTTCTCCTTACACGGACAAAAGTGGAGTATTGGGATAGATATGTATATATTCTAACACAGTTCTAGGTCCCTGTTGAAATAAGCTGTGACAGATTAGTAATAAATATGTTTTCATTTTTACAGTTTTACAGTTAAAGCGGTCATTCAAAAAGGGAGAACACTGGGAACCTTCCTATGTTTCATTCAGTTCAAGATGAAGTATATTCATAAATGCTATACCTGGAGTGCCAAAACCACTAGATTGTAGAGAAGCTGGAGTATGCTTATCTATGGGAGCTGAGCTGCAATTTAGAAAGCAATTAGGGTCTTCTGTTTGGTGAAGCACCTTGCTGCCTCTTGTCAGAAGAAGGTCTCAGCTCTGGGGGTTGTTCTTCCTGGTTCTGGGCCAGCAATTTGGCATTTAGGTTTGCTTTCTGTTTCATTTTTATTTGTGTGAAAGGGACATGATGGGGAGCTAATATAGTGATATTCTAACATGAAATGATTTTACATCTCAGAAGGAGTGCTAAAAGTCTATGCTGAGATGTATGACTTTTGATCACTAGAGCTGGCCCACTGCTTTGATCATTTGTTATCCTTAATAGGAAAGCCTTCAGATATGCAGAAAATATCGATTAAGCTTGCTTATACGTAGAGTTTAGATCGCCCAGATACTTCTTTTTTTCTGGATACTATTCAAATAATTTGATTTTATTGTAACGATATTGTCAACAAAGAGGTAAGGAAAGTAAACGGAAGTACTCATTATATACATTGATTTTCTGTAGTCATACAGATGTGTTATTTAAGGATTTTGAATGGCCCACAACAGTTTTCCATTACATTAAAAAATAAAAAAAAGAGGGAGTGGGGGGTGAAGGAAAGAAAGTAATGTATTTATTCTATGTGTGCTGGATTGTCAAGAAAGATACACAAACCAAAATTTTGTTGATATAATTTAAGCAAACTGAGCTCCACGAACTTGAATTGACTTTCCTTTTTAGGCAAAATTGCCTTTATAGTATCCAAATAATACTTGAGACTGAGCTTCAAATCAGTTAGATGTAATATCTTTTTCTCCTTATCCGTAGAGTCTCCATTTTATGTATATGCATGAGCATATGCTTGATTTTCACTTTTGATGTAGCATACTAGACCAAGGCTGCTGTCGCTTCCCAGTCAGGCTGGCTGATAAAAGGAATACTTCCAGATTCCATCCACAAGCTGGCTCCCAAAAGAATAAGACGAGGTAGTGTGTACAGTGAGGGCAAGTATTTATTCCAATGAACTCTGACACTTGTAACTACAAACAAATGGATTAGCCAGTCATGTAAAGGATGTTGCCTCTCAGAATATGCTAAATTTACTCTACAGACCCTGTGAATAAGCAAAAATACTGTTAAGTGAGATTTGATCAGGTCAAGGTTCTTGTTTCTCAGATCTTTGTGCTGTTCCTTAGTGTTATCAGGTCAGGACCTTCTTTCTGTTATGCTGCTCCTTCCTCTGCTACACCCATCAGTCACTCTTTATAGGCTTTTAAGTGTTATGTGCAATGAATTTCTTCCATCTAGTCACAGTCTTTATTACATTTGCCACAGACAGCTGACCTTTGCTTTGCATTCACTTCCACATGTCTTCAAACTGCCTCAATCTAGTTTATGAGTTGGGTTAAATGCCAATAGCATAGTTTCCTGTTACAAGGTCAGCTTTTCTCA
Source organism: Manacus candei (assembly GCF_025592945.1). Lineage (NCBI taxonomy): Eukaryota > Metazoa > Chordata > Aves > Passeriformes > Pipridae > Manacus > Manacus candei. The sequence goes on along the minus strand of NW_026138062.1, from coordinate 29,634,615 downwards.
TTTTCTTGCTATTTTATCTGACTGGGTTGTTTTAGGGTCTACTTTCCTCTCGGAATAGCAATCCCTACTATAGCTTATGTAAAGTTTATTTATAACGTGATATGGTTAAAAAATCTGTTTTGTACTTTATTTCTTCTCTTTGATTTCAGATTCATTTTCCAATTTACTTATTTCATTTCAAATACTCCTCTTCTTGTTAATGCATTTAATCTTTTGACTTCCACGTTGAGACATGAGAAAATTTTTAATTGTATGGATCATTCACATTTTTGGTGATTACATCAATCTTAAGTTAAATTACTCCCTTAACATTGTGCTTAAAATACCATTTCAGTTTGATGGGGAATTGCTAGCAATGACACTTTGAAAGCTGATGAAGTCTTTTTTTATTTTGTTGTTGTTGTTGGTGGTGGTGTTGGTTTTTTTGGTGTTTGTTTTGTTGTGTTTTATATATATATACATATATAATGAACAGAGTTTCTGCCTTAGCCATTTATTCTGAATATATTTTTCTAGATTTTATGGAAGAAACATGAAAAAAGTATTCTGAAGTTAAATCAAGTTATTTTACAGGAATACTGCCTGTTTTTCACTATTTCTATTGACAACTTCATATCATATTCGTTGTGTGTGAACTCTTAAATGCTTTACGTGCACAAAAGCCAGGTGACCTAAATGAAACCATAATTTCACTCCTAGTTGTGAGTTGCACCAGGTCAAAATGGCTTCCCTTATTTGATATAAGCTCCTATTAAGTATAAAATACATAATGTGGGAATAAAATGTATTTCTTAATTAGGAAATTCCATTATAATTTTTGTTATTAGGACTCTTGTAAAATAAAACAAAACAAAACAAAACAAAAAAACCCAAAAAACAAACAAACAAACAAAAACCCCAAAAACCCTAAAACAAAATTAAAGAAACAAAAACAAAAACAAAAATGAAGAAACTTTTGCCAAAAATCCAAGCCTCTCATTGAAGCTGTTTCTTTCATAGTTGATTTAGTTTAAATTAAATTGAAAGAAAAAATAATCCTAAAAAAGGAATCAGGCTCCCTAACTGCAAATGGAGCCACTGAAACAAGAAATGAGAACTTATGTGATCCTTGCGGATGTTTTTTATTTCTTACTACAATTTATTCTGTCACCATTGAACTAGCTGTTGCTTGATGAGGCACACTGTTAACTATGCTTTGTCACTACATTACTAGGTCCTTGGTAGAGTCCAACTTGCTGAGATAGCAATCAAAAGGGTTTTTTTTCCACTTGCCCAGACAACTAATTTTCCTCAGTTTTTCTATTTTTAATATTTGAGGAAAATATAAATAGTCTTTTCCTAGATTCACTGATGCTCTAGCTAAAAGAAAATCAGAAGCAAAAAAAAAATATAGTAAGTAGATTTAATAATAATAAAATAATTAAAGGTTTATAATTTTATACAAAGTTTTTTCAAATCAATTACTGTATTAATCTTTATATAAAATTATCATTTTTCTAAGAAAACCTATTTGAAGGCTAGAAAAGTAAGAAAATCATCTATCAGGAATGGCATAAGTAGAGGTGGGTATGCCTCAGGCTGAGACTTAAACTACTCCTGTCTTTTCCTGTTATTCTGAGCAACTAAGAGTGGACAATCTAACTAAGAAAATAGTAATTCAAATAATTATAAAATGAACAACACATTGACAGTTAAACAGTAAACAAGTTATTTTCTGCATCTGTACATCACATATATTGAGTAAAGTTCTTTTCCTTAAGACTACCCTCATATTTTTAAAAAATGTTTTACCGATTAGTATATTAGTACTGAGTGGTTTTTGACTTTGAATACAATCTTTAGCACAAAAACGATGACAAGAATTTTACCCAAAAAAAATGTCATACTCTTGAAATCACTGTCCTGGAGTTCAGCATTTTTGTTGATGGATACATCTGTCTTGCTATTTTATGGTGAGGTAGCCCTTTTGTGTGTAGTAAACTTCTAAGTGTGTTTTGTTTTGGAAAGCAATTTAATGTTTGCTGATAACGTTGATTGGTACTCTCTCAGTGTTAGCTTTTAAGCTTCAGTTCTGGTCTGCTTAATTTTTTGAAATAACTTATTTGATTAAGTGATGCTTTACTACCAACAGTTCAGCTGGCTTTCCGCTGATAGCTGGATTTTCTTTCTTCTGTGCTATATTGCACTTGCTGAGTCTCTTTATCATTAGAATATAAAAGTGTAGGTTAGATTCAGACCTCTTCTCCCCCACTCTGCTCTTCTTTTTCCAGATATATCCTATCAAACTGGGACAGAGAGTACCCTCAGCAAGTTTGCTAATGACACAAAACTGGGAGTAGTAGTGGCTGATATACCAGTGTCGTGCTGCCATCCAGAGGGACCTCAACAGGCTGGAAAAATGGACTGACAGGAACCTCATGAAGTTCAACAACAAGAAGTGCAAAGCCCTGCACATGCGAAGGAAAAAGCCCTGCCACCAGTACATGCTGAGGGCCACCCAGCTGGAAAACAGCTTGGCAGAAAATGATCTGGGGTTCAAGTTAAACATGAGCCAGCAGAGTGTCCTTGCAGCAAAGAAGACTAATCCTATCACGGGCTGCATAAAAAGAATTATTACCAGCAGGTCAAGGGAGGTGAATCCTTCCTTCTACTCAGCAGTGGTGATGTCACACCTGGAATACCGTGTCTAGTTCTGGACTCCTGGACATACTGGGGAGAGTACAATGAAGGGCCACAACGCTGGTGGGGGTGGGGAAAGAGGTAGGAGGAATGGGCAGAGGAGGGAACTTATTAATGACTATGAATACCTAAAGAGATGAGGCAAAGTGGATAGAAACAAGTTCTTCAGAAGGTTCTATCTGACCACCAGGAAACACTTTTTCACTTTGAGGGTACTTGAGTACTGGCACAAGTTGCCTAGAGAGGTTGTGGAATCTTCCTTCTTGGAGATATTCAAAATGCTGTGCAGACGTGGTCCTGGGGAACTGGCTCTAGGTGTCCCTGCATGAGAAGGGGGTTGGACCAGATGACCTCCAAAACTCCCTTCCAATCTTAACCATGTGATTCTGTGATTGGGTAGACTCAATAGTTGCAAGAGCAGATCTATCTTTCTAGATGAAGGTATATTTGTTGGAATGGTGGGTTGTTTTCCCAATACACATTTTATCTTTACTATAAAGCCACCTGCTCTAGTAACTCCATCCCATTCCCTCCTCTCCCAGTAGAAAAGGAAGTCTGATTTTGCTGGAAAATCATTTATTACTCATCACAGAAGGCAATAATTCCTTCTATGTCTTTCTGATAGATATTTGCTAGAAATCCATCAAAATCTCATATTTTTTACCATCTTCTCTAGAAGATACGTTCTTTTACAAAGTCTTTTATAGGAACACACTACAAGCCAAAAACTCTGATCTACTGCTACTTCAATGGTATAATGAATAATAAAATATCACTGTGATAAGGACAGTTTAAATAAGTGTCATACAACAAGATTAAATAAATTATCCTTGAAATCAGACATATTCTATTTATGAACTTTGTATTTATCTCGTAATCAGTAATTTAAATAATTTTATTGGATTTGAAAGAATAACTATGAACAAGGGAAGACTTATTAGCCTAAAGACTTCAAAACATAGCATTATGGTAGCAAGGAGGTATTTTTTTATTAGGTAAAACACATACCATATTTATATTTGTACATATTTCTTAGAGATAAAGATTGAATATCAGGAAGAAAATTTTAATATATGAAAGAAGTTTATTCTCAACTGCTAGTAACAATGTCGCTGAAGTATTCAAAAGTATATCAATATATTTCCCTAAAATAGGGAATGTGCATCTGCTGCGAAACATAGTCCAGCATCCTGGAATTTGACAAGAAAGGTCTACTTCTTTTAGCAAGAGAGCAATTTTTCAGCTAAAGAGAAAAAAAAATCTGCACATTTAGGGAAATATATCCACAGAGAAAATAGTTAAAGGTTATTTGGCAATAAAATGCATTTATAGAAGGCTGTTACGATAAAAGGTATGTTTAACATTTCAGAAATAGTAATCACAAGCGAGCACACAAGGCTGCTACAAATACCAATGTTTCAACCACTGACCCTTCCAAGTGCAATGGTTTGAAATTGTAATCGTTTGAACAACTACCATTTCATGTTTATGTACCATTAAAAAAAAGTCAAGAATATTGTTCATAGCTTTGAACCTGCCAAATAACAAATGTAGAAACTTGGTCTTTCAGACATGTGATTTTTCTGAAAATAAGTACCCAATCGTATTTTATTTTTTTTCAAAAAGACTGTGCTTGGTCTCTGAACATCTCAAGACTAGTAATAAACAGTAAGTCTGGAAATTATGTGACTTTTTTTTTTTTCTGATCATAACCTGTTTCTGATTAGCTGTGGTTGGACAGTTTAAAATGAATAATTTCAGTTGAGCAGGAGAGACTAGCACAGCAATTTCTGACTGCACTACAGTCGAAGGGTTTGTTTTGCTCTGCTCTGTTAAACAGTTCCTCTGAAATTACTGTGTCGACAGTAAACCATTTCATAAGATCTACAAGAGATGTCTAGTGTTCTACACTGGTCAGGAGTCATCCCTCTCTTTTAAAAGCTTTGTCTTCTAAGGCGGTCAGTATAATTAGAAAGAGAAACGTACACTGCCAGTATGTGATTCAACCCACAAGCTATGATGCTCCTAAAAGCAGTTATGACCTTGGTAGTTAAACTCAGTTGATGTGAAGCTTAGCCCTGTCCATACTGCTTTTGAACTGTTGAGCTCTTTGCTATTCGTGGCAAGTATGAAATCAAATAAGCTTCTGCACAGATGGGGTGCTTTTTTCCTCTCTTGCTCTTTTAAAATAGCTTGTACATTTCCTTTCTTCATCTATTTCAGAAAAGACTCAGGATTACTTCCAGTGCTAATCCCTTGAGAAAATGATGATGAGGGTTTTTTCATGAAATTATTAAAAAATAGTTCTTTCCTTATAGGTGTGACTTCTGTGAGTTTTATTCAGTGATAAGAGCACTATATATCAGCAATAATAACACTATATACTTATAGTAATTGATAACTATATATTTATTGAAACTTTAGATTAAAATATATGTAATTTGTCCCTTTTTGTATAGACTTAATGTTATTCATGAGTGCACTACAGCCTAAAAACAGCTGTAAAAAGAACTTTTCAAACTATCACCATGTTTAATTGGGATCATAAGTATACAAGTCTGTAATGATTTTTCCTCCAAATTATTGCAGTCCATAGACGATGATTCAAAAGCAGTATACACTCTGCAGTTCCCTAATTAAGATAAGAATTTTCTATTTTAAGAAGATTTTCATTCTCTTTTTTGTAGAACTTTTATATCTCCTGGAACGTTTTAACTTTAATTTTACTCTTTCTGCTGAGCCAGAGTAGTAATTTAAGAAAGTAACAGATTATTGGTTTTCTTTATTCCCCCCAGAGGACATTTGCCAAGAGCTTATACTAATACAGGTCAAACTTTGAGCTAAAATAACTTAATAGTATCCTCTTAAGGAAGGATGGTAGTCATACTTTTGTTTTGTTAATGACATTACATAGTAGCATATCAGTGCAAGGTAAGAAAATCAGCAGAGATTAAGAGTGTTATTCATTTTCACATTTCACTATAAAATCAGGTCTTCTCTTTAAGCACAAATCTTTGTGCCAATCTTCTCTATTTCAATGCTTGGGGGAAAAACTATATCTGTCAAGTAACTTTTCCAACACAGCTTAAATCAAATGTCAGGATAAAATTTGTACTCGTTTTCTTTATGGACATATCTTTATGAGCATGTTTAATACTCAGAGGAGACTTAGAAATAAATAGTTAAAAGAAAATTGTATCTGTTTTGCTCAGCCAACAGTTTGAAACTCAGAAAGTGTCCCTCAGTGTGAATAAAATGTATTTGAAAATAAAATTTTACTTTATAATTGGAATATCTCAGATTCCTTCTTGCAGCAGCCATCTTGCTGACAAAATACTGGTGCAATGATGCCCTGTGTAATATTCTATTAAAAAAACCCTGGTTTTAGTATTGCACTGGCATATTGGTACATGTTCGGTTTGTATTTTCTTCTCTGGATAGCTTACTGGGAGGAAAACTACAGTTTTATGGGCACAGAACAAAGGGACACATTTTAATTGTGACAGATAAAGGATATATGGAAATAATTTATACTAAAATATGAGGACTAGTTAGAAAAGAAAAATTTTTAATATTAATAATAATATTTGTAAATAATATAACTTTGACCCTTGTTTTAGCTGGTTTTGAAGCTTAGGAAGAGAAAGCTCACATGTTCTGAAATACTGTATTATCATACTTTGTCCAGGTAAACTTTGGCCCTTCTTCTTCCTATTTTATATGCATACTGACATATAATGTTAGAATGTATCCTGTTAGAGTAATTCTGCTGAATTTTGTCTAGAGATGTGTGTCAAGTAGTTTATAACTCTGGCTATTTAGGTCTGTATGATAATCAATGTCTTAAGGCTAATATTAGCACTATAAATTAGGGTTTATTTCTTATACTTCAGTTTTGGAAGGTGTTAGTTTTGGGTAATTATGTCTTGCTTAGGCTGATTTCATAAAAGATTGTCAAGACAGATACCAGAAGAGACAATGTGGGTCCTGCAACGAGAAGTTGAAAGAACTTTTAAAAAGTTGTGTACCAACTGTACTTTTTGCAGATATCTATGACTAAGTATGTTCCATATACCTCAACATTATTAGACTTTTTAAAAATAATCTTTGTCATAAAAATAAATGTGTCTTTTCTATTGCTAAGGAATTGTAATATATTTCTTCCATACCCTACACTTTTTTATCAACAGGTTATGTATTTTCCCTAGCTATCCATTTCTCTCCTTTTTGCCAATTTTTCCCCTTTTTCCCCTGATGTAAACACTTTCACCAAAGTGTTAGCATCATGAATGAGGTCAGTGCAAGATAATAAGGATTTATTATCTGAACTTATTTTATGGCAACATACTGATTCACTTCTGCTTATAAGCAAAAATAGCAGTTTATATATCATTATATCCTTATCATTATATAGCAGCATATACTGCAATATAATCATTGGGAAAGCTCTGACTAGTATTTGTTCGTTCTAGCAAACCAAATATTAATAAGAATATTTTTGGGCCTGGAGGCCAGCTAATATGGGATAGCCCCTACACATGCTGGTTAACAAGGCCTCAGAAACAGGTTGCCTGCTAAACATGTCACTAGTCTTCCAATTTCTGAGCAGTCCTGTGAATAGTTTGGGAATGGGATAACAGCCACAAGCCTACCAACGAGCCTTCCAGCACTGCTGCAATATGGATGATTGAGCTCTTTAGTGATATTGACTTTATTACATAACCTGGGAAACCTTGGAATTCCCGTATTCTGCTACGATTGTTTACCTCAGTGCTTATTTTGTGCTTTTTGTTCTCCTGCTGCCTAACCCAGATGTCTGGTGGATTTTCTTTTTTTGATTATTAGAAAGACTTTTATTTGTACCTTCATAAAGACAAATAAACAGAAAACAGCCATGTCCCACTCAGCGATATAAAACCCAGCAGATTCATAGGTCAGCTATAGATGTTGAATTGTTTCTGATATCCAGTAGATTATACATCTGCTGGTAAGAATCAGGCAAATACAGAAGATGTAGTAGTTTCAGCATTATTTTTGTTTTTCCTAACCAGTGCATTTGAAACAAAAATATTCACTCCTGTTTAACTATAAAACTGCAAGTCACACGTGCCTAATTTCATAGTATGCTTCAGAGTTGCGAGTTTCAAGCAGACAAAATTAAATCTTTCCACAGCCTATATTAGGAGCCTGCCTTTTCTGGAAAGCTGTCCTCCATTCTTACCTTTGAGCATAGCAAGTATGACGTCCCACACAGTGTCTAGGCCTGGTGAATACCATTCTTGAAAACCAACAAATTCTCCAACAAACTCCATTTTGGTTGGTATTACAAATTACTCAAAACTGCAAACTGCCTGAAACTTAAACACAGCTTAAAGTTAAACAGCCTTATAGGACCAAATTTGACCTTGTACATCTAACCTGTTTTTAACTCAGTGAAAGATTTGTAGTGCCCTCAGTATTTATCCTGGTTTTGTACCTACAAACTTCAGTGAGAAATATACCAGTAATTTCAGCTGGAACATTTTCAGACCTATAATATATGTTTCAAAATTAGTACCTTTAGCTCATTTGCAGTAGATATTCTAATGAAATGATATTGATAATTATATAGTAGTAGATAATGATGTAAAATTGCATTCAGTATTACATGTCATCACATGGACCATCAGCAGCATGATGTTTCCTTTTTAAAAAAAATATTTTCAAATAAAAAAGCTTTATTTCTTCTGTTATTGAGTTCTTGGATCTGATCCTGCAATCAGAGTGTATACAAAAATAGACCCTGCATGACACTGTGTACAAGAATCATTACAACTTCAGCTATCCAGAAGGCAGATCACCACATCTGAGTTGATCATTCTATGCTTCCTTTGTCATAAAGGAAGAAATTAGGCACTTCCTAAACGTGCTTTCTCTAATCTGTTTTGGACTTCTGATTCAGAATGAAATTAATCATATCCTGTGAGTGCTAATTTGTCTCTATTACAAAAGGTGTCAAGGCAGATAAGTCAAACTATCTGTCATATAGATATTTATGTTTGGTCAAAGGTATCCCACCCCAGATTTCCAAAATAATACTTGTATTTGAATCTTAGGTCACTGTAGTACCAAGAAAAGACAGATTCCTATTGTGTGTTAAATCTCACCATTGACATTGCTTTGCATCCTTAAGTAGTATTAAAACTTTTTGACGGTTTTAATTAGTGTGTAGATAATTCCTGCTCTTTAAAATAAGCAAGGTCTAAATAATTAGTGAGCTATAAATAATTCAAGTAGAAGAGACATTGGGAGCCTCCTAGAGACCATAATCTATCAACAATTGGGAACATTAACATCAGGCATTCCAGCCATCTTTCTGATAAGAGTATTAAATATGCAGCCAGATCCAAAAGATGAAAGTAGAAATCTGACCTCCATTCAGCAACATAAATAATTAATCCATCTGTCTATCTACCTATCATTAATCTATTAAACTCAATGCTTTAGCTTGTTCTGTAAGCTTTGTAGAGAGGACTTGACTCAGGGAATGAAAGAAGTTTGTAACTACCCATGCAGCTTGAATAAACCTTCCTTGATTGCACTTGATCTTTTCAGGAGAGTCATAGATTATTTTGTACTTGTTATTCAGGTGAATTCCACTCTTAACTTTAAGCTATCAAGGTTGAAAACATAGTTTCTGATCCTGAGGGTTTTGTTTGCTCCAGTGTTATATACAAATGCTTTGTTTTGCTTCCATTGTCTCCATGTTAGAAACGACATTCAGCAAGAACAGCACATTCCATGTAAGGTCCTGTACAGATATTCATAGACAGGGTTTGTTTAAAAAAAAATCTAATTTATTGGCATCTTTGGTTAGGTAGAGCTCACATAAGGAATCAAATCCTCTTCAATTAAGAGGATAGCTGGTTGCTATTTGGATGGTGAAGGGGGTCCCTGTTACAAGGGCCCTTTCAACAGTATCTTCACCTGAACCAGCTGAGACTTTCAAACTGTTCTGATGAATTCTTATAATCAAGATGGCCCTATATGACCACTTCAGAAAATGCATAATCCTTCTCATTGTAGTATCTTAAACTGAGTACAAAACATCTCCTCTGTCTTTGCTATATGCAACAGACTCCTATGTGACCAAACCTGTATAAACATAAACAGTTATTTTATATTATTTATATATCTTTTCATCAATTCTACATCAGGTGTGATCTCTGATACTGCCAGATTTCCCACCCAAGAGAACCAACATAATTAAGTGCACAAATAGCATTTACCAGCTTTATGCATAGCCTGGGGAAATGTCTGGGACTGTCCAAAACTCCCACTTTCCGCACAAGTAAATCAAGTGCTTTGTTTGACAGCAGATAGGAGTCTGGTCAATCACCTTGTCTCAATTCAGTCTGCTGTTTCAAATCAGTTTGTTGCCTCATCTATGCAGAGGCTACCCAGAGTTTGTAGACAACATAGGGAACTGATGGCTAAGAGCACTGTGAATGCATGCAAGAATACCCCTCGTACCCAGCCAAACAACCGTTAGAGCTGGAGGGCAAACTTGAATTTCATGCTTATATCGCTGTTATAACTTAAATTCCATGCCAACAGAAGTACACAAATTACTTGGACAAGTAAATTTGTAAAACACAGAGGAGATAAAAATAGTGTTCAGGGCTCATTCTTCGAAAGGGAATGAGAGTCTTTCAGTGCTTTGCAATCCTCATTCTGCTTTCTGTACTAGACAGAATAGATGAAAATCATTAAGCTATTAAAATCATAAATCCAGAAATTGCTATTCAACCACACGCGTTTATCACTATACCAGTCTACTTTAGGAATTTATTTATATTTGTGTTTTAAAACATGAAGAGTAACTTTGTACCTTTTTATATATGTCTTAATACTTTATATATACTCTTAGAGAGCTTGTCAGCTAAAATCCTGTCTAGACTGCAGATTGCAGTAGTACTTCTACTCCCATTACCATGGCCACTTTTTCTAAATATGAATACAAAAAAAAAAAAAAAAAAAGCAGCCAGCTTCATCTCATTTGTATTAATTATATTCTGTATACCATTTGTTTGGTGTGTAATTAAATACATTTGGGAAAAGACTCATTTTTATTGTTCCTACACATTTTTTCATTATAATTGTTTCTAATGCAAAACTAATTAAACATCGTTCTAAAGTTCCCTCCTTTAAATGTAATTACCTTTTAATGAAATGTATACATATTTCTTACTATGAGTGGTTAACACTTAGTTACTTTTTCTATTTCTCTCTTCCACTTACTGCTGCAGTTACACTTTGCTCTTAAATAATGCTATTAACATTGGAATTTTTAAAGAGACAAAAAAGTGCCATCTAGCTTATACAGATTGGATAATCACAGGGTATTACATTCTAGACTTCAAGAGACAGGTCTCAGATTCTTTTACCCTCATATTCTGAAGCTTGGCTTAGCACATTTCACCCTTATTTGCCTGAGTATTTACATGTCCTGCACTTCTCTGGAAATACTAATTTAATAATCAGTCCAAGGAAGTATCTTAAAAGAGGAGGAACCTAGAAGTCTTCTAAGGTCAGGCATCTGACTTTCTTACAGACCTGTTTCCCTTCACCGCAAACAAGCATCTAAACTTACCATAACAAAGTTGCATAGTTGAATATTGTAGAATGCATGAAACAAAGTGTCTTGAAAATACAAACCTCTGTGGCTTCACTTTGGAAGTGAGTATAAGACATTAGTTTCCTGAATGACAGAACTTTCTTTCTGATCATTCATGTGAGCACTGTTCCATGGGGTTATTAACAATTACTCTGTCAAGCCTAAAAATGGATATGAATTCTAGCTGTAATTTATTAAAAAAAGTTTTATAGTATGATTTTTCTGTAGCTGCTTCTCTAAACCATGAAGACCTAAAACATCAGGGCAGCCAGAACCCACAATGTCACAAGAAGAAAAAAGAAAAAAAATTATAGAGACAATTCAAGAGGATAGACAAGTAGGGGAGCAATTAAGTGGACAATGACTATGTGAACCACGTGTTCTTAGCTTAGTTTTCTAGAAGTCTTTGTCATTCCATGAATCCATTGGACATGTTACATAGATGATAGATAAACTTAGAATAGACATAGTGCTCTCAGAGACCAGCTCAACTTCCACCCAAAGCCACTTACGAATAAATTAACAAAGATATATTTAATAAGATACATTTATTTATACATGGCAACATAGCAGGCTACTAAACTATGCTGAAGTTTCTCAATAAATAAACTGATCATAATTGTGTGTGATAATTTGTGCCAATTTGGTTTTACATCCCAGCTGGTGTGGTTGGTAGTGATGGCAGTGGTAAGTTCTGTGCCTGAGTGCTACTTTGAAGGGTACAACAGAGTTGCTGAAGCCAAGGAAACATTAGCGAGAGCAGAGACCTCACAAGTCAGGAACTCTTTAAGAGCAACTGCAGCATATTTAAATGGCCCAAGGGAGTGCTAGCACTCAGGAACACTGCCAACAGAACGGGCAAAGAGAGTGTGGTGCATCAGCCAGGGCATGGCATGGCAGCTTGCACAGGAGAGTGTGCAGTGGGGGCCCTCACTGCTGTGCACACCCTTCTTTTAGATTCACATCCCAGGGAAGTGCACCAGATCTTTTCCATATTGGTGGATACTCCCCTCAGAGTTAAAACTGGTGTTTCTACTGAGAAAGTCCATGAGATGTCTGATGCTGCCACGCAGACAGAATCAGTAAGGAAGGAGACTGCTGGATGCAGCTGTAAACATCCACAAGCAAGGTTTGATATGAGAAACTGTACCAGCAGCATACAGAGGACACCGTAAAAAGAAATGATGAGTGCTCACAGTGGATGTCTCTCTACTAAGGGATACTGTAGAGCCCACCTACCAACCTGACAGGGAGTCACATGAGTTATGCTGTCATCCAGGAGCTAAGCTCCAAGATGTTGGTGAGAGGGCACCACAACTCGTCAAGAGTACAGACTGCTATCCACTGTTACTCTTTCATGTGGACGTGAATGAACTGCAAATCACTGCATGTGTGTGAAACACGAATTCAATCTAATATTTTGTGTTCATTTTACAGTCCCTTTGTGCAGATGCTAGTAGAAAAATATAGAAGAAATTTCTCAAGTTCCTTCTAAGAAATGAAAAGGGGTGTTCTTAAATCTGTCTGTCTCTCCCAAAATCATCTCACCTACAAATCTGTATAAAAAGTAACTGACTTTTGCCCATGCTTTGTATAGACATGTTAGTTCCTCTACTGTTTGAATATTCAATTATTTATCACTAATAGCACATGGATGTCGGATAATAATTTAACATACAGGATGCTCAAATACTATTCCTTATAGAAGAAGTGTGCAAATGGGTTGAAGAGTGAGTGACAGCTTACACATGCAAAATCTGTGAGGGGAATTAGCAATCTTAAAATTATGTGTGATTGATTACTGTGCATAAGTTTTTCATTATTAATGTGAAAGATGTGCATGAATTTACTCTTTGTCATCTACACATCATAGTTTGAAATTCTACATGCAATCAAAAAATTCCATAATTTATGCCTAGTGTTGTTTTACGGGTGTTGGCTCCTGCACTTTCTTTTCACCTCCTGCACTTTTGAAAATGAGAACCTTGATTGGTTTTGGTAGCCAGCCAGACTTATCTGCCAAATAATGGTTTCCAAATAGAGACTTCTGAGTGCAGGTTATACTGTGTTTGAAAGGGTGTGGGAGGCATGAACTACCTCATTTAATAATAAGATAATAATTACTTCATTAATCTATAAAGATAACAGCACAGATTAATAACTACTTTTATATGCATGGCTGTAAAACATACTGGTTTTGAAAACTAGTGTGATGGCAAAAGGGAGAAGCATTTATTCACGCTCAGAGGTACCTGGTATAACATAAAACACAATCTTAGGGTGGACTGAATCACTCCCCACTAGAAACAAACTTTGTGTTTCTAATTTGGCTGAATACAACAGAGGAAGAAAAATCTCAGTCTTTTTCAGCAGTGATAGAGAATTATATTAATTCTTTATGTCTCATACTGTCAGACTGTTTAAAATTTAATAACCAGAAATGTAGATGAGCAGTTGAAGTCTATTATTCCTGGACAGTAATGTTGAAGAGCAAATAAAATATGCTCTGAAGTCACCAAGAGATTATTTTCTGTCTTCTTACTAAAGAAATACTTGTTATTTCCCAGTCTGTACTGAAACCAGTTCAAATCATTAAATAATCATAATCAGAATAATCTCAAACTGGACTTTTCTTGCCAGACAAATGTCAAGGCCAAAACAAAATTACTGAAAATTACTATTTTAAAATGTATGCACAGTGAGGGATGATCACATACAAAATGCAGAAACCATGTTTGAAAGTGTAAACATTATTCCACACTAGTTTTCTATATGCTTAAAGTAGATTATTCTAAAACTTCATCATCTCTTTTAGGCATGTATAACAGTACAGGTATCAGTGGACTTACTGTTGCCAAGATCTCGAATAATGCTTCAACCAGATAATTTTCTCTTTTGACAAGTATATTAAATGCGCATCATGTTCATAAAAGCTCTTCATAGGGCTCTTTTCATTTTAATTCTAATGTGGACTGAGGACAAGGAATGTTACCTTGGCAGAAGCACAAGTTATACACCCACAACATCAACTAAAATAGGGTAGAAAAGCTATAGTTTACAACTCAGCAAGAGCATGATAAATTAAGGTGTTTGTGTCTATACACAGGGAGTAAATAAGTTTAACAGCTCATTCTCCTGCTAATATCCAACAAGTTATATGGTCATTTCCTCTATTGTATTAGGAACTGCAGCATACACTTAACCAAAAGAGAAATAGTTCCAAACATTCAATGTACAAAATTTTGTGCAAAATTTCTTCCTCTTTAAAAGCTCTCCAAGGGAAAAAAGATACTTGTAATTTATTTTTATTGAAGCAGATCTCCCTCGGGAGTAAATATATGTGAGAAGGACAACTGAAGATAGAGAAGACCTCTGTGCCTCCAATTTTTGAATCCAAAGAAAACATCAATGATGAAAATTTTTATGCTGTGCCTCTCTAATTTGTACAGTTGTGTACATTTAAGGCATACTTTCATAGAACCATAAAATACCCCCTGGACTGCCAAGTCAAACTGTAAACCTAACACTGCCAAGTCCAGCACTAAACTCTGTCCCTAGGTGCCACATCTACATGTCTTTTAAATAGCTCCAAGGATGGTGATTCAACCACTTCCCTAGGGTGCCTTTTCAAAAAGCTTTTTCTAAAGAGTAGAGATGCTAGACCTGTTTTGGACTGTGTCACATTATGCAGACTGTGCTAGGACATCTATCATGAACACATCCTTCATGAAAAAGCCATCTGAGGATGTAAGTGAGGGAATCTGGAGGAAAGGCAATGGTGATGTGTATGCAGATCATGTTGTCACGCTCAGTGTTGATACAGCTCACTTATTTTTCCCCAAAATTTATTTCAATATGGCTTGGATTCTTTCCTCTTTCAGTGCTTACCATGCCCTGCTGAATCACTGAATCATAGACTTATAGAGTAGTTGATTGGAAGGAACTTCAAAAATCATCTAGTTCCATCCCCCTTGCCATGGACAGGGACACCTTCCACCAGGTTAATCAAAGCCCAATCCAACCTGGCCTTGAACATGTCCAGGGATGAGGTATCCACAACTTCTCTGGGTAACCTGTTCCAGTGTCTCACTGCCATATTGAAGAATTTCTCTTAGGCCTCCTTTAGATACTGGAAGGCTGATAGAAGGTCTCCTGAAGCCTTCTCTTCTCTAGGCTGAACAACCCCAACTCTCTTAGCCTGTCTTCATAGGAGAGGTGCTCCAGCCCTCTAATTATCTTTATGACCTTTGTCTGGACCTGCTACAATGGGTCCATGTCTTTCTCACGTTGGGTGCCCCAGAGTTGGACTCCAGGTGTGGTCTCATAAGGGCAGAGTACAGGGGAAAAATCACCTCCCTCAAGCTGCTGGTCACTCTTCCTTTGATGTAGCCCAGGATACAGCTGGCTTTCTTGACTGCAGACACACATTGATAGGTCAGGTATAGCTTCTTGTCCACCAACATACTCAAGTCCTTCTTCCTTGGGCTGGTCTCTGCCCAGCCTGTAATTGTGCTTGGGATTGCCCCAGTCCACATGCAGGACCTTACACTTGGCCTTGTTCAACTTCATGAGGTTCACATGGGCCCACCTCTTAAGTCTGTCAAGGTCCCTCTAAGATGGCATCCCTTCCCTCCAGCATGCCAACGGTATCATTCAGCTTGGTGTCATTGGTAAACTTGCTGAGGGTGCACCACTGTCCATGTCACTGACAAAGATGTTAAGCAGCACTCGTCCCAGTACTGACCGCTGAGGAATGCCACTGGTCCTTGGTCTCCACATGAATGCAAGTGTGCATGATAAAAACATGTAAAGCAACCTTCATCTTTCTTACGTTTTAACACCTGGTACAAAGAAAACATCTCTGCCACTGAAAGTAATGCCATTGTGAAATCCTAAAACTTCAACTAGAACAGAACTTGCATTTTTCTCACAGAAGGCCAAGAGCCTATTATTCCTGGCATCACTCCTCAGGTAAATATTTTTTTCCATGCTTCCAGTAAGATCCAGGATCCAAGATGCCTCACACCCTTCACTCTGATTCAGCACTAGGAAATATCAGATTTAACTTTACTTTGACAGTTACAGAGGGGGTTGACAGGTTTCACCAGCAATAATGCATGGCTGCCTTGCTAAAGGCCAGTAAGTTCAGTAGTTCACTTCAAACAACATCCACCACAGCTCCAACAGAACATTTTGAGATTTCAGGCCTGTTCTAGCTTTTTGGTTTCAAGTTTTGAATCCTTTCAGCACAGAGATTGCATAAAGACTCCTGTACCTCAAAAACTCTATTCCTGCAATTTAGAGTGTGATCCTGACACTTGAACCCAGGAATGGTGCTGAGCCTTACATTGCTGTGCTGGTCTGGAAGGCCTCCCACTCAAGATCCCTGCTGTCACTTTCTCTCTAAAACCACTCTGTCATGACAAGGTCTACCTATCGTGTTTCCCAAAATGCCACAAAGAAAATAAAAAAGTGAATCCCTCTGTTAATATAACTGCTATTAGTATAACTATCGTTGGAATAACTTTGGATACAACATGAAATTTTTCTGCAGTGACTGAATTCACCTGCAAGAGAGCTAATATATGCGTTATCCACTTAATTTCTCTACACATACAGACTTTCTTCACTAAAATCACTCTGATATTAGGAAAAAAATGAGAAGGTAGGGCTGTACATGTAAAGCCCCAGACTCACTCAACAAGTGAGGGGCTTAGGTTCTTTGCTACCCTGAGTCAGGAAATGTAGAGAGAAATGTGACAACATTTTCAGGAGGTTTAACAGGAAACTTCTACTTGGAAAATTTAGAAGATCAGGAACTCTGCAAATTTTAAAGCAAACAATCAAAATAAAGAATTACACAGGGCACTGACTTAGCAAACTCTAACCTATCCAACCTTAAGTGACCTAGATTTTGAGAAGAGGAAATTAGGAGAAGAAGAAAAAGAGAGAGAGAAAGACAAAATAAGAAAGAAATAGCTACTGCCTTGGTTTGGTTCCAGCATGGTCTCAGCTACTATAAAATCCAAGACACGCAACACATGCACGCCTCATGTTATTGTTTTTATCTGCTCTGGTCTCTCAGGACCCTCCCCCAGGTGGGGTTTCTGGTGTGCCAGTGGCTAATAGCCAATCTGGGGATGGCCTAGGGGCTCCAGGGGGTGTGGTGTAGAGCAATGCACTGTCCCACTTTTGCAGAACTTGCCCTGCTCCTTCCCCACCTTCCCCCTATACTTTAGTTGTTTTGAGTCAGTAATCATTTTCTCCAGTCTCTTGCAGTACAAATACCTGTTTTCACTCCTGGTCTTAAGGAAAAATAATAACTTTGATATTGTTTATTAGATATTTGACCAGGTTTATTTTAAAATGAAGATGTTCATTGTGCACACAAATAGCATTTTATTTTTATCAAGTAGAAGAGTTATATTTACACTCTTAACCCAAAGTAAAATTCTACCTTTTGTTCAATAACTTAGAACATTAAGACTTCTTATTCAGACCTGGTTTTTTTTTTTCTGTCTCTAGGATCAGTGTAGCACTTAAAGTTTTGCTCTAAGTTTACAAGTAGTATGTGTGCACCTGTAACATAAAGAGTTGTTTATTTTGAGTATTTTTGTTTCTCAGTGACAATAAGTTTATTTTCAATTTTCTCATATTCCTACTGACACTTGCACATTTTCTCAGCAACAACTATTCTCAGCTGCAACAGTACTCAGCTTCTATTTCACAACCTGTCAAATGGCTACTCAGGCAGAAAAAATATCAACCCCTGTGTAGACACTGTAGACTGAAAATTAGCCTACTCATAGTTATGTCTCCCCATAGAAATTACCAATTCACTGATTGCTGCAAAGGCTGCCAGCACTAGCAGGAATCATCAGTGATCACTAAAAAACCCCAAAAAGTAATGCCAGAAACCTCTACTTTATATGAACTCAGTAAATTTTGCCTACATTCATACTCACCCCCACTGGCTGCACAATCACTTATCTTCTTAATCTACTTATGAAACCAGTAAATGAGTGCATAAGCCCTGTAGTTTAAAGCCACAAGACAGGATTGCTTTCACCTAACTTTTGACATTTAGCCTTTTGACATGATGTAGCCTTCTACATATGAGGTACCTAAGTTTCCTTTTTACTGGAGGCAGTTAATCATTTACTGATATGATTCATCTGATCTATGTTAGACATCAGTTTTAGGATAAATCTACAACTGTTCAGATTAATCCTATCTAATGTGACTTTATTATAGAGCGGTAAGACTATTAGAGACTTAAAAATAAATGTAAATATTCGGGTTTTTTTCTGCAAGCATCCTTTGATGAAATACAAAAAATTAGAACTTTTAATGTCTTTTCTGACACAATATGCTAATATCAGAAAACTGCATAGATCAGACTCTCTGGGTTAATCAGGGTTCTCCATGCAGTGTGTGAGCCGGTGACTATTCAAGATTTTTAATTTCTGCTCAACTCACTCCTAATGATGGATATAAAAATATTATTCAGATGAATTTATTTCCTGGATTACTTTAAACGACAGATTCAATACAGATGAGTAGGAACATTCAGTTATATTTAATGTCTCTTATGAGTGGTTTGACTAGATGATCTGACCTCTTAATCAAGGATTTTATGATTCTGATGAGTTGATGCCTCTATTTCTTAAATATTAATGTTGACAATTTATAGAACTGAAGGATTTCTTTCACCAATGTCTTAAAATGGTAATTCTGATGCTTCAATAAAATACCTATATTAATATGGCAGCAATATTTCCCTGCAGCTCTGCACTAAATCTAAGATTTCTTTTTAGTAAACATAATGATATCACATATCAACTCAATTTTTAAAAAAATGGAAGCAAATCATTAAATTGGTATTTGGCTAGACAGCAATTCAGTTTGTGTAAGATTAGGTAACAACTGAAATTTGTTATGATACAACACACACAATTTATCCAACCCTTGTTTTCCAACAGTAGTTGACATAACTACTAAAATATTTTTTCTATAAGTTTCCTGATTCAGTTTTATACACAGCAGGCAGAAATACCTGTTATATGTGAAAACTTATGAGCTGCTACAAATGGTGGAAAAA
This sequence comes from Manacus candei, assembly GCF_025592945.1. Lineage (NCBI taxonomy): Eukaryota > Metazoa > Chordata > Aves > Passeriformes > Pipridae > Manacus > Manacus candei. The sequence goes on along the minus strand of NW_026138062.1, from coordinate 29,615,179 downwards.
GCTACATGATGCTATATTTTTTTCCAGCACATGTGGTAAAGGAGAGATGAGCACAGGTGAGTGAATGCTATCACTTATTTAAGGCTCACATGCTGAGAGAGTTTTAAATGGATGTCCTGCCTACTGTAGTCAATCCATGTTAAAAGTCAGGCCACCTACTTTTTAACCCCAGGACATTAATGTCTAAAGACAATAGTTTTCCCTAGCACTATTTGTCTAATGGTCTGTTCTGTGTCAGTTTGTATGCAGCTGGTCCTGGAAGGCTTTAGGGGGTCCCCACTTCAACCTCTTCTTCAACCTTTCCTGTAACTGCTCTAGCCCTTTCATTGTGCAACTGTCTTGGAAATAATTGAAGACAAGATCTTGCCAATAAGTCCTAAAATAAAAAAAAAGTCTACAGAAATTACTATTACTCATCTGTGTCTAGCTGAAACAGGGAGAGGCAGTTCACCTACATGTAAAATTCCAAAGTAAATATCAAGGATGTGATTCTCTGGAAATTCATCTCCAACACAGTGTAAGATGACTGGGAGAAGTGGACCCTAAGGTATAATTTTTTCCAACATAATTGCTGTTGGGCTAATTTTTTGTGCTTATTACCCAGAATGATAGATTTTGCAGACCTCCTGCTGAATATTTAGCTAATATAACTACATAAGGAAGCCAGACATTCTGCTCAGGGTTCCAAGTCTTATTAGGTACCTATATGTACATAAATTATATGACAGACATGTTGATTTTTTTTTCTATCTTTTGGTAGAAATTGTCTTGCTTAGCCTAACTCTTCGAGATTCTACTGACTTTCTTCAGCTTTCTGTTGAAAGTATATGATTCTGTTGGGGAAGAAAAACATACTACATGATTATAATACTAATATTTGTATATATAAGAGGTAAGAGAGTTATGTTTGTGCAGGAAGTCTTAACAGCAGAACTTTTTTAACTTGCGTATTTGAATTTGTAAATTAAAGTTTATTAACAGGAAAACACTTCAAAATAAAGCATCAAAATAATTTGCCATAGGGGTAGAAAAACCAGGGTTAAAAATTAAGCCCATATAAAGATGGAAAAGGATAACAAAAGGTTTTGAGATGCATTCAGCAAGGTATCTACTTCATCTTTTCTTCATTGCTTACCACCCAGCGTGTTCTTCTAAATCACAAATATGCACAGTTTATAAATTACTGTTAATTTAGTCAGCTATAAACTGCATAGCTACCCAAGCTCTGTAGGGTTTATGTAGATATTACCCATTCAGTATTTTGGCAGTGTGATTTCTGTAGGGGCTTTGTTATTGGTTGGGCAGTAGAGAGTCAAAGGTCTTTCCTGGAAAGCAGTTTATCCTGAAGGTGTTTTGTCTGAGGTACATGATTTTCTGTATGCAAGGAAGAAAACCCCAACCAAAAAATATGGAGAGGTCACAGAAACTTAGATAAATCTAACATTTAGTTCTCATTCCATGGTAGAAAATAGAATGCAGCTTTACAAAAGTAATCTCTCACTGTTTCTTCCCTCGCTGAAGACTATGGCTGTAAAGTTCTGTGATAAAAGGGTTAAAGGATTTTTTGAAATTTTTAAAATGTCAGCATGTTCTATATTTCTCCCTCCCACAGAAGAGAAAAGTAGTTCTGTAGACTGAGTCAAATTTTATTTGAACATTCAGCAAAGTAAATGATTACTTTGGATAACATTTTATAGTGATAAGATAGCTAATAGACTTGATTGGAACTGAGTCAGCAAATAGTTTTGCTTTTTCCTTTACAGGACTTGAGTAATAGAAATGACTATAAAATGCTGAGAATGGACAGCAAAAATGTGTCTATTTTTATCAATGTGTAAAATTCCAAGTCAGGAAGAAGTCCATCTTGCCTTGTGGCTTGAGTTGTTATAATTGCTTATAATGAAATAAAAAGGTTGTTTCAAAAAAAACCACTTCTGTCTCATAAATAGCAAAAATTTTCTAAATTTGTGTGGCTAGTCTCAAACTAACCCTGCCTTCTTTCCCCCCAAAAGAAAAGGGTAAAATATTTCTGCATCTATATGTATTTGGGGTGATTGTATTTGTGTTTGTGAGATAATTGAAAGTCTGATATTTTTCCTGCTAATGAAATGCAGTTATTTGAATATCAGATTTAACTGAACTTCTGTATTTTTTATTTTTTCTCTATAAACACATTACACATCATTACAACTGAAATAAAAATCCAAATACGCAGGAAGCATAACCACTTCAGGCAAGAGGAGCTTTCTTTTGTTTATTTATCATTGTTCTCCAAGATCCCAATCTAGACTAGACTCCTCAGTACTTGTAATAATGTGCTTTTTCCATTATACTTATTTCCAAAGATATATTCACTATGCTTTCTAATGCATTGTTTCATATGTACAACTGTTTTTATGTATTATAATGTTTTATTGCACTTGTAATGCCTTTTCTTTCTTCCCACACAATTAGCTTTGCAGTGAAGCAAGAGTTGAAAAGAAAAGGTGTCTTCTGACCACAGATGTTTTTGTCTCTACTGGACCGAATGAAATTAGTATTAAAATTTATTGTGAATAAGGGAAATATTCCATTCTAAGTTATGCCATATCCAGAATAAATAAGTTCATTTTAGATTACCTAGAACAAGGACTCCACATGTAGTTTGATAGATTTTTTCACAGCAGGAAGCAAAAATTTCACAAGTGGAACATGCAGAAAGAAGGAAGTAGCAAGGAGTTAGGTTGTTTGCAAATAATTTGTATTTTAGCTGAAACTACAGAATCTTTATATCATACTTCTAATAATGGTACTTTTTTAAAGAACTAGAGGATCCCCCTACACTTATACAAATTTATGAAACCTCTTGGTTATGTGTATAGAATTTAGGGTCAAATCATCTTCCATTAATGATTGTTTTGGTTTCTTCATTTACATGCACTGGACATTTGACTCAATCGTCTGAAATCATTTCAACTTATTGTTAAAATGGAATTGTACATTCAACTCCATAGTGTAAAATTAGTTCACTGTTTCACTCTTTTCATAAAAACAAAGGTTAAAATTATAAATGGAAAATCTTATCTCTCACAGTAGGCACTGATTTATAGGAAAAAAGTTATTTGGTCCCTTTTCAGTAATTTTAGCAGATGCTGAAAACATTTCAGGAAAGAAATTAAGTTTATGACATCCAAATACAGAGGTTACAACCCTGGCCTCCTCCTCATCAATAGATTTTTTCTTAGTTATATCTTATTTTCCTCTGGTTTATAACGGTTTTGCAAGTTAGGAAAGAAAATTTCAAAGTAGAATAAATGAATAAATTAATAATTGGTTTGTATGATTCAAAACATTAACAGGCATAAGATAGAAATAAAATACTATTAATAAAAAAATTATTTTGTCTAAGCAGTCTTAAGCTGTAAGTATTGCCTAGTCTGCTAGAAAGGCCAGATGTTGCATGGTGCTCAATTTGCTCTTAAGGCACACTCTTATAAACAAACAAATCAATTAACACAAACTCTTATTTGTTGTTGTTGATTTGTTGTTGTTGTAATTCCTGCTCAATAGCTACTGGTGGTTTTAACTATCAGATCAAAAACTACCTCCCTGCTGTCACACAGAGAAAGGATGGTGTTTTCAAGCATAAAAGTGGGTATCTGTAAATGTTGCTATGTCATAAAGAGTTTCTTATATGGATTTTTCATACCTCACAAAAGGATCTGTTGCCATATTAGCTATTTTGGCAAAGCCCATCTAATGATAGCATGATCTGTGTTAACAGAAAACAAACAAAAAAAGACCTGATAATTAAGTCAGCAAGAATATGCCTTTTTTTTTTTTTTTTTATTGGCTACAGATATCCTAGTAAGCATGCTTGAGATTGCTCCTGGGCAGAGGCTAGTTGGCACAGAACAGTCCACACCTAAGGTAATAAATTTTGCTTCCACACTGTGATGGCTGTATGCAAAGCGCCATTGGAGATGGTCCCTGTATGTTTTAAATAGCAGTGTGTTCCTGGGAATTTTCAGAGGAGTGCTAGTTGATATAGGATAACTACATCTTAGGAAAGGGTCAAAACATGATTAGTTATATTTCAGTGTTGGTCAGGACTTACTGCACCAATTACAATTGGTACAATTCTGTACCTCAACAGAGAATTTCTCCATCAAGGCAGTATTAATTGTGTTTATCAATGAACATGTAGGATTATTTTTTTTCATACACCTAACTGGTGTATGTATGCTGACAGAAAATTTTAACTTAAACTGTGTTACATCTAATAGCAAAGATAGTACATGGAAAACCTACTCTGCAAAAACAAATCTAAAACACTTGCTCTGGAGAGATCATAAGTGGTAATGTGCCTTTTCTATGGATTTTTTTGGAAATGTTTACTTCTCTCATGTACTATCAGAAGTTTTCAGAGTAGCAGCCTGGGAGGAAGCAGTGTGTGGCAGTACCAGCGATTACAACAAAAGAAAATCAAGGCCAGAAACTAGCAGATAGTGTGAGAAATTTCCTGCCAAGCAGAGAATCTGGCAAAGCAAACTCACAGCTGGCTTCCTACTTATCTGGCACCGGAGGATATCAATGACCAAGACTGATGCAACTTTCATGTATAAGCATGAAAAACACAGTTAACATGGCAGTCAGTGCACTGGTAAAGTAAAAGGGATCCAAAGACAGGTGCTGTTTCACAGGAAAAAGCCTACAGTGGTGACTAGCCACCAAAAGACATGATCGCCAGCCCTAGTTGGTGTTGACATATCAAGTCCTTTGATAGTGACTACTAACAAGGGTCTTCTGATGCTGGATGCCACCACCCAAGCCTCATACTGTAGGAAATGCCTGGTCCTCCTCCCTGATGCTGAAAAAAATGGTGATAATGTCAGCTGCAGGATATGTCCTCTGATACCCATGGTACTCCTTCACCTGGCACTGCATTAGACAAGAAAGCGATCAACAATCATTGCACCTGAGATGACAAACAGGAGATGAACCAGAATTGCATAAATAACAGACTAAATTCCTGACAAGTGTGAGAAAGGGTATGGCTAACGCAAAGAACTCTCTGGAATATGGGTAATTATGATTTCTTCTGGCAGAAGAAAAGCTGTCTGTAGATTCGAACTGTTTGTCTAGGTTTACATGATTAAAACCTCACCTAAGTAAACACAAGGAGCACAGAGGAATAATGACAGTTGAAGGAAACCAGTAAACTAAATGGAGCCACCTGAACATTCTGGCCCAGGCCCTCCTGGGGCCATCACAGGCATCAGCCCATTGTCCAGCTGTGAAAGACATTAATATGCATCAATGAAAGCTGGGGGCTCTTCTGCAGATCACTTTACAGATTGAAGGAGGTTACTACCTAAGGAGTGTGTACTTCTTATGGGATGCTGGGGAACATGCTGTGGAAGACAGTCTTGGGGTTTTTCCAAGACTTATTAAGGGTTGTTTAAGGAAAAGGACCAAAGGCAGGAAAAGAAAAGGAACAAAGTGGCTTGGAGGAGCCAGTATGGGAAAACAGAGGTAAAAGAAGGTAAAAGGGGCCAGTCACATGTAAAAAGCTTGCTGATCAGTAAGCTTGTCTGATTACCACAGTTTGTCCTTTGTTCACACTAAACTCCATTTCTGGCTACTTTCCTTGGTGAAAGGAAACCTAGAGACAAGATCAAGGCCCTTAGAATTGAATGGGAAGAATGAGTTCCATTTGGAAAAGTTTCTTGGATGCATAGCGCAGGTGTTTGGATGGGAAGTACCTAGGTGTTGCACCCAAATCTAAACACATATTAGCCAATTAAACTCTATGCTTCATGGGCTTTCCCCACCCCTGACAGAACAAGACAGTGGCCATCACTTTGACCAATGGACATTGAAATGACAACAATCAAGTCTTTTCGCTGGATCCATGGGTGGTGATATCTTTCTACTCTTATCCTTTCTTTCTCTTTCATTCTTTCTCTTCTACATTTTCTTGAGTGTTATTTTTATGCTTTTATATTCTTATATTTCTAGAGATAATAACAAAAATGGCCTCATACATCCTTTCCATTGCCACCAAATTGTTCTAAAATAAACCCTATGTTTACAAACACAGTGTCGTTTTCACTCTAATTCACCCAAGGGGCACTATTAACAAGAACCTGAGTTACTCTTGCCTTCAGGGACAGGTCTTAACACCCTGTGATAAATTTTTTCAAGAAGAACAATAAGAAGCTGGAGACACACCATTGTGAGTCTCCCAAGATATCTAGTAATTTGCAGGTAAGTGACCTATAAGAAAAGGTGAAAAAATTTGTCTTGTTTGGTCTGGTGACGAGAAGGATAAAAAGAATTTAAACAGCTTGAAGAGAAGTTATAAATATGGAACCAAATTCCATTTTTCAGTAACAGGTGGAAAAAAGCCCCAGTGGTCTCAAATCACTTGGGAGATTGATTCCGGACATTAGGACAAAATCCTTCCCCAGGCAAGTAGTGCACTACTAAATCAGATTACCTAGAGAGGTGTTGGAATCTCTATCCTTGAAAGTTTTTCAGGCTTTAGTTGGACCTGGCCTTCTCTAATCTAATCTAGCATTGGCATTACCCTGCTCCCAAAAGATATAATCTCCAATAAATGATTCATAAAGAAGGAAAATCTAGTCTCTATTTGTAAGTTCTCTAACTCTTTCAGTCCTTCAGCTATCCATTCCTTTTCAGAGAAAAGTGAATATCACATCAAAACTTGAAGATAGGTTCTCATGTATGTAAGGATGATTCCAGCGTTTCAGCTAAAATAACTTGTCAAGGAGATGCATTTGTAAAAACCTCAGTTTTCCAATACACATTCTCTGTGAAATAAAAGAGATTAAAATGCATTATTCTTTTGGAATGTCTTTAACAACCACAAGTTTTCTTCTAGTTCAACTCAATTCAAAAGACCACAACCATCTAATGTACATTTTCTATACTCCTCAGGTATCATCACAAAACTCTATTTAAGTAGTCTCTGATTTTAAAGAACTTCCATAAAACCCTTGAAATGTGAATATATCATTATGCTTTATGAAAATTTCTTATAGGTTGAAACCTGACAGAGAAGGCAAAATATTGTGGCTACCTAATGCTCTAAATGTTTTATAAAGCAATCCCCTTCTGAGAGTTAAGTATGTGACCAGGGAAAGGAAATGAACTTCTGTGTTTATGCTCACAGCTGATGCACACTAGAAAGGTCATTGGAGGTTGTAAAAAAATTAAACATACTATGTATAAAGAAGATCCATGTCAGTTCTGGAGTAGGACTAGAGTAGAGCAAAGACATCTTACATTTTCTTTCTTTTCTGAGATACAGGCCAAGGCCCAGAATAAGATTTTCATTAAAATGTGTGAATTTGTCTCTCCAAAGGTACATAAACTACTGTGTGAAACTTAGGAAATTAATGTCCTGCTAACCTTGTCTTCCTGTAAACAGAAACTTAGCACTTTTAAACTATTCATACTTAATCTTAAAAACAAAGGTTTAGGGTTTTTTACAATGCTCACTGCTACAAATGTACAAACGTGCATTAATGTTAAGCAAAAAAGAGGAAATACCATTCTGCTTATTCAGGTAGGAAATAGACGGGGTCATCTTGGACTAGGGCAAATGACTTCAGTTAATTATCCCTGCTGTTAATGCTAATGTTAGAGTGGTAATTATCATGTAACATCCATTGAAATTATTCCATGAAAACAATTTCATACCAGCTTGATTACCACCTGGGTTCTCCTGACTGAAATTTTTTAAGTGGTAAGCAAGGAAAAGTATTTAAAAACAAAACCAAAACAAACAACAACTCAAACCCCAAAACTACAAAATAGACAGCATTCAATTAAGGACTCCTTGAGGGATCAGTTATTGAGTGACAAAAAAACCAAAAATAAAGTTATACCTCATGTATGATTATGTCCCTCTGGTCATCATTGTTTTATTCAAAATATAGCAATAGTCTGGGGCAGATGAAGAGTGAAGACTTGATATGGTATGAATCCTTTAGAGTCTGAGTCTTCATTATTTACACTGAGGAATAAATTATATTCTGATAATACCTTATTTTTTAGAGGGTTGGTCAGTAGCCAAAATAAGGTTGGGTTTTTTTACAGATATGTAGAATATAGGGCAGAAAACAAGAGTCAGCAGTAATAAATCTTGCTTCAGAACTGAACATATTACCTTGCTAATCTATCAGGCTGCCTGAACAAACAAATCCTGGTAGAAAACCTGCATGTCAAGGCTTTTAAACAAAGAACATAATCTTTCCACAATCATTAGGACAGAACTACTATTCTTATGTGAAGTTTAACACCAACTGACAGGTCTTCTGTATTCAGGTGGTGTTAATTCAATTGCATGCTGAAGACCCAACCTAAGGGAACTTTTTAAGCTGTGGTTGAAGCCAGAAAGGAGTGGAAACCAGTGGGTTTGTATGTATAAGTAAATGTTTCTGAACCCATTCCTTCTTCACAGCTGTAGTTTAACCAAGGCTGCAAAAGATAATTTAGAAGGAATCAGTGAGTTCTCAAAGCCTTGTTTGGTAGCTCAGGCAATTTAAATTCTGTAAAGACTCCAAAGTCCAGAGAATACGGCTTAGAATGAAAAAAGTCATACAAATTATAAAAAAGCATACATATAATAACAAAAAAACCCCAAACTCCTTCTCCCTTATTCCAGGTCTAAATAAGATATAGAAAACCAGAATTTAAAATACATTTTGTGCACCCCCAAAATAAACATTTGTTCAACATATATTGGTAATCAAAAAGCAGATAGATGTAAAAGAAAACGGTAGAAAACATAACTAAGGATTATAAAACTAAATTTTATGCACTCACAATGACTAGTGTATTAATTTCTAGTTAGCATATTTCAGAAAGCTGTGAGACAACACATGGTTTGCAAAGTGGATGACCAAAGCTAAAGCAAATATTAGGTTACATTTATGATAAATGAAACTGAAAGGCTGATATTTAAACTAGTTTAAAGGAAAGATGAATAACAGAGGATATGACAATGCACAAAAAAGAGTTAAACAAAGACAATTCTAGTATTCCAGTCTATATTTTTTTCATTCTACAGGAAGAAAATATAAAATCTGGCTAACAGCAAACTGCCTTTACTAGCTGGATAAAAGACAGCAGCTTTCTTTACAATCTTCAGCTCAGCAAAACCCAGATTCTGCAACCCAAGACAAGTGTAGTTAAGGTACATGCACACGTAACTGTCCTATTTACCTAGCAACAGCCCCTGGGAAAATTCTACCTATACTCAAATTGTGCAAGAGCAGAGCAGGAGACTTGGTAAATATGTAAGTGGCTGAAGAGTGCTAATACTGCCCTGGGGCTCCAGTTCAGTCTGCCTCTCCTGAGGTAAGTAGCTGAGGAAGTCAGGACTGTAAGTAAGTATCCTAAACTCCTCGGTAACCAATGATGAGACACAGGTACATGAAATATACTGCTAATAACTTTTGCTAACATCTCTATTAGGTGTCTAAGGTAGCAAGTATTTGGGCACTTGCATTTGTTCAGGTGCACAGGCCCTTGAGCACAACTTTAATTAAATGATTAAGAGAGAATTGTATACGTATTTTTATCGTTAATATTGTGAAAAAATCCATATATTTACATGTATATTTGCCTAAAGTCATATAAAATTTTTGCTAATTAGAAATTACTAATAATATATGTATTTGAAAAAAGAGTAACACTGAAGACCTATGTGTGATTCTTATGCCAGCTTCCGCTGTCTTGCACACTATGTTAGTGTATTATAAGAAATGTATTTGGAATTGTCTATGACTATAGAAGTCTATTGACTGATTATAGAAGCAGAGCTGAAAACAATGGTGTATGTCACCAAATATTAACAATTGTTTATTGGTTGTTGCAATAATTTGAAACACATATGTAAAGATTGGGGGGGTTTCTTACTTTGCTTTTTCTGTCTGATTACTGCTAAGGCATATACCTCAGAAATACTTCTGTTCTTTCTTCCTCAGTAAATTTTTTGGTTCAAAAATATTCTGAAGTCCTTAATTCTCTACTCACTAAGCTTTGGTTTTCACTGAGCAAAAGGGTACTTTGAAGAAATCCTGATTACAACAATTTTATTATTTAGTTATTTAATTTTTAAAATTTACAGTATTTGATATATACACAAGATTTAGACTTGTGGGGGGTTTTTGCCTTATTTGCCAAATTACATGAAAACAAGAAACATTCTTTCTTCTGTCTAATCTTTTTTGGCAGATAAGCATTCAGCAGGTACCAGTCTAACAAACTAAATATTTCCTGTGGCACTTTCAATATGGCATTCCAGAAAATAAAGTGGTTGCCATACTTAAAGACCATCAGAATGCTTACAAAGGAAGTTGATAAAGCTGCCAATAGTTTTGCATAGATTTTTGGGGGGGAGGGATAAGAGGAGGGGACTATATTCTTGAAGAGACCCCTTTTTTGTGTGTTTTCAGATAACACTATATGCCCTATTCAGAATTAATATTGAGAGAACACATGAAGGTGCCTAATTTGAAAGGTACCAAATAATACAGTCTTGGTTGGCATGAAGAGCAGCTCCTCAGTAGTGACTGAGAAAGTCCGAATCCTCTTTAGGGCTACTATACTGACTGCTAACCAATATAACATTTTGAACATCAATGATTGCAGCAGTAAGTCTCTTACAAATTCTGTCTTTGCATGCAGCCAGCAATTGAAAATGTTGCTGAGTCACTGGGCAGTGCTCTGCTTAGTCTTTTAACAGCTCATGTATCATAATCCTACAGAGACATAACCTGAAGTTTTCAAAAGCCTCAGACTGGATTTTGTTTCTGGCAATTTTGATGCTTGATCATTAACATCTGGAACATGGAGTCAAGGATAATTGTGATAATCATCGAACATTAGTTGAATATCATAGGCGTTCCCCCTTGTAAAATGCCAAAAATAAACCAAAAATAAAACTAAGCAACCAAACCAAACAAAAAAAACCCCACTAGTCACCAAACCCCCCACCTTAAACCACTATTTTCTTATAAAGGACATCTTCCAAACTTCATCAGTCTCCTTCCTGAGCTTTAATGTAATATGAATTAATTTGTATAAACACTCTAGAGTTTTCAGTCCTTTCTGTAAGCTGGATGCTAAGTATTTTGAATTGAGCATCCAAAATCAATATTTACAAAATTAGTCAGTGCTTCTGAAGAAACTGATGTTCACACTGGTATTGGTCATGACCCACTGTTTTGAAAAATCCATATTACAGTGCCCTTGTAAAGATCACACAGAAACCAGCAACCAAGTATAGAAATAATAAAACCAAGTGTCTGAATTTCCATCTCTGTTGTCCCGCTGAAATCTGTATAAGTATTATTGATATCACTTGTAATTTCAGAAGTATAACAATAAATTAATTCATCTGTTTCTAGAGAATTTTCCCTTATGGAAAATCTTAGTAAAAACCTGGTGCAAACACAGCCACTTGTATTGTACTTCTTTTTTGCTGTTTGTGGCAAAGACCAACATTTGAAAAAATATTCAGTTATGGATTTTTTAATATTTTTTCCTTTTTCTATGATAAAATATTACACTGTTTAATGTAGAAAAGCTTCAACTTCCTTTTAAATGTACTCAGACTCAATTGCTTCCCCATAAGGTAGAGAAAACTGTTGGATACTTTGGTTTCCAAAGTAACAAAGCATGCATATTCATAATAAGATGATAATTGTATTATTATTTTAGTGCTGTCATAACTGCTAGGAGTTTTCTTTATCATGTTTAAGATCATGGCAGTGTTGTCATGACAGTTACTGAACAACAGTTCAATGCGAATCACAGAAAATATTGTAGCTCACCAAAAATTTTAAAATTAATTTTTATGTATTTTGCTGAAAAATCATTTTTTTGCATTTTTGGATGTAAGTATTTATTGTTCAAAGTTTTTTCTGATAGTCTCCATGTCTCTTCAGCTGCCAGAAAGCACTATATGCCTTTGCTAACCTGTTGTCTATCTCTCCGTCAATCTTACCATCCGAGGAGATGAGGCTGCCTAGGTAATTAAACTGCTGGACTGATTTGAGCTCTGGTTGGCCAGTGGTGATAGGGGGATGATGGAAGACTTCCTGAGGTGCTGGTTGATAGAGAACTTCTGTCTTCTTTAAGCTGACTTCCAGCCCAAAGACCTCAGCAGCGACAAGGGCGGCGTCATCAGCATAAAGCAGCTCCCAGTCTAAGGTCTTAGCGTGGGCCTTCAGTCGCCTTAGGTTGAAAAGGCTTCCATCAGTACAGTATTGAATGTAGATACCGTCCTGATCCTTGAGGTCTGCCGTGGCCCTTTGGAACATCATGCTGAAAAAGACTGTGAATAGGGTTGGTGCGAGAACGCAGCCTTGTTTCACACCACTGGTAATTAGAAAGGGCTCAGAAAGTGCATTGCCATATCTGACTTGTCCATGCTGATCCTCGTGGAGTGAGATGATCATTTTAAGGAACTTGGGGGAACAACCTAAACGTTCCAAAATCTGCCATAGACCTTTTCTGCTCACAGTATCGAAAGCCTTGGTGAGGCATCAATACCCTTGTTGCCCATACAGAAGCAGCTCTGCAGCGTTTAACATCCTGCTTCGCAGACGCTGCCAGAATACTCAAAATACATTAATTTTGAAAGTTAGCTCAGTTGGTTAAAACTTGGTGCTAATAATGCCAAGGTCATGGGTTCAATCTCCTGTATGGGCCATTCACTTAAGAGTTGGACTGAATGATCCTTGTGGGTCCCTTCCAAATCAGAATATTCTGTGATTCAAAAAGCTCTCATTATAGCCATTATAATTAATGACGTAAATTACTGATTTTTCAGCCACATCTAGAAGTCACTAGGAATTTTTTATATCAGATATCAAGTAAATAAGAAAAACGGAAAACACTTGTAATGGAAAAAATCAATAAAAATGAGTAATATGAATAATGATCTCAAAATGAATTATCTCAGGAAAAAATATATAGAACTCATAATATCTCTAATTTTAGTTTCAAGCTTGATTAATGGAAGATTTTATATGTTTAAATAAGTATTGAGTTCTATATTTGGAATGGCACAGTTATCATGAATATCTATATTTTCTGAGATAAATAATTGAATCATTTAGCTTGGAAAAGACACCTAATATCATCAAGTCCAACCATCAATGCAGTACAGCCAAGTCCACCACTAAGTCATCCTCAAGCACCACATCTGCATGTCTTTTAAATACCTGAAGGGATGTTAACTCACCCACTTCTCTGCGAAGCCTGTTTTCAGTGCTTGACAACCCTTCCAGTGAAGAAATTTTTCCTAATATCCAACCTCAACCTTCCTTCGTGCAGCTTAAGGTTGTTTCCTCTTGTCCTATGGCTTGTTATCTGCAAGAAGAGACTGACACCCACTTCATTACAACTTCCTTTCAGGTTGTTGTAGAGAGCAATAACGTCCCACCTGAGCCTCCTTTTCTCCAGGCTAAAAAATCGCAACTCCCTCAGTTGTTCCTCATTAGACTTGTGCTCTAGACTTGTGGTGAGTTGACCTTGTCTGATTGACAGATGTCCACCAAGCCACTCTATCAGTGCCCTTCTCAACCAGGAGAAAATAAGATGGAAAAGTAACTTTTATGTCAAGACAAGGCAGCTTACTAAAGCAAAAGTGAAAAGTCGCATATAGAAGCAAAGACAAGAAACACCAAAGATTTCATTCTCTACTTCCTATCATCAAGTGATGCCCATCCATTTCCTGGAAAGCAGGGCTTCAGCATGCATAGTAGTTGCTCTGGAAGCCAAAAATTGTAAATGGCAAATGCCCCGACTTCCTCTTCCTTTTTCTTGGTTTTTATATCTAGGCAGATGTCATATAGCATGCAATATCCTTTTGGTTGATTTGGTTATGCCCCCTCACAAAATCTTGCCCACTTCTAGCCTCTGGTGGGGTGGCAAAATGTAGAGACAGTCCTGACGCTGTGTCAGCACTGCCAAAACACTGGTGTGTTATAAATACCTTTCTAGCTACCAGTACAAAGCACAGCACTGTGAGGACTGCTGTGGAGAAGTTGACTCCGTCTCAGCTAGACTCAGTACAAGAGCCTTCACCAGCTTCATTGCCTTTCTCTGGACACGCTCCGGTGTCTTTTTTGTAGACAGGGGCCCAGAACTAAACACAGGATTCAAGACAATCACTGCCCTAATCCTGCTGGACACACTATCTTTGATACAAGCCAGGAAGCCATTAGTCTTCCTGGCCAGTCATGAAGTAGATAATTGGAAACATTTTGTGCTCAGTCTCAGAACGGTTTTTGGTTCCAGACTTTTCAAAAGAAAAAGAAAACAGTTTATTAATGTATATGCTGAAGTTATGAAACATATTTATATATAACATCATTGTGTTTATCTAAGTAGTGGTTACCTTAACACATCCAGTAGCATCTGTAGAATTTTGTAAATAGCTAACATTTATGTGATATACTTTTAATTTGAAGGTGTGTGCTCCTGTGTGAGAAGGCACCCTGTCATGACCAGAATCAAACCACACAATAGCCTCTTTGCAACTTCACTAATTAAGTCAATTCTAAACCGCATTTGAGGTGAGTTCAATGTTCATAAAACGAATAATTGTTGCAGGATTACAGTCTCAAGTGATACACTGTACCAGTATTAGTCAGAATTAGGTATACTGCAAGAAACAATGAACAAGTATCCCCAGAGTCCTCTGTCAATTCACCTCTGTCTTGACCTGCAAACCCCCTGATATTTCATTCCTGGCCTTCCCTTTAGCAAAGACTGACAACTGTGCCAAATTGTGACAGATTGTGTTGCTGATACATAATATGGACATTTTTCCCTAAGGGACTATATAATTATGAGCATAAAATATAAAAAAGACAACTTAATCTAAAACTAAAGCTTAAAAAAAAGTACAGAGGTTTTATCAGGGACCTGAGAGAAAGGAACACTTCAGAAATATAAAATATTTCATATATATGGTATATATGCATTATATCTGCATACATCAGGTAATATTACCTAATGTTTATTTGGAATCATATACAGTTTTGCTCTCTTACAAATTCTATGTTGACAATGATTTCTCAGTATTTTAGCTGTTCATCTTGGTGCCCAATTTTTTATGCACTCTAGTATTTGCTCTTGCAGATTTTTCTCACTAAGACTATTTTTGGTGTCCATTAATAAAGATGATCCATCTTTTCACGTGCCATTTGGTTGCTGCTTTTATTTTTGTTTCTTTTCTTCTCTCTGTACCTTTTTTCTTTTCTGTAGTTTTAAGCTTCTTTCTTTCCTAATGTCTTTGTCTTTAAATTTCTTCACTTTCTGTCCTGATGTGCTATTGGTCTGTGTCTATCTTTCTACGTGTACAGACATTTCTTTTTCCTCTTTATTTTTCTGCTATCTTTTAATCAACTCTTTCCAACATCTTTTTCCTTTTCACTTCTTTTAATTATTGCTATTAATGCACAGTCCTTCAGAACATGACATTCGTTTTCATTCTAGATTATATTTGGTTTTTTTCCTGCATGGAAAACAGTTAACTGCACAGAAACATCTTGATGTTGAAGAGAAAAAAAATGTGGCTCATTGAAATATTTTCTGATGTATTTCAGCTTTTCGGACCAGGAAGCAAAATTTTCATCTAGTGGGTGAGAAAGGGCATGAACTGCCATAATCCCATTAAATCATTTATATTTTAGGGGCAGTGATACTTGAATGTTTATGTGATAATGAAATCAAATCTGTGGCTGAGTTATACTGGAGGACTGCCTATTCAAAAGTTCTATGCATATGGAGGAGCCTAACAACAGGACTAATGTTCATTCAGGCAAGCCAGACATACTTCCCACAGTCTTTCAGCAGAGTCTTCTGACTATGAAAGATAAAATCTACATATGTCACTTCCTTGAAGTGCACCCCAGCATAGATGAAGGTTCTGATCCCTTGCATGAGGAATCTTCTTGAAGCATCTTCAGTCACTGTAGCTCATCTGAGAAGAAGGATATCTGGATCTAGAAACTGGAAAGTATTTCTGACTCCCATCATATGTACTTCACTGATTCAAACTTTTACACCTTCACCACCTCCAATGTGTTATTCAGGGACAGGTCACTGGAGAAAATTGAATATGGTCTAGATGTGGCACGTAACTTGTAAAGATCTGTGTAAGAACGGGTGGAATGTTTCTGAAAGAGGATTGAAATAAATAAATAAATTTGCAAATTTGTCACAATGGAGAAATAAATCCTAATTTGCCCCTGTGTGCAGTTAACTTTATGCATCACAGTATGTATTAACCAAAGGAATAGTATTTCAGACTGCCTTAGTATGTTAGGAAGAGAAACTAGAAGATCTATGTAGCTGCCTTCATGCAAAAACAATTCTGACAGTGAGATGAGATTTAAAATAATTCAACTTTTAACTGTGTGGATGAAATTAATGCAGAAAAGGTGAGCAGAATGTATACTTGTGGAAATGAAGGAATGGCTTGGCAGATTTGAATACCGATTTAAACAGCAAACCCACTCTATTATGTAAGCAGGAATTTTGGAGTGGTTCTTTCAACTAGGACAAAAGTAAAAAATATGCAAAATGATTAAAAGCTACAAATTGTGCTGAGGGGAGAAAAGGGAAGGAAATAAAGATGCCAGTATTAATCATCCTGATTCCTGGATGAGCTCTCTGAGACCATTTTAGTCTGATTTGCCCCTTTACAACTTACAGTGATACTGCCTTTACTTAGGGTTACCTACAGGTAAATGTAAGAAGTAGAAGAAAAGAAGGGACAGAGAAGAAGAGTAAGCACAAACAGGGTCTGGGGAGAGCAGAAACCATCAAGAACAAGTACTGTGTTTATCCTTGGACGCGAAGCAGCTTGTGGTGGCCACATACTCAAGAGCTTATTGTTTTTTAGCAATGCATTTTCTGAAAAGCAGCTTTTATGTCTTCTGCAATATTGTTCAAGGTATTTTTCTTTCTTTTGAGATACAAGGAAATAATATCTAGGAAAAACCATTGCCCTTATGTAACTTACAAATATAACAAAAATTGTCCATGTATTACTTTCATTGAAAGTGTTGACATTCACAGTGATTCATGACATTTATTGCTACTTATATAGGCTAGTAAATGCAAACCTAGATTTCAGTAAATAAGTCTTCTCAAGTAGGAAGCAAGCTGAACATATTCCAAGGAACTAATATCAAATTATTTGATTTCAGCTGAGATAGAGCTGCTTCCTCAAACGCAGTCGGTATGTACCTTTTTCATCTTTATCCAGTTGCTTTTAGAATTTCTAAAACAGGTTCTCTGTACGATTGCAATGGCCATTCCACAGAAGAATCTAAATCTTCTAATCCAAGTCTTTGTTTAGTCTTCACTAGTTTAACGTACATGTATAGAACACAAATTCAACTTCCTTTTGAGGTCTTCCCATGCAGAAAAGTTACTGTGTTTTCATGAAAAGAAAAAAAAAAGGCAATAAAAAAAACCACTGAACTCTGTGATATAAAAACAGGATATGAAAATTTCTCAGTCCAAAGAACTTCTTTCTTTCTCCCCTATGACATTCTCTTACTTAATGAGTCTATATTTCTACAGAAAAGGCATCTGGTAAAAAAACATTCAGTAATAGGCAGCACAAAGGATTATATTAGCTTTTTCAAACAAATTTTGTGGAAACACAGCCTGCTTTATTCTTTGGTTTTTTTTCTTTATTTCTTCTACATATATTTCGATGTAGATGTCTAAACAGAGCAGATGAACAGAAAAAGATAAAATACATTTCCAGCCAAAAACTTTCACATCTGCAGTGAGAACCTTTAAATAAACTGAAATCAAAACAATTTCATGCAAACTAGACCCTTTTTTTTTGAGGATTAAGTAAAATCACCACAAGATGGCTCCCCAGCCTCTCCAAACATCTCTTTTTTTCTTTTCCTTTTTTTTTTTTTAATCAAGCTACTCTCCAGTGAAGGCATTGATTATCTTATAGGAGTCTGGAGTACAGCTGAACAGACTGTGGATTAGAGCCTTGTCTAAAAAAATAATAGCTATTTTTACATTAAAGCCCTGGAGATCTCTTTGAAAGGCAATTCTGTTACTTTAATTTCTGTGCCCCATAAAAGGCTGTTATCTAGTTTGTGCCTCTGTTCATTTTTTTTCTAACGGACAAAGATTGGCTCAGAGAATTCAAACTGATTTGGAGTTTAAGCCTTCTGCTTTTAAAGGCTAAAGCAGCTTATGCTTCTAAGATTTCTAAGTTTCTAGAAGTCTTAAGAATTTTAATTCTACATATATTTTTTTTTATTATTATTTTTTGGCCATTATTTTTAAGAAGTAGAACTAAAATAAAAGATATGAAGTTCTTAGTAGGAGTTGTTCCCCTCCAAAACTGAAATCACATTAGGTTAAACACTAGTCTCAAAGGAAATACAGGATATGGGGTATTTTTGTAGTTTTTAAAATCAAAAGAAATTAAAGGTACACTATCTGATTCAGTCAGTCGTAACAGTATGCATATTTTTTAGAATAACACTTCTGGGATAAACAGGCTTTTGATTTTACTGAAATGATTGCACTGATACAGATTCCTAATACAAAGCAGAGACATTAAAATAAAAAAAAAGTACAGAAGAACCTTGGTGGAATAAGGAGGGGGAAATTTAACATCAGAAATGTAGCTGATAGCAGCAGCAATCTTTCCAGTTTGTGTATAACAGGAATAAAAATTTGTGTTTATGCAGAACGAGAATCTATTTTCTTTGTAAGAACCACACTCTAAGTTTGGAGAGTCTCTCACAGAAGCAGCATGGTAGAGACAGAATTTACTGCAGTCTGAGTACAATAAACCTAAAAAATTTCACTTCTGCAAGGTCAGAAATGCAAGTTATGTCCATTCTCTCTTGTAAGCCTATTTGTGAATCCTTTCTTAAGGTCAAAGTCACTGATCAATCACACTGTCTCTAAACTTCCACTCAGTCATAGGGTGACATTTACTGGTAAAATTTAATCTTTATACTTAATGCAGAGAAAACACAAGACGAGAAGGGGTTCCTTGTCAGTTGTGGAGAGATCACAAGCAAGAACATACCTTTAGGAAAACAAAGCTGCTCTTCTCAAAAAAAATCTGGGGTATTACTAAGGCAGAGCATGAAGGGAATTAGAATTAGGCAAAAAAATTCTAAAACTGAATGAAGCTTTCATAAACGTTCAGAGAACAATTAGAAAATTGGGTGCTTCCTAGAAGTTGGGTATAACTATGTTATGAATGTATCCAATACTGATTGAATCTATAACTGCCCATGACACCCCTTTTCTTTTTTCTTTTTCTTCTTTCTAGTCTCTCTTACACAATGACAAGTGTCCAAGAACAAACCTCACCTTATTAAGCTAAAAAGTAACCCCTGTCAGCTGCATCTCCTGTCCACACAGTTTTTGTACTCAGTCTACCTATTCTACTTAGGTCTCACACAATCTTTTTTCCATTGATGATAAGCCATTATATGCCAATTAACTGTATACATAAGCATTTATACAATTAGATGTATACATTATACATCGGTAAATCAGACACATTCTACCTGCTTTCATCTAGGAGAATGATAGAAAGCTTTTCCAGTTATGATTCATGCTCAAGGACGAAAAATTGCAGCTTATTTAGTGGCTGCAGAAACCGGTATGCCCAGTATACCCAGACATTATGAGCAAGCTGGAATGTGAAAGTCCTGGCAAAAATGGAAGTTTAAGTATGGGGAACCAGAATCTTATCAATTCACCCTGAATTCTGCACTGTATTTTCAATGTGCTATTGCTCCATTTAGTGTGTTCAGATGGCATGCTACCCTTCAACCTGTGAATATAATTTTTGAGCAAATTTTTACACTTCTATTTTCTCTTGTTCTAAATCAGAAAGTCTTTTGGAAAAGTAGTCACACTTATTCTAAAAATTATTTGATCTTTCTGGGTCTCAACCCTAAATTGCAAATGCAGAAGTAAATTGCAATCAGGGAAATCACTGACTTACTGATATATTGAAACCAAGCCTGTGCATTATTTCACCCTTATTGTGGTTCTGTCAGAAAGAAATATTTCTTCAGCTGTGTTGAGAGTGCCAGCCTTTCCTTACAATGTGACAGAGTAAACTTCTGCCTCAAGAGAAAACAGTAATGTATTCTGGGTTTTATTTATTTATTCACTTACTTACTTATTTTTGAAAGGGGATATTTTTAATTGGATGCTAACAAAGTCGTATTAATTTCCCATATCATTGATTTAATGGTCTCTATTCATAAAGTAAGACCAATGATATAACTACAAATAAACTAATTAAAGAATGTTTGTGAAAGATTATAAGGGGCTATCTTTCACTTGTGTGTCATCCTGACAAAATGTCTTTCAGTCATTGCAGTAAGGTTAAGCCCAGGAGGATTCTAGCTCAAATGAGTTGGTGCCATCCCATATCCTGTAAACACTGTCCTACTGGAGCAGATTTTACACATCTACTAATTTAGATTAAAAAAAAAATAAAAATTTACAAACACTTTTAAAACACACCATATCACAAGAAACATTAGTAAATCTCTTGAATTATCTATTAATCTTATTTATATAATATATATTAGAATACCAGTCTATGGAGTAGGCTTAGCTTCTCAGAAAGCAGATACGGAGCTGCTGTTTTGTTATGAATAGTAACAGACATTTCTGGAAAGTAACATTTCTTTACATTTCTTGAGTAAAGTATTATCCCAAGAGAAACCAAGGTAAGTTCTTTCAGTGATTTTATTAAGCACAATTTCACCTCTTATTTTTATTTATGTTTATACCATTGTATATAACATTCCCTTTACAATGTTTCTGGATATTTACAAAAATGAAAGCTATAAATTTAATTTACCTAACTCAGAAAAATTCTATTTTTTCCACAATTAAAATATTAGCCAATTACAGAGAAACAAGAAAAAAAATAAACCCTTATCTAATCTTTTCACAGGATTCAACACAGGGACTCTCAATCATACATATCTGCTTTCAATTTCATCTGCAAATCAGTATGCATTGAACACTTTTATATGTAACATAGCTACATACATTTCTGTTTACTATATACCACTACAGAGACAGCTGAAAATTAGAACAGACTTTTGTACAAAATAAAAGATTGAAAATGATAGATTTTTCTAATGACAATGTAATAAATTTTTTCTTTTAATACTTTAGTGAGTTGTATTTTAAAACCACTTTCTCTTCATGATTTTTTTTTTAAATAAGTGAACATGTTTATCTTGATGAACAGATTGCTGGTGGATGAGACGCTGGATATGAGACAGCAATGTGCACTTGAAGCCCTGAAAGCCAATGATACCCTGAGCTGCATCAACAGCAGTGGTCAGCAGGTCGAGGGAGGTGATTCTGTCCCTCTACTGGGGCAGACCCCACCCAGAGCACTGCATCCAGCTCTGGGGTACCCAGCACAGGAAGGACATGGACCAATTGGATTGAGTTCAGAGGAGGGCCACCAAGATGATTACAGGGATGGAGCACCTCTCATAGGACAATAAGTTAAGAGAATTGGAATCTCTCAGCATGGAAAGCAAAGACTTTGGGGTGACTTAATTGTGGCTTTCCAGTACCTGAAGGGAATTTACAGGAAAGACGGAGAGAGACTTTTTACAAGGGCATGTAGTGAC
The DNA here is from genome assembly GCF_025592945.1 of Manacus candei. NCBI lineage: Eukaryota > Metazoa > Chordata > Aves > Passeriformes > Pipridae > Manacus > Manacus candei. The sequence goes on along the minus strand of NW_026138062.1, from coordinate 29,593,466 downwards.
AGGACAAGGGGGAATGGCTTTAAACTAAAAGAGAGGAGGTTTAGATTAGATACTGAGAAAAAGTTCTTTACTGTAAGGGTGACGAGGCACTGGAACAGGCTGCCCAGAGAGGTTGTGGATATCCCATGCCAGGAATTGTTCAAGGCCACGCTGGATAAGGCCTTAAGCAATCTAATCTGATGGGTGGCATCCCTGCCCCTGGCAGGGGGGCATGTGACTAGATGATCTTCAAGGTCTCTTGCAACCCAAGTCATTCTATGATTCTATGATATTGTTGCATTAAATCATACTAAAAGTGGGCAGTGATGAAGCAGGTCAAATCCTTGTGGGTAGTTCTAGTTCAGCACTGGAGGGAGTTGAACTTGTTAAAACTCATCAATGTGAGTTTTTCTACTGATCTCAGTGAATTTGAGATCAGAAAGGAGTAACACTTGAATGTAACATTTAACTACAGAAAAACTGCAGCCATGGTTCGATTCATGCATCTTTAGCCCACTGAGTGTATTGTAATACAAATACACTAATAAAATTAAATAAACTCTTCAAACAAATAAATTTTCTATTTGATCTAAAAAGATAAAAATCAACCTCTTTCTCTTACATGTATATTTATATATTTAACTGAAACCATATTTTTATTTTCTCTTTTGAATGCTGGAAATCAAAACCACTACTGCCTAATTTGAGGGATGTTGAGATTGTATGTAAGAATTTTTAGTGCACTGTGCTAGAAAAGGTGGATTTTAGTCACTACATCTTGTGTAACTAATTGATTTCCTGAAGAAAGAAAATTAGAAACTTCTTTACAGGGTTAAGCCAGATGTTTTTTATGCCTTTTATTTTTAATTCTAAACAGAAACATGCCCCAGATTATTGTACTTTGTATAGTACTAGGTGAAAATTAATGGATAATAAACTCTCCAGAGCACCACAGTGAAAAAATTTCTTCATCCTCTTCAAATAATTTATGAGCAAAAACTTTTTAACCATTACATATAGAATTCAAATTGATTTTCTCTTTCTGCTCAAAGTAGAATTCTTTAGGTTTAGTCACCAAGTTGAACAAGAGTTCCTAGGACTCAACTATTATTTTTTTTCTGTTTCCATAGAAACATATGTCAGCAAGATGAATATGGTAAATGGTACTTTGAAATAATCTCCATTTTGAACATAAAAGGAAAACAGGGTGGTGTACAGTAGCAATTATGTTAAAGCATCTTATCCCATTTTTCAGTTAGTACAACAGCAGTTTCCATGAAAATGGGAATATGAGTAGCAACAAGGAGCAAGACAACCAAACTTCTGAACTTTAGTTATTCAAATTCACTGAGGGGAGATTTAGCTCCCCAGGCTTTCCTAAAAAAAAAAAAAATACAAAAATTTCCTAAATTTTCAGACCTCTTGCTATTTTGTTCTATAGCACAGTTGCTGTAGTGAGGAGATTTGATGATCTTTTGAACATCCAGAAATCTACTGGAACACTGTCTCCTCTTTTTTATACATTCTGTATGTGACTAGAACAGAAGTTAGTGCCTGTGAATCCATCTTTTATAGTGCATTGAAACATTTAGTTTTTAAAAATTATGGGAAAAATAATAATAATAAAATAATCACACCATTTGACATCTGCTTTGTTTTTGCATTGCAGAAACTACTTGAATCTATTTAATTATTACAGTGTGATCATTATCTCTGAGCAGATAATATGAATGGTGACAGTTGATGGCTAAGAAGACATTACACTACTGTAATAGTCCTAAGTAGAAACTATGCCTTTGTACTACATGAGTAGTCTAAATTTTAGATCTACATCTAATGGAGGATCTGTTCTTTCATGCTGTCTGCACATTGTTTTCTGCATACACTATTTGAATAACGTAGTATGTATACCTTACATGGATTTTACCCATTAATAGCATGCTATCTAACATTCATTTATATCCTCATGAGGCAAATACATTGAGTAGATTAACTTAGTCTACATAGCTGGTTGCTAATTGCCAATATAATGTTGAAATCACCTGTTTGTTTATCTATAACAGGCTTGGTAGAGTCAAGCATTGTATCTTTGAAACTAACTTTCTCCAGGAGCAGTGCTTTTGAAAGCAGTCTTTACAAGGGTTTGTGTTTTAAATTAATATATTACTCTGAGTTTTGTGACAGAAATAAAATCAAAATCAGATCATGTCTTTGTCTCATTTACAATTATATCAGTTTTAGGTTATCTTTTATAAGGAAAAAAAAAGCTCAATGTACTCCAAATTTACTCTTACATTGCTGAAAGCAATAGATATCTATATTTTTGTCATATTTATCTTTCTTTTTATGTCTAATTTTTATTTTATGTCTTTGAAATACTACATGAACATGTCATGCTCTGAGAAACCTATCAGCTAATATTTAAGTTTGTTTAATTTTGATTATGAGCTTGGAAAGATGCTATTCTGTCTACTTGGCAAATGGGAGACCATAAATGACATTTCTATGCAATTAAAGACTAAGGTGTTTGACAACCAGGAAAGGACATGTATTGAAATATAATACATTTCTAATATTTTTCCTCCCATATGATTCTACAAGTTCTCAAAAACCCATGATATTTTAAGAAATAGATTAACACAGATTTTTCTTTAATGGTTTGAAATTTCACTGTTATTTTATTGTCATACTGTTCATCAGGATCACCTTTTAGGTATGGTAAGAATAGTCTCCCGACAAACAAAAAAATCACTCTTAGACTGTCACTGAGTTGGTGGACTTAAAAAAGTAGCAATTCCTAGCAGGAATGATTATTTTAAATGGCAACAGTGTGGACATATTGTCCTAATGTCTAATACAGTCAGTTTCAGTGACATGGTGAGACAATCAACTTGCATTAAGTTCAGTGTAGGAAAATGAATCTTTGGGGTTTCTTTAGTTTAGAGATTGCATTATATCCCAAATAATATCTTGCAAATTCTTTAATAAATGGAAAAAATCATATCACATTTAGTATTGACAGAAGTTTGATTTTCATTATTTTAAGTAAAAGGAACCTGCATATAAGGTACATTCAGTTCTAGTTTACTTAGAGAAAAGTCAGGGAAGCAGAGAGTGTGAGTAGGTAACATGAATGACTATTCATCAGTGACAGCAAAAATAAAATAGTCTATCAGACACAGATACACAAAAAAATCTGCAAATTTTTTCAGTAGCCTCTTGGATTTACACAGTCCTATCTAAATAAAAGAAAGATATGACAGTTCATGCTGTTCAGGTTATAAGCTCAGAAATATAGCCTTGCTTATTAGAGAAGCTCTTAAACTATCAGCACCCTTGCTGAGAAAAAGATTTATGGCTAACCTTTGCTAGGTCAGTGACAATAAGACTGGAAAGTGGTTTTTAGAGAAAAAGCAGTCAGGTAGTTCAACATGAAATTAGATATGTTGCCAGACTCAGCAGGTACCTGATAATATGATTGAAATTCAGGATACCTATAAATAGAAAATAGTGCCTAGCATGCAGTCTGGGTCATGGGGAAGATACTTTATCCTGTGATGTTTTCACTGTCCTGCTTTTTTTTTTTTTTAATGTCATACTGCACATGTTGTTTTTTACCCAGTAAAGCACGGAGACTGTTTCACTGTCCAGCATTTCTAGTCAGAGTTTTTCTAGTGTGCTTTGTTGGAATAATTTGTCTTGTTCCCTGTATCAGTGTTGAATAGTGTTAGTACACTCTCTCTATTTCTAATAAAAGAAAGATCTGATGATGCTGTGCAACCTGATTTAATGGAAAGTGTCCATGCCCATGGCAGGGAGGTTGGAACTAGATGATCTTTAAGGTCCCTTTCAACCCAAATTGTTCTCTGATTATATGATTCTGAAGAGGGAATCTAAAAATCAACACTACAATATCCCCAAAGTAAAGGAAAGCTTTACTGGATTAAAGTTAGGGTTGTGGAAACTTCCTAACTATCCTCACAAATATGCAAGAAATTTGAATGAAAGCTTTGAGAATGCAGTAATTGCTAAAATGCCAGAAGGAGAAAGGAAAAGTATACAAATGTAAACTGTTGCTACATTTTATACTTTCTTCTTAAGTGACCATTACTAGATGCAAATGAATACTGATCTAAACAAAGATTTAAATGGAACTCTGGAATACCATTTTTATATTCTTAATTGTGGCCACTAGCACTGATTGGATATACAAAATGAAAATATTTAGACGGACACCAATATGGAGAGTAAGATATGATTTCTGTCTGTATAACTCGTTCAGAATTGTTGCTTGTAGCTAGTGTGGAGATCACAGCCACATGGACTACATCCTTTAAGTTAAACACGCTCATACCTACTCTCCAACACCAGAGTCGTACAGAATGGCACACACACACTGTTAAATTCTTCTTTTACTCTCCGGAAATCTTAGTTCATATTAAATTGCTTAGTAGAAATGATCTTTGACTTGTACTTACAAGCCACCTCTACTAAGAAAATGCTGTCTGGCCAAGGTTCAAACTAAGACAGGAACTATTCTGAGAGTTTACAATTTATCAGGACTGCAGAGAACAGACTTCCTGACAGAAGCATCTGGGAAATGAGTTCATCTGATCAAACACAGGCATCTGTGGTGTAGATCTCCCCATCTGATTTAGATGTTTAGACAGTCTTTATAATCAGTGGAGAGAAACAGGCTCATCTAGGGGAATGATTCACTCCATCATAAAGCAGACACTTAACATTTTCAGATTAATTGTTCCATGCAAGTGCCTATTTTTCTCTCTTCACTTTAAGAGAATCCAGGAAGACAAATATACATGTCTCTATTGTAAATATTTAAAGATAAGACAAATGAATCCCAGACAAAATGCATGAAGATGTGCTGACTGAATCTGTGTCTTAATGCCTCCACAGGCATCTATCCATGATTTAAATTCAGATGTTGTAAAGCTCAGACTAATAGAGGACAAGAATTGATTTCCATACATCTGAGGGAAAAGTTCTTTCACAGATCTCTCTTGGTTTAATATCCCTGGTAAGTCTATAAACTTCTGATTTGACACTGGAAAACCAGAATTTGACTATACGTCTATCTACTTTAAAGAACCTGTTTATTGCCATTTTACTGGCATATTTTCAGCCATTGATTTTATTTTTTCATAAATAATTAGGAATGGAAAATAGAAGCAGAAAGAATAGTTTTCTATTCATGGGGAAAGCAGAAATGAATCAAACATTTTACAATCCCTGTAACTTTACAAACAAAGTACAAAGGCTAGAAGATAGTTTTTATGCAAGGAGATAGTGTCTTTTCAAACTGTCCAAGGTTATGTTTGTTACAAACATAAACCAACCAAAAATACACATGCTAAAGCCAAAGTCCCCCATAAGTCAAGATTTATTTAAGTGAATAGTGGTTGCAGGAATGAACTGTGAATGAGTCAGACACCACAATGAGTCCATCATGCTCTAAACCACTGAAAATTAATCAATAAATAACACATCTCTTAATGAAAAGGAAAAAAATAAAAACCAAACCAAACCAAACCAAACCAAAACAACAAAAACCAAAACAAACAAGCAAACCTCCGCAAAAAAAGAAGACACAACAGCCCTTTCATAACTTGTGGTTAAAGCACTAAATGAAATCATTGATTCCTGATTCTTCCACAAGCTTCTAGTGTAATACTTGATTGGTGGCTTTCAAGCATAGTTGATGAGTTGTCACTCTGTCCAGCATGAATAATACTTATTCATAATTTTAGTTTTATTTATCAATGGAAATACCTTCTCAAATAACAAAAATAAAAATATCAGGGAAAATTAAACTATTCCAAATCATGTAATTAGTTCCACTTTCTACAGGACTTTCTTATCTCTTAACTTCTGTCAAAATGAAAAATTAGATAAGGATGAGGAAGAGTTCAGGTTGAAGCCATAGCTAAGACAGCTGAAGACAACATCTAGATTTAGATATTTAGTTTGTAATTTTTCAGATCTGCCAAATACATAGGTACCTATTTAAATACAAAGAGCTATGAAAATCCAGTATTCTTCAATTAAAGATTATATAAATTCTCTTTCCTGATCAGGATGTTTTCCTGAGTCACAATTACATTGTAGGTTAAAGACTCCATTTTAATTTATGCACTAAAAAGGCAGTGCTTTTGGCTCAATGGCTTCTAAAGGACATTTTTTTCAGATCTTTGATATCATGTTTCCCATAGCTTCAACTTCTTCTAATTTCCTGCTTCAGGGAATATGAATGACTCATCTACTGAAAACTCCTGTAAAGAGAGCTGAGATTTTACATATGTTAGTTCATTGAAGTTTGGCAGGATGAGCTGAACTTCTAATAAATGCATGATATATAATCAACTGCCATACAAATTGTCCAGGAACTTCTGTCAGTTTTCCTCCAGTTTTCACTGAGTTTGGACTGACTTGTGTGCTAAACAATTATCACTTCATTCACATTCTCTTGGATAAGGGTTTTAGGCTAAAATTCTAGGACTCAGGTTTTAAAATATTTATTTGCATATTACCAAACATGTTTTCACAAAGGTGGGACATTCTACGTTATTACGAAAGTCAACTTCTTTCACTGTTCTCTGAGTTACCTAAAAGTTTTCAAGTCTCAATGAGGAAAGTTATATGCCAAAGAACTACTACTCCTTTTCCTTTCACAGTTCACTAATGGTTGTAAAGTTTATTACAACAATTCGAGTGTTTCACATATACCAAGTGTAGGTTCCTCCTAATTCCTTCTCACATGTGTGTTGAAAAAGATTAAGAAAATGAAACATTTTCTCTCCTAACAGAAGTTAAAGTACATTAAATGGTCTTAGCTGAATCGCATGACAAAGCAATTATTTTATTTACTGTGCATAAAAATATATTCGGGTTTTTTAGTCACCCATGCAGTGGGATTCCTAATGTGAAATACTTCACTTTACCAACACAGAAGTAGTACTTTATAAGTTTATAAGTATATGTTAATATTTTATAAGGATATAAATAAACCTCTTCCCACATGACCTGCTATTTCAACAATTGTCATTCAACCAATCAGAATTGTGTGAGTAGAGACTGAGCAGAGTTTGGATAGTTCTCTAGACATTTTTCAACAAGTAGCTAATGTCTTATTTTTGCAAAATTATGCATTATGAACATAATGCCAAAAATAATGATGTGCCATCTCAGACCTTAATTGTCCTTATTTCACTAGTAATGCAAGACCTTTGCATATTGCAGTAGGCATACAAGATTCAGGTAAGGATGGAGGAGGTATGCAAACACTGGGGAATTTCTAGGTTATATCAGATGCATTTCAAAGTTTTTCTCTTATAAAGTCGCAGAGAATTACCACAAACATATTTTCTATATCTTCCTGAACTTTCCTTTAGAAGCAGTTCATCAGATAATTCAGCATTTTGACTTCTTATTTTTTCTGTTTTATTTCCAGGTGTGCAGTATTTATCTCTCTCTGTAAAGCACTGTCTAAAATGTTAAAAGGAAAATGACATATTGAAAAAGTGTTATGTGAAAACTATGAAATCATGCTTTAATAATATAATATTAACAGGGGCATCTATTTCAGTACTTCATTTACTCCCATCATTCCAGTACCTGAAGTTAGAATTCTCGTGTACCTTCATCACAATCTACTTCTAACAGATATAAATTCTTTTTATTAATATTACTACTTTTCCAAAAGAAGTTATGTTTTTGGAGTGCACAGTCATGCTTCTGAAAAACTTCATAGTATTGTCTAATATCACCTTTCTAATCATATTCAAACCTTTAAGAGTTTACTTGCAGTTTTGAAGTCTTGCAGAGGTAAATTTAGATGCAGTTGTTTGCTTGCATTTTGAATTTTTTCATTGTGGATTGGCTAGAAGGTTTTCAAACCAACATGTTTTATCATATCTTAAGTGGGGAATGGTTATGTTCAGTTATTATTATAAACCACTGAAGGTGAAAGTGAATCCACAGGGAAAGATACGACAACAAAACACAGATTGGATTATTTAATTATGCTTTGTTTTTATAAAATATAAATGGAAGTCTGCAGTGAAGCTGCACTAAGTTAAGCGAGTAGAGGAAGTGTGACTTTGATAGCAAATAGTTAAGTGAAAATTCAGTTACATAAATAAAACACAACAGAATTAGACACTTAATGTAACTGATTTATAATTTTAAAAGGAACTTTCATACATTAATTCTATATTTGTTAACTTTGGAAAAAGACCTTCTTTTTCTTAAAAGTAAACATTATGTATTAGTAATATTTCGATGTAGCCTACACTGTAATAATGAGTTCCTTATGTCCATTTTTGCCATCCCTCTCAGTCTTCTTTTCATTCTCTGGTTTTACTGGGTAACATTTTATTTTTAGAGAATGAGTTTTTACACATTCTAGTCCTCTGAGAACAGAAAGGACAAGTAACTGAGAGAAGATGCTCAGGGTATGTCTAAGCTATTAAGTAAAAAAGGGACAGAAATTAAAACAACCCAGTCTGCAGCTGAGCTAGATATTAGGGCAAGTCTTTGCTAGAACCTAGACTGTCTTGGAAAGAGACAGCTAGAGTGGTCCAAGAGAAAGACGAGCTGGGTAAGGAGTAATCTACAGTGTGAAAACTCATCCCTTTATCTTCTTTTATTTAGTAACATGAACAAAAGTCTCAGATTTGTGATGATACTTATCAGTATAAGGACAGAAATTAATACAACTAATTGCAACTTTATCATTATTCCTTTGAAAACCTGAAATTTACTGAAATAGATTGTAGAATAAAATTGCATATGCATTACTATCACAGTACAAAGAATGTAACAAACTAATTTTAACAGAATTACAACAAATACCTTATTTTAGACTGTCTTTAGAAATTTTACTTAGTAAGCTGTATTTCTCTCATTTGACACATAATACATGAATGTAATCCTGTTGCCTGTTCTCCATAACCAAATATTATGAATTCAGTTAAGAAACAATATTAGCAGTAAAACAACAAACAAGAGAATACGGCATATCTTGCACAGTACTATTAAAGTAGTATATACTTTTGTCTAATTAGACAACATGAAATTGAATCTTGTTTAAACAATGATCTGTTTAAATAATATCATTTTCCAGTCAGAGTTGCTTTCTTAAGAGCAGTCTCCAAGATGGTCATAAATACTCTTATCAAAAAAACCACCAAATAATGTTAACAGGAAAGCTGCTTGATAATTTATTTCAGAGATAAGATATTTCAGTATTATTTCTGACAGATTAGAAAATAAGCACTTCAATATGCATAATGGGCAGTGAGATTTTATGGTGAAAAAGGTTCTTTTACTTTCTGCATAATAAATATTAATTTTTAGACACATTGAAAGTCAAAATTCTATACCTTCCTAAAATACAGATAAGTTCTGAAGAGTCATATGACAACTAGTAAGTACTTTGTCTTGTATTGTTTATAAGCATATTAGTGAGAAGTATAAATTAAGTGTAATTGTCCTACTTTCTTTTAACTTAACTGATGTACTTTCTGTGTATAATTTTTCACATATTTCTTAGTCGTAACATTGGTATACTTTTTAAGGAAAATGACCAAGTTTTGTAACAATATGCTTGCAAAGACTGAACAGTGTGAAGAATAATGCTTAATGTGGGAATGTGGGTGTTTTGATTTCACTGTTTTTTGAAGAGGGATACCTCTTTGGTTTATGGTTCCTGCAGCTTAGTTTCATTTTGCCATGGCCTTTCTTGAGAGTCTAGAAAAGCTTAGTGAAAAACTAGAGCAGGGGGAGAAGTGGTTAAGTGTTTTTGTTTTTTTCCTCTGCCTCCTTTCTCTGTTTTATTTGATTATGCTAATGTAAAAATATTTTTATTTTTACTTTTCATAAGTTTTTGGTTATTCTTTATTTCTTTTTTTTAAGAACAAATATTGCTTGGTTTGGTCTACATAATCAAAATTTTTGGCTTGGTGGGGGAGTGGGGGAATTTTCTCTTTAGTTATTATAGTGCTTTATAAAGTTTGGAGATCAAAGACTGCAGTGAAACTGAAATCCAGTTTGTTTAGTCACATTATGGCTTCCACATCAGAAAGTCCAGCCTACTAGGAAACAGCTCTTTTTAACTTTCTCTTCTGAGTGGAAAATATACATGAGAATTAAAATTACTTCCCCCTTCCATGGAGACTTCTGATGTTTTATGTAGATGTTTTGTTAGAATGATTCATGGTTAGAGTGATACATGGTTCACTAGGCTCAACCTGTAAGTACAGATATTTAAGTCACAAGTCTCAGATAATGAGATGATGTAATCTAGTGACAATGCTGATACATGTGTCAACTCTCTGAAGTCACTCAGTGGGAGTTAGAAGTTTCCAGGAGTTTGAACAATAGCTTTCTGGGATGACTGTTCTTGCAGCTGTTAGATTCCAAGTAAAATCGATTCTGTCACTTAATAAAGAGCATATAACTGATAGGAGAACACGAGGGTTTTCTTAGATAACGTGACTGATTACTGCTTGAACTGGCCTTCAGATAGGTGTTACTGTTGTAGCTCTTCTTATCTCTTACAGAATGAAGGAAAATCAAATAGAAGATAGGACAGTAGCTGGCTGTGTGTTTCTTCTTAAGACAATAGAAGAAAAGTTAATTATCAGTGTCTGAAGGAAAAGCCTTCAAGAACACTTTTCATGTTGACCTGGGCACCTCTTCTGAGTGCCCAGCAGCTTGAGATCAGGTGCACACTCTACCTCCATCCCCTTCATGGATGACAGTGCATAAAGGAAAGAAGAGAGTGCTCACCTGCTCTCAGGATGAGAGCATGCACCAGCCCGATGCCAAAACATCAGCTGCTCTGAGTGCTATCGATGGATGTACTACTATATGTGCCAGAGAATGTGTCTGTCTACAACTTAGATGTCACCTTTTCCTACTAAAACAAAGTGACAAGAAAACTTGTGTAAAGAATGGAAGCAGAAAAGAAACAGCTCTTCATTTAACCCAATGGTTTAATAAAAAAATAGGAAAAATAAACCTTAGTATTATTCCTCACCTTAACACCCCACTTGATGAAGAAAGAAGTGCTTTTGATAGAAATCCATAATGGTTCAAAGCAATACAAAAGTAATACAATTCAGTGTCTTTATAATCAGGAAATATAAGAGAACAAATTTTATATGGGAGAGTTAGAAAATTAATAGACCAGAATAGACCAATAAATAGAGAAGCTTCTGAAACTGTGTAAAAATTATTTCTTCCTGAACAATAATATTTTAAAAGGGCAAGTTTATAATCCATCAAAGCTTGCTAAAAGATGCCAAAACTTATTTACAAACATGTCAGTGTTTTGTGGAGTATTTTTAATGAGGAAATTAAAATGGACTCATATTATTTGGAGAACAAATTTAACAAAGAAGAATAAGACAATGTGAGGTAAGGTAATTTAAAACTATCTTAGAGGAGAAAATACAACTCTTGCAGAGAATTATACAAATTAGATAATGAGAGAATAAATAACTTGCCATTAATTCTTTCGTGAGACTTCAGTATCAAGTGGTTTCTTTCATGATAGTCAGTTTTAACAGATTTTCCAATTCAAATACATTTTGAAATAACCTAATCTTCTTGATAATTTCAAAATGAAAAGTTGTTATTTCTCTGTTCAAAAAAATAGTGATGATGGAATTCAGCTCCAGGTTTTAGGTGCTTAGTGTGGGATTTTAATTTTTTTCCTAAACATAAAGGTCTACCCACAGACTTCTAATGCTTCTGCATAGTGTATATAACAGGCTCCAGAGAACATCTTTGCCCTCTTGAAAAAGCAGCTGGAAGCCAGGTGAAATCTACTAAGAAATCTCAAGTGCCACAGAACACCATCTGCACTCAACATAATTGAGGCCCTGAATTGAATGTACATACATAAAAATAGCTAAATTCATCTAAATTATTATGCTGGTTAGTGGAGATCCAAGAACTAATTTGTCTAAACATAATTGGTAATGGGATTTGACATGTCAGACACTGTTGAAGACATCTGCGTAGAGTTGTTATCCTTGACACAGAAGCACTACTAATATCCTTCTGTAACAGTAACTGAAACTACTCAAGATAATCTAGTGCATCTCAATGCCATTAGACATCCCTGTGTCAGCAAATGAATCGTGCCATAAGTCAGTAAAATCAGTGGAAACTGAAGAGATAGACAACTAACCAGGTGTAAGTGTCTGCACGAGGGTAAACTGATCCCTATCACCATGATTTAGACTAGAGCTAGCACCATTTGCAAAGCACCTGAGGGAAACGAGGGGGTTTTTTCTACCAGGATTAGCAGCTAGAGCATTATGAATGCAGCTAGTCTCTTTTGATTTGGAAACTGAACAAGCATCACATGAGACATCAGGAGAAATCAATTTGGGCTACAGTGAGTAATAGAAGATAACACTGATGAACAGTTTTATGAGTTGTTACACTGGAAATATTTAATAATAATATATGGAACTTTAGAGGTAGTTTACAATGAAGTAAAGCAGGAACTCTAAGAATAAAAATAAGAATAAGGGAATTTAGATGTCATCTCAGGTACTCAATACTTCCTGCATATGAGTGAGATGGTTTTAATACTATCTTACTTGTGCCAATTGTTACCTCATAATATTAAGTACTGTTTGTGGAAGGTGTAGGTATGTAGCTGATTTTGAATCATAATATATAGTAATTTTTCATTCAGCAATGGACTAATTCACTGGACATTTTAGGTATGTTGTGCATTATTCTTAGTTTCTTCAACATACGGAAGATGAAGGGGATGAAGACTATATTGCAGGACAGAGATGCTAATTGAGTAATTGAGAAAGCTAAGAATAATGAGAAAAATATGAGTTATTCCCCACTGCACCTGAAGATATTTTTGAAACTTTCCTCTAAACTAACACACAAACTATTATTATATAGATCAAAAGAATAAATTAATTCATAAACACAGTATTCAAAATATACTGTAGAAAGAATGAAGAATAAATGAGTGGGAAATCCATTGCTACTAGGTGATCAGCAAGATGGTATGTACTTGTCACAATGGGAAAGGAAGAAAAGATGGCACACTGCACTCTAACATGGGACCTTTGACCTCTGTAAGTATGTGGGAGGACACTAATTTTACAGACTTACAAACTTGGTAGCTTTTATGTTTGGGGGGGTTTGTTTGTTTGTTTGTTTGTTTGTGGGGTTTTTAATTTTTTTTTCCCAAGTAAAAGAATCAGCAACTTTTTTGTAGGCAAAAAAGCCAGAATAGCATTTTCAAAAATTAAATGCTACGTCTGGGCGAGATAGACAATCATCTTTATGGATTAAATCATATGTCTGAATGCTCCAGGGAAGTATTCTGTAAGAAATGTACTTCTATATCTGTGAAGAAAGACAAAGAATAAAGATGGAATGAAACAATCTAACAGGTAAAATCTAAGTCATATTTGTAAGGTAAAAATCTTTTCTAAATTCTCATAATAGCACCTATCACGAAAATATATGACTGAATTGCAAGAGATAATATCTAGTTACAGAAGGTATAGTGGAAGTAGTATATTCAGTTACCTTTAAATGTTTATATAGGCTTCACTGCCATAAATACTGTAAGAAGAAACCAAAATCAATGTATGAACCCCACTGAATTTAGAAGGCAAATAAAAGTCCTCTAGCGTTGAGGGCTTAGGACAGCAGAGATGAAGCAATTTAATTTGCGTTTTCTCTAGTGCCCACGAGAAGCTAAATCAGGAAGAACTTATTTGCATTCTCCTCTGTGGCGAGCTGCAAACATTTGTGATAAGTGATACAAATAATTCTCGTCACAACCTCACACTCTGATTTCATTTTTCACCCTGAACTGTCTTCTCATATGCCAGTTGCATTGGATCAAGGAACACTGACATTGTAATTTTAGATAGTTCCTTTGAGTGTTTGCAGTAAGGAAATTGTCAACCTTTGCCACCCCAACCTTCTTGGCACTCTGCAAGACCCATAAATATCTGCATCTAAGGGTAATTTCAGGAGAACACAAAAAAAATCATCTAATGGAAGTCATAGTTTAGTCTCTTACAGACTAAAAATCTTTACTAATAGCCAAAAGCTTTTGAAAACGCAGATTTCTGAATTAACCAGTGATCTGTTCTAGACTTAAACTTCATTAAATTACCACAGTTTAATCTCTTTGTAAATATCAATGAGAAGAATTACATAAGACTACATGAATATGGTGGTAAACCTGGTGACAGTGAAAAGTTATGAGTGAAACGTGGGTAAGTATATATTCAAAGGTAAATGATGGAAATGGACCAACTCTAAACTTTATTTAAAAACACAGAGGCATCTTTCTGATCCTTGCTGTATACCTTCTGCTATGTTTGTCCAAACCTTCGCTTTACTAAATTCTGCCTACAGTCCTATTTCTATCTCTTTCCATTTTTCTTCACTTTTTTCTTACCATTTTGCATTCATCTGCTAGGTTCTTCTTTCCTCAGAAATTACTACATATGTTACTAAACAGAAGGGATAGAGTGGGATTCTCCCAATGAGGTTAGGAAGAAGTAGATAGAAATCTTACAATTCTTGTGAGAACAAGAACCTTGTTGACCTGCTTGCACAAGATAAAGATTAAGATGGGGAGGAGTATGCTTATGGAAATAGGCATAATCCAGTGAATTAATCCTTTAATACAGTTTTCCTTTAAAATGCTTGACAGCTCCATTTTATTTGATTTTTGGAATATTTTATTCCATACTTTCATATAAATTTTAGAGATTTTCTACATCTTTTGCAGAGAAAGAGAAGCTGAGACTGCATCTTTGTTGCTGGTAAACAGTTCGAACATCCTGAACTATTGAGAAATAACTGTACAGTGATTATGCAAATCAGATAAGCTCAACCAACCAGTATGCAGAGAAAAGCATAGCTAAGGAAAAACCTATGCAGGTAGGCATCAATAGCTGTTCAGTGACTCTGTATTCTGATTGGCTTGAGCATGTCTATTTCTGTGTGTTATTCTTGTATTAGTGAAAAGCTGAGACATACAAGACCGATTCTCAAAATATTTGGAGAATTATCTTGATTGCCTAAAGAATTTGGCTCTTTAAATGCATAAGAGATAAATTTAGCCACCAAATTTAACCTTTTCCATGGACTAGAGTAATGCCTTTTCATTTATTACTGCTTACAGCTGCAGTTCAATTGAAGAGGTGCACAATTAATAGCACAAAATGCATTTGGAAAAAATTACACCAATTCAAAAGGAAGTTATTGTTCATGACTATGCTACAAGGTTTACAAATTTGTTATTTAAATTATTTGAATATACTTTAAGATTAAATTTTCACCTAAGGACTTCTGTAGGATATAAGTTTTACTTCATCTTAACGTTTTAGATTATTTATTTTATACACTAACTGGTTTAAAGCAAGACTGAAATTATCCAAAGAACTCATATACCAAACACTGTGAAATATGGTATCTTCAAAAAGAGTCTTTGCAATATTTCTGAAATATCGGAAGTTCCCAAATCCCACAGCAACGCATTGAAACTAAATTCTTGTTAGAAGTAGCAATAAACTTGTAGTTCCACACCAGCACTCCCATACCATTTTACCCTCAATCTCATATTTTCAGGCATAGGCCTTTCAGTTTTGAATTCCAGGTCTTCAGAGAGTAAAGTGAGCTGCAGTGAATTTGCCAGCCATGAACTTTGTGCTGATTTGTTAAAATATGAAGTATTTCAGATTTTTAATCATACAATAATTATATGCTTTGGCTGGGTCAGCTGCTTTGTGGCAAGAAGAGAGCTCCAGCACTAATATCAATAGCCTTAGGAATATACTAACACCTCATTATTTCCCATTATTATTCATTATTTTTATACTGTCAAATACTTAGGGTGGGACTAAGGATCCTTTTCCTGTGGCCTTATGCACAGGGGTTGTAAAAGAGTAGTACTAAGGAAAGGCTATTGCAGGAAAGTTAAAATTAGCAGTAAAAGTATAACCCAAAAAAACTATAGGGAGTCCTTAAAGAAGCATATTAGGATTCTGAAAAGTTCTGAGTTCGTTGCTAGATGCTATTAATAAATTTGCACATAATTACATTAGTTAGGTTGAAATTATCTACTTTTATTTTTAGAGTTTTTGGTTTGGTTTGGGTTGGGTTTTTTGGCCAACAGCCACAATTGGAAGTAGGAGAAGTAGGTAGGGGAAGTGCCTTCAGCTTCCAGAGTGCTGTCCTATGACAGCTGAAGAAGGTGAGCAAGCTGAGGTTTTGTTGGCAGTCTGATGATCATCAAATACATCAAAAGTCAGATCTGAGGTGAAGCCAAAAGTCCAGTCAGTTCATTGGTGCTCTTGGGGCCTTGCCACAAAGAACTAATTGAAACAGTGTTAACCCCTTCTGTCTTTCTTGTTACTCTTCAGAGTAACATATTGATTAAAGCAAAGTTCTCTTTTGTGTCTATGGTGATTGGACACTACTTTATAGATTTTTATTTTTCCCTCCAAGAAAGGGATATATTTTCTTGCTGAATTGCAGAAATTTAACAGTGTGATGCACGAAATATCACAGCAAAATACAAAATATGCATACCTGGTGTTGTTAATTTCTGTGAGTTTTGTACGTGGCTCTGGAGGGGTGCATTATCAGAATGTAAAAAGTTGCAATCACAGCTGCTTTTCCATGGATTAATAACATAGATTAACATGTTCTAGAGAATGGAAAATCAGTAGACAGACCATTTAATTTCAATTGATTATGAATTGGAAATGATTCCACATATGCCTTTGGATCTGCTACTAAGATTGTTTAAAATGTCTGGATGTTGTGTTATTTAGTGTAACCACTTTACTATCTTCCATTGACCTATAATAAATTTCCATGGCTAACTTGTAACACCTGGCTTTTAACTTTTCACATTGAAGTAGATTATCACAGGCTTACTACTGTACTTTAGCTCTGCTTGTTCTCTTGTACTAAAATTTGGCAAAGAAAAAGAAGCATAATCTCAAGAAACTTTATAAATTTTTTTATTTAATTCTAAATCGCTTCCATTGCAGTGATACAGTCAGTATTTCCCTTGTGCTAGACATATACTATGAAAAATAATTGCATGTTATAATTTTATGTAAACAAGATTAATTGCTTAGGTGTCTACAAAGGATTTTACTGATTTCCAACCTTATTTGAATGCATAATCTTGTGATGGTGACATTGTAGCTAATTTCTCTCAAAATTATTTGGGTGACCTAAAAGAAAGAAAATCTAAAGCAAGGGAAGCTGTCTGGTTTATAGTGATCACAATACTGTTTCCTATTAGTACCTGTTCTGGAAAGATGGCAAAAATGCATGGATCACTTCCAGGTGGCAGATGTCTTTCTTCTGAGGAAAGTAAACCAGAAATTGAAGGATAGTGCATATTAATTGATCATAAAACAGAACTGAGAGTGGCATGAAGCACTAGAATGGCTTCTAGTTTTGCAGAATGCACACTCCCTCTAATGTCTTTTGATTTTAAAATCATCACTAGTGCTCTCCAGTGCATGGAGAAAGTCACTGATGAAAAGACTCCATGGAAATGAGCAGGTTAATAAAGAAAAATCAATCTATAAATTAACGGATGTGTGAATCTCTGTATTAAATGGAGATTTAGCCAATATAGTCACAACTCTTGCAGGCTATTTCTTATCTCTTCAAGTAAATATTTACACAACTGGATAGTAATCTAGATTTTAATGAAAGTTAAAGGCAAGTCAGGTTCTGAATATAGTTATCACTGCCATTTGATAAAGCCTAGACAGGGCCTCCCCTGGTCATGGGTGTCTCCCAGCCCTACCTCAGAGAGTTAGCCTCAGAGAGTCTACTAGCAAGAATAGTCACTGTGTTCCAGAGACATTCATTCTCTTCCGGTATGTCAGCTCAGATAAAGACAACTATGTTTGGCCAGAAATATTCCACTCATTACATGTACAGTACCTGTCACAAAGAAAAGAAGGAGAGGGTCAGATGGTGTTCTGGTATACGAAAGATTGATTTGAACTCCTACTTTTTTTGCCTGACTAATTATCAGCTATTACATGTCCCATATGCTCTCTTGGTTGAAAGATATTAAGAATTAGGTCTTTCTCAAACTGTCTTATTCAACTTCTTCCAAGTTTTGTACAATATTTCAATTCACACAAGCAAGAGAAGAGAAAGACTCCATAGCCTCATGAAAACCTGCTGAAATAGACTCAGAGTGCATCTAAACCAGGAAATTAATTAGACTTATAACCTTCTATCAGTGAAATTATGAACAGTTACAGAACACTCTAAATCTATGATTTTAAATTTTCTTCTTTTCTGTTACTAGGTAGCCACATCCAAACTATGCATTAGGTTGTTCTTCCGTAACTGCCAATGAATCAGGACATTATTTGAGACTGCTGACTGGCTTAGGACAAAACCAGACCTGAACTCTTATAATTTAATAGGTATGGGTGGACAGGTTTGTGTATCTAGGCAGCTACTTACATTTTCTGACAGATGTTTAATTTACTAATAATGAAACAGTCTCATGTTACATTCCATATTTTAGTGAAGAATAAAGTATGTTGTATTAAGTTTATCTTGTACAAACTAGAAAATGCCTAATTTTTATGTACCTACATTCACTTTTATCCTTCTTTCAAGTAAATTATCTAATTATCTAATATGGTGGGTTGGGTGTTGAATTTTTGAACTTCAGAAAGAGACTGGTGCAAAAAAGAAAAATTAATACTGCACAGGGAAAGAGGCCTTCCCAGGAAAGAACGTGCTTTGGGATTGTGCACAAACAAAACCAGCAAAACCTAATTTTTGAATGGTTGAACACATTCAGGAAGGTCTTGATCTGGATGCCACATAGCATCATGCTTCTCAAAGCAAAAAGGGGCAGCAGTGTGACAGTGGGGGTTTAGAGAGTGGCAGCCCCCGTAGAGCAGCCTTGGGGCATAGAAGCCTGTCACAGTCACCTAGAAGCTCCTGGGAGCTGCAGCTGAAGCTAGGTCTGAACAACTGCTAGACAAGCAGTGCCAGTGTTGTGCTTTTTGGTCCAGACTCCTTGTGTTTTCAGCTCAAGTGCAGTTTATAACCAGTTTGCACTATGAAGCTGCATGTTACCAACACAATCCTCACTCAAACATTTCTCCCAGAGAGGTTTTTAGCACAGTAGCTTCTGCGCTTCACTCAAAAAAATTTTTTTGCTGTTCACAGTAAAAAATGCAGTACTGTCTTTCCTTATAACACTTTTTCTATGCAGTTATGGAACACTAAACAATTTCATTAAGTGACAATAGGGAATAATAAACCATTGATGTAGATGTGTGGAGTGTTAGCATCTCAAAGTTATTCCGCTGAGAATCTGACAAAGACTTTCATGTGAAGACTCATTAGATAAGATAATCACTGGTTCAAGAATGAAAGAAAAGGGCAAGATAAAACACATCCAGTCTGATTCTTTGCAGAGGGCAGACAGAACATATGGCACAAATGAAGAATCATCAGAAATATTTTTTCTTCATGCACTGAATTAATTTGAAATTTTTACTAGTGGAATGGTGAACCTACCTTACTGAAACTCTGGTTTTCATTCAAGGCAACTCATCTTCAACAACCAGCAGAATCTTTCTAATTAGTAGAAACTTTTAAAGAGAGTCATTTTTGCATTGCTTTATGCTTGATAACACAACATTTTGTGTATTTTATCACATGTTTATAACAGTGGTAGTTTTTCCTGTTGTCCTTATAACACTGGACTTGAATCACATAGCATGGACTCCAATAGTGAACTAAATATACAGTGATGATGCCAACCAGTTAACCACATTTGGATGAAGTTCAGGGAGTTGGATTAATGAGGACACACTGTGCAGACATGGGTCACAATTTTGCAGAGTTCTTATCCTCTAAATGGCTGAAACACTCTAATTTCTGGATACATTTACTCATGTTCATAATATTATTCCTACCAATAATTATTTTTATGTGCTGCTGTAGAAAATTGTTCAGAAAATATTTAAGTTTTGAAAAAAAAGTGAGCAAATAAACAGCTGAGGGATATACAATGAAAATCTCTGTAAGATCTAAGAAGATTTGAGTGAATAATTTGCAAGATGAAAACCAGATGAATGTATAAAATGTGCATCCAAAAGTGTTAATATTGCAACAAGGAGAACAATGTATTCTTATTGGAATAAAACACACAACTAGTATTTTTAGGTATATATATGTATATATAATTGTTATAAGGAAATATATCAATGATAACTAGACACACACCTATTGACGTAGGAATAAATTCATATACTTTACATTAGTTAAGAATTGTTGTATAATGTCTATTTGCAACATCAGCAAACATAAAAGCAACCCATACAACCTACAGTAGAATTATAACTTCAACTGTTGTTGACAGTTCTCATCTTAACTTCCTTGCTTTTGTCATTATTTTAATTTCAAATGGGCCGATCAGGAGAAAATATGGTCTAACCAGATGGTTGTCAGAAATGCGCTTACCACTGTAATGCAATTGAGAGTTAGACAGCAAGCATTTGTGGCTCTGTACAACATAAAATATTCCCACATTAACACGCCAAAAGAAATCAGAGTTGGAGAATATTCTATAGTTGTAATTCACCCTTTACTTTTTACATTTTAGAAATATCAAGAGCAGGAAAAAAAACTGCTATGGACTATGCCAGAACCTGGAACTGACAAAGACACTGAGATGAAACAGACACGGAAGCTTCAGATCATACCTGAACTTTCCAATTAGCTTTCTAAACAACCTGAAACAATTGAGTCTACTGAATCAAAAGCAGTAAGATTAATTAGATTAAAAATAAGTGAATATTAAGACAAACACCTGGCAAATTGATGATTTATTTGTAAATGCTTTCTGCCAACAAACTGCAGTCCTTTCTTGTGACATTTACAGTGTTATTGTTATTGAGTGATTCAATTATCAAACAAACAAATAGGAATTTATATGGATTAGCATATTTTGAACTCAGATGAAGTAGTCATGCACACTTGTATAAATTCAGGGAGGAGAAAAAAAACACACAAAAAAAGAATAAGAAACTATCATTATTATTTCAAAAGGATATAAGTCCAAATCTATTCAAACAGGATTAACAAGCATATTCTAAAGTCCTCATAGTAAGTCCCCAATAGATCAGAAGATGCTCGCTTCTATTCTCTTACCTTAGAAGTGCAAAGGGTGGCTAAGGGAATGGTGAATGTATAATAAACAGGTATTTGTGCATGCTACACAGTAAACACTTTTTCACTTGTTACCTTTCTAATTTTTTCTTGTTTGGTGGACCTAGCCACAAGTATTGCTCATATATAGAAAACCTTTTCTACCCATTATAATGCTTACAGAGTTACTCAGTGCTTTTCAGTATTTCTGACTAGGTTGGATTTTACAGAAGAGGCTGATGAGTGGGAATGATCATGATGGAAAGGTGAGGATTAGACTTTGAGTAGAAAAAAAGCTTTTGAAAGATAAATGGCATTTCAAGATTCTTCTAATAGGGCTTTAACATGTAGTTTTGGATATGTATGGAAATGAAGGATGTCAGTGATTATGAGTTTCTTTTCCAAATGTCCTTGCAGAGATTTCTTTCTCTTTTCATCCTTCTCTCTACTCTCCTTTGTAGATTTTTTTCAATGCCAGAAACAACACTGACATACTGTTGTGAGTACCATGGCAGAGAGATTCGTGCTGCTTCTAATTCTACTTCACAGAAAGGAAACAGAAACCAGGAGAGAGGGTCTAAGAGGCTTCAGGATTGTCTGCTTTGCTCTATACAGTGTTGAAGGTTACATTGGTAAGGAGAAATGGAGAACAAATACAAACACAAAATTCTTTCCTTCTCCCTCAGCAGAAAGAGCAATGGCCTGAGCACATAGGAGGTGAAGAAGGAAGAGGGTTCAGTCTAAGCAGAGTCAATCTTGTGGGCCAAAGATGAAATAGGTAGCTGTTTGCCTTAAAAAATGTCAAGGACTTTGGTCCTGGTTTGAGTCAGATATACTTATTTCTCATATATCATGACCCCCTTCTCAGTATCCCTCCTTCCTCATCTTACTATTTATTTCCAAAGTAAGTAAGTCAATGTTACTTACTTATTTCTAAAAGTAGTCTCTTCCCAGAAAATAACTGTTATGCAAGCCTCAGCTAATGTATTTATTAATTATTCTTGTTATCACCATCTAAGGAGTCTTTCTGCTGTGCCTTCTGCAACTGGACATGCCTGTCTCGTATTGGCCTTTTCAGCCACCAACGTGCTTGCAACAAACGGGGGTAGAACCCTTCCCAAATCTTCGTTCGTGAAGCCCAGCCATGATGATGATGATGTTATCACTTGGTTGTTTCTTCTGGTGACAGGTTCCTAGAACAATATTCAGTTGTTAGCTTTAGGATACCACTAGTACTTTTTCAGCCTAAATTTCAATCAGTAACATTGGCAGAAGGAAGGTTCTGGAAGGGTTTGGCTTTATTACTCTGTGTGGAAAGAAATAGTGTACTCAAGGACTTTTTGTGCCTGAAAGTCTTGATTGTGATTTGAGGTTGGAGTTTTTTTGGGGGGGTAATTTTTTTTTTCTCACTATTCTAGAGATTCCAGACACAGAGAAACTGGTTACAGAGACTAAGGGAAGAAACCCTCTAGAGCAGAATTGTTAAAGCTAGAATTAGGACTGATGACCAACTGTGTAGAAGTTTAGGATAAAAGTATGGATTCAGTCTGGTAATTAAGAGCTATATGAAAATTTTTTGAGCATTCCTGCTGTTGGCATGATGAAGAGTGTTTTGCAATTAATGAGGGAACAGTAATATAGAATATTCACATACTATGAGACCTTGCATACTATCACTCTCCTGGGGACGAGTACAAAGTACTTCTCACTTCTAAGAAAGATGAATGTCATTACCATGACTTGTCTATGGTTTAGTTTGGCTTTTTATCCTACTTGTGTTTTTCAGCTACAAAATTTATGATTGCCATTTCTATTTCAGTGTACTAAAATCTTCGTACTTGAGCATAATCCCATTGTCCTACATGCTTTGATGAGAAAAAGGTGATGCTTTATTTTTAGGTTTTTGCTGACTAAAGGCCAGATTGCCTCTATGAATGAGCCTAGTAATAAGCAAATTCAAAGTCAATAGTAATGGAAAAATTTGGATCAGAAAGGCATAAAGACTGTGGATGTTTTCATTTCTTCTCCCACTGTGTGGAGTTTATTTCTGTGGATGGTTACCTAGGTAATGGTTGTAGCATGGAATTTGTTTACCTGTATTGTCAGACTGATTGTCAGAGTTTTAGCTGGGTTATAAGTATTGGATGTGCTCTTGATGATATTAACAATATCAAAGAAGCTATAGTGGAAAGAACTTTTATTCATTTAACTTTTAAATTTTTTCTTGGGAATCAGTTGCATGGCTTATCTTGAATAAGTGGGAAAATATTTTCAATAAAATAATACTGCAGCATGAAAGAATACCTTGTGGTTCATCTAAGTCTGTTGAACATTTGTACCCTGTAATTTCTTCCTCTTGCAGATACTTATCTAAAGGGTCTATGTGTGTGCTTGTAGTTGAAAGTTCCATGTCAGTGCTTGCAGTCCATTCTGCCCACTAATTAACTTATGAATAGATAATCTGTCCCACATTCCTCATTTATGGTCTTTTATTTTCCAGAGATATTACAAAATCCAACTTTTTAACATATTGCCCTCTACAGTGCTTCTATAACCCCTTTCTTATTTTGCAGCCTGTAAGTCTCATGGAACAGAATCTTTCTGGCTTACCTTTTCTATAGATATCTTTTCAGGTTTGTTGTCATTAACAATTATTAAACATATTTTGAATATCAAAGGTCAATTTCTTACCAGTTTTTCACTGTTTGGTAATCATTCATACCTGTATAGTGTGAGTATAAGCCACCAGCATAAACTGGAATCATTTTATAACCACTTAACACAGGAATAATTGGCAGTAAATAGTGCAAGGTAGTGGAAATTTAGGTGATAGACATGCAATTATATTAAAAAAATCAATAAAAGCTCTTCCAAATAACAACCATGGCATAAACAAAAATAGAACAAAATCAATAAACTTAAAAATACCCTTCATTGTCCTTTCAAGTGCTAAGAAAAAAAAAAAGTCTACATCATCACTTTAATGCCAGAAAATCTGAGCTATATTACACAGAATCACAGAATATGCTGAGTTGGAAGGGACACACAAGAATCATCGAGTCCAACCCTTAGCCCTGCACAGGACCATCCTCAACAGTCACACCATGTACCCAAACACTTCTTGAACTCTGTCAGGCTTGGTGCTGTGACCACTTCCCTGGGGTGCCTGTTCCAGCACCCAACTATCCTCTGGGTGAGGAACCTTTTTCTAATATCCAACCTAAACCTCCCCTGACACCACTTCAGGCCATTCCCTTGGGTTCTGTCATTGGTTATCACAGAGTCTGCCCCTCAAAGGTCTCCCCTTAGTCTCCTCTTCTCCAGGCTGAACAGGCCAAGTGACCAACTGAGATGATAGTGATTTCCAGAACTATTTATTAAAAAAAAAAACAACTCCTAGTTACTTTGGACATTAAAACCTAAGCAAAATAACCACAAAATAGAGGTTTATTTCCCAAAACTAAAACTAAGATAGATCATTGCATAAAAAAGGGAAAAAAAGGGGGGGATTTCTATTCTTGTCTGACAGAAAATCAACTGTTTCTATTAGTTTTCTAATTCTCCTATTCAACATATTCAGTAATTATGTAAATATATGTTGTTAAATAACTAGTTTTTTCAGGATTTTTTTCACTAAGAACATAATAGAAACAGAAAACAGAAAATATGAGACTGAAAGTAAAAAGAATAAATAAAAAAATAGGAGAGAGACATGCAGGTTGCCATACTAATTCTTGTTCATTCAGTGAGAAACTCTGTTTTGAAGTAGTGTTGAAACTATCAGAGCAAATTTGACATGTGCAGTGAAGTGCTGCAGAATCTCAAGCATCTGACTTAGAATTTAACTCCAGCCTGTCACATAATGCACCCAAGCAGAGACTGTGGAGAATTTCAACATTAGTTTACTGCAGTTCGGACAGATGTTCTGGCTTCATCTGTGTCCTAGTGTTCATTGATGAAATTACCCAATTACTCTTTTTTTCCCATAAGCAGGTGAGTGAATCAATGTACATAAGATGAAATTTCTGAGATGTGAATATGTGAGGCATTCAATGTCAGGACAGGATACTGAGATGCCAACAGGATACAGTAGTAGAACTCAAGGCATTCATTGTTTATTTTTGCAGAATAAAATATCTAAAATCTTTGCCAAAAACTATTCTGAGGAAATGCTTAATGTGTTTTACCCATCTCTGAAAGAAAACTCAGGCACCTGTTGTGTAAGCAAAAAAAAAACTGCCTGTTTTTCATGTTAGGGCAAAAAAAAAAAGGAAAAAGAAACAGCAAACACCTGAAACAAATAAAAAACCCTCAACAAATGCCACTTTGTGTCAACATGGGAAATCTGTATATGTGTGAGTGTTCAAGGTATGTCTATGTTCAAGAAGAAGCAGAGGAGGAGTTGAGTGTCTGTGGACTAGAGAATAGGAAGTTTGAATAGTCATATCAGTTTATGCAAACACTGAGATAAACATAGGATGTTTCAAGGAGCTGTGAACGGAAGTGGGAGGATCAATAGAGAAGTGAAAGAATAACTGAAAGGGAGTGTTGAGATTAAAGAAGCACACCAAATAACACTAAATTATTATAGTAAAGAAATTGTTGAACAACTAAATGCTAAATGCAAAAGAAAAAAAAGAAAGAAAAAAACTTTAAAAGAACACACACTAGTTTAATTGGTTGGAAAAAAAATCAGAAATAGAGTCAAAATATGTAATTAAATGAGACAGTTAGAAATGTGGGACACTGAAGATTGCCTAAGGCAGCAGGGTGTCCAGAGCCAACTTTGACTACAACATTTGAAAATCATTGCAATCTGATGTTTGCAAATGATTTGAGTACAGTAAATTTGAAGGATTTGTTGCTTCCAATTTCTGTGACAACAGGCTAGTTCTTTACTGATTTATCAGGAGGTACATTTTTTCAGCAGTGTACACAATTTCTGACTACAAAACTTATACAATGTCATTTCCTACTTCCAGTAGTTATAGAATGTTTAGAATACTTAAGACTTTAGATGTCTGTATTGAGTGACATACAATTTGTTCCAAATTGATCTGATTACAGAAAGTGAAAGAAGTGGAAACCTGAGCTGCCCTTTTTTTCATGCAAAACAACAACAACAAAATTGGTGAATATTGTGCCTTGAAATGCACATCTCAAAGTTGAATTATATTTAGCTAATGACAGATTTAAATTGTAGAAGGCTACATCTGAGTTAGTCTCATCTCTTTGTAGAGAATAGGTTGCTCTAGGACACAATTCATGTCATCAAAAAGTAGCTGGCTAAAACAGATCTGTTGTATTTTATTTATTTTACAAATGCTATTTTATTTTCACAGGGCCTGAGGTGAAGAGTTCAAGTGATGGTTCGAAGTAAATCCCACACAGACTGTCTGGTACAGAACTTCCCTACTAGATGCCTGATAAAACAGTAGGGAAGAACAAATGCCTCTTTCCTCCTCACATAAAGGGAAAATACTGATAAGACTTCTTTTTCTCATACTGTCTCTTGACAAGTGGTATTTGCAAGACATAGCTGCTCACTCTAAGCCAAAACATCTTTTTCTCATGACGGAAAATGATGAGACCAGGTGAAAATGAAAACATGCCACAATTGGCCAGTTTCTTAGGATTTTACCTTTCTACCTGACACATCTATGACTTCTATTAATTGACGTACTGCTTTAAAAGTAAACAGGCAGAAGAAGTGAACCCAGCTCAAGAGAGACTACAAGTCAAAGTTACAATTTACTAAAAAACATTACAATAAATGCAATGAAACTGGTTTCCACCCCCAAAACCAGATGTATAACCCAGTACCCTGGGACAAGAACAGAATGGGCACCTTGTGGCTCCTTGGCTGCAAAATAAAAGGAAAAGGAAAACCTCTTGGTGTGGTTGATGGTGGCAGTTCTGTCAAAGTAATGATCACAATCTTGTTGAGAGTGGTAGTCACAGTCCTGTTGAAGTTCTGATCCTCCTCTGAATCCAACTAGTGGTACCAGAAGTCCCAAAACCCCAAGATTACATATGCTTAGGTTCAGATGGGAATGCCCAGTAGCTCCTCTAGGGTAGGGAGTTTCACAATGAGTGATTTAATTCTGTGAATCATGGGATATTTTTGGAATCTTTCACGGTTTAGGTCTTTGCAGCTGCCTATTATGCCAGTCCATTGTGGCTCACTAGCAGAGGTGACCCCTCAGGCTGGGTGTGAAGGTGTTAATGCCTCCCTGGAAGGGCATTATCACCACTGAGTCATTCCTTTGAAGACAAAGAAACACTCCCCTGCCCAGCTTGTAACCTGAGGTGTCAGGTGTGCCCTGGGTAGCTGCTGCAAATGATCCATTTATTAACAGTCCATCAGAAATTACACAGAGAGTGTAGAATACACAGTTTTGGTTATACCCACGTAGTGATAAACTGGTCCTGGCCCCTGTAACTAGGACAATTGATTAATTATTTTATCGGTTCCAATGATAGCATCACATGCATGGTTTGTATAATTGCCACGTACCTTGGAAGGTTGTATCTAGTTGATTCCCAGTACACCTGTCTGCATGATATGTTAACAACTCCTCAGAGTCTGTTTCAGTCTCTCAAACTTATCTTTTGCTCTGTACTACCTAATGTCTCAGTTTAATGATATTGAAAGTGTTTTGCTAAGGAGGGTGAGTTACGAGACAGACCAAACTCCTCTCTCTCGGCAATTGGAAATCCAAAATTAAGAGACTCCAATCGAGGAAGTATGGAAAAAAAATAAAAAGAAAATAACAACCCTTTGTGAAAGGATATATGTGTATTGGCAAAAACAGCAAAAGAACACAAAAACAACCAAACAATAATCCTGTACCCAAAAAGTCCCCTTCAAAAAGGAAACAGTTTGATACTTCTCTGTCCTCTAGTGCGATTCTAATCCCGGTTGGCAGGAGCGCTGTTGGATCACTGGAGGAGCCGAGCCTGCAATGCTCTGTGGAGCACCGGAGTCCGGTGGTTTTCGCGTGAGGCCCCAGATCACAGGAGAAACCAAAAAATGGAGATTTTCCCCCCCACCGAAGAGGGGAAGGGGAAAAGGGGAAAGAAGGGCGGTTTCTTTCCCACTAAACTCATGTTGTCTGTGGCTGGCTGTGGCCAGGACTCCCCCTTTCGTCAATGAGCACAAAACTCTCCGATGAAATCTGAGCAGATTCGAGCTGGAGACAGAGCAGTGCATAGGCAAGCTGAGGCCAGAGAGCAGCCAGATGACCAGGTCGACAGCAAAATGGCCTAAGAACTTTTTCAACACACACACCCCCCTTGCCTCTGTTAAGGCAAAAAGAGAAGTGCCCCTTTCCATACAGAGGAGGGGAGAAAAACTCCTCATCCCCACCCCCGCACACACACACTCCAGCCTTAGAGAGGGCTATCAGCCTGGAACGTAGTTCTGCCAGCCAGCTCTTTTGTGTAGATCAATCACCCAAGGCAAAAAAGCTGTCCTCCCCACTCAACATCCCTCTCCCACATTACAGCAGGGGAAAGAAAATTCCCATTTGTTTTTTTTTTAGAACAAGTGAACCCATGACACCTCTTAACACCATGTACAACTTGATTCCTGTTCCAGCTAGTGTGTCATCTCAGAGTCAACTGCAAATTCCGTCACCAGAATCACATAACGGGTAAGGTTGGAATGGACAATAGTGGTTATCTGGTCCAACCTCCCTGCTCAAGCAGTCATCCTAAAGCACATTGCACAGGATTGAATCCAGACAATTCTTGAATATCTCCAGTGAGGAAAATTTCACAATCTCTCTAGAAAATCTGTTCCAGTGTGTGGTCACCCACACAGTAAAGACATCCTTCCTTATATTCAGATGGAACTTTCTGTGCCTTGGTTTCTGCCCACTGCCTCTCGTCCTATTGCTTGGCACCACCGTGAAGGGCCTGGGTCCATCCTCTTGGTACCCTGCCTTCAGACACTTACATACATTGACAAGGTCCCCTTTTAGTCGTCTCTTCTGAAGGCTGAACTGGCCCAGCTTTCACAGCCTTTCATCATAAGAGAGATGCTCCCATCCACCAGTCATCATCATTGCCTTCTGCTGGACCTGATCCAGGAGCTCCATCTCTCTCTCATACTGAGGAGCCCAGAATTGGACACAGCATTCCAGATGTGGCCTCACTAGGGCGGAGTAGAATCGTAGGATCACCTTCCTTTTCGTTTCTTCTTCTGCCATTTTTGGAGATATTTTGCATTTCATGTGTTAACCACAGGGATAAACTCAGATGAGATGATACTTAGAGTTTACCTTTGAATTCACCATAGAGATAATTTTTTCTAGTGTGACAAACCATATTCCATATCTGGTTCTCATTCTTCAAGTAAATTACCATCTATGGTATTTTGGTGCTCTATGACTGTATTTGATTTACAAATATGGTCTACATAATAGGAATTTTTCAGGCCATTCTATGGTTGTGGTTTTGTTCTGAATTTTTGTTTACTGCTGTTTCATATTCATTATTCTACACACTATTTGCTACCTCATTTATTTCAAAAAGTGCTTTCATACTGAACTACAGTTTGTTTCAATTCATAGCTGTCTTCTCTTTATGCATATGCTTTTCAGTTGGTCTATGACTTAGTACAGTAGGACAAAGAGTTAATGAACTTTTATCAATGCGATGTTGTTATGATACCCTTTTGAATTTTTATACTGCTGCAATCATACTCTTGGTGGAGCTTTTGTTTTATTTATCAGGTTTTGCTATGTATATGCACAGTTTTTATTATCCGTATTTTAAACACATGTAAAGCATTGTCAGCAAAGGAAAATGATCTAATAAATCTTATTGTTTTTCAAAGAGCAGAAATGTGTCATACACGATGTCATAAATATGAAACCATTTCTTTCCACAGTCAATAATGCATTTTTACAGTTATGTCAGTGTTGGGTTATGACTATCGCTTTCACTTTTGATAACTGAGAAGCAAAAGTTATTTAGAAAAATAAAAATTAGACTGGTAAATATGTATCCGAAAATGCAGAAAATACTAGATACACAAAAACAAATTCTGGTTTTAATTGTCTACCTATCTACTGGAAGTCATGATATAGGAAGAAAATACTGAATTTGCTTGAGGAAAATTATCTAAACCTTTAAACTGCAAAATTATTAATCATATGCATAAAATGCTACCTAATGTTGTTAATGTGTGTACTAAGGAGCATCTTTTTTCTTCCTTCTCACAGGTTTTCTTTTTTTTTCTGTGCTGGAAGGATCTACTTTCTTCTCATTAAGAAAGGAAATTCCTAGTTAGGGTGTAAATAGTCAATGAATCATAAAGCCACCCTACTTTTTAGTATTTGGAAATATGTCCTACCTATAGGTTATTCAGTAATGCAAGGTAGAGAAACACAGAATTTTCTACAGAAATTGTTCAATTTTTGTTGAATTGAATAATAAACTTCTTACTAAGCCACTAGGAACATGATTGGATAGCCAAAGGATTTAGCTACTCAACTATAAATTAGTAAACCTGGCATTTACCGCCTCTGCATTGAGTCTTCTTGGTGTTTTACATTTGAAGTATTTACTGAAGCATGTGGGTGAGTACCCTAACCACCAGGCTGAGTAAACAGGATTCATTTCTTTCTTGCCTCAGCGAATGTTCAATATGTTATGGAACTGCAACATCTTCAACAGAAGGGAATGACATCACCCAACAGCCAAGACCAGTGCCAAATGCTTTCACTACCCTTGTCTTCTTAGTACCCACCTGGTAAAGAAAGGAACTAGCTTCAAGTCTTCTGAGTCAGTGAAAGAAGACCTGGGTTAAGGACAGGTCAATTATATGTTTCTTTGCATTAAGCAATAAGCTCATTGCAAAGCTTTCTTTGGAAACAGCAATAAGCAGGTGTGCTAGACAACTCCAAAGTATGAATAATTGAATTGATCTTAGAACAAGACACTTCATGTTTAAAAAAAAAAGGAAATGTCAGAAAAGAATCACCTTTACTCATTTGCCCTTAAATTTTCTATTGAAATCTTTGAATAACTTTTAACTTTTTTTTTTTAATTAAAAAGAACAAACAAATGATAAATTTTACCAGGACTTAAAAGCTGTTTACATGAGATTATGCAGAATCTCTTTGGGACCAGTTTTGACATTCATAAACTGCTTGAGAACAATGGAAACTGATACAAATTATTGAAATAAGAGTGCACCGAAGCGTGAGCAAAAAAGAACATACATAAATATTCATTTAATTCTCAACTTCATGAGTTACTACAAAAAGTAGTTAAATCTAAATAGGTTAAAGGGGAGTTTTATATGCCAACCTTTAAAAATGCTGCACTGTTTTATCACAGAAACTTGTACATACATGTACATAATGATATTATTTTAAAAAAATATTGTCAGTGGAAACTTTGTGTAGGATTATGACTCAAATTTTAAAAAAACAATTATGAAGTAAAGAAGGAGGAATAGAATAATCCCAGAAAAGCATCTGACACATTTCAGTCAAAAACTGTGATATCCTGATATAAATAAATCATCTACTCTGAAGTACATAAAAACTCACAAAACCAAATATAAAAAATATAAAACCAAAACCAAAAAAAACCCAAAACAACAAAACAAAAAAGAATCTTAAAAAAGGTAACCCACCTAGCTGACAAAAGGAAGCCAGTTGAGGGATTTTTTTTTTATTTTGGTGAGGTTTTTGATACTGTCTCTCACAGTATCCTTCAGGACAAATCTTAAATCATACAGCTGGAATAAACACATCATCCAGCTCATGGTTTGGATGTAAAGGGTTTTAACGAATGGGGGTTATATCAGCTGGTGACTGGTCACTAGCAGGGCTCTGCATGGCTCCATCTCAGGACCCGTGCTCCTTGACATCTTCATAAATAACTTGGATGCAGCACTTGAAGGTATACCAAGTAAGTTTGCCAATGGTACTAAACTGGGAGAAGCTGTAGATTCACTCAAAGGCAGAGAGACCTTGAAAAATTAGAGGGCTGGGTAGTCACTAACTGTATGAAGTTTAGCAAAGACAAGTTCCAGGATCTGTACCACAGGCAGGACAATCCTGGATGTACATACAGACTGGAGAACAAGAAGCTGGAGAGCAGCCCCACAGAAAGGGACCTGGGGGTCCTGATCAATGGCAAGTTGAATACGAGTCAGTAGTGCCCTGGCAGCCAGGAGGGCCAACCCTGTCCTGGGAGGCATCAGGCAAAGCATCCCCTGCTGGTCAAGGGAGGGGATTCTGCTCTGCTGTGCACTGGTGCAGCCTCTCCTTGAATATTGTGTGCAGTTTTGGGTGCCACAATATAAGAAAGATATTAAGCTTTTGGAGAGTGTCCAAGGGAAGATGGTGAAGGGCCTTGAGAGGAAGTCATATGAGGAGTGTCTGAGGTCACTTGGTCTGTTCAGCCTGGAGAGGAGGAGACTGAGGGGAGACCTCAGTCTACAACTTCCTCACAAAGGGAAGCAGTGGTGCAGGCACTGATCTTTTTGTGGTGACCAGTGACAGGACCTGAGGGAATGGCATGATGCTGTGTCAAGGGAGGTTTAAGTTGTAAACTGGGAAAAGGTTTTTCACCTAGAGGGTGGCTGGGCACTGAAACAGACTCTCCAGGGAAGTGGTCAAAGCACCAAGGCTGACAGAGTTCAAGAAGCATTTGGGCATGATCTCAGGTGCATGGTGTGATTCTTGGAGCTGTCCTGTGCAAGACCAGGAATTGGACTTTGATGATCCTTGTGTGTCCCTTTCAACTCAGGATATTCTATGATTCTATGATTTTAAGATAGATGCATGAGATTGTCCCTGTTTCTACTCATTTGCCAGCTAGTGGAAAATTTCAGTCTAGAGAGTAAAAGTAGTTCTTTATACTCACCCCACATGTAGATATTTGTTAAATATTCTTTTTTTTTTCCTTTTCAAGATATGAGAGGGTTGTTTTGCAGCCAAAAGTCAACAATGGTTTAGGACATTGGAGGTATCCAGGATATAATACTGGGTCATCAGCTTAAAAAACCATAGGCAAGCAAAATGTTCTGGAGAAATATCATGGGAATCTATTAACTGACTTAGAAATGTGAATATGAACACAGCTCTGATAGACTTAATTCACAACATCTCCTCTTCCTGATGTAACTCCGCAATGCTTACTTTCTTCTTTAAAGCACTGAAATATAGCAGATATGTAATCTTAAAGAAAAAAAAAAGCTGACCACCAAAGATTAGTTTGGGAGTGCTCTATGTTTTTATTTATTTCCACAAGCACAGAAACACACAGACTGCTACAAAGAAAAGTAAATCCATTCCACGCAGACCAAATACATAAATTCTGCTCTTATACCACAAAAGTTCAAAGACAGTGAGTAAGCAGATGTTGTAACAACCCAATGCTCCTCACTTCTATCGTAAGTAACGTAATCAGACTGAGAAAAAGGAAAAATTGAATTGTGGAGCATTCAGCGTCCCATGCAAATCAAACTTCAGAACTTTTCACTCTAAGTCAAAAAAAAAATATTTAATATTTCAGATATATTATTAAATAAGATATTCTGGAATTTAACCGCCACCCTAAACACATGATAACAAAGGTATTCCTGGTAGACCCTGTAGCAAAATCCTTATATATAATTACCAAATTGTTTGAAAATAATCAAGTGAAAAGTTGAAATTTGACATCTTTTTCACATAATATTATTTTATTGGTGTTGTTACAATTGTACAACAGCAAGAACAAAAATTACCCAGAAGGAACACAACCCCCCCAAAAATGCCAAAAACCAAAAAGAACTTCTGAAAAAAAACCAGAGCTGGTAAAAGAAAAACCAAACCAAAACAAAAATATGCAAACCTTCATTTGTTTTATCATTTTATATATTTGAGCAGCAAACATTTCAAGATCTTTTGGTTGTCTTACAAATAAAAAAATAGACTTTACTCACGAGTATTTTTAGCATTATTGTTCACTGTCTTAGGAATACTTAAGTGTAAAACTATTATTTGGTGTTATGTCAATTTTTTTTTTTTTACAAACAGAGTAGATTTTAGAAGCTCAAAAAATATCAGCTTGAGATAGGTTTTAATTAGCAAGGATTTTATTTTTATTAAAGGTGTTTTTTCATCTTTTATGTCAAAATTGTTATTCTAAGAGGAAATATTCTCAGGGTCAAATATTTGCATGAGCAAAGACTCAAGAAACGGGACTTAGAATTGTGATAATAACCAGCGGAGATGTCATGGAAACTTTGCCTTAGTCTTAGTCTTTATAATAAATGCCATGGATTTTTCTAAGCTTAAGATTTCAGCAATCAATTTGGATAGTATTGGTTTTTTGGAAGCCTTGGAATGACAGGGGTGGTAGATTTAAGTCGGAGGTGAAACACTAGCCTACCATACTAAATCAACTGTAGTAGATTCTTAAAGCATTGAAGCTAGGGACCACAGATAAAATTTTTTGCCTCACTATCTCTATATCTAGTGTTGAAAAGTAATTCTTTGTTACAAGTTTTAAAATAGTTTCTGCCCTCCTAAGAAACCTTCTTCAGCATGTTTCTCTTATAAATGCCCTTAGGATTGATCTACATATTGTGATATCCTACCAAAACCACTATGTAATCTACTATGTGGTGTGGGATTTCATTTGCCTATATTTAGGTATCTCTGTGTGACCTAGACACCAATGCAACCACTTTCATCACTGGAGAACTGGTCAATACATTCACTGGAGTCTGGAAAACTGTTCAGTGTAGCCTAAAGTAGCCATCACCATGTGATGGCTAGACTCTATATAGCTAGACTTCATCAACCGTATTGACTAGACCTCCAGTAGACATAGTAGGTGCTTATAGATTTAGCTGACATGTAGACATTTCCATTGTAAAACATTTGAAGTTAGAGATACCTGAACGCCATCTAAATTAAGGTTGTTAGTAATTCTCTATTCTTTTTTGTTCTTGACTTGAAAACGTAGCATGTTATGAGTTTTAGGCATGTAATTTTGAATGCAAGGAGCTAAGCAGTGGGTGTTACAATCTGCTTAAATATTGCAGAAAGAACTTTCAGATTCAAATATTCCCTTGAGCAAAATTAAAATTCATACAAGTTATCTGTTGATACCAAAACTGTTTTTACTAATTGCTAAGAGATGCAAAGGGAAAGAGGAAAAAATAAGAAAAGGTTGGAAAATGCTAAGGTTACTTTTAGAAGCAGAGAAAAGATACCACCAAAAACTACCTTTCCATGGAGTTGGTCTGTGGGGTGGGGGGGAGAGAGAGAGAGAAGCAGTTTTCTGCCTTTTTTTTCCGTCTCTGCCACTTTCGATGTTATCTCTTTAGCTGCAGGGGGTCTCTTACAGCTTTAGTTCTCTGGAATGCAGTCAGGATGTGAGCTTCACTGCTCACACCGGCCGCGTCCCAGGCCGTGCGGAGGTCTCAGTCCAGCCGCACCTCTCGGCCCTCAGAAATATGGTCAGGGTGGAGAACTCACGCAGGTGGTACGGTGGGTCTCAGTCCACTTCAAGACGGCAGAGGTCCGGACTCTGGCGATGGGCGGGCAGCTTACAGTGGCAGAAAAAAAAGGTGAGGGCGAGGCCGGGGAGAGACTCTCAGCTGCTATAGCCAATTCTCTTTCCCACTCCTCTTTCCCTACTTTTCCCAAATTTCTCCTCAACTTTTATAGTGTTCAAAGGAGGTTGTGTGTGGTTTCTTGGCACGTAGCCCTATTCAGATGTTTGAAGAGATATGATAACCATGAACAATAACAGGATCCTTTGGCAGGAAAACTCCAGTGGGAAAATTCTGATGAGAACTTCTGGTGAAAAACTGACACAGAATTTTTGGTAGGAAGTTTTTTGACAGGCAGAAACAATGGCAAAACATAATTTTTGGCATTTGTATGTTATCTGTTACAGTGGGGAAACCAGGTAGAACTGAATTGCTGCTGGAAATCTGATCACTGGAATAAAGTGTTAGCTCTAGTGCTGTGGCACAGAACAAGACCCCTGGAACAAGAACAAAACATTTTGTATATATTTAGACTGAATAAATTAAACCTAGGAATACTTGTTAGTTTCTGAGTCTCAATATATATTCTGCTATCTAAAATGTTCTGCAAGAAAGCTTTATAAATAAATGCTGAGTATCTAAGATTAAGCTAGGACTCTTGGTACAGAACTGGTAGGACTTTTTTCTCATCAGCCTGTCCTGTTCTTTTTACCTTTAATGTCTCTGTTACCTTATCTAGGCACCCAATCATTTGTAATTTTTCCAGTTCTGCTCTTACCCTTCCCTTCTTCCTTTCTATTTTGGTCCTACTGTTGCATCATCTCTCCTGTATTCTGCTCATTTATGGAACTCGGCTCTTTTCTTGAACATGTTTTTTGTCCACTTTCTTTAATTTTGAATTTTTTCTGGTCAAGTAATTAATCTTACTGTTTATCCACTATATTGATGCAGTAAAAAAGGACTCCTTGGTTAAATATTTAGTAACATATATTTTTCTATCAGGACATAGTTTGCAGAAAGGAAAGTATACAGGATGAAAGAAAGAAGCACTAATGATGCACTAACCTGGCTGTCACTCATTATTCTCACACACACGACACATTGCATATTAGCAATGAAGAATTAAGAGCTCAAAAGAGGTGTTCGGAATTACCATTTTGATTTTTCAGTGTTCAGTTTCCAACCACTGCAAATTATAAGGCTCTAGAGTCACTTTCCAACAGAATCTTCAGAAAATTTCAGAAAAAGCATTAAAGGATCTGCTGATCATATATTCATGCTAAGCAATTGCCCAGATAGGTAAGGAATTCATAGAATTGGTAGAAGATGTATGTTTTCATACTAATAAAACCAGTTAACTCTCACTGACTGTGAAGAAAGGTAAGTGATGTAATGAGAGACCTGCTTTACCATGCTGGGTACACGTGTTCCCTGTTTTCAGCAACTCAGCTGCTCAGTCCACATTATCATGGAACTTCGCGTGGCTGATTAACTGGATCTGGTGCATACAATGGACCCCTCAATAGGTAAGAGATTCTGCCATGAAGCCCTGCTCTTCATGGATGGAATTGGCATTGCAAGTATGACATTGGAGTGGACAGCTCTCTGGTTATATCTGCATTCACCATTAGAGAGCCAGACTATGAAGACAGACTGTAGATGTTTCTGGACTGAGGATGTGCTCCTGCACATTCATCTGTTTATATCATCTGTTGCTATATAACCCTGATGATACTAAGGTTGAGAATAAAACTTTGACCATGTCATTTATATAGGCAGAACATTGGCAGTTTTAAAGAAATATAATAAATCCTGGCTTTATCACTGATATGCACAGAGCCTTTTTATTAAGGACAATGGGACCTAGCATTGGAGAAGAGGCCAGAGCTTTGTCTGTTACAAACATTGCCATGTAAGCCATGACACTGACTCTATCAGAGAAGAGTCTAGAGCTCTGGTTGTGTCAGAAACGAGGATGGCACTGAGTATATCAGTGTTTACCTCTGACATTTGACCGTATTAAAGATAGCCAGGAATGGACACCCGGCTTTTTCAAAGCTGGGCATGCAGCCCTGGCTATGACAATATTTGCAATAGAGTTATTATTTCAGCAGGATGAATTCATGTAGCAGGATGAAATTTCCAATATATCTGTGATTTGCTATGTATATCAGATTAAAGAATAGATTTTTTTTTAATACATTTTAGATAGAGATTGATCTCTGACCCTATCAGCAAATGAAATTCATCTGTCTGGGATCAACACTGATATGCCCTTCTGATGTCAGAAAGATACAAGAACCCCTATTAGGAGCCCCTCAGCTGTTACTCTGACTATGTCTGTAATGTGTTCATGGATATAAGATACAAATAGGATTGAAGTATATATTTTCTTTTGCGTGTGGTTAAAATGGTGTGCTGATCACAGCAAATATAATGAGTCTATATAAATATAAAGATTTATCCTTTTTACTTGTCTAAGTCATATACATGTACTAAGCTATATTAGGTAACACAAAAATCTGATTGTATTAAAAATCAAGAATCTAGCACTTGTTTTTGTAAAAGATGATAATTGCTATATATAGAAAAATAGGAATGTATTCTTATTTTTGTCAGATGTGCATTTCAAAACATTTTCACTGCTGGATTACTTGCTCTCAGAGAGTAGTAGGATATTCTTAAAGTACATTGATTTTGTTCTGACACTGCACTAAAAATACATTTATTGAAAAGTCTTAATAGTATTTCAGATTTTGTTCTGAAAATCTCTCTCTACCTATATATGTAGTGGAGATCTGTGCATGTCAAAAAAATCAAAACAGTCTTATCAAAATTATCCAAGGTTCTGATTTGGTCAAGATGGTAAAGTTGTTCTAGGCATTTTGCATGTAAAATAACATCTGTGCCAAAGTCATGTTGGGGAAGACCTTCATAATCTTACGAAATCTTATGCTACAGAGAATACAGAATTTTACTTCATAAGTCTATGACAGTTTGTAAATAAGTGAAGAAGAAAGATAGCAAATTCTTTTTTTTAAACTATAAATATAATTTTATGTGGAAGGTGAGTATTCCTCCCTGTACAAAAAAATAGTGCAGGTGAGTTCTGCTACTTTTTGTTGCAGTTCTTGTCCTAGAATATGATCAAACAACTCTAAATATTCAAGTTATACTCAAGTGGCCTTTCCAAAAGTTAAAGAGATTGTTTTTTCTGTTGCAAATTGTCATGGTCATAGTTAAGAATTGCAGCACAAGATGCTGTGTCTTAATCAGTTGAGCCTAGTCAGTAATTTTGCCTGAGAATCTGCATGAGAGATAATTATGAGCCCCTTCTCTATAAGGTCTTGTTCTGCCTATCTCACTACTTGTGTCAGTCAGAGTGGGACTGGCCAGACCCAGAGGCAGAAATTACTGGGAAGCAAATAATCTCTCTTGATGAAACTGGAGAAAAGGTAATTTTCCCTGATGGAGGGGAGAAAGGTCAAATTAAACCTTTTCTGTTATTGAGCACTATCTGTTTCTCTTTTTAATTGTTATTTAAAAAATCGACATTGTATACGTAATTAACTGAATCTTAAGAAGTTGTGGTCAGATCTATGTCAGATGACATTGTATTGCATTACATATACTCAACCAGAAAACATTTTAAATTATAGAGAAAGCTGGATCTGATGTACGCGATGTGCCCTTTTAAAAGACGTGTTTTGTACTTTATTAATTAATACTCTCAGGTTGTTTATATTTCACCAGCTCCATCTGGGCCAGCAGCAAGATACCTCATGAAGGGACAGATAATGAGCTGTTATACTTTCAGACAAATGCCTTGTGTTTTGTTATCAAAGTCTGTTTGTAAGTCTGTTCAGACTTTCAGATGCAGATAAAGCACGATACAGAAGAGCAAATATGGAAACAAATAAAATTTTTCCTTCCTTTGATAATGAACCAGTGTTGTGAAGTTGGAGGGGAAAGAATTCTCCAATTCATCACCTGAAAGTCTGTGCAGAATTTCTTCCTCAGCAGTTCTGCATTTCTCCGTTGGATAAAGACTTAACATTCTGCAGCACATGGTTTAAAGGCTTGTTAAAGGACCTTGTTAGTTACAGCCTTTTCCACCTCTTCTTAGTCCTGAGGTCTGCGCTCTGTTTTTCTGTCTGCTAAGGAAACTATGGACAGAGTCTTTACAAACTTGTGGAGAAAAAAAATTTCCAAAGTTTTCTGATGATCCTTAAAAATCTGACTGCACTTTGTCTTTAACATGGTTTCGCAACTAAACAGTATGATTGGGGCTAGTTTTCCAGGATACATAGATTACATATACATAGCTCAATAACCCAAAACACCTGAGCATAAAGACTCCTTTCTGAATGATGGGATGTTTAAAATATGTAAATGAAAACTGTTTACACTGAGCAATGATGTTTGCCTTACTGTACTTATCAAAAATAAAATTGCATATTATGTTCACCTGTATCTTCCATTAAGACAATACTCAAGTGTTTATGATGACAATTCCCATTTATCAAACAGCCTTTGTTTTGTTTATAGGACTGCAATGAAAATTTGGAAGGGAATAAAAAAAAGAACTTTTGGAGAGGAAGTTATAGTTCTGATACTAGTTGATAGGAGGTTTTTTTTGTAAGCACACACACACACAAAAGAAAGTATGGCTTGCCTGTCGAGGAGACAGTTCAACTGGCAAGAGAAGAGAAAACCAATTGTCAGATAGAATTCTTTTATCAATTAAAATAAATTATTTGCTGCTGTGACCTCACTAAGTAAACTTGATCAAATGAAGACAAGAATAATTCCTAGCAGGAGAAAATTAGCACAGATAATATAATAAGACAGATTGATTTTTTCACTAGATATATGCAGGTTAAGCTTCTGAGCTCTCGTTATCATTCAAAAACAACTCTGTCCTTATGTCCTCATAAAGAATTTTGTTTTGAAGGATATTTTGTTTCCAAGGTGATTTCCTCCCTCCCCTTCCTGTGCCTGTATATGTATATGTATGTATGTATAAACACAAACCCACTTACTTTTTAAAATTTTTTTCAAATATCATTTTACATTTGGAAGAAGTAAACATATTGCTCTAACATTATACACTTCAGTGTACTCAATATCACAAAGGAAGAGAAATTTCTGACGGAAATTTTACTCAGTTCTATACTGGGTGGGTTTTTTTCAGAATTAACTAATTAGAAGAGGAGGGAATTTTGTAAAACTTTACCAAAAAAGTGCCTTTCAAAGCAGTTTATTAGAAATTAAACATTGTCTGAAGGTTTTATTTAAGAATCTCTCTCAGTCTATCTTCTGGCATTTCTCTCTGCTCACTGCACGATGTTGCACAAGGCTTTGGTTTCTGAAGCCATTCTGCAAGGCACTGACATCTTCATCTGCCTTTCTCTGACTGTCTTTGTTCAGTCATATGGAACTCCACAAATTTTTTTCCTTCAAACCATGGGTCCTTATGCCACAGATTTCCATCCCAGAGCCTTATCTTCTGGTGCTGCATATATCCATTCTCATTGAGGATTCAATAGATTGCCTTTTCTGGTGGCACTGATAGCTTATCCTGGCTCTGTATGGTTCTTGAATAGCAGTGTGAACATTGTCACTCCACCCAGATTATTTTCCCTGATTTTAATTGTTCAAAGTCTTATGATCCAGTTATTAAAATTATTAGGAATGCCTCTGCCTGAATACAGGTGCAAACGAGACCAGAGGCCAAAGTCAGTAGTATGGATTTTATTTAACAGTAAATGTGAGCCAGAGAAAGAGAGATAGAAAAAAAATAGGAAAAAGAAAGAGGAGAAGAAAGCAAGTGACAGAGCAAGATTAAAATAGAAAATGTATCACCACCCGCAATGTCCCGTGGGTCCTGTTCCCACAAAATATAGAGTCCAGTGATTAATGTACGTTCAGGAGATGCCCAGTCATCTCCTGTTGGGGGTGAGGGGATAGCTTTGCAGGCTCTTGCAACAGGCTCCGGATTTGTTTATTCACTTGGATCATGTGCAGTCCTCTGATGGTGTGAGGCTTCAGGAATGAATTGGGGGGTGCTTTGGAGGTCTTTGATAATTTATGACCCATTCTCAGCTGCCTCTCATGTGAATATTCCATGTGCATGTGGTCTTCCCAGAGAGAGGTTCATTCCTTCTGTTTGGTGTGGAGAGATTTTGCCATTACACACCCAAAACCCTTCTCCCCCACCACTCACTGAGCTCAGCTAGGGCTGATTCTTAACACATATACATTAAGTATAAAAATGACAGAGACAAACTGCATTCAGGGACGGGGACAGCCTTTGGCTTGGGCAGTAGAAAGCTGACGCTTTCTGTAACATAACCTAAAAAAAATATCTGTCCTTTCAGAGCTGGCATGCATAACTGGAAGACTACCATTCCCTTTAATCAAATCCAATACTACTGAAAATTCCCAACTTCCACTTTCAAGGAGCTTTAGAGATTGTTTCACGTTCAGGAGGTAAGTGAATTTTATGGGACAGATACGTGAAATGCAGTTGTGGAGCTTTGCCTGAGACCTTATGTTATACACAATTTTACTAGTACTATTTTATTCCTTTATGCCTTTGTGTTCTGTTAATTATATTAGCAAGTTCAATTGATATGGTAATTATCCCGGGATTAAAGTTTAAAAGAAAAAAAGAAAGCTTTAGAAATTGTACCCAAAAAACATAGGGGAAACATGACATCTAATAATGCAAAAACCCCAAACCATACCAAAATAAAAAATCTAAAATATATATAGAATAAAATAATACATTATAAGAATGGTAGTATTTAACAATGAAAAAAGAGAGCTGAAGAGTTTAGCTTCTTTAGATGATGAAAACCAGAAGTGAAAGTTCTAAGGCATATATGTTGTGGGTTTTTTTTCATTTTGTCACTTAAAACAGAAGTCTCAGATAGCCTAATATACTATAATTATTGTTTTCATTTCAAGCTAAACGACATGTGTGAAATCTTCTGCTACATGTAATTATGATTATGGTTCTCCTCAAAACTTAATATACACTTAAGAAAGAACACTTATGATTTGATATTGGGAAACCCACCTCTGACCCATGCAGGCTATATTTGAGGTTTATTTCCACTGATTTGTTCTTATTTCCTTTTTAAAATACCTCTGCCTCAATGAGAAATTAAACATTATTAGATCCTAGTAGGAATTTGAAAATTATCCACATTCGCCTTGACTTTTTAGAACCATCCAGCATATTTGAGAGAAAATACAATATCACTTCTCAAAGTTTTCTTTCATAGAATCACAGAATCGTAGAATGGTTTGGCTTGGAAGGGACCATAAAGATCATCTAGTTCCAACTCCCCTGCTGTGGGGAGGGACACCTTCTAGTAGACCAGGTTGCTCAAAGCCACATCCATCCTGGCCTTGAATGCTTCCAGGCATGCACAATTTCTGTGGGAAACCAGTTCCAGTGTTTCACCACTGTCATAGTGAAGAATGTATTTCTGTCTTACTTTTATTTTAAAACTCTTACTCTTGTCCTACCACTGCACTGCCTGATAAAGGGTCCCTCCTCATCTTTCCTGTAGGCCCGTTTTATATAATGAAAGGCCACAATAAGGTCTCCCCAGAGCCTACTCTTCTCCAAGCTGAACAACCCTAACTCTCTTAGCTTGTCCTCATAGGGGAAATGCTCCAGCCTCTTGATCATCATCATGGTTCTCCTCTGGAGTCACTCAAAAAAGTAGTTCCTTATGTAGTGTACGCCATAGTCCACTTAAATATTACGTCTAAGTTTTCCATACAGATTCTTCTAATTATTAATAGTTGAAGATGTATGTGAATGGAGCTCTAAATTTAGAAAGTACTAAAATGTTGACCTCAAATGAGAAATGGAAGGGAAACAGAAGGCCCATAATTCCTTCCATGAATGTTGCAACATTTGTCTATCCATCAATATAATTGATTCTTCCAAAAACATATCTGCTAGGTATATTATCCTAAACTTTTGTTTGTTTT
The DNA here is from genome assembly GCF_025592945.1 of Manacus candei. Classification (NCBI taxonomy): domain Eukaryota; kingdom Metazoa; phylum Chordata; class Aves; order Passeriformes; family Pipridae; genus Manacus; species Manacus candei. The sequence goes on along the minus strand of NW_026138062.1, from coordinate 29,549,710 downwards.
TTTTTGTTTGACTGTTGTTGTTATTTTCTCTAAACAGTTTAATACTGATTTGTGTTTATATCTTTTGCAGTTTTGACCATTCATTTCTACTGGTGTTTATTATCTTGCTTTAACTTTCATTTTTCCAAATTAAGACAAACACCACTAGTGTATTGCTGAACAACAGCGATCCATTCCTCTGATCACCCTAAACTTTCTTCACACATTCTGGTTGTTTTCATTTTATTTGAGCATTGGTGACCAGAATTCTGTACAGTAATCCACATCAGGACAAGGCACCATTTTATACAGTAATAGTTCTTTATCTGTACTGAAAATTTTTCAATCAAGAGGTTATGGGAATTGTATTTTTCATTATTATTTTTGAACATATTTTTACTTTACTTTCACCTAGGGAAGAGGGGAGTTTTTTATCTTTTGCTGAATCATCTATTGTCCTACTTGAGTTTTAGGGACATTTCCATTCTGTTTGCTTAATAACCTAATCATAGAGGGAGAAACTGCATCTGAAACTGAAAAAACAAAGAATTGTTTAGATTGGAAGGGAGTTCTTGAAACCATCTGGTCCAAACCCCCTCCTTCTTTGCCTGAGAAATGCAAAGTCAGTTTCTAGTACACCAGAACTTCCCAGTCCTTCTCTGCAGAGATGCTTTCCAGCTACTTGGCCTCCAGTGTGTACTGGTACAGGATTTTGAGTGTTCTCTTGTTTAGTTGCATAAGGTTCCTGTCATATAAATTCTCCAGCCTTTCAAGATCCCTCTGAACCACAGGTACCACAATTATCTGATGAATCAGCCATTCCTCCTGGCTTGATATTAGCAGAAAACTTACTAAGGGTGCATGCATTTCCATTATCAAGGTCATTAATGAAGACGTTGAACACTATTGGACCAAGGAATAAACCCAGGCATGCAACACTAGTGCCTCATCTCCAACTAGATGGCGTGCCACCGATCTCAATCCTCTGGAAGTGGCCCTTAAATCAATTTTCAATCCATCTTACTGTCCAGTTTATCTAACATGGAACTGTTTTCAGATTGTTTATGAGGATGTCATGGGAGACGGTGTCAAAGGCTTTACTTTCCCTTCATCCACCAACTAAACATCTCATTGTAGAAACCCATCAGGTTGTAAAGCATGAATTTCCCTTCATAAACCATCACAGACTACTCTTGTTCATCTTGTTTTTCTAGGTTGTCCTTGGCTTTTCCACCTCCATCCCTGCAAGATCAGACATCACTTCCATACTGAGAAGAAAATTGGAGGAAGACTGTTGTCTGGAGTCCTAGAGCCATGTCAGTTGCATAGTTATTGTTAAACTTTTCACAGCATCCAGTGGGAACCGTCTGCTGCTGCTGCGGTGACTGAATTTTGCTTGTTTCAGGGGCATAAAAGATCTACAGGAAAGCCTAATGTCTGGTGAAGAATTCATTCAAGAATGAAAACTTTACATTAGCAAAGGAAAGTGATAAAACACACACCCTGGATTAATATTTTAACTTTTGTACTACTGAAAACAAAAGAGAGATTTTGCTTTCTGTTTGTGATTGTTTATTATAAAGCACAGTCAGGTTTAGAAAAATAGAGGCAATCCTGTAAAGGAACAAAATGTTTGACTGGCACTATGCCAGAGACAGTCCTTTCCAATTTCTCTTATCGAAAGACTCCGCCCAAGAATTCACTGTATGTATATCCTATAATTCTCTGACATAAAATTACAACAGACATGCAGAACAGATTGAGTTCTTAAGGAATGTAAGTGTTTTGATGCCTCAAACTTTTATAAACTGTCTGAGGACTGGAAGTAAGATTGTGAATGGTACTTTTTTCTGGCACCCTTCTGTGACAAAAGAGGATGTGAGCACTTGCTGTTATATTCTACTTGGGGCTTATATTTTCTGTTGAATATCTGAGATTATTTCAGGTATCTAGGGTTTGGGGAAAGGGCATTGCTTGCTTTTTTTTTTCTTCCTTTTAATTCCTAGACATACATTATAGTTTGTCATGTAGTCAGAGCATAGAATATCTTCCCTCCACCAATTAATAGGGCATTCTGCTTTGCTACATGCTTCTCCCCTGTGTATTCATTCTATAAAAGAATAAACCACTCAAAAGAAATCTCCTCTCCAATGTTTCTGTATTCATGTGCAGTATCATTCCTATTAAGCAACTCTTCTTGTGGAAAAAATATTTAATTTGGGAGCTGTATTCCATTGAAAATTATTATCAGTTTCTAAAAATGAATTGCTTAACTTTGTATTGCATATTAAAGATCTTCATCAGCTTTCTGCCACTGATATTTTTTAGTTTTGTCAAGGCAAACAGTTGGACTAAGGTCTTAGTTGGAGGACGTCTCAATGACATCTTGAAGAATCTTTTGAATCAATATGCTGGCTGATTCTGTCATAAAATTACTGTATTGTAGAAGCGCTTCTGTGAGGCTGTTGAACGCACCATAACCTGTCTGCAGCCTCTCATATCCCATATAGACTGTATCAATTAATGAAATTCAAGTAGAAATATCTTTGGACAATTGCATGACTGAAGCATGAAGATTCTTGCTTGGAATGAGGTCTGAGAATGAAAAAAGCCACAAACCAAATGTAAATAAAAAAGCTTGGATGTCAAGGAATGCAGCAAGATGATGTACAAACCTCAGAGACTCGTACAGAAAGAACTGAGACCTAAAGGAAGAAAACAGAAGTTTGTTTCAACAGGAAGGCTGAGGGAGTCTACCACAACCACCAGCCATTTCCCTGAGAGTGTCATGCTCTGGAGTAGTGCAAAAGACATGAATGTAGAGATTGTTAAACCTATCTACATACCTGTATGTTTATATGCCGTTAAATAAAGAGGGATATTGTGTTTAACTGTAGTTCTTGATCAGTTTGCTTGCTGACTCATCTTCAAGAGGAGTTGCATCGGTGCACTCATGTCTGTGGTCCTATGGTAAAGCACTGTATCTAAATAGCCTAAAATATGGCATTATTCTTGTGACTGAAGATCCAGGTATGAAATCTCCAACTCAGAGGACTTGTCTTGATCTCTCAAGCTCAGCCTGGGGTCTGTGCAAACTTCAGAGTGAAACACAGTGACCGTCCCCAAGGCAATAGCTTTAGTACACTCATAAACTGTCAAGACTGAATCAATGAGAGCCTCTTGCAATTCCAAGCTGCTTACAACACTCATATAACATCCTCTGGGATAGTTCACTAATATTCCCTTTACTGGTATTATAGTTTATGCTGTGGTTAAGTCAAAAGAAGGAAATCCCATTACTGGAGTCTCTAGTAACCTCTTCTGAAAGTTCACACAAAGTGGCAGCAGTTAGAGAAAGCTGAGCAGATTTGACTGTGAGCTGAGTAGTAAAATAGAAAAGTTTTGTTTCAACACTTATTAAGACTGACCCTTTTTTCTTTTTTTTTTTTATTACACTTTTGACAAGGGAAGTTTAAGGGTAGTACAAGGAAATCAGATTAGTATTTAATTCTCCTAAATCTTCCTGTAGCCTTTTTCAGTTTTCATTCTAAACTGTTTCAAATAGCTTCTAGGGAAGAATGCTAACTTCATGTTACTATTCACATCTCAGCATTTCAAAGGTTGTTGGTTACTTATCCAATACAAGAGAGCATCTCTACTAGCCTGTGCACAAGATCAGTTCAAACAGTATTCTGACTCCATCCTGGCTAATTGCAGAAGGCGAGCTGAGGAAAAAAGGGCAGGTACAAGATGGCTGTTGTGGACACATGGTTAGGTGCTAGCTACTTCCTCTCAGCTCACTTTTGTAAATGCTATTTCAGAAAATAGCCTCAGCAGCACCTTTGTATGCCTGACATTAAGGTTTTTGTAAATCTAGTATTTCAGTTTTTTTCAGTGCCATTTTAATCCCTGCACATAACTTTTGCTGAGGTTATATGTGTGCATATTAATATGCATTCTTTCATATTGACACCTATGGATTTTTTTTGATTTTTAGCTTTTTGTAGATTTTAGAAGTAGCTGTAGTTAGGTCACCCTTTAGCACAGTGCTTTGTACACTTACCTAACCCTATTACTCCATTTCATATCTAACTTTCTAAGTTCCTATAGCTCGTTTAGACTTCCCTCAAGGTAGGCCTTCTTTCTGTTTAAGAACATTGCACCCCAGGCCTCTACAAGAAGATACCATGACAGACAAAGCAACCTTCAAAACCTGGAACTTTGGAGGAGCTCCAGGGACTGTATGTTTTGTGATTATACATACTTATATACATGGGTATACATACTTATTCATCTATATATGCAGACCCATGTAATTTATTTAAATAGAATTGAAGAAACTTGGACCAGATGCAGAATATTAACTCAGGATGTGTCTAGAATCTTTGACTATTTACGGCAGGTTTTGACCATGCAGTTGCTTTTTGTGGAGATGTAAATACTCTTTACGGAGTACACTTAATTATTATATTCTCTTTCACATGAAAAAATTCTACAATAAATTATATTAATATAACAGTTGTATGAAGCAATTTTATTGAATAGTTGGTTCAAAATTAAAAATACATATAAAACCACAAAATGTAACACTATATTAGAAAAACACAATTAATTTCCATGAAATTCATAGGGTTCTTGCTATAATTTTTTCAGTGTGTGTGTTTGTAAGTATCTGTATATTGATACTTGGTATACTGAACAGCTCAAAATTTATCCTGTATGATTGAATATTTAAATATGTAGTTATGATTACACATTAACTATATTTATAAATATTCATGGCCAAGCACACCTCTTTATATATGCTGGATTATGTATATTCATTGACACTTTAGTCACCAAAATACAGCAGACCTGATGAGCACAGATATTAACAAAAAAGAATAAGTGTCAGCATTTTGTGCTCAACAAGCCTCTAGCAGTAGATATAATTTTCTGGTACTTGGAAAATTATAACATAAATGAAGTTTAGTTACAGTACTACAAATTAATTTTTTTTTGCCAGAAAGGTTTACATCTATTAAACAGTTTCATACCATAAATCCCTCCACATTCTTCTTAATTATTTTTGCTATAAAGATGTAATATCAATAAATTATTTTGTAGTTAATTCACCAACACAGAGAGCTTAAACATCAAAACTGTATTTACTGTAAAATAAAAACCCGTCTAACTCATCAGAAAAGTTTTCAGTGCAGATTTCCTAAATATTCACACTAACATTTATAGTAGAAATCAAGCTTCAAAATAATGTTAGCTCCAGAAATTGTTTCTTTGTTTTTAAAACCTAATTTGAAACGTAGAGAAACTTTAAGGAAAGATATTGTGGTTTATAATTTCCCATATAATATATGTCGACAGAAGCATTGCATCAAGTCCTCTAACATTCTGAATGAATAAAGATGGGTAATGTTTTAAAGTTACAGAAACTATAAATGAAAAATAACTAGCCCTGCTATTTATCTTAAAATTTTAGTAATTACATTCTCCTCTAAAAAGCTCCATTATTTAAATATTTTATCAGTTTAAAACTTTTTTAAGGGTCAACATACTCTTCAAACCTTTGGATTTAACTTTAGGGAATGTTGCCTATTTTTTTAAATTGATATGCATGTCATATTAGCAGAAGTGTACTCAGTATAGTTGTTTTGATTGAGCCAGACATCAGTCCTTTAAAACATATTAATTTTAGTTTTCTATAAACTCTAGAAAATTTGACTGTTTTTCATAAGTATGACAGAGTTGTCTATACTTATTTTAACCCAAGAAATAATGAAAGAAGTTGCCTTCATAATTCAGTTTTAGTCTGCTAGACACCAGTCTCTTCTGTCAATAAAACTGGCATCTCATTTCTCCTATTCTTGTTGCAATTTTTTTCAAAATTAAAGTAAAACCTAACATATTCTTCCTTCTGCTACATAGTGAATTTTTAAATTTAAAACTAATGGAGTAAAAGAGACATCCAGAATAAAAAGCACAATATTTTAGATTCCTTGCTGTAAAATGTAGTGATACTAGAGTAAGTCCCCTCATTCTGGGCATGAAAAAAAAAATTTATTTCTATTACACAAACAGAGTTAGTGTCATATTATCCTCACAGGAGAAGATGCCACAATCCCATTATAGGAAACTTAAAGGAAAGAAGTAGAGGAAACCCAATTAAGCCACCTTATTAATTACCTCCCAGAGACAAAAAAGGTGGGATTCATCTGATGTGATGTAGATATTTTTAATACAGATGCCTACAGCTGAGCTAGTAATGCTAAGCTATATTTATAGTCAATAGACAGCAACAAGAACTTCTCTAGTTCTCAAGAACTTCTCATTATTTGTCTAATCACAAAGAACTGTGTGATAAAGAGGTATTTTTATCTCTATTGACTGTACAGAGAACTTAAGGTACTACCTTCTTTCCAGATATACATATTGCAGATGCCTACATTTTGTAGGTGAAATCTGTGTAAACAGTTAATTATTCTTTTGTCTTAATACAGAAAAAAGGAGTAAACCTGGTCCTTATCTAGCAGTTCATCATTATCAGATGTGAATGATGTAGAATTTGGTTCCTCCATTACTGCATATATAATAGATTTATGGTTCAAAAATTTGTCTGTAAATATAGTCTTTGTCGGAGTGTGGGTCTACCTAATCATATTGTAGAAATAGCTAATCATCATGATCTTCAAACCCAATGCCTTTTAAAATTGGCTTTTTAAAATACTACTGAAAATATTTTTAAACCAATTTGAAATAAATACGTCCCTCTTCATCTTTCCAAAGTAAGAGTAAAGGCAGATAGCGTCACTGTAGAAATGGAGCTACTGTTCTCCTTGACCATCTAAAGCTAGTGTGCACCAGAAAGAAGAGTAAGAAAAAAAGGAAGGTAGACAGATGGAATTTATCCAGATACAAAAGGTGTGCTCATCTTCTATCAGTATTAAAATGACCTGTGTAGTAAGAAAAAATGATGCCTTCTTAAAATAACAAAAAATAATTTGACTCATTGTAATGATTTTGAGTTTAGGCCTTCCTTCCTGGTTGTCAGGAAGGAAGGAAGTATTCTATCCTATTCCTTTACATAATCCAACATACAAATAGACGGGGAGAGAAGCCTCTTCTTCTCTCTTCCCTTCCAGCGAGATTTGGAGACAGCACATTCCCGCAGCCGGTCTCGGAGTCTGGTAGCGCGGTGGTGGCGTTTGGGCAATTGTGCTATCCCAAGGAAAGTAGTAAGATATTCTTTGCTAATTCTTTAGTTTGCTAGATCCTAAGGGTTTTTTTCTGATTGTGTATAGCTGTTTTGGTTTTGGGTTTTTTTGGTCCTTTTCTTCCCCTTCCCTTTCCCTTTACCTTTTGGGATTGTATACAGTGTTTCAACTGTATATAACTGTAATATACGTAAATACATATATTTTAATATAGTTTGGCTAGTCTGGATCTTTTCATAGTTTTTTTCTCTTTTGCTCTTTGCTGGAGGTTTTTGTGCTGGGTCTTGGGGACTTGGTGGGGAGCCAAATCAAACTTAGACACTCATGAGGTGTAGAACACAGAGTTTTAGTCTGATGTCAAATCTCAGGATTTGAAGAAACAGGTTTATTGCATAAGTAGTTAATTTATCTTTTCAAAATAATTTTAAAATATTTGTTTTATTACTTTCATTTATTTTATAAGGATAAGTAATATCTTGCCAGATTTCTTTCATAAAAGCAGATTTCTAAGCCAACTGGGTTGACAAAGAAGAGTTAAGGTTAATAAGTACAACATTCAGTAAATTGAAATCTTTCTGGAGAAAAAATGGTAACATTTTTTGTCATGAATAATTAGAGAACCTTGACACTATTTCTAGATGTAATAATATTGATCTGCTTGGTCTTGCAGGATAAAGGAGAGTTGAAGATTATATTGAAAAGCTATTAAAACAATTTGCACTGAATCAAAAACAATTAAGAACTTCTGTCGAGGTTTGAAAGCTCCCAAAAATCCAATTTCCAAGTCCCCACAATTTGCCTCAGTGTAAGAGAAGTTTTCAGACAGACACAACTCAGTATGGGGGAAGGGAATTATATTAAAATTACTAACATGAAAAGTAATATATATATATATATATATATATATAATCTTAAGTATGAAAACTATGACTAAAGAAACTTAAACTAAAGAATAAATAAATACACAACCTTAACACAATTTCTACCACCCCTGGACCCTCCCACATCAGATCAGGAGAAGTTTTCAGGACTATAGTTAAAGTCTCCCCCTCTCTCTCAATTTTGGGAATTGGGCTGCGCCCCCACCAACTGCTCAGCCCCTGTCGAGCAGCTCCTCCTGGACTGCAAGGGAACACTTGCTGCACCACGTCTTCAACGTGACCTACAGGGAGTCAAAGCTTTTGAGTCTTCTTTCCCTGCTTCGTGAAGGTTCCTCCCAGGTGGTAAGGTTCAAGGACTCTTCCACTCTGGATTCATTCTTCCTCCCCAGGTCACAAGATTTTCCTGGGTTTTGCTCAGTCTTTTATATACCCCAAAGTTTCATTAGAGTCTCTCCCCAGAAAAACCTGCTCGGTTGGCTCTATGCCATATTCCAGGCCCGCTCTGCTCTGTGCTGTGCGTTGCTGTCCCCGCTTTCCACAGGGGCTCACTCCGGGCCAGGGCCGGACGGCCCCGGGCCATCGCCGCCGCACCGGTGCCACAGCTAACACTCCAGCCCGTCCCGGGCTACTCCGTGGCTGCTGCGGGGCCCAGCCAGCTCCTCACCACCTCTCCCACTGTGGTGAGGGAAAGCGGTGAGGCCGGCTGGAAAACTCCTGGGGAGTTTCCCTCTCGCTCCAGTGCTGTGCCTGCCCGCCGGGGCCCAGCTCCAGTCCCGACCGGCTGCTCAGGGCTGTGCCGCCACCCCGCTGGCAGTGGGGGGGGGAACGGCGAAAAACTCCTGCAGCTCTGGCTGGGCCAGGGCAGCGGGGGCCAGGGGCTCCCCAAAACTCAGGGGGGATTCCCCTCGGCGCTTACAGGGCTGCCTGATTTTCCAACTACGCCAACAGCTTCCCTTCCCCGTTGTTGTGATATGTTAATTTCACAAGGGTGAAACACAGCTCTCCATTGGTCTTACATCGGGAATTTACCTGGGATTAACCATTTCGAGCCCCGGGGGTGGGGGGGCAGGTGGGTGAAACCATCACAATTTCTTCAGGTTTTTGGAGTTGGGGTTTGGTTTTGTTTGTTTGTTTGTTTGTTAAGTTACTGAGCATTTACTAAATATCATGGGGTCTTGCCCACTACGGGAAGGGAAAGTGTCACCAGAGTATCCTAAGATTTATCAATTAATGGTTCAGTGTTATAATGAATATCATGGTCATATACTCTCTGACTTTTCAGCATGGTCATATACTCTCTGACTTTTCAACAAACAATAGTGTTCCCCATTCCGTTCTCTTTAGTATTTTAGGGCATCTGACCAGCACTGCACAAATTTTCACTCATCTTTCTGAGAGATGAAGTCTTTCAGAGACTGCCTAATGAATCCTAGTGTGACTAGTGTTAAATGAAAATTAATAAATCATAGAAAATGTAAATTATTTCTGCTTCTAGATTACTGCTTGAGGCTTAGCATGAAAGAAAACATTTCATTTAACATACAAAAAAGTATTGACAATAATATGATGACAGGTATTTTATGCCCTTTCTTTCAAAGCAGATTTTGAAATTCAAAGAGCACTTACAAAAGTGATTAAGTCAAGAATAAGTTTTCATTCATTAGTGTTGTTCATTCTGATACATGAGACACGAAAGCATTGTCTACCATTGCAGACTACTTAGCCACAGGAATATTTTAAAGGACTCAGTAAAGCCCACAGACTAGAAGATAATTATTGACTTTAAATAGATACATTACTAAGTTCACTGAATTTTGAAAGAAAATATCAAGAACAAAGCTCATCGGGAATTTTGTTCTTGCTTATCAGTGCAACAGGGGACTCAAAATTTAGTTTTCCTTACTGTTCAAAATTACAACTAGTCCTCCTAGAGAAGAGACAGGAACAACTATTTTATATTGGTGATCGGGTGATGATAACTTGATTTAAAGATATTTCTGGTTTCATCAAACATTTATTTAGGAATAAAATGAGACATAATGATTCTACACTATTACCTCTTATTTACGCTAGTTTTATATTATCTTATCTGAGAGTGGGTGTAGGTAACACAATTGAACATATGTAATAGCTCACCAGAAGGGAAGGTTACATTTTCTTCTCCTGTCTCCTGTACTCTCTTCTACTTTCCTTCTTATTTGTATTGTCTTTTATTCTTCATGGTGAGCTGTTGCAGTTTATTAATCTGGCACAAAATTAACTGGAATTTTTTTAAAAATATTTTTGCATGTTTAATGAGTTGAGGCATCTCTTGGCACAAAGTGAACAGATAGGAGCAGAAGAAGGAAAAAGTAGAGGGAGTGCCCCCTTTGTTGGCTGCATGTTGTAAAATCATCACAACTACAGAGTCTAAGCACATCCTGAGTGACCTTTATTCAGCCTCTGTTCTACGAAGGCAACCTAAGCATTGACTTCACGTTAAATACATGAATGGCTCATCTGAAGTGTAAGGACTTTACAGTGGGATTAAGTTATTCTCATCCTGAAGTGTTTATGCTTTGTTCACATAGAGAGAAAATGTTCGTATATTTATTTTTGAAGTAATTATTAATAGAAAGTAAAGTCAACAAAACTTTCAAAAATAAGGTAATTCTGTGGGATTTTTATCTTTATAAGGCAAAAGAGTTTTGTTTCTTTCACCGTGCACTTGCCAGTGTTCATGTGTGCTGGAGCACGAGGAATTTACAGTAATAAATGTGACAGTTTATTTAGGTCCTTTTTTTGCATCAACAGTGGGATAAAATGCCTAAGGGTAAAAAAGAAAATTGTGAATTAGGCCTTTGTCAAGTGGAGTCAGCTACAGAATTCATAAGGAAAGCAGGATTTGACAGAAATGTGAAATGATGAAAATTTTCTGTTTATGGTCTCAAAGCTTATTGACAGCACTTGCAAGCACAGATCCAGATTGCGAGTTTCTAATTATTGTTACTGAATAATCATTTCTACTGATGATCCTGGGTGAGTTTACTAGATTTCTCTGTGAACAATTATTGATCAGGGAAACACAGTGTCTGCAAATTGGTCCTTTTTTCCCATCCATATGTTTCATCCTGGTGTGATGAGTATATCTCTTTTCATCCTTCATTAGAGATCCTTTCAAAAGGGCTGTTTGCTTACTTCCTTGTTTAGAAGCAAAACTTTCAAGACTGGAAGGAAATCCTGATATAATTATCTTAATAATAAACTGCTTATCTTCGAGCATAAAAATCTCTTATGCTGTAGTTTGAGGGTGTAATAGAAGAGTTCCTTCTCTTACTGGCAAAAGGCAAAATTGCCAAGACTGGAATTTGTAGGAAAAACAGTTCTTTACCTCTCTTGTAAACAGGAACTGCCAAGACAGGTGTTGTGCAACATCTATCAGACTTACTATGCATAGTGATCATGTGTATGATCATCATGGAAGGAATGAGTGGATAATATATTTAATTCATTATTAGTCCTGTGAAGAATGAACATAGCAGATGGATTTACTGCTATTAAAAGTACATTCTCTGTTGTCAATTTTCTCTTAGCCTATTCTGTTTGCAAATAGGTCCTGATATTCAGTGCTCTACTATAATGGCTTTTAAAGATTTATCAGTGTGAGTCAAGCATCCACATTTCAGAATGCTCTGGCTTTATACTTATCATTAACACGTGGAATCCTTTGCAAAGACACAAGCACTATAATCTAAAAACACATTAACAATGTTTTATACAGTTAAGAACTTTGGGGCAGTAGTGCCTCTCAAAGCACACTTCAATGTAATTATCATACCCTGTTGGTTTAGCAAGACTCCTATCTCATGCATTTTACAGTTTGGTCCTACAGACTGGAAAAGCAGGAATTATAGCTTAATGTTTATTAGAAGAAGGTAGATATTGCTTCCAATGTAACCAAAAATGATACAGTTCTCTAGAATTTCAATTCATCTTTTCTTAAAGACAAACCCCTTTTACCTATCCCAATGCATATATATGTGATTCTGTGTGTGTTCCTGTATATGTATGATTTTGTATATGTTTGTGTATCAATATGTGTCTTTCAGTTATGAAGAAATGTTAGATTTATGTCATTTTTTCCAGAACAAAGATTTCATCTTAGAAAGAGCAAAATTAAAAGCAATTTTAGTGTAAGAAATTTCCTGATTCTGCTGCTGTCTTAAGAGCTTGAGGATTGCACTAGAGCAGTCTGAATTAAAAGGTTACTTTCAGGTTCATGATCCATCTGAACTAGCTGACAAGCTTCTAGTTGCATTTGGAACTGTAACATCAGGCTTGGCAATGTCAAATTTTCCTTAAACAAAGGACTTTTCTGGTTCCACTTTGACATATGCATTCTCTGTTTAACAGGACAAAGTGTCCTGTGAATCACAGGATTGATGCTGTTAAAGTAATAATACCACCCTGCGGTGGCACTATATTTCTTATAAAAGTCTATATAAATAATTGCTGTTTATGGAATAGTATCCTAGTATAGTATAGTCACTGGAAAAATTCTTGCTAATTTGAGTAGGGCTGTGGTTATCTTTATGTTAAATATTTCCATATGAGCTGACCAGAGCCGTATTTTTTTGTTTTGAAGTACTAGTAGTTTTGTCTTTAACAGTAAATAACTAAGACATCATCTAGGATTTTTATTCTTCCATATAAAGCACTTGAAAATTTAGTACAGGTTCAACAAGAATAAATATTGATTTCTATCTATGAAAACACTCTTGAGTGTGATAAATCATCACAGTACTATATTCATTTTTAAGAAAATATTGTGCAGGATGGAGAAATACGAGCTCATCTACTGAAGTTTTCCTACAACTGGTAAATTAGAATTGCAGCATTTATCCTCTAGTTAGTTAGTTAGTTGCAGCTAGCGGGTTTTTTCTCTATGATATCCTCATAAATTAGTTGAGTGATTTTATGCCTTTAAGCATCCTTCAGGGACCTTGCCCTGTAATTCTAATTAAAACTAATCCAAAGTGACCAGGGTGAAGATTATAATGGATATATCTTTAAACTATTGTAAACCATGATTTAAGTTGCATGTTACAGAAATTGCTATATCAGGAGCCACAAACCAGAGGAGGACAACCCTTATATAGCAATGACATGACTTGAGCTGTCTTTAGTGCCCAGCAACTCCAGAAAAAACCCCACACCCCACCACTCCTATCCTTCATGACCACTGTAACAGCGAGGAGGCTGGGGATGCATGAGGAGTTGGGAGGGGACATAGCCAGGACAGCTGACCCCAAGTGACCAAAAGGATATCCCATATCTTATGGTGTCATGCTCAACAATAAAAGCATGGATGTGGCTGGAACAGAGAGATTTCTCTGAACAATTTTTCCTGCACTCTGTAGGCCTTGCTTGCCATGGAAGTGACAAGCGTGTATTGTTTATACTTATAGACTGTGTGAAAATACGTGATGTTTAAACTTGTTAGCTGTGTGTCTAATTATAAGGTTTGAGAACATAATATGTTTATAGTAAGAAAACCTTGAGAACCTAGAGATAAAAGTACACCTGCAGATCTAGGAAAAACCCCTAAAAGCAGATTAATTAGAAAGAGGCTTCTATCCCAAGAATGATTTCAGGTCGCATGGACAGAGCCTCAGATCCAATAAACTGAGAGCATGAGACGCGTGCACAAACTGAGCTATCCAATCACCTTGTTGTGAGCATGTACCCTGAGCAAACTAAACTATATAAAAGTTAACTGATTTAAATAATAAATTGGACATTGCTTTGATCACATTGGTCGTGTTGCTATGTCTCTGAGCCTCCTCATTGATACATGGAGAATGAAGAACAAAGGCAGGAAAATTTAGAGCAATGGCATTGGTCTTCCCAAGTCACCATTATGTGTGATGGAGCCCTGCTTTCCTGGAGGTGGCTGAACACCTGTCTGCCCGTGGGAAGCAGTGAATGAATTCCTTGTTTTGTGTTGCTTGTACATGAGGCTTTTGCTTTACTTATTAAATTGTCTATATCTCAACCCGAGAGTTTTCTCACTTCTAATCTTCCAATTCTCTTCCCCATCCCACTGTGAGTAAAGTGAGCAAGTGACCATGCAGTATTTAGTTGCTGGATGGGATTAAACCATTACACCATTTGAACTCAATCGTGCTTTCAGCTTCACTGCTATTTATCATATGCTTGTACCTCATTTTTCATTTCCAGGTGTTATGCAGATTGTCAGGCATTTGGCTGAGAGGCCCTGGCTCCAAGTCTGGTCTGGCTCCTTGTCTTCAAAGTTGTCTGTCTGTGTCACAGAAAGTTGCTCACACAAGTCTGAGGCCAGATGTGGACCTATACCTGCATTTTGATAAAATTCTCAGGAGGGTATTGATTTCTGTGCACAGAAAACATACTCAGACTAACGAAGAATGACAATGAAGGGTTTTTTTTGAAAAAGGAACTAGAAAACATCAAGATAATGAATCATGTCTACAGTACAGTTCCCTATGTGTTTCTTTTTGAACTCTGCAGAATGCCTAACTAGACTTTAAAAAATAATGAATTAGGAGTCCATTTCAGACTTGTAAATCTGATATGATGCATGGATTATTTTATTCCTAAAATATGATGTAAATCTGATATGATGCGTGGATTATTTTATTCCTAAGAAAAGAACATCACAATCATGTTCCCACATTTTTTTAAAATAAATTCTTTATTTATTTTACATTAATCAAAACGTGTGCCAGTATCTTCATCTCTGGGTACATTTATAATTTTAAAACAATCCCTAATTAGAGATAGAGCAGGTACCAAAGACATTCTGAGCTAAATTGCTCTAGAGCAACAGTTACCAACCCCTTACTTGGAGCTTAGCTGTCTGGAGAACAAAAAAGGCAGTTGCAAGCAAGAAACACTGATGGTTGAGTCTCTGGGATGAGAAAGTTGAAAATACTCATGACATAAAAAAAGCTTGACAGCTAGTATTGTGAAGGATATAGGAGTGACTGGAATATGACTTTTGTCTGAGTCCTTCATCCATGTAAAGCTGGAAAAATATTTTTTATTTTAAATCTCCACAAATATTAATGAACTTTTAAATAGCACAGAAAATGTATTAAACATATGTCTGGATTACTTGATTTAATGAAATCAAGCTTTCTTAAAGAACTTAAAATCTCTGTGCCAGGATAATTACTGAAAAGGAATAAGAACGATAACAACTGAAGTCTACACTTGTTATTCTAATAAATACCAGCAGTCACTAAGGAATAATAAAGATAACCCTATGTAGCAAAATTCCCTCAAATGAAGACTGAGTTCAAAAATCAGACTCAGATCCTGACTTACATGAAGAGAACTGTACTGTGTCAAAACCAGTCCACCAACCAACCACCAACAACAAATAAGCAAAAAATAACCAACCAACCAATGAAAAAAAAGGGAAATTATTTCGATGTCTAATAACAACAGTAGCACCCAGTCATGTTCTCTGCCCCAGCAGAGGTCCAAACGTGAAATAAAATTCCAAGGATTAATAATTAATAGTGACTTCTGATCTAAAACTGGTTGCTCATTGACAGGTTTGAAGAATGATGAAATAATTCCGCAGATGTTAAAATGTCACTTAGATTAATCAGTATCTTCAAACACAGAGCCCCATAAAAAATGCTCTTGGTAGACCTGGAAAAGTTACAACAACAGTTTGTATTATCTCTTTGTTACAGTAGTAATTTTAAACCATCTTTGCAGAACTATATAGGGGAAAATTATATCAGAAAAAATGGTAACTGAAAATAGACAAAGCTACTTGCTTTTTTATTCTTTTCCTAGCTTGCTTCAGATATTCCTAAGTATTCTGGAGAGCTGATCAACTAGAAAAACCGTAGAATTTTACACTGTGTTGAAATGTTTTTCAACATTTTCCAAGGGTTTTTTAAAGCATTCCCATTAAGAGTACTATGTCATTGTGCAGGCTTATTTGAGATAAGGTATGAACAATTATAGAAACTTACTAAATTACTAGGTTTCTTGAGAAAAACACTGAAAGTGAACCTGTCATTGTAAGCTGTTCTCTTGTAATGAATTTATTTTTACAGCAGACATGGATATTTTTTGTAGCTTGTAAGCTTTAATAATTGAAAATATTTACTACTTTTAATTATTTACTTCACAAATTTTAGACAGGAATTGCTTTTAATTTTATTATATGCAAAAAAAATATATTCCTTTCTTGTTAAGGATTTGTGTTGGAGTTATTTATAAGTATATATGCATACATACATGTATTAAAAGAGAGACTGTAATAAGATTGCTCACAATACATGTAATATACAAAGAAAAATATAAACTATGGATTTGGAGATTACAAAAAAAATCAAAACATATTGTCAAATTATCTTGTTACATAAAGAAATGATATAGACATCTATTATTAAAGTTCTGAGAATTGGTTCATTCTCATGTCTGCAATGAAAAGCCAGTATGAAGGAACGCAAATACTTATGATCCAACATTACTGCTGCAAAGAACCGAATTAATAACATTTTTATTTAGAGTATATATCCCTTTATACTTTGACATTGATAAGGATTGTCAATGTTCTTTATTTGGGTTAGATATTTACATTCAGTTCATTTATTACCATTTTTTTTTCTAAATTAGTAAGTCAATCTATCTAGAGTCTTAACAACATGGGTTTTAATAGCTAATATTTTATGTGAATACTGATGGGAAACCTTCTTATTTTATTAATGCAATGAGTGACACTCAATTACTGGTGACTAAGCAATAACATTTATAGCATTTAATTTTTTTTTTTAAGATTCTATCTGTGAAGCAGTAATTCAACTAACTACAGACCATCAGTTTGAGTTTAACAAGTTTCATCAGATAAACAACAAAAGGACTCATGGCAACTTCTCCTATGATTCAGCTTCATTTTATAAGCCAATTGAACCAGTTTCCCTGGAGTTCACTATATAGTCAGTGGGTAGATGAGGAAGGAGACCTTGGAAGTCTCCAGTTAAAAATCCTATTTCCATACATTTGAAATGTACTCTTGCTTCCTATATAATTGGTATTTCTACTCAGAGGAGGAGAAAAGGGTCAGTGTATTTTTTCAGACCTGCTTTATATTTCTAAACTAGTATCAAATTTCACAACATTAAATTCTGCACAAGGCCACTTAAAAGTAATATTTCCCACTGGTATAAGAAACACATGAATGAAGCTTTAGCAAAATAATTACTTCATGCACTTGAAAAAATCTGGATAGCAATTGACTAGTAATTGTAGCAATCAACTAGTAATTGTTGATTCATGATAAAGACAACAAGCAGAAATCTCCTTTAGGACAGATAAAAAGTTATTTCTGTCAAGACAAGAATTCTATTCACCCTAAAAGTTACCATCAAAGTTTCTCTGTCATTTTCTGTACAGCAAAAACTGTGAATTTCTATCTTATTAGTTGCCTGAACTATTGTTACAGCAGCAGAAACTGTGAGTGCCTTTCTACCTTTTTCTGCTGCTGCTCATAAAGTGTAAAAAACATGCTGTGAAGAAGAATGTAAGTAATTGCTACTGGACTTCTGGATTTATTGGACTTCTATCAGAAGGTATAGAACTTAAATAAGGTGTTTGCATGCCTAACAGTAAAAAAGCGAATGTTACATTTCTAATGTAATTACAGAACCAGAGAACAGCTGAATTTGAAAGGCATCTCTGGAGATCATCTAGTCCAGAGCCTAAGTTCAGAGCACAGACAGGTGGAGCAGGTTCCTCAGGATCATGTCCATTCAAGTTTTGAAAATCCCCAAGGGCATATTCAAGTACTTTGGCAATCTGCTCCAGTGTTTGACCACTGTCACAGCACAAAAACGTTTTCTTGTGTTCACCTGGAATTTCAAGAGACTTTTTTTCTCCAGGCTGAACAGTCCCAGCTCTCTCAGCTCCCTCCTCCCCTCTGCTACCCCCAGTCCCCATTGATAGCTGGAGAGGAGAATTGGATGCCTAACAGGCAAAGATCATGGGTTGAGATACGAACAATTTACTGGAAACAGCAATTAGATAAGAAAATAAACAGTAACAGCAACAATATTAATAACAAAAGGGTACAAAAGAGAGGGTGATCTACATGCAAAATTCTCACCAAGCTCAACCAAACATAACGTGGCTGTAGCCAGTGGCACCCCACCCTGACGGCTCCATCACACTTGCTCCCAACAGGAAGCCACGCCTTTCTTCTTGGAAGCCAGAGTCCTCTCCCCCACCTCCCCCACCCCCCCCCCATTCCCTGGCAATGACATGAGGTAATAATAATAATAATAAACCCCTCAGTTCTGGCCATGCCCCTTCAGCCACACCCCCTCTCATCTACTGCAAAATATTAACCCTGTCCTTGGCCAAAACCAGGACAACCTGTGAGCACAGAACTGACTTATACAGGAAGTTATTAGACTTGGACATAGTGTAGGCATAATGAAAAGGAGAACATGAATAGAAGGACCTTGGCAGAAGTATATCTGTAATTATAGTTCCAATTGAATCCTGCAAGGGAAAAGACAGAATAATAAAAGGGGAAACAGTAGAACTACTGAGGTTCTGGACCAGCAGGCCTGAGGAGGAGTAAAAGGTTATAAAAGACAGACATATAATATGGCGAGTAGAAACTTCAAGATAAGAAGGGGAAAAAAAGAAACTTAAAGAATGTGTCAAATCAAGCGAGGTGTGAGCAAAAATCCAAAGTCTTAGTACTGTAGTCACTAAGATGTTGTAGGTACTCCAGAAATAAATATGTAATGTATGAACTCTGAGCATAATAGAATACAGGTGTTTTCAAGAGAGACAGTGGACAAGCAAGTAACTCACAACCTCTCCGCTAGATTAATTTCTTCATTCCATGTTTTGATTTTGCTGTTAAAATTCCTTGAGTTTAATATTGTGAACACGATAGTACAAATTTATTCATGAATTATTTGTTTTAGAACATCTTCATACCATGCAAAGATTTACCATTTTGTCTTAGGGTACTGAGACTCACCTATCAAACAAGGAACCAGATGTTCTATGCAGATAAATTATGTCTTCCAACAGTGAAAACTTATAGGTTTTCCAGGTAATATAGTATTTTAAGTGGAACATAGCTCACTGCAGATATCTGGAAGTTGAATGTCTTCAACTAGTAAGCCAAGTTTATGGCTATGGTAGAAGAAATAATACTGCCAAGCACTTCCAACTGATTTGTCTTGGGTGCCTGTTTCAGGGTGAGATAAATTGTGCTCATGTTATGCCTAACTTTCTGTTAACTATGACGAAAGATGGCCAGGCTAGAAAAGTTAGATGTGTAACTTTTAGACATCTCGGCATAGATGTGTCAAATTTATTTAACTACAGAGGACAGGCAAGAGGAGAAGGAGCCCTGCATAAACTGTCTATACTGAAGCAGAGCTTTATTAGACCAGAAAATGTGAGATTTTTTCAAAATTTTATAGTCATAATTAGAATATATGCTGTGTTAAAATTATTTTTCTTTATTTCATTCCCTTAAGAAGATTTGAAAGAACTTGAAAAAACAGGGAAAAAAAGACTTCATACCAATTATCAGTTTTATGGCAGGCTTCAAAAGGACAGTCACGTCTCCAGAATTCAGACAAGCTCCAGTAGAAATAAGGAGCCTAAATTGCTGAAAATCATATTTAAGTTACAATCTGGTAGCATTGTGTAATTCTCTTGTTTTCACTGCCTCTGAATGTGTCAGAAATACAGAAGAAAGATCTGTGAAATTAGAATTGTGTCTTTTAGTGTAGGTAATCTTCAAAATGGTATCATTCTCTATGCAACATATAAATACATTAAAGTGCAGCAATAAAGATTAAAAAAAAAAAAGCCTTTTCTTTTCCTGTTCTATTCTGCCATTACTTTCATACCAATTAATATGTAGTCTTCCACAAATGTGTGTGTTAGCAGAGTCTCTCTCTCTCTTTATTAAAGCAAGTATCTGTCCAATCATTGTCTTTTTTGACTTGGTTACTTTGTGTTTTTAAAGAAAACAAAATAAACTTTGTGATTTATCTAGCATAGTTGTGAAGGATGTTAGAGGAAACCCATACTTTTCATAGTAGGAAGTCAAATGCCTACAAAGCCATCTAAAACTTTGTGGAGCATAATTCTTTTAGTTCTTTGGAGTTTCAGATTTTCTTTCAGCAGTGAATTAAGGGTATAATAAATGTTTGTCAGTTTAGTGAAGAGTTGACCTGAGTTCATTTTTCATTTTGCTTATATATAAATGGTTATATAAGGTATGAGAATCATGGTCAAGGATGCTTAAAAACTTGCTACTGTGGAATATTATTGTGAATTTCCTACATGTTTCACCCACTTATACCCTGAAAACTACTATTTCTTTAAACCTCACCCTTGACAAGGAAAAAAAACCTTAAACAACAAAAGAAAGAAGAAAAAAATCCAAATGAAGTATCTCATCACCAAATGGGAAAACCCAGTATCAGTTGATTAATGAAGCATTAGAACAGTGACTGTTGTATAAAAGTTACTAATATGACAAAGAAAGGTATAGTGTCCTTGGAATATTTGAGAAATTATAAATTTGTGTGACCAGAGTAAGAAAATGAGATTTCAATGCCTTGAAAGAAAAAGCAGAGAAAATCAGACAAATTACTATGAAAAATACTGTGGCGGGATAGACCCACCCTGATAAAACCTAAAATCAAATCAAGATATCATGCAAGCTATCATGCAGAATCAACTGCTGGAGTCAGACTGTTTTCTTGGTGTTAATTATGCTACAACCATTCTAGTTCACTAGACTTCCAATACACCTTGCTTTCTGAAGTCTGATTTGATAGATAAGCTGATAGCTGGCCTGTAAATTTGTGCTAGCAGTCAACCACTTTATACTATAAAAGTCCAGTCCCCTCTCATGCAGTCAGGTTCTTCTAACATAACCCTTCTTGACCTGTATGTGCGGAGATTCCTCTCTTTTCTGGGAGCGCCCTCCAAGGTTACTCCTCAAGGCTGAGGGAAAGAGATCTCCTCATGAGCATTGGAATGGGTGAGTTACATCAGATCTCTTCTTCATAATTATTCCTTTTTGCTAGCTTTAATATAACCGCTTCAATAATACTTTGTTACAGTGCACTATACTTCTTTATGCTATATTATATTCTACTAGTAGATATTTAGTGTTTATATTGTGTAGTAAATAGTTCCTAGCAAGATCTTTTGTCTGATCATTTGTATAAAATAAATTATTCATTTTATATAAATATTCTTATTTTGCTAATCATTAAAACCTATGGGACAAAAGTGGTTCAATCACACCTCTATAACTCCTTTAAAGTTAAACTGTTAACACTGTCCGAGGCTAAGATTGAATTCAGCAGCACCTAAACCCTTCTCTGAGAAGCAGTTTAGAAAGCAAGGGGGTCCTTTCTGTACCTTGAGAATCACCAACAAGGCTTTGCTTTTTAATAACTTTGTCTAAGCATTCCACTCCCACCCACAACAAATATGTAAGGCAAGAGAAAAGTAGATATTAAACTATGAAAAAAGTTACATAAAAATTAAATCCTAAAAAGGATTATAATGGATAATGAAGAAACTGGACAAACAACAGCAAGAAGAAATATCTATAAGTGGGAAGAAAAAATTAATAGCTATAACCAGAAACTAAATCAGTTTCATATAATTGTGGGAAAAGGTATAGATCCACTTGTATTACAAAGAGCATACTGCATATGCAAAAGTACAACCTTGCTAGACCTCCTCATTTAATCCTAGGATAAGCTAACTATGAAGACCTGGACAACAGATTCTTCTGTAAATAACAGTCCAAGAAACTAAAAAAAAAGGAGAAGAAAATTTATCACAGAGGAAGAAGTTGATAAATAAAGTGGAATCTTAAAGGTAGTAACACTGTAATGTATACAACATGACCTTGCGACCAGAAAGACTTCTGGCAAATATATTCAATATTGACCCCAAGAGAAAGAACTCCCAGCACCAATCCATGCTGCCAGAATTATATGTCCACATAAGTTCCCTAATATTTTAACAAAACAAAGTATTAAAGGCTCCCATTGAAATAGTCTCAGGTCACAAATTTAGACTATTTTTACAGAAGAACTAGCTGATTTCAAGCATAGATGCAGCATAGCCAAAGACTAAGGAAGAATATATAAAAGAAAAAAAAAAGAAAAAGAAAAAAAGGTATAGTAACTACATAGACATCCATAAAGTATTTTATCATCTTTTTCAGTGAGCAGTCTAATAATTGGTGATGAAGAAGCAAGTGTCAGCAAGAGAATAATTGTTTTCTTGAATATATATCAGGGAGATGAAGGCACGCAGGAATATTGAGTGATTTTGCATAGCTCTGAAAGTGAGAGAAGCATCTATTTTGTTATCTACTTTCTTATAAATTTCACAGGAATAATATTTGTTGGAACAATAACCTCCACTACGAGGAAAAATGAAACCTTTAAGGAGAAAAAGACTGTAACTAACAAGAAAACAAGACTATTATGCAACTGCCTACAAAATAAAAAAATAAAAAGTAATAACAGGAAAAAAGCCTTTGAAAGGCTTGATTTAAAATTCTAAAGAAACTGTAGAGAGCCCAGGATTTATGACACAAAAAAAGAAGCAGAACAGAATTTTTAAACCAAATGTAAACAATAAGAATGTAATCATCCTAAACTCCCTGTGCAGTTGAAGGAAGGAAAGATGCATTTCTCAGGATTAATTTATGTCACGTTACTATAGACATCCAATTATATCAACATACTACTCCTTATAAGTGCCATTCTTCCCTCCTTAAACTTGAATAAAGTCAAGGATGCATACCTCAGATTTAGAAATCTGTTCTATAGGCGTCCAAAAGTAGCTTAATGACACTAAATGAGCATAAAGTCAAAATGAAGTGGCTTAGCCATTACACAGACCAGGCCTAGTTGCTAACGTTAAAATTACAAGGGATTGCAGTCAATCTTTTAGAATTAAGTCCATATGACTTAATCCATTCCCAAATTTGGAAAGAAAAACACCTGTTCATCTGGATAATGAAGCCTTTGCAGAACTATTTACTAGTACTTCAGAAAGAGATTAAACTTTTATTAAAATTGCAACATAAAAGCAGGTAAAAATTTTTTTCAAAGTCAACATTAGTACACGCATTCTGTGTATAAACAAGCAGAGTGTAATGGTCCATCACATAGAAAAACCTGCCAAAATTAATTGTGCTGCATGAGCGGAGAAGGTCAGAGACAATCTGTTCAATTTCGTCAGCAATTTTCAGACTGGGAATATTTTATTCCAAATAAATCATAAGTAGCTGAAGAAACATACATACACTTATTTATACATCTAAAACTATAAAGGTGATAGTCGATTATGCAGTAAATAAAATTGACAAGACAACTTCTTTATATAACAGTCTCAGTTCAGAGGAGAAAGAAAGTCATCTAATGTAAATTGGCATTTCTGTAGTGAAGTAAATTAAACACTTCTAATTTACACCACCATAGGAACTGGCATGAAATATTGAAACATTCTTTACCTTTCTGGAAGTTATCTTATGTTGATATAATAATTTCAGGTCCTTTTTAAACTCTGAAAATCCTGTTCAGATAATCCTTCCTGAAAATTTTTCATTTGGTTTCAGATTAGTTTCTCATATCACGGTGTTGTTGTTTAATCCTGGCAGGCAGCTCAGCCCCTCACAGGAGGAAAGGGAAGAGAATCATAGATTAAGACAATTTAATAGGTGGAGCAAAAGCTGCATGTGCAAGCAAAGCAAAATAAGGAGCTCATTCAACACTTCCAATTGTTAGGTAGATATTCAAACATTCCCAGGAAAGTAGGAGTCCATCATGGATAACAGTTACTTGAGAAGTCAAGTGACATCACTCTAAATTTTTCTGCTTTCCTCCTCCTTTTTCTAAGATTTTATTGATGATCATGGTGTCATATGGTATGGAATACCCCTTTAATCAGTTGAGATCAGCTGTCCCAGCTATGTCCTCTCCCAACTTCTTGTACACCCCCGACCTCTGTGCTGGTGGAGCAGCATGAGCAATAGAAAAGGTCTTGACACTGTGTAAAACACTGTTCAGCAGTAAGTAAAACGTCAGTGTGTTACCAACATGGTTTTGGTCAAAAATCAAAAATATTGCCCCATAGAAGCTACTATGAAGAATATTAACTACATGTTAGACAAAACCAGCACACGAAGGTGAATCATTCTTGCCTGATTCTTCCCTGTAACAACACTGCCAAGTGATCTCTTCTGCTTTCTGTGGTTTACACTTCAGAGTGTAATTAATTCATTGGATCAGTTTATAGCTTTTTCACATGAATATGAAATAAATAATAATAGAAAAATCAGTGCTCCTTTTCTTCTTTTTATTTCTTTCGGGACTTTTATAATGTATAACTACATACAGTCTGGTAGATAAAATGAATTCAAGGCAAAGCTTTGATGATGTGTGTGTAATTATCCATGCTGTTTATTTTTTCCCACTCTTCCTCACAAGCTCACATGGCTTTAGCCCAAACCAACTAGTTTGCATAAATATCTTACCAGTGATACTAATAGTGTTTCTAGAAACTGTTCCAAATAGCCAATAATTTTGGCCACCCTGCTTTGTTAGGGAAGAAAATTTAGGCATGTGAAGCTAGCTCATGCTAGTTTTTCTTAGGGCTAGAGATTAATCCCTTGTCTGTAAATTTTTAAAGAAATAAATGTAGCCCTACTTCTGTGATTTCTACCAAAGAAATAAGTAGTATACTTTCTCTTATCTTTTTTAGCAAAGTGTCTTTACCTTTCTTTTATTTGAATTAATGAATGAAACTCTGAGATATACCTGAGAGATAGGGAAGTAGCAATAGTCTTATCCCAAAATACAAACTGATCAGAGGTCTACTGCCATTAAGATCTTTTCTTAAGCAAGTTCTGTGTCTTAGAATATAGATCTGCCTGGGAGAATCATATTCTCTATTTTTTTCATTAATTACAAGAGTAAAATAAAGGCTAAATTAACTAAAATAGCTGAATTAGCTAAACTTTTTTAGAGTAATATAATACAGTATGACTATGAATTAAATCTCAGCCTGTGCTCAATTCCACTGGGTCATTAAAAAGAAGATTTTTCTCATTGAATTGTCTACCTAAAATAAAATTATCAATATAGCTTTATTATGACAAGCATATGTTCTTCTACCTGCAATTAAGATTATACAATGGCATGCAAGGTAGATAATTTGTAGATGCATTCATTGATAAAGAGATAAATTATTGCCATGTATGAACACCATACCTTTTACTGAAAAAGCTCTGTTGTTATTGTCATCATAGTGGGCTTTGAAACACAGAGACAAACTGGTCATTTTTGTCAGAGCTTGGAATCCCATAAACAGAAGCTTTATCAAATCTTTATCAACATTTTTATGTCAACTCAGAAACCAGTCAATAAAGCATCTAGTCCAAACAGTGTTTTTCTAAGCAGCTGGTCCTTAGTTTTAAGATACAAGGATGTTAGGGGTAACACATCAACTAAAATATTTGAAATACATTAACTAAATAATTTTTAAAGCATGTACCCTAATAATTTGAACTGTGTACATATACTATTTCATGTATTTTTAATCTTAAATTATTTTTTGTACATGAGGGCTACAGAAATGTACACCCGATATATAAATATATGTCATGGTAAAAGAAAAAAAGCACTTTCTTAGAAGAAGATTAAGGAGCAATGTCCCCCATGTTCAGAAAAATTAGATGGTCACCCATACCATCAGAAAAGAACAATCATGTCACTTCAGACCAGAATTAAACTCCAGCTTTACGTGTTTCTCTTTTGAAACACACACCTCAAGGACTACTTGCTAGTTGAAGTGAGACATTTCTAAAGGAACAAAAAGGGGAAATTTGAGATTCCATGCCCTCCAGATGCCAGTCCAGAATTACATTGGTTACCCATGTATCACGTATGTGTATACAAACATATTTCTAGCTGCATGTGGATACCTCAGTTACTAGACATCTACAAGGTATTACATGTATTTCAGAATCAATATTCACTGTAGGAATATATGAGTGAGTGAAGTTTTTAAATTCTCAGAGGAGATTTAAGCCTAGATTTAGTTGCCCAAAGAAATGCTTTAATTGTCATTTGACATGCCCTGAGATATTCTACCCAACCTATAGTTTTCACTGTGAAAGGATAATCTTCTAGAAGTCTTGTGTCATATCATCCTTCTGAATATGCCTTGGATTCCCGAAAGTGTTTCAAATTACTCTACATGACAATGTCTAAACAATAAACCCAGTGAATAAATTTGTTTGCAGTCTAGAAAACTGCTCATCTCACTAAATGTACTATAAAATTAAAAACCCTCTGGATTCCAGGGATGTCCTGACTATACCTTCATTGCCTGTAATGGTGGTTTAACCATCTACCCCAAATGTAGAGAGCTCTCATAGTCATGTAAAATTAGGTCTCTGAACGTGGGAGAAAATTTCATCCTAAATGGATTTCCCTTATTACAGGAATTATAGAGATTTGTCAACAAATTAAACAAGTGGTATATTTATTACTTCAAACCAACACTCTTTTTATGTCTATAAGAATTAACAAACCTAACTATAGCTATTTGTATTGTAATGTAGAGTTTTTGTTACATATATATGAATTACTTTGGACTATTGGTGCTATGCTACCTCAGTTTAAGTAAATGTTCAAGTAATATAGAATTTGCTTAAAATTTAATTTTTCTTCTCTAAACCCATATATTTCCAACTAAACCTAAACATATCTTTCATTATATTTAATTAATTTAATTCTGCAATTCTTGATAAATTTACATTTGAATAGAAGATGGAAAACAGTGTTTCAACTGCTTGTTAGAAAGTAAAATTATGCTCCATGTATTATCCATAAAAATTGCCTTACTTTAACAGCAAAAGCAAGAAAATTCTCTAAGGGGTTAAATGCTTAACACTGGCCTTTAATACACAATACTCTTGAGTGAGTAAAAAAACAGAGGTATTATAGACATTAGAGGAGTAATATATATATATATATATATTCTCCTTCATGTCCTGTAACTTTTACTCATCGTAATATCTACTCAGTCAGACTTGCATTTCTGAAGGAATCATTACAGGTCTTATAGTATAATATTTTAGTCCTTCACAAATCCTGTAGGACAATGTTACATGTGGTTTAGTCTTATAGGATTACCTCACAGTCATCTAGAAATCCCTTTAATCCATCAGAAAAATCCTTAGGATTGTTTTGTAAAGGCACAAAGAGACATAGCTCTAACCAAGCCTCACTCACAGAGCAGTTCTCTCAGGATGTAAGAATCACATCACAATTTCATGCAATGTTGGTGGCATTTTCCATTTCAGTTTAATAAAGTCTTTTGGGTTTATGGTTTGAATTCAAGCACAGAGAATATGTAAAGGTTTACATTGGCTCAATTTATTGAATAATTTAAGGTGATCTGCTGTGTGTAACATCTAAAAAAGAAAATTCGTTTGCCTAGTAGTTGTAGCTACAATAAAATTCAAGTTTATATAAAAGTGATCCCTCTAACATCTAGAATCATCAGCAGATTGAATCCTAACCTAGATTTCTGAGTAAATACCTTTCTCAAATATAATTGATGAATTCAGCTACCATCAGTCTTTAATAGAAAAAAATTATCTACAGAAAGTGTCTGGGAAAACATGGCGACAATGTGGAGGTGTATTATATATATGTACACACAGTAAGAGAAAGGTGATTCACTAAGAGGAAAACTCATTCCTATAATTAGATGAATTTTTAAAGTTACCAGTAGAAAAGTTGGGAAGAGTTTGAGAATATATGTGTATGCATATGTACATATATTTTCATCTTTGGACAGTGTCCAAGTGTGCAGGGCTGTGGTTTGCAAAATCTATCTGGAGTTTCAACTGTTGAAGGATTTGAAGAACAAGAAGAATTTCTATAGGTACAATTACAGCAAAAGGAAAACCAAGAAAAAAGTAGGCCTGCTGCTGAACTGGGTGGACAACCTGGACAAAGACACCAGAAAAGACTGAAGTGCTCAACATCTTCTTCAAATCACTCTTTATTAATAGATTTGCATCCAGCAACCCGATGTTCCTGAGGCCCAAGGACAAGTCTGAAGCAAGGAAGACTTGCTTCTTCTTGAATTAAGCTAAGGAAGACTTACTTAAAGGTGGAAAAAGATCTAGTTAGGGAACATTTACCGAAATTGTCTGTAGAGAATTTCATGCATTTTCATAATGTACACCAACAAGTGAAGAAGAAGCTGACCAATATCTTTGTGAGGCCGCTCGTGATTATGTTTGAAAGAACACAGAGGTCTGGATTGATTTCCAAAAACTAGAAGGCAAATAATACGTCTCTCCTCAGGAAGGACAAAGAGGAACTACAGAACAGACAGCAGCATTTTCAGACACATGAAAGACAAGAAGCTGATTTGGAGTAGTCAGCATGGATTAGCAAAAGGAAATCATGTGTGGCCAACCTGATAGCCTTTTATGATGAGATGACTGTCTTGGTGGATGAGGGGAGAGTAGTGGGTGTTGTTTATTTGGGGAAATATTCAGGGAAATGTTTTAGACTTTCTTCCCTACTACCCTTATTGATGAAGTGGTGAAATAAGGACTAGATAAGTGGACAGTGAGATGGACTAAAAAATGCCTGAACTATTGAGCTCAAAGGGCTGTGATCAGCAGCACTAAGACTAGTTCCAGTTCAGTCACTAGCGGTGTACCTCAGGAGCTGATGCTGGAGCTAGCACTTTTCAACATTTTTGTTAAACACTTTGGTGTACCCTTAACAAATCTGCAGATGTTATAAAACAGTGAGAAGTGGGTTACACATCAGACAGCTGTATTGCCAGCAGAGGGACCTCAATGGGCTGAAAAAATGGAATCAAAGGAAAATGGAAAGCCTTGTACCTTGGAAGAAATAACCTCTCACACCATTAGTTGGGGGCTGACTAGAGTGTTTTTTGGAAGAGAAGGCTCAAGGGCATTCTGTCAATGTTTGTAAATTCCTGATGGGTGTAATTAAATTTCAGTCCAGGCTCTTTTCAGTGGTAGCCAGATGTCAGGACAAGAGGCAATGAGCACAAACTGTAATACAGGAAATTCCACTAAACGTAAAGATTTTTTATTTTTTTCTGTTTTGCAGATGGTCAAACACTAGAGTAGGTTACCCAGAAAAGCTGTGAAATATCCATCCTTAGATATATTCAAAACCCAACTGGATACAGTCCTGTATTATTATCAGAAGAAGGAATTACTATGATTTGAGTGCCAATTTATTTTTTCTATTTTGTTTTCTAGTCTCCAATTATTTTCAATAACTTGGTGTAGAATTATTTATTATTCAATAACTGGAAATATTTACCTCTGTTGCAAAAAAACCCAACAAAACCCAACCAGATAATTTAATTTATATATATATATATATATATGTGAGGCTTTTTTATAAATGCTAACAGTCAATAATAATGTATTCATTTTTAGGAATGAGATTGGATAATTAAGCAACAAATATAAATTGGCATGAGTAAGAAAACATCAAATTTATAAGGCTTAATATTCGATCTTAATGTTACTTATTTTAGTAGGAAAACAAAATTTTAGAGTCATAAATAATTAACTAAACATTAACTATTATATTTATCATTCAGGGTATCTGGGTAAGATTCCTTTTCTAGTAAAAAGGATCCACTTCAGCAGTGGATCCCCACAAAGTCTTGCTTTCTTAGTAATATCCGTGGGTTTTATTCATAAATGCAACGACAAACTCCAAAACTTTATACTGCCAGAACCACAATTTAACTTAATTATGAGATTAGAGATGACAACAAAGCCTCAGAGGCTATAAAATCCGAATTTGTAGTAGCATATTATTCTCTATTATTATAAGTTTAACAAAATAAATGCAAATGCAACACTATAGACCAGGCAAGTCTGAAACAGTTTATAATTTTCATTCCTCATCTGAGATTGGCTTCTGGCTCAATATTTAAACTTTATTAAATCACTTCAAGTGTCTGAACATTGGTTCTCAAATATTTGAAAAAAATAAGTGTTTACTTATCTTTTCTGCTGGAACTCTTTAAAATCTTTTACAGGGATAAGAAGTTCAATATATGTTCTGCATATTATTCATGGACATAGATGGTATTGCATCCACCTACATGGCATCAATATTTGAACATGCTGTATAAAGCATTACAGTGCTTTTTTGTGATAATAGAGCACATTACATAGTCTCATATACATATTAGTAATACAAAGCCCAGAATGAGTAATGTTGGAAGTGACCACAGAGGATCATCTGGTCCAGCCTCCCTGCTCAAGACAAGTCATCTTAGAGCATATTGTACAGGATTGCATCTGGATGGTTCTTGAATATCTCCAGTAAGGGAGACTCCGCAATCTCTCTAGGCACCCTGTTCCAGTGCTTGGTCACCCGCACAGCAAAGTTCTTCCTTGTATTCAGGTGGAACTTTCTGTGCATCCATTTCTGCCCTTTGCCTCTTGTCCTATTGCCTGACACTGCAAGAGGAACTTGACTCCATCCTCTTGTCACCTTCACTTCAGATACTTAGAGACAGTGATGAGATTGCCTCTCAGTTATCTCTTCTCAAGCCCGAACATGCCCAGCTCCCTCAGCCTTTCTTCATAAGAGATGCTTCAGTCCCTCAGTCATCTCCATAGCCTTCCACTGGACCCGCTCCAGGAGGTCCATGTGTCTCTTGTACTGAGAAGCCCAGAACTGGAAACAGCACTCCAAGTGTGGCTTGCAGGGCTGAATAGAGGGGTAAGATCTTATAATACTGTATTTAAAGAACACTTGTATACTTTGTCCTGGTTTCAGCTCTGACATATTCAATTTTCTTCTCAGTAGCTGTTGCAGTGATATGTTTTAGATTAATTATGAGGATAATATTGATAACACACTAATTTTTAGATGTTACTGAGCAGTGCTTACACTAAGTCAAGGAATTTTCAATTTTCCACGCTCTGTCAGTGAGTAGGTGTACAAGAAACAGGGAGAGAGCATAGCCAGGACAGCTAACCTGAACAGGTCAAAGGGATATTTCATACCGTACAACATCATTCCCAGTATATAAACTGGGGGAGGTTGACCAGGATGTGCTGATTGCTGCTGGGGAATGGGCTGGGTACCTGTCAGGGGTGAGAAAGTGTACTGTGCATCATTTGTGGGTTTATTAAAATGTTATTATCTTAACACACTGGTTTTATTTTTTCCAAATCGCCTTCCTATCACACTGGAGGCAGAGAGACAGGGAGGAGATTCAATGAGATGCTGCTTGGTACTTCATTGCTAGCTGGAGTTAAATCATGACACATTTTTACCATGTTTAATATTCTAATTGATATTTTACTTCATTCTAGACCTGAGTGATGTTCTACCAATAACGATAAAAGTAGATTTCTTGTCACGCAGGAAATGTCTTTGTTCCTTTCCATCAGCAAAGTCAAAGTAACGATAGCTGCTTATGTTTCCTCACAACCCCCAGAACACTTAGCTAATTAAGCTAAATGGCAAAAGCTTGTACACTAACAGGAGTACTACCTCTAGGTCATATTCTATATTGCTCATCAGTACTTTCCACCTGTTTTCCACCCTGTAAAAGCACCCTGATGCTTTTTCATTCTTTCCTAATAATTTACCTTTATATATTCATACTCTATCCACTATGACAAGTAACACTGGTGGGTTTAAATTGTCACTGATCCTAGAGTTTGGTAAAGTACTTTGACCAAAACTAACTTGAGTATCTCCAAGGTAGAGCAGGTTACTTATGGTCAGTTAGTCATAATTTTTTAGGTGTGAGCAAGTGGGTAGAGCTTCTCAGAGGGAGAAGGTGGAATTGGAGAAGCTATTTCAAGACATCAGCATAACCTCAAGGCTATCCTGTGGTACTAATTAAAATTAATGAGGGCAAGTACATTGACTGAGCCATATTGGCATGATGTGGCTCACATTCATATGGCTAAA
The DNA here is from genome assembly GCF_025592945.1 of Manacus candei. Lineage (NCBI taxonomy): Eukaryota > Metazoa > Chordata > Aves > Passeriformes > Pipridae > Manacus > Manacus candei. Next base: position 29,517,559 of record NW_026138062.1, on the reverse strand, counting down.
ATGACACATCTGTATTGCTTACTGTGACTAGTTCCTTACCTGTGCTGTCATCCACCCTTCATCATTGCCTGAACCAGAGATTGTTGGCATGGTCTGGAATCATGAAAAGGGACAGATGGTTTATCACAGGTTATTTCTAGATGCCATGTCCTGATCCCTATTTATTTTATTGTATAGTCAAAGATCTAAATATCATCTTCTATTTCACTGTGTTTCTCAAGTATAGCTGCTGAAGGTCCTTATACCACAGAATCTCAGAATATGCTCATTTGACTGAGCTTAGCAGGCAATGATGATAAGCGGATTGAGGAAAAACATACCATTCTCACTGAGTTGACAGATGAACTGGAAGACTTTCCTACATAGAGGCAAAACTCGAAAACTTTTCAGGAATCAGATATAACTATAGTAGATGGGTCTGCAGAATCAGAATAAACAACCTACAGCACAACCTTTAGTGGAGGCTCTAGACTGTCTAGTCTATTTTTTTAAACCATCTTATACCACAATGTTGAAGTAGTGTCATAAATTGATTTAGAACAGAAGACCTGGATTTCCCTGACTGTTACCATAAAAGAACTGCAAAGGAAATGCCATTCACATGTTACAGTATCAGATAAACAGAATACAAAATAAAATTAATGAAAAATAATTCAAACAAATGAAAATAATTAATGCAATGTGATAAGGAATTTGATCCTAGACTTCAGGTTGAATCCAGGAAGAGGTAGCATATAATTCACTTCTGAGTCTGCTGGTTTCTGACACTATATCCTGGGAATTTTGATATTATAATGGGAGTCACAGAGTGAATGTCACTAATACTCAAAATTACATTTGAGTTGCAGGTTCTGTAAGTAACTAAGTAGCTGGGTGCGTAATGGTGTCTGAGGTGCTCATGTTCTGTAAATATGCCTCAAATTCATTGTTACCAATGTAATTATTTTAGAACTCATTTTGTTTAATTTACTTTTTCTAGTTAACACACTTGTTAGGAACTGATGCAATCAATTAGGAACTTATTGTCCAAAAGCTCACTGTACTCTCTGTAATTTAGAGAAACTCTTCTACAAAAGCTTGTGACAGAACTGAAATCCTCACAATTTAAAGTCACTGGAAGAACTTCTTCTGGTCTTTGAGGAGGAGCATCCATATATATTCAAAATATTGTATGAAGTCCACATTGAGAAGAATATTTTCTTGTTCAATAGTTTCTGTCTTTCCAGTTGCTTCTCTAGGAAATATGTCAGATGTTACGTACCTGTACTCATGAAACTATTACCTACAGTCATTTCATGATGACTGAGATTTTCAAAACCTGCTTTCGGTTATTAGACTTTGTAAACAATACCAGAGAATGAAATAGTTTTTGTCCAATTTTCACCTTGTTGTTCAACATTTTGTTTATGCTGACAGCAATGTGATACGTCTGTAAGATACAGAAGTGAAGCACAACTTGTCCGGGCCAGAAATTTCATTCAGCATATTTTGAAATCCACAGGCCCCTCACTCCAAGCAGCCATGGTCCAAGGTCCCAGTAAGACAGTTTTTTCTGTACCACAAAGGAAAAGTATCCAGGTCATGGATCACTGGGTCTTGTTTTTTGAGCCTAATTTTGCACACCTGTCAAGGTGGAATGTAGCTATACTCATTATTGGAAAGACACAGAGCAGTGCAGGGTTAAAGGTAACACATGAAGGTGCTGATAAGATGTCAGGCACAGATGTCCCTTAGTGAAAACAGTACAGTTGTTTAATGGGCTAGTAAAATTTTTCTCACTGCATAGTGGGATTCCAAGCATTAGCTCAGTTATGTAAGTGTAGTTGTTTAGGGAGAAATTGAGTGATTTCAGCTGAAGGTGATCTCAAAAGTTACGCAAGTATTCAGTCTTATTCTTGTCTGTTTTCCTTCACCATGATGTGGTTTGTTCTGGGATAAATGCTGTACTTTGAAACCTTAGTCAATATGTTAAACATAAATTGCGTATTTATCAGTGGCTTGCATTGGAATGGAGACAGCCATCTGAGTCTTCTTCTAATAAAGAGTACTTCTGTTAGCATATGGTCAAGAGACTATAAAAAGTGAAATTAAGGTTCCTAAGCATCTGACTTAGGTAAAAAATGTCACTGATGTTTAGTGGGCCAGATAAATGTACATCTGAAGTCAGAGAAATTAAGTATCTTTCATGGTGCTACCCTGAACAAGATGTATAATACAAATTTGCAATATTTGACCATTTACTTCCATGTTTATGAGCTGGAAATTTGAATTTGTACTGAGATCATCAACCTACAAGAGTAAACAAAGGAGAGTTCTGCTTGCAAAATCGTAAAGATATAATTGTTAAGATTTGAGGCTTTTCAATTGTTGAACTGCAATCATTGAACATTACTCAAATTAGGAAAATTTATTAAATTTCCACTCCTTTAAGTCTACTTTTTTATCCTTTTACTGATGTCTCTATCCCTAGTTTTACCCTAACCTCAACCTTGGATGGAATAATTTTTAAAAAATATATATTTTTTTAAAAATAGTGATTTATATGACTTTCCACATTATAAGAAGAACCATACAGTTCCAGAACAGAAATTATTTTAAGATCTTCAGAAAGCATGAACAGATGAACATTGTGGATTTCAATGAGTCCAATGTACAATAAAGCGAGACTAGAGGGAATAAAACCAAGTCTGTTGTTTCATCTATATGACTCAGACAATTTTCTTTTCCACTTCAGGCAACAGTTATGCTAAACATATCCTGAACCATGACCTACAGGAAGAGTGATCTCTCATTCTTTTTCTCAGAATTAGAAACCCTTGGTATCTTTCCAACATCGGTTGATGTCCACCTCATTGATCCTGCATCAGAAATATGTCAAAAAGGACATTGCAAAACTCAGAATTTACCCATCCCTCAGACTATCTTGTCTTTTTTTGTTTTGGTTTTTTTTTTTTTTTAATTCAGAAATTTATTACTTCCTTAAGAGGAAACCATTTTTTTAAAGCAATTATATTTGAGAGAACTGTCCAAGCTTCCCACACGTTTACATTAAAATTTCTTCCTTTCCACACCAAATCTCTCAAAGCACAATTGTATGTTCTGATGTTGCTGGTCTGTCACACTAGTTATCATTTTGGTTGCTTTACTAATCTCACCACCGTTCTCCCCCTCTTCCCTTATACTTTCCAACATATCAGGACCAAGCCTAGTTTTTTAAAACTTCAGACCTTCACTGACTGCACAGGAATTCATGTCTTTTTCTTCAGGTACCCTGTCATGTTTCAAAATATATCTTCTATACAGAAAGTTGTTTACATGAATGGCTGCCCACAAGCTTTCAGCTTGTTCCTGTTTGAATTCTTATGTTTTGGGTAAATACACTGTCTTTTCAGAACTTAAAATGGAAAGCGTGAATCTTCTGTTTCTGGTTTTGTGGGGTTTTTAAATTTCATTGTTCTTGCCAAAATGACTACTTTATACAACTGAAACGTAGGGGCCTGATCAATTGCTGGATTGCTAAATACTAATATTCAAGGTATTTGGTCTGGCATCTAGACACTGTTTCCAGGAGAACAAGGTCTTTCTCAACTCTTTGCCATACTGTCAACTCCATGAAGATAATTTGCTTATGCTAAAGGATTCCAATGGTATGAAACTTCTGAATTTGGGTAGATAAATCTGATAGAAAGGATTTGGCACGTTCTCACGAATGAAAACAATACTCAGTGTTCAACTACCTTAAAATACAGATATATACTATGCACATGTCATTAAAGCATGCAGAGTTTGGATTTCTTGCTTAATATTTGAAAACAGATTTGGATTTGGATTAAAAAAGAATGTTTCAACTTTTAATAAAGGCTTCTTCTAAAACCATGTGAAGTCAATTGCCAGAGTCCAAAATTACTTCTGCTTTGAATCGAGTCATAAATTGCATTGCCCATATATCTTGGACCATTTTATCCTACTGTCTGTCAACTCTTCAGTCTGTAAGAAAGTAATTTTTCACTGTTCTTAGTAATGTTAATTCCAATCAATATTATGTTATACATCATACATGCAAGCTTTTCCTGGAGAGATGCAAAGAAGTAACAAGTATTCATGACAGTTGACACTATCTCTGAAAGCCATGTTGATTACTAAGAGAGTCAAATACGGATTTATTAAATATAAAATTAAAAAAAAAAACAAACCTTGAAGTGAAATGCCATGTTTCATACAGACACTTAATACAAGCAGAAATTACTTTTACTTCATGGAAAATTAAGGATTTTTTTCTTCCTATTAGCATTTCAATTGAAAACATTTTCACTCATTTCCTTCTTAATGGAAGTATATAAATAGCAATAGCCTTTAAGTACTGCTTTTTTTTTTTTAAGCAAAAAAAAAATTTTTTTTGCATTAAGAACCTTAATAAAGTTTCGAAATAGTAGCTGTGCAAACAGTAAATCAATAAAATTGTTTGTTTTAGTTCAACAAATATATATTGATTTTCATACTGATTCATATTTATGCCCAGATCAGTTCTCAGTACTATTTACTGATGGTCATTTTGAGTAGAAAATTCATGCATAAAGTGTAACAGATTCAGATAACTTTTTTTTAGGCTAACAGTATCATATTTTCTGAAATTGTGTGGTTCTACCAAAAAAAACCCAAAAAACTCCTTCATGCAGGGATTTGGATATTAAGAGTTTATGTTTTGAAAAGAAATTTGAGTATTGCAAGAAAAGTAAACTACCAAAAGCCAGGAAGATCCTAGTGAAGGCTAAGTGGCATGAATAGATAACTGATCACAGTATAGCTAAAGCAATGCTTTTGTGCAAAAAACGGGAATAGTTCACTCGTGAGTGGAATCATTCTGCAGACTTCAGGACTGATAATGAATTATAGGTTGTTATCAAAGAGAGAATTAGTGGATATGCTTAATTCTTGTCGATTTTATTTGAATTTCACCAAGTAGCAGAGAAACAGCTTGCAGAATGGATTGTCAAAAGTAGTGTACCATGTATACCAATTTAACTCTCTTTATTTTCCTAAATTATTGGGTTTTTAAATATGCATAACTTCCCAATATACTCAACTATTGAGATGCCAAAGATAATTAAGATATTTATATTTTTTTGAAATGGTATATGAAGTGATATATGAAGGTGTCATTTTAGAGTGCATTTTTAGTTGTTTATTAAAATCCTTTCTCCTAAGGCAGAATGTTGAAGTTAGAAAACTGCTCTTCTATCTCCAGTCAATGACTTTCATTTTATCAATATTACATACATTTAGAATATATTTTAAAATGTGGTTCCTAACAATTTTTGCTTTAATGTATAAAATGCTGTGGTTGTGTTTTTAACCATGAAATCAGAAGTTATTGCAGTAGTTGCTATAAGCTTATTATGAAGGACTCCTTGTGTATCATGGCATTAAAAGTCAGAAAACCCCCAACTAGTAATATTCAAATGATGAAAGAAGTGTTTCTTACTCTTATATGTGAAGCAACAGAGAACTTAATGTAGATTCACAGAATTACATTATTTTAAGAGGATAGAAATAGACATTTGGCAGGGACATTGGAAAAATGCAGATATTTTGAATTTATGAACTGAATTCTTTTATGCAGAAGAAATTGCTGATCTATGTAGAGGTTCAACCTTCCTCAGCTTGTTTTTTGGTTTTGTTTTTTTTTCCTGTTTTGTTCTATTTTTTCATTTTGATTTTTTTTTTAATCTAAGACAAAATTTTCCAGAGTTTGACATAGTTTTGAGGGGTACCCTCTGCTTTTTTTTTCATTTCATGCTAAATATAGAAATGAAATAAACCTTGACCTGTAATCAACAAAACCAAGTAAAGGATTAATAGAATTGCAAATGTAAGGTTATGATTCTTTGAAATAAGTTAAACCAAATATTTTTCCACTCAATAATGGACTATGTTAACACTAGGCAAAAAGCCAAGACAGGAATAAGATGAAAATGCTCTCCCTATTAAAAGAGCATCTAAAACCAGTCTTAATGGTGATTATAATGTATTTGTAAGCATTTCTTCATCTTTCTTTAGAAAAAATAATATAAATATAGGTGCATCTACCTGACATCAGGGAAACGGAGGAAGAGATCTACTCATTCTGGCTACTTTGTGTAGCCAGAATGGCTACACAAAGATTTACACAAGGATTTACACATAATTGCTAATGAAAATCTAAGGTTAAGACACATTTTTAAAACTAACAAAATACTTTTTTATGAGGAAGAACTTCTTTACTGCATGAGTGACCATGCTCTAGAACAAATTTCCCAGAGTGGTTATGGAGTCTCCCTCACTGGAGATATTTGTTTTAGACACCAAATCAGTGTTTATTGGGTCAGAACCACCTTGTAGGGAGGGAGTGTGCGTGTGTGTGTGTGTGTGTGTGTGTGTGTAGGGGGAAGGGATGAGTCAAACCTCACAGAAGTAGGGTGGCATCATATCCCTCATGGCAGGCCCCTGGAGCCCACATGGGGAAGCCATGGAGTAGTTGTCAGTCACAAACTGCCCAGGACAATTATAACACACCACACCTCTTGGAGCCCCTAAGCCAGGCTCAGATTGGCAGGGACAGTGAGGACACTGCTCCTCACCCTGGCCTGGAACCCCTAGAGTGGCTGGTGGGTCAGACACCCCACCTGGAGGGATTTACCATAGGGACCAGAGCAGATAAAACCAAAGGCATGTGTTTACCTCGTGTCACAGCCCCGTCACTTGGACTTGTGAGAGCTGGTCTTCTACAGGGTTTCAGTGGTAGCTCTCTCTCCCTCTTTCTCTTCTCTTTTTGCTCCCTCTGCTTCTCTTTCTCTGCTCCTTTCTTGATGCTTAGGGTGACTTGGAGCTGGATGGATTGGATTTTGACTTAAGTGTTTTAGATTAATATGCGCTGGGTTGGTATTGTGGTGGAACATTTTGTCTAGCTTCTGTAGTGCCCTTTTTGAACCTTTACCATGTTCCCTTATTTTCTTCCCTACATTAATAAGGAAACCCCTTTGGAAAAAGTCCGTGGCTTATTCTCTTGATGCTATCTCGAGGTATTAAAGAATCCCATATCTATATTTTAAAGTAAAACTCCCAGCTGAGTCCATGAGCCTGCAGCTCCAGGGTTGGAGTCTTACAGATATTCAAGAACCATCTGGACCCCATCCTGTTCAATATGCTCTAGGATGACCCTACTCGAGCAGGGAGCTTGGACCAGATAACCCACTGTGATCCCTTTCCAACCTTACCCATTCTGTGATTCTATGATTTTTGTTAGGACACATCTATTACTCTTTAACAAATATAAATGTACCAGACTGAGCAGCTTCATTATAGACAACTTTGAATATATCTAAAGTAATGGAAGATTAATTCCACTTCGACTACTTTTAGTGGTAATTTCCGTAAGCATTTGTGATATGTGAAGGTTATGTAGACACTTGGAATGTAAAGTCATATGATTTGTTCGCCAAAGACATTTTGCTTAATGATAAAAAACAAATATAAGGTAGGGAAAGTAAAGAAAAACCAACAACTAACCAACCAATGAAACAAACAAAACTCCCAAAACAACCAAAACCCAAAGAACAGCTGCATACACAACTCCCAATGAGTAGAAGGCAATAGAGACAATGAAAAGGACCATGAACCTCATGCCACTGACTGTTGGGCTGTCAAAGAAACTCCTCAATCATAAGCCTTAAGAGGTTCATGCAGGACTTTGCAAATGGTAAGAAGGGGGAAAAAGACTGTCCTGGGTCTCATGGAAAACAGCAAATGTGAGTACACATTCAACTGGTCTGAAGTTGGCATGCTGTGACATGCCAGTGGCACAGAATCACGTGCTACCATCACACTTCTTATTCTAAATAATAAAAGTTGAAAAGCAAGTGAGCCTTTACAGGTGAGCAAATGCAGAAATTCAGTCAGGACTTCAATCTTCATTCTGGAAAGAATGGCTTTTTTCTATCATGTTTCAATTCTGCATAAAACTAAATATCTTTATCATAATTATCTGGTTTGACTTACTATGTGTTTTTTATGTTTTTCGAAACCTGTCTTCTTAACTCTGTATCTTCAATCACAATTCAGAAGATTTTTGCTTCTTTTGTTTCTTATCCCTTTGTGGGAGGGAAGAGAGAGAGGGAAGAATTGTTGACCCTTTCATATCTTAGCAAAAAATAGATCAAAACCTCAAAGGTTTTGAAATAAATACCTCCTTCTCAAATTAAGAATCATAGAACAAATTATTTTATAAAATCTTTAAGTATTTAAAATTTTCAGTGTATTTACATTCAACATTCATCAAAACATAGGCATGCGCACACACACACACACACACACACACACACACACACACACACACACACACAAATCCAGCTCCATGCAGGAACTTTAGGACCTTGCCTAATGGCAATCATCCTTTCTTCAATAGCAGGGAATGGAAAAGTAGGATGATGGTTTTACTTTGGCTTCTGTCTCCTTTCAACTACCCAACTGGAAGAGCTCCTCATTGTCCTTGAGAAACTTCTGGACTAATTCCAAGTTTCTATATGCATAAGAGGAGAGCAAGAGCTATAATTAGTGGTGCAATTATTGAATGAAATCAGAGATTTGCTGGATAGCTTATAACTAGGTGACAGAGAAGGAGCAGATATGATCCTTTTACAACATAATAAAGATCACAGGGACAAATTTTTGTCTTCTTTCTTCTCTGCACACTCTCTATCCTCCTCAAGAAGAGAGAATGTGTTAAGAGAGAACAAGTTCACAGGTATACTGCTTCCTTGACCAAAAGATCACATAGCAATGTCCACTGAAATTCACCCACAAAGCTTTCAGCTCCTTCTTGAGAAGAATCCATATGACATAGCACCTAGCTCTGGATCTCCACTAGGCTCTATGCAGTGCCTCTGTAGCTGTATAATATGATACTGTTTTCTACACTTTCCTCGCTTCACTGTTAGGCATAAAGGTGTCACAGCATGGCAACCCACCAAGGCTGTTCTTATTTTATTTTTTTTATCATGAATCTGAATGTATGCGCTGCTTGCATCTTGCTGTGACATAAGAGCATATAAGAGATAGAGGTATTCATTCGAGAAAGCTAAAAGTAGTGTTGTCTTATCACAATTGTCTTTGGAGGTGAAGCAAAGTATCCACGGAATAAAGCCTACACATTGTTTCAGAGAAAAGGAATGGACAAGCTGGTATAGGGACCAAGTGAACAAGTAACAGGAATTATAAGAGTGCAGCAGGGAGGTTGAGAGTGAAGTGTTACTTTTTAATTTAATTCTCTTTTGCTTAGTAGGATATATGTAGTTTGAGAAACTCATTATACTCTGTACTTGTCTGCACCTCCATACTTGTCTGCACCTCCATACTAGTCATACTAGTGCTCATAATAAAGTTTTAGAGCATTAAAATGCTTGGTGTTAATGTCATACTTTTTGAAGTATCATAATTGCAATGTCATTACTGCTCCTGTCTGGGCAAAATACTGTCACTGATATAAATAGTTCAGTCCTAATACTGGTTGGTGTAAATTGGTACAGATGTAAAGACTGGCAAAAACTTAGCTGCCAAAAAGAGCAGATGATTGTGTTCTCATTCTGTCTTTTTGTCAGTGGGAACATATATAGTTTTTCCCAATGCAGTTGAGAATTTCACTGAATGTAATTCAGAAGAATACTGAGATTTTTACCTCTCCCTTACATGTTTGGAATTGACCCATGCACTGCAAAGACTTTAGATGAATGCTGACAGAAAGGAAACTGGATCTCCTTAGGTCTCATAATTTGGCCAAAGGCTCAAAATATTAATTTTGACTGTTCATGATGAAAGGAACCAAAGCTGTTTAGTTTACCTAGCTTAAAATGAGATTAGTTTTAGCTATGGTACATAATGTGTATATATATCTTGAGCTCAGCCTTCTCTTTAAATTTTCATACCTGAACTATGTCTAAGTCCTGCTGATTCTTTCTGCTTAACAAACACACTCTGTAGACATCTATAATTTGATATATTACATCATAGTCTCATATTTGCCACCTATTTTTAAAATATTCTCAAAGAAACTTTTTGATTGGTTGTACTTGGACTGATTTGGTGTAAGCTGGGTTCCTAAAGACATCTTCAGGTCTTTTCTGGCTACAGGATTATGCCTATATAGGAAGGAATAATTTTAATTCCTGCAGCCATAAATTTAAGTCTAAATTTGAAAAAGTATTTTCTTAAAGGGGAAAAGTTAATTGTAAAGGAAATTATATGTTATAGAAAATTACTGTTGTATTTGCTTATCTTTTCTTTCCCTCATATATTCTGACTTGCTATTAATGCCCTGCAACTCTATTTTTTTTTTTATAATCTTTGTCTTTCTTTAAATTCAAACTCTTTGTGACAGAAAATATATCCTTGCAAATGCATTTATATCTGTGTCTGTTTACACAGAACATCTATAATGTATGGACCACATTGATTTATGTTCTTCTAAAGAAGCATGTTTTTTTTTAAGTTTTAGTCTTTGCTGCAAGCAAAGAAGGAAGGAAGGAAGGAAGGGAGGAAAGAAGGAAGGAAAGACATCTCTTCTCCCTCAGACCACAGGAATAAAAAAAATCCTTCACAGTTTTGTTTTGGTTGTTTTTTTTTTTTAATTTCCCTTCTTCCTCACTCTTTTTTTTCCTCTCCTATTTTCTATTCTCCTCTACTTTTCATATTATCAACTTTACCCTCATTTTACTTTATTTTGTGACTCCTTCTTACTCTCCTTTTCCCCCCAGTCTTAAGTCCTTGTTCTGCAAAGTGTGAAATGTGTGTACTTTCACCTAGTATCCTCACAAGAAACAGAAACACTAAGAAAAGAAAGACTAATCAAAGGGAAACAAACAAACAAACAAACAAACAAACACAACAGAAAAAGATGCACTAATATTAATGAAAACAGTAACCAGACAGGTAGAACTGATACGGCTTTCTTTGCTACTGACCTTCTTCATTCCTTTTCATTTGTGGAGTATTTAAAATAGTTTTTCTTAGTCAGTTGTTTCCCCAGGCACATCTGGAATCATCTCTGCAACATCTTTTCATTGTCTTTTCACTGAGTTCACTTTCAACACCCTGAACTCCTTGTAGTAGTTTACTTTACCTAGTTTACTTGTCTTTCTTTTATAAGTCAAGTTATTCACATTAAACTGGAGTTTGCAACTCCAGTGTGAGAGCATGGAGCAGGAGAAGGAAAGAAATGGGATTTCAGCAGGAAAGGTGCCTGTTCTTCAGCCTCTTTTCTCTCCACTGGCTCTGAGCTTGTTCTTAAGTAACTGGAAAGAGGCTGTGGTGTTTGCAGTGTTCTTGCTAGTGCTGTGAGCAGGAAATGGAAGGTGTGTGGTTCTAGATACCCTGCATTCCCCTGGTAAATCCATATGTATCTATTTATGTTGTTATCCTATCTTTAACGGAGTCTTTTGTGTGTGCATATAACATGAGTGCTAGCCACTTTATGCAATGCACTTTATTGTAGAGTACATAAATTAGATCTGTATGTGCTAGCCAGACTGTCAGAATCAGCCTAAAGTAAAGGGCATGGAGTTCTGCATGGGTAGATCTAGTCTGCTTCTCATCTTGGAATTATAGTCATATTCAAGTCTATTAAAGTTGGAGAATCATGGGTCACCAGACATGGGTCATATTGCAGATACATCAAAAAGCATATTTTCTTCTAAGACCAAGATGTGAAATCTCTAATACTAACAATCACACATCGCTGGTTTCCACTCACAAGTCAGTCCACGGACCCAAAGAATAGAAAACTGCAAAGATGTGGGTAATTTGTGGAGAGGTAAAAGGTGTCAAAAAAATTCCATACGATTGTTCTGTGGTGGCCATTACATATGGAGGTGACCATTTCATATAAAAACCCTTCAACTGCCCTACTACAGAATAACTTATGCTTGGAAGAATGAATTTTTATGTTTAAATTTATAGCCATTAACCTGTCACTGTAGTACAAGATGTGCCATCTATACCTCTTACAGCGCGGTAATCACAATTTAAATTAATGTGATAGTACATATTTTTTTTTAGTAATTGATATATAGATAACATATTATACTAATTTAAATATTATTAATATATTTTCTATTTTTTGTCTGTTAATTCCTCTTTTTTTTCTAGTTTCTGAAATTTATTTCTGTATTTTTTTCCCTGTAAGCCCAGGTTCTTTATTTCCCATGTAAGCCCAAATTCTTTTCTCTCAGCTTCTCCAGTTTTTTCTTTTCCTTTTTTTTTTAATTGTCTTTCTTTCTTCCACTCTCTTATCTTAATCAGGCATAACATATGAAGTTATAGATATGAAGCTAGGAAATAGATATCTGGCATATTTGCTCCTCACTGATGTGATTCCCCATATGATAGTACTGTTCTACATGGGAAGGAGAATTTAAAAAAAAAAAAAGTGGGTAGTACCAGAGAAAACCCAAAGACAGGTGGAAAAAGAAATATTGCAAACACAGGATTTTCTTACTTTATTTGTGTGATTTATCATTATCATATTTGCATGTGGAATGCTTTTAAAATTAATCTATCAGATGTTCTATTCTGTAACTGTTGGCCAACTAGCAAATTCCAGGAATTTGGAGAATCTCCATATTTGATTCAGTGTTTGCTTCCAAACAGTTATTTGGCATGTCTGTAATTACATATAGTTTTGATTTGAAGGACTGGGAATCATATGGACTGCTGATGCTCACTCATAAGCAGATAAAACAATGATAACAGTTTTAGATATAAGACTTGAATTTATTATTTTAGTTTTGATGTTGCTTTATATTTAATCTCACTTTCTGAGAAACAGTTAAAATTTGTCTAAATTTGGTCAGGCAGTAGCAGTCATCCTGTGATTTACATCAAAAAATCTCATTCTCTGTACATTTTCAAGGCTAGGATACGCATCCAAAGCACAATGACTCTATACTATGGAACAGGAGTGATCTCGGATCCACTTCATGATTCCTTGTGATCAAATCCTGATTCCAAGAGACATGAAGACTTGCATTGACACCATTTCTACCTTTCCAAAGGAAATCAAAGTTTATGAGAAGCTTCACTGCCCTTCTCTGGTACTCTGATGAAGACAACCAAAGGATAAGAAGTGAGGGGAGCTGCAGGAAGCAAAATTCCTGTGAAGGCAGGGCATGCCCAGAGTGCTCCTCTTGGAACCCAGCTGTCATGGCGCTCTATGCTGGGATTCCACCCACAGGGTAAATGCAATGGTTGTGGAAATGGATGACAGAAGTTGTTGGGTTTTGTTTGTTTGTTTGTTTGTTTGTTTGTTTTAATTTGGACTCTAAAAACACACTATATAGTATACATTTTGTTAAAAAGATTCAGGAGGAAAGAAACTATTCAGTGAATCAGTAAGGAAATATTTTAAAGAGTTGTATCTTTTGGTTTATTGATTTTCCACTGATTTAAACTAACAGGATTTATGATGGTTCTTTTGGGGTTTTTTTTGTTTCTGTCTGTTTGAGGGGTTTTATCTCTGTATATAAATATAGATGTCTTCAGTACTGTTTACAAGGTGGATATCGATATAAGTCAGTGAAAAGTCAGGAGAACTATTCAGTTACCTAAATGACTATGTGTCAAATGTCTTCTTAGACACCCTAGGGAACCTGAATTACACGTAAGGAAACAGAACCTTGTTCTTTTGTTCATGGGAGAGCAGGATAAAAAATAAAAAAAACCCAAATTCTCATTTGCATTGACATCTATAGTGTTTCTCCACTACCACTGAATTAAATTGAAAAACAAGTGAACCAAATACAATATTCAAGGTAAAAATATCACTGAAAAAATGAGTTTTCATGGAAAGTCAGAGTGAAGGCTAAAGTACTCATTGGGGAGATAGTCCACAAATTAATTCAAATGTAGTCAAATTGAAAAGAGCAGCATACACATTCTGAAATGTTATATTACTATCAAAGCACACTTTCTTATTCCTTCTGGACAGCCCAAGATATTTCTGCTACTTCTGCTACTTCTACTATTTTTGCTATTTCTACCTTCAGAATATGATGGTAAGCAGAAAGAAGGAATAAAGAAATAATTTCCATTGATATTCACTTTTTTGTTGTTTGCTGCCTAATACATTCCTCCATTCCAGCTGATTTATTGATAATAAATCTGGTTAGAATTAAAATAAAAAGCAAAAAATCACAAAATTCCTTAGTAAAGGACTGCTAAAAAATTATACATTTTTAACAGTATAAACATTTGAATAAACACAAACATTTTGTCTGCCTAAAATAGAAAGATGAAAGTGTGTAATTTGATATTGCTGCTTCTTTTCACATAGGTTTTGCATATCTATGAAATAACAAATATATCAATATTATGTAAAAATAATACAGTTTGTAAATGAAACAACCAATTACAAAATATAACACTTAAAGTCAAAATTTTCTATTAATTTAGAATCTATATTAAATTATTGCAGATTATAAATGATGCTGAAGCAGTCTGAAGAATAAATATCAGTCAAAATGATAATACAATATATCAGAAAGATGTCCCTTTAAACAAGTAGTTTTATTCTTCTAGTATATGTTGAAGATTTTTTGTAAAAGAATACAAGCAGCACGTAGTTTACAACTAACATTTCTCTTGATAGTGCATTCCAGTCGCCAGCCATCAAAACATTTGGGATTTCCTCAGATTGAGGATCCATGTGTCAGCTCTCATTGCTTGAAAATACTGAAATGAACCTGGCCCTAGAGTAATGACTAATACACTAAAGACTCAAGAACTACAAATTAATTAATTAAAAATATAATTTGAATTTGGGTTATGAGAATTAGGAGTAATGGATACAGAAGAAAATTTTAAAAAAATTCATACTAGTGTATTATATCTGTCCTCACAAACAGTTTTATTTTCATTCTTAGACAGGCACAGTGTTACTCTCAAGTAGGTCCCTTTTATTTGGGAGTTTTTAAAATATTTTTAAGACCTGAAAGCAGGACCATACTTCTTACGAGCTTGCAAGAATTACCTAATAACCACTTTAGTAAGTTAAGCATTAATATGATTGTTATTCTTGGTGCAATTATCAGCACATTTCAGCTGAATGGGCTAAGACACTGTTATTTAGTATGAATTCAGTTATCTCACTTCAGAATTCTTTCTTTCTGATTCCTTGCCTTCTTTAGTTTGGTACTTTTATGCTGCCTTGTTTACAGAATAAAATAATAGGAGTGGTTAGGGCTCATTAACTTGTATAAAAGAGGTCCTATGTCACAGTGCCTATTACAATATTACTACTGTGCTATGGATAGTAATCTTTTCTCTGTTAAAAAAATGTTCACAGAAGACCGAGATTTAACAGTATCATCTCAAGAGAGATGGAACCTTTTTTTTTTGAAGTTGAGTAATAAAAACATCTTTCCTGATCTCAACTCCACAAGCAAAATTGTTGCAGCAGACAAAATTCTTCTGCAATATAAGAAGAGAGGAGGTAATAGAATAACTGCAAATTTGGCTAACATTCTTTTTTTGTCGGTGGTGTAGAAGTGGCTTGACAGATTATGAAAATGATGAGGCGTGGGTAGAGTATGTTACAGGTGTTTAAGAGTAACCTGTCCTGAGTACAACTTAGAAGGGATATATTCTAAAGAAGCTCAGAAAGGTGACTGGCAGTTTTGGACAACTGAACTGGCACACTGGGTAACTCTAGTGCATTATGTCAGGTAGAAAAAAATAAGTGTATTATCCTGTCCTGATTCTAGCCAGGACAGGGGTAACTTTTGCAGTAGCTGGCAGGGCACATGGCTACGACTCCAAGGTTATTCTATACCACCTCACTTCATTTCTAGGGGCAGAGGAAAGGGACACTCTTCTGGGGAGAAGGGGTTCTTTCCAGTCACGATAACATGGTGCCGGTCCTGAGCCAGAGGGAGTGGTAAGGGATTGTGGTTTCTGGCTTTGGTCATGTCAGGTTAGGCTCAGTGAGCATTTTGCATTTGAACCATTCTCTCTTTTGTACACTTTTGTTATTAACAGTGTTGCTGTTACTGTTCACTTTCTTATCTCACTGCTGTTTCCAGTAAATTGTTCTTACTTCAGCCTGTGCTCTTTGCCTTTTGTGCCTCCAGTTCTCCTCTCCATCCTGCCACAGGGGGAGGGGCAGTGATCATGCA
This sequence comes from Manacus candei, assembly GCF_025592945.1. Lineage (NCBI taxonomy): Eukaryota > Metazoa > Chordata > Aves > Passeriformes > Pipridae > Manacus > Manacus candei. The sequence goes on along the minus strand of NW_026138062.1, from coordinate 29,501,363 downwards.
GCCGTGTGGTTTGGAGAGTGTCAGTGGGAGAACTAAACTGGGGAGTAGCATTCCTAAACCATGACATGTCTCTACTGAAGATTTAAAACTAGGCCAGGCTGACTGTCAGAAATCAGCCAAACCAAAAGCAGCTTTTAGTACAAAAAATTAGACATTTGAACAGTCATGCACAAATGCATTCAATTTTACAGAAAAAAAAAAAGAAAAAAGCTAATACTTCTAGAAAAGAAAGTAACTGTTCCACAATAGAGTCCATACACATTGCAATTCAGGGAGAGTTTTATGACTGAATTCAGTTGAACTACATATATAGGCATATAGATATATACTATATCTACCATAAAAATAAGAAATCTGTGGATTCACACAGAAATTTTATTGACATACAGTAAAAGCTCATCAAGTCAAATAGTTTCTGGGTGGAAACTTTGCAGGTTGGAAAGCCAGAATATTCCAGCGAAACAAAGTGAATTTTTCACTCAGCTCAGTTTAGTAGAGATTATAGGTAGGAATATTATGGTCTTTGACAGAAAGTAAACCTTTCGTGTTTAACAATCTAGCTCCAATGCTTGCTAATATCATCATCTTTTGTATGATTCTAAATGGGTCTTAAACCATAGTGCAGTAGAATGATAATGTTCAAGCAGAGGTGAGTGTGAGAAGAGAGCTGAATGCATAAATTTGTAAGGAGAGACATGAAGTCTGAAGTTGGACATAGTGAGTTGATCAAAGCAAAGAAAAAAATGTGGACTACATCTGTCATAATGTGGGCATATGCGATTTAGATGTCTGCATTGACCGAAAAACTGTGATTCCCATTTATAATCCTGATGCTCTAGGTACTTCTCAGACATCGATATTTATTATCCAAAGTCAAGTGAATCCCACAAAAAAAACAAAAACCAAAATAACTCAAAAAAACCCACAAAAAAACTCCTGAACCAATAAACAAGCAAAAACCACAAAAAACCCCCACTTTTAGAAAAGCATTTCTTGATACTGTTTTACTTAAGATTTCATCTACAGAGTATGTTTCTTCTATTGTGGATAGTGCATTCCAGTCTCTGTTCATTTTGACCCTATTTCTGTTGAACATTTCTGTTCACATTGCAAAAGCATAATTATTGCTATTATCACCCAACTGACACTGCCATAAGTTGTAGGCCAAAAGATATGACCTATAGTTTGTCAGGAAAAGGTAATGGAAAGAGGAATACAATAGCAGGGATATGCCAAAAGCCAAAAATAAACTGGAAGGTGACTTACAAGGTTTTTAGTCTATTTTAAAAACTAGTTAACCCTAAAATTACATTGAAACCCACAAGTAACTAAGTTTGAATTTATGTATATATATTTTTATATATACATAATCTCAAATTACTCATATGCACATTTTAAATACATAAAAATTTCAGTAAAAATTCTCTTCATTAAAGGTCCATATGGCATCAGACTTAAAATCCTTGCTGCATTAATATTATATGTAGATAATATATTTACTGATGTATCATAATGTCCTGGTTGCAGAGAGGAGTTTCTGGTTGCTATTTCACTGGAATTAACTATCATTCCTGATGTTAAAATACACCTCTCTCTTGTATCATCCCTATTTATCCAGGTAATTTTTTTCCCTGTAGGCATGTCACTTTTAAAGATTTCTGTTTCTTCTGTTTACTGTTATCAGGGTGATCTTATGAACATATCTACTTTTTTTTTTTTTATTCTTTGTATAAAAATGGAAAACAAAAGAAAACTTTTCATCAAGCATCAGCTATCCTTCTATTCATGTCTTTGTTTATTTCTGTCAAGGCTGCAATATATTCTATTCTCAGCTGTATGAAGTGAGAGAGAAAATAAAAGATTAAATTCTGATATAATTGAAACCTATTCAGAGCAGACATCCCTTGTCTTGCATAAGAAAGGAAGCTAAGTGAATACAAATTATTATTTTCAGGTATATGAAAGTGGAAAGTGCAAACTTGTCACGTAGGATGTTTGCATTGTTGAATATCCTTCCTAGTAACTCAGCTAAGGTGAAGAATGAGGTGGTTTAATTAGCAACAACAGCTAAGCATATTTGGGTTAATCAGGTCTCAAGGATATTGCGAAGAACTTCAAAAGGACTTTGGTGAATAGGCAGCATAATTCTGGATGAAATAATTTTCATTGAAGGCAAAGTGGTGAATGTTGGAGGGAATATTATGACCTACTTGTGTATGTCTGAGTTCTAAAAAATGAGAAAAAACAAGGCACCAACAATACATTTTTAGCAAGAACATTCCCTTGGGATATGCACCTGGACTGGAATAAGAAGAGATATGGTAGATGACACAAGCTAGAAGGCCCAAGATACTCGGAAGAACTCCAGTGGGGCAGTTCTGAGGGTGGTACCGGGGAAAAAGGGGTCTTAGGATTGGATGTCCCCATTAGATATGATAATTGGTAAAGCATATAAAAGTGTAAGAATTCTGTTTGTGAACACACGTGCTGTTGTACTCCGTGAGCCAGAAGGCCTTCATTGAAAGAACTGCTCTATATCTTATCTATACTAATGGCCTAGTGAGTTTTTTCTCCTGAATTTAGGCAACAAAGTCGTGGTTAAAAGCATTATGGTTAATAATATTCTATGAAAACAATTAAATAATTTTTCTAAACATTAACAACATGTAGGGCAAAGGAGCTGGTGAAGGGTCTGGGGTGGAGGTCTTAAGAGGAGCAGCTGAGGGAGCTGGGGTTGTTTAGCCTGAAGAAAAGGAGGCTGACAGGAGACCTTATTGCTCTTTATAGCTACCAGCTTGAGGATGTAGCAAAGTGGGGGTCAGTCTCTTCTCACAAAGAAGTACTCAAGTAGTTCAAGCGAAGGTTTAGGTTATATATTGGGAAAAATTTCTCAGTGGAAACGATTTTCAAGCATTGGAACCGTCTGCCCAGGGAAGTGACTGAATCCCCATCACTTGAAGTATTTCAGTGACATATAGATGTGGCACATAGGGACATGGTTTAGTGGATCCTTAGATCTGTGAGGGGTAGCCCTCAAAAGTTCATTTCAAGATTCAAGCATACCCAAGCTCTGTGCTGCAGGGTGAGCGTTCCAAACTCTGGGAGATCAGAAAATCCTTAAACATATCTCACATCTTGTCAGTTTTATAACTCTTCACCAACCAATTGTTCTCCAAGGACAGTATAAGTGGTATACCAGTATATAGAGACAGAGATATGTGTATGTATACATATACTATGTATACATACTATATATACATACATAAAAATATAGAATATATATTAAAGACAGCCTGAACTTTATTACACAATGACAGATTAGTTCTAAAAGCCTTTCCAATATATAGCCACATTAGCTCTGAGCAGTTGATATCTGACTGGAAAGTAACTCCCATATTTAAGGTAAATATGTGTAGCCCAAATGGGACTATTCTGCCACAGTGAGTCTCCAGTCAGAAAAGATAAATGAATCACAGACACAAGCTAATTTGTCAAATATGCAGTTAAATTTTCTCTTTTAGATTTGCAAATATTGAAGATTACTTCTGTAAATAGAAACAAGGCTTTATTATTCAATTAAATTTATAAAATAATTTATTTTTCTTCTTTTAGTATGTTTAGCAAAGCATTTCTATCCAAGCAAAGTCTCTTTTTTTGAAGAGTGTTTCACTGCTATGTTAAATATTATATAGTTGACACAATTATAAGTTCTCAAAAGAGAAAACGTATTTTGCTGGGCGTAGTGGTCATTGCTTTGGATCTAATCACAGGTGGTGATGTGGTAGTTTAAGAGTTAGAGGGAAAAGTGCAGATCAGAGTAGACTATAAAAGGGAAATTTTTTTCAAAATAAAAGAAAAACAGCAACAGAGGGTTTTTTATTTTTTAGGGATATGTAGGATAAGGAAATGCATATAAATACCTCACTAATGTTCTTATCTCACACATTTATTCAGTCTCATATCATGATACAAAAGAAAATTATGAAATTTTATTATCCAAAATCTTTTATTATGAAAATCTAAAATAAACAAATAAAATGCCCCTGCAATTTAACTTAACAGCGGACTTTTATTTTTTTGAGAAAGGTCAAAACTCACATGGTAGGAAAAAACTGTTGTAAAATGAGTCAAAGGATTTCAAAACTATATAGAATTTTGAAAATGCAGTGTCTACCAGATCTGAGGGAAGCTGAACAACTATAAGCTTTCCATTTAATCCTGTAAAATCGGGAAGACTAGGCCCCTGGGCTTTTAGAGCCCCAAAGACTGGCTACATATACCTGCCTAGAAATTATTTCTGAACAGCATAGGCACATCAGTATGATAACCTTTCAATAAACTGATCAGCTTGTATTTTGAAAGTGACATTCACTGGAGATCTAAAGCAAGTAATAAACAAATTGATTAATAGTAGGCTCAGAGCTAGCAAATTATACCATTGGTTCTGTTTCAAAGATGACTCTGAACTGGCTCAAATAATTTGTTCTGTATGTTTATAGCACTTTCTATGTTTGCCCGATAGTATGATGCAGACCCTGACTCTTTCACAATGTCTGTCAAATTTCTCAGTGTCATTTTTCATCTTTGTAAGATGAGGAAACAGAGGAAAAAAGAGTGAGAAGACCATCTGAAATTAGTATTGATGTGAATCCTTGAAAAGGCTTGCCATAAGATTTTAAATATGAATGATTCTGCTCGCTTTCCATCAGCAACTAATTTATTTGTCGTGGATATTTAAGAGATCATCTTAGCAAGGAGTCAGTCTCAGATTGCTAAAATAGATTAGTTTATTTTGTTTAAAAAATGATCAGACAAGCCAGAACAACTTGTTTTCTTGCTGAACATGAGTCTTAGAAGAACTTTTCATGTAGTAATATACTTTGTCACTTAATACATCAAATGTTGCTTTTGCTAATACTCAAAAAGTTCCTATTTCTGTAGACAGTCCAGATGGTAAACTTATTTTCTCTAGGACTTGGAAAAAGAAAATTCAAAAAAATAGGATGAACAAAATCTGAGTAAATTAATTTAAAATTTATAATGGGCTATTTGCAGGTTGGTTTTCTCTGATACTTGCTCAAATGTCTACTACAAAAGAAGATAAAATAGGATATGATTTTAAAATTTGCATTCTAAGTGTACTAATAAGTGGTAGCTAACAGAACTCTGAGGTCAACTCTTTATGCAGAAGAGGCATATGGCATATTCCCTCTTAAGATCTATTACTTTTCCTTGTTTACCAAGTACATCAAAAGTACTACATGCGTACTACCATACCTACCTGCTTTTGGGGGGTCAAGACTGATGCTCTTTTATAGTTTTTCTTCAGCGGTAACTACTTTTTTAGTTCTTGTATTGCAAGATAGCTAAACATCTGACAGGAAACAGAGGCTCTCTAGCACTTTGCTGATGGTATCATGCTATTTCCTCTAATGAAATTTCAAATTAATGACTGATTGCATTTTTACTTTATGGTGCATCAGGATAGCTGTTGGTAGGCTTGGTAGACAGCCATAGCCCATGTTTCTATTATGAGCACTTATTAGTATTTCATGTTACCACATGCAAGTAGTGGACCTTACTATCACAATAGTGACAACAATAAAATGTCTTAAATGTAACTGTATTTCGTGTACTAAACTTTATTATGGTAGCACTTATTTTCTGAATAAATACACTTTTCAGCATGGAGGTGTTTCATTTCACCATTCATCATGATCCTTTTAATAATATCTCCTGTTGACCTGATCATCTGGACTGCCTACTGCAAACCCTTTACTATCTTGCAGCCCATTAATTTTACAAATTTTAATTGTATCTGGTTTTCATAGCTTTAATTTTCCTGATATCCTGGAGATGTCTTATCGAAAAGTGGGAAATTATTTAAATTAGTGCTGCAATTGATGCGTTCGGTAGGACTGTGGCAATGGGAAGGGAGGGAGACCGGGGAAAAAAAAAAAAGAATTAAGAAATTATTGTCTGATTCTAAATGCAAGTTTAAGGTTAAATGGTGACATTATCCACAGTCTTCAGAAAGAGATAGCCAGTAATCAGTGTTAGTCTCCATGACACTATGTTGCAAACATTTCTTTTCAGATGCAGTTCCTCTGGGAAATTTCTCTTCTGATAAATTGTGGATGAAGCAATTTAGTATACTTATAGCACAGGTTTAGTTCAACTAAGCCAGGAAAAAATTATCAAAGCTTGATTCCTCTACTTGTCTCTTGTTCCCAGTCTGAGGTTCATCACAGTTTTTCACTTTAAACTGTTGCAGTCCAAGTCATCATCCCTTCTGGGGGCAATTGAACAAACCTAAAATAAGACAATGTACTAATATTCTTTGCAACAGCTTTCAAACTGAGAGGAACAATATATTAAATTTCTTGAGGAAAGGAAGTGAGCACTGTTAAAATAAGGTTAAATGTATGTGTTTTGGGCATTAATCTCTTAAAAGCCAGTTTGGCTTACATCCAGTTGGTTTTGTACCATTTTGTACAGGTGACATACTTAGTTCTCTCACATCACAGAGGTAAATCAAAGCCAAAACAGTACTTACAGAAGACTTTTGATTTTGCCTTGTCATGTTCTTTTATTTCTTTGTCATTGCAAAACTTTGTCCTAATCTTTCATGAGAGCCTGTAACCTCCCAGTTCCTTTTTTGACACCATAGCTGTTTTTCTGCCAACGAAGTTTAATATTCATAGCTACTGGAGCTTCAAAGTCGTCAGTTGACAAGCTGGTGTTTGAGATATATATGTGAACTGCAAGGAGGGAAAAAAGCTCTTAGTTCAAAGGAAACAGAAAATAAATGTTCTGTTAATCGAGAATGATTTAAAAAGCAACCTCTGCATATTTAAAATAATAGAATCATCCTGTTATAGTGGCAACCATGTCAATCCAAAGTGCTTTGATTTGTTTTCATTAAACAAATGCACTTTGTCTCATTGATTAAGTACTATAAAATATTAAAAAAACCCCAAACAAAATAGTTTTGCATCTTTTATTTGAAATTAAAGACAGTTTTTAATAGACTATTTAGAAATGTCATAAAGATTCAGGTGAAAAATTCCACTTATACTGATGCATACTGACATTTTAAGTCATGAAAAGGTATTGAAATGGCAGAATTAACTTTTAAAAAGTGCACAAACATTCTCTAAAAATGATGGTGGTTGTTTGCTTGTATAAAACATAACAATCTTGTTTTGCTGAGCAAGCTGGCAATACCCCATAATATGGTATGAAAGACTGAAAGTTCACTGAACAATCATACCCTCCCATTTCACATCCACTGTCCCCCTTGCACACCTCTTGCAATCACATTGTTGGTCTTCACCACATGGGCAGCAGTTCTCTGTTAGAGGATAGTAGGTAAGGTTAAGTCACATTCTCTTTCTACGAGCAGGGATTTTTGAGACATAAAATTCCTTAAAACAGAATACACAGTCATTTGTTCTTCCTGACAGTAGTGTAGAACACAGATCATTTGATCTCTTCTTCCTCATGAAAGAAAGGAAGAGAACTGCTAAGTAACTACAAAATGGTCAGTTATTTGATTAACAGTATTCAAATAATAAGATCGTTTGAAGGATCTGTTCAAACCTCAAATTTCCTTACGTCTTCCCCCTTCTGCTGAACTTCAGAAAATGCTTCAGTATTTTGGTCAGGACTATTTTTTACCTTTTTTTTACTTTTTTTTTTTTAGGCAGGATTGAGTTGGTTGAAGCTTTTGTGTCTCCTATGAAGTGAGTAAGCATCCTAATAAAAAGGAAAAAAGGACCATTATTCCTTCTCTGGAAGATTGCAAATCATGTAAAGTTGCTAGGTTGTTTTCAATCAAAATTTATCAAAATCAACAATAGATATTTTGTGACAATAAAACTTTCTTGGACAAATATGTCACTAAAAGAATTAAAAAAGCCAAATAACTTAATGAATAACTTTCCAAATGGCTGCATTTGTAGGAAAGGGAGATTGACAATCTGAAATGATGATAACATAATTTATAAACAAAACTAGATAAGTTAATATCATAAGGTCACTGATTAGATTTTTCAGACCATATTATGTACAGATTAAGGAAGGATACCACACAGAAGTCCAGCTGATATAGATCCTTTGATATTTCAAATTTCTACTAAGGAAACTAGTGTTGTTATTATATTGCCATTAAGATTAATGTATTTCCTTTAAATTATTTTAATCTTCTTTTTTCTAGCTCTTTCAGTGTTCGTAGGATGTGCCCTGGGTTAAGTTTATTGTGTTTGTTTGTTTGCTTACTTGCTTGTTTGTTTATTTCTTCATATTAAATGCACTAGAATTCTGGAAACTCGAAGAAAGCCCCAGAAAATGAACAAAACTGGAAAAACTGTTATTTTGGGGTCATGCACTTCCCCTATTACACTTTTCTCATTCTGTGACAGATAAAACAAATTTGCGTCTTTCTTTACCATTGCTGAATGAGAGAAATAGGTTAATAGTTTAAAAACATCAGTGTCACAAAAATATTTTTGACAACTGCATGGCTACCTATGGTTTAACTAATGATATTAAGGGACTTTATTCATGCTTTCATTTAAATTGTTCTTTATTTCAGTAATCATTATAAACACTAAGGGAATAAATAAAAACAGAGTATAAATAGTGATCTTAGTAATTTATATTTCATGGTAACATTCCAGTTAGATAAATGTATAGGCAAACTCCACAGTACACACCTATCTGAAGTATATCAGTAGTTAGATACACATACGGAACCATTAACACAGATTTCTTTCCCATGGAAAATTTCAGCAGTTCCAGAATTACATCTGGAGAGAGCAGCCACTCAGCTTAACATCAAGGACTCAGTTTGTCTCAGAGATATATTTTCCTCTTTTTTAGATTGGATCAAAACCTCACTTGAGGACCATCAACAGTCAGTTCTTCTAGGGTATGATCATTTCAGCATTTTTCTCTTTTTCCCTGTAAGGATATTTCTCATCACCCATGATTTTCCCTTTTACTCCTGTTGGGCATCCTTGACTTTTTTTCCCTTTTAGCTCATGTATCCCATAGACATCTGAACACCAGAAGTTCTTTTGCTATAATCTCTTTATCCAATAATTTTTTTCTGCAGTCCCTTTCTTTTCTGCTTTGTCTCTCACAATATCTGCTATTGACTCCAGGGACATGACTGTCAAGTCCTGTAATAAGTTCAAAACATAGCTTCAAAGAATACTTCTGTTAATTCCTTTCATCTCACTTTTACGTGAAATGAGTCTCTTCCTCTTCACTGGCATGTATTCAAGAGGCTTGTCCAGACCTCCAATACTGTTCAAGATACTACTTGTCCTAGCTTTCCAAGCTCTCATCTTGTACCACATCACTACTGTGCCGAGGATGATGTTTCATCAATGATGCCTAAAATGTTGCTAAAGAAAAAAAAAACACCTCTGGAGCAGTTAATTGAGGGTGAGATAAGAAAAGGGTTTAATTTGTGCCTACGCACAGATGTTACAGGACGCACGTGCCAGCTGTGCCTGAGATCCCAAGTGGACTATCTGTCCCCATTGGACTATCTGTCCAATCCCAAGTGTTTCCACCCCATAGCCTTTGCTCTGGTCTACCCTGGGCCCAGCCCCTGGGAATTGGGTCTGGGGACTTTTTGGGATCACTTCTTCATCACCATCACCATCTTCAGAGCACAAAGGGTACATGGTCACCCAGTTCTTTACTGTTTTCTTGTGGTTCGGCCCAGGATTAGATGTCCTCGAGCAGAAGAGGCCTGCCTTGACAAAAGACAACATTTTCTACTGAATTCAGGGGTAGAATTGATATGGGGAGCATGGAATGGGGTAAGAGGGTTGAGGAATGTGTAAACTACTTGTGCTAAAGGGTGAGGAATATAATATAGCTACTTCTAAAATCTACTATAATTACATATAAAGTTTAAAAAATTAGCAAAATCAAAAAACTAAAAGGGTCTTAAGGCATCATCAATCTCATTATATCTATCTCACAGAAGTTGCTGTGTTTCTTGCCATATTGTGTGTCATTTGCCCCAGTTCATTCAGACAAGAATTACCTTCGTTCAGAGTCCTTTCATTGCTGTGAACCTAAAAGAAATCAGTTGATGGAAATTATTAGCTTGTAACAGGAAAAGAGGAAATAATAACATAGGTAAACAAAAATATGTGCTAAATAATAGACCAATAATTAACTGGCATACTCATAGGTTATTATTAGCACTGGTGTTCTGTATGTGATCTTGGGAATGGAAAGTTGCACTGGAAATCAGAAAACATAATTTGTGGCTGTGACAAGATATGTTCCATAAGGTGCAATTTTAATCTAAAGTAAGTATATAATGTTGAGTGGGATCATAGTATAACTAGCTTTCAGCATTTAGAGGTAATTACTTGGGAAGATTTTAGACGATATCTTACCTTACATATAATGCACATCAAGTACCACATAGAGTTTTCATGTGAGAATCAAACACAAATATGTATTAATGAGGCTGGTGAAGGGACTGGAGCACAAGTCCTTTGAGGAGAGGCTGAGGGAGCTGAGGTTGTTTAGCCTGGTGAAGAGGAGACTCAGGGGAGACCTCATCACTCTCTGCAACTACCTGAAAGGAGGTTGTGTCGGTCTCTTCTCCCAGGCAACCAGCAGTAGGACAAGAGGGCGTGGTCTTAAACTCTGCCAGGGGATGTTTAGGTTGGATATTAGGAAGAAATTTTTTACAGACAGAGTAATTGGACACCGGAATGGGCTGCCGGGGAGGTGGTGGATTCACTGTCCCTGGAGGTTTTTAAGATGAGACTGGATGTGGTACTTAGTGCCGTGGTCTAGTGACCACGGCGGTATTTATCAAGTGTTGGACTTGATGATCTAGTAGGTCTTTTCCAACCCGGCTGATTCTATGATTCTGTGATTAAGATTAATCAAAATCTACTAGGGGAAGAAAGCAAGGGCACATTTAGCATAAGCAGACTTTCAAAAATAGGGGACATGAAAAATAAACTTTATAGATGATCATAGAAATTGGGACAGTTCTCAAATTAGAATAAACTAAAAATCTGATGTTAAGTATGAAAAGTATAGTAAAAAGTAAGGAAAAGAAATAGAAAGTTTCAATGCTGTAGATTAAAAAAAAGAGAGAGAGGGAGAAAAATAACTGCAACAACCGAACCTGGCAAAATCTATAATCGAAAATAATTATTGACGATTATACTACCGAGCATTGTTCACAATAAAAAGATAGAACTTTGAGCAGTAAGAAACTATTTTATCTCATTTCTGTCATTGGAATCTGTTAGAATTATTTGAAAGAAGTGAAAAAACTCAGGAAAAAAAATTCAGGATATATTCACCACTGTGGCCTTCAAATTAGTTGACTAGACTATGCAGTTCAAGAAAAACAAAGTTTTTCTTTTTTCAGTGAGTGAAATATCTAACCTAACCCTTCGTCAATGTTTGTCCTTGTGTAAAGAGTTGCTGACAGACAACAGATGTATTTAATTTTATATACAACAAAGAGAACGAATTTTTGTTGGTAAACAAGATAATATAGATATAATTTTCAAAATAAGAGTAGAAATAGTATGCATAAATACACTATTCCTGCAAAACAAGAGCTTGTTAGAGAGAAGTATTAGAGTGTGGTAAAAACTGTGATTCTCAGACTTTGTTAAGAGAGCTAAGTTTGACATTCTTGCTGGGAAGTTGATACATGTCCTGTTGAAAAATCATCCATAAAATATTGAAAGTGGTAATTGCATCTTGCATAGAAGCTTTATGTAGCACATTTTTCCATGTTCATATTCCAGCTAAACAGAGGTAGCCTCTGCAGTGGCTGGGTCCTTTTACCCACTTGGAGATTTTATACTGTGATCCACTCAATGGCCATTGTTTCAATGGTCCAGAATACTTAAAAGTCACTCTAGGTAACAGTAAACCCTGAAAGATGGGGAAAACAACATCAGCAAAAGCCCCAACACCTACATAAGTTAGGTACCAGCAGCTCCCTGCTTACAGAATATATAGAGATAAAAGATTACAAGCTTTTTTCCAAACCAGTAATAAAACATTGTCCTACAAGTTTCTTTAATTTAAATAGATATTTCTTGTTTTAAATAAAAATACTATGCTTGAATTGACTGTTTGTATGCTGTTTAGAATATGAAGTCAAATGGTACAAAATGGATACATGTTATTAGAATATTAGCTTCACTGCTCTTTAAGACAGTTTAAAATTGCATAGCTTGAAACACTATTTTTTTATATTTTAATGACAGATGTTATTATATAAAAACCATGAAGACAGTCATTAATACCAATTGCTCTTCTTTGACAGATGGAGTTAAAAGTTTTATTTAAAAATACTGGACTTGGGCTTAAGTTTTGCAATAACAAAGAATGTGATTAGGGTTAGTCTAAAAATGTTATTATCTGTAATAGCGTGTGTCAACTGTTAAATTACATTATGTTGCATCATCTGTAATCAGCTACATTAGATGTTTTTTTCTCTCTCATTACCTACCTACATAAAGTATTCAACACAAAAATAGCTGAATTCAATCATGTTTTAAACTATAATGCAATAATAGTGACTATACTTTTAAAGTCACAACTTTTCTGGCGAAACCTTGTTACTAATTAATCACTGATCAAAATTTTATTGTAGTGACTATTTTTTTTTAGTTTTATGTTAGTGACTGTCTAACATTGGTAACTAATCCAGGCCCAGTTATGGACTTAGATCCCATTGTATTAAAATCTGCATGCAAACAGAAGAAAAACTGTATATTTCAGAAAACTTAAAATTTAAGAGTATTATTAAACTTAGTTACCTCTATCTCTCTAAAGCTAGACTCCTAGGTTAAGCTTTGCTGTGTATGCCAAGCTTAGCTCCCTTTGTCAGCTCTGGAATATGATGCAACATTACTGACTTAGATATCTTTCTCAACTAGAAAGGAAGCAGACTTGCTTAGAATAGGTGTGTATTGGGTTTGTGTTGCCAGGTTTTGGTAGCAGGGGCTGGGCTACAGGAGTGGCTTCTGTGAGAAGTTGCAGAAGCTTCCCCCATGTCCTGCAGAGCCAATGCCAGCTGGCTCCAGGACAGACCTGCCACTGGCCAAGGCTGAGCCAATCAGGAATGATAGTAATGCCTCCATGATAACATATTTAAGAAGGAAAAAAAAGTTATTGCACAGATGTAACTGCAGCCAGAGAAAAGCAGAGTGAGAACATGTGAACAACTGCAGACACCAAGACCAGTGGAAAAAAAGGGGCAGGAAGAGTTCCAGGTGCCAGAGCTGAGGCCCCTGCAGCCCATGGTGCAGACCATGGTGGAGCAGCTGTGTCCCTGCAGCCTATAGAGGACCAAGGGGATGCAGAGATCCACCTGCAGCTCATGGAGGAGTCCACACCAGAGCAGATGGATGCCTGAAGGAGCCTGTGACCCTCTGGAGGCCCGTGTTGGAGCAGGGTTGTGGAATGGACCTGCTGACCCATGGAGAGGGGAGCCCACACTGGATCAGGTTTTCCTGGTAGGACTTTTGACCCTGTGGGGGACCCACACTGGAGCAACCTGTGCCTGAAGGACTGCACCTGTGGAAAAGTGGCCCATGTTGCAGCGCTTTTTGAAGAACTATTGCCTGTGAGATGTACTCAGGTTGGAGAAGTTCTCGGAGGGCTGTCTCCTGTGGGAGGCACCTCACAGGGAGCAGGGGAAGGACTCCTCTCCCTGAGCAGCAGCAGAGACAATCTGTGATGGACTGACCAGAACCCCCATTCCCTGTCTCCCTGTGCCATTGGAGGGGAGGAGGTAAAACTTGGTACAGAGGATGGGGTGGAGAAAGGTGTTTTTAAGATTTATTTTATTTCTCATTATCCTGCTCTGATTCTGTCGGTAATAAATTTAATTAATATTCTTGGAGTCTGTTTTGCCCATGATGTTGATCAGTGAGGGACCTCTCCCTGTCTTTATCTTAACTCATAAAGCCTACATTAATTTTCTCTCCTCTGTCCCGTTGTGCAGGGAAGTGATAGAGTGGCTTTGGTGGGTACCTGGTGTCCAGCCAAAATACCATCAGCTTGTTATTTTTTCCTAAGCATCATAGCAAAAGGGAGGTGTCAACAAAAACCATGTGTGTTTTGGGCATACTTTTGTGAATAGCGACGACGAATAGGAGTGGCAAGGGACCAGTCATAAAGAATTACTTATCCTCTTGTTACATTTCTAATTATTAGAATCAGGAGTCAGCCCTTCAGTACTCATAAGGAAGAAAGCAAGAGTTTGTGAAAGGTCTTGAAAGGTAAAATATATCATTTATGCTTGACTCAGTATAGGTACCAGTGAAGAAACATAGAAGAGTGGATAGTCAGAAGTCAATATGAGAAAATTTTATTTACAATAGCATTCTTAACAAATAAAAGTAAAACAATATAAATTTTTCAAGTAAAAAAAGAGAGGACTCAATAATCAAAGATGCTGGACTAGACTTCAGGCATGTGGATTTTCCTTGGACATGTTGGACAATAAGAATCCGTAAGACTAAAATTTAACCTGGGCATGGGAGAGCTAACATTAACTAGAAAATTATAGTTTTAAGTGACATTCAGTGGGGAATTCAATTTACCTGGCTGTAAACTTCATAAACACTTGCATATGGATGGGTTTCCTTATTTGGTAACAGTAACAGGCACTATTAGAACATAATTGTTCTCACCTTAAAAGAAGAAAACAAGTGAGGTAGCTTAAAGAGAAGACTAAAAACTCTGAGTCTGAGCTGACAGCTAAATATTTGTATGAAATGTCAAGAGGTAGGTGAAAGTTTTAGAAGTCAACATCTCTGGGCTAGAAAAACAAGCCAATGTAAAAAAAAAATCAAAGGCACCTTTTAGAATACTTCCTTGAAATTTTTTAAGAGGCAAAGCAAGTTTTCTCCTATGTGCCAGTTTTGTTTCACCAGGATAACCACAGACTATATGGGCCATGCACCTCCCATCATTACACTGTGTGCCTCCATACGGAAGAGAAGAGTTCCAGAGAGCTTTTATTTCAGACAACAAAGCAAGATGACTCTCATTCTCGCTTCCCTTGCATATGTTATGTAAAGACTGTAGATGAACTTTCCTATTTTTTGCAGAGTTTATTATTTAACTTATTATTATAAGTTAAATAATAACTTATTATTTAATTTATTTCCTTGTATGGTAGTAGAAAGATTTAGTCTAAGCTATCAGCACTTTCAAGACTGTGATCTAAAAGTAATTTGCTACATCTGAAGTCAACAAGAGTTTTGATAACAGAGAATAGTTCATGTTTAAAAATATCAAACTGATTACCAGAAATGTTTATTGTAAGGCTCTACTCCCATATTTTGAATATATTAGCAATGCATTTTAGATTTATAAAGTCAGATACATAGGTACATCAACACAATGCCAGAAAAATAAAAAATATTTCTTAGTTTTAAAATAGTGCCAGATTTACTCCTTAGCTAAATTGTTGTCTGAATTTGGCTTTTTTTTCAGCAATCTACATTAGTTTCTATATAGAAAAATTGTGCTCCATAACATAAAGATACTACACATATATTAGGAGTTAATCTAAACAGATTTTGAAACAAAGATCAATAGCTAACTATACAAGAAACTCATTTTCAAAAGAAACAAGAAATATAACAAGACTGTGTGGCAGTCAACATGGAATGCCAATTTAGTGTCTCAACAGTAAGTTTAATGGAAGTCTAATCCAAAAGAGAAGAAAGGTAAGAAGCTTAACCTTACTGGAGGGTTGCTGTGATAAATACAAGGGGAACAGTCTCCTCTGCAGTTATTCCAGCTGGGCTCAGGGTACCAGAAAGGAATGTTGCACTCCTCTACACTTTAAAATATTTTTATTTTCTTGCTAGATTTTTCATAATTAAAAAAAGAAAATGTTCAGTTTTAATTTAGATTTGCTTTCTAATAGCCTAATTAGGCATTTAACTATAATTAGTGTCAGATTTGTGCAAATAAAGGCTTGTTAGAGAGTTAATTCAATACAGTGAATTTAATAAATTAGTAGTTTCTTTTTTTCTCTCTCTTGGAAAATAAACAAAACAGTAAACACATTTAAAAGTCTAAAATTCTCCTAAAATTCTCTCAACTCACCCCTAAATTTGTAGCTGTTAAGTTGGAACCTGGCATTTTCAAAATGGTAACACTTGACCTTAAATCTGAACATGCCACAACTTCATTATGACTGGGAGTGAGCAAAAGACAAGGAACAATGTGGACAAAAAGCTTAGAGGAGATAACTAAACAGGGACAATGAAGGAGAACAGAACAGAACAGTGGGTTGAATGTGACAGAACAAAGAGAAAGAGGGCACTGCTCTTGCCTGCAATGAGAGATATATAGATCATTATTTTTGAAAGAGGGTGAAAAAGAGGGCAAAAGAAAGTCCTAGAGGAGACAAAATGAAAGAAAGCAGTAAGTAAGTACAAAGTATGGGAGGGACTGGAAACCAGAAAAGTCATTAAAGTCCAAATTTCCCCTTAATAATAAATAAATTTTAAAAAGGTACTGAATTTATCAGTACAATTTAAAACTCATATATACGTCTATGTTAGTAGTCCTGAGATTGTTCACTAACAGAGGCTGTGTGATGTGGATTGGCTCATATCCATTCTTTGAAGTGCCCTTATCCTCTGAGATAGAGCGGCAACATCAAAATTGCCTATTAAGAATGTTTCCTTACTCATGCTCCCTCCTCAATGGTGCCTGAAAATAATGAAGAGTGTTTTTATGAGCTGAAATGATTCTACAGAACTTCATAATAATTTAGCAATAAACGTGATAGCATACCCATGTCCAATAATGTTCTTTGGTATTGTTTAATTAACCAGCACAAATTCAGCTAGAAAATCTATGAAATTCTCTCTATGATGAATCTGCCATGAGGTAGAGATTTTCAGCTGTGATACAGTGACCCATCTGAACAGGTAAATTAGGTAGATCCAATGCTATTGCTAATCTCAGTAATTTCATGAATAGGTCTATATGATGAAGTTTTTAAAAGCTAAGATTTGTATTCTACCATGAGTTGCAAAGTTCACACAATTAATATTTTTCTGAATAAGAAGAGAAAAATATATTTTTCCCCATATTTTGAACTAAATTTATCTTAGGAACAAAATTACTATGACCTCAACTTCTGTCCTAGGGAAATATAAAGTTTTTCATATTCTGTCAAAATAGTGAAAAGTAAAACACCTAAAGAAGCTAAATTGTGGAAAACTTTACGAAAATATGTGACAAAATAAAACCAGGGTTTCCATCTTTCTTTCTCATTAAATGAGACTAACTTCACCTATGTCTCATCAAAATATACAGTGACATAAGTGAAATTAGATACAAATCCATTAATTCCCTGCATTACACAACTCTACAAGAAGTTCTAAGCAGCAATTTCTCTTGTCTGGGCAGATGCTGCACGGATTTCCCTAGAGCTCTGTGTTAGTGTGCCTTGAAAATTGTTTCTGTATACGACTGAGTATTGCCTATATCAAAGTTACATGTCTTCAGGTTCAAAAGATGCACAGGTTCTAAAGATAGTCACTTCTCTATTTTTTAAATTATTTCTTCTAGTAGTTTTCTCCAGTAGGGTCCTCCGGCAGCATAAAACTTCAACCAGACTACATAATAGATAATTTAAGGGCACAAAGGAGTAAATATTTCAAAAGTAGAAACTGAATGATTTTTCTCTTTCAGGGACTACATAAAAACTGAGTTATTTGAATAAGTAGTAATTAATCAAATTAATTAACAGTATATTTTCTAATTTAAAAACTGAAACAGGAAATAACCAACAAAATTATGCAAAATTTAAAGGAAGCAAAAGACGTTTTAAGAATATTTTCTGTGAAAGAACAAAAGGAAACTTTCCAAATGACAGAAACCAAGCAAATAAGGCAAAGTCCCTACTTTTATCATTTCCATTTCAGACACCTTTTCATGTTAGATATTTTCCAGTTGCTCACACTCTGGAATTTATTCTTGTGTGTATAGAAACTGGATGCATATTTTTACTTGAGTCTGATTTTCGTACTTCTGGGCCACTGCACATCAGGATTTTTCATGCCTTTCTACAGCCATCATAAGATAGATGAGATATGATTAAGTAAACTCAAGGTGAAGACTTAGATTAAAATTCTCAAAAGGGTTAAAAACTGTTCTTGTCACCCAGGTTTAGAGAGATAGCTCTGACAGCACCAAATTCTGCATAAGGGAACTCTTTAGTGCAAACTCAACTGTCACTACCTGTTCAGCCACTACCATGCTGTTGTAAACTTTCACTTTCCATTCAATATCTAAACTGGCAGATGAAAAAAACCCTCTGATTCAGATTTTACAATAAGATAATGGAATTTCAAAGCACAACACAACCAACTTAGTTTCAGATGACAGCCCCTGCAGTGGGAACTATGTGCAAGAAGTTGTACACAGAATGAAAAACAAAAGTTAAATCTCTTTAAATTTTAATATGTTCTTTCCCCCTAGACTTCTGACCCCTAAGACTGCTTTCTGCTAAAACCAGCTTAAGAACATTGATATACATGTTACAGCCTGATGGGATAGAGAGGACGTGACCATTTCCATAGAAGTAGCCTATATCAAAAGCAAATAACAGCCAAAGGTTTATGATATATGTAGGCCATCAACAAAAAATCCAATACAATCAACAATTCTAAAGTTGGTACAAGTTGAAAATTGCCTTAACAGGCTCAAGAGAGAGGCCTAGTTTCAGTGTCTCAATACTGATGTGAGAAATTAAGGATATGGGTACATTTGAGCTGCTGTGACGACCACAACGTGTGGTGCTAATACTAACAAAAGTTAATATGGATACGCATAACAGTTCACCACTGCAGCACACAACCCCTCTGTCTGCTTTCACAAACCATGAAGACGTCTATAAAATAGGTAAAGAAGAGAGAGGTCTTGCACAACTTTTTTCTATATTAGTTAATTAATAATTAAAAGACTGTATATTTCTACACCTTTCCAGTCAGCACTTTTAATAGAGGAAAGATCAGATCATCAAAATTATAGGTATGTGGGTACCAGAAATGAGGACATCAACATATATCTCTGGGAGAAAACTTCTATAAACTGTAAATGGTTGCATCTATGATGCATTTAAAATTATTCTAATGAAAGAGATAATTACATTTTTTTCATTTTGTTATGACTGAACAAACTACTGTAGATGAGCAAAAACCTCACATACATGCTACGACTTTTCAAAATATCTGCATATGTGCTTCAAATTCAGAGCTAGCTATTAATTGGCACTGCTTCAGGGAAGACAGTGATGAAGTCTCAGACCTATTGCAGTAAATGTTAGCTCTCGAGATTTGCTAACTCATCCACAAAGCTGAATATCTGTATACCAGTGTTAATGTAGCTCTTAGCAAATCATTATAACAAACCAACAAGCAATATATAAGAAACCTGACAAGATCAGCTTTGCTTTTGTCATCATTTAGGAATGATATTCTCCAATTTAGTGCCTCCACTAAAACCACAGGCTGCTCTCTTGTTCCCTCCTGCCCCTTTCCCCTCCTCCCTGCAGGTGGCTGGAGAGGAGAATTGAAGGCATAAAAGATAAAGCTTGTGGGTTGAGACAAGAACAATTTACTGAAAACAGTAATGAGATAAGAAAGGAACAGTAACAGCAACAGCAACAATTTTAATAAAAAAAGTGTACAGAAGAGGGAGTGATTCACATCCAAAATGCTCTCTGTGGAACTCACAACCTGACTGCAGCCATGCTGTCCTGACCAGGAGAGAACCCTTCCTTCTGGAAAGAGATTCCTTTCCCTCTGCTCCCTCACTCAGGCAGTGATGTGGGGGTATAGAATAACCTTTGTGTCCTACCCATGGCCCCTCCTGGCTACTGCAAAAAACTAACCCTGTCTTAGCTGTAGCTGTAACATTCAAAACAAACTTGAGCCACTGGATCATAAGACTAAAATCAAAGCAGATAAGTAGAAAATGAGGTAATTGGTACCCAAAAAATGGCAGAAAATATGGCAAAGCAATGTTGTGGAATCGATTTGGTGCTTGTAACAGCCTTCATTACATAAAAACAGGAGAGTTTGTTAATTTGAAATTGACTGTTGATAAACTCAATTTAATGCAGTAAGAAAACTTAAAAGACACCCTACTGAACAACAATCAAATACGAAAATCTAACAAGTGTTATCCTTTCCTACTGTTTTAGAATACTGAAGATCCTTTACTCCTTATAAATAAAATAAATATCTTTCATATTGAGTTTCAACACAGTAAAACAGTTTAAATTGTTTCTACAAGGACATAACTTCCTATTTACATTTAGGCCAGCTCATACATTTTCCATTTTTTTGTGTGAACGTCAATTCAAACTGTGCACATTGCTAATAAATCTCACAGTAGCCTTCCTTTCCTAGTAATGATGCTTTAAACAAGGCTTAAAGAAAGGTTTAAAATATATAATATTGTTTCCTAAGTTTTCTTCTCTCTTCCCTCAATAAGGTACCATGCCTTGAGACTTCCAAAGTCCACATGGTTTTTAACCCTCCTTGTAAATGTATAGGTTATACTTAACCAAACAATACTGAAAGGTGTATCTAAGCAACTAACAAAGCTTCAGTTTTCAATAACAGGCTTTAAATATTGTATCTACCAGAACATACAACAAACAAAATCCTCTTGCCATTGCTAAAACACTTCTCTGGTATACTTGAATAATAATAAACTTCTGAAGACATTACATTGTTTTCAGATTTGAATTTTATTTTGATAAAAGCAAAACCAACATGTTTTGCATATATTTTTGCTTGGATTCTAAATTGGATTATACAACATGATCTACCAGTTCTTAGGATTAATACTATACAGTTGTCACTTTTTTTGATTTATACTTATAATCTCATAGTATATATTCAAAAAAGGAGAAGGGAGAAAAATAAAGATCAAGAAAAAAGTAATTACTCAGTAGTTCCAGTTCTGTATATATAAAACCAGTCTCATTTCCTCCACTATGCCTTTTTCTGTCTCTTGCTGAGGCAGAAATATATGTTCTATAACGTTCCTTTAAATTAACATATATTGCAATATTTGAGTATATGTTTCAGTTTTTCTTAGTTACTAGTTCAAGTTATAGTCAAACATCCATCAGCGTAGTAATTTATTATAAATTCCCACATTAACAACACATTTAAAGGTATATTCAGTTTACAGTTCTATGGATACTTCTTGAGTTCTTTTATATCTTATTTAAAGGGAAGTAGGAATTGGGCTGACATTTGGTCAGCAGATGATGTATGCAGCAGCCTACAATATGTATTTAAGAAGTACAAAAATTCTTGGGATAAACACTGTAATTTTATTGTTAAACATTCATTTTTTATTATTGGAAAAAAAAATTCCATCAGAGGAGATTCAAGACAGCAATATTACTAGTGGAACTACAGACTTTAACTGAAAGGTTAATTCATTGTGAGAATATTTCAGGACTCAACAGAAGTGATTAGATACTGAAAAATGTCTGTGGACCTACCATTGATTTCTTCTACATATTCAATCCTTCTTCCTCCAAACAGGAGTTAATATATACAACACAGACATGAGCAGTGTTTTCCATAGATGACAGCAAACTTCTGTTCTCTCAGGGGTCAAAAGCTCTTCATTTGTTGTCATAAAACAGGCAATGATGCTTTCAGGAATTTCCTAGCATTAGGAGTAAAACTTTTGTGAAGAGATTTGAACGTATCAGAGTTCAACAAGAATTTTGCTTTTTTTATGGAGGCTTTACAATACAGTGTGTAAAAAGACACTTGTATTTGGGGGACACTGTAGAGAATACTATCTAGTGGCCATTTGGGGGTTCAATAGGGCACAAAACCTCATCATTTTAGAAAAAAACCCAAAACAAAATAAAATATCTTGCGCAGGGAAATATTGAGGGGTAGGAGATAAGGAAGATGATAAAATAGAATTTAACCTAAGAGCTTGTGTCATATGTCTTAGTGTCCCTAGGAAATCCCTAGGAGGATTTCCCAGTAATTGGCATTAGAAAAGTCCAGGTAAAGAATGTGCTAAAGCCTATGACATCTTGAATCTGTTTAGATGCTTATTTTTAAAAATGCAGTGAATGATATTTTACTGCAGAAAACTAATTTTAATCAGTTTAGTTGGTCCTCTGCCTTCCTAAATTATCCTGTGGTTGTCATACTAAAAGATGAAATGAATGCTGTTTTCCAATACATTGAATTAAAATGCTACTTTAAAACATAAACTAGCTAAGACTCATGTTATAAAACGTTCTCTTCAGCTTACAACAAAACTGAAAAAAATAAAATGAGAGGCAGTGATGCATAAGTTCAATATATTCTTACAAACTAGGGGTATGTTAGCTTTGCCTTGTTAAATATTTCTTAAGCAATTTTTAATTGACAACATATGTTGAACATCACATAGCAATGTGTGCAAAGTACTTTACATCTGTCATAGCCTCCTGAAGCTAATCCCCCTTTAATGTGCTAGCTTTCTTTGTATTGCTGCAGGCTTTGTTTCTGTTTACTGTCTTTCAAAAGGAAGAGGGAAAAAACAAGTTATCTGTCAGTGAGAACAGGCTTATTTTGCGAAGATTTTAATTCTATTAATCTTTTGACGGGCTATATGCTAAGAAATCATTATCATCAGGCACAATGACAGACAGAAAAAGTCAAATTCCATTTCTTTCAAGGTGAGAGAAAGTCCATTTCTTTTCCAGGCTTCACTATGAGCAAATGGTGCCTGACAAATTTGGTGGCCTTCAGTGTTGAGGTTAAAGTATTTTTTGGTAAGGGAAGAGTGACTGGTTCCATCTACCTGGATTTGTGCAAAGCATTTGGCACTGTAACACACAACACTCTTGTCTTTAAACTGGAGAGGCGTGGATTTGATGGATGGATCACTCGATAGATAAGGAATCAGCGGGATGATTGCACTAAAAGAGTTGTGTCAACAGCTCACTGTCCAAGTGGAGACCAGTGACAAGTGGTTTTCCTCAGGGGTCAATACACTGGGACTGGTGCTGTTTAATGTCTTTGTCAGCTACATAGACATTAGGATTGGGTGTACCCTCAGCAAGTTTGGGGATGATACCAAAGTGTGTGGTTGACACACCAGAGGGAAAGGATGCGATCCAGAGAGATCTTGACAGGCTTGAGAGGTGGGCTTGTTTGCACCTCATGGAGTTCAAGAAGGTCAAATGCAAGGGCCTGCACCTACTTTGGGGCAATCCTAAGTACAGACAGAGGCCAGGCAGAGAATGGATTAAGAGCAGCCCTGGAGAGAAGGACTGCCTATACCACAAACTGTAATCACTGCTGACTGGATATCAGATATTCAATATAGTTTATATCTTACTTGCAATGATATAGAGATCAAGACAGAGAAAGGAAAAAAAGGGCTGGTAGCAGGGACAGCACAGCAGGGCATAAGCAATTCAGGAAGTTCCTGTAGTGCTTTGGCAATAACTTTCTCTCATAAGTGACAGAGGAGCCAACAAGGAGTGTGTACTGGACCTCTTACTCATCAACATGAGTATGGAATATCCCTTTGGTCAGTTTGGGTCACCTGTTGCAGCTGTGTCTCCTCCCAACCTCCTATGCACCCCCAACTTCCTTGTCAGTGTAGCGGTATGAAAAGCACGCTGTGTAAGCTCTGCTCAGCAATAAAAAAACATCTCTATAATATCAACCCTGTGTTCAGCACAAATTCAAAACATAGTCCCATACTAGCCACCATGAAGAAAATTAACTCTACCCCAGACAAAATCAGAATACTCCCTTGAAGATATTCAAAAGTTATCTGGACATGGTCCTGGACAATGGGCTGTAGGTGGCCCTACTTTAGCAGGGGGTTGGATAAAAGTATATATAATATAACTTGCACAGTTTTACATGACTTATTATTGAAACAGTTCTCTTTCTCTGAACAGAAAAAATCTCCAAAATAAAACCAAAAAAAACAAGTAGGATTTTTCTATTGAAGCTGTAGTCTTTACTCAGTACTTTTTGTATGCAATGTTTGCCCAGGATATAGGGTTTTCATATTTACATTTGTTGATATTCTCCTTTTAAATTTTGTTAAAGAGGTAGGAATTATGTCACAAAAATGTAGAATGTAGCGTGCAATTGGAGACATTACTTTTGGAACTTGTAACATTGTTTCAATTTACTTTTTCAGTCTATCTACAGCTTGTCAGTAGTTTGCTTCAACTGAAGTAAATGAGGAGTTTGTTAATCATAATAGAAGCAGAACTGACTGCATGGACAATGTGGGAATATATTTGTCATCATTATGCCTTTGTCATCATTTCCCTTTCTCTCTACATCTCAAATAAAGGAAAGAATGTGCTAAAAATCTTACCTTGTGATGAGAGGTTGTAGGTATTCATGGTAGTGTATGCAGAGCTATTGGGAATTCAATGGGGCCGTCCTATCTGAGAAATTACATATTCCTGAAGTGAATCGAATTTTCAACTACAAGACATTTGTTTTAAATAGTGAATAACCTCTGGAGGGAGGAACAGAAAACAAATGTGAATAGAAGTTGTCTGTAAAGAAGAGAGCAGATGGAAGACTAAGAACATAGTTCCACATATATTTTCCTTGCAAGTGAAGCTAATTTAAGAGGTCCTCACTCCCTACACAAACACACACACCTTGACCCCCACTGCTTTTTCTCATTCACCATTCTCTCTTTTGTGCTGCAGAAAACATTTGTAAGGCCATAATGTAGAATAGATCCCCGAAGTGAACTATATTAATAAAAGAGTCTCCAAGGTTTGTTATTCATGTCAATGATTCACTTTACAGCACCGCATTAGAAATAGCTGCACTGCTACATTTGAAGAAGTGATGAATTCTAACACACAGGCAGGAATCAGCAAGTGATGTTAGAAAAGTGATTTTTTAAACCAGCTTTGCCACTGAAGAGCACATGAACCTGCACTCTAGAAACCCATGGAGAAAGAAAAGGTCTGCAGGTCTCCTATGCTGTTCTGCATAATAAAGGCTTTCCTCAGTGCAGTTGTGCTCTGACTTCAGGACTTTGGCTTAAGATTAACTGTATAATAAATTCTGGCTTGTTTTAATATCATTGTTTATTATTTGTATTATTATTAGCTCATGCTAAGTTGTATTTAGAGTGATCAGTTCTTGACTGGAACTGTTTATATTTCTTTGGTGGGATACAGAACAAATCAGGATGCTGTAATTCATTCTCTTCATAAAAGAATGAACACATTAAGTCTGGACCACATAAACAACTGTATAGAGCACTTGATTCAAAAGATAGAGGGAAGTTACATAAAGGTCTGATCCTTGCAAAAAAATAAAGAAAAGAAATATTTTAGTTACGTCCAAAACACAAGGAAAATAAGTGTTCCCAAATCCCAAAAGAACAGGAATTTGAATGTAAAACATAGATCATCAGTTTATCCTCCCCCTCTTTCCCCTATTTTATACTGCATGCTTTTGGCATCAGTAGACCAGAGAGTCAGATGTGAAAAATTCAATGTGCCATGATTAATGCTAGTAAGACCACAAAATATAGTCACTTTGTTCTCTCTGAAATGCAGTAAATTTACTACTTCTATTCTATTTTCAAATATTAACAAACCCTGAGAAAATGCAGATTTATTTCATACCATCACTGTATACACATATTAATAAAAGAGATGAAACCTCAAATCTGGACATAATACTAAGGACCAATAAAATACTTTTACCAAATCAGATGTCAGTATCTTTGTACAGGCATGTTATTGTAAGAGATATCCAAATGAGAAAAAAAAGTCAATATTTTAAAGTTCTTTTAAAGTTACTTTGGACTGAAAAAAAGGCTTCACATGTGTACAGAAATTTACTCAACATAAGGAAAAGCTTTAGTTGTTCTGCTGTTAAAAAAAATCAAATGGTTTCCACCAGTTATACATATAACTTCCTTCCTACTCTCTATTGAGGTTACTTTCCCGTGCCTCTTACAGTAATGGGAGAAACAATATCTACTTAAGTTCACACAGCTAAACCCAGAAATTCTGATTTCAATTCACTTCTCAACAAGGGAAAAGTGCAGTTTTTGTCTTTACAGTTCAACAAATCATATTTTTAAGATGATTTTTAGTAACAGTTTCCAATATGACTTCAATGTGAAATTCTGTGATTTTCTTGATTGGAATTTACATGAAGCCTTTCTGCATCACCTGATGACTAAATAACACCAACATGAACAGTTATAATAAAATACACATGCAATTAACATCCTTAAAAACATTTTGCACAAAATGTTAACTAAAATGTCATAATATATGAACTAATAAGAAAACCAAACATAATTTGATTTAATTCCTATGTAAACATATATCAAGTTTTTTGATGTCAACTTAGAAAAGCATCAAGTTGCTGCCTTTACTCATTGCTACTGAAATACAACAAAGATTTTCTTTATTTCCAATAAATAAGAGACTATGAAATAACAGGATTCAAAGATGTTAAAGATGGGGTATAGTCATGAAAAGAGAAAAGCAACATTACGATGACCTTGTGTTTTTCTATCATCTTAACTTTTTTTGAGTGAAATCTTACAACAACATGTGGTCTTATTAGACATTATCACCACCAGGTCTGATACAGAACAAATATTCCTATTTTTCTCACTCTATTGACCCAAAAAAAAGAAAAAAAGAAAGAAGAAGAAAAAAACCTACTGAAAACAGAGAAAATAGCAAGGAAAACCAAAAAAATTTGTCAAATTTTCTCAATCATCCAAGTATTTAGTTAGTCTAGTTGGTTCATATCTGACTTACTAGTAAACTTTTAAAATTACACAATGCCAAGGAAACAGAATATCAAGGGGCAGTGACGTGTTAGAAGACAACCATATTTTAGTACAGTCAAATCCAGTATCCGCGTTTCCCAGCTTTGCTTATCTTGAAGTATCATTGTGACAAATTATCTTATTTAAATCAATGGGAGTTCAGTATTCAGTCTATAGAAATTCTTCAATGTAGTAATCTTCTTCCATTGGAATGTCTTCTAATTGCAAATGTAGAGGGAGAAGAAACAAACATACCTCAACACGGCACCAGATTTGCTCAAGATTCTCCTATCATGTCAAATACATGCAATGAGTTTTCAGTCACTTCTGTTTTGCATAGGTATGCTAAAAGTGACAACTGATTTTTTTATAAATGTGTGCATTTTTTCCATGTCTGAAGTAAAGGATTCTTACAGTTTTTCTTTGTCTTAGGTAAGCTATATTCTCTTTCTCTTTCCACTCCTCATCAGTTATCCGACAAACAAAATTGCCATGAGACTAGACAAGGGGTTTGAATGTTTGAACATCATCTTGCTGAGTGCAGTGAGAAAAGTTTTTGTCAGATTATTTTTTCAATTTCAGGAAAGACACTTCCCTGAAATGCAACCAAGCACCCAAGAGAAAGATTCTGTCTTCTGATGCTGCTTTTGAGACACTGTGATCCTGTGCTACATGAAACAATAAAATGTAATTTTGTACCTAGATCTTCCCTGGAAAATGCAAATAGTTGGTTTGGTAAATACTCCTAGAAATACAAAAGCCTTGAGACTTGTCTACACCTTACACTGGAGAAAAAGTCAAAGTGAGTCAGAAACTACATTCCTGATAGGCATGAAGTTTCATAGAAGGAAAACAATGCAGAGCTGGAAGGTTTATTCTATTCAGATCTTATACTTTTTAACTAAGTTTAAAAATAAATTAAAAAAAAATGAAGAGTTTGAGTTTGAAAACTGTTAAGGAAACATAATCTTCTAGTTTGGTTTTTTTTCAGCTTCTCAGTTTTTTGTTAGGTCATTTATGACTTTAGTAATTTTTGAGACAGTGGCATCTAGAGGAGAGTGGAGTGCTTATTTACATCACTATTTGAAAGGAAAATAATGTCTTGGATACTGAATTGGAGCCCCTTGAGACTAATCAGAAAGGACTTGCTGTCATTTTGGAAAGCTCCTCCTTAAATGAATATGCCTTAGGGCAACTATCTTTGAGTGCTAATGGATAAGAAGACAAAACTGATATATCTGTTCAAATTATGAAGGAAACAGCCAAAACAGGTGATGTCAATAGAATTGAAATTCTTTAAATTTTGTTGGAAAGATGGTTTAGGGTTTTGGGTTCTGTTTTTTTTGTTTGTTTCCTTATTTTTTTTTTTTGCTGGCTAGTGTACAAAATCTTATGAAGAAAACAAAATGAATTAGACAGCTCTCTCACAGAACAATTAGGTGAAAAGTAGCATGTTTTGAGACTCAGATTTTATTGGTTTGTCCTTTTCGAAATTACCAAACCTGTACTCATTTGAATTGGATAATAAAATAAAAAGGTGGGGAATGGCTAATTGGATTTTTGAGCTACAGATATTGGGGCCGGGGTAGGGAGCGAAAGGGTAAGAGGAAGTGAGGGGGAGAAGAGAAAGTGAGGGAAGACAAGAAGAAAATGTCTTTCCTAATAGCTATGGTCAAGATCAGATATATTCTCTTTATCTCTATTTCACAGGAAAAGGTGGTGAATAATTCTGAACACATGGGTTGTACTCATACTGGTTTGATTTTCCCTTTCCTCACAAAGCCATTTTTCAGGAATTGGTTTTGTTTGTTTGTATACTTGATACTAACCTTACATTTATAATATTTCAAGTGACTAAAGTTGTGGTTTTATATGATGATCACACAATGGGAGAATCCTCCTGTCTCATCCCACCTTTCCCTCCCACTTTCAATACATCTGTGCTACCTCTGGTGCTCATCAGTAACATAATATTGCTGATTTTTATTTAGTTTCATAGTCTATCAAAGGATCCCTTGCTGGACAACTGCAGTAAATAATGGAGTGTGAAGGTTTCACCATACTAGAAGATTTGTATACTACTAGTCCCTAGCAAAGCCTTATTTAAATGTACGTGATGGCTGGTGACCAATAAAACACACTGATGTGTTTTCATTTTTGTTGAGTGGGACAAAGGGGGAAATGCAAGTGCTTCTAGAAGTAGAAAAGGCTTTTAAAAAGACTTATGATCCTGGGTAACCTGATAAAAACCTCATTAAAATCACTCTACTAGAAGCAAGGTAATTATGTGTCAATCATGTGCAAAGTTAATAGAATTTAATACTACATTAATAAATTGTGAGGCATCATATGTACTTGTTCCAGCTAACTCTGCATTTCTTGACACAAAAAAGTAAAAATGTGGGATACTAATTGCATGTTTGTTTGTAACTATCAAATTAAATTACCCTGACTTTTTAGAACATGACTCTCTGCTACCAGTTTTGTCTAGTTTGCAACACTATATATATATATATGTATGTCTTTTTATTTACTATCTAAATTGACTTGTTTAATAATCTGATCCATGTCTTCAGGATCTATTCAATAATTATAATGAGTACTACGTAATTTGAATGAAGTGATCATTTTTCCTGCTTATGACTTTCTTTTGGCATTATAGAATGTATCATATATGTACATAATGTAGCCTGGTATGGTTTTGGCCTATACCAAATGACACACAATGATTTCTGGGCATGAATGAGAAAATAATATTGGCTTTGGATCAATTCCAATAGGTAGTGTTGTTCTACGGGGGAAAAAAACTTAGACTAGTGGAAAAATTATGGTGTGCTACTTAACCTCAAGACTGAAAAATGATCATGAAACTGTAATATTTAGTAATACAGACATAGCCTAAGTGACCAAATAGCTAGTTTTCAACATACATCACATCTCTCTTAACAGAGTAATTAAGCCAAAGATACCAAACTCCAAGTGGAGCTTCTTTTGTGATGCACTTCAAATAAGTGACATTATATATTAAAAAGTAAGAAAAAACAAATCACAACTTTCTTAAAAAATTAAGTGTTAGGTGGAGGTGTGCATTTCAATAATTTGGAATTTAGTTTGATCAATTCAAAAAGGTTTGGTTTGTAATTTTAAATGCAAATGAAGTTTTATTCTATATAATTTGTGTTCCATAGTGCATTTCTGTGCCATGCATGACATATTATACAAAAGTATGAAACAAATTAAGAAGAGTGGATTCTACTCCAAGAGTCTAAACAACTGAAGATGTGATGGTCCAATAATTTTTAGAAAGTCAAGTAATTCCTTAAAGGTTACCCTGATAAGATTAGATGACAAAAGTAGCTAGCTAAGAAGTAACATTGTTATGCCAAATGGACGTTGGCTTACTTACAGGATTTCTACACAGATGAAATAATTTCACTCCATAAAATAAATGCCAAACAATCATGAGTTTAAAGTGGGGAAAGTTTAATTTTTTGTTATATTTTTTCTTACACTAATATATCATATTATTTAACGCTGCATATCTGCTTTGTCTGAATATAAAGCTCACTACTAGTTGGCCCACACAGGGTTTATTTGTTGGAGTGGTATGAAATTTAAACTCTGCTCTTGCAAGAATTTACACATATGATTATATGTAAGTGCAACTCCACAGTCCAATGCTATTGGAATGAAACATGATAGTCTTCAGCAGGGCTAATTAGTTCAAAGCAGTGTAGAAGGAGGTAGAGGAGGCACTCCAGGTACCAGAGCAGAGATTCCCCTGCAACCTGATCTACACCATAACAAAAATTTACACTGCGGGCTGTAAATGACCCCATGTCAGAGCAGGTGGATATTTCCAAAAGATATTGCCACCTGTGGTGAGCATACGGCCAAGCAGGTTTTCCACACTAGGCAAAGGAGTCAGTAACGAAGGAATAAAGTTAACCCTAGAAGAAAGATGGTAGTGAAGGAAAGGTTTTGTTTTAATTTTTCTTAATTTCTCGCTATCCAAATCTATTTTAATTGGCAGCAAATTTAATTCATCTTGCTCTAGTCAAGTTTGGTTTACCTGTGACAGTCCCCGGTGAGTGATTTCCCTATATTTATATCAACCCATAAGTGTTTTCACCTTATTTTCTTCCTTGTCCTATTGAGGGGGGAAAGTGAGAAAGTGGTTTGGTGGGCACCTGGCAGCTAGCCAAGGTCAACCCATCACATAATGATACTATTACTGACAATATAAATTTTAAGAGAAATTTTGACTTTTCACCAGAGTAGACAAGCAAGCATGTATCTGATTTTTGAAAAGGCAAGAAAACAAATCTTAAGGATTCTGAGAAATATATTCCACTTACTAAAGAATGTCTAACAGCGATTCTGAAGAGAAAGATTTGGAATCACTAAAGGTGCCAACTCTTCCTGGGTAATTTACTTAAAAAGGCAAGTTGGATATTTAGATGATCACCCTAAGGACAGAGCAGCAATCAGAATAAATTTTGGTACAGTGTGAAGTACTGATTTGAGCTGCAGTTTTCTGTGGGCATTTCCAGAATGGGTACTTCCAGATTCTGAAGTTTTTTTCAGTATTCAGACTTGTGTTACCATTTTTAGGTGGGAGTTTTTAGATTATTAAAACTAAAGGTTATACCTGGATCAAACCCTTGTAACACTTTACAAATCCCGCTTTTCTTAAGTGTATTCTGGCATGACTATACAGCACCTCTGTTTTGTTCTCTGGTTTTTCCTCCCTACTATGTCAAGAACTTGCACAAAAAGAAGCCCAGATGTACTGACCACCTGTGAGGTTTGAAATACCGCAACAGATAGGTTAGACAGCTAAAGAGAGCAGAATTTGTCACTTGTCAGTTAAAAGAAATCGCAAACAAGTAAAATATGTTCCCTTCTTTTCAACTCTGAAATAATTAGTTTTACAAAAGAATTACATTATTTTTTAAATAAGTCCTAAATATGACCAGTGTAATTGGTTATGTTTCATAGTAATGTCTAAGCTATTATGGTGATTTCATGCCCGTGGGAAGTAATTCTTGATGGGAAGCTCAGTAAATAAAGATATGAACATGTTTGCCTAGAGACTGCTCATCACTTTTCATTCAAAAATGGCAGAATGAAAGTGAAGCAGCGAAAGAGCAAACAACTGACACCAAAAGAATGTAAACATATTGAAAATTACAAGGAAGGTGTCTGTAAATCAAGTGATATTACTGCAGACAATAAGCGAGCATTGACACTGGTGGTTGTTACTTGCTTGCATTACAGGAGCCCCCAGAACGTCTCAAAGAGACAGAAAGCTGTAATGCACTAGGCACTCCACACACTTGTGGAGTTCAGATCTTCATCTCTGAAGTGTGTACACTGTAAATAAAGAATGCAACCAGAAAGTGAAGGAAAAAAGGCAACAAGTAACTAAACTTGAGTTGGCCATGTTTTAACTGTCACTGAACTGACGGATCACTAAACTCACCTCCTCACCCCCCACCCCATTTCACATATAGAAAAAATAAAAAGGTTTTGAAATACAATGCAGAAAACAGAAGAATTAACATAATACTATCATAATACCCCAGCCAGAGCAGGGACACCACTGAAGGATTGCAGCCTGGGGCAATCCACACTACAGTAGAAGAAAACTAGTTATAAAGCAAGAAAAAGGGGAAACCAGAAGCTCCTTCACCACCTGTCACCTCATCAAATGATTTGAGACATACTGAGTGTAACCCATGGCAAAACCAAGGGAGGCTGAGACTATGAAGAGAGAAGGAGAGATTTTTGGCTTACGTTGAGCTTGGGGAAGGAGGAAAAAAATGTGTTTACTCAACTGTGTGCTTAACTATTTATGTTTTGTCGTTTCTAATTGTCTCCAAGTCAGTGATTAGAAGTTTGTGTTAATTGACAATAAAATAAATTATGTAAAATTTACGTGAGTTGAGATTGTTTCATTAGTGATGTGTGTGTGAGATATTCCTTCTAAAGCAGGAGCTTTATCTGATGAAGACCAAGGAAGATTATTCTGAACATTTGTATCATTTTGGGTCTGATTTATCTTGTTCTATGTGTCAAAATCCTGTTTTGAACCTTCAGACCTACTAATGTGTGACACAATCACATGATCAAAAAGTTAAACACCTACGTTAGATTACGTCACATTGTATTTGACCAATCAGAATATTCTGAAGAATTAAACCTATTAGTGATGTTCTCTGAATATGTTCAGAAAAATATGTGGAAAAAATCAAATGCCATGTAAACATTGCTATAGATTCTTCACAGAAGTTTGATTTAAAATGTGGAACATAATCTCCTCAAGATTTCATATATGGTAAATAACAGCATAATGCTGAGATGAGTAGCCTGGGCTTTTACCAGTAGTCTGTGAAAAGACCACTGTTCTTGTGATCATAGAGTTGAATAAATGCATCTGTTCAACATGTACATGCTGAAAGGCAATTTATATGATATATATGACTTGAAACAGTTATATTTGAGATGACCAGAGTGTCAAGGCTCATCTTTGGTATTTTATATTCAATACTTGAGAAAGTCCATTTCATCACTCACATGACAGAAAAACAAAACTTTGAGCTTTATTTTACTCAAATTCATAGTGCAATGTCCATTCAAGCCAAAAAATAATTGGCAAGTGCCCAAGATTAATTTCAAGGTGTCTGGTTCTAAGTACACTAATAACCAAAACCAATACTTAATCAAACACATTATGCCTGACCTGCAGTCCTTTACCCAGTCCCAAGTGGTGTAAATGGACTAATTTCCATAGTCCTTGGAACTAACCATCTCTACAGGTAGGTATGACTTAGAAAAGGTAATGTCCAGTAGTCCAAAAAATACAAAAATAATGAGCAATCTGACAAATGTCTTTTATCTCCCAAAGCCATAAACACTTTATCACCCATTGAAAACAAATGCTTTTTCCAAATTTCTGTTTTTTCCAGACTGCTCAGTCTTGTGTTATTCTCCCATTACAAGACCATTGCTTTTAACTGTGAGTCAGCATTCACATAACTCTATTCTTCATGAACAAGTACATAAATTTGAAAAATTTTCAGAAATCTTGTTATCCTCCATGATTGGTATTTTAAAATCTAGGTATTTATAGCTATAAAGAGTTTGAATGAATGTCACTCCTTAAAAAATTCTATTAAAAATTACAGTCTTTATGACAAGTTATATATATATTCATATATCTGTATACAGAAGGGAGACAGAGGGAGGACTATACATATAATCATCAGCCCAAAGCCTGATGTTTAACACAGGAAAAAGTTACACTTAAGTATGAGGGAAAAAAATATTATTTTGCTGTCTTCTAAAGACATATAATACACCTCAATAGCTATGTTCCAGTTCCAGGATTCATTCTATCATTCCATTAAAGCACTTTATCTACCAATAAAAATAGCTATAAATTTAGGGTATCATTCTGCAAGGTACATTAATCTTATAAATTTAAATATGCACTGTAATATTTTGCTGAACTGGGCTAATTAATCCTTGGGTTGTCTAAGAAAAAAGGTCTGTGTTTTAGAATAGAACTTGGTAATTTTCTATAGAAATATCTTTTATGTCCCACAGAACAGAGGACAAAATTCTGTACCGACACGTGCAATCAGGATTTTATACTGTTTGATCCCCTGAAATGTCAGTTTCCAGATATATAGGTGGAAGAAACCAGGCAGATAATGTGTCAGCTTTGTTTTTATACCAGCAGTGACACTTTCACAATTAAGTCATGGAGAGCTCACTTTACTCGTTTCCTGGACATTAAAAACATAGTCTGATGATAACTACTTAATTTTCTTTTTTTTTTTTTTTTAAAAAAACCAGAATTCTTGTTCTCTGCAGTGTGAGATAAAATGATTCATTTTGTAAATGCAGCTTCAAAAAGAAGTCATGCCATGTTCCCCTATTATAAGCAGGATTAAAACCTACAAAAGTGAGCTAGTCCACTAAATGTACCACTGATCTTCTAACTGCAAGCTGGGAAATATGTCCATTGTCATCCTCTCATCCTTAGTTCTGAGTGTACAAAAGTATTTAGCATAAGTAATATATATTAAAATGTCAATAAACTGTCTGTGGTATTTGAGTCCTAGTTAGCATTTTTATTGAGCTCTCGTGTTAACATTTTCAGAAATGGACTTTTATTAATTACCAATTTAAATCCGTTCTTTGATACCCCAGGTCACTATTAAATGGGTCATTTCAAAATTAATAGCTCTTACCAAGTGCAATACTTCAATTTCAGCAGATTTCACTGTTAGCAATTAAAGTGTACATGTACCCAACCTATTTATCATGGCAACTAGACAGCTTAAGACATTTACAAGATAAGGCTCATAATAAAAGACAATATTCTGCTCCATTGCTGTTTTCAAAATCACTTTTATTTTCCATAATCTAGTCTAATTAAGAGAAACTGATTATTTACCTGTCTGAGAAAAAAAAAAAAATTTAGATCTCAAATACAACCCAGGGAGATATAATTGCTACAGTCTTCACTTGCTTCCTTCAGTGGTTTTTTGTTGAAGTCACTGATATTGTTCAATTACTGTATTGTATCAGATATGTATTACGTATCTACTATAGCTAAAAGGCTGTGAGACTTTCTGCTACGAATCTCAACATTAAAAGGTTATAATTGAACCTGAGCAAGTTTAGCCTGACCAAAATTTTTCTAGACAGTAGTTTTTCTCCAAAACAACAGCAAAAGCATAGCATCTGTGCAGTAGACTATTGACCAGCAAAAGTCAAAGTTCTTCAAGATTTTAAAAAGCATGTGAAAATTAATATTTATGTATTTTAGGTGAAAAAAATGAAACACCATAAACTGATGTTGCTTTAGATAAATGGCATTTTTGGTGGCAAGAAATTATTTTTTAAGTGGACAAAAAACAAGCATTCACTTCTGAAAGGTACAAAGCTTTATATTTACTTTCTGAGGAAAACAACTGAAATGGTCCTCAGAGGTCAAGCTTACAGAAATACCATTTTGAAGGAATAAAAAAAAAAAGGTGTGATGTGACAATTGACTTCTATTATAAGAGAAACATCACTGGTGATAGTGTTTCCAAGAAGAAAGTAATTTCATATTTACATATATATAGATATATAGCATTTATTATCTTTTTCTTGATATTCATTGTATATTTTGACTATAGGATAAAAACTAATTGATTACTATGTGAATTCTTAATCTCCTCTGTTGGACAGTCACTTCTCTTCTTTTTTTCTCCTTCCCGTGCTTTTTGTCTGACTTGTATTTTTCTTCACTTGCAATCTAAAAACAACTAGTTAAATGAGTGAGGGACAGAACCTCTTAATATTTTTTAAGGGTTTTGTTTCTTCTTTCCCCTCCTCTCTTTTTTTCTCTTCTTTGACTCTACCTATCAATGTTTCTGGATACTGCCACATTAAATGGTCTTATATTTCTGACTATTTTGTACTTAGGTGAATACCACTGGTTCAGTATTAGGAATAGACTGAAGGAAAAATTCCATATGTCTCAGAGGTAAAACTGATAAGAAACCTCTACAAATTCTTCTGTTTTTCCCATATGGGACATCAACTCCAACTCACCTTCTTTTTACAAGGAAGAAAGAAACTTCCAGCTACTATCTTTATGAGAAAGATGAGACAAGATTCTTTTCCATTTTACCCATAGCTGCACTGTCTTTTTACTAGGTCTTTAGAAGGTCAAATCACCAACAGACAAATAATCACTCTTGTGCGAATATTTCACAGAATCACGGAATATTCTGTGTTGGAAGGAGCTCACAAGGATCAAGTCTAACTCTTAAGTGAATGGTCCATACAGGCATTGAACCCATAACATTGACATTATCAGACAAGTCTTTCTACAGTAACAAGTACTTAGATTTGGCTCTTCACCAAACGAATTTCTCAAAATTATGGAAATAATAGATGTGGTAAATGGAATGTAATGGGGAAGTGTAAAGACTTTTTGCAGAGGGAAGAAATATTTCACAGACTTGTTAGGGTTTTCGAGGTTTTTTTATACTATGATTGGAAATAAGATCATCTTTTGTATTAATAACTAGTTACCTAATATGAAAAGAGTAGTAGAGATAAATGGTTGATTTCATGGGTAGCATGAGATTGTGTCATGAAAGGTATACCAGTATTTGTGCAATTCAAATGAACTACATGAAAAACCTAGACAGAACAATGAGTAGTGTCATGATAAAGTCATTTGGTAATACTAAATGATTAAGAATAGGCAGAAATAAACAAATTGAAAGAGTAGAAAAAGAATCTCAGTCAAAAATATACTGGTAATTAAAAATCAGTATTGAAAATTGTAATGTACAGAGGAAAGTACAATTCTAACCGTACATTTTGATGGGCTTAAATTTGGTTTTTAGTTAGTCAGGTGAAAGATCTGGATCTGAACTTAGGGAAAGTCAGTTCGGTATTCACCTGAGGTCAAAAAAGCAAATTGAACATCAAGAGTTATTAGGAATAGAGAAAAGAACAGATAATACTGCTGTGTCACTAATACCTCTCTGGTATTGCTATGTCTCAAATATTCTGGTCACTTGCTGTCAGGAAGGATATAACTGATATGAAGAAGAATGCTCAGAGGTATAAAATGGTTTCTGTAGAAAAAGAAATTAAATTGAGCAAAAATCATCAGCTTCAGAGAACAGGTGGTGCAGTATGATAAAAGTGTATAAAATAATGAATGACATGAAACAGATGAATAAGAAACCATTCTTCACTATTTCTCATAACACAGAAAGTAGGGACAGCAAAAGAGATTGTAAGGCAACTGGTTTAAAACAAATCAAGGGAAGCTGTTTTTCACAGAATGTATAATTAAATTCTGGCACTCATTGCCACAGGATATATTGGATGCCAAAAGTACAAATCAGATCAAAACTAGAATAGACAAATCCATAAGATAAGTGTCCAACAATGTGATGCAGAAGTAAAATCTTCACTACAGAAGATCTTAAGTAGGAGCTTGCCAAAATCTGATAATACACTGGTAGAAATATACTGACCTTTCATAAGCACCTAGCCAAGGACAGGGAGATAATACTAGGTTAAATAGACCTCTAGTTTAACCAACTATAATCCATCGTAATTTTTTATATTACTCTAATTAGCATCCACTTGTCTGAAAAAAAAAAAAAAGAAATTTGCTCTAAATTTCCTATTTTTTGTTTACATGAGGTCAGAATGAAGATATTAAATCTTTTCTAGCCTTTTCCAGATGCCTTAGGAAGGGCTGAATTATTGTATCAGACCTATGGATGGATGAACTGATTCTGAAAAAATAGGAAGTGACCTAAACTTTGACCTAGAAGTTTCAGTGAACTGAATAGCTTTTTGAAGTTCAAAATATTCAACTAATGATTTTCTATGATTCTGCACACCCTACTTCAAGTAATGAGTAGAAACTGAACAGCAAACACATTGTGTTCATATTTCTTTCCTAGATAAAAGTAGAAAATAGTAGAAAGCTCATAATTCACCATAATAACCTACATTTCCCTATTTTATTGCCAGATCAGTGAGCCTTGATTGACTTGGCTACAAGTTGGGGTGGGAGTAGATGGCAAAGAAAAGAGGGGAAACTACATTGCTGAACTCAACTGAAGCTATAAACTGTAAATGTCAATTTTGGTTAATCTTGCTTGTTTTGGTTAATCTTGCTTGTTTTGAGTAGTTCTCTACAAAAAGTCCTCATCTATATGAACAAGGTACTAGTTACTGCAAGTTAGAGTACATCTTTGCTCCTTGATCAGGTCTCACGGAAGTTTCCTATTGCAGCTTTTTCTAAAAAGGGAATTCCACCTATGAATAATTTATTAAAGGAAGAATATTTGAAGAATATTCTTCAAATACAAGACATCTCTGTTACTCTTTTATATCATCTATCATTTACTTCTGATATATAAAAACCCCTTCATAATTACATCATCATGGCTAGGCTTCGTGAACGAAGATTTGAGGATAATTACATAAGAAATAAAAAAATATACTTTAAAAGATAATTAATTTGTATACTGAGGATTTTAACCTAATATTATTTTACTTTCATTGTAACACATGCCATATATCCTTATTCCTACTTTTAATCTCCTCATAGTTGTTTTTCACTCTGCCTCCTCTGGTCTAGTATAATCCTTTTTTTTTACTATTTTCTCTATTTTTTTTTTTAATTTAAATTTTCTCTACTCTTCCCAATTTTGTATTCATCTTTCTGTAGATATCATTAACACAAGGTTTGAGCCAGAGTTTTAAGTGGGTCATATTCAAATATGTCCCAAAATTAACAGAAAACTATATCACATCCAAACTAATAATGCCTTGGGAAAACCAGATATTTCAAGTATTTTATTCATCCATGGCAAGTTTTATTACGTCTACTGATAGATGACAAATTAGACCATTTTGATCTTTAATTTTATACTTCTGTTCTTGATACCTTATTAGGTTGTCTTTATGGTGTGTACTCTGTACACAATAAAAGATATTTTCCTTAGTATCTAGTCCTGGTCAGAGTTTTTTGCCCCTCCCAGAAGTGATCTACATCTTCCTAGAATGAACTCAAGTTTCATGGGCTTCATTTAGGGTTTTTTTTCCTGACAAGACCTACATTAGATAAATTTTACTACAGAGGTTTAGCACTTCATTGCAAAGTTGTTTTTACAAATTCTAATTTGTAGTGGTTATTACAGTCACACACTCTCATGTCTGAGAATTCTGAGGCACCTCCTCTAAAGATGGAAACAGAAATTGTGCTAAGGATGAAACACTGTAAAATGCTTCAAATTGTTCTTTTTGTATATAACATCCCTTTTTTACTTAGAAAAATCTTGTTTCTATTTTCTGTTTTGTAAAAATAAAATCTCATTTCCAATGCCACTGAAATTACAAGTGAAAGACTGCAGCCTGAAGATTAGTAATTTAGAAACTAGTCTTATTTAACAAAATGTTTTCTCTTCCTTTAGCCTAACAGACTGCTTAGACTGATGTCCCTTAAAGTAAGCTTGTACTGCATTGTATTTCACTGAGTTGCAGATGAATTGCATTTGCTAAAACCATGAGCTTTTTCAGAACTAACTATTTCTATCCCAACTTCAAGGTTTTCAGTTTCTTTATATATATATTTTTAAATTAGCTCTGCTGCATACTGCAATCAACCTTCTTTTTTTTTTTGTTCAAATCCAATCATAGCATTAAACCACTCTACCGTGGCAATATAAATCACTCTTTCATGGTCACCA
Organism: Manacus candei; assembly: GCF_025592945.1. Classification (NCBI taxonomy): domain Eukaryota; kingdom Metazoa; phylum Chordata; class Aves; order Passeriformes; family Pipridae; genus Manacus; species Manacus candei. The sequence continues at coordinate 29,461,176 of NW_026138062.1, read as the reverse complement.
AGTTGAAGAAACTGAATTTCAGGGAAAAAGAGAGTTCCTTTTTTATAGAGCAAATTGTGACCTTTATCTCAAAGAAGCACCCAATTCAAGCAGATATGATTCATCTTTTTATGTAACAAACTAAGAAAGGGAAAAGTCCTACAAACTCCATCCTTCTCCTAGAGAAACATGAAGAAAGTAAATATTAGAAAATGAGAACGACAAAAAAAAACCCAACTAAATAAAAATTGTGAAGCTAAGAACATGAGCACTTAATTTCGTCTAGTCATTTTGAGCAAGCCAGTTGCCTTATCAAAACACAAGCCAGTAAAAACAAATGCATAAAGTTGATGTCCCAATGTACCTTCTTAAAACCTTGTCTGTGTGCACCCCAAAACTTCTAAATGTAATCAAGAACCATGAGATGGGATGGAGAATCCATGCACCATCACAGACTAATATGAGAATAGTGAGATTAAAAAATTCTGAGAGGAAAATTTTGGACTGAAATCTGCAGAGATGAGGAAGAGGAGTCTTACTGTTAGAAAAATCTTTTAATGCCTTCCAGAAATTCAGGCAAAGTCTCAGATATGCAGACATCTGAAACTAGAAAATAAATTGTAAAATAGCTGAAAAGATGCATATTGACTTACATTATAGACAGTCAGGATGAGTATGCTATTTTGTGATTGAAATTATTCCCCTCCTGGTTGTTTGGGTTATCTGTGGATCCCACAGCTACTTACAAGGTGGTATTATAGTCCTGAATCTACTTAGCACTATACATATTCCCCAGACTCTTGTATCAGTAGTAATTTCTTCTGTAGTTTCTCTGTAGTCATACTCATGTAGTCTGACACCACCAGGAAAAAAGGGTAAATTTGCATTAGTTAAATCATGACTGGAGCACCCGCCCTTCTTACTTCTTTATATAAATGGATCTTTATAGAGGGACTAATACAAAAAATCATAGTCAGACTTAAACAATACAGCTCCACCACTGAATATTAGATTGAGTACAGTGAGACTGTACTCAGTTAGGCCCTTGTCTGAAGTAATTTTACAGAGAGAAAGAACTTTTTGGAACTTTGAGTTATGCTTGCAACTTGGGAGATTAACTGCAACTGACACCCAAGCAGATCTGATATAGATACATTTTGGACTCTGACTGTCACATGGCAAACAGTACTGCCTACCATCTCTGATCAAATCTTTTGGAATCTATCCTATGATAAAAAGACACAAAAAGGTGATGACAAGCCCTATTTGGGAGGAGAAAAAAAGTCAGGAGACTTAGTGCCCAGCAAAGATATGTAGTTACTGACTGGATGTTCAATAGACTCCTCTGTCAGTAATGTAAAAGATGAATCTGGATAATCTAGAGCTTTTCTGCTCCCATTAACTGTCTTTAGAACTGTGAAATCTTGAAAAATTATTTATTTTGGAGTAAAGGAGCAGTTTTTCTCTTGGAAATAAGTTTAGTATACACCAAAAGGATTGTCTCACACCTCAATCAGAGGTAACTTTCAGTAAAGTTACAACAACACTTAGAAATAAATAGTGGAAATACCTTGAGGTTTCCATTTGTCACAAATCTACTGCTTGCATGTAGTGTTCAAAGTTCAAAAAAGGCAAATTCAGTGTCCTGTGTGTGGGGAAGCTGTACATGTTGTGGGGCAACCTGCTGCAAAGTAGCTCTGTGGAGAAGGACCTGGGGGTCCTGGTGGACAACAAACTGTTCATGAGCCAGCTGTGTGTCCTCGTGGTCAAGAGGGTCAACAGAATCCTGGGATGCATTAGGAAGAGCATTACCAGCAGGTCGCAGGAGGTGATCTTGCCCCTCTACTCAGCCCTAGTGAGGCTTCACCTGGAATTCTGGGCTCCTCAGTACAAGAGACACATATCAAAAGAACAGTGTAAATTCCATTATATTTTCAGAAAATATAACTTTCTGGCTAAAAATCTATATTGAGAATAATTTTTTAAAAGGTAAAAAATAAGAGCTTGTATTTTCCAGGTTCAGAAAGAGATTCTTCATCTTAGCCCAGTGTTTGGATCATTATTGAAGCCACAATTTGCTCTTAAAAGTGTTGTAAATAATTTCTAAATAATCTACAAATTATTAGTAAAAAATATATTATTTTAGGTCAGAATGTTTTACAATTAATTGGTTTTCTAATACAGCAATTAAAAAAAATATAAAGAGGAATATATACCTTTCTTATCTTTCATTCCCTAAATAACAATCTGCATTAACTTTGCATCAGTAAATTCACGGATATATGCACAAGTATTCAGAGAAATCTATCAAATTTACTTGAAGATAAAAGGTATATACAATCACCTTTCAGAATATGGGAGAGACCCAGTTCTTCATTAAGCAACAACATGTTGCGCAGTATTTCATAAAGTTAGATTATAGGGGTTTATTAGATAATGTCAGTTTTGAAAAAATATTGTTGTTAGAGCACAAAAGAGTCCCAGCTGTGGATAATGAAATTTTGCCCACATCTATAATTAATCAATGTTTCAACCTTGCATTATATTCTGAAGTGTAAAACAATTAAAAAATAATGTATTCAAAGACCCTTATCTGTTATGTGGTCTTTTAGAAATGTATTGACTTTTTCCAAAGGTCGATTAGAAGTAATTTTCATCTAAATAGCACTTCACGAATTAATTTTAAATCAAACATTTCTTTTAGGACTAACAAAAAATTCTTTTGAAATCTCCTAGGTTATATGGGAATCTCTCCCTTTTCTCTGTCGCTTTTGACTCCTGTCCGTTATTTGTTCTTGTCCTTGCCACTCTCTGCTTCACTGAAAACCAGTACAAGTTTTGTTTTGTTTTGTTTCTAGCGTTAATCTCAGATGTAAGTTTCTTGTTCTTCCTCTCTGCTCTCCTCGTTCATCACTACTAGGAATGTGAACTTCTGTCTTGGAAAGAGATGGGAGTTGCAGAGTACTTATCCACAGTCTGAGCCCTGCAAGTAACTCCTGTAGTATTCTGGGTTTTGCAGCTGTACGACCACAGGTGCTGATAAGCTTGAAGCAGGATGGAGAGAGGAATGTATATGAAGAGGAGGAATAGCAATACTGACAGGCACCAGGACCAAATCCCAGAACCACTATTAGTAAAAGGTGGTTATACTATTCAGTAGGCATCTCATAGTACAGTAAACAGACATTATGTGTCAAAGAATGATCTACTGTGTGGCAAGCGTTATAAGACTTGAATTATAAGTATGAAATTGAGTATATTCTGTGATATAGTTGGACATGTTCCGTAGCATACTGGGACTGTGTCTATCTGCACAGCAATTGCTCCTGAGCCATTAATTCTTGGGTGGTCCAAAAACTCTCTTGGTAGTCACCTGTATAGATGAGATGATAGATTGGACTGTGACAATGGACTGACTTAAAACTAGATCATTAACTGAACCATTAGAATTAAGTCATCAACTGATTACTAGAGGAGTACTCCTGGTAAGAATTTTGGACAGGTTTAAAAACAGCTTGAGGCAATTCCAGCTGTGTCTAATCTAATTTGTATGCTTTGAAACGTATATTAACACCCCGGCTGGTGTGTTCCAAAGACTCCCAGAGGTGATTCCTGCTATAGAAGTCATGAAATTATATGTAGACTCTAAGTCTTTAATAAAAACTATTCCTGCAGACACTGTCAGGTGGATCAGTCTTTTGTATGCAGCTAATTTATTTAAGAGATGTTTTGCATATTATTAAGACATATAAAAGGCAAGGAATTATGCATGTGCTGGAGCCAATTGAATTGAAAGAACCACGCAGAACAGTTTTTGAGGAGTTTCTCCTAATCCAGCTGAAGATATTACTGAAAGGATCCTTGCAACACGTTTCTCTTCAAATACAGAACACCTTTCACCAGCAAAGATTGAATAACCAAGCTGGTTTGGAGACTAAATTCCTCATGCAAAAAGTACCTCTGCCAAGATCCCCCAAAATAAGTTTTTTTTCTGTATTATCCCACATAATGATAATAATAATAATAATAATAATATTATTTATTTGCATCTCAAAAAATTGGTTTTTCTTTAAAAAATGCTGTCATGACTATCTATGAAATGAAGAGAATGTGCTTTGTGTATCATTCCGGTTTACACCAAATTATGCTCTAATTGTAATTTTTTGTTGTAAAGAAATGTGTTATTTCTCACCTATAAATAAACAAATGTAAGTTTATTGCTTATATTTTCTTGATCTTCAGTCTGAGTAGTCTGAATCATCACAGTCAGCTCTGCTTTTTAATGTATCAGCAATGCAATTATTTACAAAAAATCATACCATGCATGGAGTATGCAATAAATAAATGTATCTGAAAATTCATAAAAAACATAATTAGAGATATTTAATGGAAAACATCATAGGAAACAATTACACGTCAATATATGAAATAGTTTCTAGAGCTCATATACAACTGCTGCAGCATCAACATGTTGTAGAGAAACTTCAAGAAATGTTTTCAATCAGCTATTTGGTGTGAGAACAGTGCTTTCTCATCTCTTGTCAAAAAAGCTCAGTCATGTCTTCTCTCAGATGTAGTATTACTTTCCAACATTCTTTTTTTAAGGCACATTATTGGGGGGATGTGGAAGAAAGCCTCTTCACTGTCAAAGAAGTCAAAGTGAAAATGCATTTCTACGGGAGAAAGCCACAACACCTTCATCAAAATAGGACCAGAAGCACTTACAAACCTATAGCAATCAAACATATCATCAAAGAGAATAGGAACACAAAATCTTTGGGTTTGGGTGCTGCAGAGTTCCTTTGGAATTTATAGAGAATCCCAGGTTGCCACTTCATATCAGAGCTTCCACAGATCTCAGCAGCAATTGGAAATACCTTCCTTCCTCTTGGAAGGTTCTCAGAAGTTCTTGCTCCTGGCAGATGAAGCATCACTACATAGAGCATTGTCTTATCTTTGAGAAAGTGCTTTTATTCATGATCCTCATTCTTCTGTGTTAGGTAGAAATAACCACAGAATGTTTTGATACTATATAGAAAATGTTAACAATATCTCAATTTGATAAATATTATTAAGGAATTAAAAAAGTTATTTTTCAATAGAGGCTGTGGATGACGAAGCAGGTTACTATTATTGACAAATGAACTAAAAAAATCCATTCTGAAGTGACTTTTAAATAGATTTAGAAAGAAAACATACCTACTAATTTAAACCATGCAATGAATACATATCCTAGTCTGCAGACACATACTCCATATCTTCAGAATATTGCTGATTATAAATATATAACAATATATATGCTCCAACATGTGCATACAGCAAGAGCAAAAAGAAGATGAGTTAAAGATATTAAACTGATAAGCATGACATTTTCAGTTTATCCAGATTCTTTATGATTCATTGTTAACATGTTAAAAAAATTATTATATTAGTTTCAGAAAAGTTTATAGTCCTTGGACATTTGCCCAGCTCTCACCTATTTTAAAGTATTTTTCTGTTCTGATACTACTCTAGACCTATATAGTTTTAGCATTTTTTTACTGTTATGTTTAAACAAGAAAAAATAAGAAAATAAACTTATTTCCTTTAGCCAACTATATAAAAAATATTACACAAGGCACTCTAGGTTGCATAGATCTGAGAGGAAAAGATTTTAATGCAGACTCAGGAAAGTTTTGTTGTTCTTGGAAAAATTCTTTTTTTTGCTATAGTAAACACGTAATTGTCACCTTTGTGTGTCAGATTGGTTTGACATAATTTAGGAAGCAGATGCAGTTGCTCACATTTTAATTTTATTCTGCTGGGTTTTTTTCAAACAAATTTTGATAAAAGTTCACATGGACTGCAAAATTAAAATCTTTGTTTTATTAATTTTACTATCATACATAAATTCTTTTGTGACTTTAGCAATTGTGAGGGTCTTCACATTTAAAATTTCATGTCCAATTAGAACAAGTTGGAAGAGCAAGCAAATGAAATATGTGTGGACTTTGGAATGAAAACTTGAAACAGCTTGTGGCAACATTCTCTCACTTGCCCTTGCAGAATCAAGGACTGAGTTGCAATGCTTAAAAAACAGAACATCTCATTTCATGGGTCAGCACATTTACAGGTGGGTGAGAAGTAGTTAAAATATTTGAGAAAGTTCTAATTATTTGCAATGTAGTAGAATTAGTGACAGCAAATCTTGCAGTACCATATGGCAAGTGAAATCATACTCAGGGTAGGGCTGGTCAGAAACTCATGTATAGTATTTCTTCAGCAACACTGGGTCTTTAAACAAATAGAATTTTCATAAAAAGTTGCTAATACTGTTGCTGAGAGTACTCCTTACTTATTTTTTATGGTATCTGATAGGACTCAAGACCACTGTTGGGCAGCTACAGAAAAATAGCAGAGGAAGGGCAACTAACACAGAAACTCATAGTGATCAGTAAATGGTAATACACAAATAGTTTTTTGACAGAAGCTATGATTACAAAGATAGATTTTTATCTAAATAATTTATTTCTAAACTAATTTCTCATAAGAAATTTAGAAGTTTAGTCCCTTTCCAGCTTTTTCTCAAATGGGAAAATAGGTGTACATGTGCCAGTTTCATATCTGAAAGAAACTCTCTATTTTGCAACTTGTCTTGTGGAAAAATCCACAGTCATTTCCAAACTATTGATTGACAGAAATATATCAAAGTATATCAGAGAAAAAGTGATTCGCAATTTCTTTCATTTATTATATTTTTTCCTTAAGTCTTTGCTTCTGACTACCACTGAAGATAGAATATAAGATATAGTGGAATTTTAAGAACAAAGACACACCAAAAATCTTCACTCATAAAGCGATCTGTTAAACTTCCCAATATAATTATAGCAATAAACCTTTGCTGATTTCATATTTAATGTGTAATCTAAGATTCAGGTCACAATATTTAAAGCACATAGTATTAAAACATATAATCTGCATTCAAAACTTGAACTCTCATTACTGATGGCTGACAGACACTACCCCAAAAGGGCAATTACACCTAAAATCATGGATTTTAGGATGGAATGAATCACCCTCTCAAAGTGCTCACTATTTTCATTTGCAATAGAGGAAAGAGCAGCACTTAACTTAGACTATAATTCCAACTTTTACATCCCAAAAGTCTGACTAAAATAATTCGAACTTTTATGCATACTATATGTGAAAATTTTGTGAAACCTTTAACTTTAAAATTAATTTTTAACTTATGAAATACACAGTGCAATTTATTCCTTTTCAAATCTGAAATGCAATACCTCAAATCTAGACTTGAAAAGAGAGAAAGACAAAAGGATTGCAATAGGTATGATAAACATGACAAAGGACATATTCCTAGAAGCTAGAGTTAGCAGGAGGTGCACTGCCCAAAGTACAAATGTCACTTGCAACTTCTGCTGTCACAGGCTTCCCCAGCTATGAGAAGCCTGTCTCTCCTGGCAGAGACCCTGTAGAAGTAGCAGCATGGCAGCAAGTGTTCTCTGTTTCTCCCTTAATTAATCTGTACTTACATGCATAAATGTCTCAGTAACACCAAATCTAAGTAGGGATGCCACTGCTACTGTCCTGGTAAAAAAAAACTTAGTCTCTCTCAGCCCACAGCAGTGTGTAACTCAGAGGGATTCCACATGATTAAATTTGTCCAATTGACCCCTTTTCAGGAAAGAGAGTAGGATTATTATAATATTTATATAGGATATATATTACCTTAATCAGGGATGAACAGAGTGGAGGCAGATATATATCATATTTTTCATCTTTCAATCTGCTACTGTTTTATCTATTTGTCTTTACATAAGAGGTATTAAGACAAGTCAAATTGAAAACTAGTAAAAAGAAATGCAGTTTTACAGGATGTGTAACTAGTAGGTAGACCATGAGAAGGGAATGTGAATTTATGTTGGTGATCTAGAAAAATGATTGAGGTGTTTATTTGCCTTTTAAAGACTATAGCTAAACCTTTTCTTCTCACAGCATACAGAATAGCTAACCAGCAGATTAAAGTATTTATGTTTCTAGGTTGCTTTCTCTAAAATATACTTTTTCTTCAAATGAAGCACCAGGCCCTGATTGCTCCACAAGAAAGGAGAATAATCTCTGAGGCACTGTTGCACTTGAAAGAGTAACTCTTTTGTTTAGAATATGCTGTGGGAGAGGACTTAAAATGTCAAGGAAATCAATTTATTGAGATAGAGTATTACCTTGTGATCTTGCTGTGAACTACCATTTTCTTTATCCCTATGGAACTACAGGATACATCATACTATACATACTAAAGAGATAGGAAATTATTTTCCATAGGAAATCTATCATTGTAAAAACATATGGGCCACAATTCAATTCTGTCCCAGAGAAGAAAAAAGGTTAACAACTATAGTTTACTCTCAATTCTTAGCTATACTAGTTAGTGTATTACTTTGCAGTATATATGTACTTCTTATGTAGTCTATTGTTTGACATTTTGTACAAAAAATATTTTCTCAGACTCCTCTGCACATACAAACCATAGAATTATACCATAGAGGAGATGTAAAGAAATTTCTCTATAAATAACTACACATGAAAAGGAGAGAAATTGATTTCACAGTCCTGCTACTGTGCATATAACAACCTTCTGCAGTTGCATCCCTGATTTTCCATCTTAAAATATAGATGGGGAGCAGCTCTAAAGGTAACTGAAAGGTAAAATTTTCTTTTATCATTTCTCATTGCATAGTTTGCAATTACAAATATTCATAGTGGTGATTACATATTTAAATTTTTGTTTTGGTTTTGTTTTTTACAAGAAAGAATTGAAAGTATAGGATTTTTTAAACTTTCACCCATCTTGCAAAATGTTTTGATTGCAATATCTTAACACTTCAGTTCTAGATTACAGTAATAAAATAATAGATTAACTTTCTTATATTATTTGAGGTTTTCAGCTCTTGTTTATGTTTCTAGTGTTGTAAACATTAAAAAGTGTTCCCTTAGAGATACAAAATTATCTTTTGTTTCTATAGACAGTACGAAATGAATGTCAATCCAAGTGTGCAAAACTAATTGATTCAGTGGGAGGTTGCAAAACGGAAGTTACTAAGTATAATATAAAATTTTCAATATGCATTGTAACTTTTTCAAGCAATCAAGTAACTTTTCAAATCAGTCAACTGAAAATTTTGCTTTAATATCACATATACAACAATCCATACTTGAATCTTCCAAATACTATGAATGAAAACAATTTGCAATAGATATGTATTGTGGGGGGACATTTGCACCTTTGTTAGCTGGAGAGCATCTCATATAGCACTAGATCTTTGTTTAGGGAATTGAACACTCTAGATGTCTTAAGTTGGGCTTTTGTTTGAAGATATGTATTTACATTTCCCCTATAAGCAATAGAAAGAGATAGGCATATCTTTAAAGTGAAATCTCTTTATGATAACCATTATGACACTGGATGTCCCCAGTCACTTGTAAAGAACATGAAGTTGAAAAGAGCTCAAAACTGTTGCAATCTTCAAAATATATTGTGTTGTTTTCTCAGACTTTATATTCAAAGGGGCTGAGCCCATTATATGCTTCCTCTATGATGGTCTGGACAGTTTAGGAAGACATTTATACTTCTTGATTAACTCAGGGACGGTCATTTAAAAAAACACTGAAATTATGTAGCTGTTTATATAAAACAAAAGTCACCCTCTGGGTAATTTTTTTTAGACAAATTTAGCTTTCTTTATAACAGCTGTGGTTGCTCCTCATATTTTTTCCTGAGTTTTGTGAACACCTTGCCTGTACCCATCTTCTCTGGGTCATCTTTTGTAGGGATTTGTTGATCACCTGTGGTGAGTTTTGAGATGACAGTTCCCTGAAACTAACTGCACAGTGATTACTGCTCACTTCTGTTCAGTTGATGACATTGATGTTAGGCTGGATTCCTAAAAAATCACATATTTATCCTCTTTTCTCCCTGTAGAAATTTACTTAGAAAGTAAATTTAATTTACTTTCATATTGGTAAAAACATATGACTTTCATAAAAGATTCTTGGATACAATTTAACTTTGAGGAAATTGTCAGATACTGAAACTGCATTTTATTCTCCCTTGTGATGTACAATACTATTTTCGTCATGTTGTAAATATATTTACCATTGCTACTTCTTTTTCCATTTTACTCAGACTGGGACTTCATTTAATCTACTGGATATTGAAGACAAGACAGTGCCCCAGTGGATCAGTTTATCTGTGCATTATGTATGTAGAAAGAAAGCTAACATAATAAAATTGTTGAAGCATGCAAGCTAAGGCAGGGTACTGGCTGAAATCTTCGGAGTTTTAGGTCATCTGAGATTTAGTTAAAGCTGATGGATTGGTATTGAAGTATTAATAAGATAAGTGCTATTTGTCACTGTTGTTTATATATAATGGTGGAGAGAGTCTGTTAACAAAATTGTTAGACCATGCAATAGTTTTTTACTATAATAAAACAGTCTGTTTCTTCAGCTTTTAGCAGTTTATAACATTTTAAATGCACATAAAACACAAAATTACATGAAATGTTCCCAGTACTTCCTCAGATAATGAGTAAAATAACACTACTGCATTGTAGCTTTTAACACAAAATGCAGATATAATGCAAGAATAAAAGGAAAAGCATTTAAACAGTTGGATTATTTGACATAAGGACTGCTGTTTCCATTAAGTAAACTTGAATCATCTATGTCTGTATCTAAGGAAAGTTCAGTGAAAATAAATTGTTGTTTCAAGGTTTCAAAATTCTCCACAAATTATCAGCGAATGAAGAGCTGGTATATGTGCATTTGCCATATGTTTTTGTGAACAGTGTGATGCCTTGTTAACATATTCATCTACTGTTTGTTGAATAGGTTTGTCTTGGTGGTATCAGGCGGATGTATAAATGGAGATCAAAAAGTAGCATGGCCAAGCTAGGCTAGTATGAATGTGCTGTTAGCACACTGATCTGCTTAAGCTATTACATACCCCACTCCTCATCCAGGCTACTATGTTGAGAGAATAATATTTCTTACAGTTCTAAGTCCAACTTATTTGGAACCATCTGTGTATTCTTTCTTCAGGGGACTGTATGTTTCCATGAAGGTGTGTCTTCAAACATTTATAGTGTAACAATTACTTATACTGCTGGGTATTTTATATCTTCCTTAAAGTTTGTGAAGTTGTGTGTTTTGTAAGGGTCATTTCTTTTGGGTTTTCTAACTCTCACCAGTAATATTTCCAAAACTCATAAAAATAATTGGAAGACAAGTTTTGGAAAGATATGGTGCTCTCACAGGTGATATCTGTATTTATGCCTGGTTCATGATTTCGTTTGTTTGCTCTTTGGTTTTGGTTTTTTGTTTGTTTTTAATTATGGTCCCCTGGCGCTATCATGGTTAATGCATTAGAATCTCTAGAAGGAGAAAGAACATTTTCTGTGGAAGCAAAGGATTTTGGACAGAGAGGGAGTAAGAAGAAACCAGGAGTCTTCAGATGTAATGGTAATCAGTTCTTCCCTTGGGGAGTCAGAGTTCACTGGGTGGAATTATGAGGCCCCAAAAAACATTGCATTCTTGTACTGAGAGCAAATCTGAGGAAAAGACTTGACCTGAAAGATTACTGTAGGCAGAGTATAGATTTGTTTAAAAACCTCCTATATTTTTGTTCTGTCTCATTCTACTCTTAAAAATTTCTTTTCTTCTCATACTTACAAAATTTTATTTAGTCTGTGAAATCCATGGTTTCGGAAAGTACAGTTCTAAATTTACAAAAATCTTCTCATATCTTTTAAGCTCACCATTTCAAATTTGCAAGCAGACCCCACTCAAAGCACTGACCAACTTGGAAATCTGACAGAAGAGACATTTAGCCACACTTGACTTTTCAGGAAACTACCCAACAGGAAACATGTATAATTATAGATGGGATAAAAATGGGATTCATACTATCTGAAAGTGATTTCCAATTCAGCAGAATAAGATTTCAGATAGTTTCAGGAAAAAAAAGACTGATATGTAAATATTTAATCCAATCATGTATTATATTCAATGCTTCACATACCTGGTGAAAATTGTGATCTAGTAGTCAGATTTGTATACCCTCTCAGAGCTAAAATTCAAGTAGAATATATTCAAAATCCTTCAAAAATGAAATATATGCATAGTTCTCACATGAATGATGGTTTAACACTGGAAAAAGAAGCATTTGTACCACTAGAAGTATTGGGTGAGCAGACAACAAACACTGGGAAAATTACTTAAGAATTTTGCTGGGTTCAGCTGAAACAAGAAAATAGGACCAAAATGGAAATAATTAGGCCCAATTACAGAGAGGAAAAGAATGGCAATCATGTGTACTATACTCTGGAATTAATTTGGACAACAGTGGTTTAAATCTCCTCACCTATGATATTTGAGAATAAAATCTGAGGAAAACCATAAAGTCCATGGTAAAGGGCAATTCATCATTAGTAAGGGCATGGAGTGGATACCCTTCTCACTTTTTTTTGCTTCCTGAGATACTGTCACCTTATGATACAGGGGTTAAAAGTTATAAAACATTGGTAAAACATTGGCTTGAGATCAAAACGATGACAAAGTGTTGACACTGGGTTAAAGCTCATTGAAGAGAAACTGTCCTGTTAACATCTTCTTTGATGATCTGGACATGGGGATTGAGTGCACCCTCAGTAAATTTGCAGATGACACCAAGTTGGGTGGGAGTGTTGATCTGCTGGAGGGTAGGAAGGCTCTGGAGAGGGATCAGGACAGATTCATCAATGGGCTAAGGATAATTGCAAAAGGCAAAATGTCTCAGGTCCTGCATTTAGATCACAGCAACTCCATGCAGTCCTACAGGCTTGTGGAGTTGCTTGAGAGCTCTTCAGCAGAAAGGGATCTGTGGGTGCCATTTGACTGTGGGTTCACTATGAGCCAACAGTGTGCCCAGGTGGCCAAAAAGGCCAATGGCATCTAGGCTTGCATCAAGAACAGTGTAGCCAGCAGGACTAGGGAAGCGCCCTGTACTTGGCACTGGTGAGGCCACGCCTCAAGTACTGTGTTCAACTCTAGGCCCTTCAATTTAAAAAGGATATTGAGGTGCTGGAGCATGTCCAGCAAAGGGCAAAAAGGCTGCATCACGAAGGTCTGATGGTAGCTTGCCTAGTTCCCAACAGTGCACCACAAACTCATGAAATTTAGCATGGAGTGCAAGGTCCCCATATTTCCAGACTTCAGGTGGAGGGAGGTTAAATATCTGCTCCATTTTCACACTTCTCATTTGTATTACAGTCAGTCCAAGAATTTGGGATGACAAAGCTTTAAGAAGCTTTAGGCAGTTCTACCATTTTGTAAAGATGACTATACACAGCTTTCTTTTCAAACTGCTTCTTTTGGTAAGGTGCTGGCAAAACAAGTAATATAAGTGTCTACCAACTCTCAAGAGGAGATGGAAGTGGTGGTCATGGAAGAGAATCACACTGTTCACTGGCAAATGATCTAAACTTATTTGCTTAACGGGACGGGTTATGTGGGTGGGCAACAATTCATTTCCTCAAAAAGAGATGTCCACAAAAACCAGAGCTTCAGCACAACCAGTACACTTGAGACCAGCATAAGCTGGACTCAGAAGAATACAACATTTGCCCCTTTTAGTTGATATATCATGTCCTTGAATGAGAAAGCAATTCTTTGTATTCCAGCTTCTACTTGTCAGATGTTTACCTAAAGTGGTGGTGTCTCCTAAAAGGTTGTTGTTCAAAAATTTATTGCATTAACTTGCTGGCATTAGTTGCCACCTGCTTTACTAAACACCTGCCATGAGTAATCATAAAAGGCCTGTGCTTTTGATCATGCCTCCTCACTATGTGATGAAAATCAGAACTAACTCTCTGTTACAATTTTTAATTCTGATAATTGAAGTTAGCTATATAAAAGACAGTTGCGAGATTTTTAAATGTTTTCTGGGCTTTAGGTCTCATTATCATTAATAGGGTCAGAATGCTCAGTATTTGTGAAAAAGTTAGACTTCACAGTGAGATGACAGAATATGACTTTGAGTTCCTAATTTTAGACATTGCAATTTGGCAAATGATGCCTGTAAGTATTTCTGACTAGGTGAAGTTGCAATTCCGTGGAGTTTTTCTGCAATTCTGAGGTCATCATGCAATCTTACACTTTTAGATTTTTCTAGATTATTCACTCTGTTAGTGTCTTACAGTATTAATCCTAGTCAATGCCATATAGACAGGACTGATAACTACTTATGAGATCATAACTGCAGCATTGCCAGTTGATAAAGGTTAGAAACATTAGAACTGATTTTTCCTGTAGGACACAGTATGTTAGAATTTAATTGTAATCTTGCTTCATTACCCATCACATTCGCTATTAAATAACAAAATGATTGTCTTTATGTCTTTATTTCTCACATCCTAAATTATTGCCATTTGGGAACATAAAAAAGCATTCCTACATAGTTGAATGCATTACTTTATACTGAAAATTATTGTCTTTCCAATGACTTAGGAATTTATAGTTCAGGTTTGTCACTGAAAGACTGTCAACCTTACTTTGGGGATTTTTATAACGATTTGAGTAGATTTAACTGTATATTATGTTTTACCCCCAAAAAAGGAACAGCTGGCCTATTTATGTACATCAGCAAATGTCATCTCCTTTAGAAAATTAAGGGCTTACCACATAATTGCTATCACCAAAATAACCAATATCTGGTAGAGATGGAATTTCACATTTCCCACTTCTCTCAGGAGTTATTTTTTACTTTATTATCATTAATGAGTATTATTATTTTTAATAATAATACTATGTATTAGATTAACAGAAACCTATCCTAGAGCACTGGAACAATTGTCAAGCTAGACCTTATCACCAAATCCTAATAGCATCGGTCAAGGTGAGTGCACTTGTGTCTGAAGAAGAGCATGTTTGCTTCCTCAAGAATTATTTTGTTGCCAAAGGTGTTTATTTAAATTAATTGCTCTGTTTAGACAATTAGCTTTGATATTTTCTTAAGGGGAAAAGGGTCCATGGGTGACTCCAATTAAAATTCTTTGCATCACAGAATTACACTTCAAATATTGTAAGTATTTTTAACACTAAATATATGATCCAGAAATGGATAACATAAAATGGTTTTACATCCCTGTTATGCAATTCCTTAGAAAAATTCAAATCAACTGGAGTTTCCCCTGCTTATGAATTACATGATTAGGCAGTTTGTTTATAGAGTTTCCCTTTAGAGAAGAAAAAATTTTTAATTCTAATAGACTTAATTTAATGGAAAATACAATATGTCCATTAATAACTTAAGTGTAGCTTTTATGTTTATAAACTAGAACACTGGTTTTATAAATAAATAAAAAAACCCCTCAAACTGAAGACTACTTCCATATACAGCCTGTGAATAGCAATAATAAAATTCAATTTTGTGTCACATTTCTAATTTGTATACACAAGTATTTTGCTATTTCAAATACTGAGCAGTCACGTGGATTTGGTATTTAGCTATGAACTCATACTCCGCTTAACAACATGAAGATAAAAATATTGCTTTATCATTAAAAGAAGATTGTGTTTTGAGTGAATTCACATAGTGTTCTGATCAAAGTTGTGTTCTCAGATAAAAATCAGATGGCATATTGGTATTTTTTCTAATGACACTTTGAGATTTGCTCTGACTTTATCTCTTCTATTATTAAATTCTATTTCTTAAAGTATATTTGTTGCAATCTTTATTTTCTCAGTTATCGTAATAACCATGGTAATGAAATGTGAGCATAATTATTTTTACATAGGCACAAAAATTTTAATATAACCCAAGTCAATCTTCTACTTTGACTGTTAAAATTAACATTTAAAAATAAGAAGCAATGTAAATCTTTATAATAATGAAATAATCATTTTTCTACAAGTGTTCTAGTTTTATAAATCATTTTCGCTTGTGATTATAGCTCGTAGCTATTAATTTCACCAACCCAGGAAATAAGAATTTGAATTGCAGTCAAGTCTCAAGACAGTGAAATCAGAATCAGTTGTATTGTCTTAATTGATGCTGCCCATTTCCACAGTGCTGGAAAGTCATCCATAGTCAAACAAATCCATACATACATTTTACATAACTCTCTTTCCTTTCTGCAGGCATAACATTAAACTGTCTGGTTGTTTAATTATTTTTTTCTTTTTTTATGCTTTTTTATAGGAACAGAAAATATGAAGGAGCTGGTTTCTTTGGGAGCATTATTGCAAGCAGCCTAGTGGATTGGGGGACTGAAGTGTTTGGCACTGAGCACTTCAGAAAATCAAGCCTCTAGTTTATGATGCTGTGACTAAATGACACACAGGATGATGGCTATGTGACACACAGTAGAATACTAAACTAATCATGGTCCCTTTGCAGTATTGCAGTGTAATAAAAGCACAATAAAAGCAACTGCCTCTAACCTGAGTGATTCTCACAGCTTTCCATTTAGTGCCTAGGAAAGTTGCTGTTTTATTTACATTGATTCAGCGTTCAGGATTTCTGAATGTGAAGGTCACCTCTTCCTGAATTAAACTGACAGTCCATTACAAAACCAAACCAAACCAAACAGTTGAAAGCAATAGTTTGTCATAAACCTTCAGAATCTCTCCAACTCTTGAAGTCTTTTCTCCACGTATGTGCATTTTATCCTTTCATTTTGCATCTTTCATGAAGTGTCAAGTAAGTCTATTTGCTCAGACTACTATATTTGCAAACTAAAGAAGTGCAGGGTTCATGCACTGACCTGAGACCATGGAAACAGCTTGATTGTCCTACCTATAGCTCGGCTTTAGCCTACACCATCTAGCATATTCCCAAATTATGTTTTGAAGCATCTGAAGGACAGTTTGCACCATAAACCACCCTCAGTAAGTAGTTTTTATGTGAACAGCTTACTTTGGAGCATCAAAGAAGGTAGCCATTTGGACACCAGCTATGTCAAGTCATTTGTTCTCAGAACCAGAGAAGAGTTCCTGGAGCATTTTATTTTTTAGGAGAGTTTTGCCTCAAAGAAAAGCTTTGAGCCCTTTATTAATGAATTTCTTCAATTAGCACCTAACTGCAACTCTAACATACCCATCCACCTTGCCAGGAGAACAGAGCTGAGAGGAAGAGAGGATTGAAGGGAGCAAAGTCTGTGTGGGAGGTAGAGTTAACATATAAATACACCCCCCTCAGTAAAAGCATAGCCTCGTCTATTTATCTACCAAGCTGCCTGCTGTACCCAAAGAGATGAAACTGTACAATGGGACGCAGCAGAGGACAAGTATACTTTCTGTGCCTACTGGAACAACAGATGGACCTAACTTCATTGTTACTCTATTTGCCACCACAATGCTATTTACCTTTGTCTCCATCTGTTCTTTCTTGTCATGAGCTTATGTTGTGAAAGCCCTGGATCAGTGACTGCACCTTGCCAAGCTCAATGGGGTCCTGATTGCTGCCTGGAGACAGGTTGTTAGGCTATACATTCACAAGGAAAATTATGCCACAGCTACTCAGTGAAAGTTATACTATGCAGTCCAGAAGCTAGGTGTTTTGCGTTTTACTTCAGTAGAACTTAGTGTTAAAGAATGAAATATACAAAGACCAACACACAGAGAAAAAAATGACAGTAAGTTAAACAGTAAGAATAACTGCAAGGGAAAATGGGAACTAAGGATATAGTCACCTAACTCCTGGCTTCAGAGAACATTTAAATCCATATGAGATTCCTATCTGTGTGTCTCTGCAGAGATTACGGCCAATAACATGACCAGTGTATTTCTAAATAAGCCTGGAAGAAAGGGACGAGCTACTGATACCACTCCTTTTCTCTGATAATTCAGTAATAGAGCACTTCACTTGTGATACAGGACAGCTAATATCAGATTAGTTTTTCTGTCTGGGTAGATGTGAACATGAATCTCCAACTATAATCAGTAGGAAGCTGGGTTCGGTCGCACTCCTCAGTTGAGTACTGTGTAGAAAGACAGAGTTTTCTGGCCCACAGAAAGATGGAAAGACAGCAAATGCAGGCATGAATTTATAATTTCTTGCCATGGCAGCCAGCATGAAGTTGGCAGACCTGAGATTCCATCTCTATTTTTCGATTTTATGTTGGATCCAACTGCATGTATCCTACACAATAACTGGATAAGAATCAAGACTCCTAAGGGATGTTATGAAAAATACACTGACAAATAGGCTATAGAGAGCACCCAGTTGAGTACTATTGATGAGGTAACAGTATCCCTTTTCTTACTTCATTATAAATAACAAATCATAGTAAAGAAAGTTTAACCTGAATGCTTGAACACACATAAATATAAAATTATTTAGCTGAGTATCAATTAAAATTTGTAATCCACTTTTTCCACTCATGAGAAGCTTTGACATACAAAATGAGACAAAGAGAAGAGCTTTTGAGGAGAAAGGATAATTTTATAATTACTGCTGTTCGTAATACACATAGAATTCTAGTCTCCCTTCTTTCATCATGGTTTTAGTCTTACCACTTAAACCAACTCCTCCACATGCAAGTGATGAGCATAGTGCCTTTTTTTCCCCTAGATATCTACTGTAAGAAAAATAAAATCAGATTTAAAGAAGTAGCAAGAACTCATGACTGCAGCAAAAGTTATTTGAAGCTGACCTGTCAGCTACTATCATTCTTTATAGTGACATGTCTCCCAAGATATGAAATGCTAAGAAGTTTCAAAGCAATCAAAAAGGCTTGATTTCTTGACAATTTCTCCTTCATGTTCCCATGTCTTGTGTATCAACAGTCATTAAAGATGAGACAGTATGTACAGATTCAATTATTTTTTTAGTGGAAGTGAATGACATTATTGAGTTTCCTTTACACCGTACTTCCAAACATTTCCCTACTTGACCACCTCTGAATCACCTCTCCTGACTACATCCACGTTCCACCCTTCACCTTTACTGTGACTGCACAGCTCTGGTAATCTCTTCCCTTCTCTGCATTTCTTGTTCGTGTGTTTTCTCTCTTTATGTCTGTCTTTCTCCACCTGTGCCTATGTTCCTATTCTGTATTCCTTTCCTTCCCCAGACTCTTCTTTCTATTTAGATGCAGTTCTTGATTTTCTCTACTTGGCAGTAATACCTGAAGTACTAAAAACCCTAGTGAGAGAGTACACCTTGTGCAGGTGTAGTTAGAGACCTCTGATCTCAATCCAGTGAGATAACAGCTAAAGTTTCAGTAGCAGTTTAACAGATTATTTTTATTCATTCTGCAACTATTTAACAGCTATTTAACCGGTTGACCTCAGCCACAGTATGAAGCCTGAAAGATTTTTACTTATAATGAGTGAAAGGTTTAGAAAACAAGTCCTATGAGAAGCAGCTGAGGGAACTGGGACTGTTCAGTGCAGAGAAAAGGAGGCTCAGGGGAGATGTTATTGCTCCCTAAAGCTACCTGAAAGGAGGATGTAGCAAGGTGGGGGTTGTTCTCTTCTCTGAAATAATTTGCAAGAGGACAAGAGGAAATGGCTTCAAGTTGCACCAGGAGAGGTTTAGATTAGCTATGAGAAAAAATTTCCTCACTAAAAGGATTATCAAGAATTGGAACAGTCTGCCTGGGGAAGTGGTTGAGCCACCATCCCTGGAGTTTTTTAAAAGATGTGTGGATGTGGTGCTTAGGGGCATGGTTTAGCGGTGGACCTGGCAGTGTTACATTAATGGTTGTACTGATTTTTTGTACTGGTTTTACTGGTCTTTTCCAGCCCAAATGAGTCTGTGATTCTATGACACTTATGGTGAATAAGGCTGACACAGCTGGTGACATGAATATGGGGATTGAAAAACAGCAACTTTTTAAGCAACAATTAGTAAGGTTTTAAAAGCATATTCTATCCATAGCATAATCTTAAACTGTGAAAAATTAACATGCTAAGTGGTTGATGACAAAATGTGAAGCATATAAAAAAGCTGGCATGAAAAGAAAGGCATTTTTGTCAAAATTACCCTGAAAAAATTGTAAGAATATAGTAGTTTAAAAATATTCATTGTAGAAGGTGATAAGAAATAAGAACAGGAGAATCAGTATGCCTATAATGAGAAGCTGTGGTTCCACAACCTGTTTTGTGTGGTGCTATCACTGGTTCAGATTGACAACAGATCAAATGTAGCTCAAGATGTACCAGCAAAATAAGGATTTGTTATTCCATGAAAAACATATGTGAAATGAATTTGAGGGGTCTACACAGGCACATTTCTAGAGTTTTGATAGGGGTTTCAGTGATACAGTCACCTGCCATCAGACATGAGGTTCTAAGTGCTAAAGATACTTTCAGAATATTGTAAAACCACATTGCATACCAGTTCAGTGAACAACACGCATGGAGGAACACATTCCTCAAAAAGTATTATGGGAATATTGTTACCTGTTAAAAATTCATGCAACCTATCTTGAAAAGAAAACATGCATCATAGCTGTTTGTTGGAATACTGGGGATATCTAATATATGAAGAGTGTAATAACTTTGGAACAATTCTGAAGAAGATTTCAAAAGCTGAAAGTCTCTTAAGCCTGCCATGTTAATGGAACTAACTAGCAGAACAAAATAAATGCAATTACATATTCGGTGAACTTATGTTTTGGTACCTGAATATGATTTAGTCCTATGTGAATGGAAAGGACGTGCATTAACAATTTTCACTTAGTAAAGTATCACTGGCTTAATGTTTATAAAACAGGAGCAATTGATGAATATTAAGTCAAATGCTATGCAGTCTGCACTGGCAAATACGAAAAAAAAATGGGAATGATTGCTATGGCAGCAAATGTATACTATTGCAAAGTTGGTTTAGAACAGCAGGCCATAACCAAACAGAATCCAACAAAACAAATCAAACAGTAAAATATTTTAGTCTTATGAATAGTAACTATGTGAGTAACAGTAATGATATTGAATGGGAGGAATGCATCAACAAGCTTGAATTTAAAAAGCTTCAGCTGAGAACGTGTATCATAATTCATTGCAAAGGTTTAAAAATATTATTCTACTTTTCTGTTTAGAAATCATCCACTTCTTCTAACTCACTCCCAGAAACCTTTGCTTTATAATATAGACCAGGTAGTTGCGCAAACAAAAGATCCAGAAAAGTTTATTGCAATAATTTTACTTAAGACTGAGGCATTTGAAGATATTCTATTTCATGAAGGTGATAGTATGTGAGTAGGTTCTTCTTTGTCCTTTTAGTGTCATCATGTAAATGGTAGTGATTCTGTCCACATTTTACAGAAAAAAAAAATCAATATGGATAACAAAATAAGAGCTTAAGAAACTAAATAATCCTTAACTCCCAAATAGTAATCTTGTTTTTTGGAATCACCTGACTCCATAGGCACACAGATGCCTTTGAATATCTACAGTCATTTTCCCACATATGCAGAGATATATTCTGGGAAATATGAAGGCAATTCAGGATAATGTGAGCAGCTGCTTAATCTCCCATAACTGTCAGGTGGAGATGATGATAGCAACCTTAAGCGTAGGAAATCAGATCAGGATTTTAGTCCTGTCCAGATGACAGTTAACACTCAAAGTTTCCTTGTTTGAGGAAAGAACCCTGAAACACTGGTCACAGCAGTGATAAGAAAAAAAGGAGGTAAAATGGTTTGGACAGTAAGAGATGAGTTCATTTCTTGTAACACAGATTAATAAAAGGTAAACTGTAACTGCAGGTAGTCTCAATTATAACACCTCGTTATGGTATATTCTGGCTGAGAACCCTCTTCACTCTTTCAAATGGAGCTGGAGCAGCATGAAGCCCAGGAATGCAGGAATCATCACACCATAAAGACAGTACTATATTGTATGGGGTTATGACACTCAGCTGGAAAGGAAGAAACCTATGTTTTTGGGATTTTGTTGTTGGTTGCTGAAGTGTGTAGATTGGGAGGATTATATCTTCAAAATCAAATATGAGGACATTTTAAATAAAAACAGTCCACCAGTCACTGATTATAGGGAGGGGAGAAAGTATTCATATTGCAGATGGGAAAGACTATCCAGTTACTTTTATAATATTTTGGGGTAGTAGTACTTACTGGCATCAAGGAGGAGAACTAACTTTATTGCACCAAAAGATTTTAAGAGTAGGATTAGGCTCAGTGCAGCAAAATAACCAAAATGCCTGAGGCACTGGTTTTGAAGCACCTTCCTCTCACCTGCAATAGCTAAACACAAACAGAGCTGTAACTCTCAGTCTTTCTATGGCTTATTGGCTTTGAAGGGAAACTAAGAAAGAAAGAGTACTGAATATTGAGAGAAGGAAAATGGAAGTCATTCATTAACATTAGTGAACCACTCAGCAAGATTTTTTCCTTTCTTTTTTTAAAGAGACTACATCAATACTCCCTATGCTTTGATTAGGAGTGTGCATAAAACATATCAAAGCACCACTTAACATACCTCTCTTCTCTCTTTTTTGCACAAAACATACCTGGCAATATTGGGTCACTGAGGAATGGTTAATACAGTCTTGCGTACATCAGTTCTGGAGCAACTGATACCATGGGATTCATACTGGCAAATCAAAATAAAATCAAAGGGGTTTGTTGGGGTTTATTGTTCTTTTTTTTTTTTTCCTGGGGGAGGGCATGTGTTTCTAATTCTATTGTTAATTGACTATTCACATACTGAATGCTGAGCATACATTTCTGAGTTGAGCCACAGACTCTAACCATATTCATACTATGATTAACAGGATTTGCTGGGTAAAAAAGCACTTTTCAGTGTCAAACAGCTTTAGCTGCCCAAGCTGCAGAACTGTATTAAGATTTTGCCAATTAAGAGCTGTGCACTAAATTTAAGGGCTCTAACTGATGGGTGTCTAAATAAGACTTTTTCAAAGAGTTGGATTTTTAGAAGCTGCTGAGTGCCCACCCTCAGAAAATCTGTTTTTTCAGTGTATTCTTAGGACTTTGATTGACAAGAAGGCTAGGACTGGGATGGCTGAAAAGGTTACTGTGTCCCCCATCCCTGCTGTTCTAGAGTCAGATCCTGCAGCAGCACACTGTCAGCTCAGCCTCCTCAGTTGACTAACAAGCAAACTGTGCAGGTGAACAGGGCAGGCAGAGGGAGTGGTAAAGGTTTTCATCTTCCCAGGGCACACTACCTCCTGCCATACATTAAGAAGTGCCCTAAGACAAATTTTCTAAACAAGAACACTCAGCAAATTCTGAGCTCTTTTAGGAAATGCTGTTTGGACAGTGAAATTTATGGATACTAAACAAAAATCCTAGGTGACGTAATCCTAGATTAGAAACCCAAAAGATCCCTTCCTAAAATCCTAATTTAAGACTCTAGAGTTTCCACTAACACTTTGTAAGGCAGTTTACCTTACTATACCCCCATTTACACCAAGAAAGTGTTTTTCAAGAACTTCCTTAGTAGTTTACTTTTCTTAAACACCTTAAGTGCTATTGAGCTATTGAGTTCTGTATGACGGTCAGGGACACCGAAAGGCTTGTACTCCTACTGTCCCAGTACATCCCTATGTCCCTGGGTGTCTATATCTCTTTATAGGACTGGAAAAATTAGAGGACAAAAGAACTGACAAAAATTATTCCGTCACATATCTTCTATAAGACCAGGACTGATCTTGCAGGGGAGTAAATGTACCAGAGAAAAATAAGCCAAAATGAGAGAAATATGCGGAGAAAGTATGAGCACAATTCCTTTGTTTTATATGTGAATTATCTAGTTGGGGGAGGAGAAACACTTTTGAAGATAATTGCTTTCCTGTTTTCAGAACCAGGAATTTTCACTATTTCATTTTGATGAGGTAGAGTATCTTCTAGTGCCTATTCTGAGACAGTGCAACTCTTTCGTATTGAGTTTAAAAGGGTTTTCCATTTATTTTTTTTTAATGTTTTCATTAGTAGTAAGAGTCCACCTAGAGTGGGATCAAGATTTCATGTAGGGAAGTGCTGCCTGGACTCAAATGAGTCCAGTTCAGAATAAACTTACTGGTCTGTGACAGAAGTGTTTTGATACAGAGAAATATCTTTCCAAGCATTCAGCAGATAAGTCTGAGCTTTTCATAAAGCTAATTCAGCAAAGAATGTATTTTGGTTTCACAGATACATAGGGTTTAAACATGTATTATTCCCTTTCAAATTACGCTTTATAGTGTATTATACCCTGGGAGAAATTATTCATAAATGGCACTAATGAGTGTCAAGCTGCATTGCAAGACATTTTGAAAATTGTCCTATTAATTAATGGAGTAATTAAGCTTTTGTCAGTGACATATCATATTTCTGACAGAAATAGATGGCCTGTGTAAGTCTGTGCTAGGCAGTTATCCAGACAGCCACTGTGTTTAATGGATGGCAGCAATTTAGTCCAGGTTTATGGTGATGGGACCACCTGCATAGGGGGAACTGGCAACCTGCATACACAAACAGCACTTTGCACTTTTCCTTAGTAAAATCATCTTAGTTCTAGATTGATATAGCTCTCCCTAGGATGACACATTAGCTCTTTGCCATTAAACCATAAGTACTGTTTCTCCAAGCTTTTGTGACAAAAATGTCAATTAATATTCAACTTTCATTTCCATTTAATTTTGTATTCTCCTTCTATTTGCATATTAATGTGAACATGGTGCAGAACTGTTAGATTAAAATACCTTGCTAAGGCTAATAGCATGTGATGCATACTTATTGAGTGTAATAGTTAAGAAAACATAAAACTTTTAGAAAAATAGATTTTCAAGTTGCCATCTCCTCCAGGAAAAAAATTTTTTGGACATCTCTCCCATCAACCGCCTCACAAACACCCCAGGTGGGGGGGGTGACATACAAAGATAAGTACTACAAATAGGAAGAGGAGGGGGAGAAATTTTTAAGTGCAGATCAAATCCAATGTGTATATAGATATACAAAGAAGCATGTCTATATTATTTTAATTCCTTAGTAGCAGAACTCTATTAATTTTAATAATAATTTATAGCCTGGTTTCATTTAACAAGATCTTAAAATCCAGGAGAAAAAGGACATGAAATGGGAGAACTGCATTGGTGAACTAATTTTACTTCCATGGTTACACAGTCCATATGCTTAGATTTACAACTGAGTATTTTAAAATGTAGATGAGTAAAATTATTGAGCCAGCACTGATATAAAATACCCACTGTCTTACTTGGCATAAAAAGCAGCAAGCTAGCTTCGGCAGTTAAACATTGATTTGTAGGTGACCATTCCATCAGTACACTTCTTGCAAATGAAACACTCGTGATGGAATGGCAGGGAAGGTTCTTTTGTTGATCATTCAAATGATTAAAAGTCTGAGTTTTGTTAGTTTCATGAAGCTGCTACACTCATCAGAATTTAGACCCTCAGGACTGCACAGGATAATTGACATGTCTAAAGTGTGAAAATGTCTTACATTCAAAATACTGGGCCCAATCTACTCCTGATATATGTAACTGAAGCAATCAGACAAATATCAATGACTGAATTGTACAAGACTGAATACAATAACTAAATATCAATGTATGCAAAATAACTATTGTCTGATCCCATTCATAATACATGAGCTTGTACTGAACTTTCATTTGTCTGTTGCAAAAACCAGAAGATATGGAAGCTGATGCAAGAGACAAAACAAATACAATGTACAGGCTTGACTCTCTCCATAGTCAAGAAGAGGGCTTGAATATCAGCTCCCAGGATAACTCCACTGTCAGACATTTTAGAATATTCTCTCAGGTGTTCCCAACATCACTTTGGGATGTTTGGTAAGCGTCCAATACATTTAAATTTCATTAATGTGGTTCATAAATGTGATTCATTACAATGCCTAAGACACAAGAGTCACTTTGTCATAAATTATAGGTAATCTGCACTTTTACATTAGCTCAATTATCAGTAATAGAGTTTTAATGCAGTACTTACATGGTGTTAGAGAGAAATCTTTGGTACTACTAGATTTATCTCAAGGAGGAAATGAAAACTAAATTGGAAAGGCTGGTACAGAAGAAATGCTGATAGGGCACCAGGGAATGGAAGCAAAGACAGAAAGCCATATTAGTCACATGAAATGGAGAAAGATAGAGCAAATATAAGATAGAAGATTAAAACACACTAAGAAGGAAAAATGTAGTGCTCTAAGGATGCTTGAGGAAGGAGAAACATATCAGAAAGTCTACTAAAAATGGGGGAAGAGGAGAATGAGAAGAGTGATAGGGTCAATTACATGGAATTGGCCTGCTTTTAGATAAACTCTAAATAATAATATCATAAATATGACAGAAAACACAAGGAGAACATGCTGATTCTGTACCTTTTCCTGCAATATTTAGATCCAGAGAGAGAGAAAATGCAGAAGTCAGTTTCAAATGATTCCCAGTTAGTCCCTTCACTGCTTTAATTCAAATGTGGCTGTTTCCAATTAAATTTTTAAGCCAACTTTAGGTAGTTCCACAATTGTTGAACACTTTTAGAAAGAGTTTAATGGGATCTAATTTTCGCAAAATCAGACTGATTCTACTTTAATGAAATATCTAACAACAGATTGAAATCTTGTAATTTTACACACAGACTGGAAGCCTATTCCTGTTCTTTGGACATAGATCTGTAGATTCATGAATTGGTCTTTTGAAATAAAGATGGGAGTGATACCAATATAATTGGGACACTCACCTAGCTAGAAATCTAATTGCATAGTTGTTTTGGATTTAAATTAGCTGGAGTCCAGAACATGGGATACACCAGTTGACTATGAAAAAGTAGACAAGGAAGTATAGTTGAAAATAAAGTCTGTTTTCAAAACTTTCATACACTGTCCCCTTCCTTGATGAAATAAAACAAAATAAAAATGTATTTGGAAAATGATCACAGGAAAGTAGGAAAAGAAAAAAAACGTATAACAAAACAAAACCAAAAAACAACAAAGAGGCAAAATATAAAGTTTCCAGAATCAGAAATGCAGATCTACCTCAGGAAAACAAATGAATAAATAATAAATAAAAAAAATCCTGAAATCTGGACAACTCAGGGTCAATACTCCTGTTGTATCATACTTTACCACATGGTTAATTTAGAATGACATCCTAAGGGTTCATTACACAGTCTTTGATGAGGTTATTCATCTGGAATATAAGAGGCTGAGATTGAAATCTCTCATCTGTTTCAGAGAGCCCAAGGACATGTTTCAGGCCTGGTGTTTTCTCCCCAATTTACACTGTTGTTTGCAAGGTTATTTGTAGCCCTGGGATTTTTTGTAGCCCTGGGTTATTTGTAGCCCTGCTCTCTGACCAGAAATTTCACAGTCTAACTGAAAGCCTTTCTGACTGAAAGTTCTGTTAAAAGTGTGATACTCCCACCATCAACAAGTTCCACAGTCACAGAAAATGGCTCTCCTGTACCACGACCATGACAAGTACCAGCTCTTTTTTTTTAATATAAAACTCCTTTATTAGTCCCCTAAGTTGCCTATACTTTACTGTCTGACTCATCCAGACCTTTTTGCTGACTTAGAATCTTAAATTAGCTCCAAAATCTTTTTTTAATTTTCCCTTCAAACAACAATTGACCAGATCATTTAAATCTTCTAGAGTTTTCTGCAGTCAAATAGCCTACTCTTTGTAAAATGATTTTTAGCAAATCAGTTGTAGAAACAATTACACTCTTTAGAATACTTGGATAATATAAATCAGTAGTAAAAGCAGTAATACTGTCTTCTTTGTTGCTTTTTATTTTTTTTAAATATGTACTAGAAGAAGAAAAAAAACCTTCCAAATATATATTGCTTAGAAAAAATTCTTCTTTACTAAAATATTTTACCAAGCTAGTTTAATGTATATCACAAAGCACTTTGTCATATAAAAAGAATAAAGATAGCTGTAATCATAATATCTATTTTTTATTTTTTCTTCGTTATATGTATTAGGGCTGGAATTTCAGTAAAATTTCTCTAGTAGCTTTGAACTGTCAAACTTTGTCAATCAACTACTGGATTTATTTTAATTAAGTTTGACTAAAAAAATACTTAGAGTACATGTACACACAAAAAATTTTCTATATCATTGGCAAGTTAATTAAAGTAACTGACAAAAACCTTTTCCACTGAATGGAGTCAGAGAAAATACAAATATTTTTGAACATTTTTCAGATATTCAGGAAAGGATTCATTGATTTTAGTACCTAAAAATGTGAATTACTACAATCAAAATAGTTACCAGAATTATTGAAACTGCACGAAATTCATGAAACTGGAATTTTATCATCAGTTAATGATTTCTCTGTCATGTAAACTTTATGAAGAATATTTGTATTAAACCAGGAAGGCAAATTTATTATAACAAATAAATCAATCAAAACTGAAAGCACCAAAGATGGCAAATACCCAAGCATGCATCAGAGAGACTAAAAGAGACAAAATAACACCTGAATCCCTTTGTTTTCCTTCAGGTCTGTAAAACATAAATACTCACTAATAATACTATGAGGAATTCATAGTTTTCTCTTATTTCTGCATTACTTATAGAAGAGACTTCAGCATACTAAAAAGTTCTTTTGGTGATTTGTGAAAATAGTGAGGAAAAGGATCGAAAGGTTAACAAGCCACTACCCACGTGATCTTTTGTTTGTTTATTAGAAACAATATTCTTGAATAAAAATGAGGAGCATATGAGCAGTAAACCAATACTATTTTTATAAAGTAATGTTTTCTGAAAACACCTCAGATGCTGATGTCCTTTTTTAGTCTAACACATTTTAAACATGGTACAGTATGTTGAAAGCTATGATGTTAGATTGACGGTGGCAAAACGGCTGAGTTTAGACTGTCATGCTCAGCCCCTTCAAACAAAAAGCACTCAGGAAAATGGATTGATGACTAGGGTTACTTTGCTCCTTGTTTCTCCAGTTATGCAAAAAATACAAACACGCTGTTTTGGGCTAGCATTGAGGTTGTGTAAAAGCAAACCTAAAAACCTAATTGACTTCAAAAGCCTCTCTATCTTTTGTTTGCAGTATTGAATCTCTAAGCTGAAAAATAGAAAATGTCCCTGAATTGAAGCAATCTAGAAGAAAGTTCTTGCAGACTAGGGTTTTGGTGAGCTACGGAGTACTTTCTGTAGCAAGAGAGACATTCTGTCTTAATTTAGTTCTATTTTATCCCATATACGCTTCACTTCTTTTCACTATTTCTAAAGTTCTGAGGATGACAAAACAAATTCTCAGTCACTGATGTATGCAATTCCTTAAAGTTCTTCAAATACTTTAAAGTTGTCTAAGATGAAGTTGCTAGACAAACTTATCTTTCCAAAATAAATCCTGTAAATAACAGGAAGGACATACAGAATGAACCTGAATATTTTAGATCTGCTAATTTAGATAATGCATGCGGATCTGTACACTGCTCACAAACATGCTGCATTTCATTTTTATTCTTCCCATAAATCTCAAGCACAAAGTTGCACTGTGAAGCACAAGTAAGCAAATACATCTTGCTATAGTAGGTGCTTTGATTGCCATCATGAGAGATGTTCTCCCACAGAGGACTAATTTTTCCTGAAGACTGAATTGATGGGGTAGTTTTATTGCTCTTGTAAAATGGCTGAGAGTAGAAAATGTCTTAAAAGTTTTCTTAATTACCTCAGTAATCAAATGCTTAATACTAATATAATGGTGCTAATACAATATAGAAACCAACTGCCATTGCAGCTATATGAGATAATACACCTGACTCCTGAATTATACTTTTGATTATACATTACTGGTGGTCCATCTTAAAAAACCAACACTCAGTGAAAGATCATTACTAAACATATTGAAAAAAATCACACAACAAAATAAAGGTAGTTATTGCAACAATCTGATTGTTGATCCTCCAGTTTTGCTATTTTCTTCCCCTTTGTGCAACAAAGATCTTCTACTGTGTTTATGGTAATGTACTTTCAACGTTTTCAATTTTTTTAGTAATTTTTAATTTTCTAAAGTAAACTGGACAGAGCTCCATTAAAACATTAAAGGAGTTGCTGCATTCATATGTGTCTTGTTGTAGACTTTCTGGATGCAGCATGTTCATTTTCTTTGAACATAATCAAAACTGGGCTTTTTATTTTATTCATTGCTTCCTTAATGTGCGCTTTTATTTTTGAAATGTTCTTTATTTATGACTTTTGAAGCTTTTCCCCCTTCATTTTTTTCTAGTGGTTTATCATTTCTGTCATTCAGTCTCTTCTGCAGCTCTGTAGGCTTTTACTGCTTTAGTAATAAGTCTGTTTTCCCTAATAGCTCTAGCTTGAAGAAGCAAGTATGCATACCAAAAATAATCCAGGGGAAAGGCTTACTTCCTTGAGTGCTCCTTATTTATCTCCTCAAAAGTTATGTCTGCTTCCAGAGTGGCTTAAATTCTAGTATGGACTACACAGAATCACTACTATGTTGGCATTCCTGACCATAACATATCTTTATTTTTGACCAAATCTTATCTTTTTCCAGAATAAATATATATTAATTAACCAAGTAGACAAAAAAATGCCCACAAACAAAGCCAAACACACACACACACAAGCATTCATTAGTAGTCATGTCTACAGCAATTTTAATAATAGCAAGGGCCTGGAGACTAATCGATGGTTCTAAGGTGATATGGCATTGACTAGTCTATGATTAGCTGGTGATTAATTTCCTCTATATTAGACTTGGCTCAGAGTGAACTAGCTGCTATTGTTGTAAAAGAAATCAGATAGTGAGCACTCAGTACAACAGGGTGCTTGCTCTTTGGCCTTGTTTCATTTAGCAGGATTAAAACATTATAATAGATGTTTCTGGGATATGAAGTTCCCTCAATCATAAGGAACAGGGATCTAAGTCTACTCTTCCATACCTTGACTAAAAACCCCCAACCCTTGCCTAGCTCCTGGATAAATTTGGACTACCTGGAATGACCAATTTTAATTTTTTCATCCTTTTATCTACAGAATGAAGTAAAGATATATTATCATTGGCAATAAATCTTACACACTTACGTGCACACAGATGCCCACATACATACCACATATGTAACTATATGTACAGAAAAATGTACAGATTCAATTGCTGATCACAACTGCACCTATTCAACACTCCAGGCTACTCTAGGAGCAATGGCAAATGAAGGAATATTTTGTTTGGGCAAGCATCAGCAGAAGTTATGGAAAGTGAGATTTATCTAACTAAATATAAAAGTCCTTATTGGATCTGGCAGTTGGTTGTTCTTCATAACTAGTGAAAAGCAATAGACATAAAGATGTGGTTCATTCTACAGAAGACTTTTGAAATGTATTATGACTGTCTTTTCCTACAAGTGACTAATTCTCTCCCTTGCCTATGAGAAGATGTTGAGGTGATTGACTCAGACACAAAAACCTATTTTATAGTTGAAATGAACTCTGTATGCAAAAGACAGTAAGAAGCCCTTATTAATAACTTCCTTATGTTTTTCATAGTTATCTCCATTTGAAGATACAATACTCTTTAATAGTGTTGAAAGTTGATATCTCTGGGTACTATGACTCAGCCTACCTGTTGACATTGTCAGATCCCACATTTTTGGTATATTTTGAGAGAAAGAGATGACAACTTTACTCCTTCACATATTAATTAAGTTTGGTAAGTGCTAGGATTTTATTTTTAGTACTTTTCTTTTTTGAGATTCATAATGAACAGCTATTTATTTTAAAACTACCTACAGAATAATAAACTACTCTATGATAGATCCGGACCCACTAGAACTAGTAAAATGAACACTGAACTAGCCATCTCAGGAGCAATTTGAGGACAAATCAAGTGGTATCAAGAGGTTTGGAAAATTTCGTTGTTCAATACTAACTGAAACTGAATCATGAAGAACTCTGTTCAGAGGTTTTTTTTTACATCCTGGTAATTTTTTTTACATGCTGTTAGACTTCCACTGCTTGTTAAAATGGATGGAGACAGAAAAGGCAGGAAGAGGAGGTGCAGTGCTTCTTTTTACCTAAATGCTAAAAGCTTGAAAATGGACTGCTTAGAAACCTGAAAGTCCATAGACATGGCTGACATGATCTGTCTTGTTTAGCAGAAAGAGAATTCAGTTCTCTCAGATATTACAGCTATTAGTATTATTTTTTCTCCTTCTCTGGGACTGACCAGTGATGATGTGTCCTGAGAAGGCTTATGGGAGAAATTTTTTAACTCATATACTTTTTAGTATACAACAGTACATAACTATTCAAAATATATGCAAGAAAAGTTTGTCTTTCTCTCCCTAAAACTCTTAGAAAATCTACGTTTTCAAGTGAAATTTTTAGAAGGATACGAGAGCAATCATTTCATATTTCTACAGTGATTAAGAATCACTTGCTCCCAGCAAAAGCAAACCAAAACCTCACCACTAAAAAAACCACAAAGAATAGTGCCATTAACTCTGACACTTGATAATTGTGAGTATTTACAATTAATATTACCTTTTAATAAAGCACAAAATCCACTTAGGCAGCAGTGGATAGATGATGATGCTCTCAAGCTTAGAGCAGGAACTGACAAGGTGATATGAGGATGTTCCTTTTGTTTGTCTAGGTGTTCTCCTGTTAGCCAGAGAGAGAATTCCTTCTGGTTGAATATGGAAAGATGTTTGACTTCTGTGGTATATTTAGCAAAACAAATTTAGTTTCCAGTCATGGATTAAGTCTGCAGTGATTGAGCACAAAGCTGCCCAGTAGGTATACTCAAACAGTACTTATTACATAATTTGCATATCATAGAATCATATTATCATAGAATGGTTTGAGTTGGAAATTATTATAAACATTGAAATAAAAATTCATTATTGATATAATTTTTTAAAACTTGACAGAAATCACAGAATGGCTGATGTTGGAAGGAATCGTCTAGTCCAACTGACCTGCTGAAACAGGGTCAGAATGTTCAGGAATGTGTTCAGCTGGGTTTTGAATATCTGCAAGGACAGACATTCCATAAGCCCTCTGAGCAAACTGCTCCACCAGTGGACCACCCCCAGAGTAAAATTCTGGGGTTTTTTTGTTCAGATGGAATTCAATAGTTTTTTTTAATTTCTGTCCATCACCTTCTTTTCTGTCAATGGCATCACTGACTCCCCGGTCTCCCTTAAACCACCATTTTTTTATATGCATTGATGAGATCCCTTTGAAGCTTCTTTTCTACAGAGTAAAGAGTTCCAGCTCTTTCAATCTCTCATGGGAGCAAAGCTCTAGTCTCTTAAACATCTTTATGGCCCTTCATTGAACTTCTTCAAGCATCTTGTCTCTTATACTGGGGAAATGAGCACTCCAGATGTGTCTTACCAGTGCTGAGTAGAGAGGAAGAATCACCTTCCTTTACCAGCAGGCAACACAATTAAAATTGCTGTAGATATTTTATTGAGTAAAGAAGGCTTAGTAATAAATATAATATATTTTTTAAGACAATTGGGTACACTAGTAAGTATCAACTTTTTGGACTAAAGTTTGTTGATTTTTGGTAGTAAAAAGCAGTTATACTTAAACAGAGACAGCTTTCCATACTTTGAGATCTGACCCGCTCTTTCAGTTTGCTATCTTCAGGCTTATAATCTATACATGCCACCATAACCTGATAGATGTGGCACTTCTTCAGACTTTGACTAGGAGTTAACTGGAAGCTACTGTTTCAATGGTTTACCTGTACTGTCTCTATAGCAAACATCATAAAAACTGTCTAGCTAAGTCTCATAAAAGGTCATACTGTCCTTATCTTAACTTTGCCTCTGGACCAGTTCTTTAAAAAGCAGCAGTTAATTTTGTAGAAAGGGACTCGATGATGCTTGTAGGTCCCCTCTAATGCAGAATATTCTATGATTCTGTTATTCTGTATTCCTTAGGTCTCATTCTAAAATTAAGAATTGTGGTTATAGTCACAGAGTTTATAAAGTTGCTTATGACTAGGTAACACAAAATTGTTTGAAAACACATTCAATATCCAAACAGGTAGTTTCCTAATGGAATATTCTATTCAGATTTCAACAGCATAATTTATACACCCCTTGTTTTGAACCTTAAAAAGTTTCTTTTTATATACCTCAAGCTTTTTTCATCAGAATTTGTTTTTGTTATTCATAGCTTTCTTTTATACATATATATACACCTGTGTGTGTGTTTGAATAAACAAGCATTTACAGAGCTTTTGCCCTGAAACAACAGCTAGACTTAAGTTCACACAGACCAACTGCTTTAATTCATTAGTTTTGTCAAAAGCTCTTTCATGACAGAGAAGCAGTGGTTTACAAGTCCTCTACCAAGACTCACCTGCTTTGCTTTCAGTAATTGTACAGAGGTTAGATATGAATTCTTGAGAATTAGTAGCCCTCAATTTGTCCTTAATGTCTGCAGATTCAGAGCTTGACCCTGCGCTGGTTTACAACCTCTGCCTGACTTCCTTTATCATACCCCACTGTTAGGTTTTTCCAACTCAGACTAACAAAACCAGTGCAGAACATCAGAAGAATTAAACATGAAACATACTCAAATCTGCCAAATGAAGTATTGCCTGCCTAGATTTTCAATATCAGTTGCCAAACATATCTGGTTTTCCTCACATATTTCAATGGTTATTCTTCTCCCAGGTCTCTAGCTTCTGTTACATCAGTCATATTTAACCTCACAGTTGTAGCTATTTCCTTCTTAATGGAAATCTTTCTTGCTCTAATCTGTACTGCCCTGAATATATCAACTTCAATATTCTTTCTGTCATACTGTTTGTGGTAAAGACTTCATGTCACAGACAGAAAAAAAGGGATTGCTGCCAGATCTCTTTTTAGTGAGTCTGCTCAACCTATCCTCAGACAACAGGAGTCCTACAGGGCAACCTACTCCATTTTTTTTCCTAAATAGTAGCAGTCAGACCTTGCTGTGCACACACACTCAACAGCTGCTTCTTCTAGAGCTTATCATAACTCATGTCTCTCTACTAACTTTACCCAGCTTAAGTTAACTAATATGGTCATCACTTTCAATGTGAGGAATCAGTGCGCTGGCAGTTGCCAAAATTCCTTTAAAATGCTTTCACAGTAATTCTATTGCGATTTTCAGTCCCTCATTGACTCACAGGGGTCCCTGGAGTATGACCTTTAATGAGCACATCTAAATTAGGTCAGATCAGTTATGCCCCGAGTGACACTCTTTTTCCATTAGCTATAAATGGAATTTAGGATGATGAACTTAAACATAAGCATTGTCAACACCCTGGGCTCAATCCAATTGCCTACATATGGGCCACTCTCTTCTGCCTGGGTTGCAAAGTGTCTGGCTGATGCTTCTGGGTGGTGCAAGTCTGCTGCAATGTAATGTGCTATATCTGTTAGCCTAAGTTAATGGCTTTGTTACACAAACCAAACTAAATATTTTTGTTTATATCAAAAAAGAATCTACTAATAATGATATTTAAACTGCTCCAGTATATCTGTTCTGCCAAAGCTGCTGATTAAAAGTCTTCTTTAAGTCCTCTGTGCCACTTCTACCAGTCTTCTGGGGATATCTCAGGTATGCTTGAGTTTTTCAGACTGTACCAGATGCCCATATTTCATCAACTGGATTAAGACCTGAATGGGATTCAATGTGAAATTAAAGTATTGACAATTTATGAGCAAGGAAAATCACTTAATTAGGTGTCTAAATGCTGGTATCTGCATTGAGGTTGATGTCTAAATTTCCATTACTCTGCACAGAGATCTTGAACTTAATTCATGGTATCTATGGCCCTTTGATAGTCCTTAGACAGTCAAACACCCATGAGATTGGATGATGTTACACAAGACTTACGGACTACCTGTGAAATTTTGCAGTGGAACTGGAGGTTAGCCAATATGTCATATTTCAAATAGCACTGAACTGCTATGTGTGTGTGTGTGTGTGTGTGTGTGGTGAAATTTTACAACCCCCAAACCAATCAAATCACATAGTCTAAATACTAGTCTGAAAAGCTGGGGAGACAAACTGAATCTCACTCCTAAATCAGATATTATTAGTCTTCTTAAAAGTGACAGAGTGTTTAATTGGCTAAGTGGTAAAATGATTAAGAATTAAAAAGAATATGTTTCCTGTAATTATTAGTAGTTCTATAGAACAGGCAATGGTCCCAAGAAAGCAAAATGTTAAGTTAAAGTTTTTGGTGTTAAATAAAATGTTATAAAAATATTCATTTCATATAAATTATTTATAAAACACCAAGGGAGTCAAAGCTACTTTTAATCCTTGTTTTCTTTAGACAATAAATGAACCCATTTCAAATTTTTTCACAAAAAGATAAATAGTTGATGCAAATATAGCTGCAAATTTCTTGCAGGTGTATCAGTTGAATATGTTTCATAATACTTCTTTAGTGTGCACTTTATTTTAATCAAGTTTCCAATGGGTTTGGTTTTGTATTACTTTATTCCAGTCTTATAGTAACTAAAAAAATGCCTAGAGCTTAAGGATACTGTTAGGGTCTAAAAAATATATCTAAAAAATATTTTTTCCTCAGGGATTAGAAGGATAGCACAACATCTTCCCTGTGGAGAGACTGAGGAACCTTAAATCTTTTCTGCCTTTTTGCTTATTAAATTTAAGTACATAACATACTCCATGGTTGATTGGAAAACATACTATTCAACTGAACCAAATTTACAGCTATGTTAAATTCTCCACAGTGAAAATAAAATCCATTGAAGCTGATAAAAATTTACCCCCTTTTTCCTAATACAGATCAAAGAGAAGAATACCTTTTTATGTTTTCAATGTTTATATTTTAACAAGAATTATAACCTCATTTTTAACACCTCTTTCTAAATTATGTGACCCAGTGCAGAAAAAAATCAAAGCATCTTCACTGTTCATATTATCATTTCTTCTAGTTGATATTTTGAACACTTTTGCTGATGGCTCAGAAATTACTGGAGTTAAATATAGCTACAAATCAAAGAGAATATTTAACTACAGTAACAAAAGAAGGGCTTCATAACCAAGAGAAGAGGCACCACATTATTTCCTCCCATCCCCCAGGGGAAGGGTATAAAGATTATGAATGTAATAGGGGCATTTCACCTGAAACATCACTAGGGAAAAAGAAGTAAAAAAACTGCAGCCATCCCAGCTTGTTCCTACTCCTTATGCTGTTCCTAACAAGGACATCAGAGTGGTTTGGGAACTTACTCCTTATATAACAAAGAATGGCACTTTTTCTGAGCATTGAAACTTTATAATCCTTAGGGCTTATCTCAATAGTAATTAACCTCCATGGCAACTAGCCAGATAAAACTCCATAAATCTCCTGGAATCTTCAACCTAGAAACTAATTTATTTTTTTCTTCTTCTTTTGAGGAAATTAAAAAAACAGTCTTAACTTTGAATCTAAGCAACAAGAGAGTAGTACAGGAAAATTGTTAGATTTTCACCATATTTATTACTTTTCTAATAAATATTCTTGAATGCCTAATTGCAATATTAAATAACATAAACTGAAAACTTTTGAGAAATTTCTTTAAATGTCAGAGAAACATTTCTGTTTTGGTAAGGTTACAGGGAAAAAAGCCTCCTTCTTTCTCTGGATATTATAGAGAAGGAAACTGAAAGAAAAAATACTAATATCCATATGAAGAGCAAAATGGATTCATAGTAACACATGAATTTTTATATATTTGATATTGACAGGGTAAAGAATGTGTCTAAAGTCATTCATGTCCTAAACCATTTATCTAAATATTAGTGGGAATTGCCATCCAAAGATTCCTTACTTACAAAATCAAAGAATCATAGAATGATAGAATGATAGAATCATAGAAAGTTTTGACTTGAAAGAAACTTTAAAGATCATCTAGTTCCAACCTCTCACCATGGCAGGGGCAGCTTTCATTGTATAAGGCTGTTCAACCTGACTTCGGACACCTCCAGTGATGGGACAAGTTC
This sequence comes from Manacus candei, assembly GCF_025592945.1. Taxonomy (NCBI): domain Eukaryota; kingdom Metazoa; phylum Chordata; class Aves; order Passeriformes; family Pipridae; genus Manacus; species Manacus candei. The sequence continues at coordinate 29,423,219 of NW_026138062.1, read as the reverse complement.
CCTTATTTGCTCCTCTAAATTAATAAAGAAATCCCTTTGGAAAAAGCTTGTGGCTTATTCTCTTGATGCTATCACGAGGTATTAAAGAATCCTATATCTATATATTAAAGTAAATCTCCTAGCCAAGCCCGTGAGCCAGCAGCTCCTGGGGCTGTAGTCTTACAGCATCCCTTCCTTCTAACGCATAACTGCATCACTCAGTCTGGTATCATCCACACTATATCACTAGTAATACATTGAACATAATCTGTTCTAGTACAGAACCCTGAGGGACACCACTCATTACTGATCTCTATTTGGACATAGAGCTATGCAACACTTCAAATGCAGCCATCCAGCCAATTGCTTATCCACTGAACAGTCCATCCATCAAATCCATCTCTCTCCAGCTTAGTAACATGTTGTGTGGGACCTTGCCAAAGGCCTTACAGAAGTCAAATAGATGATATCTGTGGTCTTCTCTTGTCCACCAAAGCAATCACTCCATCACAGAAGTGCCACCAGAGTAGTAAGGCATGATTTCCCCATGGTGAAGGCGTGTTGGTTGCCTCTAATTATGTCACTGTTGTTCATATTTCTTGACAAATCTTCCAGAAGGATCTGTTCCACGATTTTACCAGGCACAGAGGTAAGGCTGAACTATGAATCAAATTCACTGTAGCCACATACACCAACTAGAGATGACAGAGAGAAAACTTCAGCAACTGAAAATCTGGAGCTCACCGTGTTTATCTTGCAATTAGCAGTAAGTAATATATAGACATTCTCTTACATTATTTGCCTATAATTGGTACTACTAATTGGTTATTGATTTCTCTTAAGCAAATGCAGTTGCAAACTTTCTGTTTAAACTGAATATGCAGCGGAGAGAAGTTGCTGTGCTGGGGACAACTGAAGGATGCAATATCAAGTTGCTTTTTTGAGCCTACTTTTGAAGTGAAGAGAGATTCTTCATTTTCTCTTTACTTTTCCTTGCCTGCTGCAAACTCTCAGTATCTTGCTCAAGTCAGCTCTGATTTTCATTTGTGCTATCACGGAATTCAATCATCTCATTCAAACTTCAGAGAAGCTACCCAGTCAATGGCGAAAAAAAAATAATCAACAGCGAACTGGTAATATTTTTCTATTAGGGTACTGACTTGATCATATTCATCAGAGGGCGTGAGGAACTCAGATTTTTTAACAGAAGGACAGCCTAACTGTGGCAGAACCAAATAGAGGAGGATAGAAGATGAGCAAAGTGAGGAGAATTGTAACAGTTCAGGCATAGTATGCAAATGTAGCCTAACATTCACTGAATATGTAGACAAATATTAAAAGAAAATTAAAAAAAAAAAGGGAAAAAGAAAATGCTTTATAGATATTTTGCACTAGGAAAAAGACGCGTAAAGAAGGGAGGGAAGTGAAGCTGCATGAAATAGTTATGATCAGGTTTCTGTAACCAACTTCAATGTAACAAAAACGTGCAAAAATGGAAAGGATGAAGTTCTTAACATGTCTAAGACAAGCTGTACCTCCACTGATGGACAAAAAGTTCTAAACAGTTACACACTTCTAAAATAACCCAAACTACTTAAGTTTTACCAAAAGTAAAATGCATAAAATTCTGGAAAAACTCAATTCTATTTATAAAATAAAAATTATTTACTGTGTGCTGGATTTTATTTTGATTGCGTTTTTTTGTTTGGTTGGTTTTTTGTTTTATTTTATTTATTTTAAATATTTACACAGACTTATTTTGTGTAGAAAATAATTGAATTTCAAGAATAATAGAGCCCTGAGTTTTGGAAATATGAATTTCCTCCATGTATGCTCTTTACCTCTCTCTTAGACCTGACACTCTTTACCAGGAAAACAAATGTATTTGAGGCTTTTTATAGGTTTCAAACATAAATATATGAATAATGCGGCTTCCAGCAAAGCTGGGATCTGCAGGTTTTCACAGTTTGTATAACATGAAAGACCACAAATAATAGCTAATGAACTGAACTCTTAGGGACAGCATTTTATGATCTTAACATTTTTCAAGAAGTTCTATAACTTTGTCAAAACCTGATGAATATAATTTTAAAAACTTTGAAAATTCCAGATGAAGAACTTAGTACTAGTTGTTTAATAATTAAATTTAGTTATAAAAGAAAGGAAATAAAATGAAAAGAAAAAGAATCCCAAACAACTTGTTTAACAGATGGCTCTACTAATTTGAAAGTTAGGAGCATACGGTAGCTCTCAACTGCCCCTCATTAAAAAAGACAGTCCTCATTCTAGACCCAAATTTCGCACCAGCCTACTCATACCTGCTGTTCTCACATATATTACTGTAAACTATTTACATTAGATAAGATAAATCATGAAAACAGGACTGTTTACAAACCTAATTTATTTACTAGAAAGACTGAGTTTCCAAAACTGCTCAGAATCCTACAACTTCTCTTTCAGTGACAGGAGATATCTAAAAGAAATTGGAATTAACCAATCTTTCTTATTCTCATTTTGAACTAGTGAGCACACAGGAATCTCATATTTCTGGTCCATTTCATAGGAGTTGAGTTGGTGTCACCTAACTTAAATGTTCATGCCATGGATGCCTCTGTCTGAGCTTATCAAAATAGATTTCTTCCATGCACAGTGGCAACAAAAGCGTACCTCTAAGTGCACTGTTAGGCTGGATTGTTTTAGGTTCCTTCAGGATGCTAAGAATTTTACCCCAGAAGTACCCATTTTTTTATGTTGACCAGTCACATATCTAGTGTGACCAGCTCAGATGTAAATATTTACACTGTAGATTGGGAAAATTAGGTGGCTGGGCATCAGTCAGTTGGTGGTGAGCAGTTGTTTTCATTTGGATTACTTTTCTTTTTTGAGTTTTATTTCTCTCTCTTTCTTATTTTCCTTTCCACTACAAATTATTATTATACTTATTATATTATTGTACTACTATTACTATTATTACTATTATAATATTTTTAAACTGTTCTTATCTCAACCCTTGAGTTTTCTAAGTTTACCACTTCCAGTTCTTTTCTCCTCATCCTTCTGGGTTGGGGGGAAGTGAGTGAATGTCTGTGTGGTGCTTAGTTGTTGGCAGGGGTTAAACCACAACAGATGAGCATACACATACATATATTTTTTTGTCTCCTGAAACACCCAGTCAATAACATTGAACCAAGTACTGAACCACATTTTACCATGTGCTAAAGCATAGGCTGTCAGTCTGAGGGGCTTTCATCCTGTCTTGTACTACATTCAGCTCCTCTGTTGTCACAGTGCAGCCAACCCTGCACTACATCTGTCTGGTTAGAATAGAGCGGGTTGATGTATTTTCAATGAGGCTTTTTCTTTAGTAAAATACTTTTTGTTCACACATAGCTCTTGTATGGAAAGACATACATTTCAGTTAAAAATATCAAATAGAAAATCTTAGGATATATGCGGTCATTTCACCTTCAATAGTCTGATTCAGAGGGTAAATAATTTGTCTAACAATTAAACCAGGCAGTAATCATTTATTTGTTAAATGATGGTCATTTGAAGTGTTTTCTTTGTCAAAATTGTGTCCTTTGGCAAACAAACATGCTGTACTACACAAGCATATATAACATTACTGTGGTTATAGTGTATGCTGCTAGGAGTCAAAACAATGGCAGACAGTAAGAAAATAAGAGATGCAGTAGAGATTAGCCTGAGGAAGCTGGAGTGATACAGTTGTGTTGTAAACTGTATAGGGATGAGGGAACACCGAATTATTGCTGGAGTGATAAGGCTGGAGTGATGGAATTTAGAGGATGCAAATCATCAATGTATACAAAGCTCAGCAATAAGAACATAAAAGGCATTGCATTAGGAATTTTTAAAAAGTTCAGCTAAATCAGTATCTTTTTTTCCCCAGAAGCTGCCCAAAGCAGATGACTATGAAAAATAAGAATAAGACTGATATATCCATTGAATATTCCTTTAATTTTCAGCAATTTGTACTCACAGATTGCATGAGAATGAGGTGACTTATGCAATCAGTAACTTTCAGAGGATTTCTCTTATGAACTGGTCCAACCTTCATTTGTATCCATCTCAGCTTTAACAGCCACAGCTTTCCTCAGCTTCTCTCACTAATCCTGACACTATCAGAAAAAATACATATTTTTTGGAAGACAAACAAACCAACAAATAAACACCCTAAACAACAGCAACGAAAAAATCCAACCAAACTTGTAGCAGTTAAATGCCTGTTTTAACTGATAATCCCTGGTTCCACTGCAGAAATAAAGAGTAGAAAACTGATTCCTCTCCACATTTTCATGCTACACTTTGTAGATGTATGTCATAGTCTCTCCAGTCGCCCATTTTCCAGAATGAACAGCCATAATTTGAAGTTCAGTTTAAGGAATCCATTCCATACAACTGGTCATTTTTCACACCCTTCTGTGAATTTTTTCCCTTTCTAATACATCCTTGTTGAGAAGGAGGGATCAGCACTGCACAGAGTATGAAAGGGACTATTATACATTATATAATTATATTATATTTGGAGGTAATATACTACCATGGAAAACATACTATTATGCTTACACTGCTTATAGAATAACTCCTAATCCTATAGACATATAATGTCATTAATGTATTGCACTTCAGAAATAGATTAATAGCAGATCAGAGACTATTAAAAATTATTTTATTAATATTGGTAGACGTGTCATGGATGTACAAAACAAATTTTTTTTCTTAGACTGTACATTTTACTTTGATGGAAAAACAAACTACTAAGAAAATGTAAAATCTTTCTATAATTTGACTGTGTTTTCTCAGGGTTTGAGAAGAAAAAAAATAAAATTGTATTTGACCTACGAGTCCAATAGTGAATGTAATCATACAATATTGCATCTTAAGAAGCTGTTGAGAGAGAAAAAAGGACAGCAAAAGTTAATAGCACGCAATGAAGCAACGGAACAATTCACTCAACCTAGTAAGAGTGTAACAAACTTTTTATAGTAAATAGAATTCAGCATAAAATACACTATTGCTACTCTACTCTTTGTAATCTCTATGTTTTCTATACTACTCTTGTCATACTATTTTTTTGGTTGGTGATTACTCTTTTTACACTTTTATTTATGTTTGTTTTCTCTTTTTTTTTTTTTTCTATTTGCAACTGGATATTTTCCATTTGATTCTCTTCTGCTTCCTTCATCTCTGCTTGCATGCATACTAGTGCTCTCACCTCTTCATTTACTGTATTTTGAATAAGGCATTTTATGTCTTTGTACCCTTTTGTGTATTGACATCTTAGCATCCTTTTATATATTTACACCTCTCCTGTGTGTATTAAATTTTTCTAGTGTTTTGACCATTTCTTATTTATGTACTTTTCCATTCTCATTTTATCTTTAAGGACTTTTATCTCTCCCTTTGTACTCTGGATACATAATACACATTTTATTTCCCAGTCTTTTGTTATTCAACTAACTTCCTAATGTGAAAATTATCTCAGAACAATATTAATTTGATTTGGGTCATTTTATAATTTCAATACTTGTTTTACTAGTCTTTCTTTCTCTCTTAGCACAAGGTTGGAAGCAAGGAAAAAAACAGAAGAATGAGAACAGTTTTGTGTCTGTGTCATATCCAAGTGTAATAGAAAAACCAACGTCAAAAAATATTGTCAGAAATCTGTAAAAACAAAAGAAAGGATAGGCATTTTTTATTTATTTTATTTTACTGTATTTTTACTGAATTTGTGAAGAATCTTGACATTCTACAAAGATGAGAAGCTCATGTGACAGGTTTTTCTTGATAATGGGTGTAGAACAAAGATGAAAATGAAACCAAAAAGAAAAATAGATTTGCTAAGCAATGTGAAATAAATGAATCATGTTCTATGTACTGCATTGCTAAAAGTGTCAAAACTTTTTAATGAGTGCTAGTTGGTCCAATAAATGTAACATCTACTGGTAACTCTTTGCTGCCACTGAAAGTAGCAGCAACAAGCAATAGAACCAGTACCTGTGAAAAGCTAAGGCATATTGCTTATTAAAGCAATTCAAACTGCTTTTACACTGGTCACTCTGCATAAGTGGTCTCAAACACATAGTGAATCATGAAAAATTTATATAGATATTTCTTTTTGAAGCCAAACATATCCTCAAGTAAAACTATGAAGCATGAGCATAGAGTTTAGATGTGTAATATAAAATTAAACACTGACAAAATCACTAGATATACACGAAAGAAGAAGGTTTTTTGTTGCTGTTGTTATATTCTACAGGAAAATGATGAAAGTAAAATCTTACTTAGCATCATTTTCTGAAATACCTATTTTAATTTGCAAGCCTTCCCAAATACTACCAGGGAATAGCCTTTACCTAGGCCATATTTATTCAGGAAAATTATTTAATTCAAAGAAATTGTACTTTAAAATGTCTGGGGAAAAACCAAAAAAAGAAGAATGCACCACAAAACAAGAATATCCTCATGGGGAAGAATAAATGTTCTTGTAAAGCAGTATTCTGTCTCCAGCAGTGACCAGCTGCAGATGCTTGAGGAAGGAATGTAAGAAAAAGAACCTGTGCTCTTTCTACTCTTTCACCTCATCATCATGGCCAGTCTTCGCAAACGAAGATTTGGGAAAGGTCTTTACCCTTCAAGCCTGTGCAATGGATTTTTTAGGTGAGACACAGTGTGCGCTGAACTGAGCCCACCCTTTAATCCTGAGGTTCATCTGCCGGGGCCGAGCGAGCTTGGACAGTGGTAGCGAGGTCCTCAGGACATAGGTTTGTTTAGAGTGGCCTTCTCTTAGATGGATGGCCTTACAGGGTTGACGAGCTCCATCTGCCCGGGGAAGTCCCCTGACCAGGAATCGAACCCAGGCTGCGGCGATGAGAGCACCGCATCCTAACCACTAGACCACCAGGGGGCCCTGCTCTTTCACCACATCCTTATCGAAAAGGTGTATCCGGTCATAACGAAGGTCATTTGGTTGATCATTGTTAAGCCATGCAATGTTTAACTCTTATTGTTTTTAAAGGTCATCTTAATTTTGTTACTTCACTTGTGTAAAGATCTCATTTCCTCCTCAGTAACTTTAAAGATCATTCTTCTGAAAGTTGTTACCTGTGTTCAACCTTCACTCTATGCCAAGGAGTTTTACTTGATTGTTTTATCTGGGAAATTTCTTTGGTTTTGTCCTGTAATATTTAAGAGTTTTTCTATTAAAGGAATGCAAAATAAATTGACAGACAAACCACATTTCTGTACAAACTGTCTGTTACCATCAGAAAGGGACTCTGCTGCATCTGCCCCAAATTACCTATCACCATATTCTTATTATTTATCATCATAGTATCTTACTCTTGACCCTCTCAGAACAGTTTGCTTCGTGTGTTGTTCCATGTATGTTTTCCAGATACCAGAGCCACCTGATTTTGGGATGTTTTAGCTAAGTCTCAGACACTTACAGAGAGTTAATGAAGAGGTCATTTGTGATATTTAAAAACACATTGAATCAACGTACAGCAAAATTGCATAACAGTTGTATAAATTTTATTATGCATTAATGAAGGTTGTTAGCATCTGAATAATTACGTAATCAGTTGCCTCATGTGAAACAAGATGTACTATTCTTTACCAACATTATTGAATAAAACATAGAGAGCTTCTTCAGCTTACTACTTTAAGACAAATGACTCCTAAAATTTTGAGGAAAAAAAGAAATATTTTAATCTTCTAAGACAACAGCATTTTTATACTTCCAAAATGTTTTCCTCCACTTGACCTATAGTATTGCACTGATTTCATGTGATAGATCTAGTCTTTTATTATATACATATATATATATAAATACACATATATAGAGACATATACATACATAAAGAAATACGTGTGTGTTTAAGTGTGTATACATACCATCTGTATCTGTAGCTATATGTATGTGTCTGTATCTGTGTCTATGTCTATGTTTATGTAAAACTTCCTTTTGGCCTTTTTATGATCCACTGAGCCCCCTGCAATTATACATGGAATACAAAGGTTGGCTGATGGCTGTCACTGAGGATGGGAATAGTGCTATCAGATACAGAGATGAGAGCAGGTTGGGTTGGTTGTTGGATCGTGGCAGACCTATGATATTGTCAACAATAACGTGGCAAAGAGAGGTCTGAAGCAAGGAAAACTCTGCAACCAGCTTCCTAGAAGGAAAAAGGAGCTTTTTCCCTACAAAGCAGAACTTTGAAACACTGGTATTTAAGACCGATTCACCAAGTCTTTTTAAAGCAGCTATCATGTAAAATGGGAGAACTAAATTCACATAAATATTTCTGATTAATAGTTCTAGTTATTAGTCCACAAGAGCCACATATTTCAAGATTTAAGAGACACTTATTTCAACAAATCTGCAAACAGAAGAGAGATTTTTGAGACAAAGTTTAAGTTAAAAGAAGCAGATATTGTGCAACACTGTTACTATTTTAGTAATATGTATAAAGTGCAGACCCATAACCACATCTATACAACACATATATACAAATAAAATGACTGGTACATGCTGGAGGTGGAAAAGAGAACTTGTTAATTGCTTGTATTTAAAAACAAACTTATTTTTAATCTTGTCACATACATTCATTTTCCCAGTGTGAATCAAATGTAATAAAAACCTGTAAGGGAACAAATAACAAAATCAGATTTTAAAAGTTACCTATATAGCCTAACAGATGGGTCTTTGTGTCACTGGTGATATTACATTGTGTTCTTTTAAAAATGAGCATTATATTCTTTTAAATTCACTTATATTAAAAAGTATTATTCCTCTGATAATCATACAGTGAATGTCGATCTGATTAGTTTCTTGATCTGTGTTGCTACCTGGTAATGGAAAGAGAAATCAGAACCGACTCCCCTGCATATGTTTTACAACTTTTGTATCTCAGATATCAGTAACACAGAGCATGTTGCCCAGGTGTTTGATATATATGGAGTTTTTTCTGTTAGCCTGTCAGTCACCGGTCCCAGGGCTGTGTCCCATCCATACACTTCTGTGTTTTTCCTGTCTCACAATACATACCGTGAAACCCTGTTAACATCCTGCAAATTATTGCACTGCATAACTGAACTTTATCTCAACTCCAGTTAATTAAATCAATAGTAAGCCCTGGGCTTTGCACACGCAATCCTGATGGGCATTGACTGACAGTGTCAGCTTTATAAAACATCACAGCATAAAGCTTTGTATAGCAAGTTAGTTCTTTTTCCTTCTCTTCACCACAGTTGCTAACATTTTGGCTATATCTAGTGGGTGGCAGTGATTCAACCAGGGTAGTAACATGGAGTGTAATAAGAAAGCAAAAATTGAATGTGCCTGTAGAGAGTTGTGGTGTGTAAACAGCCTTGCTGCTGGTAACAGGTTGAAAAAATTTAACCTTAACAACAAGAAAAAAATTATATTTTTAAAATCCCTTAGATAATTCTTTATAAAGAAACTTACATGTCTACAGTGGCAGTGTAACAGTGATACCTTCCCTGTATATTTCAGAAATTCGTTATCAATTATCCTTGCTTATAATGCTCTGGAGATATAACATACATACATCACATATATATATTTTCAGACTTGCAAAAGTGAAATAAGACACAGATTGCATCAATCCCCAAGAGATGTACTGCAGTTATTTTTCCTAGACACAGGAAATTAATTTGAAATATGAAGTTTCCAAATTCAATTTTTTTAAATGATAATAAAGAGAAAATATTTATATTTATTTATATTCTACCTTGAAATAATAGCATAAGAGCATAAATTAATATGAATATATTATTTTTTTGTGCTACACATCTCCTAGAATCCTGAAAAAAATGAAATATTTGACTTGAAAAAAAATGCATGAAAGAGAAAATGGCAATTAAAATATGCTGGTTACAAGGGCCCTGTCATTATCCATGGCAGTAGCAGACCTCCTAAAGAATGCATGAATGTTTCAATGGAATAATCTGGATTGAAAAAAGAGTAGATATTTTTTTCTTCTAAAATATTTTATTGTATTTAAAACTTCTACTTTTAATACTTACAGAAAGCATTCATACTCCTTTTTTAAAAAGAATGGTTTAACCGTGTTTGATTAGTTTTATGATGTTCCCATTAAAAGATCCTATTTTCAGTTGGTTATAACTGACATAGTTTAACATTAATACTCTTATTATCTGTGTCAGATGCTTGTCTTAGCCTGATTTTGTTTTCAGTTTCTGGGAAGATTTCATCCTGGAAAGCAAAGCTTATTCTCTCAAGTTAAACAAAATAGGTTACTCAAATATAAATAAATTTTACATCACCATGACAGTTTCTTTGATAACCCAGTTTCTCTACACTCTGGAACTAATAGTTTGTTAAAGAATGTTTCTGTAATTTAATTTTTTTAAAATTGCCATTATATTTTAAGCTGCACCTTTGAATGATATCATGATTTTAGATAAAAGAGACTTGTTAAAATTGTAAGTTGAAATTTTTAAAAATCCAATATTTTTCGAAATACCTAAGCTTTTCCTGATCATGGCTGTAGCAAAAATAAATAGATTCCCTTCCCAGAGCTTTCAAACATGTTGCAAGCTTCAGAGATGCAGTTCATTTATGCCTTTCCCCAAAGCACTTGGTCATCTGTTCTCCAAAAAGGAAAGAGGAGGTGGTACCAGTCTCTTCATCGTTATATCATATTTATGTTGTTTTAGACAAGAAGGGCAGGAAGGAAATGCATCTTACTTCAATGATCATGATGGTAGCAGGGATGCCAAAAACATGCAACTGAAAAGGCAAAGCCTTAAATCTTCTTAAGATTTCCAAAATGGGGTTTGAAAGCAGAGAAGAAATCAGCTGAAAGCTTGGATGGGACTAAAAAATGGTCCCAATGTTACGAAAAAAAAAAAAAAAAGAAGTCGGAAAAATGGATTAACATCACATATTTCACAAGAAAGGAAACCAACCAAAATTACATAAAACACTCACAAACCCTATAGATGGACAAATATTTCCCAAATAAAAGATTGTTCCAAAATTTCCTGAAAAAATGATAGATTTTTGGGGGGAGAAGGGGGACAGAGGAAGGGAGGTGAGGAAGGAAGAAAAATCATGTGGAAATGGAAGTGGAATATCACTGAAAAAGTGACACATTCAGGAAGAAATGTGCCATTCCCATAGAGTTCTGCTCAACCTATTCACACTCACAGAACTCCACAATTCTTTTCAATCCAATTTAATTTGGATGACTAAGTATTTTGAAATAGCAACTGAAATGTAGTAAAAACAAACTGTCAGTCATATTTTCTCTGTTTCCTTAAGAGGGAACTGAAGGATAACAGGACACCACAAAAGTTTGTGTGGGAGTTAGGAAAGCATTAATGTTCAGAGGGGGAGATCAAAAGGACAGTAGAGGTTGTGCGCAGACATCCAGCTGCAGGCACTGGGCCCTGTTCCTAGCAGCACTGAATCTCCAGCTGTGGGTATGGTACTACATGCTGCAGCATCTGCAAGAAAGCTGTCTGGTTTTATCCCTGCAGGAGTCTTCCTCAGGGTGCCTGGGGGCTACAAAAGAATCCAGGGAAGACTTGCTGTACTGCTTTGGTCCTTACACCGTTTGGTCTTAGTGCTGTGCTGACACCTGACACTGTCCACTCTCCCTCTGCTTAGCTTTATTCAGGACACAGAAAGCCAATTTATCTCAGATAGCTACTTTTTACCCTTTCTAACTTTATGAAAACCTTTAGTGAAATGAGCTCAGACAAATACATTTTTCCTGGGGAACTTTTCAAGGAGCGTGCTGTCCCCTTTTGCCTTCTAAATGCGGTAACTATCAGTATAGTTATATTGATGAATCTAATCGATATTTTTTGTAATATTTTATCCCCTAGATTCCTCTGTGTTCTGGCTGATCGAAAGTTAGGCTACTCTACAGCACTGCTGGTGGGCCAGCATCTTGCTTCTCATGGGTAAAATTCCTATAATGTCTCTGGTAAAAGCCTTTGTCACAGGTGAAGGAGGTAGGGGAGTATGGGAATACAAACATGTTGCAGTTTGCTTAAAGGGCAGAAACATCTGCTTGAGTCATGAGTGGCTTGTTGGCTGAGTTCAGCAGGGGAGAATCTGGCAATTAATCTGAAGTGTCACTATATTCAATAGAGATTGTTGTAGAGGGCTTCTGGGGACATCAAGATAGCTCTCATGACCAAAGATTGCATATGTTTCTGTGGTTTATTAATTTTTAAAGACTTCACTGCACTCAAATAGTAAACTTTTTCTACGAATAAAGTCTGCTTAGTGACTTTCTTCATAAATGGTGACCTACTTTGTAGAAATAGGTATTTCAGTATGGATACGGGAGTTTCTAAGAATATTCATATACCTACAAATTACGGTCTATGGAAAAAGAGCAGTTATTAGCTCTTTAAAGGAATAAGCTCTGAGATAATAAAATTTACACCGCTTGGGGCCAAGTTTGCACTTTTGACTAATTGGAATAATATTCATATATAAAACCAGAAGCAGAATTTGCCCTTCTTGATGAGTTCAATTCTGTTTTTCTACCTGATTGAAAATAAGATTCCACTCTGAGATCATCCTATAGTCCCTGGACAAGTATAAAAGCTTTCAAAATACTATTTTAGGAATCTTGCCTAATCTGAAATCCATTAAAGATTATTAAGTACAGAAAATGGCGTATGGGTTATGTATGAACAACAGATCTTTTTTAAATTTCAATTTCTCAATTTTTTCATCATGTTGCACAGTATATATCATGGATCTCAATGTTGCTATATGCATCATGCAAGAGGACTGATTCAAAACCCACCTCAAACAGTAAAAATTATTTAAAAGGATTCTGGGTCAAGCCTTAACAGACTTCCAGACTCCCAAATATCTTCAATCCTGTTCCTTTTCAAATTTTTATTTTTATTGTTTTTTGGTTGGTTGATTTTTTTTTCTTTTTTACAGATACCTTTGCAAAAGGACCTTATGGACTGGATTTTTCAGTGAAGCTACATGCGAGTTTTTCTGTCAACATTGTCTTTCTCCCCCTTATCTGCATCTTTGTGGAACTGAAATGGCACAAAACCTGAGCCCTGGAACACATGGGTCCACTCCTGCTTTTCTTTTGCCCCTTGTGCCATGGACACAGACACAAAAGCATATATACGGGCAGTTTAGGCTGCGAAGGTCCCTGTCCTGAAGGTCCACTTCCACAACATGGTGGACGTAAAGATCTTGCTAGACATACTGAAGGCCAGTAGTCTGAATCTGCAAAACATACTTGATGCAATAGGAGCTTGAGCTAGAGTACCTGTTCTGAGAGGATCAGAAGTAATTCAGCCTTGCTAGAGTTTCTCAAGGGTGTGCTGGTGTTCCCCAAGAAAACTACAGATTTAGGTCATCCTTTTGGAGGCAAGGGGTTTGCTTCTCAAGGAAAGTGCTTCCCAAAGAGTTCTCAGTGAGGTAGGTACAAATGTCTTCCTCTGGCTCTCTGTGGTCCTTTCAGTCTTTGTGTCCCCTTGCAGGTTGTAGAGGGGCAGGGGAAGTGGCAGTAATCAGCCTGTGGTGCAAATCCACGCTGGGACAGCTCACGAGACTGCAAGCACATCTGGCACCCCATGTCGGATGATAACAGAGCTCCTCTCCCAGCCTCTGCCCCCTTGATTTTCAGTGCAAATCCAAGATACATACTGGATTCAGGGATGAGGGTGCCTATAGGGGTGGCTGTGGAAGCATGTTGCAGCACAAGGGTCCTTCTCTGGGGAACATCCAAGCGCATCCCAGCCTGTTGTCCAGTGTGCTTTGCCTTGCTGGATTTTTGCAGTGATGCTCCCATGCTGCCCCTTCTCCTGACACTTCCCAGAGAGTTCACTTTCATTTTCACTACCAGGACCCACTGTCCAGCATCCATGAGCCCCACTGGATGTTGTTGGCCAAGGCTGGAGGAGGGACAAGCTGCAGCCTTTCCCTCTGCCCAGAAGTGCTCTGATTCCTGTGAACAGCAAACAGTTCCCAGCATGGAATCATGCAATCATTAAGACTGGAAAAACCTCTGAGACCAACGAGTCCAACCATTCCCCTAGCACTGCCAAGCCCGCCACTAAACTATGCCTGCATATGCCCCATCCACATACTTTTTTGAACACTTTGTGATATTGTGATGACTCTGCTGTGCCCCCTTCTGAAACCATCAGGATTACTAGAAGTTTTCATTTATTTTCTTCTCAAATTTCAGTATCTTATCAATTTATCATTCAGAAATTTTGCCACTTTCTTGCTTGTTCTTTTCTTATTCTCTTCCTGACACCTATCTCTCTTTTTGACAGAAACAATATTCCTATCTTTAGTAAACATTAAAATTCTCTATTCTAATGTTTTGTAAACATTAGGGGACTCAATGTTATTTTTTTGACATTTCATTTGAAGTTTCATCTAATCTGATAAAAGGTGAAGAAAAATCTTCATGAGACTTTCACTGCTTTCTGGATCAAGAACAAAGGGATTAGTTATTTAATCAATAAATAAATAAAGTACACCACTGAAATATCATGTGCTACAGTGATTAAGAGGTATTGTTCAGTAGGACAACTAAAGTGGTATTGTTCAGTAGGATAACTGAAATCCATTTTCATTTTAACAGATTTTGAAGAAATTTTTGAGCTTAAAATTTGCTATTTAAAATTAGAACACTTTTTGAGAATACAGTTCCTCAAATCATACACTCACAAATTTGTACTTTTAAAAGCTTCTTATCCCTCTCTTACTATACAGAAGGTACATATGAGGGGAAAGTGTGGGACCAGCTATCCTGAGAATAAGTAAATGTAATAACTTGCAGTTTTCAAAAAATGCAAAACATAAAAATAATACCCTTAAAGTTTAATTAATAATTTTGGGGTTTTCCTTCTTTTGGAACAACAACAAATATAGATATGTATACTTTTATATACTTACATGATTTAGAAGCCTTACAGTTCTGTGCCCATTGTCCCTTTGATATGGGTTTTTATTGAATCTCATTAAAGTCTTGATTCTGGAATACTTCTTTAACCGAATAAACTGAGACTCTAAAGGTTCTCACACCGGAGCAGGACCAAGTCAAACCTTTCTATTGATAAGGGTTACCTATTAGCCCCTAATTTTCAATATTGAAGTCTCAATTATTTTCAAGAAAAAATTCCAGAGACTGATTTTTTTTGCATTGTTTTGTGTGCTTTCTTAGGAGCAAGTTTTGGATTCTTGATAAAAGTAGAACAAAATATTCCAAATTACCATACATATGACTTCTGGAAAACAAGGAAGTTAAGTATCATTCATACAAATATTTAAACTGTCAGAGACCTTAAAATGGGAGCAAATTTTAAAAAGTTTATAGACCTTCCAAGGCTTTTTAAGCTTCTATACCACAGTTCTTCAAATAAATAAAAATGAAGAACTGCTTCAACACTGAACTCAGTGAACTCTTGCATTCCTTACTAGACTTAAATGAAATTGCTCATGGTCAGTGATTCTAACTGTCCTAACAACTTTCTATTTTTCACTCCAGTCTTGCTTTCTAGTTAGATGCAAATAAAAGGTACCTTACTGTGTGCTTAGAAACTCTCCTTTTTGCACAATAAGGTGGCATGTCTATTATTTAACAACTAGCCATGTTGATATACAAATGTATAAGTTGTTCAACAAAGTCAATTTTTAATACAGCTAAAGCTTCTTACACAATGTGAGACTATGACCACAATTTCCCTTGCGGTATACAGTATTTGTCATGTTCCATGGGAATTTTTCCAGAAGTCTTTGTTTCTTTTACTTAATTTCTTTTACTGCTTGCTCTAACAATCAAAACTGTCTCACTATAGTCCCATATTCTCCCACTTACCTGTCTTATACACATAGGTGACCAGAAAAGAGAAAAGAAGGGAAATAATTTCCTCAAATCTGTGTATATAATCTAATACAGAATGAATTCTGATCTCAATCTTATGTGAAGTAAAAAATTATGCATTTGTGCCAAAAACAAAATTAATTTTAAAAATTATTTTTATCTGTTTTAATCTTTTTTTCTTCAAAATTACATAGGGTTTTATCATATCACAGCCAACACAGTATTTGCATCATCCCAAGCTCCATATGAGAAAATATTTTCATATATTTTCATTTTAATTTGTAATTTTTAGCTGTTGTGATAAAAATGAAAACCTTGTTTATGACCTCCTTATTTAGGAATTTCCTTTCTTCCTTTCTTCCTTTTTTATTTTCCTTTCCAATTTTTTCATTTTGTCTAAAAACATTTGAAATATCTTCACCTACTTGTATTCTCAAGGTGTTATGTGGTAATAAAAAAATCCATCCTTTCTCCACTCATATCAGATGGTCTTTATCTGAAATAGACCACCTCACCTATCCTTGCTTTGTTGCCTATCACTCTTTTACCGCATTCCGTTCTACAGCAAAGCTCAGAATTGGAATGGAAGGCAAGTTGTTCCAAAGAAAAATATTTCTATTACAAAACTCACCACAGGTAAAAGATTTGTTTATGTCAGGTTAGCATGGTATAAACATACTTGAGAGATGACATTTAGTTCTATGTAAAATAAGTAGTTGGATTAATTGATATATGTTTTCCCACAATAAAGTATATTTGATATTCCCTGCCTCACAGTTATTGCTTTTAGAAATATATCAATCACAACTGCATCTCAAATTATACATTTTTGTATAAAGTACAACATGTGTATGCAGACCAAAATCTAAAAGAAATCCCATTTTCTGAAAAATATTCTGAAAAATATTCCATTCAAATGCATAAAGAAATGTGGCTACTTGGGGTCATTTGTGCATTAAGTGCTTTTCTTGAAATGAAAGCGTGATTTGTTTCTATATTCACTTTTATGTCGATACAGTTCCATCTGAGATCCTTGCATCCTCCAAAATTGACTATCTTCAGACATTATGAAGCAAATCTGTCTAACAAAAGGCTAGAAGTTATAAAACAAGCATAATACTGTCAGGCTTCAAGGTCCATCAACTAATAACAATAAAAACACTTTTAGTGACAATTCTTTCATGAAACCATAACATTTAGTTGCCTCTGTAAATGTTAAAAAGGGTTTTTAATCTCTATGGAATTTAGCTTAATATCATACATCCTTTTCTATGTTAAAAATAAAAAAAAAATACAAACCCAGCAAAATAAACAAATCTTAAATAATTCCAGGGAAAATATAGTGCAAGTGGTTTTTTTATGACTGTCTTAAAGTTTAGCTTAAAGACCTTAAGACTATGATCAGTCATTAGAAAAAACCTATAAGCAACTGAAAACAGTTGGGATGGTGTTTCTACCCTTGCTAGCTATGGTGAGTATTGCACTCCAAACACTTAATTATTTTCAGTAGTTTGCAAAATAAATCAGTCACATTTAACAAACATCATAATGCTCAGTTTCTTACCAGTGTCCTAATGGTTGGGCAAATCAAAGGAAATTTATTTTATGCAACATCAGTAGAGGCGCCAAAATCTGACCTACTGGAAAAAAATACGATTTTACATGGTACCTCTAAAAATGACAGCCAAACACTGACAAACTGATTTCTCGTGGAAAGCTTTCCCTCGCGAAAGAGTAGTGGTTTATTCAAAACTTGCTGGCAATATTCACTATTTAGTATAGTCAAATCTTATTATTTTGTTAATAAATTATTCTATCCCAGCCCTGCTTACTCAGCTATGTAAATTAATTAAACTAAATCAATTTCTATGGATTATTTTAAATAAAAATTTACATAGCTAGTTAATGACCAATCTTTCGCTTTTTGTGGATGGTAAATATGTCCCTATCCACTTTTTCACTCACTATTCCCCCAGCAGGATCAGGGGGAGAATCAGAATGGTAAAAGATAGAAAACTCATGGGTCGAGGTAAAGAGAATTTAACAAGTCAAGCGAAAAAAAGAGAAGTAAACAAACAAGCAAGTGATGCAAAAATAATCACATCACCAGGAGATCCGTGTCCATACTACAAGCAATGGCCACCTTGGGAAAATTCCCACAGATTTACCTCTGAGCCTGAGGTTTCATGGCATGGAACATCCCTTTGATCATTTTGGATCAGGTCTCCCGGTTGTGTCTCTTCCCAACTCTTGTGTGACCCCAGCATACTCACTGATTGGGCAGAGTAGGAAACAGAGAAAGGAAACAGAGTAGGAAACAGAGAAGGCCTTGATAGTGCATAAGCAGTGCTCTGTAAAAGTCAAAATATTGCTATCAACACTGATTTGGCCACAAATCTAAAACACAGCACCATATGGGTTGTGCAATGCCCCAGTCTGCATGGCAGGTTTAAGGGAAGGTAGCTGGATTTGCTCTCGATGGTACATAGGAGAAACAATACAATTCTTCAGAGGTTCAAAAACAACTTTTACTTGCAAATTTTAGAACATGCCAATAGAATAAGTACTGGGCAAAGTTTAACTTAGTGAACTTTAACATATCCAGATACAACAAGGCACTTAGCAAGGTACTGAGTGGAATCTTCCTTAGTCCACTTTACAATATATTTTGAGAAGAAGAAGAAAAGAGAAAGAAAAAAGAGAAAGGAAGATAGTCACCACCCAAGGATCCAGCATGGTCTCAGCAGCTTTTAAATCCAGGGTAGTGGAGTGTGCCGTGCAGCACATATTTCACCATGCTCTTATCTGTTCCGGTCTGCTGGGGCCCTGCAGGTGGGCTTATGCTAATTTCAGCACCAAAATTTCATGCTTTACACAGATCCAGAATATTCCTGGTGGTCCCATGAGGTCAACCACCCCCACTACAGTGCAGGCCAGCAGCTGACTTTTCAAATGCTCCTGAGCTACTCAGCACAGTTTGAGAAGGCTCAAGGGGGTGGGGGGAGCAGTGCACCACCCCACCTACACAGAGTTCACTCTGTTCCCCCATCAGGTTGTTTTGAGCCAGTCAGCCATTCCTCTAGTCTCCTACAGGCTGCTATGAGGAAAGTTAGTTTCATCCCAGACAAAGTCAGTACATTCCCCTTTCAAAATGAATAGCTATGTATTTCATTTGAGTCATGGTGGTGAAATCTGTTCATAAAGAAAGAAGAAGGCTTAGATTTGTACTCCTGATTCTGTGGTGAAATGTCTCATTTCATCAAACAGTTAAAGAGATCTGCTCTATTTTTTCTAAATATGGAAGCATTGTCATGAGAAAATTACTTTTTTTGCCACAACATTGCCAGGAGGGAAAGTCCTGTTTGTTAACTATGCTGCTGATGCCTAATGGGAGTAAAAGCACTAATAATTATAAAAACAGGTTTTAGACAGATGAAGTGATTATAATTTTTTTTTCTGGGAAAATCTGTGTTTCAATGATTTGAAATGTATTTTAAACTATAAATGTATTCAGAATATTCTGTACATTCTATGGAAATTTTGCATTTAGTTGGAAGAGACCTTTAAGTATAGAAAAATCCAAGTGTTTTGCTTTGTTGCTTTTTAAATTACTTAAAATCTAAGATTTTATGCATTCACTTTTTTCTAATCTCTTGCCAATCTAGTCAATTTCTCTAAATTTAAAATAATTTTTAAAAATCAATTTGGCATAAGTTCATAATTAGTTATTAATACATTGCTAAACAGTCATCTTGCAGTCATTAGCAAATGTGTAATCCTCAAAAGAAACATATGCATTTAACAGTCACAGCTGCCTAGCACTTCATTAAAGGACTAGAAAACTGAGATTTAAGTAATGACCAAAGAGTCCCTTAATAAGCTTTTGTTTTATGGACACAGCTTGAATAGTTTAATACAGGGAGAAAAGGGAGAGAGAGTAGTAAATGTTAAGACCAAGGTTAAAGCATAACTTAACCATAACAGGTTTAAATTAACCAGGTCTCTTTTCTAGGTTGTTTGAGGTAGACACTAGGAAGGAATTAATTACGCTGTAGACAATGAAATACATAGATGAAATATTAGGTCACAAGCATTTAAATTGTAAGAAAATGCTAAGGGTTATAGTATTATTGTGAATGAGAAAGAGAAGGGACTTGTAGATTATGTCTGAGAAGCAATTTGTGATAAAACTTTCTTTGTAGTTTGATACAAACTCAAAATTTCATGTGATAAGTATAGTTTAACTTACTATAGAGACAGGAATTATGATCCCCTAATTCATACCTTTTACTGAGAGGTAACTGAATGTGTGCATATCTACAGACTGATTATGTTGAGCAGTAGAAGAGAGACTATTGTGATGTATTGACCTTGGTGGAATGCTAGGTGGTCCCCAAGCTACTCTATCACTCCCTCTTCTCAGTTGGACAGTGGAGACAGAATAAGATGGAAAGCAACTTGTAGGTTGAGATGAAGCAGTTTACCAAAGCACAAGTGAAAGGTCTTGTGTGCACAAGCAAAGTGGAAAAAAAAAGACTTTATTCTCTACTTCCTATCAGCAAGTAATGTCTGGCCACTTCCCATGAAGTAGGGTTTCAGCACATGTAGCAGTTGCTCCAGAAGGCAAATGTAAATAAGAAATGCCCCTCACTTCCTCCTCCTTTCCTTAGCTTTTATATCTGAGCTGACACATGGTATGGAATATCCCTTTTGTCAGTTTGGGTAAGCTGTACTAGTTGTGTCCCCTCCCAGGATTTTACCCATCCACAGCCTACTGATGGGGGGCAGAATACTGGAGAGACAGCACTCATGCTGTGCCAGCACTGCTCAGCAGTATACAAAACACTGGAGTCTTACCAACACCTTTCTAGCTATGAATGCACAGCACAACACTGTGAGGGCTGCTATGGGAAAATGGAACTTCACCTCAGCCAAGACCCAATACAATTATCCATAGCACACAGTCTACCACATACACTTAAAGAAGTATTTTGGTTAATCTCACTGATTTAATTGGCACCAATTCATTCACATTCCTAGAGGAAGAAGAAAACTTCTACCTTTGAACCTAGTCTAGCATGAAATAAGTTTCCAGACAAGGAAAATATTGAAGACTGGAGATGAAGCCTCCACATTCTAAATGCTTGTAATTTCAAGTAGTATGTGTGGAGTGAGATCATGGAATCAAAGAAAAAAAAAGAGGTTGGAAGGAATGTCTGGAAATCAAGACCCCACTCGAATGAAGGATAGTTTAGAACCTTAAATAAGACTGTTCACAACTTCTCCAATCAAGTTTTAAATATCTCCAGGATGGGGATTCCACCCTTTCCCTGTTCTGGTACTTAACTACTGTCATTGCAGTTAAGCATTCAGCTTCCTAATGTGCAGTTTGAATTTCCTTTGTTGCAACTAGTTTTTTGCCTTTTGTCTTTATGTGCTGGTTTTAAAATAGAATTAGTATCCTTCATATTAGCTAGTATGGTGTTACTTTGGATTTGTGCTGGAAACAGTGTTGATAACACAGGGATATTTTAGTTATTGCTGAGCAGTGCTTACACATCTCAAGGACTTTTCTCCCTCTCACCCCACTCCACCACCAAGGAGGCTGAGGGTGCACAGGGAGTTAAGAGCATTGGGACAGCTGACCCCAAATGATGAGAGGGACATTTCACACTATATGCCATCATTCTCAGCAATAAAAAACTGGGGGAACCTTGAGAGTGATGGTATCTGTCTTTTGAAGTAACTATCAAATGTGACAGAGCCCTGCTTTCCTGGAGATGCCTGAATGCCTGCCTGCTGGTGGGAAACAGTGAATGAATTCCTTGTTCTGCTTTCCTAGTGTGCATGGCTTTTGCTTTACCTGTTAAACCATCCTTATCTCAATTCAAGAGTTTTCAGTGTTAGTCTTCTGATTCTCTCCTCCATCCCATCAGTGGTCAGTGAATGACTGGCTGTGTTGGGTTTAGTTGACAGCTGGAGTTAAAGACAGACAGTCCTTTTTGATGCGCAACATAGTACTCAAAAGGTTCAAGACAGTAACAGATTTGATTAGAATATACTAGATCACATTTATGAGAATGAATAGCAGAATAATTATTACAGTTTCCCAAACAAGTTCTAGAATACTCAGTCAATATATTTGTCATGAACTTCTCTTCAATTGCAGGAAAAGGAGAAAACTAAAAATAAAATATCCTCCACACACACTCATAAAAAGCTAAAAAAAACCTTCAATGAATTTCAAAGCCTTTTAACTAGCAGAAATGTGTTTTTAAAATAATACAACCAAAGATGACATTAAGCATATCTCTTGAAGTATGTCACCTGGGATTAATTTATATAATAAGTGGGCAGGCAAGCTTGTTAAACAATTCTGTATATTCAGAATTTAGATATCAAATGCTCAGGTAACCAGGTAATCTGGCTTATTAACGTGCAACAAACAAAATACCTTGGAACAAGGAATAAGGGAAAATTGCTCTGGGGATTACCATATTAATACTATACAATGTCAAACACAATGTAGAAGTAAGACTTAATTTTTTTTTTGCATCAAGCACTAAATGTAAATAGAAAAGAAGATAGAATTTTCTGTTTCTGTGTTCCCAGAGAACATGATGTTGATTAATGAGCTACAAAGTAAGAAGTTAAACTTGGAATATTAACATCTAGAGAAATTTGAGTAAAATTACTTATTTTTATCTCAAGAAATTTGCTTTTCTTGTAAAGAATTAGTTTTTTACTTTGTTCATAGATTTTATTATATTTGAAGTAGCAGGTTTAGGTTTTTTAATACAAGATATGGATCCTTTACAATATTCCATTCCTGGCTTTGAAAAATTGACCACTGATAATCTTCTTGTTGAACCTCTGCCAGTATTTCTTGCTGTGGTGTGTAGCTGAAGAAAAGTTACCTCCTACAGCAGAGCCATATTGAAATACTGTGACTACATAAGCCTGATACTTCTACTTCAAACCAACCCAGAAATTGTTAAGCAGTACTTTCCTGCCAGGCAGGAAATGAGGAGAGTATGAGGAGAATATGAGGAGAGTATGAGGAGAGTAAAATATTTCTAACAGTTTGTGAGGGAAGAATACAAAACTTTTTTTAAATATAGGGAGCGTTTTTATACACTTATGAATCTACAAATGGAGTTAGGCATTTTAGGAGTTGTGACAGTGATTCTATGTCTGTATTGTGTTTCTGTCAAGGTCTAATCACTAGTGCATACTAGTTTGTTGTGTAGATTTTTTCATTTTGAGTTTTAAAATCTTAGAGGGGTCATAGTCTCATTCTTTTTGGAGATTGCTTGTCTTCCTCCAAACACAGAAATGTAGTTGGTCACTGCTGAACACAACCAAGAATTTAAAATTCATCAACATAAAATACTGGTTTTGTGCTAAAAGACTGTGATTCTCCTGAGCAGATTTACCTAGTGAATCATCTCCTATATCACTCTTCTGTAAGTAGTCTTTTTCTATCTGATCTGCACACAGATCATCTTGATTTTTTGTTTCACTACATTAAGTGCAACACTTCAGTAACAGAAAGAGAAAGAGACCATAAAAAAGAGACAAATTTCTTTTGTTTCAGTCTATTGCATCCCACGGTATATGGGTCTGGTGAATATGCAACTGGAGAGGAAATCATCTTCCAATCTGCTCCAGATCCCTGGTCTGGATTGAGACCAAATCACCATTTCTCAAAGTTTTTCACTGCACATCAAAGTACAGATATTGACCATCTGGTTCTTATCATTGTGTGCTTCCTCTTCTTTCTTCTTTCTGCTGCAGTTTTAGGAGAAATATTTTCCAGGACAATACTGTCCTCAGAAAAAGTAAAAAATCAGGAATCTCTTCCTGTAAAAGAAATTTCATATGTATATCTCTGTCCTGTGAATTTAGCTCAGAACAGTATACTCATAGAGAGTTATCCAAAGCAGAAAGAGGACAAAACAACACACTGTGAAATTTCTAGCAAAACACCTGTTGTAAAAAGAAAACAAAACATATCAGATATGAGGTTCTTATATGTAGATGAGAATTTCACTGTTAGAAATCTGTTAGCTTTGGCTCTGAAAAACAAAAATTTATTTTATGATGTGGAATTGATGTTGTGATGGTGATAAATGTTTCAATTTTAAGGATCCACAGTTCCAAAAAGTGACTTTTTGTTGCTATTATGTGTGAATATTTTTTTTGTAGACAATAGGAGAGAATATTTTAAGAATATTACTCAGTTCATGCTACTGCATGATAACACATCCTTGATATTTTGAGAAATTTTTAGAAAAAACCAAACTAGAATATAACAGAGGGTACAAGTGGATAAAAAAAAAAGAGGAAAAGTTTTCAACCCAAGAAATGAGTTGCAAAGGTTCTGTTTTCAGTAACCAGCAGTCACATGGTGCAATTAACACAACCAAGGGAAGAATTAGCATCTCTTAAAGCTACAAAACTGATTATTGTGCACATGCAGTCAACACCCCTGCAAATCGTATCCCAAAGTCCAAATTTTTTATTTGGAAGTACAGAAACCAAGTGAAGCTGATGAGTGAATAGAATAGAATAGAATAGAATAGAATAGAATAGAATAGAATAGAATAGAATAGAATAGAATAGGAGTAGGAACAGAATAGACTATTTCAGCTAGAAGGAATATACAATGATCATCTAGTCCAACTGCCTGACCAATTCAAGGCTGATCAAAAGTTAAAGCATATTATTAAGGGCATTTTCCAAATACCTTGTAAACACTGACAGGCTTGGGGTATCCACCACCTGTCTAGGACACCTGTCCCACTGGTTGACCACCTTCTTGGGAAAGAAGTGCATGGGGCTGTTTTCAACCCTTCTCACTCATTCTATCACTGGATACTGGGGAGAGGAGTTCAGCACTCCCTGTCCACTTCCTTACCTCAGTAAGCTGTGGAGAGCAATGAGATCAACCCTCAGCTTTCTTTTCTCCAAACTAGACAAACTCAAATTCCCAGCCACTCCTCATAGGACATACCTTCCAGCCCTTTCAACAGCTTTCCTGCCCTCCTCTGGACTCATTCAAGAGTAATATAATAAAATGTAGAAAAGTTCTACACTTACACCAGCATTATGCAGCCTCCTACCACATGTTAATGTCGTTGTCTCTTTCATGTGGCAATTCTCAACACAGTATTACAGTGATCAGTTTGGACGCTCCATGTAATCAGTCATCTCTATAATAATCAGTATTTAGAAAGCTAATATTTGAGAAAAAATATGATTACATCTTCTAGTCATTGCTCTGTATTAATAATCAGCTACAAAAATATATTTTAATGTACTATACACAATTTAATTTAAATATAGGAGGTTTATCACAGTTGCATTTTTTCTTATTTTATATGGTACTTTGTTTATTATTTAAACTTTGAAATATCTCAAATATCCAAGGCAAATTACAGATAAACTGACAAGATTGTGCATACATTAAGCAGTCTTGTGACAGACCAAACAATAGTGTGATCTCTGTCACACTACTGCAGAAATTGCAGAAAATAAAAAGATAAGCTGTTCAGCTGGATACATGCAAGAAGAAATTGTGATCAACTTTTCAACAGCAAATTAACAGTTTTCTCTTATGTTTTCAGAACCCGATCACATGTGTTGGGTACTGCAGGAGAACATTTATATCTTTCTTCATATGCAACTCCTCTATCTCCAAAATCCTCAATATTTAGCCAGAAAAGTGTGGGCTGAATACCTATATAATTCTTTCTTCTAAGATACTGAATCCATGCAAAACCTTTTGCATTTTTGAATGCCCTTTTGATACGTCCCTTTCATATCAACAGTAATCAATGTTTGTGTTCACTAAAACTTTCCAAGTTATTCTACAGGGCACAGTACCATATTGCTGACTCATCCAGATCAGCTCTACTACTGTGTTTATGCAGTATTGGATTGTCATAAAACACAGTGCAGCTGCTGAATATGTGAATAAATGTAGAAATTTAAGAACATAAGATAAGTCAAAACCAACCTGGAGAGCAGCCCATTTTATGAAATATTTGCAGAACTCAGGATCTGAAAATTGAATGTGTTTATGGAAATAGGAATTTTCATCTCTGGTCTACCGGGACTGTTGTTCAAGGGTATTATATCATGCTACATTACATTATATTATATTATTCCCCATGCAGCGCTACAGGCTGGGCACAGAGTGGCTGGAGAGCAGCCAGGTTGAAAGGAACCTGGAAGTTTGGATTGACAGGAAGCTGAACATGAGCCAGCAGTGTGCCCAGGGGGCCAAGAAGGCCGATGGTATCCTGGCCTGGATCAGGAACAGTGTGGCCAGCAGGACCAGAGAAGTGATTCTTCCCCTGTACTCAGCGCTGGTGAGGCCACACTTTGAGTACTGTGTCCAGTTCTGGGCCCCTCAGTTCAGGAAGGATATTGAGGTGCTGAAGCAGGTCCAGAGAAGAGCAACAAGGCTGGTGAAGGCAACTCAAGCACAAGTCCTACAAGGAGAGGCTGAGGGAGCTCTGACTGTTTAGCCTGGAAAAGAGGAGGTTCAGGGGAGAACCACTCCACAACTACCTGAAAGGAGGTTGTAGCCAGGTGGGTGTCGGTCTCTTCTCCCAGGCAACCAGCAGTAGGACAAGAGGGTATGGTCTTAAGGTGTGCCAGGGGAGGTTTAGGCTGGATATTAGGAAGAAACGTTTTACAGGGGGAGTAATCAGGCATTGAAATGGGCTGCCCAGGGAGGTGGTGGATTCACTGTCCCTGGAGGTTTTTAAGATGAGACTGCATGTGGCACTTAGTGCCATGGTCTAGTAACCATGGCAGTGTTGGATCAAGGGTTGGACTTGATGATCTCGTAGGTCTTTTCCAACCCTCTTGATTCTATGATTCTATGATTATAAAAATTATGGGTTTGTGGGTTTTTTTGTTTTGGTTTGGGGGGGTTTTGGTATGTTTTTATTCTTGGGGTGTTTTTCTAATTATATTTCTTTCATGGCTAAAGTCATCAAGCTTTAAATTTAGAGTTCAAAGAGTGAAGATATAGGATATTCATTCCAGCCATTTCAAAACGGTAGAAAGTAGTGTGCCCCAAAGTCCGTTTTTCCTTCCTTTCTTCTTTCCTTCTTTCTTCTTTTTCTCTGTGACCTCCAATGTCACACTTGGTCAAATGTTGTTATTTGTTTCATTAATTAAGTATAATCTGAAGAATAAAACCTAGATACAAAATTATTTTGTGTCTGTTTTGATAACAGGTTAAAGGACAGAGGCAGTCAATTTTATGTTTGATATTTCTGTATGTAGACAGTCCCTTAGCATTTTTCACAGCACAAACAAAGAAAAGAATGACCTTTGAAGGACATGTCTTTAGTGCTTTGGAAGCATCAACTTGCAAAGTAGATAGAGATGCTAATTCTCTTTTTCTTAAAATAGCCAATAATTTTGAAATGTTTTCACAGTATGGAGAATTAGTAATGCTGAATTCAAAACTGATAAAAAACCCTCAATTTTTATTCCCTTGTGGTGATTGTTTTACCAGTCCTTTACAGATAGGTTTGGGTTTTTCTGTATGTCATATTTGCATCTGAAGTTAGGTTTATGGAGTTGCATATGTCAGAAATGTATTTCCCAATTAAATATCAATTCTATTTTCCTTTCCTGAATCAGAAATATTTAAATCTGGATGGTTTGTGACTGTGATGGGCTAGTTGCTTAATGCAAAGATCTCTATTGTCTCTGCAAATTTTTAGGACCCATCAGTTGAAAATTGCTCATTCATACTCAAAATTGACTTTACGTTATTTTATTTGTTTTGCATTAGTATGCAGTATCAAGAAGAACTGAAGAATTTTCTTCTGATAATTTGGGAAAGGGAATATCAGATTTGTACACTTCTATTGTTATGTAGAATTCAATTATACATGAATACCAACATAAAAGTTCTTCTTCTTCTTCCTGCTCATTTTCTAGCTTCTTTCTGTTTTTCTACTAGTCTCAACAGAGTATTATTTTTTGAATACAGAAAAAAACCACGTTTGTAATAACACAGAAGTGCGATCCTAACCTTACTAATAGTGGCTGTGTACTAACTGTCATAGCTCCAAGTAGAAAATAGCATAGACAATGCATCACTTCCTGATACATATGACAACTGCCCTTGACCCAGAAAATTTTATCATGATTTGTGCTAGACATTTGAAATGTCTTGTTGCAAATGTTTGTGATCAAATTCTTTTCCAGTACACCGGTCTCAAAGGGGGGAAAGGATCTTTGCACAGGAGTTAGCAGGGCTCACTGAAAGAGCTTTAAACTAGTTTTGAAGGGGGAAAAGGATAAAACCAGGTTCACTAGAGATAAGTCTCGGGCTGGCATGCTGTTGATTGAGGGATGGTGTACTATCAAGGTCCTTTGATCTGCCACCTCAGTGGAGGTAGGAGATGGAAATCCATGTGGCAGTAAAGATGTAAGGGTTACTGATGTGTTAGAAACCATGGATGCACCCGAGACTGATCATGTAGGAATTAGGGCTTCTTGACCCAAAAAGATAATAGCCCAACTGAAGTGCATCTACCCCTCACACACAACATGGGCAACCATCAGGAGAAGTAGGAAACCATTGATTCATTGGTAAAATGATAATATAGTAGCCATTATGAAGACATAGTAATATGATTTGCACAATTGTAGTGCTGTAATGGATGGCTATAAACTCATCGGAAGGGATAGGCAAGGAAGGAGAGGCAGTGGGGTAGTCCTTTATGTTAAGGAGTGTTTTGCTTGTCTAGAACTTAATGATGGTTACAATAGGATTGAATGTTTGTGGGTAAGATTAAAAGGGAAGGTCAACAAGGTAAATATCACGTTGGGAGTCTGTTATAGACTCAACCAGGATGAAGAGGCAGGTTAAATATGCTATAAGCAACTGGAAGAAGTCTCATGATAGCTAGACTGTGTTCTTGGGGGACGATTCAGCTTAGCAGATGTCTGCTGGAAATGCAATACATCAGAAAGGAAACAGTCTAGGAGGTTGCTGGAATATGTGAAATTTCTAACGCAGCTGCTGAGTGCTATGAGATGTCCCAATGGATCTGCTGTTTGTGAATAGAGAAGGACTGATGGGTGATGTGGTAACGGGAGGTTGTCTTGGGCACAGCAGTCACAAAATGATGGAGCTTTCATTTCTCAGACAAGCAAGGAAAGGGGTCAGCGAAACCACTGTCTTGGACTTCTGAAGGGTCTGTTTATTTTTTGGCCTTGGGATACAATACTGAAGGGCAAAAGGATCCCAGAAGGCTGAACATTCTTCAAGGAGGAAATCTTAAAGGCCATTCCCATGTGTCAAAAGAGAAGCAGGAAGGATAGAAGACCAGTCTGACTAAATAGAGAGATTTGTCTTGAACTCAGGTTAAAAAAGAGGACTACAAGGATGTTGTGAAGTTATACAGGGGAAAAATTAGAAGGGTCAAAGCCCAACTAGAAATTAAACTGGCTACTGCCATAAAAGACAATAAAAATGTTTCTATAAATACATTAGCAACAAAACAATGGCTAAGGAGAATCTCCATCTTTTACTGGATTCAGAGGGGAAGGAGATAATGAGAAAGGATTAGGAAAACATCTTCTTTGCCTCACTTTTTAATAGCAAGACCTGCTGTTCTCCAGGTATCCAGCCTCCCTAAGGCAGAACACAGGGACGAGGAGCATAATGAAGCCCCTACAATCAAAGGTGAAATGATCAGCAACCTGCTACACCACTTAGACATGCACAAGTCTATAGTGTCAGATGGAATCCACCCGAGGATATTGAGGGAGCTGGTGGAAGTGCTCACTAACCACTTCCTGTAGTTTACTAGCAGTCCTGCCTAACCAGCGAGATCCCAGTTGACTAGATGTCAAAAGGAGGTTCAGGGTGGGACCTTATCACTCTCTACAACTACCTAAGGGAGGTTGTTGTGAAATGGGGATCAGTCTCTTCTCCCAAGTGCAAGTGACAGGGCAAGAGGAAATGGCCTCAAGTTGCACCAGGGTAGGTTTAGACTGGATATTGGGAAACATTTCTTCATTGAAATACATGCCAAGCATTCGAACAGGTTGCCAGGGAAGTGATTGTGTCCCACAGCCCCAGAGTTATTTAAAAGACGTGGAGATGTGGCACTTAGGGACATGGTTTAGTGGTGGACTTAGCAGTACTGGGTTAATGGTTGGACTTGATGACCTTAGAGGTCTTTTCCAACCTAAATGATTCTATGGATTTGACTAGTTGCCCTGAGTTCAAGGAGGCTATGGCCACTGAAGCATTGCTAATAATGACTGATCTTTGTTAATAATACCGGCTTTATGAAAAATAATGACTGATTATTCTGTTATGAGGTATGGAATTCTAGGAACTTTTATGTGCAGAAAATTCACTGCTTTACACTACCCATTTATTTGGAAGTATATTTCTGTTTTATTGGTTTATAATTATTCATAATAACTTTTAAGTGTTCTGTAGTATATTTTAAAAAAGTAATGCGATGTTAATAACAAAAGTTTAATACAATTTTGTGAAATTATTGGGAAGATGCTTCATTTTGGATGGGAATTAAAAAGAAATACAGCTTTCTGAAATGCAAAAAAAACCCCATTGTATTGACAACTTTGTAAAGTTTGTCTTTTTTTTAATTTGGCCATATTATTTTTCTTAGATAGTGTGTATCTGGGAATCATGATTATTGCATCGTCGTGTCAGATAATGCAGAGAGTCAAACAGAACCTCATAGAAAGGTGAAGCAGGCTGTTTTATGTCTGGAAGCAAATGAGTATGTTCAGGTGGAAAGAAGCTTCTGAAGTACACCATGCAGCAGTGGCCTTCCAGACCATGTCTGGCTGAAGACAGTGAACCCCAATTTCTAATTCTCAGGAGAGCTTTCCAGTATTAGATGATATTGTCAGAATTTATTTTCCCTTGTTTAAACATACAGACATTAGCTGTTAAAGCCTGAACAGTTTGTTCTCACTTGTTTTACAGTTAATGGAAGAAAAAAAAAAAACAACAAAACATTTCCCATTTAATCTGAAGAAAGGCATTAAAATTATTTAGCTCAATTACTATTATTTTTGCCAAATCTGCTCCTTTCAATGCATTTACAAACAAAGAAGCTTAAAGTGATTAGGAATGATTATGGCTTTAACTATGAAGTTAGAGAATACATGGAATTCAAAATGGAGAGGGAAGTCTGCAATTGTAATACATGTTCTCAAATACTGTGCCTCATGTGAACTTTGAAAGCCTGATCCACTGTCAAGGAATGTGGTTAAAAACTTTAGAGTGCTCGCTTCCATTTGAGAACTTTAAGATGTGAGCTACTATATATTTTAAGGTCTGGACTCCTCAGTACAAAAGAGAGACAGACATGGTGTAAAGAGTCTACCAAAGGGCTACCAAGGTGTTTAATGGACTGAAGCATCCCTCCTCTGAGGAAAAGCTGAGAGATCTGGTGCTGTTCAGCCTAGATCACCTCAGGGGTATCTCATCAATGTATATAAATACTCGAAGGAGGACAGAGGCAGGCTCTTTTCACTGGTGCCCAGTAACAGAAAACAGAGGCAATGGGCACAAACAGAAATACAGGAGGTTCCATCTTAGCATCAGGAAACCTATCTTTACTGTGAATGTGACTGAACACTGGCACAAGTTGCCTAGAGACGTTCAAAATGGAGATATTAAAAAAGCATCTGAACATGGTTCTGGGCAAGTGACTCTAGGTGACCCTGCTTGAGTGAGAGGGCTGAACCAGATGACCTCCACAGCTCTCTTTCAATCTCAACAGTTCTGTGATACAGAAAGCAGATCTTGACACCAAAATATCTTACTCTTTAAGAAAAAAATATTACTCAGTTCCAGGAAGAATGTAACCCTATATAAATTACAAGCGTGCAGAGCACTTAAGCAGCACTTTTGGAAAATAGTCCAAGACTGTTCTGGAAATGCTCATAAATAGAGGCGTGGCTAGGAACTGAAAAATGTAGTGCCCTACAAGCCGCTCTATCACCCCCCTTTCCCAGCCAGACAGGGGAGAGAGAATAAGATGGAAAACTACTCATAGGTTGAGATAAGGCAGTTTACTAAAGCAAAAATAAAGGTTTGTATGCACTCAAGTGAAGAGGAAAATAACAAGGTTTATTCTCTGCTTCCCATTAGCTAGCAAAGTTCCCGGGAAGCAGGTCTTCAGCACACAGAGCCATTTCTCAGTAGGCAAACATTGTAAACAACAAATGCCCCCTCTTCCTCCTTTTTCCCTTAGCTTTTATATCTGAGCTGACATCATATGGTATGGAGTATCTCTTTGGTTAATTTGGGTCAGCTGGCCTGACTGCGTCCCATCCCAGAGTCTTGGCCTCAAATGGGGGGAGGGATGTTACAGTGCTGATTCTGTGCCAGGGCTGCTCAGCAGTAGCCAAATCACTGGTGTGTTATCAACACCTTTCTAACTACCAGTGCAAACCTGTGAAGGCTAGTATAGGGAAATGAACCTTCTCAGCCAGACCCAGTTCAGGTCTATATAGTCATTTTTCCCAAGCAAGATTTGGAGGGAAGGGCAGGAAAGAGGAGTGGTAGAGAACACAACTGTGGCCATACTCCTAACATCTTTTTCCTCTTGTTATCAGTGTCACAAATGTTGGATATAAAATCAAACAATCAGCAGTTTGTGGAATAGCAGTGTCAATAAAGCTAGAGCTTGTTAAGGAGTGCTTACTAATTTACTAAATATACCACAATGCTGTAACAAAATAGTAAAAAAGACTTACAAAGTATTAAGTTTTCTGTCCCAAAGAAATTGGGTAGGGTTTTTCATATGTTTGGTTGGTTTTATTTTAAAGGGCACCTGACATTTTTCAGGACACATACTTCTAAATTCATATCACCCAGGTTTAGAAACGTAAATGACTTGTCTAAGCTAACAGTGCAGTTGTCCTAGGTTTCTGTTCTGTAGCTTATATTCCCAGTTACATCTTCCATTCCAACATTTTGTTTTGAGTTAGGTTAACCATAGAGAAGTTGATAGATGCAATGTCTCTGTCAGTGTTAAAAAAACCCATCACCCTGTCTGTATCCTTTATAGCTGAAACAGTAATGTCTGTTGGTTGTGAAAAAATACAGACCGAGCTGAAGTAAGAGTTATCTGTGTTTTCCTCTACTTTGCTATAAAGAGAGGTTTACTGTGATCTGGTGATAAACTTAGACATGCAGTAGTGGCTGGACTAAAACCCTCTGTGTGAGAAAGAAATAACAAACTGCAATAAAAAAAAAACCACAGAGGGGAACAATATACAGAGATATACAGACACAAAAATATTGTTTTCAATGTCATTTCAACATAGAGCTTTTGGAACTAAGTGTCAGAGCTATGTGGAAAAGGGCTAGAAATTATGAGAAAGGAAAATGGAAAGAGCAGTGGCATTTTCCTTTTTCTCATAGATTCTAACATTTTGTGGCCCCGTCTTCAGAGAAAGATGATGTTGTATATTCTTTAAATAACTTTGGGGCATGTCACTCAGCAAAATATTCTCAAATATCACTACCGTTACCTCACATTGGTTAATCCCTTAAATTTAAAAACTGCTTAGAGGTAGGTTGGAAGTGGGTGTTTGTTTTTTTTTCATAACATTCCTAACACTCAAGACTATAGAAATCAAAAAGCACTTCAATCTCTGACAATAAGTTAATACCCCCTTTTGTCATGAACACACTGAAAAGAAGATATATGAAGTCCAAGTAGTTTTAATGTAAGATACATAGTTTTATAGCAGATATTTCAAGTATATTGAATTCTTATTATGGTTGTATCTTCATATTAGCATAAAAGAAAAAAAAACAACCCTGAAAATTCTTTTTCCCAGCTTTTTAGATTTTAAACTAGAAAGAAACACATTTTTTGTGCAAAAAAAGAAGAAAATATAGAGAAAGACT
This sequence comes from Manacus candei, assembly GCF_025592945.1. Taxonomy (NCBI): domain Eukaryota; kingdom Metazoa; phylum Chordata; class Aves; order Passeriformes; family Pipridae; genus Manacus; species Manacus candei. Next base: position 29,389,388 of record NW_026138062.1, on the reverse strand, counting down.
ATTAAATGCTTAGCGCACTGTATTATCTTCATTTAGATTCTGACACAGAGCCAGCTCAAAAAATTGTAATTATTTCAGTGATTTTGGTGGAATTTGGATCAAAATTTATTTCTGAATAAAACAGAGATAAAGAACCTGAAGTAAAAAAAAAAAATTAACTCTCTATTAAACATACTTAGAGATGAAAGAAGACGTGGGACTAACTCTGTCTATGCAACAAACAGGACAATGTAAATGTAATTCTAAAAGTGTTTCAAATTAAATAATAAAATTATCTTGGTGTGAAATATAGTTGTATGAGGTGTACTATTAATAAAGGCAATGCACAGTTACTAAGGATACATTGTAAGCAGTGATGTAAATAACAAGCGCATGAAAGATTATTGACTCTGATTTGAAAAAGAGCATAGGTACAGGACAGAAAGATTTAAGTAACTTCTACTAAAACCATGTCAGCATTCCTATCTTTTCAGAAACCACATAGATTTATTAACATTTTAGCTCCTTTTTCTGTTATTTTGAAAACTTCCTTTTGAAAAACTTTTTCCAAACAGGTATGCTATACAAACATCCAGTTCCCATTAAAATAATTTCCCATGAAAATAAATATTCATTAAAAACCTTTACATAATTCTGTCTTCAGAGACACAGACAAGTATTCTGACCTACTACAGTTGGACTTGTTTTTGTGACCTGTTTTTCTTGTCCCTTTTTCAGAAGTGCCACTGACCAATCACTGCTGCTCAGCGTGCTAAAGAAAAGCTGGCTTTCTCACCATATGTTGCTCATGCTCACCCTGGTAAAGTGTGCATTAGACTGCAATTTCTTCCATCTATTACATTATCTATGGCATTTCTCAGACTGGGAAGGTAAAAATCCTTTTATTTTGATATTTTCCTTACTTAAACTTAACATCTGGAACCAGTCTTCTTTTTATGAGAGGAAATTGCAAACAACTCAGGAATTGATGTGAACATGTATTAGAGTGGGAGGAATGTCAGTTTCTGAGGTATATATTTCAGATGATATATGTCAATTATGGCAAGCATTTCCTTCAGGGAAAAGGAAGAACTGTATCTATAGTGTAGTCCATGTAGTAAATCTGTTTGCTTGGTGTTGCTGGGTTAACTCTATCTATGTGCATACACATGGCAGTGATCTTGCTCATTTCATCTGAAAAGCTGTGGAAGAGAAGCATCCAAATTTTGTAGAGATCTACTATAGCAATAAATGGGCTTTTGAAGGTAACAGCTTTTTTTCCTCATTTTCTGTCTTTTCATTTTCATATCTTTTTTATTGTTCTAACACACAGAAGGAACAAGAAGTTTCACTTTACACACCTTTGCTGTATTATCTAAGCCCCAGACTAAGCCCAGATTGGAAAATATTAAATATTTTCAGGGTGAGATTTCATTGGATGTGTTTCTAAGTGTGATATCAGATTGCACCTGCAGTTCATCTTATTCTACTGTTGAATTCAGAGACACATACAATCTACATAGCCATATATTCCTCTATCTCTAAAGAGATTCTTGATGAAAGTATCATCCCCTGATTTGAATCCTAGAGCAGATATGCACACAATAATTCCAGGGACCAAGTAGGTGTGTGTTGTGGTTTAATCTGTCAGACAGCTAAACACCACAGAGCTGTTAGCTTATTCCCCTCCAGTGAGATGGGGGAAAGAATAATGAAAAAAAAAAGATAATTTTTGTAGGTTGAGATAAAGAAATTTTAATAGGACAGAAAAAGAGGGCAAGTAATAATAATAATAATAATGAAGAAGAAGAAGAAGATTATGCAAACCAAGTGATGCACAATGCAATCGCATGCTGCCCACCGACCAGACCATGAGCAGTGGGCTGCCACCCACCAGCCAACCCACCAGTTTTATTGTTCAGCATGACATACTATGGTTTGGAATATACCTTTGGTCAGTTTGGTTCATCTGTCCTGGCTGCATTCCCTCCCAACTTCTTGTGCACTCCCAGCCCTCTTGCTGGCAGGGCAGCATGAGAAGGTGAAAAGTCCTTCATTCAGTGTAAGCTGTCCTCAGCAGCAACCAAAACATCGGTCTGTGTTATCAACATTATTCTCATCCTCAATGCAAAACACAGCACTATGCCAGCTACTGGGAAGAAAATTAACTCTATCCAAGACAAAACCAGGACAGTATGCATGTCTCTTACTAGTTCTAGAAGACTCTGTTTTCTTTTTTATGTCCCTCACATTTAGCAAAATGTCATTCAGATTCACTTATCCACAAATAAGAAACTAGTCTTTCTTTTTATGTGTTCTACTTCAGATTCCACTGAAGCCTCAGAAAAATACTGATATGTCACTAATGGAGTTTTCTTGTTACCAGTTCAGATTTGCTTCTTCAACAGCACTTCAGCATCTGAATGTACATCCATTAGTCAACTTGAATTCCTGTTAAGAGTTGTGTATTCCATTAACCCACAAAACATTTTCCTGTCTCCTCTGAACAAATGTTATTAAACAGAGTTGCGAAAAAAGTGCCTCAAGTACAGTGACCATGTAATAGAGTCTGCACCCCCAGCACTTCTTAAGCCCACAGCAACAATGTGACATGGGGAAAATACAAATCACAAATCTTTTATAAAAGCCGTTTACATTCTTATCTGAGACACAAGCAAGAAGAAATTAGATTTATGCAAAAGAAGGAGGGTCACTCCAAGTCTTTTGGATGCTTTCAGTAGTTAAATTAATTGAGCAAGTACATAACCACTAGTGGATGACTGCTTAACCTTGCCATTTAGGACACAGAACCTCATGAAGAACTTGTATAAGACATTCTACCTATAAGTGAGTATTGCAAGCATTATGTTATTAATGAACCAAAGAGATTACATATCTCCTTCATTAACAATGCAGTGAATGCAGCTTAGTATGTTCTCAAAGAACTTGGTAATGTTTGTAGTCCAGCAAAAATATACCATATCTATCTATCTATCTATCTATCTATCTATCTATATCTCAAGCTAGGTAACACATTCATATCTAGGTGTTGGCAGTGGGGATCTCTGTGAGGAGCAGCCAGGGCTGAGTTTCTTTTGTGCATGACAGTGACTTGTGGTAAGTGATTTCCCTGTCCTTATCTCAATCCACGAACGTGTACATCCTATTTTATCCTCTCCTCTTTCCAGCTGAGGAGAGAGAGTGAGACAGTGGACATTTGGCAGCCAGGCAAGGTCAATCCACCACACATTCTTACTAGAATGGAAGGAAAATGCACAAAACATGGTTATTGTCTGATTGAGACATAAAAAATTGATTGAGACATAAAATCTAGCGAGTATAATAAATGTAGGAACAAGAAAAGCTATCATTGTTCTGTATTTACACAATTTTTGAAAGAATATGTGAAACTGCCCTTCAGACACCCAGGTCAGTGAGGAAGGAGGGGGAGGAGGTGCTGCAGGCACCAGAGTAGATTCCCCCACATACATGGTGAAGACCATGGTGAGGCAACTGTTCCCCTGCAGCACATAGAGGTTCATGGTGGAGCAGAGATCCACCTGCAACTCATGGAGCACCCCATGCCAGAGGTGGATGCCTAAAAGAAACTGTGACCCTGTGGGAAGTCAACACTGGAATAGGCTTCTGGCAGGACCTGTGGACTTTTGGAAAGAGGAGTCCATGCTGATGACAGGACCTGTGACACTGCAGAGGACCCACTCTGGAGCAGAGGGAGAGTGTGTGGAGTTCTCTCCTTGAGGAAGGATTGGCATAAACAATGTGTGACTGCAGTTGACTGCAGCCCCCATGGCCTGTCCCCCTGTGCGGAGGGTGAGGAGACAGAGAAAATTAGAGGGTGAGGAGACAGAGAAAATTAGGAGTAATTAAGCCCAGGAAGAATGGTAGGATGGGGTAAAGGTGTTTTTAAGATTTTCTTCTTTCTTTCTTTCGTTACCCTACTCTGATTTAATTGTAATAAATTAAATTCGTTTCCCCAGATAGAGTCTGTTATGCCCATTATGGTAATTGGTGAGACATCTATCCCTGTCTGTCCCAACCCTTCTGTTATATTTCTCTCCCTTGTCCAGCTGAAGAGGGGAGCACTACAGGAGCTTGATGGGAACCTTGTGTCAACCAACCAGGGTCAACCCATAACAACCGCTTTTCTGTTTTTTCCACATAATTCCTTCTACTTAAGAAGGATTGTTATCATATATCAATAAAAAATTATACATGTATGATTAAAGCCAAAAAAATTGAGTAGAGAAAGACAGCAATTCTGTATTTGTTTCTCAATGATGGATAGGTGGTAGATATGAAAACAGTGCTATTCGTGTCAATACATTGGCAGTGAAAGACTTACAAAGAAAACATCAGAATAGTGATATGCCAAGAAGGCACTTCAGTCTCAAAAAGACACCAAAAGAACTATACCAGGATTAAAGACATTTTGAATATAAACAAGTTTATTATTGAAGTATCAATTATTGCATACATCAAAACAACTAAATAAGGGCTACACTACAAATGATAACATCAAAGCAAAAGATAATTCTAATTTTGGTTGAATGCTAGCATGAAAATCCATTTTAATGGTTTCTGTTTATCAGTTCCTGGGTTTTATTCTAAGAAGCTTCTTTATCCCCCTTGGTAATAGCTGCTGAGTGTCACGAGCATTTTGTGTGATGTCTTATTCAAGATGGAGAAAAAAGTATCTGCAGAAACATTTGCCTCTGCAAAATGACTAATTGTAAGATTTGTAATACAATGTATGTATGTAAACAAAATATATATATACATATGCATGTGTGTGTATATTTGCATATATATAGTCAATGTGTTCATGCACAAATTTTAATACAAAAATCTTTATATTTTGAAGACAAATATGAAGTCAGGGTGCTCACTTAAAAAAATGAACAATCTGAAAATCAGACTGGAAATCTCCTTATCAATGTGTGTACTGCACACATAACCTATCCCATTAATCTCAGCAGAGATGCCTGTGCCTGTAACTGTACTCCAAGTAAGTCAAGGCTTGGCTGCTTGGCATTAAGTATATACTTGTCATGTTATCTCTGTTACACTTCATAAGAGAGGGAATGTAATCTGACTTCTTTTTGTTAGTCTTTGAGAAGAATAAATTAACATTAAATTTAGAATAAATTATATTGCCACTATGGGTTATGCTGAAAAACTTTTTCATTTATGTCAACTTGGTAAGTACTATTCGTGTATAATATCAGCACATACCCTCACACAGGCAATTCTTCATACCTGTACTACCTTTCTTCCTTTTCATATTCAGATTAGATTCTAAATAATTTGATTAGATTGCGTTCTATGAAAAAATGTCTTCATAATTTATAAATAAAATTTATGTTGATCAATGAACATAGATCTCATAATCTATCAAAAGATAGAAAGGAATGAAGAGTAACATCAATTAACAAATATATGTTGTCACTTTATGGGATTTTCCTTCTCCCACCTTCAATTGTTGTTGCACTTAAGAAACCCCTAGACTTTATCAAACTTTACAAGTCAACTTCATTGATTTTCTTTTCTAAGACAGACATTTATTTCACTGATCATGCCTGTCCCCATGTGAATCCATATCCTTAAATGACAAAAGGGTACCATATACAATGACTGTGCTAGAGATATCCATTTTTTTAGAAGATAAAGTGAATTGACCCAAATTACCATTAGCCCTATTCTGGTCCTATCTTCAGCTGATAAAATTTATGGAAGGTATTTGTTTGTTGGCTGATAATTCTGTGTATCTATTCTTTTAATCTCCTCTTATAAAGATTATCTCATTCATTTGTGAGAAATATGATTTTGCTGCTTTTCTTTCTCCTCAGTTATGAGCACATTTCCATAACTGAACTTTTCATTCCAGTATCCATCTTGTATTAACCCCCATAACAGAGATCCTCATAACTGCCAATAAACATTGGTTTTGTTTGTATTGCTGAATTCATACTCTCTAGAAAATACCGAGATAGATGAGAATAAATATGTAAGAAAAGAACCAAACAATTATTAAAGCCAGCTAATGAAGTGATATCAAAGGAAAAACAATAGACACAGTGTCATTCCATTAGTATATTTGCATTCACTTAGGGTTAAGGCTGGAATTTGAAAGTCAGACTTTTTAAGTCAACTGGTCCTAATTCTGTCCAAACTGTTGTGTGAGTTTGAGCAACTCGAAAGACAGTTGAGTGTTGATATTTATATAACAGTGTTGCCTGAAGAAAACTCAAGGAGAAAAAAACTCTGAGGCAACTTAATATGGAGGTAAGGTAAGAAAAGGATTTAATGGTGCCTCTCAGGCATAGAGGTTACAAGATGTGCTCACATTCTCCGATCCAGTGTTACAATTTTATAATACTGTCTGTCCAATCCCTGATTTTATCCGCCCCCCGGTCATTACCCCAGTCCACCCCTGGCCCACTCCTGGGGAATTCGGTCTGGGGTGTTTTTGAGACCCTTTTCTTCATCATCTTTATCTTCTTCAGGATACAGAGGGCACACAGTCACACAGTTCTTGGCTGTATCTTGCAGTTCAGGCTAGGGATTAGATGTTTTTAAACAGAAGAAGCCCTACCTTGAAAAGAAGTCTAAATATTCTAATAGAATTCGAGGGGAGAATTGATATGGGGTGCACAGAATGGGCTAAGAGGGTTGGGAAATGTGTATCTACTGTGCTAAGGGTAAGGGAATAAATACTGCTTCTTCTAAAACCTACATTTTCTACATAAGTATTTCTAAAACTTACAAAAATCAGAAAAATCAAAAATCAAAAAGACTCTAAGGCATCACAGAGAAAATGTTTTTCATAAATGTGTACCTGTATCATGCTTTAACTAAGTATTTATCTATTTTAAATGTTTTGAGAGTCTACTTGAAAATCTCTATGTTTGTGGAAATTTTAGATCTCTATTCCTTTTCTCCAGATTTTTGGTGTTTTCTTTAATTTTGAGTTCATTATTATAGTATTACAGAACACAGAGAGACTTTACCATTTTCTGCTGTGCAAGTATTTAAAAAGATTTTAAGGTGAGAACTCAGAAGTCTTACATAAAGTGTACAGCACTTAGGAGGGGAAAAGATTACCTCTGTCTTACCTCTCGTTCACTAATATCTGTATTTCCTGCCAAAGTTTAAAGTGCCTAATTACAGGACCTGTCACAAACAAAGAAAAAAATCCATACCCAAAGCAAAAAAAGAACTGCCAGTCATTCTAGTCTTCTTTTGAAATCAGTGGTGAGAGGAACCTTCAGCAGCTTTGTCAGTATAAAATCTCAATTACCTTCTGAAGGTATTAAACCATCTCCATTTATTTCTCAGAAACATAAAAATATTCCTGAACTTACATACTCTACATTAGCACAAAAAGTTATATGGAATTAACCTAGATCCTGACTATGAATTGACCACTTCATTCCATTCCACTTTTTTTTTAAGTTAATTTAATATTAGTCATATAGAAGAATAGTCAATAAAATTTACTAGCTTTATTATATTGGGAGAATTGGGCTGTTATTATTTGGACCAGAACATACTTGCCACAGTGGTCATCTTTTTCAGTGTTCTTTTTCAAAATATATAAATCAGAAACCAAACCACATTTGTTTATGCCACTGTATATTCACAAATAAGATTAATTATTCCCAATTCTCTATCAGAAAATGCCAATTTTCATATGCTTTATTTTTAATCTCACTTCAACAAACAAATTCCATAAATTTACATTTTCAGTTTCTAAGTGTGTTTGGTTTTATTTTTCTTGAATACTTTACAGTGATAATTATTCCTAAGACATCAGTGGGGAACTTTGCAACATTTAAGAGATGAAGCATGCTTTACTAATGCAGCTGGGCATCAACTTCTGCGTTGTTAATTCTACATTTTACGGAGCTGTAAACCATCTGTAGTAGGGGAGAACTGGAAAGGAAATAACATCACATGTAAAATCCCTGTCCAGCCGTCAACTCCATATGTATGTACCCTCGAGTAGTTCCATCAAAGTAAATGAGACCATCATGTGTTTTAATAGAAGCACCTTCTTGAGTACACTCATGGCTAGGTATACTCATACTAAGATAATCTACGGGATCAAGGCCAGATACTCTACCGTTTAAAGGATCAATGTTATAATGATTCTATAGGCTATAACAGAAAAGATAAAAATCGTGTCTATTCTGTATTTAGTTGCATGAAAGCAAATAAAAGGGTGAGGATCGTGATGTGTGTCAAAACTGCTAAAAAGGTCGTCTTAAAAGAGCTTCAAAAAGGTCTTCTATCTCCTTCTGATAGGAGCTAAAATGTCTAATTTAGAAATCTCCTCAGCAGCCAACAATTTACACGTGTATCATTATCAGGAATTTGAACTGTGTTACCCATCATCTGTGTTTGTAGGAATGTTTCAGTGGTAACGATCTGCACAAATACCTTTTACCAGGAAACTGTAAACCCTCATTTTATGTGACCTTAGAGAAAGCAGTTTAATTGATTCTTCCTCCTTGTTGTTGTTGTTTTCAAACACATATTTCTCTGAAAAAGAATTATGACTTTACCAGTAAAAGTAATTGTGGAGCATACAAGGAGTAGGAAAAGACAGTTGAATTTTATGGAGGAAAAAATATATCATTTTGTCTAAAGTCATACTTCTATAATAATTTGATGTGTCAAGATTTTTAGTGAATGGCAAGCACAAAACCAAAAAAACCCTCAAAACAAAAAGACAAATACCTCTGCTCCAAAAAAACCCCAAAAAACCCCAACCAAAAAAACCTCAAAAAACCACAAAAAAATTACAGAAAAAATAAACCTGGTTCACAGTGACACATTGGGGAAATCAATGGCTATTCTACACTTCATATGTTTGGACTGCAAGTGCGTACTATATGTATATATATGGGTTTAGGTGTTTGTATTTTCAACAGGTATTTTTTTTTCAAGTCCATCAAATGACAGAAGGATTATCCTCTTTCTCCACTGAACCTTGCCAATTCCATTAACATTAATGGTGATCTTCTGAACTTATTGGACTCAGGCACCTAAAACGAGATGGGAAGACATATATGGACCCATAATATAAATAAGATCAACACTGTTTAGAAAAATTGGAGACATGGAAACCTCAGAAATACAATTAAAAAAATATTACCAATTACCATAAGCATGCATATATTTCTGCAGATTGTAAATTAGTGTAAAATAGTTCAAGTTTCCATGTTTTCATTAAATTAGTTTTAGTTAAAGACATTATGTGATTGCATCAAGCCAAACCTTAATTTAAAAAAAGAAAAAAGGACAACAGGTGACATTAAGCCTACTTCTGTGTATAAAAAAGAGGATTCACTTACATATGATATATACATATTTTTAAAAACGAATTGTACTCTGAAACCATGAAATCCATCCATAATTGCATACCAGTACTCACACATCCCACTTGTTTCTACCTCATTTCTAGTTTAGTGTAATTCAATAGAGACTGTACATTAAAGGGACTAAAGAGTCATGAGCAATAAACAAATTATCTCACTGAAAATCTTCTGTCAACCTGAGTTGCCCTTGAATTTTTGTTATTTTTATGTCTGCTCAACAAGTAGACTTTATTCTTCTTTATAAATGTGATCTGCTGAAAGAATAGGAAATTATTCCAACCTAATCTCATAAACAATAATACAGAAAGTTATGTCTGCTCTGTAGTTACCAAGAAAGACCTTTAAAAAGAAACATCTGCCCTTCACACTTTGCATAGGCATGAGCTTTTTCTACAGCATAACCAGGAACGTAAAAATCATTAAATACTAATTCATAATAAATAATGGTCTTCTTTTATATACCTTGTCTTTAACTCTTGCTTAATAGTCCCATTTGTGCATGAAAGGCTTATCAAAGATCAGTTCCATGAAAAGTTTATCAAAGATTTGGTGTATAAATAAATAATTCCTTCCTGAGGAGTCTGTATTATAAATGTACACAGGGAAAATTTGTGCTTTCATACAGAATGGCTTGTTCTGTTCAATAGAAAAACATAACAACAAACATCAGAAGTCTCAGAATGCGTGTTCCTCTCCCCAGAAAATGCAGCTGCATTGAGAACAATATGGTTGCAATCCCTGCATAGAAGCCAACGTGAAATCTAAAGATGAGAACACAGAAAGCAAATACACCATAGAACAGATCTTCAGGTAGTGTAAACTGTCATTTCTTTGCTGAAGTAACTGAAGTATCTCATTTTTCACCAGCTGAAGGCATTTTCCCAGTATTTTGGTGCTTCTTGAATAGGAAGGCAAGCACTGATCACACTGGGAGCAGCTATAATTGAATATTTCTCTGCTATTGAATGTAACACTAACATACAAAGCAAAGCAACAGTGAAGAGTCAAATACATTTCCCTTTCTTTTCCTCAGGAATAGTAGATAGATTGCAGAAGATAGACAGAAATAGTTTTATAAAGTATTATTATCCTTCCTAAATTTCTGTGAGACCAACAGTGTAAATCTCCTTTAAGTATTCTTGCTTTTCTTTGTCTAAAGCATACTTCTTTGTCCAGAATCATTTGCAATAGTATGGTTTGAAGAAATACGTTTACAAAAAACCCCAGATATTTTCAGGCCAGATCACAAAACCAATCTCTCACTATCTTACTGCATCCAGTGTCCTTGACTAACATTTTACCAGTTAACATTCATAGATATCTTTGACCAACATTCTTCAGCCTATAAGTGCTTCTTAGCATTGCAGCAACAATGAAATGATGTTGGGATTATTTTATGTAGGTGTAGATGCAGATGCAGATGTAGAATGTAGACACAGGTGTAGATGTAGGTTTAGATGTAAATGCATACATATACATATTTCTTTTCTTCAACACTTACTACTCCTGAAATTTAACTTGATTTATTTTTCATTGTGCAGTAATACTCCAAAGAATTGGTTCCAGACTGCCCTGTCTCTGGACTTGGCCCTAGAAAACAAACTTCAAAAAGCCCCAACCTTTTTAGCAGCCAAAACAGCTGGGTATATGTCCCCTGCCACTGTACGGATGTTTTACTGCCTTATCTCAGAGGCTGTGGCTTTTGTTAGTCAAAGAATATCTTGCTTAATTTCTTTCCATTTAGATTTTCTTTGATATCTTTCCTTCAGAGACCACTGAAGTCCCATAGTTCACAGGGCACAATCTGTGCAGGTGTGAGTGACAGCTATAGAATCAACTTCTACTTTACAAGAACACTTTTCTTTCTCAGAACTAGCTTTCTTCTTGTGTTACCATGACATTCAGGATCACTTGTATGAAAGCTGTTTCCCACTTGAAACAAGATGTCCTTCATGATGGATCTTACTTCTCATTTCACTACAGCCAGTATTTGGTGACCTTAAAGATTTGTTGCAAAGCCCATCTGTTTGTTGAAATTTTCCCTTAAAAAAGAAGTAGTTTGATTGGCAGGACTGATTGGTTACCTATGAGTAAAGTTAGGACCTGTTGTTTCAGCAGGAAAGATATTGCAGTAGATACAAACAGGATGATTTACAGACTTCTTTAAACTTTCTTAGCTATTTTTTCTTATAAATTGTTTTATATACTTTTTTACTGTATGAACGGAGCATGTAATAGGTGCTGTGAACAAATCTGAAATAGCAGCACCATCATTTTAGAACAGATTGTCAATGTCTACCTCAAAGTGTATTTGCCTTTTTGTCTTTTGCCTTTCCATCTCAAGAAAGAGATCTTATTCTCCTTCAATGCTCTAAATAAAAAATCTTTCAGCTCTGGAATTTTGAGTTAATACGACTTGATCCAGCTGGCCATCATCGTGCTTCATCAAAGACTTCATCCCTGTAGTAAATAAGGTACCCTGATAGTCTCTTTGTGACAAGCAAAACTCTAAATCACAATTTCATAGTAAAAGATAATAGAAAGTACATATTTCAGGTTTTGTGGGAAGAGATTCCCCACATCATATTTACAACTTCTTATGAAATATTAATTCTTGAATCTTTGGATAGTTTTGCAGTCTCAAAGAAAGGAGTGTCTCCCTGCATCTATTCTCAAGTATCAATGAGCCATATGAGAGTCACTTTGGAAGGCTTAGGTCATCGTGAGTGCTATTTTAATCTTCTGTTTCCATTTTTGGGGAAGATAACAGTTTTAATTTCACTCCTACTTCTTTATGTTACTTTTAATTCCAAGCTCAGCCAAGAAGAGTCTCCCTTAAACAAATGTGTAATTTCATGTATGCCTATAGTTTACTATATTCAGACAAGAATCTATCCACTTAGCCTAGAGATCACATATGAAAGGGAAATTAATAGGCCATTTTTAACAATCTAAGGAGAGTATCTCAAATATTTAGAACCATTTCAAATTTTCCCAAAAACTCAGTGACTATATATAATAATTTTGTAGATTTATTTTACTTCACTTACTGCATATCCATATAGTAGCAAGATAGCACAGCAAAAGTAGCTGCCACTCCCTTACTGTCTTGCAGCACACAACACCAGGCCACTTCAGGAAGAAATGCTTATTCATTTCATGATTACTGCATGGAATTTATGGAATCTAAGAAGGAAGATTTAAGTAGTTGGGCAGAGACGTGCACGTTATTAGTAGTGCTTGTGCCTGAGTAACTACACAGAACACACAGTCAAACCTAACCGTTCAAAGACTATGCATATTCTTCTGTAGTACAGATATGCCTTTATTTATGAACACAGTGTATTTGCTGTATAAGCTGTAATTACATGTGAGATACAATATTCCCTTTAGCTTTCTATTTTAGGTCTTCAGAGTTTTCAAAAGCTTTATCTTTCACACTAACATTCGTTGGGTATGGTATAACCTTGCATTGAAACCATTTTTGGAGAGTATGAGTCAGATTATTCTCTTTATTGCTTTCCCATTCTAATACAGATAGACTAAGGGAATTACCAGTCTGCTAGAAATATATTTTACTGCACAGGCAAGAAAATACATAGTATTCTGCAAAAGCAGAGAAAAAAAATGATAAGTACAATGCTACCTGGAAAGCAGTACCTTGACCAGAAAACAACAAACAAACAAATACCACCACCACCAGCTCCCTCCCCTCCTCAAAAAAAAAGATCACATAGACCTCAGTATACTTTATATAAAGTTCTTTAACATGCTAGGAATACTTTTATCTAGTGTACTTGAATTTTACTTCAAATTTAAATTTAAATAACCTCTTCAGAAAGGACATATTCCAAAAGTCCATTGTTTATTCAGCTGCACAGTATGTTAATCTAGCAAAAGAATGTTAATAGAAAAAGCGGAATTAACTTTTCTTCAGACAACCTTTAGTACAAAAAAAAGAAGAACAATCTTAGAATCATAGAACAGCCCGGGTTGGAAGGGATTTAGAAAGAACAGTCATATGGTCCAAACTTTCTTGAAAAAGGGTGCTCACTGTATGATATACCAAAAGCTTATTGTATCATATGCAAAAATGAGCACTCTTTCAAACATTTAGGAGATCTGCTACCAAAGGAAACTATAAGAAGTATGCACTAAAAGAGAACCTCTTGTAATCCAGCAGAGAATTTCCTGCTTTTTCACATCGCACAATGCAATTGGTCTCAGCCACCTATTAAGGTCCTTCTAAAGAGGCGAAGTTTGGATGGACAATTTATATACATCACTCTCAGATTTTCAAACATGAATATATGAATGTTTCCATTCAGTTGTTTACACAGTAGCATCTTGTGCCGTTTCAGAGGCCCTACAGTATCTGAGGCAATCACCTGAGATTGTACGAAAAGCTCCCGAAGCTTAAAAATAACTGCCAAAGAGCTCAAATCTGCTTTAAAATAAATATGAGTACAAATTGAATAACAAAATGGACACATAGCACCTAACTAATATGTTCTAAATTTGAAATATTTATTTGTATTCTCTAATAGAAGTTTATAATGTTAGTAATAATAGTTTTTATCTGTATATAAAAAATTTTTATATTAGCAAAAAGTTAAGTACATCTGTTTGGGATTTTTTCACCTAAATTTTGCATGTTTGAATTTACACATAAAGGAATTTCACATTGTAAATTTCATCTGGTTATTTGGCTAGCCTACAACTATTAAAATCAATAGAGTTTTGACAATTCACAGTTTGGAATCTGTCTTATCATAATAAGTGTTGATACTGATAAAACACTGGATATATAAGCGTAGTGGTTTGACCCTGGCCAGATGCCAGGCAACCGCTAAAGCCACTCTCTCACTTTCCCCTCTACAACTGGACAGAGGAGAGAGAAAAAAACAGCTAAGGATTCATGAGTTGAGATAACAGCTGGGAGAGGTCAGTTACTGATTACCTTCATGGGCAAAACAGACTCAAAGTGGGGATAGTACTTAAATTTATTACTAACAGGATAAGAGCCAAAGAGTGAGAAGTAAAACAGTCAAAAACACCTTCCCTCCACTCCTCCTTCCGTGTTGTCCTTCCCCCCTCCACAGCGGTGCAGGGGGACAAGGAATGGAGGTTACAGTCAGTTGTTCTTTCTGCTGCTGCTCAGAGAAAGGAGTCCTTTCCCTGCTTCCGTGGGATCCCTCCCATGGGAGACAGACCTTGATGGACCTCCCCATTCCTCGGGCAACAGTTCTTCATGAAACTGTTGTCCCGGGGGTCACTCCTCCATGGGGTGCAGTCCTTCAAGGATGAGCTGTACTGGCGTGAGTCCCCCACAGGGGCCACAAGTCCTATCTGGAAAAAACCTGCTCCAGCGTGGGCTTCCCTCTCCACAGGCTGCAGGTCTCCAGCAGGATCTTGCTCCATCTTGGGCCTCCCACAGTGTCACATCTTCTTTCATGCATCCACCTGTTCCAACATGGGCTCCTCCATGGGCTGCAGGTGGGTCTCCGCACCCCGATGGTCCTCCATGGGCTGCAGGGGCACAGCTGTTCCACCATGGTCTGCACCACGGGCTGCAGGGGCCTCAGCTCCGGTGCCTGGAGCACCTCCTGCCCCTCCTTCTGCACTGACCTTGGTGTCTACATTGTTTATCCCGTGTTCTCACTCCGATTTTCCCTGGCTGGAATTCTTCCTGCACAACAAACTTCTGTTCTTAAATGTGTTATCACGGAGGCGTTACTATCACTCCTAATTGGCTTGGCCTTGGCCAGCAGAAGGGAGTCTGTCCTGGAGCCGGCTGGCATTGGCTCCACTGGACAGGGCAAGCTTCTAGCAGCTTCTGACAGAAGCCACCGTTGTAGCCACCCTCGCTACCAAAACCCAGCCGCAGAAACCCACTACATTAAGCAATTTTGGATTTATCTTCATTGTAATCTTTTCAGTCTAATAAGTAAATATTAGGCATAGACAACCTTAGGTTAGTTTTAATCTGTTGTTTACTTTAGAAAACTACATCTTTCCCTGAAGTAGTAAAGAGTCAGGAAACTTTCAGATACTTTCATTCTCTTATCTTTGATAAAACGTACAAACTCAGGCTTGCTATCATCTTGTTACCTAAAGAACTGCTGTGTTTCAGGAATGCCTTTCACAGTCAGACCTTGAAATGGCAAGTCACGCTTTTGTTATTTCAAAATTAGATTATTGCAATTCCCTATTGGCTGCTTGCCCAATAGGATGCTTCATAAACTCCAACTGGTTCAGGAATCAGTTGCCAGGTTTATATTGCAAAAGGGACAATCCAAGCATATTTCACCCTTTTTGAAATCTTTGCCCAGATTGTTGGTTAGACAACATATCAATTATCAAATAGTCCTTCCCATTTTCTAGCAGATACATGACTTTAGTCTAATGTACATTATAAATATTTTACTTTAAGCCCATGTCTGTGAAAACATATCCAATGAGGAAAACATTCAGGTTGTCCCAAGGTCATCTTAAAAATTGTCTTGAGGTCCTATGCAGTATCAGTTGCACTATTTTTTCCAGTTACTGTAAATGATCCTAAGTTTTAATATAGATTTTTATGTAGAACTACTTATTTGAGTCAATGGAATGTCACAAGTTTTCATCAGCTGAGAATACAGCTGACAATCTGGTCCTTGATTTCAATATCCTTTTTAATTGCATTTTTTATTTGATTGAACTAAATATAGGGGGGTCAGAGGGCTTTGCCATTTCCTCTCAAGTTTATGTTCTAATGTGCACTTTGGACTGAGTTGCTGCAAGTAAATGGTTTCTGTTTGAATTCATCACAGAGCAAATTCTCACAGATAAAAATGAGGAAAAGATGTTGACTTTTTCTCTGGCAACTTACACTGGTTGACACAGCTTGACATACTTTTCAGCTTTTTCAAACTGAAAAAAACCCCTCATTTCAGATATAAGGGACATCTGTAAAAAATAACATGTTACTGAAATTGCATTAAAACATATAAAAAATGAAGACAGAGACAATTAAGAAACAAATTACTTCCAATAAGCATGGTTTCTATTTTTAAAATGCATGAAATGTGATTTAAATATTAGTCAATCTACCAAAATTAATAAACTACTCAGTTTTTACACTGTCTTTCTCACAACAACCTTACATAGTGAAGTATTGGTTTTAATTCTGTTTTTTTTTTACTCTTTCTTATAGGTGGGAGTTGATTAGTAGTAATTCTAAGGGAGAAAGTAGTGTCCACTTGAAGTTCTCGGTTCCATCAGATGCTGCACAGCCACAAGGCATTGCCACCTGGAGCAGCAGTTTCTAAGATTCTGCATTTTGAATGCTGCAGGTCTTTTCAGAGCTGACTTTTCAAAAGCATTACACTTCCTAGCAGAGGTGACTGGCATCATTTCCAGAAAGCCTTAAAGTTGTTCAGGGCGGACTACAGAAGGGAACTGAAAAGCTCATCTACACTCCCAAAGTCACTGATCCCAGGAAAGGATTCTTAATATTAAGTCAAATGATCTGTAATGTCTCATACTGGCATGACTGTAGAATGGGGCTTTCTAGGGCAGGCAGGTTGTGTTCACAGCCCTGTAAGTCACAGGTTTCCTCTGGGTCCAGCATGGACATCCCATGACTCCATTATTGTTATTTTTTTAATCTTTCCAGCGCCTTCAGTTTCAGTTGTAATGATAGTAAGGACTGTATGGCCTCCAGAAGAGTGGCCAGCATAGGACTGAGTGCATCAAAGATATGCTGTGCTTTGCAGTGAGTGTGGGGTTGTGCAAGGGTGGTTAAAAATGCAAGGCACAATATCTCAGATAGACAGATGAGAAGTACCTATGGATTTTTGCATGCTTTGTACTGAATTTTTTTTCAGAAAGAGTACATTAAACATGTCATACATCACATTATATCCATCGTTAACCTACATTCATGGTCCCAGTTGTTAAAATGTTTTAGCTTCTGAGAGATCCAGACCATTCAGAACAAGATTTGGTTTTGGTGTGGGGTTTTGTCTCTCTCTCTCTCTTTAAAATTAGGTTATTTATGAACTTATTTAGGTTTGGTTTAGGTTTGCTCCATTTTAGCACTTGAAATAGGAGTAGTTGCCTGTTCTGTATGTCCGACGTTAATATTACTTTAAATTTCTATGACTCCCTGAAACTGTCCTTTTCTTTATGGTGGCCTGCTTTGCTACATTTAGTCTGGGAAAAAAAAACAGAATAAAAGAGGTTCTCTGAGAGCATTTAATTTTGTTTTTGTTTTTATTAGAGAGGAATTGTTTTGACAGATTTTTAAAGACAAAACCTCAGCAATAAATTAAAATGACACTGTTACACAGTTGATTGCACACTATTACAATATCTTGCACTGGTGGTTTGCAGAATCTCAGATACTATGTACATATTCAAAAGGCGACAAGTAGATTGTTGATTCTCGTGAATAAGGCAAGACATAAGAAAATATACATTAAAAAATGGTACGTATTGCTAATAGCATTCATTTCTCTAGGCAAATTACCAGTTTCAGAATTTTATTTACGTCTCATGAAACTCCTATTCTGTTTAATATTCCACAATAAATTACACCATGTTCTTCTGTAGGATTATTACAATGAACTTGAATTAGAGAAATGAGAAGGTTTTTCACTATTTTCTGCACAGTGGTAATAGAGAATCTCTTATGTTATTCCCTGCTGTCCGGAAAAAAAATTATTCATTTATTTATTTATTTATTTTAAAATCTGAGAAGGAGAGTAAGGAGAGAGATATGATACACTATTTTCTGTACATTTTTCTCAGTAACTTAAACAAAAATATTTTTTATTACTTACGGAAGTGAAAAGCAGAATTTCTACTAAAGGATAATGTGTTACTTAATTAAGACAGACTATTTAATTGAAGACATAAATTAAGAACAAAACATGATATGGAAACATTATGCTTACTAGAAATTGTAAAAATGGTAAATGCACAGTGCACTTAAAATATTCTGTGTGTGCACTTCTGTTTGCTATACACTCTATGTAAATGATGTGGCAAATACATACTATTTTTCCTGGTGTTCTGTAATGCCGTTTGTGTATATATATAAATCATATTATAGCATTTAATCAGAAAGTCTGAGTATTTAGGAGAACATCCAATTTTTGAATGAGTATGCAGAATACCCCTAATTTAAACAATGCTAGCAATATGTCACTAAAACTACAAAAAAAAAAGGAATAGATTTTATATGTTTTCCATAGTGAAAATATGGATTATCAAATAGCATAAATCTAGACATGCTGAAAAGATAGTTTCAGTTTTAGCAGTTTTTGATAGGTTAATGCAACAAATCTATTCTGAAAGCCTTGTAGCTATTTAGTTCCTTAAGTACAGGATTATATGCTAAATTTAAATTCAAATGTTAACTTAAAACTTGTTTTTGTAAACTGAAATATATTTTCAGTTAATGTATTTTTTTGTGACTTTCAATAAATGAGGGGTTTACACTACTGAAGTAGGAAACTAAATGACACATTTGATCTGCCTTCTTGCTGTATAATCAGAGTTACTTTTTGTTCTTTTTGAAATATATTCCCAAATTCAGGTTCTGTTGTAAAGCTGAATCAGGAACAAGTAAGACTTCAGACCTTGTGGAGGAAATCATACGAGAAGATAACAGTGGTTTTTTTAGCCTTCCAATGTTTTCACTTTTTGAAATATCAGAGGCAATTCAAAGTGGGTTTTGCCTAAAAGTAGATAGAAGACAGCTATCTATATGTGAGCTAGGCATCCTTAGTCCTTGTACAGAAAATTGTGAAAAAAGGGAATGTTTCAGGACAATTTGTTTCACCTTCTTTGGAAATGCGTAATTCTCCACATAGACTGTTAAAAATTGTAGGGACACTAATTCCAATGTAAGAATCCATGTTGTAGAGATTCACATTTACATTTGCTCATTTTAACTCCTGTAAAACAATGAAGAAATAATTAGCAGTACCAGAATTAAAATTCCTGGAGTGTTCTTTTTCTTTTCATCTTATTAATTGTTTTCAGAGAAGCAAACGCAAACATAAATACACATAAGACTATATGACAGACCTCTCTCTCAGCTGTTTTTCCAGCTAGCTGAAATTGAGGAATTCATTCTTATAAAGTCATAATAATCAGCCTGATTTAAGAACTACAAATGCGTATCTTGACATGTATATAAACAAACAAAAAATAGCTGTATCTATAATTCTATTCATTTTTTCTGTGCACAAAAAACACTGACACCATGTGTTTTCCTTTACTATCATCTCATTTTCAGTCGCAGATAATGCACATGATGTTTGCCTGGTTTTATTTTCTTATCTTTTTTTTCCCTCAGGTCTGAATCTTTGAAAGAATACTGTGGGGGATGTTACTGTTGGTTTGGGGTTTTGGCTTTTTTTTTTTCCCCCACTTATATAAAGCTTCATTTGCCTTCATGCTTCACATAAGTTTAAAGAATTTTTTTTTTTCAGGAAACCTGATTTAATGAACACCAATATTGTTAGGTTAAAAGTAAGGAAATGCCTTCCTCTTGCAATATTATGAGTGATTAAAGTAGTTAGAAAACAATCCATACATCTCTCCTTGAATTGATCAGTTTAACAAACCTTGGTAACTTGCAGTATACTGATGCAAGACTCATTTTTTTGTGACTAACACAATACCCATAATGTTATTATGTGACACTTAAATGTTTGATGTTATTCAATTTTTTCTACCCTCTCATTTTGTGCTATTTATAATAGTAATTTTATCATTTGAAAAACCATTCAGGAAAAATCTATAGAAATTAATATCAACATTAAACTTTTGTCTCCTAAAACGTGTTACCCTGTCTTATAATATTAATTCCACTCTATAATTATCATGGTTCAGAATGACATGGGAATACTCACTGAGAAGTTAGTAAATTACAGTCACACATCTCACAAATGTAACGACGTATCTGCTAGATCAATGCCAGAACTAATAGTCATATAGAGAATGAAATATTACAATTTCTTTTCTATAAGAAACAATAAAATTTCTCGTAGCATCCAAAAAAATCTATTTGTGTGTGTGTGTGCCTTTATATGTCATAGTTTGTCAGGAAATTAAGAGAAACAAAAAGCCTAATAACTTTCAAAAAATAACTGGAAACAAAATATAGTATTGTAAATTTGTAGAACTATTTAAATATGTACTTTGTATATGCCTATTCAACAGGAATTAAGAATACTGTCTTGTTAATTTTCAGGTGTATCTCTTTGAAATGCAATGAACGACGCAGATGTTACTTAAACCTGATTTCGCTGCTAAGAATATAAGGTTAAAGTTGAAGCACATCTAAAGCACCGGTGAGTACACAGAGGTGCATGATTTTGTAAAAAGATACAGATACAGATTAATAATAACACACATCACATCATTAAAATAACTGTGACTATTCTTAGTAGTGTGGAGCAGCAGTGAGTATTTGAGAACGATCAGCCATCATCACTAGTTTGCATTTTGGTCAGTTGTAATCCATGTATGTCACATTTATCCATATCTCTCTATCCCTACTTCTGTCCTGGTTGATCTCTATATGGAGAGCAATCAGAAAAGCAGTCAATTTTTATTAATGAAATTTCTGTCATCTACACAAAATATAAAATTAAAAAAATTACTTTTATATTCCTTTTTTTACAGTAGCAATCCAACATTAGGTATAACGGGAAAATAAAAATGGGAGAAAGAAAGAAAAAGCAGAAAAATGGCTTTGAGACTGGAGTTTTCATTGCCAGCCTGGAACTTTGCATTTTCATTGTATTTTCTGTGGTCAATCATAGTGGTTTAAAACTTCAGACATAACTATATGTCAATTGAGAATTTGTCACTTTTATTTTTTTCTTCATTAATAAGTCAGAAAAAAGAATTATATTGATGGGGAGTTGAGGTGTTTTTATTTGTGACTGGAAGTTTCACTGCTCTGGTGTATTTCCCTCCCAAAGATTTAGTGAATTAAAACTCAGTTTAAAGAATTTAGTTAAGCTCTGGATTATTTGCTATTTTCCATCTCACAATTAAATAATGTGTAGAGCTACAGCTGAAATGATGCCAGGTGCCTGTCACCTTGCACTAGGAAAACTAATCTCATATTTACCTTAATTGTGCTCTGAAAGCTATTATTTTCAAGATTCTAAACTAAGTCGTCTCTGCCCAAGGTAGCTAATTAAAGAGTTTCTAGATACTGCATACACACAGAAAACTATTGAATAATACATGAAGATTGACTGAAGTCAATTTCTTTACATTTTTATCTTTTATTCATTAGAAATTTTCAGAAAAACTAGGTTTGTTAAGGCAAAAATAAAATACCACCATACTTATAGTTTTTTATAGTAGAGTTTAAAGAGTTATGAAGTAGCAGTGGCTACATCTGAAAATATGGAAAGCTAAAAAAAATATGTTATTAAACATTTTTGTTTGTTGTATCAGCTACTGGACACACACTCTTTGCATTGTGGTACACTGATTTTTAATCAGAAGTATTAACCATCTTTGTGATATTTTTCTTCACAATACAGATCACTTGGCCACACAAAGAAATTAAGGAAATTACAATAGATATGATTTTAACTTAAATTTAAAAATGATCTGTTGTTGTTGTTGTTTGGGTTTGGGGGTTGGGTTGTTGGTTGTTTTTTCGTTGCTGTTTTGGTTTTGTTGGGGTTTTGGGGGTTTTCTTAATTTTTTTTTTTCCAAAGGAAAACCTTGGGGTTTGTGGCTCTCAAAGATTTTTGCAGCCTCTTATGTCTTTTAGCTGTTCGTATTTTAATGACATATGCTGTTAACACTAAACCTCCAATTAGCTGAATGTAACAAACAGGAAGGAGTTTTGCTAGTTCGGAAGCACATTGTGAGACTTTGGGCACGTCTACTTCTCACATAGCATAAATCTTAAGTTCTCACTTTTCAGAGGGCCAATTTATGCTTCCTAATCTTCACTCACAGAAACCTCAGTTCTACTGAGTTTAAGAGAGGTGAGCCATGGCAGTGTAGTTTAGCATTCAGCAACAAACTTTAAATTCAGGTTTTTGGATGTATTTAGTGTGTTCTGAGGCAGGTTACTGGATTGATTTCACATTACATTCTAGCAAAGTTTTTGAGTTAACTATTTGACTGTCTAACACATCTGAAAAGAGACTGCTTACACCAGCAGGATTTTTTTTTACACTCATAAGGAATTTGACGTTTTCTGTTGATACACATGGTACCATGTACTGACAAATGTTGAAAGTTAAAAAGTGTTTTTAATTTGTTAATTTCTTTGTTTGTTTTCTTGGGCTTCAGAGAGGAAAGCTCGTATGTGAAAAATTATGCTCTCTTTTATAATATGCAGATTTTTTCAAGAAATAACTGTTTATCTATAAATAACAAATGGGAAAAGTTTGCTAGATCAATTCATTAATCTCATTTCCAGGGCAATATTGATCTTTAGTATCGGATTTTCTCTACATTTGATGCCTAGTTGTAAAAGTGAAAAATATGAGAAAAACATAGGCTTATATATCATTTTGTCAAGGAGTCTTGTTTTGGAAGGTAAATCTAAGTTTTTATAACATAATTTCAAGATGAATTTCTAGAGATATGTCTATACTTGATATGGTTGTACCACTTCAAATGCTACTACGCAGATGCAGCATTCTCCACTTGATATCTGCTCCCTGCTCCTCATGGTGATGGGGATCTTTGCCTCAGTAAAGATTCCTAAATCCTAACCCTAATCCTAAAGATTCCATTAGGATTAGGGTGAGGATTCAGAGAACCAGAAAACCTAAAGGTCCAGAGACACTGGGGCTGGAAAAGGCATGCCAAGAGGATCGTGGCAGGATACCAACACTGATACCTTCACACCTTTTTAATCAGGACCACCCATGGTGATGGGTTGAGGGGAAGCTGTATCAGGAGCAGTTGAGGTCACTTGTCTTGTTCAGCTTGGAGAAGCGGAGAGACTGTGGGGAGATGGCTTCCTCATGAGGGAAAGAGGAGGAGCGGGAACTGATCTCTTCTCTGTGGGGACCAGGGAGGGATAGGACCCAAGGGAATGGCATAAAGCTATCTATGTCAGGGTTGTTTAGGAAAAGATTAGGAAAAGATTCTTCATCCAGACAGTGGCTGAGCACTGGAACAGGCTCCCCATGGAAGTAGTCACTGCACCATGCCTGCAGAGTTTAAGTACTCAGACAATGCTCTCAGGTACATGGTGTAACTCCTGGCACAGGGTCAGAAATTGGACCTGGATCATCCTTGTTGTTACCTCCCATCTCAGGATAGTCTATTATTCTACAAGTCTATGAAAGTTAGTGAAAGATGGTTTTTTTTACCATCAATGTAGGTAGGAATGAAGCGCTTGTTAGTCTTTACTCTCACTGTCATAACCAGGTCTTATGTTTTCAAGGAGTTTGCAATCACTAGTAACACAGGTATTTTGTTGATGCTATTGATGTTCTTTTGGTTTTCTTATCTAACCTTCACCCCTGGCAAGTTTCACAGATCTAAAAATGTACAGTGTGGTTTTCTGTCCCTTACCTTCTGCTGTGCTACTCCAGTGTTTCTGGTGGAACCTTGTGATCCTGAGGCTTTTTCACATTTCTGTTAAAGCCAAAAAATAATCCATGATTTCTTTTGGACATTTCTTACATTCAACTCAGGCCTAGTCTCACACCCACAATTCTGATCTCTTTCACCATTTTTTTTACAAATTGCCTGCCATGAAATTTATTTATTTTAATTCTGAGTTCACTTATACTGGAATTCTGTCGTTATCTTCTGCCATTATTTAATTTGTCTATTCTCACTTGCAATGATGTTTTCTCCAATTATGTCATTATTAACGTTAAAAAGAATTGTGCAAATACTGAAGGAAACTATTGAACCAAACTAACATATTTGTTAAAAATCATAATTTTTTTCTCTGCATGTGATGACTCATTTCTGTTTTATTGTGGGTTGTTTATGATCTATAGGGTACAATTTATGAGCCTAATTTAACATATATAAAATTGATGTACATATAAATGTACATCAATGTACATATAAACCTGCTTAAGTTATTTTGCTTGTACAGTCAACTGAAACTTACACCAGAAAGAGAACTGAATCTGTTTTAAGGTAGGTGTCTAACATTAGTTCTTTCCTAGAAGTATCAATCTTTGTCCATTCATTTACACAGAAAGTTTATTTAACTGGTTTAGACAGAAGACCCGAATTTTAAATGATGTAATATTATAGCTAGGTGAATTGAATTTCACACATGGTTATAAAGTGGTCTTTTCAGGCTATTGTTGGGCAAGGTTCTGCAGCAGTCTTTATACAGTTGTATTAACAAATAGGAGAAACAGCAAGCAGTTAAATTCTACTACATCTGTAGAAAAACTAGAGGTAAATAATTTGCTTATCCCGTCACAGTTTATGTCCTTGAAGTTATAAATATATTTTGTCAACCTTACACATTACAAATAGTTTTAAATTTAAGAAATACTGAAAACAGGAAGTCAGGTTAGTAAATAAAAGCTTCACCTATATTTTACCACCTGGAATAGTACTGGGACCTTCTAGGTTTGAGCAGGCCTCAGGTTTTGGCACATACAGTTAACAGAGTTTATCTTTGGAAATCCATACATAGATTACCTTCAGTCTTCTTGCAAATTTTGTAAGAAGGAATTAGCAGACTGTTAGGTGTACATCTTTTCTGCCAAACCCATTAAGGTTGGTAAGATATGCCAGTTACGTGTCCTTCACTAAATATCAGATCAGAAGAATCATACAATCATAGAATCAGAGTGGTGTGCATTGGAAGGGAGCTTAAAGATCATCCAGTTTCAATGCCCCTGCCATGGGCAGGACACCTTGCCTAGACCATATTTCTCAAAGCTTCATTGAACCTGGTCCTGAACACCTCCAGGGATGAGGCATCCACAACTTCTCTGGAAAACCTGTTACATCACCCTGACAGAAAAAAATTCTTCCTAATATCTAATCAAAATCCACCCTCTTCCAGTTTAAAGCCATTCCCCTTCACCCTATCAGTGTTTACCCTGCCTCAACAGCCTTCTTGTAGGCCCCCCTCAGGTATTGAAAGACTACTAGAGGATCTCCCTGGAGCCTTCTCTTCTCTCAGCCTGTATACCTGGAGAGGTATTCCAGCCCTGTGTTCAGTTTAGTGGCTCTCCTCTGGATTAATTCCAACAGGTCCATATCTTTCTTGTGTTAGGGGTCTCAGAGAAGAACAGAGACTTACCCAGGTTATTTTTTGAAGAACAAAATTTTACTTCAAAACTCCAGTCCATTGTATCATTGGACTAAGCATTCAACAGAGCCTTGTGATAATTATGTCTGATATAGTTAAATACTGTTTAGATGCACACTTCTGAAATATTAAAGATGGAAACTGTTACACTTAGCATAATCCTAACCATGAGAAATTATGATGATCACTTCAATGTAAGTAGTGCTAAAAATATGTAATGCAGAACATGTTCTTTTAATACTGTAGGTATTATTCCAAATATGATGAATTCTATGGTCTTGGAAGTATCTGAATCAAGATATGACATAGTTCTAAAAGGTAATCCAAGGTCATCAGTTTGCTGACAGAATAAAATCTGATGGAATTTACTACACATGCAATACAACCAGATAGATCACCTTATCATAATGGTATCTTTGGCCTGAAAACATGGAATTCTAAGGACATAGTCTTTAAGGTAAAAACCAAAACAACACCCTCATAAAAAACCCCCAAACCTCCAAAACAAAACAAAAAAGCAAAGTAAAACAAAAAAAAATATGAACAAAAAACCCCAAACAAACAAAAGCAACCCCCCTCAACTAAAGCTAAACAACCCCCAAAACCACACAAAGCAAGATCTTAAACTTCAGTTAGTATCCCAGAGAATGAATGAAACAAACCAGAAACAAAATCTGAATAGAAGAGTCCATTGTCCTGGATTCCATTCTCCCTTCTGACACGTAGCATAGGCTTCATATTGTCTTACTTTAGACATTTAAAGTATAGACATCTACTTCTGAACTTAGGCTTCCTGTACAAGTATTGGAAAAATATAGAACTCATGAATGGAAATAATTTCATCAATCTATATTTAGGCAGATGAATAACACCTTAACGTGCACCTATTTCTCTTCACAAGGGAGAGGAAGCCACAAGTGATTAGCTGAAATATCCACAGTGTGTAGTACCTAAAATTAGATAAGATCTATCCTGCTCCATATGATTTGTGCAGGGTATTTCAAAGAATATTTTGTTTCATGTGAAAATAGCTGTAAAATAAGTATTGGAGTATGTACTCAAAAATGACACTGTGAGGATTCATGAATGCATGCTGTGAAGTGGTTTACAGTAATTTAAGGATACGAGTTCTCTTCCTTTATATTGAATATACCGAAACAGTTAAGTTTTCCAGCAGTCATTAGTATGTAAAATAATTGTAGTCTTGAAGGCATACACTAAATTTTGCATTTTGATATATTGCTTGCATTTCTTATTTTAATAACTGACTTGGACTTGGACCTAAACTTGCAAATGTTTTGTACACATGATTAGTTTCATTAGCTGATATTAGCTGAATTTCCTTAGGAAATTCATGCAGATGTTCTCTTTTTCTCTGCTGATTTAAATGAAAAGTTCAAGTAGAAAGATGATAATAACATTTGCATACTTTTGTAAATTTATTTGCATGCAGTTTTATTTAAAAATGAATTTTGCATTGTAGGTACATCTTAGCTAGTACTGATGCACAGTGTTCAGTTCTCAGCATAATTGCATTTTAAGAAATATTGATGCATTAATGTATATAGATTGTATTCTAGGCAAACAAGAAAAAAGTTTAATTAAGCATTAAATATGTTTTGATATAATACCTGTTTGCTTTCAGATTTCATTAAGAGATACAATAATTATATTTTTTTTCATACAGCAGTATAATACTATTCCATAAATTATAATGCAATACTAAAGCAAATGTAGACTGTAAGGCACATCTAACTTATCCGCACTGCTAACATCTAGGAAACCTAATGATGCCAGGAATCTCTCTGGTTTTCATCAACTTTCTTTTTCAGTAGTCTTTTCAGCAGCAGCATAATCTCACATTTACAGATATAGAAAGAGATAATAAATCACATGCAAAATGTGTCCAAAATGTAAATGACAAGGTTAACTGATATAATAGTAGAAAGAAGGGCTTTACAGCTCAAATAACTGCTATTTTTCTTTCTGCAGATTTCCCAAGATTCAACATCTGTAAAAGACACTGTTAGTAATTAAATGAGTCATTTTTGATATCTGATTAAAAAACATGAGGGATGTCATGCTATAGGTTTGTTAGGTTCTGCAGGCCTTTCCTATCAGCATTAGTGCTCTGTCAGCATACCTTACATAACTAAATAAAGGTATTACATATGACTGTGGAGGTGTATAGATAGATAGATTGATCCAAGATAAAGGATGGTGTGTGTATTTATATATGTATATATGTCCCAATATCCTGCTATCCGCACAAATCTCTAAGGGTAAAAAAACCAAAAACCAGCAAGAATGTGAAATTTCATTAAAGTCAAACTGCTAGATTCTGGCACCCATGCAATAATATATCATGTATACTGGGTAGATAACAATTTTTTCCTATATTTAGTCAAAAAATGTTTCTCAAAGTATCTAATGGCTCTCCAAAAACTGCTCAAAAAGCTTCTTCTTAAGCACTGTATTTGAATTTTTACAGTCAACCAAAGGCATATTCTGAAGTTTCTCCCTACTTTCCTTACTTAAAACTGAGTTCTGACTAGATGTTTTGCAGCTGCAATACCAATATTTTCCCTAATGAAGCTTTTAATAGTTATATAAAAATACCTCTGCTTCACCTTCAATAATGAAAACCAGCACAGAAAAATCACAGGAAACAAATTAAATAAAAACTGCCAGATTCTAGATAACGCTTGATGGCATTTCTCATTTTTGAGTGCTCAAGAAATAATTTTGAACACACTAAAATTTTTCAGGCTTAGGCTTTTTTAATTGAGAATCTATATCCATTCCATAGTTTATCTATTATTTAAATTTTTTCTAGTTCAAGAAGTGTTGTGGTTTAAACCCAGCCATAAAGCAAGCCCAATAGTGCACTTCCTCACCAGTGGGATCTGGGAGAGAATCAGAAGGATAAAAGGTAGAAAACCTGTGGGCTGAGACAAAGACAGTTTAATAGGGAAAGCAAAAGCCATGTATGCAAACAAAGAAAAATAACTAATTAATTCACTGCTTCCCATGGGCAAGCAGATGTTCAACCATGTCCAGGGGAGCAGGGCCCCATCATGTGTAACAGTTACTTGAGAAGACAAACACCACTGCTCCAAACATCCCCCCCTTCCTCCTTCTTCCCCTCACTTTATATATCGAGCATGATGTCATGTGGTATGGAATGTCCCTTTTGTCAGTTTGGGTCATCTGTCCTGGCTGTGTCTCTTCCCAACCTCCCATGCACTCCCAACATCCTTGCCAGCATGGCAGTACGTAAATCAGAAAAGGCCTTGGCTCCGTGTAAGCACTGCTCAGCAATAACAAAATCATCTCTATATTATCCATCCTGTGCTCAGCACAAATCCAAAACACAGCCCCATACTGTGAAGAAAGTTAACTCTACCCCAACCAAAACCAACACATGAAACTATACAGAACTTCAGATTTCACATGCACTCTCTGTCCAATTTCCCTGCCTTCAGGTTTTCTTACCACAGTCACCTACAGCTCCTGAATTTAAGTGGATTGAGAAAGTTGCAAACATGAGACTGAATAAAAGAACTGACATTATAAATTTGATTCTGTTTATCCTGAAGATAAAATACTAATGTGGAATCCATCAAGTTGGAATATAAAGTTAAGGACACACTTAATGTGAGTAAATTCTGACATCTCTATGCTTGATTACCTCTGTCAAATTTATATATATATATACAGATATTATCATTGTCACGTACAAAGCATTGTAACTGCAAGCCAGATATAAAGTTCAACAATTTGATAACACTTAATCCAAATTTATTTTATTGATATCTTCTGGAAAGACAGAGAAAGAGCAAATACATAAGAATTTGTCCTTATAAATGCAAAGTACCTCTGATTGTGAGTTTTTTCTATACAAATATCATACAAAGAAACTGAAATGCGTTTAAAGACAAGTTTTTGTGGGGTTTATTTTGGCTAATATTTTCTTTGAGATTATTTTAATGTGTATGAATAGCTCATTTCACTGCTGAATCTGGGATAAATGAAATGCAAATATTGCTTGTAGTGATATTTTTGATGTTGTTTTATAGCAGGTGAATAGTAATTACATTCCCATCTGTGCCACTTTTCTGTGTCCATACTAAACTTGCCTTACAAGTTGTTCCACCCTTTTTAGAAATATTGCTTAAAAAGAAATACCATTAAGGTTGACTGATGGAGTAACAGATGGCTTTAACTTTATCTGTAAAAAAAAAATAATTTAGATATTGGCAAGTCAATTACAGTAAGATTTCCAGTAAGTAAGAGTACTCTTTTCAAGAGTAAAACTTTAGGCCCTTGAAAATCTGTTTGTATTTATCTAGGTGCGGTAATCTGGATCACCTTACACAACAATGCCTAAATGTTTCAGATGACATCTACAATGCTACATGCTCTACTTCGAGGAGTAACTCCTGGCATTCAAGGCCAAATGATACTGTATGACATACATCTGTGCAGAAAACCATCTCCAGAGGGGGCTGAATGTCTGCCATGCATGCTGGCTGAGACACGGGGTTTTTTTGACACATGGCCCTCAACTGTATATATTTGGGTTGCAGAAATGGGAAACTGAAGTCATGTTTGATATTACGTGGGGAATGATGTTGCATTTCACCAGAATTTGCACTGCATAAAACTGAGGATTTACAGCACATGCCATGGCATGTTGCAAAAATTTTTGGGTGCTTGCAAAAGTTATAGACATGCTAAGATTAAATTGGAAGCTGCACATTGTCATGCTTAAAGCTTATTGAGAGAGCCTCTGGAATGAATTAAACATGAATTAAATATATTCTCCACAGAGGCTTTGTTTCAGGGGGGACTAGCTGACTTAAATCAAATCAGAGTTTGATTTTAATACTTGTTCAATCATCTAGGAAAAATGGTTTACACTTTCAAACCAAATGCCCATTCACTAGGGTGTAACACTAAAATTATCTTCTCCTCCTTTTCCAGTAAGCATCAGTTCCCTGAAGAGAATTCAGTATTACTGAACTTCAAGGAAAGAGCTAAAACACTTTTAACTCTACCAATATTTTTTTTACTTGATAACTTTCAAACAGTCTTCTCAATGTAGATTTCCTGGATTGCTCTTCATAGAAACCTCTGCTATTCAGAGATTAACTATAAAACAAAAAAAACATAGAAAATTTTGGTACATTATTTCAGGTAAATGTTTAGTGTTTTGATGCTGCGATACCTAAGTTAAGTTTTCTTTCTTCCCATAGTGACTTAAGCACTTATGACTTAAGCATATTGTTCTCATGAAAAAAAATCCATACACTGTGACCATAAATCTAATTTATCCAGAACTCCATCTTCCCATCTACAAGTAAAACAAAATATTGTATCAACCAATAAGGATGTTTCAAGGTCTTCATATGATAGATGATATTAAAAACACATAAGCAATATCATAAAACAATAGCAAACAAAATATATATTGGCCCACAACAACTGTTTTAAAAACAGCTTTGGTCTCCTTATCTGTACAAGTAGCAGCAATCATTCTTGTTAGCTTCATACAGGCAAAAAGTAGACTGCAGAATTGCAGTTCTACTGGAAATTATGTAGAGGGATGCATGAATGTACAACAACTTTACCAGACTTCCCAAGCTTACAGTATTTCCACTTTCCAAACCACTTTGTTCGAACCATTCAAAAGCCTCTTTTTTATTTGGTGGGATAAAGGATACTCCAAGTCACCTTTTGACACAACAGACTGAGAGACTGAGATTTTTATTTAAACACCAAGAAAAAATACCAGAATAAGAGCACAGGAAAATACAATCAGTTGTGATCACATGCATATAGATTTCTTGCATGTAAAAATTTTGATAATAGGGCATACTGCAGTATGTAAGACTTATTCAAGAATTTTGATTTTTAAGTATTAACAGGTTTTTTTCCTTGAGCATTAGTTGCATGGTTTAACCACAGCTGGCAGCTCAGCCCCACACAGCTACTTGCTTAATCCCCAAAGTCAGATGGGGAAGAGAATCAGAAAGTAACTGTGAGAAAACTTCTGGATTGAAACATATACAGTTTACTAGGTACAGCAAATGTATGCACAGGTAAAGCAAAACATGGAATTCAATTGTAACTTTCAATCAGCACCCATCTTCATGAAAGCAGGGCTTCATCACATGTAACAATGACTAAGACAAACACCATCACTCCAAACATTGCCCCTTTCCTTCTTGTTCCCTAGCTTTATATGCTGAGTACAATGCTGCATGGTCTGGGACAACCCTTTGGTCAGTTGGGGTTAGCTGTTCCTGCTGTTTCTCCTTCCAACATCTTGCGCAGGTCCAGCCTCCTCGCTGATGTAATGGGATGGGAGGCAGAAAAGGCTTGGACTCTGTGTAAGCACTACTCAGCAATAGCTTAAAACAACCCTGTGTTATCAACACTGTTTCCAACAAAAAACAAAACACAGTTCCATACCAGTAGCTATGAAGAAAATTAACTCTATTCCAGACAAACTCATGAAAAATACAGTAGATTTCCACTGGATAGAATCCATCAGAATTTCTAATTGTTCATGTAGAAGTTTTCTTATGTATATGATTTTCCTGATGGCAATAGTAAAAAAGGCAATATCTATCAGATGTAGTCCAAGTTATTAAAAAGGCTACTTCCCTTTTCTTACACATTAATATATCCACATTCAAAAGATCAGACCAAGTAAATTAAACATATACACATGCACATTTTCCTTGTATATTAATATATTTCCAACAGAATATTTTACCATTATTTACACATATTCTTTGGGTAAAAAAACTGAGATATTCTAACACACAATAAAAATTTTCCTTCAGTATGAAAGATTATGGTGTTAGTAATAAGTTAATTCCTAAAAAATAATTTCTGCATAGTAATTTGTAACTCTCATGGCAAGAAAAACATCTCTAAAAATTCTAAGAATTTTTGAAAATAACTAACATATTATTAATATAGATATAAAAAATCTGGGGTATTTTTGGTTTTCTTCTTGAAGCTTTTAATAAGAATACTAAATGTTACATAGAGCAGAAGACACATATATGATATATAGTATATATATATAACTATTTTTCCATTTATTTTTATGAAGCTTTTAAGCCATATGAATTATTGGTTGAACTTTAATTCATCACTCCATTTATTTGTTCTGAGGATAAAAGAAATTAATTATATGCACATATATCAGTCTTGTTCCTAAAGAATACAATTAACTTCACACTAATTTGAAGCCACAGGATTTTGAAAACTGTAGGGGTTTTGTCACAAACTGCTTACAAACTGTCAACGACTTTGAAAAGGTGTCTAACGATGCAATACAACTAGATTAAGGATTTTTTTTTTTAAGTTCAAGGGTCAATAAGCATGGTTTAACTGATAAAGTGCCTTAGGATGTATTTTCTGCATGTTAGTTATTGTTCAATATTCTTTTTTTGAATTTAATATCCAAACCAAATAAAACAAATTAAAGAAACAGTGAGGAACAGTATCTTAAATTTGCGATGTGCTAATACAAACCTGTGCAAGGGGGAAGGAAAGTCTGTGAACTCACACCAAATAATAAGTGAAACTGAAAGGGATTTTGCTGAGAATTGTAAAGTAATGTACACAGAGTTCAAAATTTTAAAGTCAAGCACAGAAGAAATTTAACTGAACTGCAGTATGACTTCTGTGTGATCTTGGGGCTTTTTAACACTTCTGTATGTTCTAGACATTGCAAGGAAGTAGATAAAGCTAAGATAGACACAAAACTAAATAAGTATAATGTAGTTGGTTTTTTTTTTGATGAGACGCACCTTATTTCATACAAGAGTAACACACTAGAAGTGTCTACCTACTGTGGAAACCACACAAAAGTAACACAGAAACATCAGAAATAAGAACTCAAAAAAAATTACCAGTTAAAATATAAAAATAGTGGCAACGTGCATGGAAAAATTTTTGGTTTATCCTGTTATATTCACAAGAATATTTTTGCACTTGTCTTTCACATCACAATAATTGTAACATTGATTATTAGTAGCAGTTGATTAAGATTCGCAGACTTGCCAGGATACAGACATAGGCTGGAGTTGGCTAGTCATATCCAATAAAGAAGAAAAAAAACCTTATAATATTTAAATTTAAAAACAGAAAATGAGCTCCACAGTTATTAAATCTAAGACTATGCCTTCTCTTCAGGTGACCTACAGAAAAACTATCACTGTTTTTCTTTTTTTTTTTCCCAGTAACTGCTGTACTTTGAAGACCATCAGTGTAGATGACAACAGGTTTCCCTTTTCTAGATCAAGAAACCAATGTTATCAACATACTATCAAATGCTTTTTATATTTTTATTGCTCCTATTTGAGTTTTCTCTGATTTGTCTACACCGTCATCAAAATTAGAGGCAACAAGCAAGCAAGCATGAGCCCTTCGGGAAGAACTTCTGTATCATTTTACAATAAACATTTCTGATAAACATGTTCTACAAGAGTATTTCCCCTTCTGGTGAAAACTTTTTTCTTTTTTTTTCTTTTTTTTGTGTGTGTGTGTGTGTGTGTGTACAGCCTCTGCTGAAGATCCTAATACCTTCCTGCTGTATTTCTATTGACTGGCATATGAATGAACATTTGCAACCTGTTCATTAGTTTTTCCTTTCCAAGTATAACATCTTCCACATTTATTTACTATTTTTGATATTAAGTTTTAAGAAATAACAGAACTAGTAGTGCTTGCAACAAAATGTAACTTAGAGGAATTGTGTATCTGAGCCACAATTTAAAGAAACCAGTCAAGCAAAGTAGAGAAATAATAAAGAAAGGAACTTGTAGTTAACAGAAACAGCCAAGCAAGCAACTGAGGGGTGTTTCATAATGAGGTGTATTCTCTTAAAGGAGTTCATAAAGCAGTCACTTAGAACTTTGGGGGTACAAGACAAAAATGACAACCAGAGACCATCAGTGAAGCCCCTCAGAAACCTTATAAAGACGTATGTATGTTAATTAGTGATGAGAAATGTCATGGATATGTAACAGGATTGTGGAAAATGAAAATGAATAATCATACAATGCAAACATATAAGCTGTAGCTAAGATACCTCAGCATGCACTGTGGCAAAACAATTCCCAGTGCATCTGGTGTGGCGCAATAAAGAATGTCTGCCTCCGAAAACTCACATATTGAGTCTTAGAGGTTTCTTTGAGAGACAACTTTAGGCAACATTTTAATAATTTCAGATAATTTCTATAAGATGCATGTTCTGAGTGATAACTGTATCCTTATATATTCTATTATTGACTTTCCATATTATCTTTCAGGTTTTGTTAATTTTGTTGCCTAATACCAGACAAAAACAAACTCCTATGGGAATTTATCTCTCCTTCCACTTTCACTGAAATATATGATAGATAATCTATGTTTTATCAAGTATTTGCTACTACTTTGCAATAATTATCTAATGAATATTTCCTTCTTATTATAAAATCATGCATAGTTTGGCAGAACTCTTGGTTATGTGTATTGGGTTTGAGTGACAGGGTTTCGGTAGTCAGGGACAGGGGGAGTGCTACAGGAGTGGTTTCTTTTAAAAGTTGCCAGAAGCTTCCCACATGTCTGGTAGAGCCCATGCCAGCTGGGTCTAGGATGGACCCACTGCTCACCAAGGCCAAACCAATCAGGAATGACAGTAACATCTCTGTGATAGCATATTTAAGGAGGAAAGAAAAGTTATTACTCAAAGTAATCACAGCCAGAGAGGAGAGGAGTGAGAATATGTGAAAGGAATTACTCTGTAGACACCAAGGTCAGTGGAGAAGGAGGGGGAGGAGGTGCTTCAGACACCGGAGTTGAGGTTCTCCTGCAGCCCATTGTCCAGACCATGGTGAAGCAGCTGTGGCCCTGCATCCCGTGGAGGTCAATGAGAGTGCAGAGATCCACCTGCAGTCCATGGAGGAGCCCACGTTGGAGGATGTGAATGCCCAAAGGAGGCTTTAGCCCCATGGGAAGCCTTCACTGGAGCAGGCTTCTGGCAGGGACCTGTGGATTTGGTGGACAGGGGAGCCCATACTGGAGCAAGTTTCCTGGTAGGACTTGTGACCATGTGGGGGACCCACACTAGAGTAGGTTGTGCCTGAAGGACCCTGTGGAAAAGTGCTCCACATCGGAACAGTTCATGGAAAACTGTTGCCCATCACTGGACTCACACTGGAGAATTCTTGGAGCAGTGTCTCCCGTGGGAGGGACCCCACGCTGGAGCAGGGAAAGGACTCTTCTTCCTGAGCAGCAGCAGAAAAAACCTGTGACGAACTGACCAGAACTCCCATTCCCCATCTCCCTGCACTGCTGAGGGGGAAGAGGTAAAGCTCGGAAAAGAGGGAAGGGTGAGAGGAAGGTGTTTATAAGATTTATTTTACTTCTCATTATCCTGCTCTAATTCTGATAGTAATAAATTCAATTAATATCCCCAAGCTGACACTACCCATGACAATATTTAGTGAGGGATCTCTTCCAGTCCTTATCTCAATTCATGAACCTTTTTTTATATCATCTCTCTCCTGTCGACTTGCAGGGGTGGGGGTGATAGAATGGCTTTGGTGGGTGGCTGGCATCTAGCCAGAGGCAACCCACTAGCTGATCCTAAGGTAGATCATACCCTATCTTTTCACTTACCCCAGGAGAAGTTACCCTTGTCAAGAAAGAAAGTGAGACTGATTTACATAACCTAAGCAGAGAAATATTTTGCACTCATAAAAGTGTAAGTGGGGAAAGCCACTTTGGTTCCAGTTTCCATCACTAAAAATATTTCCAACCTTGACCATCTCCACCTCAAAAACTTATGTCATCAGTGACTGTCACTGTAGGCATTACCTACCCATTATCAGCTCTGTGGCATTGTACACTCCCAGCTGATTTAGAATACACTTATTACAGACCAACTGCTTTGAATAACACCATTTGTGCTGTTAATGAATGTCTAGTAAAATCTAGTTTCAAATTTTAAGGTTGCATTGATTTATCAGTTTTCTAAATATTTCTATTACAAGGATCTGTGATTCCTTATACTGCTATATAAACATCTGTGTATACCCAGACACACATATGTATGTTTAAGTACACTTATTTATGTTCAGTTACAACATTTAACATTATTTTTTGGCATGCTGATATTTTTTCTTCTTTTTTTTTTAATCAATTTACTATCTTCCACATATTAAAACTGACAGATAAATATTTTTGTAGAAATCCTCAGTACTTTCAGACTTGTAAAGAAAAAACATTTGAGTGACAAATTCTAATCACTAGTATCCAGTTTTCTATCTATTTATCAGCATTTACAATGACCTTTAATGGTTTTGTGCTTTCTATCTTAGGCATTGATTTTACAACATCATTTGTTCCCTATCTGTAATGCTCATGTTATCATAATAAAACTGCTCTTAAGTCCTGATGATTTTACAGTAAATGAGAAAAAGTTTCAAAATCTTGACAGGCTTGCCTGTCAGATGTAATACACTTACAAGAAAAGGCAAATGTTATGGAAAAATAATCTTCATAATAGTTTTTCAGCACTGGTTTATAAGTAGGTTTGGTTTGAGATGATCCTTGGAATACTTTACTTGTCCTGATACAATCTTTTTTTCAAAAATAAATTTATCCCTCTTGCAGATAGCTAAAGGTGTTAGAATTCCATTTTAAAAGTTGTGACTTGGAAGTAAAAAGGAGTCATACTTAAATCAGCTTTGTGTCATACTCTTATCATAACTTTCACCTCTTTCACTAGAAAGACCACATCATAACTGGGATTCAGAAATGCGATGACTGCAGTATATCATTTTGAATAAAAAAGACAAAGCAATTCTGTCTTTTCCAAATGTAACTAAACAATACAAACTCCCAGATTAGAAAAAAAATCAAAATCTGAGATTGTTCCATTATGAATTAATTTTACTATTCTCTTTCCTGATAAACTATATTTCAGTACTAATTGGGAAAAGTGACAGTAGATGTCACAGAGCTATGCTTCTTTAGCAGAATTAAAAATGTGTACATTTTGAAAAGTCAAATACATGAACTGTTATTGTTAGGCAAAAAAATTATAGGTTAAATATACATATGAAGTTTGTGAATATCAACTTTAAAGTTTTACTGTCTGAGAAAAGGCAAATGAGTTCAACAACATTTATTGCACGTCCTTTTTCTGGTGCTTCTCTCTGTCCTTTTTTTCCCCTTACATGCATATCTAAATGCAAAGTTCATATATTGATAAAATATGAGGTATCACTAAATTGTAAAAGTTATAGGTTGTAAATAAGAACAATCAACTAAACACACACTTCCCAGAAAGTACTTTCTGTAGTTAATCATGTATTTTATTAAAACTGAAACATGTATTTTTATTTCAGTTCAGACATGCTCACAGCGCACAATCATTCCTTTTCACCTGAAATTAAACCAAAGAAAATATGAAAGGAGTAAAGTCTTTATATTAGCAGGCATTCAGTTCTCAGGACTTGGCTAAATCTAGTCCAAAGTAATCTACTTGCCCGACTTTCTGTCTTACAGTGTAATTGTAGCGTTCCTCCAACCAATTATTTAACTCTTTTCGGTTGCTTTATCTGTCAATATACAAATAGTCATAATCACCTGAGAGCTGATGGAGAGAGGTAGACACCTTCAGCAAAAAATTTATTACTTATATCCACTAATTCTTTCTCTCACAGTCAGAAACACATGATACAGAACATCAAAGCTTCCAAATAGAAATGTAGAACCCTAGTTTGCTAGCAATTATATTATCCACAGAGGACATGAGTACAGTAGGAAAAGAGAATGCAACAAAAGAAATATCCTAGAAGCAACTCATGACATTTCTTTATTATTTTTTTCTGTCCAAATTGCAAAAAAATCAGTATAACCTTATGAAATATTTTAATTTGTTTAAAATATCTTTCAGGAAAAAACCTACCAAATTTTTTTAAAGTCATTCTAAGTACATATATTTGAGCATTCATTAAGGTATCTACTCATTGGCGTTTGAATTCTGCAATATATAAAACAGTTCAAAATATATTCAATTTTTAACAAACAAATATTAAATTCAGGATCAGATTCAATATTAACAACCGGGGCATTTTCTCCTTAGCAAGAAAACTAAATAATTCTACACTTGACAAACTGGAAAAAGATCAATGAAAAATTTTATTGTCTCTCTGCCAATATTTGGAATAAAGAGATTACTTTCGGCTTTATACTGTACGCCTTATTCTTTTACGAATATATACCAATTCTCATGTATCATCATCCAACAAATAAAGTATTTACCAAAATCAGCTCCTTTTTAAATGTCTTTATATATTATTATGATTTAATTGCAGAAAAAGCAATCTTGACTGTGAGTATAATTGAAAAGAGCCCTTGAAGCTGCAGTATTGACTGCCCCTAGAGTCCTACACAGTTTGGAAAACTAAGGCAAGTGAAGTTAATAGAGTATTATGGTACTCTTGCTCCAAATTCAGTGATGTTACCACATTTTACAAAGCATGGTCTGCTCTGTATTTCTTGGTGATTCAGAAATGCACAAATGATAATGTCCAATTCATTTACTCTTTCCTCAACAGAACTAACATCAATACCTGAGGTATTCACACCAGACATCTTTCATAGCAAAAACAGAAATAAGAATTTGTTTTAATGTAGTAAGCCTAAAATATTTTAGACTTCTGCATGAGATGAATCATTCCCTAAAAAATAGCTATTGCTCTCATCTGATTATAGAGAAAATATAAAGTATCTCAAAAACAAAAATCTAAAATTATAAAAGATTAAGCTCTGTCAAACTACCTGGTAGTGGTCAAATCACTCATACAGTTTTATGATATAACTTTTCTTATTAAAACAATTATTTTTTCCCCTTTTGAGAACTACTGAAAAAAAACCCAAATACCTATTTTCTCTCAATCTTAGCTGTATTTAAGCTCTTAGTAGTTTACACTATATTTGATTATCTTGTTTGTAAACTTCGTTCCTTAAACAATCAAATCATTTAAAGAGACAAGATGGATAAACTTATTGTTGAATTCAGCTGCACACAAAATAAGTCTGTAAGAGGTTTTCAGCTATTTTCTTAATTTTTGCTTTTCTTTATATTTTCTATTCCGGCAGGTTTTTATATTTCCTATTTACCTGTTTACATTTCCACAGGGGTCTTTTCCAAGATGATTAGCTAAGTTCATCCAGGTCCAAAACATAATGCACCACCCCTTGCCTTCAGTGAATAAGTAAATCTACCAAAATATTTTCTTGTAATAAAAATTTTAAATAAAGTATTCATCGCTGGGAAAAAAAGTAAGAAAAATATTTAAAAGAGTTTGTTTTTTTTTTTTTGTTCACCACTGCCTGCATTTTTGCCTGCATTTTTGTTTAATTTATGCCCTGCTCTTATCTTTTCTTTCTCATAGCCTACAGCAGGGCATGAAATTCATTGAGATATTAAAAATGAATTAGTATACTGTGAAGACTGCAATGGTTCATAAGACTATATAAAGCATCTTTCACCTCTAAGTCATGGGCTTGAATACAGCAGAGGCTGATAAGGGACTGAAAGGTCACCACCTGGCAGCTGTGCTAGTGCTGCTGTACAAGTCACCAGTAGAAGTCACATCCCAGTGGACAAGCATCCATAACACAAAACCCATCAAAACACCTGGTGTTCATTGGCAATCCCTGCTAAGAGAACAAAGTGACATGAAGATGCAATTGCCTTCTCATCATTAGGCACAATCCCCGTGGGCTACAGCTGAGATACACAAGTTGGTATCAGTGGGTAACTGACTGTAGATGTATCTGCTGGTGGTGATAAGAAAATAATTTCAATTTGTATGGCTGTCACAAGCTAATATGCTTTTAAAAATCTATTTCTAAAGGAATAATGACTGTCTCTTTACAGAACAATTTGAATTTTTTTTTATTCTCTGCAACATGTAAATGTTGGCATAAATACTATGATCACAGTACTTTCTTTCATTTGTACTCAGGTAGATGCAGGGATGTATTTGAATGGAAATCTCTATAATTCAGTATTATGTTGTGCTAAAGCTAGTGTGTGAAATACACTTCTAAACTATATTTTCAGGTTTGTCCTTGGATGGTTCATTGGCCCTGAACTTTTCTTGGTTTTTCTACTAGTTGCTTTCTTTAAATACTTCTCAATTTTGACTGTCTTCTTCACTTCTAGTACTCACTTTCTCCATTGATTCTGATTGGTTATTTTTAAGACTGGATGACTTGCTTTCCTCCTCAATGCTTAGTGTTAACTGGTTAATAAACACACTGAAGTTAATAACAGGGAGGAAAAAAGGGATGGCCTCTGAAGAATTCCTGTTGACAATAGTCCTTACAAATATTGTCCGGCCTTCAGTAAAATATGCTTCCTTTGAGACTGTATTTTGAATTTTGGAGACAAATCATGAAGTGTTCCATGTCATCTGAGATTTTCTGAGCACAGATAAAATTAGGGCATTGTGAGATTACGTATCAAGGTATCATGAACACATGACAAATAGAATTCTGTTCCTTTCACACTTTATCTAAAGGCTCTTCATCAACTTTATACAACCACATTTTTTATTACGCAGTGTTTTGACCTGTGACTTTGACCAATGCCTGAAATAAGCTTCCTTTTTGTTTCATTTTTCCTCTTAACATTTTATTCATTAAAGATAGCATAAAAAAGGTGTATCAGTATATTATGATGAATAAACTTAAAGAAAAATCTGTGAATTTAGGGATTGTTTACTACCTATTTAAGCCATATATCCTGGTTTTAGGATTTCTCCCTGTGCTCTCATCACAGATTTTCAAAGCTAAACCTCCCTCTTTTTTCAAGAATCATTTCCATTGTTCTGTCAGAGACCTTAGTTTTTTTTAAGTGTGAGCATCTTCTGTTACCTGATAACTTCTAATCAAGCTGAGGATACAGAATGAGCATTGAGACCAATAGCTCTTCTGGCATTTCATGTCCCATTTGTTCAACACTAAATGAAAATATATTTCCCTAGATAGATGGTTTATTTTTCATTTCCTCTCAGTTAACATATATCATCACTACAGAACCCTCCTTGAAACTGGAAAATGTTAATCAAAAGCAGATAACCTCTGACATACCACTTCACTAGAATAATGTACATTTGCATGTGAACAGTTTTATTCCCAAAGAATATGTTGCATTTCTTTGCTCACAGAGTCTGGCAGAATGTAATTCGCAGATGATCTGAACCATAAATCTATTCCTATTCATGAACTATTTTCTTATTATTTAAAATTCTAATATATTCCATTTAATCTATATAACTTCTTATAACGTCTGATCTTCCAAGACCAGAGAGTTATATACTTGAGTATAACACTAAAGGAACAACCAAATATTTTGAAAATAGGTGTAGAAACTATGAGACCTGGATCTGAGCTTCAGGTCCACCACAGATTTCTTTCACGATTGAAAAATCACTTATAGCACTGCTTTAAAGTATGTTTTGACCCCAATATCCATTGATATCCCTCGAATAAATTAAAGTGCCCAAGTACATTGAGAATTCATCTCTTTGTTTTCTCCGGT
Source organism: Manacus candei (assembly GCF_025592945.1). Classification (NCBI taxonomy): domain Eukaryota; kingdom Metazoa; phylum Chordata; class Aves; order Passeriformes; family Pipridae; genus Manacus; species Manacus candei. Next base: position 29,347,093 of record NW_026138062.1, on the reverse strand, counting down.
TGTTAAAAGTAGCGAGAATGAAGAATGAGAATTAATAGTGAGAATTTCTGTTAAAGACAAAATGCTACTCGGGTTATGTGTTAGGCTGACAGAATTACACTGACAGAATCACAGAACGTTCTAAGTTGGAAGGGACCCACAAGGATCATCAAGTCCAACTCTTAAGTGAATGACCCTTTCTGCGATCAAACTCATGCCCTTGGCATTATTAGCACCATGCTCTGGTCAACTGAGCTCATCTCAGGAGATTGCACACTACTCACTCTCGGGTACCAGCAGATCATGTCCCTCCACCCAGGGGCTGAAGGATTATTCAGGGATATCAAGCAGAAAAACAGTCATATCTGTGGGTGATGTGAGGGCACTCAATCTTAGTCTTCTGTGGGTGTCATCCAAGTTCCCAGGGCACGCTTCCCCTCACAGACCCACTATTCACAGGGAAACCACTTCAGTCACTGAGTACAGTGGGTATAAAAGTAGAGATATCTTTCAAAAGAACCAGTTAACAACTACTCTAAAGTTATTTCAAATGTCTACAGTAGAATTATCAAAACCATGTAAACAAACCCTACCTATTTTATGCTATTTTTACTAGACTGAAATTCAGACTAATTTTGTTATTATTTAGGAGAATTTTAAATGACCTTGAAACTAATTGTTGGCTTCATGCCTTTTTAGTATGGAACTTGGTCATCTCCCAGCTTTCCATAGATAGTTCTATTTAATTTCACTGCAGCAAATGAAAATCGTAAATACTGTTATAATATTTAAATGTATTAAAATGTTAGCATGGAATATTCTCCTGAAATTTTCAGGAAATCAATCCTGGAAAGCTCCCAGAAGCAAGATGCACTTTTCTGCTATCAATCATTGTATTAATAGAATATATAGGAAAACATATTCTAACTACAATAGAAATGAAACCCACCCACAACTTTGACTTTATTAAAAAACTTATTTAAAGTGAACTCACAACAACACCTATTTTATAGGACTTCAAATTCTAAACTGGAATAAAATTAATAAAATATACACATCAAGAATGAAAATGCATCCATAGATGATCTAAATTTAAGAAAATTATATCATCATTCTCTAATCATGACAATTTTTAAAGTTTATTTTGATGAAAATTATCTTCACTGTTTTTCTAATTTCACCATATTGAAAACCTAAAAAAATCTTCACAAAGCTCCAGTTGCAACTTTTTTGTCTTCAAATACTTTCATTTTTTTAAAAGTTACTAGTTTTACATTATTTTTATTCACTTGGAAACGTTGATATACTAACTAAATACTGAAATTTTAACAGTTAACATTTTTAGCATTACTTAAAGTCCCAATAAAAAAGAAAAATGGAAAAGAAGGAAATCTGCCGAAAAAGAAAATACGACCTGAAACTTCTAATTAGCATAAGCTAGTATCACTGGCAAAGAAGGCAGAAAAATATGGAATTTGTTAAGTCAATTATGATATTACTCATTATCACTAGAGCAGTTAGGGATGAGGTGGCAAGACATGACTGCCTCGTCTAATTTAAATTTTCATCTTTTCATTCTTCTTTAATTTTACTTTAATGTAGTGAGGCCTGGCATGCTCAAAACGTTTACACTATTCTGGAAACAGTCTGTAGGAGATATGAAACTAATGATCCAAACTGAAAGGAGTATCTGTTAAATGGGAACATAAGTTGAGCCAAAATACATTATTACTACACTGTATATATTATATGCTGAAAGGGTCAAGTTACTCCAAAGAACTGGCAGAGATAGAAAGACTGGATTCTTTTTTTTTTCTCCTCTCATCCGGTTAATTTTATGTAAGTTTAATATGACATAGGAACAGCGCCATTGCATTAGCCTAACGGCCCACTTAGCCCATTATTCTGTCTGCGAAAGTATTGGAAAAAGATACGAAGGAAGGTATTTAAAAACACTTGACTTAATAGAATACTTTAAATTACTTCTAAACTTGTTTAGCTCATAATGGTAGACATGGAAAATCTTTTCTGCAGATATAAGACTTTTATGAATGTTAATAACATATTGAAATGAAGCTGCTGATGCAGAAGCTCTGAAAACTTTAAACTATGGTGTTTATAAAGCCTCATCAAATATAAAATCCTGATATGGCCCATCATGTGTTGGCTGTGTTCATACAGATGTCAGTGGGGAATAACACGCAGGCATTAACCCTGTGAAAGAGCATAGCCCTGAAGAAAGACAGAGAAAGCGAGAAGAGCTATCTGTCAAGATCCCAGTTGTCCCACTGTAAAATCAGCACCTAACTCGTGATTTGTTCCATTTCGTCAGTTAGTGAGCAAGTGCCTTAAACACTGATGTGAGGTTTCAAACTGCTTACAGGTTGTTATGTTTTGCTATACTTGTATGGTAACACGTAGCAACTGGACAAAAAAATAATCTATTGTCCGTCTTCTGCAGTTGTCTTGATTCCATAAAGCAACAGCTCATGTAACACTTTTCATCTTCCTCATGTTCTGGTTTTACAGAGTTCTGTCTCTCCTCCAGATTATCTACCACCCTGAGTAGAGGGTAGATCACTGCCCTGGACCTGCTGGTCACACTATTCCTGATCCAGGCCAGGATGCCATTGGCCTTCTTGGCCCCCTGGGCACACTGCTGGCTCATGTTCAGCTCCCTGTCAATCAGAACCCTCAGGTCCCTTTCTGCCTGGCTGCTCTCCAGCCACTCTGTGCTCATCCTGTAGCGCTGCAGGGGGTTGTTGTGACCAAAGTGCAAGACTCGGCACTTGGCCTTCTTGAACCCCATACCACTGGATTCAACCTATCTATCCATCCTGTCCAGGTCCCTTTGCAGAGCCCTCCTATCCTCCACCAGACTGACACCCCATCTCAACTTGATGTCATCTGCAAATTTGCTGATTGTGGACTCAATCCCCTCATCCAGATCCTCAAGATATTAAATGGGACTGGGTCCAACACTGGTCCCTGGGGGACACCACTAGTGACTGCATCTAGTCCAATCACCCTGCCATGGGTAGGTTACATTTTCACTAGATTAGGTTGCTCAAACACCCATCCAAAATGACCTTGAACACTTCTAGGGATGAAGCATCCACAGTTCCTCTGGGCAATTTGTTCCAGTATATCACCACCCTCAGCATAAAAATGTTTTCCTCATATCATCAATTCAATCAGTATTACATGATGGCTCTGCAGTCTTCCATCTGTTATTAAATGGACAAGCTTTTTTCATCAGCAGGCTTTGTTATCTCAGTATTCTTTGGGTTGAGGGTTGTTGTTTGTTTGTTGTTTTTTGGCTTTTTTTCCTAGTTATTTTCCTAAATAGGAATATAGTAAAAGCTCCCAGTAGAAAATACTCTGGTAAAATATTCAACGTGAAAGCTGGTAACTTATTCTTAGCCTTTACTTTGCATCTTTTCAACACAAGACTAACATTCTGTAGCATCTTTGTCTCCTTAAAAGCTTTTATGTCTGAAAACCTCCTAAAAACATTGTCAATTTTGGTTTTCAAGAACATTAGATTAATTTATCTGAATATACACCAATTCCTTAAACAAACTGTAATAGATTTGTCAGGCATGAATCTGACCCAAATAGGATTAGATTTAAAAAGCAGCCTAGATTTCCTTTTAGGGCATATACCATACGACACCCACCTCTGTGTTTTATCAGAAATCAGAAAAAGAACTAAATCATAGTGACTCTATGGAAAAAATTCAAATTTGCTGATTTGAAAAGCCCAAGTTAGCTTAGCAATAATATATAGATAACAGTCTGCTTATTTGGATTAATTCAGGGAGTTTCACTAAGACCCATCAAATTGGAATGTAAGAGTCTGTAAACTTTTTAGCAGAGAATTGTCTAGGTTTCAGAAGCAGACAATCAGGATCAAATTCTAATAGATAAGCAATATCCACATGCTAGATCAATAGTACCTATATACATTATAGGTATATAATGCATCTGAGTTGAAATTTAAATCTTTGGAAGCAAGCAATACTGTTGTAAAAATCATGAAGTTGGCATTCTGTAAAATCTCCCGTCAGCTGTAATACACTCTGTGAGCATAAAACAGACAGCTTATAGTCATAGAAGCCAGAACAGTAATACTGAAGAAGCCAAGCATATTGCATTAGCAATGAGGAAATTCATAATGGCTTATTCTTTACAGAAGCAAATGCTAATAGACATTGACTTTCTGGTGCAAGTTTCAAAGGATGAAGTAATGCAAAAGCTTAATTCTGTAAATTTGTTAAACTGTAGAATGATAAATATATCTTAAATGGCTTCTTAATCCCTGAGGAACTCAAATTCCTCAAATTTTGGGGTCTAGTAATTTTTCAAGTGTCAATCAAAAAAAAAAAAATTCTGGCTCTGTAATACCATCTATAATACCAGCTATGTTCACTGCAGCGCACGTGAATTGTGAGTAACACTGTTGATTATATGTAAAATAAATCTAGTATCAAAAATTAGATAGTCTATTTCTTTGGGGGGGTTGTATCTTCAGAAAGAATAAAGAAGAAATAATAAATAAATAAATAAATGTTCTGTAATAATGTTTCATAAAGTAGATCAAAGTTACCTCCTGTCTCGACTTCTGGAGTTCTTTTTTTGCTACTGTGGCAGTTTAGGGAAAGCATCTAGATTTTCCTGACCAACTGGGGAATCATATACTCAAGACTTTTTGGAAGATGACAAAAGGAAGAAGTGATTGACCAATACAGGCCCCTTGAATCCAATTAGTGCAGAAGGAGTACTCAGAAATGACATCCCAGATATAAATCAGATGTGTTAATTAGACTAGCATGGGGACTATGTAAATAAATATAAGCTATTTTTATGTGCTACCACAGGGAAAAAAATGCAGAGATCACACATTCTTTCAGCAACTAATTACTTATTGTAAAGAGTAAAATTTGTGAAGTGGAAATCTTAGGAGCAGCAGACCACCAAAAGCTGTATGCTAAGCAGCCACTAGCTGACTGACCTTTTCTTTGCAACTGTCTGTGTCCTTGAAATATTTTTTTATAAGGTCTTAGTGTAAAGTGAAAGATTAAAAACATATTTTTTGTTGAATTTATAAAAGTGATGCAAAAAATGTAGAGTATGAAATTTTCATCAGTGTATAAAAATTATGAAACTATTACCAAGTTATTGAAAACTACTACCATTATTTTAATCACCGAACACCAAGGGAAACTAGGCAATGATAGAGGAGTAAACTTGCAACAAACTTTCAGAAATGTGCAGCCTAAGAAACATTAAGGTGTATACTTTTGATCTATGGCCTATTTAAGAAGAAAGGCAGTTATAACTAAAGGGCTTGCAGTAAAGACTGTATATCTAAAGAAGACCTGTTATAGATATTTGTTTCTAACATTCTTGAAGTATCTGTTAATAAATGCATTTGACAAAAAATTAAAATAAATGTATTGTAAGGTGATATGGTTTGAAGCTGGCTCCCTGCCAAGTCTCCAAACCTTACCACCAGAGTTCCCCCCCCCCCCAAACCTCAGGGAGAAGAGGGAGAAAAAAAAACTAAGAAAACCCAAAACGAGAGAGAGACAATCAAAGTGAGATATATAAATATATTTACACTTATATACAATTAAAAATAAGGGAAAGGGAAGGGGGAAGGGAAAAAGAACAAAACCAAAATATTATATATATATATAAATATCCCAATTAGCAGCCCAATATCTATCCACTAAAAGAGTTAGCAAAGAAATATCTCACTACTCTCCTGGGACAACCGAGAGTCGCTCCGGAACGATCGCCGGCAACCTCTGTCTCCCAGGGTTGGCAAAGCCCAACCAGGCCTCGCTCCCCAACACGGCAGACTCAACAGCAGGGAACCTGCACCTCCAAGCCGCCGGAAGGAAAGAGAGCGAAGGCCTCTCCTCCTTTATTCTTATAGTCTGGCTTACGTAAAAATCGTAGGGAATACTGGGTAAATCTGGACCCTTCCTTGGTTACAAACTAGTCACCAAGGAAGGCCTAGCCCAAACCACCACATAAGGAAAATCAAGGTCTTCTTTCAGATAGTGTTGAAATACAATTGAAAGTGCAATTTTGCTTCTAAAATTAGAAACAGCTTAAACATTATAATATATACACCAATATTTTTGTTCACTTGAAATAGCATCAACTGAATCCAAGGACAATCTTACATAGTTAAAAGCAGGTTTTTGTTTCCTCTGCATTTTTATTTCATTTTTTTCCACTCTAGTGTGAAAATAGCACCCAAATAAAAGGTATCCAAATGAAAAAATAAATATAACTGCCAATCAGATATTTTGACAGTAGTGTGATTTTTGGAAGTGGTCTGCTCTTTTAAGCGGAAAGAAAATTTCTGATTTAACTGGCCTATTGTTAAGATCTGAAATGGAAAAACATACCTTGTCAGGTCGTTTAGTCTATTTGACTCCCAGATCAACATCACTTCCTAGAAAATGTTTTTGAGATGAAAAATTATGGTGAGGTTTTGCTTCTGGTGATTCCTAACTCTTTTAAGTTTTTTTTTTCACTGTGGTCCTTAGTGATCTGACCTCTGCACAGAAATATTCCTAGGCTAATATGACTGTAAGGTATGTACCAGTAGTTAACTTCATACATACCTTATACTAAATGTGTCAATACCCCTATAGAAAGACAAAAAGAGTCAGCACTATAGAGAGCCTGCCTGTTCTTCTGTAGTCTGTTCTTCAAAAGGTGCAGACTTCAAATATCAGGTCAGACTAACTTCTCAGAGGTATTTTCAGCAACACCACTCTTTTCACAGTGAACCATGTTTAGACATATTTTGACAATATTTGCAGCTGTACAGTTAAGTCATGTTGATTATTTATTTATCTTCAAAGGGTTGTGCAATATCCGTCACCAAGGACATTAGCACAACTGTTATTTACCAGGCCTCTCAGTATGAGTCCTCTACTGTTCTCAGCTTCTACAGATTGCAGTAACATACTTACTTGGAACTAAGCAGATGTGACCAGACTATGTGTTCTTTAATCTTGATCATATTAAAGTGGTGGTTTAGCTTTGAAGAGGTCTTGCTGGTTCCTAAAGTCTTTTAACAATATAGAATAAAAGATTCAAGACTTCTCTGAAATAATTCTAACCAATTCTAACATGTTGGTAAACCAGGTGCTTAAAGACATTTTATAAGCAAGGTTGAATACAGAAAGAACTATTTTCATAGGGAATTTAGAGGGTGCAGAGGCAAAACTCACAGGACATTCATTTGCCTGACCTATAAACATGTAAAAATAAATCACAAGGTATTTTCATATAATCACAGAAAAGGCTGAGGTTGGAAGGGACTTCTGAGTCACCCGGTTCAACTGCCTTCCTCCAGGGCTGCCTGGAGCCAGTTTCCCAGGACGATATCTAGACATGTCTCCAAGGATGGAGATTGCACAACCTCCCTGGGCAACCTGTGTCAGTGCTTAGTCATCCTCACAGTGAAAAATTATTTCCTGATGTTCAGAAGGAACCTCTTGTGTTTCAGTTTGTGTTCATTGTGTCTGGTCCTGTCAGTGGACACTGCAGATAAGAACCTGGCTCTGTCTTATCTGCACCCTCCCTTCAGGTATTTATATAACAAATTCCCTGAAACCTTCTCTCTTCTAGGCTAAATAGTTCCAGCTCTTTCAGTTTCATGCTTCAGCACCTTCATCAACTTTGTGGTCCTTTGTTGGACTCTCTACAGTGTGTTCGTGGCACTCTTGTACTGCTACAGTACTCCAGGTATGGCCTCACCAATGCTGAGTAGAGTGGAAGGATCACTTCCCTCAGCCTGCTGGCAATACTTTGCTTGCAGACTGGGATATCTACACCTTGGATGGAGTAACGCTGGGCACCAGTATAAATTGGGACAGAAGTGCCTGGACAGCAGCCCTACAGAAAAGGAACTGGAGGTGCTGACATATGAGCCAGCAGTGTACCCTGGCAACCAAGAGAGAAAACCACATGCTGGGGTGCATCAAACACAGAGTAACCAGCTGGCCGGGAGAGGTGATTATCCCACTTTGTTAAACATTGGTGTGGGATCACCTGGAGTACTGTGTGCAGTTCTTGGCCCCTCAATTTAAGAAGGATGTGCAGGTCCAGAGAAGGGAAACCAAGGTGAAAGAGCTGAAAGGAATATCCTGTTAGGAGGGGGACTTTGTCTAGTTTGGAGAAAATAAGGCTAAGGGGCAATCTCACGGCCCCTTACAGCTTCCTGAAGAGAGGAAATGGAGAAGGAGGTGACGATTTCCTCTCCCTTATATCCAGTGACTGGACATGGAGGATGGCTTAAAGACACCAGGGGAGGTTCGCACTGGACATTAGTAAGCATTTCTTTACAGAGAGGGTGGTTAAATGCTGACTTCCTAGAGAGGTGGTCGATGCCCCAAGCCTAAGAGACTTTGGGACAACGTCCTTAACAACATACTTTAACTTTTGGTCAATCCTGAGTTGGTCAGGCACTTGGACTAGATAGGCATTTTAAGTCCCATCCAACTGAAATAAGAGTGTTCTGTTATTTTCTAGGTATTTACTCTTTGGGTACATCTCTAGTTAATGGCTTCCAACTACATTTTGTTTCAGTGACCACCACGCTCTGGGCCTGGCTGTTCAGGTAGTTAGTCCACTCATCCAGCCCATATTTCATCAAAATCTCTATGAAGTTCTTATGGCACACAATTTTGAAAGCCTTATTGAAGTCAAAGTTTACAGTATCCATTGTCCTCCCATAGTCTACCAAACCTGATATTTAATTGTAGAGCTTTAAGTTAGCCAAACCTGATTTCCCTTGTTGAAGCCAAGCTGACAACTTCTGATGATTTTCTTATTTTTCATGTGCCCAGAATTAGCTGTCTCTTTACCTTCAAAGGGAAATTAGGCTGTCTTACCTGTAGTTTTCTGGGTTCTTTGGTCTTTCAGAAAATAGGAGTGACATTTTCTTTCCTCCAATCTTCAAGCATTTCTTCCAGTCTCCGTGGTCTTTCTGAGATTACTGAGTGGCCTCTTAATGACGTCAGCCAGCTCCTTCACCAGTGGGAAAGAAGACATTCAGTACATTCAGTCTTTTGCATGTACTGTGTCACCAGTGATATGATCTCATGCAACAGAAGACACACATTTTTCCTAGTACTTTTTTTGTTACTTTTGTACTTTTAAAAGCCATTCTTGTTGCCCTTGACATCCCTTGACAGGTTCAATTCCAGGTGGGTTTTGGCTTTCCTAACGCCATCCGTGTACTGCGTGCTTGCTTCCTCTCAGTTTACCTGTCACTGCTTCTACCCTGTGTAAACTCCTTTTTTATGCTTGAGTTTTGTAAGGAGCACCTGATTCATTCACTTAGGGCTCCTGGCATCAACATCCTAGTGTGTTGAGATGAACTGCTCTTGAAGTCAGTTATTTTTGTAATCATTCTTTCTTTTTTTTTTTTTTTAAATCAGGATTGTATTTTATATACTATGAAGTCTGGTTTTCCATCAAAATATATTTCATCTTCTATAAGAACAAAATCAAAAGACATAATGAAATATTTTGATTCAAGTCACTTGGACATTAATTTTGTTCCATGGGTGGCTATAGACCTCAAGAGAGTTATTACTCAAATGATTCATAAGCCTTTTCTTCTCTGTGGGCCAAATTTTGTAACTGGACAATTCGTATAAATTCTCTTTAATAGTTCTGAAGTATAATTTTAGTTACTACTGTTCAACAAAATACTCTCTTCCTTTCTAGATTCTGTCCTTGAAGAATGTTGTATGAGTGTATATGAATCCTGAAAATCCTTTTCACTACAATACACTGAACTTGTTGAACAAGGTCTTGATGAGAAATCAAGCATTCCACTTTAATTTTTCTGCTGGAAAACTAAGTTAAAGATATTTGAAAAGTATATATAGTATTACAGCTGCAGTACAGATGTCCTATTTATGAAGAATTATTGCTGTACAGAAGCTGAAGGGGACTGGAGATGTCTTAATTAGAAGTCAGATTATAGAATGAGTTTATTTCCTTAAAAAAATAGTAACTCCCATCCCACTGTTCCTAGCCTCTTAGTCTTCATATCTTATTCTTATATGGAGATTTTCAGTTTAAAATACCCAACAGTATGCATATTCATACAACAGCATATGATGTTTATTGTTGTTGAAGACCATGTTACCCTCATAAGATCATATGTATTTTGATAGACATGGAGAAAAAGAAACTAGTAGTCTTGCTTTGTTGTTTTTTTCTTCTTTTTGAAAAGCCTTACTTATAGTCCAGCAGTGCCGAAATACAGATAACAAACAAAACAAGCTGTTAAGACCACTTATTATTTATTATCACAGATAGTAAATTTTTGACAATTTATGGGAACATATTGCCTACTTGAGAGTATTACACTTTTGTATAACGAGTCTGGTCACCTCATTGTTGTGTGATTAACTTCATGCAGAAAATGTTTTCTGTGACAAGTTTTTGCTTTTTATAGTCATGTGAATAAAGTTGTTGCTGGGTTTTGTTGTTGTGATTTGTTTGTTTGTTTGTTTTTGAGAAGTAACAAATGTTATTTAGAAAGGTATTTAGAAACTAGAACCCGGGTAGAATCCAGGTGCCTTCTTTCATGAATGCAAGTAAGAGAATTCCTACCTGTTTCCTTAGAGATTTTTAGGTGAGTTATACAACCACATAGGCTTCAGCAACAAAGTCAAATTAATTTAGATCTCATTCTTTGCCCTCTTTGTCCTGGCCTTTATTTCCTCCTCAAAATGGTGCAGTTCTCTACCAATTCACTTACTGTGCTATGATGTGGGCTGCAAAGACAACCAGAGCACAGAAAACATTAGTATAAGTACTGTCAGAGGGGAGAGACAAGATAGCAGATTACTTTCAGTACAGATCATATTGGTTCTTACTACTGGTAATTAACAATATTAATTTTAATAATAATTATCAAAGTAAGCTAAAATGTAGCCACCCAATCTGCCTATGAAGTTATAGATTATTATGGGTTTTCCAAAGCCACATCAGTATTATCAGGATTTTGTGGTTTGCATGCACCTTTAATAGTAATGTCTTACTACAAAGTAAAAACTCTTTACATAGCTCCTGAATATCAAATACAGTCAAATTGCTCAGAAATTGTGACTGACTTGAGAATTCTGTCAATAAAAATTAACTGCAGACATAATTACTGGTCTCTCAGGTTCACAACCACATCTAAACAGTCTGAAAGATGAGAGTATAATAGCACTGGATCTATTGAAAGTGTCTCTACTAGAATAATTTGTGCATAATACACTAATATACATATTTCTATTAACATTGTGTATGGAAACCCTAAAAAGAATAATAATTTACCATATTATATCAATAAATGGTTCCTTTGACAACTTCTTTGCCACAGCATATTCATATTAATTGAGGAACTGGGGCATTCATATTCTTTCTTGGTGTTCATCCAAATTACACATAAGTATTAGATAACGACAGTCACATGGTACAGGCCCTCCAAATGATAGCTGTTTGAACAACAGCTACTTTTTCAGTCAGTGCCTCTTGTAGACTAAACCTATGAATTTCTTTCCTATCTAACATGCAAATTGCATATTTAATGATAAGCTTTTGAGCAACCTCAAATTTTGGCATTTAAGTATGTGATTTAGAATGTCTGCCTGGATTATTGGATCACTGGAAACAATGTCTAGTGAGTAGGATATTAATTACTTCAGTTTACACATACTCAGGTACTTCAGAAGAGGATATTGTAGTGTTTCTAAACATCATAGAATCTGTCAGAATAAATATTTTCAAGGGTTTGCCATAGAATTCTCTTCTTTTTTCTAAACATTTGTTGCATCAATACCAGTTGAGCTCATTTTCTCCAACAGATAAATAATGAATTGTTATTAAAGACATACATTTCAATATAGTTAATGGGTAGTAATTATTGTACCACCTCCACCGATTATGACACTGCCAACAGAATAGAATATTTTGTTGAATAAAACAGCTTCTTTCCTTCACTGCCTTATACCTCCTGTCCCTTCAGTTCTGTTTCACTCGTGTCTATGCTAGTCGCTTTTATGTTCCCAAAGAAGGAATACAAAGTGACAGAAATTCACACTCCCCCAACTTTACTAGTGTTAGGAAGGTACTGGTGACAAACATTGTGTATCTGCCCCCACTTCAGGTAAATTTCTTTATAATAATCTGCTGTGACCATACAGATGAACATTTATAGAAAGTTAGTTTGCGTTCTGTCCTTGTCTATCAGAGCTTTAGGGAGATGTGAACAGTGTAGAACTTTCATATTCCTGTCATCGTGATGATCGAACTCCCTCCTCTAACTGGAGTTATATGGAATGAGTTCTGGAGGAGTGAAAGAATAGAAACTATAAAAACTTTGCACATGACCATTGAAATATGAACAGTATTCTTAACAGAGATATTCCTCAGAGAGATCTTTTAGCTTGAACGTAATCATATCAGTAATCTCTCTTCTGTCTCCTTGTTTAAATTTGAGGGAAAAACTTATTGAAGATACAACATTTTCAAGTTGTATTTTGTTTTCAAGTTGTATATTGTTTCTAATTTTCCCAAGGTCACTTCAGTAGATAAAAGAAATTAAACCATACACAATGACATACTGCTTGATTATATCTTTAACATCTCATCAGTGCTCTTTAGTGACTTAAATTTTTCACTACTTCTTCTTCTATAAGTTATAGTTCCCATTGTTTTGCTTTCCATACTCTGAGATTTTGTTTAATTATATTGCCACTCAGTCAGAGAGGAAGGAGTAGGAAAGGTGAATAAAACAACAGTCCCTGATAATCATGAAGACATGATCTGCATTGCCTCCTTGACATGTCGGCTCATATATTCATACAAAATGGGCCAGAAACGTATAGTTGGTGGGAAAAAAAAGTGGTTAGCAGTACTTTTTTTTCTCCATGCTTGTAATCCCACAGCTTCTCACAGACGAAAGTGATGAATTACTGTTAACACAAGACAGCTTTTTGATGTGTCCTCTTGTACATGAAAAACTGGGCCGAGACCACCTGAAGTCATTTCTCTAGAGATTTTGAACAAGAGTAAAAAATGGTTTTGTTTTTGTCTTGGTAGGCCTCAGAAATGAAAATGCCAGTATGCTGAGGACAACACATCAATCTAATTTGCTACCTGCATTCCCAATCCTATTCTTTACCTACCGAAATTGCTGCACAGTATGTGATACAACAACAGCCATATTCCACTATTAAGCTGTAGTTCTTTTTGGGAAGTGAGAGTTTGTCTTTTTGAAAAAGCTTTGATTGTATAGGCTGCAGGTGCAAACAGCTAGTGAAATACTCATTTATTAATTTTAAATTCATGCAGGAAACATATTTAATTAAAAAATGACATAATTGAATGAGAAATTATAGTTAAATCACTTAATGCCGTCAAATAGCATTGCATTTTTTTAATCATTTGCTAAAGAACAATTTGATATTTTTCATTGAGATTATTCTGATTTGTTTTTTTTCTATATAATAAGACAAGAGCAAAAGCAAATGTAAAATAAAAGTTCAGTTAAAGTAGCTTACAGGCAAGAAGTTTGGGAAGCTGTGGTTACATGCAAATATTGTGTTCTTCTTACTTTCTTCCACCTGAATGATAAGAATGATTTCTGGTACCTTCTGATTAGAATAGACATATTGAAAATAGGATTTTCCAAAGCACACAGGGTCAGAATAGAAAAGGAATTTCTAGAGTACAAAAAGGTTACACAGTTTCTAATTTCTATATATGGATTCTTTGGATATAAGCAACATTTCCATTCATATTTTGTAATTCTTTGAGAATTAATAAAAGCCTAGGCTTCCTTTATTTAAATGTGAAATCTGTTTTTAAAATCTTTTCTTGAGAACTTGATAATATTCGTCATTAGCTAACTTAAGGAGTGACAATATACATATACAACTCATGATCGATCGTAACAAAATTCTGCATCTGTTTATTTCCTTTTTCTAAGCTTTCTTATACTCCAACTTCAGTAGATTGAAGGTATTCTCAGTCTTTAGGACTGATAAAAATTTTAGTTATTTCATGTATGATTGTTTCTTTGTATGTGAGGATGTGCAGGGTGAGACATATAGTGTAATTAAGAATGTTGATACAAATTTTTAACTTGAAGTGTTGTGCATTAATTCAGCTCCATTAAAATGAAGTCAGATTGACTTACATTTTCTTTTGTACTAACTTTGCACTACATTGTAATATATGAAAAATGTTGCATAGAAAGACTACATATTATCATTATTTCCTTATGTCATAATTAGTCGTCAAATTATCCAAGAATATTGCAATTAATTTCTGAAAAACATAAGTAGAAGTAAGACTACCAACACTTAATAAAGCATGGCTAAAGTTAGACCAGATCATTTTTATCTTATCAATCCACTGAGGAAATATTGATCTTTGGTGAAGTGAATAAGACAATTTGTTATCCAACATGATAAGTATTGACTTCAAATATTGTCCTCCCAGGGAAAACATTTCTTCATAGTCACTGAAATACAAAGAACACATGCAACTGAGCTTGTTTGCACCTATCATAAAGATTAATTCCAGGCCTTTGTGGGAGATCCCATACAGCAAGTTATTCTAGAAAGCATGACACACATGAACATTGTAGCACAAAGCCCACTTCTGAGGAAGGATTTCTTGCAATCAGCTGAAGGTTCTTCTAAGTAAAATGGAAACTACTGATAAACTATATGACTTGTACAAGATGAACAAAACTAAGTCAAATAATTAATAGAAGACTGGTATAAGCATACTGGTAAATGCAGACTTGCAAAATAGGAGGATGCCAAAAACAGGCTTTATGTCACAGTATTGCGTCCAGCTAATGAAGAGAAAAATTATCCGTTAGTATTGAAACTTCAAATTCTAACAATGTGAACCCAAACAACTTTAATCAAAGAAATGAAAATATATAACATTTGTACATTTCCTATAACTGCTAGAATGAATGAGTTGTAGTCTCAGCTTGCCTAAATGGGTATATCCATGACAAACCATGTTACGTTTACAGATATTCTGACACACAGCTAAGCAACGAAAAATAACTATAGTATAAGAGTTGTATTTAGTTAGCTAGGTTATTAGTCAATAGACTATGAAGAGCTCAACCACTTAAATTCCTCTAAAGAATCTAAGCTGCTAAATTGAGTCATAAGTGTGAACTGGAAGTCTCCATATCCCCTGAAATGCTGAAAATCCCTTCTCCTCTGCAGCCCGCTGGAGCTACTTCTTGACAAGAACTTGTTATTCCATTCCAGACTCTTCGAGATCCATAAATCTATGTTTCTGCTATAGTTTTTAATAAAAATCAGATTTAGTAAAGCTTGAAAAACAAACTAATATTATCAGTAAAAATTCCCCTGCAGATGAATATTAGAGATCTATCCCCTGAGCTGCTTTGATTCATATAGCAGAGGTTGCATTTTTTACTGGAAAAATCTCCTACAAGCCTACAGTTCTCTGTTCTGGCTTTGTTTCAGGCTGTGGTCATCAGTGTAGCTAGATGTTCTTAGGAACTAAAATATTTGTGTGTGTCTGCTTATTGAACAGATATTGTCCTCACACACCCAAGCACAACCAAATTCTACAGAGCATGGTGGTCACATCTAGAACCAGATTTCTCTTATAGAGGAGACAAAAAGTCAGAGTTACTCTGTTTCCTGAGACATTTTAAGTCTCTATCTTTCACTGCCCTAGAGATAGTTTTAACTATCAAACTAACATGCTGATATACATTTTTTCTCTGGTTAAAGCCTTATTTTATGAGGCAATGAGTTGCTCTTGTATGCTGCTGAGATGCCACAACATCAGTCATGGTTCAAAATATTCAGCAGCTCACAACAGATACTCAGAAACTCTCCAACTGGGACAGAATTTCAGCTCCTGTTTACAGAAACGCCTGTGTGAGTAAAAGGAAATTACTCGTCACACAAAACAAGCAGCTTTCTTGCTGTGAAAAATAGATACAAATAAGAACCACATATAAAATCACTCCTGTGTATGCCTGCGAGTCTTTATTCTCTGAGTAAAACTGCTTGAATGAAATAGATGAAACAGTATATTTCTTTAGATGAGATTTAAAATTTTCATTGAGAACACAGATAATCCAGTTATCTGCTTTACAAGTATATTATTCATTTGATCAAACTACTGTATGCTTAAGGATATACATAATAAATTTATAGGCAGACACACATCTTCATAGCTCACTGAGTTCACATCTTTCCTTTCATATCCAATTTATAATCTGAACCTATACATGTGCAGAATTATTGTCTTTCTTATTTTGAGATCTACCAAAGAGTAAAGAGTTTTATACAGCAATGATATTTGTGGATTTGTATCTCCTGTCACATTCCATAGAGTAACTTAGAGTAGAGATGAAGCTGGGTAAATAATTTTAATAATTACTGTATTCACAACATATTTCATCTAGGATTCATTCAGCCTGCAGCACAGAAATATTTTTCCACTGCATAGTTAATATTCTACATTGTCATTTGCAGCATCTGAGGTCCCATTAAAAGCTTCTTAGAGCCTTTACATTTTCCACAGAAATAAAGTTACTGTATGTCTTGCTCTTCTGTTTTGAAGATAACCTTCCTAAAATAGGTTCAAAATTCAATAACCCTTATTCAGATAAGAAGTCCTACTGAAATCAATGGAACTAACTAGTAGTCATAATAGGTTTATTAACATTTGAATTAATAAATATTGATATCATAATAGGCTTATTAACATTTGACTTAATAAATATTGATATCTTTTTAAAAAAAAATACTTGAAGGAAATAAATATTTATAAATTTGAGTTAAAAAATCAAGTTTCATTTTACAAGTGAACAGAAGAATATAATGGTTGCCTATTTCCAATCTGAAATACACCAAATGCAGCATTCTGTTGGTTCAAAGAAGAGAGGCAGTACTGCAGATGTAGGGAGAGTGTAGGAGAATGAGGCTTAAATTGAGTCTTTTCAGACAGAGCAAGGCGTGAAAATTGAGATCCAAAAGTAACAATTGTAAACAATGGCAAATGCTGGCAAAAAAAGAAAAAAAAAAAAAGACTGACAATTTTCTGTAGAATTAGAACTTTTGAATTAGTAATATTATGTTGCATCTTAACTGAATCAGACACCTCATTTTTCACCATATACTACAGACTTCAAGCATTCTAACACAATATTTCTATATTCTAAGTGGTCCCAGTACCATCAACCCCAACAATTCTGACTTGGGAAAGTTGGAGGCAGGGGTTGTAGCCCTTTCCTCAGTACCAATTGGAGCAGCAAGCAGACACCTACAAAGAAAATAGTGCAAGATTTATCCATCTACAAGAGAACTACTTGGAAATGCATAGTTGCTTTCCTCCCCTATGCCCATACATAAAACCAAAATTTGCTATAGGCTTGAAGCACAGCTAGTCAGAACATCTGAATTATGCATTGGGACAAATCAAGGAGTTTCAGAAAATGAGAAGGTGAAATTTTTAGTATCAAATTCAGCAGTTTGAAAATTTGATTATAACTCCCACTTACTAAATATAATTGTGGTAGGATCAGACAATGGGTCTGATCCAATTGCCTGGGAAATCAATGAGTGTCTTTCTTTTGACATCAGCTGAACTGGCACTAGTCCAACATCCTCTCACTCTATCACTTTCACTCTTATTCCTACCTTCACCTCCCTCACTTTTCACCTTCTACAGCTTCTCTTCTGTCCTGCACCTTCTTCTGCTGGCAAGAAGTAACATATTTATATGAGATGTTATGTTCTTGTCATTTAACTACATCCATCATGATAACATGCTGAATTGAAATGGCTTTGTTTTGGTTAGTTATTTGGTTATGGTGGGGAAAAACCACTGAACAAGCATTTCAAAGTGTAAGTAAAATGCAGGTATAAAATTATAATTTGAAAAAAATATACAAATATGTCATGTAGCAAAGTAAACACCCAGTCTTAAAAAGTTTAGGCCTGTTTCTGTGATTCAAACAAGAATACTGCAGGTAATTACTTGAAAAAACTCTAAGGTTAAGATTATTTCAACGTATTGAATTAGTATCACATAAACCAGTTTGAAAAACATCCAACCACTGGGTAACAGAGGAATTTTCAAAAAAACTGCAATTGTATGCCTTATAACTAACAAAGATCAAATCCTGGAGAGGACAAAGATGTGTTATTCAGAGTGAAAATAATCAAATCATTCCGAAACAAACACTCAGGATAATAAAAATTGTCACATTCTACTGAAATACAAAGAAAAAAAAATTTTGGATTCTTTTAGAATACAATTCACATTATATTTTAACTTAAATGCAGAGGTAACTTTTTAAAACTTAAAATTTGATAGATGAAAGTTAGTAAAACAAAACCACAAAACCACAAAACAATAACCCAACACCCATTATGACTAAAAGGACTGCTATTTAAACCTCTGGAACCCAGAATCAAATGGTAGTTCTAATATAAAATAGCTTTTTAATATAACAGTAAACGCTTTGAAAGCACCAATAATTTTACAACAAAAAGCTGTCTTTTCTGATGCCTATAAATATTCTATTGTTCTAAGAAATTATTTGCTTTTTCACCCTTAAGAAAACTTTCTTTTCTAGAACAGAATGTTTTAGTAAAGTGTGACTTTCAATTCTGAATGTACTATTGTAATTATGCAGTATATATTAATTACTATAATTTTCAGTCTAAATAAATACAATTTATCTGCCAGTTTTCTTGTAATAATTTTTTACTTTACATATAAATAAAAAAATCCAAAATAGGTTTTCATCTCATTAAATATTCTACCTTTAATTAGTATGAGATATTAGATTAGTAAGGAAAACTCTCCTTCCATTCTACTTAAAGAGTTACTAACATAACATTGGAGGAATGTCTTAGTTTGGATTTATTCCATTTTAAGTGCAAGCAAAATTTGTTTCTGTCATATCAATATTAAGCTCAATTTGTCCATTAAGGCCCAGATCCTTACTATTATCTTTACATATGTCCTACAGGTTAATATAAGTGCATTAGAAACTATGATAAATTATTTTTCATTATAAAAAAACATTTAAAGCACTAGCACATTGGCTTACTTCAACAGCTGGTTACTTCTCAATTTATTGAGAAAAGTGAATTGATGCTGAAATCAGGGTATGGACAGTTAACTTCATATTAAAATACTTATTCTGCCAGAAGAAGAAATAATCATGACCAAACTCCAGCCCACGTTGTAAATAATAATTTTAGTTTATCCTTTATAATCCACATTTCTTTAGGAGGTTTTGTTTGTTTCAATTTCCTGATTTTTCTTCAAGCATTTGAAATGTCTGAAAGGGACAACAAGAACAAGAAAACCAAACAATAAAGCATGTCTAACACAATCAGAATTAAGCAATGTATGAGAAGTGTAGTAGACCTAGGAACAAATTAGGAGCAAAAGGAGACATTAAGATTATTTAGAGACTGCAAGTGATTAAAAAATCAATTTCAGCAAGTTTCTGTGACAGAAGAAATTGAAGAGATATCTACCAGTTATGAATAGCATTAAACATATTGAGAAAGTGTGAGGAAATATGTAGCATGGTGGAAAAGTAGCAATGAATAGCTGTTTTAAAAGACACAAATGGTGAGACTGGTGACTCACACAAATCTTATTGCTTCCATTTTCTTTGTTCTCTTCTAAACCATTTAACATCTCTTTAGTGTTCATTTCATCCACTAATGCTAACTTTTCAGAATTTATGAGCCATGGTCATAATCCATATTTTTCCTCCTAAGGAAATAAAAACACAGTCTGCCAACAAATTATATAACCTCACTTACACACACCCCATTTGGAGCTTAGTTATCATTGCTCACTTAGGGTTTGCATGACAATTTGTAAGGATCTATTTATTAGGATTAATACTGATTTGAATTATCCTATCTACTTTACGAATCATAAAATATTTTAAGTGGTAGGAGATTTTAAGTGCCAGTGCTGACCATTTTGCTTTAATATGGATTTGGTCTAAAATCCAATTAGAAAAAGCATCAAGAGCATCTCTACAATAATTATGCTACTGTTTTCCATTCTTTGTTAACATTTCAGTTTTAATACATATCCGTAATTTTAATTTAAACTACAAGTAAGCTACATAACCAGCAGAACCACAAACATGTTCATGGCTAGACTGAAGGTACCTACATTTACATTGCTAAATAGAGAGCCAGGAAGCAATATCAAAGATTATACCTCTATCTTACTTAGTTTACGTAAGGTTTAGATTTCTCTTTTGGATTTCTCAAGGAGTATCCTCAGGTAGAACTCAGGGTGCTCATCACTCTGTAAACTGCTCTCAGAAGGCACTATGGATGTGACGGGACAGTATTCCAGCAACATCCTAAACATTTTGCATTCTCATGTTCCCCCCTGCAACATGCCTAACAACTACCCTAAAAGTCACACTGAAGAACACCATTCGTATTATTTTGGAAGCTATGACACCGGAGAAAAAAAAATCATAATTACCTCTTTTGACCACAGGCACAACCTCTGGGTCAGAGGAGATCTGGGAGCACGTGTTCAATAACAAGTCTGAGAAAAGTTTGTAGAGACAGATAGCTCTCAGTAGTGTGACAGTGAGCCAGTTTGCACCCCTAGGCATTGGAGTCAAGGGTCAGTCCCTGAATCACTATGGTTTGGTTTCGTAATCACATTAAACAGTTACCTCTGAATTGTGTTTGTAAGGTGTCCAGATGAGTCAGTCAGCTCATTTCTGTGGTGCATGAAGGGGTTGCTATACTGTCTCAATTTTCATTTGCATCCGTTTTCCTTCTGCATTGCAACACTGGAGTCTCACACTAGTACCATATATGCAACAGGAGCCAACAGAAGCAAAAGATGTCAAATCTACTTGAAAATATGGATATATTTCATAATTTAAAACTGTACTAACTTTACTGGTACTTCCAGACTACTGTCCATATTTCTTGCACACAGCCATTGACACTGCAAGCCACTTATGAGGATAGGTTTTAGGTAAGGTACACATCTGGAGGAAAAAACAAACAAACAAAAAAACCAAACACATGGAAGACTAAGTTTCCTTCCTCCAGAAACCATGAAGCAGACCTAGTTGCCAAAGCAAGAGTTCACAAATCTCCCTCATTGGAAAAACTAGCCAGTGCACTTGTACTGTGAGAGAATCACTGCCCTTGAGAGCAGAGATGCAGTGCTCAGCAAAGCACTGTGTAAATAGGAGTTACACATGCTTTTACACTCCGATTTAAGCCATAAGCTGCCCAGAGCGGTTACATTTGATTCAAGAGTTTTTAAAAGCCTTTCAGTTCATAATAACCTCGAATTCGTGTCCAGAGAAAGAGACACATACTCTTTCTCTAATAGGAATTCTTTTAATTTGGTGAGAAAAAGAAGACATTTTGACAAAACGCTTTACAGGAGTAAAATACAACCAAGAAAAAATATTTCACTAAAACACCCAGCACAAAAACCCACTCCACAGAAAAAAACACCCACCACAAACAATCAATATAGCAGCTTTAGTAAAACACAATTCATTGGTTGAAAGTTACCCACAAGAGAAGGAAAAGAGTAAAAGAAGAAAACGGATTAAAAGAGTAAAGAAAGAAAGAAAAGAGAGAGAGAAGGAGAGGAAAGAAAAAAAAGTTACCAATAAGATTCGATGATTCACATGATGGAAGCTGCAGGAGAGGATGGGAAGAGAAAGCTCACATGGAGTCTCTCGTATTTATAGTTTGGTTTTCCCTCCCAGGCAGGATATCAAGTCAGCGCCTTCCAGGCCAGAGTGAGGTGTGCTGCAGCCAACCACAGGCTCCAGGGGCATGCTGTGGGCAGGCTACCAGGCAGGCTTGCTTTGTCTGACAGCTCGGTTGCAGGGCCTTCAACTCTGCCATGAGCTCTCAGGGGCCAGCCCTGGGGCTGCAGGACATGCGCTCTCAAGGCCGCATGTGATAAGGCAGGGTACCTGCCTGTCTAGCCCAGCTCTTCTCCACACACACATGCTCTCACAGTAAGTTGTTTCTGACCCATATCAATAAACCAGTGAAATCTGGATCCAGTGTCTCACACATGTACTGACATTTTCAGAAATGAATCAAAAAACAGTCATGAATTACTCAAATTTGTGACTTTGCATCACTAGTAAAAGTAGAACAGTGAATCCAATCACAGTCCTCTTTATTAATATGGTCTTTCTATAAATCATGGCAAGCCTCCTGATGCCTTGACCATTGTCCTTATTATTTCATCTGACCACATTTTATCATGAGGTACTTATTATTATGGGTAATATGCATGATTATATTTGCCTGGGAAGGGAAAGTAGGATTCATCATCTTGGAATACTTGGATTATCATATTAATTAAAATTGGAAGTGCAGAGCTGCATCCATAAAATATTGTTACTTGCAAACTTTTTCTTAGACACGATGATAAACCTGATTGATTACAGTTTATAATACCAATAATCTCTGCAATATCATTAATTAGCACAGTTAATAACTAATTTGCTGGAGCTTTGACTGCCCTTGGCTTTCCCTCAAGCTGTTCTTAACTGGTCATTAACTGCTGGTTACAATTGATTTCTCAGAGCTCTATTTAAAAGAAATTTTATTTCAATTCAGCACCCACAGAGCCTAATCTTGATTTGGTAAACAAAAATCATTCTCTGCCTTAGCAACAGACTTCTTGTTCCTCATTATCTTTGGTATATAGTTTCAAGGATGTTTGGGGATGTAAGCTTTGTGGTTAAGGGCTAATGCAAAAATCAAACCCCTGCCATTCTTCCAAATTTTCAAGTGTAGGGAAGCCCCAAAAAGAAGAACACTATATTGACATCTGGTGGAAAGAGACAAATTAAATGCTCCGACAGCCAACTTTCAACTTATTTGTATGCATATATTTCTTCCTTATGTTCAGAAACTACTTCTGCTAATACCATAACATAAAGAGACAGTTCTGATGATAACAGCGTATAGGACAACAGGAATGATGGCCAATTAAGTGTGTGTAGAGTGGACAGCTAACCTAACACAACAGGTTTCTGTAGCAGGGTCCAAAATTTATGACTTTATTAAACAAAAAAGAAAAAAAAGACAGAAAAATATGTTTGTTTGCAGTGCTTTTTGATTTCTTGGTAAAAATTTAAAAACACTGGGAATAGGTGGTAAAGCTGCTAGCAGAACAAGAAGGGGAGAAAAATGATGAGCAGGCAACATAATAAGGAGTAGTGAGGGATTGTCAGTACGAGCACAATTCAGGTCACATCACTATAAGGTCAGCAGTAGGGCTTTACCATGCAGCAACACTGAGTATCCCAACAGTAAGGTACATGTTGCTGCAGAAACAGAATAGAAAACAGCTGACTTAGGAGTTTCCTTATTATAAAAGAGGCCCATAATATAGGTTAGAAGTTACGAGCTGTATGTTATCTTGCTTATGTACTTTTTTATATTTTCCTTTTATCCCTCAAATAACACATTCTTTGTTAAGTCAAGCAATTTCTTTTTGTGAATGAGGAAAGGTAAGAGCTGGCTATGCACCAAAAAGCATGTTTTCCAGTGTTTTTATACAAGGATTTAAGCCTGTAAAAGAAAAATTGAGATCAGTCCATTTGATTCCAAATAAATTCTGTCTGAAGGGTGATAGGGAATTCAAATCTGTGATGACAATTCTACTGGACAGAAGTTATACCATGTCATTGCTTTCTTCACAACATCTCTGTATAAATTTTTCCTTCCAATTTATTTGTTCTCTGAAGGTATGAAATGTTACATTCCTTCTCCACTAAAACTCAAACCTTTCCAGCCATGATGCAATTTTTTAAACAAGTAATTTTATGACTGATTCCATGTACCTCTGGCTGTATATGAGTTTCCCTGTGAGCAGTCACAAAGCCACCGCATTTTCATTTTATTGAACCTTAATGTATGGCCTAAATGAGATGGTATATAAATTGTTTAGTGAGAACCTCTGTCTACAGTTTTAAGCTTTAACCAGATTTGTCTCATACTTTTTTGGCCCCTTCTGTTTCTTCCAGTGATCCCTTTGGACCTTTATGCATCTTGTATTTGTTTAGCTAGTAGCAAAATGAAACCCTGAGCCATGAATGGAGTCTCTTGTTAAACCTTCAGAACAGAATCACAGAAATAATGAGAAAATCTTCCACCTATAAAGGAAGCATGGAAAGGAAGTCTACCATTCTAAACAGAAATATACAACTCCATGCAAATTGTTCCATCCTATATCGGTGTTGTACAGATTCTGGTTTTGGGTTTTCCCCTTGAGAGAAAATATTCCATGAGAGAAAATATTCTATAGCTAACAAAAAAAAAAAAAAGATTAGGAAGAAACAGCAAATATTAAATTCAAATTTTTCAAGTTTTGCAATAAAAATGACACTACAAAAATGAAATTGAAGTGAAATACATTAGTAACTTAGTAACTAATTTTATTTTTTTCATAGAGTAGGTTGCTAACATTTCATTTAGACTTCTTTCTTTTTTTATAAAAAAAAAGCTCATCAAGAAAAATTGTTACTTACTGTTATATAAGTACTCTACAGAACGTCTGTATATTCAAGTTCTTGTGTACATGCGTAAGAAAGACATTTAAAATCCAATATTTTCCTTTCAGAATTATAAATCTGCATTTGTTGACTAGATGATTGACATACACATATAGACACACAGGGACTGACTGGACTGACTGACATTACCACCATGAATGGAAGACTTTTGTCTCTAGGAAAGCATACTGATATTAGCTCTTGTTTATTTGAGCTCCAATTCAAGACTTCCAGTATTCAGCAAGCTCTGTCAAAGTCTTGTCACTCACCCTTCAGTGTGAAATACCTCTCCTGTTCTTTTTCTCCCAGCCAATACTCTGTTCTATTTATTTATCTGTTGTCTTGACAGCTCTAGTCTCTTTCCATACAGCTTCTTTACCATCCTTTGTCCATTTCTCTCAAAGTGAAATACATCACTGTGTTTGGGTAAACTAACATTAACTTGCTCTCCTCTAAACTTTTCATCACCATCTTATCACATCCATATGTAGTCTTCCCTACCATTACTCCATATCTGATTACTAATTCTTTTCTTAAATATGCTCTGAACCTTCCCCTTCACCTTCTGAATGCTTCCTTTGTTCCTTTCAGACAATTTTATATTGTTGCTTTTTACTCTAGTCTCTTTAGTATTAAATAATTCTTAGTATGAAATAATTTTCTGCTTCCCATCTGCCAAGCAAAGTCTCTCTTTCTTCTCCTGCACATATTCATTTAGGACATGACAGGTAGGGCAGTAGAAATAAAAGTCTGCATACCCTACACATATTGATTTTTTCCAGAACCAATGGCATACATTGAGGCTGACAGGCATTAAATGAGTCCTTGTTTGTGTCTGTTCATATCATTGAATTCTTTCATCCTCCAAAACAGGAAACCAGATCTAAAATGATGATTAAGAATGTCTGTATCATGTGGTACTATGCTCAGGAATTACTTGGGAGAGTGCTAATTGACTCAAATTAGTGCTAAGTTTGAAGGTTCACTATAAAAATAAAAACTCAAATCAAAGAAATAGACACTGAGGATATATCCAGAGGATATAGACATTCCCTGGAGCTGTTTAATTTATTAATATAAATGTAGAAAATCAGATTATGATGCATCCAACACATCTACTGTGGCTAGTCAGAAATATTAAGTGCAGTGTGTATCTTGAAATACGTTTCATGGTTTTAGCTTCAAATATGCCTTCTTGATGCTGTTTTCCACTCCGTTTTGTTTTCCAGCTTTTTTTAAAGAAAGTAGCTATAGTCATTTATAGAAGGGCTAAATGACTTATTTCTCAAAAAAAACCCCAACCAACCAAACCCCAAAAACCCTTATTTTGTCATTTATTTATGCAATCAAAGACATTTTACAGAGAGGGATCTGTTTTCAAAATTTCACCATAATATCCAGCTACCTGATGAAGGCATGCTGTTGTTTGTAAACAAACCATTAAAGCAGAAAGAGAATTATTATGCATAAAGCATATGAGGGTGATCTAATCTCTACCATCCACTTTAAATATTATAACATTATACAAAAGACAAATTTCTAGTAACACTCTCATTTTATTAATCTATCATATTAATGAAGTACACTGTTTTGTGCACATTTTCTCACCAAATGAATCTTCTGAATTGAAATATGATTTCAGTTATAGAGGTAGTCACTGATCTTTAGCAGCAGAAGGTTATATCCTCAAGGTTAATGTCTTTTGAATGGAAGTGGGAAATTAGGATTTGAGCTTCCTAGTATCAGGAAGGATCATGGAACTAAGCCTTCATCATCCACATCTCAATCAACACTCTAGCATCTGGACATCTTCATAAATTTGGAGATTGCTACTCATTTTCAGAGTGTGTGTCAGGCATGTTTGAAAGTGCCAACTCTAACAGCTGCCTCAGGGAATGAAGTCAAACAAAGAATAATTTCTCGATCTCAACTGGATTTAGGTTTATGTATCACAACACTGCATAAGGTAGAACACCTTGGCAATGTTAGGAGCATAATTCTGTGTTTATGTCATTTTACAGTTTAAAAATAAGTTTCATCTGGGAAAATCAGCAGGTAAATGAGATCTTTCCTCCATGTATTGTTTGTCATTATGAATTTTTTGTTATTATGTCAAATCACTGCAAAAATAGCTAGAATTTATCTCATAAAAGTAAGATTTTTTTCTTCTATTACACCATTACTATCACTTCTGTGTTGATTATGAAAAAAAAGCCTAGAGTTCTGCTTTTCATTTGCAGTCCTTCCCAGTTTAACTTTTATATTGCTTAGGGGTTTTTTTCTATTAGAAACATACTGTGAGTATATTGGACTTTTAGTCTGTGATGTTGACATAATGGATAAATAATAATTTAGAATCTATTTTTCAATTCACCAGGAGATATTTTGATACCTTTGCCAGGAAAACCATTAGCTTTTCAGTTGATAGTTTTATTTCTAGGCAAAAGAATTCCAAGCTCCTTCACTTTCACTCTTGCCTACCTCTAAAAAAAATGTTCTTTATCAGCATTCTAGGAGTCAGGATTTTCAGGTGCTAGGAAATCAAACTTCAACTCAAGTGAAAGGCAGCAAGAGCTAGAAGTTAAGTGTCAAGCATCAAGGAAGCAATAGTCAGACAGAGTCAGTCAGCGTGCAGTTTGATATAAGGATCTAAAGAGTAGATGGAGTTACTCCTTGAAAAAAAGCATCCTAATTATGGTATAATTTTAAATTTAATTTTAGCCTTATTTTCTAGTAACAATAGAATTACATTAATTGTACATATGTGTGTGTTATGTCTGTTTGTCTGTTATCCTCAAACGTTTCTGAAGACATTTAATTTCAACAGCATTTGATAATAGGTCAGTAATCTCTGATACACTGAGTTCCTCAAGTTTTATGGTAAAGGTAGCCAAGTAGAAGAGAAAAGCCTTTAAGTGTTCCTGTTCTTAAAGAGTTGGTTTGTGAGTTCAAAAGGGTTTGAAGAAAATCACAGAAAATGCGGAATAGAGCGACATCATGGAAGAGGCAACTACTAAAAGACGTTTCAAATTTCTCTTGCACTTAACTAGAACACAGAGTTGCCAGAACTACACTAGTAAATTCATCAGGGTCACAACAAGACATCTAGCCCTTGTGCCTGGTTATCTATGATGTTTAATTGTTAACATGCTCTCTTGCGTAGTTTTTGACTGCAGACATTTCTTCAAACTTTTCTTCAGTCATAGTTTCTTGGGTCTAGCAATCATTCCCAATAGGTACTGTGGCCTCTGGGGGTAGAAGAATTTTGCAAGTGAGTTAAGCTATGCCAGATCAACCACTCAGGTAGAACTTGAGAAAAATTGCTAGTATTGCTTAGCTTTCGAGTATATATAAACAACCTCAAGATTGCAGACTTTCATTTCTTACCAGATTTTAACAACTTAGTGTTCAGCTGCTAAGCAGTTTGAGAGCTTCCAAAACATGAGGCCAGAGAACTCCTAAATTGGTTGCTGAACACTTGTACTTTCTTTGAAATCATGTCCAAATTTGAAGGGGTTGACCTTCTTTTCACCCAGTTGCCAATCTGTTCAAACATTGGCATATATGGACAGAATAAAATTCAATTACTTTCCTCCAGACGAGCTTTCTCACCACCAGATTACAGGTCTCACGGTATGGTCAGCATCTTCTTACGCTTCTGCACAGGTTGTGCAAAAAGGAATGCAAGATTCACAGAAGTAGAGCAAGAACATAATTTTGCATGCAAGAGACAGGGATGTCACCTGAAACAGGGAAGATATAAACTATAGTACCTTTTTCAGAAATGGTCAAGCTCTTTATAGGTAAATTTCAGAATAACTATTTAGAACAGCCATAAGAGTTCAAGACTTTTCCTTTCCCAGAAAGATTTCCTAACCATTCCCTAGTCAGATAAAACAGATATAGCCAGATGGTTAACCTATTCCCATATGGAATGTGATTTTGGATAATTTTAGGTGAGGAAAAGAAATGAATTTGCCTCTTCTACCATCTGGGCAGCACTTTTAACTGTCTTGTTCTTACA
Source organism: Manacus candei (assembly GCF_025592945.1). Classification (NCBI taxonomy): domain Eukaryota; kingdom Metazoa; phylum Chordata; class Aves; order Passeriformes; family Pipridae; genus Manacus; species Manacus candei. Next base: position 29,318,417 of record NW_026138062.1, on the reverse strand, counting down.
GAAAAAGTGAACACTTTCTTCCAGCTTAGTTTAATGATAATAACATCTGAAAAATATTTGTTAGCAGTCCATTTCTGTCACTATTCTAAGTTAACAGTGAAAAATATTTTCATATCCAACATAGTGATATTTTAGAATTTCTTGCTTTGTGTTTTGATTGAACTGAGTTACAAAGTAATCTCTGAACTGCTGAGCTGTAATAAAACTGGCACAGTTCTAGTCATGCACAAAGAAATAACTGCAAGTGTTTGAGAAATTTAAAGAGATGGTGAGTTTCTGTAGCATAGACAGGCAGAGAGGTAGAGGGAAGTTGAGTAGTAATTTTTAGAATCACAGATTTTATGTTGAGTATGTAGCTTTCACTCTTCTCATTGTAGGCTACAGAAATTTTTTTAATTTTTTTTTAATTAATCTGACAAATGAGATTGTATTTCTGGCTGATGTTGCTGCATGTTGCCATTATGATTGATGAATTTCAAATCAACATCTGTTACATTTTCCCCCGCTCCAGTTCAAACAGATATTTAAAAGCACCTGTAGATCCCAAGATTTAGTTGAAAGAGCTGTTGAAGACACCTGTGCATAATTAATGCTGAATAGAATCCTGACATATTCTTCAGTTCATTACATTTGAAATCTACAAAAAATGAATCATTACATTGCAGCAATGGTGGTAGCTTCAGAAACTCCATCATATAACTCTTTGTGGTTGTAATATCTCCAGTTGTGAACAAGACAGGATTGAACGTCTATTGAAGACCATCCTGTTTCTCTGGTGAGATATATATAAGTGTTCCAAAAGTATGAGCTTTTTCTTCTCTTTTTACTGGTTTTTCACAGTTCTATACAAGATTTACCTACAACCCTAGGAATAATGTCTTTGTTAGCATTTTGAGTCTGTATAGAAATAGTCTCGGTACATTAAGAAAATAAGATGTAATCGCATCCTAAATTCAGAAGCAACGGAAAGTATGACAGTATAACGTAAGTGTTGAGAGAGAAGGTCTGGCAAATTGGAATACCATCTGAAAGACACCAAGAAGAGACTTGATGGAAGCCTTATCTTTTGTGTACACCCAGCAATTATCACAAAATGCTGAGGTGAGCTGAATGAGAAAGTTCTACGTCATTCAAGGAGAATACAACACAGTTGCTCAGCCATCCCTTTTACAAGAGGTAGAGGTGAAATGATGTGTGTCAGAAAGTCATAAAGATTGATGGCATCTGCTGCTTCCAAATGTATCTATCTGCATGCAAACCACTTGCAGTGTGAACTGATGGAAAACAAAGTCTGCCCAGGGAAGGTACTTTAGTAGGCTTAATTTCCATAGCCCATTTGCACAGCTGAAGCAAGAATGTCCCAGAGAAATCAGCTGGGTCATGATAAAAATTCAAAGCCACAAAACTAAATAAAAAGAGATTATTAGCTGCATTGCAGTAAGCAAACACTAAAGTCTTAAGTGATCAATACTTGACAAGAGATATGTCACAAACTTCATGTATAGGTCAGGCACACACAAAGTTTTTTAAATAAATCGAATGACTTCTGGACAAGGCACATAAAATGTCACTTCTTATCTCTCAGTTGATATTTTTCTCACAGAGTAAAAAAATAAAAAAATCACCTCCGTGAGAGATTTGATCGAAAAGATAGTCACTCCTGATACAATTTTTAGGGGAAAAAACTGCAATCAAGTGGAAATTTTTGTCAGTACCTTAATCTCTGATTTGTAGAAGGTTGTGCTTTGGGATATTTGGCATGTCTGAGAATTGCCACCAAAGAGCCCTTCTGTTCTTTAATGGCTGCACTAAATCTTAACAAACGTGAGCATGAAAACTATTGTGCTGTACTTGTGAGGCATATATCAAAGTTTTATTTTTTAAAGCTTAGAAAGGCAGTTGAATCATGCATGCTCTTTATGGAGCTCTGATCAGGCTGATAAAGGCAGTTCAGCTTCAATAAACGCTTTTTAAGTGAATGTTTTGGAAAACGAATAGGAAATTCAAAGCTCAGACTGTTGCCTAACTGCTCCCATAGCACTTTGATCACTTTGCTGCTGACATTTTATTAAAAATGTCTTGTTTTTATTAAAATGTTGGTATCTGGGGATTTAGAAAGTTAAGTGTAGTCACTGGAAAAATAATATACAGTAAAACTGAGTAAGAAAACTTATTAAGTGCTTTGTACACATTTCTTAAAAAAGAAAACTTTTTCCCTGTGGGGTCAAACACAGCTTTGCACTTCTCTGAAAAAAGTTCATATTGTTAAAGCAAGACAAGTGCAGAAGATAAATCAAACGTGTTTTGCCTGAGGCAAACCCCCCCTCAAGTTATAAGATTTTGCTAGGAAAAAATGTAGACATCTAATAACTTAAAAATTAATAAAATATAAAAAAACCATAATAAATGGAGAGTGTGAATTTTCTATGTCATACTTCTGTTAAATATTTATGTTAGATTATTTTCTGTTGAAGAGCATCAAGGACAAACTGTCATAATTTCCTTACTTTTCTCATTACACAGAATACATATATATATATATATGTCTTCAGCAGTATAAAGTTCCTTCTTTCTCAGGTGTTAGAGTTTGTTTTATCCGCCAGGAAATTATCATATTAGGCCTTGAATCTGACCTCTGTTTTGTGGCCCGAGACATGTATGTAAAACAAAAAAAGGTGATTTTTACAAGATAAATTGCAGTGTAGGACCGTGGATCGAAAGTAAGAATGAAATCCTCTGTATTAAACTTACTCAAAAGCTAATATATTTAAAAGGCATCGATTTGCAGCATGGACTGACTCCATTCCAGTGGAGAGAGAGATAAATTCAGTGTATTCGAAAATGACAAAGAAACACATTTTGGATTATTTTCCTTTTTCTTCTAGTTGAATTAATAGTGCACAGAGGATAGAGAATCCTGTCTGACATTGTCGAAGACTTCTTCAGCTGGTGTTTTTCACCTGCAGTAGCCATTAGCCTAGTATTTCTCAGACCAGGGGACCATTTTGCATATGCACACCTATGAATGTCTCAGAATAACAGTCTCTTAGAGTGCAATGAAATGGCTCGAATTTTCTTTTTTCACCTCTTTCCAAGAGCTGAGAATGCATGCAGCTCATTAAAAACTAATCCTCCAAAAAGGTCTCAGGGATCTGATTATTTTATAGCCACACATTAATTACTGATGATTTAGGCATGCATAGTCATGCACATAGAAAATATATTCCATCAAACTAATTTAATTTTAAATTGCTGTGTTTTGAAGACAACTTCTGGCAATACAGTGTAGTGAGTACAACAGAAGAACTTTTTATGCATTGATGAAATTTCATATTTAATAAAGGTATGGAATATCTTTCTTTTCCTTTAAGAGTGACAAGCAACCAGGCAAAAAGAAATTAAACAAGTCCAGATTTTCACAATATGTAAAAAAAAAAAAGAGCTGTGACCAGAGGGTATCCAGTTTATAAGAAGCACAATAGAAGATTCAACCCTTTGACCATTACTTCAGAAGAAGAAACAAGTAGGTCTGGATGTTTCATATGAGAGATAAAGAACATTATAGGAAGACCTGGAATACTCTGCATCCCATGAACATATCCTCTAAATTTCTAAGACTCACACACTACTTTAAATACCAAAATTTGTAGTTTAATCATTCTTTCAGAATATCTTTGCATTTAATGGTATGATTCAGGGTGTTGCTATTGCTATTAATGTCTAATTTACATAGAAGCATAAAATAAGATAAAATTTGATATGTCGACACTGTAGGCTTCTAAATTAACCACTAGATCAATGGAAGGGAACCAGTAACTCTACAGTGATATTTGTCTCATCTGAAAGTAGATACCTCAAATGTATTACTCAGGCATTTTATTCGGTCCAGTCACATTTGAAATTATTTTCACAAGACAACTTAAAAAAATATTCAAAAATGTGTAATAGATATGGAATTCCTTTTGTGGAAGATCATGTGCTAGAAATTACCATTCCTTGTACCAATTATGAAGAAGTAGTTTCTAGCTCAGGAAGTCTCTGGGTTGCACATTGTCAGAATCTATGAGCAAATTCATCTCGAAACTGTCACATATTCTTAACCACATTTTATTTGCACAAACCACTCCATAAATACCATTTATTCTGTTGTTTTTTTTTTTTTTTTTTTGTTTCTTTCTTTCTTTTTGAGACATAGTTACAATGGTTATTTTCAGGTTTCTGAAGTTAGAATTACTGAAGTAAAATTAATGATAATGATAGTGTCCTGGTTCTGGCCAGCACAGAGTTAATTTTTGCCGTCATGGCTAGGACCTGGAAGTTATTCTGTACCACCTCATGTCATTTTTCAGGGAGTGGGGAAAGGCTCACTTCAGTGTCAGGGGAGTGTGGTAGCAGTTGGGTCAGGCTCCACAGTGAGCAATTTGCATGTGAATCACTTGCCTCTCTGGTACACTTTTGTTTTTAATACTGTTGTTGTTACTGTTCATTTTCTTATCTCATTGCTGTTTTCAGCAAATTTTTCTTAGCCTTTACCTTTTGAGCTTCCAAGTTTTGTCTCCAGTCTGCTTCAGAGGAGGGGGCAAGCAGTGCATGGTTTCAGCAGGAGCACTAAATTGGAGAATACCATTCCTAAACCACAGCAGATAGTAATAATAACAACTAATAAATTCTTCAATAAAATTTCCATCTGCAAATCAACATTGAACTTATTAACTCTAAGTGGTTTATACTAATTTCTGAGGATAAGCAATGACACCCTTATGGATAAAAGGAGGTAGGCATGAAACAGTGGATAATTTTAGTCCTACCTGTTCATCTGGGGCTTAGTTTCTCCTTTTGTGGGAAATCAACTCACATCTCTCATTTCCTGTTTCCCTTCACAATGATGGGAGGGTGTGGTAGTTTAACCTCAGCCAGCAACATAGTCGCTTGTTCACTGCCCCAGTAGTAGGATCAGGGAGAGAATAGAAAGGGTAGTAGCTGGAAAACTTGTGGGTTAAGATAGAGAAAGTTTAATAGGAAAGCAAAAGCCACACATGAAAACAAAGAAAAACAAGAAATTCACTGCTTCCCAAGGCCAGGCAGGTATTCAGTCATCTCCAGTAGAGCAGGGCCCCATCACTCATAATGGTTACTTGGGAAGACAAACACTGTTGCTCCAAACATCCTCCCTTCTTCCTTTTTACCTCCACTTTATAAACTGAGCATGATGTCATATAGTATGAAATAGTCCTTTGGTCATTTGGAGTCACCTGTCCTGGGTGTGTCTCCTCACAATGTCCCATGCACCTCCAGACCCCTTGCCAGCATAGCAATAAAAAAATCAGAAAAGGTCTTGGCTCTGTGTAAGCACTTCTTAGCAATAACAAAAACATCTCTGTATTATCATCACTATGTTGAGCACAAATCCAAAGACAGCCCTATACTAGCCCCTGTGAAGAAATTTAACTCTACTCCAGCCAAAACCCAGAACAGATGGTTATGGACTGGAAGTCTTTTGCTTAGTGCTTTGCAAGTATGCCTTCTTAAACACATTAATATCCAGCAGACAGTGATAACTGTTATTTTTTTCTCTTTTAGTGTTAGTTGGTAGGACTGCTGAAGGTCAAGATAAATCCTACTATTGGAAAGGACAGAAGAATTTATAGAACAAAGACCAAAAAAAGTACTGAACAATTAACTATTCATAGTGGATTGACATGGAAGATTTTCTTCCCTGGAATAAAATTTACTAGAGGGCAGGAGACTGAGATTCTACTAGATCTGGTTTCATTATCTTACATTTCATTATCTTACAATCTTATTAGAATCTTACAATCCTATTAGAAATGGGAAAGATTTAAGGAACAGCTGCTTACCTTCAAAACATATCAGGCTTCCAAGTTTCATGTGAACAAACCATTTTCATTTTGAGACTGTACTCCCTTAATTAAATAAATACATAAATAAATAGATAAATACATTCTGATATAGATAACAGCCTTCTAGCAAATCTGTTCTTTTCCCTATGAAATTGTTTGCTGTGACTTCTGTTTATTAATTTGCAAGCATATACTTTTAATTGTATAATCCTAATTAAGTAGGGTGGGGTTCTTTTTACTATTAGTGATTATCTTGATTGGTGTAATTTTGTGAGCTAGGAATTTTTCGTGATTCACTGAAGTATAGAAGATAAATTAAAACCCCATTGAAATGAAAGTGGCCTATTAAGAGGATAAAATTTTATACCACTAGCGTTTGATTGAGTTTTCTGCCTTGTTTTCTATTTTCTATGAAAACGCTAGGTTTTTTAGCATAACCTCTATGTCCTTTTCATATTGATCCTGATGAACAATTTTTAATCCTTCTTTTACAGCAACACCATAGAGGAGCAGAGGAAATTAGTGTTTCATTTGTTATGATAGATAGATATTGCTCCATAACCTGTTCCTTTGGTTTAGAGAATATATTAAATTTAAATGCCCTGTACAGATGCGTACTATTTATTTTCATTGAAAAAATTCTAAAAAGTTTCTTAGAGGGTTAATTCAGCACTTAAGTATTGCTTTGTTTCAGTGCATCTTCAGTATTCCTCTTCCAACATAAAACTAAGTTGACTCTAGTGACCTCCTTTCCCACAAATACACACCACACCCCCCATTTTGCATAATCTGCCATGGGTTGCACATCTGCAAACATAGCAGCTAATTTTACCAGATAGGTGGTGCTATGATTCTGTGTATCAAAGGGCAGACTCCAGCCATAAAAGCTGACAGCAAGTACCTCTTCACATTTTATTCTGAAAAGCTTCTCGCATTTTTTTCCCCTCTATGCTCTGAGGGAGCTCACAGAATAATAGGTGAAATGTCAAGAATAATTAAGAAAAATGATGATGTTATATAGCAGCACAAGAAATTCATCTTTTCTGCTCTGATCTTCCTGCCCACCTTCCTTTTTGCTTTTAAATGTCATCTCTGTTCTCAAATTATTTAGGATAGGCCTTGAGAGAGGGTAGAATATTTTTTAGGTAATTTGACACAGTCTTTGAGTTGAATTCCTGATGGCTATTTCTCTCCATATCCCTTCAGATAAAAAGGTTTCTTTTAATTCCTTTTCTGTGTTCAAGTGTACTTAAATTAAGTAGTTTATTTATTTATTATTTATAATTAAGTATGATGAAGTACAAGACCTCTTCTTTCCTGATCACCTGAAAATGGTTTCATACATTTAATTTTACCATCGCCGCACTCTCTTTGTTCTCAGGTATATACCTTGAGAAAAATCCCGCTTACTCCTTGGAATATGATGTCCAGAATACACTAGTGCAAGACTATTTTGAAAGACTTAAGAACTTAGGCTTGCTTCAGTTTTACATCAGAAGTTTGTTGCAATAGATTTAACAATAACTACCACAAGTATTCTGCTTTCTACCTACAGGGGGCAGGATGTCAATCTATGTTTTACAGAATCATAAAATAGATAAAATTCCCTTTGTACAGTTTTAAAAATTATTTTGTGTAGGATAAGACCTTCACAGAAAAACATATTGACCTTTCACATTGGGACTTAAGCATTTGGAGAAGACTAGGCAGCAGAAGCAATTGAAAATTAATAAGAAATAACTGTAGACATTCTACATATGGACAGATATCACACACATAATTATTGTAAAACTAAAAATATAAAACACATTAACATATTTAATATTGTACAATTGATTACGAGGACTAAAAAGGTTTGTTTGTTTTTTTATTTTTCCACTTGTGATTTCTCTCATCTGTTATTCCTGCAGAATCCTTGAACAACTCTCTCTTACCTTGTCTGCAGTTTCACTTTTTTACCTTTCATGGTTCTAGCCTATGCAGTTTTGTCATTACTCTTTCCCAGATTCTGGCAATTTTCTCAGATACATGAGCCAAGATTATGCCATTGTGTTGTATTAAAACTAGGCTTTGGATCACAGAAAGATGACACTCAAGGAGCTTTAAAAGCACTTCAGACTATTTTGACTAGAGATTCAATTCCATCGCCTGATCATAACTGCTTAATGTCATTTGAGATGTCCTGAGGTGTCAAAGACAAACCCATGAGACTGATGTGATGAGAGGCTCCCAAATATGAGCCAGCAGTGTGCTAAATTTCCCAGTGGGCATCCTGGCCTGTATATCAAAAATTATGTGGCCAGCAGGACTAAGGCAGTGATTGTCCCCCTGTACTCAGCACTGGTGAGGCCACATCTCAAATCCTGTGTCCAGTTCTTGGCCTCTCAGTTTGGGAAGGACACTGAGGTTCTGGAGAGTGTCCAGAGAAGGGCAACAAAGCTGGTGAACGATCTGGAGAGTAAGTCCTGTGAGGAGTGGCTGAGGGAGCTGGGTTTGTTTAGCCTGGAGAAAAGGAGGCTCAGGGAGCCCTTATTGCTGCCTGAAAGGAGGTTGTAGCAACGTGGGGGTTGGCCTCTTTTCCCAGAGAACTAGTGACAGGACAAGAGGAAAGGGCCTCAAGCTGCACCAGGGGAAGTCCAGTTTGGACATCAGAAAGAATTTCTTACAAAAAGGGTTGTCAAGCATTGGAATCGAATGCCCAGGGAGGTGGTGAAGTTACCACCTCTGGAGGTGTTCAAGAAATGAATGGACATAACATCTAGTGCTATGGTTTAGTTGACAAGGTGGTGATCGGTCAAAGGTTGTACTCAATGATCTCAGAGATCTTTTCCAACATAAATAAATCTATGACTGTATGAAAATAGATTAGATAATTTGATATGTATATTTTGCTCTACTGAGGTGCAACTGGGAATCAGTAAAAGAGCTTAAGTTTGTGATAAGCTTGAGTTTACAGTTACAGTTTTTCCCATTTCAGTGGGTAAAAAGATGAGTTAGTAAGTGCATTTTGTAATCCTCAAACCTTGTGAAATTCTGCATTCAACAAATAAAGCAGATATAAACACAGGAAAATAAATAATTATCCTTCAATTACTGGAAGTTTTTGTTTGTAAGCAATAATCATGGCTCTTGTTTGGTTGAGAAAAGATGAGGGAAGATGGAGGTTTACTTCTGTCTTTTTTCTACTTACTTTTGCTACTGTTGAAACCAGTTAGGAGGAGAAAAAATTTCCTCTACCGAAAGTGTTGAAGATTTTCTTATTTATAACATAAATTGAAGAGAAATGTTACATACAGTTGAGTTGGACTAGAGGAGATGGAATTGTATCTTTTGGATTTATTTCTATCTATACAAAGAGTAACTCATTTTCACAACAGCTGTCAGGTAGATCAATCAATGTAATAATATTTTGTGACACTCAACCACAAAATTGTAACAGGACATTGTGTAAATGACCTCTAGTCACATACTGTTCCGCTTTTCTTACCCACTCAGTCAACTAACCTGAGATTTGTCTCACCTAAATTGACTTATCTGAAGTTGGACATTCATTCCAACACTGAAGTCTAAAATGCCTTAGTAGTCAATAGAAAAAAAAATCCAAGAAATGGGAAGGCACTTGCAGTCAACAATTAATACTAGCATGAAAAGATAATTCTTTATTACAGTGAGAGGGAATCTGGATGACATATTTAGACTAGCCTCCTGATTATTTTGATTTGCTTAAATTATATGAACCTTTTCCCACCTTACTTCTTTTAACACCTGAATATAAGGTTTAACCACTCTTTGATCTTAGTATTTCTAGTTTATACATCATCTTGAGTCAAATTTCCCAAATTACATTCACAGCTGGGGAAAGAAACAGAACCTATCCATACATTTTGTCATGAGTAAAACTGTCTCCAAATTTCTGTTAGAATCAGGTTCTCAAATTATATGGTCTATAGGAATACTAGCATCCATTTTGTTATTTAATTTTTTGGTAAATAAGAATAGTGCCAAGTTTGGCCTAATTAACAAAGAAAGTCATCTATACTCTAATTTTAATTATATTTATTTAATTTATATATTATTTAATTATATATATGTATTTAATTATATATGTATGCAAATTCTCTAATTTTTCCATTTACCAAGATAATGAACAAGAGATAATATACTAATGATCACACTTGCCCAGATATTCATGTCTTTAGGTACAAGCCAATAAAAACTCAGCCTATGGAGTTTTGAAAGATAGAATCTGAGACTGTTACATTATTTATATCAAATTTATATCTTCTGTGATTCAGAAAAAGGGATAAAATTTATATCAGTAGTACAGGGAAAAGTAGTCTACTATTTCCAATATAAAAAGAAAGTCAGTATTTCAGAAAAAAAATGATAAAGAATGACACATGATGGAAGTAATTCTAGTACTGTAGTATAAACTAGGATAAAGCACATACAATGAAAAGAATGTAAGTTCTCTTAAAAAATGTATGTCAAGTTTACACTTCTCAAAGAGTAATTGCCGTTCAAAATGCCAGTGCTCAGCAAACAGCTAAACTTCCTAGCCTGTGTTTGATCTAGATTTCTTTTAATTTCCTGAAACTTCATTTTTGTATATACCTAGAACTGTTCTTATCTCCTCTTGAGGATGCACAACTGTCAACTAGCTCTTGATGGAATTCATGTTTCCTAAGAAGACCAGTGTAGTAGGACTGAAGGTCTGAAACTTGTACTTTGAGAGTGCCTGACAGTTACTGAGGCACTTGGTAAACACTGTTTCAATTGCTTTGCTTTTTAAACAGAGCTGTCAGAGAAAGGTGATGAAGGGAGGCATTGCTCATGTTTTGTATGACAAATCCTTGGTTAAAAAAATCACTTGGGAGATTAGAGTTCAGTATTCTTAATCTAAAGGATTGCAAACTAAAATCACTTTTTTCCCCCTCAGGAGTATGTCCTGATTACCACATAAGCAGAAGGAAGGAAGGAAGAAAGGAAATAAGAGGGAGAAAAGAAAATGGGAATACCCTTTTCACCTGTTAAAGCCTTGTCACTGGTTAGTCAAGAAAACAAGATTCATGAGCTCTGAAGGAAAACAAATGCAAATCTTCAACTTTAGAGCTAAAAAATTCATAGCTAAGGAGAGGTACCAACACTCTTATGAAAACCCGTACCTTGTTCAGAACTGTTACAGCTATTTCCCCTGTGTTACATTCCTGACCATAAGTCCATGGTAGAGAGAACTGTCCTGCTAGCACTTGTGCCTACCCATTGAACCTCTGTCCTTAATTATCACTGGCTCAATGCAGTAGGGCTTCCCTGAAACAGACAGTGATGCTGCAAGTTATCCCATGATTGTACTGGTAACAGGTCTAGTACTGAAGTGCAGACATAACTGAAATTCGTTACTCTTCAGAAAAAAAAAGGATACATCATTCAGCAACCAGAAGGCAGCTCAGTGAATCATATGAGAACTTGTTGCCTTTCCACAAACATCCTCAAGATTTTCTTTTTTTATGAGGATGAAGTTGAAAAAATGTTATTGGTTCCAGCAATGTGTACTTAATATCTTTCTGCCTTCTCATCAGTGTTGTGACCGAATGCAGATATTCCAACAAAATAATCTAAAAGAGTCCAACTTTATCTCACAAGAAATTTCTCTCTATTTATTTATTTATACTTTCTTTATTTATTATAGGGCCTGTATCCTCACCCCATTGATTTTTCCTATTTTTCTTTAGAGTAAAAATTATTATATGATGCAGTTTATTAAAAAAAGTATCAAGGGCAGAGTATGTAGCATATAGGAAATGCAAGGTAGGAGCACACACTGTCAAGCAATTAAAAATTTTAAGTATGTCTTTGTAAATACCACAAAAGACAGTTTCTTTTGTCTGATAATGACCCAAAACACATTAACGATATTGATGGTAGTCATGTTCTTGGACAATTCAGTATTTGGATATTAAATGGGTAAATGTTGAAAACCTGGGTTGACAGGGCTGTCAGGTTAACTCTGAATCAGATAAATAAAATCTTCTTTGATAACTTCTTTTGTTCACTGTTTTAGTGTAAACCGTTCTTGAAGATGAAATTTAGAATTCATTAAACTAAGTGAATAATCCTGAGTATTACAGGTATGGGGATTCACTGATGCTACAGCCCAACATAGATTCCAATTCAGTTTGTTTAACATAGCGTATAAAGAATTAGCAATGACAGTGGCTTTGCTTATTAAAATGATGTCAACCTTTAAAAGATAATTAAAAAAAACAAATTCCTATTTCCTACACTGTCATAGTCTATTAAAATACCTTATATTTTAAAATATGGGTCTCTATCTTTTTAGAAGCAGTTACAGGTACAATATTTCTTTTTGACCATTGATTTGTGTCAGTCTTACAGATATGCACAATACCATTCAGTTAATTCACCAGTCTAGATAAAAAAAATGGTGCTTTTGTGAAATTCTGTGAGTCATCTGAGCTCCCACAGTTTTTATAAAGAGCAACAGAAAAGAAGCATTAGTCTTAGAAAGGGGAGAACAACTGACAAGCATTTATGGGAATCTTCTGGTCTGAAAGAATATCTGACTTGTTTATATGGATGTCAGGTGGGACCCAGAACAACATTTGAATTCAAATTTTGAACAAACCAAAATATAGGGGCTTAGTTCATCTTATTGTAGAGAGAATGACCAGCTGTTGAGTTTGTATACACTTTCAAATCTAATCTGAAACATTTTTGATCTCAGATGTATAGCAAAGGCTTTGTCTTGATGACAAATAGATGACATGTCCTGATGTCCTCATGGATGACCAATCCCTGCTGTGTCATTCACCACTTTCCCTATAACAGATTTTTTGCAGTGAATAATTTTGAGAGAAGTACCTAATATCTAGTTCCTCCACTGAAGAGTTACTCCTACCTTCAGCGAATTTGAACATTCCAAGATCCAAGTTGCTTCAACTTAAAATTAAGTGTCATCATGTCCATCCTCTTGGTTTACCTCTTTGCCTTGGGCGCAGTCATATACCCAAACACAACCCTGCAGTCCTGAACAGTTAGATAGAAATCCACTTTTTGGAGCTCATCAAGACTTGGGGACTGAACTTCACCTTTGCATTTGTGAAGATGTCTTTACATTTGCCTCAGAGAGTGGAATTGTGGAGGATGAAACATTTAGGAATTCAGAATTAGCAAAAACAGTTAATAGTTAAGGAAAACAGAAGATAAATAATTTATCAAGAAATTCTCAATGTTTACTTTTATAGTTATGAATCAAACTGCACCAGGGAGCATTAATCATGATAAAGATGGAAACATGGTTATTTGTGCTAATTATTTGGAGTGATCTCTGTCACAGCTTTAATCATGCCAAGTAACTTTCTAAATGAAGAGCTGAGGACAATTCAGAATTTAGCATAGGCCATAGACTATTCCCAAAGGACAGATTCCACATCTGTTCCCAGATGTGGGGCAGAGTGGGTAAATAAGAGACTTTAGTTGAACAGACAGGAACATGATGTGCTCGTTTGTCTCAAGTTCAGGGAATAGTCTCTAGATCATTTTATTTATTATTTTAGTCATAGATAAATACTCTAGAACATGTAATTCTTTCTCCATAGATTGCTTTGCTACCAGAATTCTAAACCACTTTGGTAAACAAAATGTTAGGAGAAGGTTCCTATTACTTTAATCTAACCTACTGAAAAATTGTTCATGAAGGGTGCTTGCTGTTTTCCAATGTATGTATTTATACTCTTAGTTTATTGCTGAATAGATGATCAAAACACAAGAATGTCAATTTTGAAGGTAACTTCAACAAACTGCTATTTGATTTAATCCTTATTTGAAGCCAAAATAAATATTCTCATTACAAAACAGACATAGTTTGATCTAGAAAAAAAACAACATGTTTCAATATGATTTGACTGGAAGCTGCCTTTGATCACTTAAACACAAAATTACACATGTATAGACTATTTCAGCTCCTATGACCCACCAAAATATGAAGCTACTGCACTATGACCATTACAAATAAATAATTAAGTATTAAAGAAATAATTTCAAAATTCAATAATAACATCATATTTTGAACTAGATTTAAAAATACTCTGGAGTTATAACATTTTATTTCAGTTTCTAAAGCACTGTTATACGAGAGGGAAAATTATATAATTGCGAGGAATAAAAAGCATCTTTTTCTAACTTCAAAATTTTTTATTTGGTCTTCTTTATAGTTGTATGCAAAGACAGACCTAGAATGCTAATATTTATTCACAGAGCATATGCACTACAAAAAGTAGCTGTGCAAGTATATTCTTAACAAAGATCTTAAGCTTAAGAGCTGAAGAAGGATCTTAAGCTGTCCTAAAGGGTTTCGTCTCACCAGTTAAAGGTTAGCTTTAGTTTAGCAGTATTATTTGTTATCATAATTTTGGAATTGTAGACATATATTAGAAGATGATCTAAGTACTTTAAGGTTGTTTTGTATCTGGTAGTACAGAGCTAATAATAATAACTTGCACTAATAACATTAGAGGTGTAAGCTTATACAAAAGTAAAGTCTTGTTCTGTTCTCCACAAACCATACAAATACTGTTGAAGTCCTTTAAGATCTTCTAAATTACTGTGGCTTAAATCAGGTGGTTTTTTGTTTGGTTTGGTTTGTTGTTTGGGATTTTTTCTATCCAAACATTGAAGAGAATAGATTTAAACCTACATACTCTTAATTTGTTTTTCAATAAACCACTTCTCTTTCTCCTAAGTTTAAATCAAAACCTTGTTTTATGCTTATTAACAAGTGTACAAATACTTGTCATTTAAGGCCTTTAGAAGATTTAGTTAGATAGCTCTACTGAAGACCCTTTCAGGAATATTTTCCAGTAGGTCTATACTCTCCTGTTATAAGAATCACCTCTCATTTACCCAACACTTAATTATCTACAGGCTTTTTTTTTTTTTTAGATGGAAGTCCTGTCAATTGCTGAGGTGAAAACTGACAAAAATCTGAAGATCATAGGAGTAGTTGATTTTGCATTCAACAAATCTATATTAAGTACATTGCCAGACACAGCATTACTTACTACAAGCAATTTTCAGATGCTGGAAAAGTTTACATTTTAGAAATTGTGAAAACCAATGTATCCAGAACATTAGGGATGGAAAAAATTTAAGAGTATAAGGAAAGCTGTATGTGCATTGCTTTGAACACATACTACTTAAGTAGCACAAAATTTTGTCAGATCATTTCAAAATGGAAATTCAAGCATGTGTGTGAGAGGGACAGTAAATAAGATCATTTCTCATACTCATAAGTCCTTCCCTAAACTGATCTGAAAGAGGTATCCCAAAAATGGCAACTAGGTCTGATGACAGAGGACAAATAAAAAATAGTAGGACAGACAGTAGATTGAATCTCAAAAGGTTAACACACATAAGAATATACAATCAGAAGCACTGTTGCCAAGAAAACCTTATTCAAGTATGTAAGAAGAAAGATGAAAATAATTGTCGCATCATTCTGCAGAGGAGTTCCTTACCAAAAAATACCAAGGCTGAACTTTTTCATTAAAATTGCCAGTGATTGCCAGATAACCAACACAACTCATACCAGCTCTAAACAGGTAAGAAACAAGGTAATAACAAGAAAATAACTGAGAGATGATACTGAAGAAAAACATCCAGGAAGAAAGTATCTGGTTTTTTACATTCTCAGAACTGTACAAGTTTCCAGTCATGTTTAGACTGTGCTCATTCTGTTGTTTAAAGCTACTGGTAGTTTCTTTGTTTAATAATTTAAATATTAGCTCTCTTGCTTGGGAAAGGAAAGAGGGTTTATTCTTATTATTCATATTTATACCTTTAGAGGGTACTTCAGCTCTTGAATCTAGATTAAGCTGGATTCCTAAATAACAATTTTGGGAATCTTAAAATAGCAAAGATCAACTCATTTCTTTGTATGGTATATACACCCAGCATTGAGGATATTAACTGCTGTGAATTCCGTTTCTTCTCTTCCACAAATGTCATCCTTTAGATGGTCATCTCGTTACTCTGAATTTCATTCTTGGAAGAAGGTTTCTAAGTCTTAGGCAATGCAACACTATGAATCATAGCAGTTAAAGGCATTTGCTGAATGTTTTCTTTAGAGACGTGCTGTTAGCATCTATCTTTGAGAACTCATGAAAGATGGATGAGATTCAGAAGACTAAGAATACAAAACAAAATAAAAAGACAAGATACCGTTCTTGAAATGGAAAAGAATGAGGAAATAAGTGAGATGGGAAAAGATGTTGGCCAGCTAATCAACTTTACTTTGCAGAAAAGTACCAGAAAAAGATAATAAGATGTTTGCAACTACACAGAAGATAACAAGGAGGTAAATAACATGTTAACAGCAACTCCTGTTGAACAGTTCTCTTCTTAATTTTATTTTTTCTATGACAATATAGCAAACGTAGATAGAGTAGAAACTGCAGATTTTCAATATCTTGATTTTACAAAGGCTTTTTATGTGTTGCTATTATTAATTCCTTGCCAAGCAGCTAGGATGTGTTGTATCAGGTTTTGCAGGACTCTACTAAGCAGTCAATGCTGCTTATTAAAAATGACTTGGACAATGCAATAGGAAGACAGGTTTAGATGTGAAAATTACCCTAACTAATTGGAAAAGTAGCATGATAAAATAACATGACATCTTTTAAGACTGTGTCTGAAGTCCTAAAATTAAGTAGAAATAATCATCTCCACATGTGCACACTGGGAAGCAATAGATTGTGTGGCAGTTACAGCAAAAGATCTCAGAATTTTAATGGTTGAGTAATGATGCACTGAGTCAAATACGGAAAATATTCTAATGGTTATAACTACAATATTATCCATAACTTTACTAAAGCCTCAGTACCAGCTGAAAAGAGTAACCATTTTAAATACTCTGGTACAAATATTTTGGCTTTTTGTTCCACTGTAAAAGAGTGATGATCTCCCTGTCTTATAGTCACCAAACCCATATAGAAGTCTCAGAGAACATAGATCATTTCAAATGGCACTCATAGCTACATTTAGGCAACTGAATCAATGCCAAGATATTGACACATAAGCTACATGTTTACATGTAGTCAAAGAAGATGCAGCCAAGAGAGACAGAAGAGTCTATAGGGATTTGGTTCTTTTATGTAAGGATAGGCTTGAGTTACCACATGTGGTGTCCTGAAGGTTTGAGAGATCTAAACATGTAGCACATATTTAATACAAGAAGAGACCTTTGCCATCCTGAAATCATGGAACTGGATCAGAAAAAGTGTCCCAGAGTATTTCAAAATGAATGAACACCCATGTAATTCTTTAGTTTAAACTTTTATTCTGTTTTTTCTTGCTTTAGACTAAATTACTGCTGTTGGTTGTTTTAGCCATATACTCAATATCTATACAGCAAGTTATCAGATCTATATCAGGTGTGTAGACCCCTACATGTAGACAATAAGTTAGGTGTCTACAGACTGTCTACATTTCCAGGGCTCTGAGGGCACTAATAGGCCTGACTATTCCTGACCAACCTCTCTGGGTCTCCTCGTACCTTGCTCATGGCCTATCTCAGTCCTCTGGCATCTGTCAGCCCCTATCCTGGTGATGCCAGTAAGGTCAGTCTCCAGCTCCCCACAGCCCTGCCCTGGCTGGCCATGGGCCCCACCTAGCTAGTATAATCTCTGGGTTTACGTCCTGATCTTGTCTTAGCCTGCCCTCAGTGAGGTGCCTGATGTCTGAGGGTGGGGCATCCCAGTGCCTCCCAGCTGCTCTGCTCCTGCCTGGTGGGTGGGACAGACTCTGGCTGCACGCTTCTAGGCTCCAGCCTGTGTGGCATCCTCACAATGAGTCCTACCGAAGTGTTGTTATCCAACTGTGATGTTCTTCCCAAGCACAAACTACAGTAAGGCAAAGATTATGCCTTCAGCATAAAAATAACCAGGCAAAATTAATTAATTGGATGATAGTATTTAATATGATATAATGGCCTCATCTTTCTTAAATTTAATGTATATATTTCAAATCCTTTGGGTTTTTTCACTAGTTATTGCCTGCTTCCTGCAGAAAATTAGCATTCCAAAAATCAAAACAAGGTTGCAGTGTAGAGAACTTTAACCAAATTAACACAACAAAAGTGCAGGAAAAACGTGGAGATGGCAAAACAGACCTTAGGATAATGGTGACCAGTAAACTTACACAAGACTTTATTAATGGGGTATCAGAAAACAGAAAGATAATCCTAAATCGTTTGTTCTGCATCAAATACATAAGACATTGAAGATGTTGCAAATCATGTTTTGCTTCTCACAATTCCCAGTACTAACTTAAGCCATTGTGATTTAATCATGTTGTAGCTCTGATGGAATTGCTTTAACACTGACGCCTATTAAACCAGAAACTCTTAAATCACGATTCCTCGTATATAGCTACAGGGGAGAGGAAGCTGCCATGAATATTTTCTGCTGGTGGCTCCACTAAAGCTAAATTAGTAAAGAGCTTTACCAGCTAGTGAACTGTTAAGGGGAAGTAGGAAGGTATTAGCACTTGTCCATATTTGGACTTTTCATTGGAGACCTCCTTAAAGTGCCTATCTCCTTCCAGCAATTATCTGAGGTGGTTAGTTTTGACTGTAATCTTTATTTCAGAACTGCCACAACATTAATTAAGACTGATTCATTCAGGCTCTCCAAAGTAATTGGATAAATTATAATTACTCCACAATATACAGCAGTCTTCTATTTGTGATACAACTTTTATTCAAAACCTTTGGATTTCCTGCAAAAACATTTTAGACTGCTATCTCAAGAATGAAAGGCTGGGCAGACACCAGCCTAAATGTTACTCTTTTATCTTGCCTGCTGCATCTTCTTCCTCTACAGATATACACAGATGAACTTCTTATGAAAAATACATGCAATACATACACAGGAATTATAAAACCAAAGAACATATGGTAGCGCATAAAGAAGAATATCTTCATAAAGGCTTCGTTGAAAATTAAAGCCTTTTATTTTCCAGAACAAAACTATGATAGCCAGCAAGCTTACTACTAGTGGTCCACATCCTCTGATGAAGGTTCAGGATCACTCCTTATTTGACACAATGCCACATGGGCTAATGTGATGGTTATAAAAGCAAAACAATGAGCACCACATTCCAATATTGGTCCTGATACAGGCACTCAAGGCAGAAACAGGTTCTTTGTCATGGGATGGAAACAACAGCCCCCCTATGCTTATTCATCATCTTTCAGACCTCAACTACTTGAGAAAGGCAGTTATTATCTGGAGTCAATTACAGAAATTACAGGGAACTGTCATAAAAAAAATGAATTATGTAATGCCTGGAAGGATATCAGACACACTTAGTCAAGAAGGTGAATTTTGGCAATGTGTGAGATGTATATATAAAGCAACAAGAAGGATCTTTATGCATCTAAATCTGCATAATGAGCAGAAACTGAGCCTGAAGAAGGGTCTGAGGTTGTACCACCTAAAGTCATCTTTTAGTGTCTTAATGATATAAATTCATTAATAGACAAAAAACTTTAGGTACAAGTTAAATCTCTCAGAAAGGTGAAATGGCTCATATTTTGAACTACTATCACATTGCCCAAATAGAAATGACAATCTGTAAAGGATTTTGAGAACAACAGGAAAAATTATTGAAGATTTTTCTTATGTCTGCAGTTGAATTCTCTGTAGCTGGGCATGCAGTGTTCTATCTGGCAAATTGTACCCACTCTAACTGCAAATCATTTAGAGAATCAGACGGAGTCTCAAATGTATATTCTTTCACTTTGTAGACTGTTTCATACTGATCTTCTCACTGATTTTTACAGCTTAAATTATTCCTAAAGTCATTCACAGGCATTTCCTGTATCTTTGGTTTTGTCACCTTTTTCCAGTGTATATTCAAGGGCATTAATGTATATCAGATTATACTTTAGGTTTTTGTTTTGGTTTTGTTTTTTTCTTACTTAATTTTAATATATAATTAAAAAAATTACTTCAGGGCGAGATGTTACTAATACTCTATGACTTTTGCTGATGCATGAGCTACCAATTTATATAAAGAAAACATTTTGCGCATAATCATGCAGCTGTGAGGTCTGCAGCGCTATCCATTTTCTAAGCAGATCTTACCAGTTTTGTATATCCCATTGATATGTCATTTTCCTAAGTGTATTATTACCTTATATTTATCTAAATTAATTCCTTTACTCTGAAGGGACCTCTTATGACAGGGTATAATCAATCAATCATGTTTTATTTGTAGTAATTCAGAATGATAAGTCATACTTCTGCATTTAAGTGACCAGATTAATTCTCAATATTTATACATGTGGTATTGCTGTATCTTTGCAGCTCCTTAGTGGCAAGTTCATCATTGCTATTCTTGGCTGGCAGTGACAGTAAAAACCAAATTTAGCTATCTCTATCCAAAGAAGGTGATGGAATGAAGGAGTAAAAAAATATGTCTGGTACTAAACACAACTTGCCTCTAAATACAGCCTTGATGGGAGAAGTCTTACTCATGTAAACTCTGCAAAATAACCATCTTACTTTAATAATAAAGGGTGTGCCTGGACGATATAAGACACAACTGAAGAATCTCTCCTCGACATTTGTCTGACTGTGTTTTAAGTACAGAGTGCCCGTAGGCTTAGACTCCCTAGTATTAGTTCTAAGTACTAGTACTATATTGTAAGGTGAATCCCGTCCTAGAGGAGTAATTTGTTAAGTGTCAAAAATTATTTGGCATCCACAAATTAAGGTCTTCCAGTGATGAATGAAAATATGAGGAACTAACTTCGAAAATACTGAAGGAGGCAATGAGGGGATAGATAAGTTTTGGTGATTGTTACTTCTGTATCTTCTATATAGAATTTTGAAAGCTTCTGGCTGTATATTTGGACTAATTATAGGATTCTTGACAGATATTGTTCCCAAATGTAATTTAGAAGTAATCCTTCCAATTATAATATATTTTAGGATATTTATACAACAATGTATTTAAGAAATTGAAATAGCAGCATATTTGCATGTACAGAAAAATCCTTTGAAGATCTCTTATAGGTTCTTATATCACTGAATTTTTTTAAATCTAAACATTAAATTTCCTACAATCAAGGTTTATGTCTTCAAGGTTTTTCTAAATTCCATCATCTTCCTGGTTTGATTGATGGACCAATAAACAGGTAAAATTATTCTATGATCACAGTATAAACTAGTATCAACATCATATCTCAAAAGAGAATATATATTAATGTCCTGTTGATAATTATAAATTGTAATTAAAAAAAAAAAAGAGAAAAATTTTCAACTATTTTCTGAGTTTATGAGATTTATTGTGGAATGTTGCTATTATGCTATAAAATGGATGACTGAACTCTGGAATACAGAATTTTATTCAGAAAAAATGATGTCTAACTAAAAAATTTGATTACTTGAATGGTAAAAATGTAAATGCAGTGATGTATGAAATGCAGGTCTAAATAGATTAGCCATAATAAATAAAAAATAGACCACTGTAAATGTATAAATGAGTGGTTTGGACTCTCTCAAAAAAGTTTTTATATTTACACAGGTGGCTACTTCATCTATGCTTTCTGATTAGTGGATGTGAAAGTTCTAATGGAACTAAACCTTAACTGATTAACAAAAGGTATCTGTGCTCATGACATAAATACAACAATCAGGCACTAAAACAATAACCATGGAGAAATATTTCTGATCTCTCTTAAAGCTCATTAACGGAGAACAGATATTTGATAGGATTTGAGAACTACTGCTTGGGAAAAGCACAGTGATAAACTATTAATTACTTGTTTCAACATATTTAATGTTGCAGAGAGCTTCTGTGAGCGTCTGTGGCTCTGCAGGTAATTTTAGCTGACACCATACTTTCCATCTATAAAACTGAATATAGGACTTCTACTTCTCTAATCTATGTGTATATGTCATTAATTTAAGAATTAGCCAATAAGGTTGTTTAAAGCATACACCCAGTACCTTCCTTAAGTTCTCTAATATTACTTGGGATTAGTCAATGTTTGGAAGTTTTACTGAGGATAATATAATAAAAAATGTTGGTTTAACTTTGAGAGGGTTGAAGAGATCTTTTTTTTTTTTTCCTCAGATATTCCACAGGCTAATGACAATATAATAAAAGCTCTTATAATACACAACGGTTATAGTCATCTGGTTGTATGTTCCAACCTTAGACTATATGTCAAGTTTAAAAGTGACAAGTTCAAACAATAAAATATGTATTTCTAAGTGCTAGTTTAATTTGGTATTTAAATAAATAAATCACCAAGAGATGTCTTGAAGGTTTTAGATTAGAATTAATTACATTTTGAAAGTGTTTGTTTAGGACAGTTATCATTTAGAAATAAAGACTGAAATTATCTGGAGTATAATATGCAGAAATAAAGTTTAAATTTTGTTTATAGTCAAACACTCAATAATCTATTATTTTATTCCAATATTTCCTGATTTTTCTTTGTAGATATAAGTTTTGTAGAATGTTTTTCTGTCTTATCATCACATATGTTTGTATACAAAGGTACACAGAACCTAAGCTCAGTAGCGTCGTCTTCTGACCTGAAGACAAACCGTATACCAGACTGGAAATTCTGAAGCAGAATTTGATCAGCTTTTAACAAAAATCAGAACATGTTTTATTGTACTATTAATTTTAATCCTTACTGGAATAAGAGCTCCTTCATGAATTCTCATGTTTTCAATGCTGGTTTTGATATTTCTTGCACAGTCTCTTCTTAGCATACATCAGAAGTCAGAAGACTTTGTTTCAAGTTTGAGGGAAAATGCATCATGCTCTCTTTCTGCCACATGTGAATAAAATATTTCACACTTCTTTCTAGTTGATAGAAAGAGGCTTTTCAGTGCCTCTTCCGTACCATAACAAGAAGGAAGTGTACCTGACAGCAAAAATACAAGATGAAACCATGAGTAAACAAGTATGAAGGAAAAAAGTTGATTGAAGTACGAAGTGGTTGAGGAAATATGATGAAAACAGAGGAATGAAGTTCCCAATTCTCCTCTTAGTTTCAGATGAAAAAAAAAATGTTGTCCCATACTTCCTTCTCTTAATCCTTTTCAGTGTATTTTGGGAAATACTGAAGAACTGTGTGAGGAACCACTACTGGAATTTTCACCAGAGATGTAGAAACAGACAAAGAGTTCTAAGCAAATAATACCTGGCTGTATTTATAGGGAAAATTTATAGGTCTACAGAGTTTAAAATCAATAAATAGATCCTATGTCAAGCTTTTTATCATTCCTTTTTACATAAAAGTAAGTCCTTTCAAAGTTCATGGACTGAAAGAAGCAAGTATTCTTTCTGGTCAAAACAATCACAAGCATAAGAGAATGTATTAATAGTGCTGGGTAACAGGTGTCTGAACTGAGAATACCTTAGATGTAAAGTGGATACTTATAGAGAGCTTTGTGTTATGTTTTAATCCATCTAAATATATAGATTAAAATGTGAACTGTCTGATGTCATGAATTCAAAATCTTATGTAATTCATCATGGGTTTCAGTGTTTCTTTTGCAACTGTTCAAGACTGGTGTTGAAGTTCTCCAATTAAGAAATTTTCTTTGCTGTATAACTAAAAAGGGATGAAAGAAGACTTTGTTGGTTTTTTTGGGTTTTGTTTTTTTTTTTTAATATATCATGGACAAACTGTTACTCTTCTGTGAAGGGATAGTCAATCTTGAGAATGAAATTAGCAGTTTACCTTATGTTCCTAAGGTACTAATTTTACACCACCTACTTTTCTTCTCACAGAGACACATTGCATACAGAAAATTCATCTGTTTTAGGATTCTTAGCCCAAACACAAAAAATTTACTTATCTCAACAAAAATTATTGATGAATGAAACCAAACTAAAAAGCACATATTTTACTTGCTTGCAAGAGCTCTCCCTAAAATGAAGTGCATCATTGAACTAGAAAGCATATAGTTTTTCCTGTGGCTGAAGAGAGAGCCTGTTGTTTGTTCAGACAAAGGACTTCATAAAATTAGGTGTTACAGCACCATCTGGTGACTCCTATTTAATATCTTATGAATCAGTGCAACATCTGTTTAGTGGTAGTATTTTTCTTGAATTGTAATAAAGTTTTCTTGCTAGTATTAAGTAATAATAATAGAAACTAATTATTCTATTCTAATACTGAAACATGCCTGCTATTACGTGACCTGATTACTCTTGCACATATCATAATCCTATGTGTTGGCTCTTTGAGCCAGAGATTAACCATTGGTCCATAAAAACAGACAGTAAGCCCTAAACCAGAGTTCTAAGTAAAATAATGTGAAAGTGTTCATATTTTTTTTTAGAATGACAGGCTGGTGCTGTGAATTTATAAAAACAAGTTCAATATGTACCATTTTAGTAGCTAGAATAAAAACGCATCTAAATTATGATTTATAATTCTTTCTTAAATGTATTTTTCATATATTTTTAGCAGATATGTCACTAGTTGTATTGAAGAGTAATGAAGGTGACATGAACTTAGTTTTCTGCACAACCAGCAACTGTATTTAATCAAATCATAGAAAGAAATTTTGTTGGAAGGAACATTTTGGTCAGGCCAACCTTCTGCATTTAGAGAAATCCCCCAGTTTGGCTCCCTTTGGAAAGAAATTGAGTCATTATCCAGGGGTATATGTACTAAAAAGCAAATAATCATGTGTGAAAACATAATATCTCCAACAGCAACATCATGGTGAAATCCCTGATGGTTTTATATATTTTTGCTTTCTCAGAGCATAATATAGACTAAAAGCTCAGGGAATTATCAGTGCTTCCTAATAACATTTCTAATTACTCTATAAAAGCTAATATATGTAAGAAAAAACATATTTAAACCTTTTATATTTTTATCAGTCAGAAGCCTTCAATACTCTTTTTTGAGGTAGTAGTTTCAGCAATAGAAGAAATATTTTTGGATAAGTTTCTTGTTGATTGTGCAGATGCAGAACAATATTTGCAGGGTGGGAGAAAATGAAGGAGGGTTCCTGGAATAGCAACAATGTCTCTCCAATTAAAGCAACTGTGCCATTTCAGACTGGAAAAGAACTACTTTTAGACGAATGACAATTTGTGAAGCCTAATACATTCTGTTGCTGTAAACAAGGCAAAGATATTTAGTTTTTCTGGAATAATAATAATACTGAAAAATCATCAGTTAAAGGCACATTTTGGACACATAAGTAGATTGAATTAACCTTGATCATATTTCTTCATATTTCTAAATGCCATTTTGATTTTTTTATTATATGCTTATCATAAGCAACAACATGTATTTCAAATAAACTAATATATATGTATTAATTTCCACACTTGAATATTATTGAGCAAAAAAAATCACATGAATGTACAACTACCAATTACATGTACGTGTTTAATGGTCTTTGGAATTCTATTTCTAGATGACCAGAAAAATATACCTGATATTCAAACATAAGATGTAATTAAGATATGAATAAGAGATATAGCCATGCTTATTTGAGAGAATCTACTTACTTATCTAGGGGTGAAATAAAACCGTTATTAGAGGACTATCCAGTGCAACTTCTCAAATGAAATACTGCTTATCACCAGTATGAAATACCTTGCAGATTAAGAAAAAGAAAATATTAATATTATATGTACCTCCATTCACATATTTTAAGCGGAGAAATTGTTTCCATTTCCTAGTGGCCCCAAGAATAAGACATTGTTAAGGCTTATATTGAGTTAGTTATTTAAATATCCACTGTTCATTTTCACACTGTGCAACCCTATTCAACTACTGTTTAGTCCAGCGTCTCTTCATTAGCACAATGAGTAAAATTGGTGTCTTGCCTTTCCAACAGGGTGGGTACTCTTGCCAATTTTGGTATATTCCTCTAGGCCATTTTGGCTCAAAAACCTACAGTGTTTGCATTCTTAATAGGGAGTGCCCATGCAATAAAAGACTTTGCTAACAAATATAAACACATTGGATGGATTCAGTCAGAAATAGTCAGAGTAAAAATATTTTTTGAAATAAGGTAGATTCTCTAAGCATATGTTATATACAAAATTAATGAAGTACCAAAAATTATACACGTAGTTACTTATAGCTTCCTTGCTTTTGTCTATTGTTTTTTCTTTTTTCATTTTTACTGTTAGATTTAAAGCCATTTCCAGGCTTTTCAACAGACTCAGTGTTTAAAATGAAACATAAGTCATACTTTTCTCAAACCACCTCAATATTTAATCCAAACCCACTTCAAAATTCATGCCTCTCTTCTAAAATTATGGATTACAATTACTGATTAAAATTATTAGTTCATCAATATAAGTAAAACAATACCTGCAATAAGACCTGCAATATTAGCAAAAATGAGAACTTTACTCAGGTACCAGCTTGTGGCATATTTCAGTAAATAAGCTTTTGCCCTGAAATCGGACATTTTTCTTTCCTTCACATGCCTTTCAATGTATATACCTCTAAAACACCAGTTAATTACATTGATGCCTTGCAGTTTAAAAATTTGTGTGTCTTATACCTAAAGGATTTATAAAGTCAATGTGCCTTTTAAAAAAGTCAACTCTCTTTTTTTTTTAAGATCCTTAATGAGGCCAGAAAGTCTTATAGTTGATTGAAGTTTGTTTACTCAGTAAGTAACAGCTATTACAGTTTAGCTACTGAAAGTGATATAATTAACAACTTCTGTTAACTCTAAGGAATTCTAGATATGTCAACATCACAAATAATACTAAATGTGTCGCTGAACCACTTTCAAAACTGCACCTCAGGTATTGGTTACTGGCAGTAACTCTTTCCAATATAAATGGGTACAAAAAAATTTGTTACTTTATTTAGCAAAGACAGGAATGGCAAATAATTCACACATTCTTTTTGTGAAACCTTGTACAGAGAGAACATCATTTGTGCAGGATAAAAAGACTTTTCTGTGAAATCTAAGTTCCCTGAAGTCACCAGTGAAAATCCAAAGCTCAGCCTTAATGAGTTCATACCCAGGCTCATGGAGTTTAGACAGTTTAGTATGAACTGAAAATTCTTGTGTTCTAGTAACAATATGATGTCTTTTTTTTTAACTGCAGTAGATAAATACATATACCATAAACTAAATTTTATAAATGATACTTGTGTCTCTAACTAGAGGACAAAAGATACATAAGCACCTCCTCATTACCAGTCATTTACAAGGTTTGAAAGTATGTATGATCATTTGTATAGTTAAACTAGTTGTCTCAACTCTGTCCAATGGAGAACCTTCATCTCCAATATGAATTTTATCTCAGCTATGAATTTTCATGCCAATTATGTCAGTAGAGAGAGACATAACAGTCTCCTAAGGTAGATCATCTGACATAGTTGGGTTGAAAGTTTTTCAGGAGGTATTTATCTTTCTTCCTCAGCAATCAAATCATTAACAAATACATTAGACACCTGGCTAAACTGGCTTCTAACATTTAGGTGGTTAAAATGAAGTGAGATGACTCTCCTAACTATGATTATGATACTTGTGTGTTGCCTACAGGAAAAAAATCTGATTATTGGATTCCTAATATGGGTTTCTCTATGAGAAATATATTGAGCAAATGCAACAATGAGGAAAAAGAAATGAATGAAGGCACAGTGTCTGTGTATCTATTTCCTAGGAGTTCTTTCAAGCTGATACTAGGTATATCAACTTATTTTTATAATCAAATATATACAGGGTGAGCTGTGGTTAGAAAAGAGAATTTGTAGAACAAAACCTAATAATGTTATTTTTCTGTTTCTGTCACTGTTGCACATAGTAAAACTTTTGGTTGCCCATTTTATACTGTAATAATTGTGATAGCTCAGATGTTCATATTAATTGAGTAAATTATGATGTAATGCAGAAGCGTCCCTCTCTTGTCCAAATATGTTTTGCCTCTCTCATATATGTAATATATATCCACTGTGTTATCAGAGAGTAACTTTGAAACCTATATTTTCAGGTTGGTTTTGATATATGCATTTCTGTTTTGTGATCAGTGAGACAACCTTATCTTATCATTAATTAAAACATTGGTTAAAACTCCTAGAAAACTTTCAAGCTTTCCTTGGGGCTTATCCTTTTATGCCAAAATCTACATTACAATTAATAACAAGTGAAATTATTGGTATTCCCCTCCTTTCATTAATTGCTTAAAAAATGTACCCTTTATGAACTAGGAACAAAGTTATCATTGTACTCTGTGAAAAGGAACATAAGTACTTGAACTCTGTCATGCTTGTGCCACTCAAGCCAGCACCTTTTCTTGAGGAAAAACCCAATCAGCTTAGAAAAGGAAGCTTTCTAACTGACTCAGAGGCAAAACATTAGAGTAACACCTGCAGGCCACAAGACAAAAAGGCGAAGAAGTATAGGATCAACACTGTCTGAAGTACGAATAAAAATAGAGACCAGGTCCTGGGAAAGAAAGGTGAAGTAACTGAAAAAGAAGAACATAGTAAAAACAGGCTGATAGATAAATGTAAAGAAAAAGAAAAAAGCGGAAGGAAAAAAGGGGAAGAGGAAGGGGAAGAGGAGGAACCACCCAACAATTCTTAGGAGGAGCCATTTTTGAAAGGCTTAAACAGGAAACTACAGAAAGGAGACAGATTATATTTAGAACAAGATATCAAGAATAAGAACTATTTGAATAAAGAAAATAAAATAGGGACTTCTGGGGCAATATCAGAATAAATGGGAACTACTGAAAAAATGGCAGTAGTAGGTAAGGCAACAGAGATCAAAATAAATGTATATGGGGGTTGGACTCTCTACATTTGAAGGATGCAGTGGGAATGAAAATTCAGATGATAAAGTTAGAATTTTGAGAAACAAGCAGTTTTAAAAGGCATACCTGAAGAAAGCAGGAAAATAGAATCTGTCTTGCTAAAATGTGAATGCAAATGACAGCAAATACCTGTGAAATATACTGCTGGTGTCCTCCCTTGAGAGTTTTGGTTTAGAGAGCACACATTATACTCTTAGGTATTCAGTCAGTTCAAGCGGCAGAGTGGAGAGATTTTGGTTGCAGTAAGAAAGTACACAACTTATACTATTGATTTTGATTAGCCTCTTAATAAAGAAGGGTGTTACACATCAAAAATTCATGTTCAGAGATTATTAATGGTCAAAACTCAAGCAATAGGATGGCAAATACCAATTAAGAAAATAATATAAGGTTGTCCATAAAAAACATGATTTGAAGTTCACATCCCTAGGGAGAGTTTAATCGTATTTTTGGCAGGAATTTTATTCTATATACTGTAGAGAATACAGTTGGGTATGTAATGTAGGCTTGTGTAACAAAGTAGTGAAAGAATCCCCAAACCTTCCACCAAATTACCTGAAGGTGTGTTCAGTCATAAAAGCAAAAATTTTCAGGGGAGAAAAAAAGGTTCTGTGGTTGAGGTATTTTATTTGTGTGGCAGAAGCTGCATCTTTTTCTGTTTGCAACTTTCTATGACTTTAAAGAAGACTTTACATTTGGGTTTGGATTCTTGTTTTGTTTTTTTGGCTTGTTTGGTTTTTTTTTTAATCGGTACACACACTGACACCTTAGAGTCTTGTTTTCATCAACAGTAAATATTCACAGCTGCAATTATAGTCAATGGACCTGTGCTGTGAACATAAAGTCCTAGAATGAGCTGATTTCCCTTCAAGACTTACATTAATCAAGTTTGACCTCAAATATCAGTGTATCTTTTCAATCTCTGTCTAAGCTTATCATTTAAGACAATCTCTCTCTCACTGTGGAGGGTATGGAGATGAATTAATTTTTGGATCGTTCAGATTCTAGAGTCATAAGTATTATAGGAAAGTCCATGATAATAATAACTAAATATTTAAGAGTAAGTTTGAATATTCTGCTGTAAATATGTGACTGTGACATTCAACAATAAAGAGAAAAAGTACTGAATTGCTGTCCGTTTGAAAACTACTATCCATTCACTGTATGAAATGTCTGGATAAAAATAATTTAAAAGAATTATTATAGCAACTGTATTATCATGCTGAAAAGGGATAAAATTTTGATTTAGCATGTAGTTTTGACTTCTGAGAGTCCATATTTTCCTTCTCAATATTGCTCTTTTGTTATAGTTTTTTTTGTTCAATGCATCTAACTCTGCTTTCCAGTTTGTAAGCTTTCCAGCAAATACAGAAATCACCTTTTTCCCTATTACTTTTAAATTACAAGAGTTGTTACAAATTCCTCCCTTATTGCCTAAAGCCCTTGTACTGAAGTTGTTCCAAAGTACTGCTTTTCCTCATTTTCTTATTGACAAAGAATTGAAGATAATATATTGATGTGACCAGAAATTTTAAGCTTGAGATAATGGCAAAGTTTCATCTAACATTGTCCTTGTTGTTTGTTTTTTTCCTAGTCATTGTTTTTCCCTTAAACAGATATGTTTAATTTTTTTTTAAGAGGTAAATTTCAAATAAGTACAGGAAATACCTAGAAGACTTTTCCCTGAAAAGGGTATTTACCAAACAATTTAAGCATTTTAACTAGAAGAAAGGTAAATTTTTTCCGAAGTGTAATCTGGAAACCATATTTTAAATTCTAACAGCAGTGATATCCCTTCATATGTGTATAATAAACACAAATGCTGTGGTTTTTTTCTGTATTTGCAAAAGCTTCTCACTAACACAGATGATAGGACTGTTATACTAACAATTATGCAATTTAAAAAATATTGGTTGTCTAATTGCATTTTACTTTTGACTGTTTTCAAATAACTTGCATTCCCCTAAGAAAGCAATAAATTTTATGTTGTAATGTAACACCTTATGCAAACACAGCATTTTGCATTCAGATCTGTCATATAAACAGCTGTGAATATTTATATTGGTGTTAATTAAGTCTGTGATGGTATTAATTTAGATAACGAAAGCTGATCAAATCCCAAAGTGCTATGGGATTTTTAACATGTGTCTGAAAAAATAATAAAAAACTTGCAAATGAAAGTATGATGTAAGATCTCACTCTGAAGATAGTACCTTTATGACATCCAACCACTGAATCCTCATTACTAGTAGCCTGCAATATCATCATGGCTATCAACTAATACAATACGAAACAAAACCCTCTTCTTCAGAGAGATGAAGATGAACAATGAAGTCAAACTGACACTCCAAACAAGGAACTAGATGGCACAACCTCACCACTAAGCATATTAGAGAGGTAAATAGCCTCATTCTTTAACAGATTAAATGTGATATAGAGAGTTATTCAGAGTGTCACTCTCCTCAATAAAAAATTAACAGCTCAAACTTCCAGTAAGAAAATGCAATACCGAAAAAATTAGTGGACTTCCCAGTATTGAAATTAGACATGCTATAATGACCTTATATATATCAGATCCAGAAAACCAGGAAAGTTTTGGAGATAATCAATGCAGATACTAATTCACCTACTTAAAAAAGCCAACACCAGATACTCAGAAATATTTAGCTTTTCTGTTGAAACTGTAGTGTCCGGTTTCCATTCCTTTAAATTTCACTCATCCTTTTCAGTATAGAAATCTTCCAGCATAAATAAGCTTCTGTGGATTTAACATGTATTTTCACATATTTGGGTGCCTGAGTATATGTCAGCCTACAAAGCACTGAGCAAAGAAAGTCCTGTATTCCAGTTAGTGCGTTGTAGAGTAATAAGACTTATATGCTCATTACCTCCCAAAAGCTTCTGTCTGACCAATGCTGATAAAATGTATCAATTTCTTGAGAGTATATAAGCCCTGAGTGGTCTGGATTGCATCTTGCTCCAATTAGTTCTGTCTTTTTTCAAATCCTTGGCAGAGATTCCAGCCAGGATATGGAACTTTGATCTTTCCTTACAATTTTGGCTCCGACTTCAGATTCACTATCTACACTACTGTGGTAGAAAGACAGGAGGTGAGCTCAGATGCTGGACACTTCTCCACTTTGAGCACTCTGCTCAATTATTAATCTGCTCTCAAGAGAGGGAGGGGATAGCCCTTCAGCAGTAAGAATATGAGCCAGTTCATGCCACTTGACTTTGAGGTATGGTTAGATTCAAAGACCCCTTTATTTATCAGGAGTGATGCAGCTGTCAGTATAGCAACTGGCTTCTCAGGTTATCAAGTTCTGTTTGCACTGACTTTAACATTGCCTATTCCATTTTTCTGTTCATACCAGTCTCTGACAAGGGGCATGGCCTCCTCTTCTCTGAGATGTTTTGGAAATGATGCACTGCGGAAGGAGTAGCGACGTCTGAGTCATGGTGTTTCAACTCTGAAAGGATTTCTGGCTTTCTTTTCACTTTTATCGTAAAAGGAAAAGTTAAGCAAAAAGCAACTCAGAGAGACTTCCCAGATTCCTGTGATCCTTTTAAGCAATTGTAACAGAATACAGAAGTTTTCATACACTGTATCTAGAACTAGAATGCAGGGGGAAAAATGGCTCAACAAGGGAAAAACTGTATGAAACTGCATTTCAGTCCTTAGACTAGTATCAGATCAACTCTCTTTTTTCCTTGGGAACATATAGTAATAAAGGTATAAAGAAATAAATTTAATCATAAATCAGTAGAGAATAATCAATATAAGCCTTATAGTATCATCAATATAAGCATGGAAATTACTTCAATACATCTAAATACTAGAAGGAGGACAACTCTATTTCAGTCATTACCAACCTAAATTCTTCATCAGTGATTTACTGGATGAGTCCCAATAATACAGGTAGTACTCCAGAAAAAGAAATTAATTTTTACAAAGTTAGATAACGTTTTTTTCTGTGTTGTATACAGACAGGTTTGGGGGGGGGTGGTGTGGTTTTTCTTGGTTTGGTTTGGTTTTTATTTTGTTTGGGGGTTTTTTTGGCTAATAGCTAATACATCAAACTATGTGGTGCCGTCAATGCACTGGAAGGAAGGGGTGCCATCCAGAGGGACCATGGCAGGGTTAAGAGGGGGACCTCTGTGAACTTCATGAAGTTCAATAAGGCAGAGTTCAAGATTCTCTCTTCTCTCTAGTTAGAAATGATAGGACACAAAGGAATGGCATGAAGCTGTTTCGGTTAGGGTAGGGAGGTTTAAGTTGTATATTAGGAAAAGGTTTTTCACCCAGAGGGTGGCTGGGCACTGGAATAGTGTCCCCAGGGATGTGGTCAGAGCACCAAGCCTGACAGATTTCAAGAAGAATTTTGTCAATGGTCTCAGGCAAATGATGTGTGATTCTTGGAGCTGTCCTGTGCAGGGTCAGGAGTTGGACTTTGATGACTCTTGTGGATTTCTTCCAACTCAGGATACTCCATACTTCTGTGATTATATGATTTGATGATCCTGCACCTGGGTCAGGGCAGTCACAAGCATAAGTAGAGGATGGAGGGAGAATGGATTGAGAGAGGCCCTGCAGAGAAGGACTTGGGACATGGGTTGATGAGTTCAACATGAGCTGGCAATGCATGCTCACAGCCCAGAAAGCCAACTGTATCACTGGCTGCACCAAAAGAATTGGGGTCAGCAGGTCAAGAGAGGTGAGTCTGCTCCTCTGTTCTGCTCTCGTGAGACCCACCTGGAGCTCTGGGTCTCCAATATAAGAAAGACATGGACTTGTTGGAGTGAATCCAGAAGAGGGCCATGAGGATTACCAGAAGGCTGGAGCACCTCTGCTATGATGACAGGCTGAGAGAGTTGAGGTTGTTCAGCCTCGAGAAGTGAAAGCTCCAGGGAGACCTTATAGCAGCCTTTCAATACCTAGAGGGGGCCTACAAGGGAGATGGAGAGGGACTTCTTACAAGGGCATGTAGTGATAGGAGAAGGGAGAATGGCTGTAAGGTGAAGGAGGCCAGGTTTAGATTAGATATGAAGAAGAAATTCTTTACTCAGCGGGAACTGGAACAGGTTTTCTAGAGAATTTGTGGATGCCCCATCCCTGGAGGTGTTCGAGGCCAGTTTGAATGGGGTTTTGAGCAATCTGCTTTAGCGGCACATGTCCCTGCCCACAGCAGATGGGTTGAAATTAGATAATCTTTAAGGTTCCTTTCAACCCAAATGATTCTATGATTTTAGAAATAAAGTTTCCTGTCATATTTTAGTCTTTTCTCTTTTAGCCTGTTGTTCTCAAATGAGTGGCATAAATGATATTCAAAGAAAGTCTTTTCAAAATAACTCATTATATATTCAGCCTGCTGACTTCAGGTGTTATATATGCTAGTTTAAATAGGAAAAAGCACATTTTAACTCGATCTTTGTTATGCTTAAATTGATGCTGAATATATGGAGTTGAAAAGGAAATAGAGTGAAAGAGATATAAATATATTACCAAATAGCTTTACACCGTACAGAATATATGTTTTGACAGTTATAGTACAAACCAAACCAAAACAAAAACAAAAAAACAAAACCCCACATCATTAGACAAGTATTAGACTTTTGTATTCAGCAAGCAGCAAGGAAAAGATCCTTGTGTTTCTTCCATGAAGATGAATCATGAGTAATTATATGAGATGTGTGGATTCAGAACAGCACAAAAACCCAGCATAGGTTGTTCATACTTTCTCACTGACTGCATGCAGCAAATGATACTTAACATGCTTTGTCATCCTAGGATAGCAGTTCCCAAGTCAGTCTTTGGCTGCCACAGTCCTCCTTTCCCTTCAGGAGAAGATTCCTGATTTGAAGTTTACTAGAGAAAAGAGATCAGGAGCCAAGTGGAAGATTAGGCCATACAACCACAGTACTTCTCAGTGTAGAAACTGGCCTTCAGCTGGGAGCTCAGGGAATTATGAGACACCATTCCTCCCTTTCTCCCTTTAGCATAGAAGAAGCCAAGCCCTTTGGCTTATCAGATATCCATCATCTTCACACAACCTGGGGAAAGAAAGATCTCGCTGTTAGCTGTGTCAGGAGGCTTTTAACTTAAATAAAAATGCATTACTTTTAATTGCCCCTTTACCTACCATTAAAAAGTATTGTGGGTCATCATCATTCATTCATTCATTCTGAATGAATCCAGTACTTTTGCAGATAGTATAGGATGGTGAATGTCTGAGACTTCATTGCTAGTATCTCTGAAATTAGAGTTTATGCATTCAGAATAAGTGAAGTTTGTTTCAGAATTTGTATTATGTCTTTATTGTTCCCCACTATTTTCATCAGTCTTTACTGTGTATTCATTCAAGATTTAAATAGTTATATAGGAAACTAAAGGGGCTATTAATATTTATAGCACACCTAGGTACATTTTTCTGGAGGTGAAAAGAATGCAGTATTTGGCATAACACTGCAATTGAGATGTGCTACTGAACACCTAGGAGTGTTTGACTGCTGTAACAAATTATACAATCACTCATTCTACACACTTTTCGTTGCTATTTACAGTTCAATTCTCAAAGGAACTATACTAAAGCACACACCTGAAAATAGCTGGTAGAAAATTTTTTCTCCACAAAGGAATAAGAAAATACTGTAATTAATTTGTTCTATTAGTATTTATTGGTTTCTTGTCATTAACATTGATTTTCATGTTGAAAATGGACAATCAAAATACAGATTACATTCTTGAAAGAGGATTGCAAACTGTCTAGTAGTACATACAGACAGTATGTACTCAATCTTTCAGGCCTTTTACACAAATTCCTGATATTACTAGATCTGTTCTCTGTTCTTTGAGTCAGTAGAGCCCACATAGGGTTCTTATCAAGCCCACATTTTTGGCACGTTATATTATACAATTACTATTTTCCTTATTATGATTCTTTGATACCTTACAAACATAGAAAAGTTTTCTAATTATGATAATCATAATACTGTATGATAGGTATATACTGTATAATAATATACAGTATTACTGTATTATATATATATATATATATATACAGATATAATACATACTGTATGGTACAGTAAGATTTACATAAAGCTGAGATACTCACATCTACCCACTTAGTTCCTCTCACAGACATTTGTAGTTAATGGATGATTCCTATCAAATGTCTGACTTAAGTGGTCAGAAGTAAGCTTAAGAGACCTGAATTCTCAGGAGGAGATTATGTTCCAATTTAGGCATGCAAATGAGGTACTCTAAGTTAGATAGTGTGAAAAATTACACTATGCATTAAAAAAACAAAACAAACTTTCTGATAGACAGACTTTATACCATAAGGCACAGTTCCTTTCAAGGAAGAATTTCAGTAATGTTTAACAGTCACAGAGAACTCTTAGTATAACTTTACATATAGAACAGCTGGTACACCCACACAAAAAAAAGTACTAAAGAGCTTTGTCAGTCAGAAAATGTAAATACTTTAGTTAGAAAAAGTTCAGCACACTTACTTTTCTTTCTTTTATAAACATTTCAGCTAATTACTAACAGCTTTAAAAGCCTCATTTTATCCCCAAAGCATCCTAGAGCTACAAGTCTTTATCTAGGTTTAGTGTTTGTGGCAGAATGCCATTTGCACTAAGTGATCAGTGAGAAGATGTCAGCTGCATCTGATGTCATAAAACAAGAAATGTCCTAGAAACTCTCTATCTGTTCGGACTTAGTGCAAAATCTCCCATTAAATGAGTGAATAAATAGCTCTATTTGTTTCAAGTAAAAGCATATACTTAATTTGTGTCAAAATGTTCTTCTAAAAAGGTTGCTAACTAATCCACAAAGGAATGTCCTGTCAGTAGTCAAAACGGAAATGTACATAGGACAAAAATAGCAGATTGTGCATGTCAAAACTGCTGGCCTGTATTTTAATATGGTTTAGCACTTATCTGAAATCCCTTTGGATTAGACTTTCAGTGACAAATTTCCAGATAATGTCATAACATTCAAAACCTTCATTGAGATACAGAATTTCTATTAATAAACACAGTTAGGACTGGGTCTTCAAAAATCTCTGTGGTAGGATCCATTTAAAGAGTTTTTTGGAGATAATGGAGAGATTTCCCCACATATCATATTATCTATGTATCTAACTAACTATCAGATGAAGACTTTTCTTCCATTTCTAGATAAAAGGCTTAATTCTGGGTGAAAAAAATCTGGTAGGGAAAGGAAGCCTCACACTCTCCAAGATCTGGTATGTTAGGCCTGGACTGGTGTGTGAGGCCAAACACAGAAAAGTGTAAAAGACTAGTTTTAACCAATAGGAACACCCAATCCCTGAATTTCTTACCCATGAAATCAGTAAACACTCTCAACACTGTCAAGATTTTTTCCTCTGGTTTCTTCAGGATAAAGCATTCGGGGTACTATAAGCATGTCAAATTTGATAGTTTGAAGATCTAAACCCCCTATTTCATCATGAAAAAGTGATAGATTTGTGATTCTATTCATATGCATTTACATAACTTGCACCATTTCAGATCACATAGAAAAAAACCAATATATTTCCTGAACACTGTATCTTGAAAAACGACCCTACTCAGAATGTTTGATTATCAGTTCTGTTCTACATATGAGAAAGTCTTGATTTGCTATTTACTATCCATGAGTTGTGAGCAAGTATGGGTTTTTTTTCCAATAAAAATAGGCAGAACAACATGGACATTCATACCACAAGGTTGCTGTAAAATGGATTAAGCTGACATCAAGCAGGCCTTGGTAAAATGATTTCTGAACATATTGGGAGTAGGAGGGATTTAAAGAAAAGGAGAAGTGGGATGAAAAGGAGATACTGAATCCAACTGAAATGCTTCAGTTCTTCAGAACTTAATCAGTAAAATAGTTTGTATTTTAATAAAGCTGCAGCAAATTTAAAATTGAAAAATGTCTTATTAGATATTTCTAGAGTCCATTATTTAATTTTCACTTATAAGATTATCCCCAGTCATATAGATATAAAATCAAAAGTATTATATTGAATTATTTCACTCAAGACATTGAAATATATGGTATTCCAGGACATAAACAGAAGAAGAAAGGTTTTTGTTGACATACATGAATATTTAGCAGGTAATGTCAGGTAGACACTAATGATGTTTCTAGTATCATTCAGATGTAAACAGTGAAGGCTGGATTTTGACTGTTCTATTTTTTTTTATTGAGCAGAGATATAGGCAAGTTATTTAGTATCAGCAAATCTTGCACAATGTGATGACCTGCAAATGAATATCAAAAGTAGATGTTGCATGCAATTATAAGAATGTTCCACACATTCTTGTGTTTATGTAAGCAAATGTGGCAATTAAGGCAGCTTGCAAGATACATTGTCTGACTTCTAGTGAGAGAAGGTAATATTGTGGGCAACGCATTGATCTTGGACCCGAGAGATTCCTAAGTTTTTGACAGCTTTGCCACAAACATCCTAATTGACCTTGGAAAAGTTTCTTAAGTTGAAATCCACAAAGGAATACGGCCATTCCGTTGTGGAAAAAAGAAAAATAAATAAAAAAAAATAAATCCTTAAAAACTCTTAAGAAGTTAGCCACAAATATTCCCCAAATATCCAAGTTCTGTTTCTGAATATGTCCAGAATCTTTTTCTCAATTGCAAGTCTCATCAGTTGAGCCCGCATTTCATCTTATCTATTTGATCAGGATTCAGGGAGTGGATATGGGTTAAGTAGACTCTTCTGAAAATCAGTAGTGTTTCACTACCTCAGGTGCAAAGCAGAGTAACAATGCTATATTTTTCTGTGTTTGAATATGTACCACTTTGTAAATTCTTCAAGATTGTTCATTAGACGCATTCATGTGGGGTTTTAATTTTAACTCTGTTATGTCTCACTTTTTTTACTGAATTTTTTTCTTCTGTATAAACATTTAAGTATCAATTTGGGACAGGAGGTAATTTTAAAGTCTTATTTCTTCAGGTCCACACATGGTAAATGTGGGAATCATAGCTTATATGATTTTCCTGGAAAAGTTATTGAAGGCAATCCATATTTTAAAAAGGCTACCAAATCTTTTTCCATGTGAAATAGAACTCTGAATGAGTATGGCACTAAGACATAAGCAGTTGTGAATCTATCCGTAAAAGGAAGTACAAAGGAGTTTTTTTGTTGTTTTGGTTTTTTTGTTTGTTTGTTTGTTTGTTTTTTAAACTATATAAAAGTATATGCTGACTATTAAGGCTTACTCAATATCTGTATATATTGCTAAACATAGATTTATGTTGCATCTAACATAATCCAAGGCATTTTTTGAATTCACCTGATGAAATACTCTGTGCACTCAATTTTGTTGTCTAATAGACTAAAATGTTTTATAAGATTCTCAGAATTCTCAGTAACTCTTTCAGAGAATCAAAAACTGAGGGCATAATAGCAGCAAATCAAATATGTAGCACATCTGATTAAAAAGCAATGAAATCTGGGGAATTATTTTCCTAACACATGACTTTCCTTTGAGAAAATTGTTTTAAACAAATATAGAATTAAAACTTTTGCAAGGTAGAAACTTTATGGAGTTTTTCTTTCCACTTCTTGTGGGTATTCCTATTAATCCTTAGAATATTAGCTACCATGAACATAACCGAAAATTCAAATGTGGCAGGCATGTTTGGGTAATATCAAGGATTTTTTTAACAAACTTGATATAGTGAAGTTTGCTGTAGTTGTACTTAATAGGGCTTTAAAACAGGTTTCAAGCAAAAGCAGCCATGCTGCAGATCTGTATCATCCTGATCATCACTTTGGCATTTACATACAAAATTACATTTGCATATCTTGATGATTTATACATTTTAACTAAATTTTATTCCACAGGAGTGTTTATGTCAAGTGAACATGAACATTTTAAATTCCAAGTTATCTCTAAATTATTGATTTCAGGAGTACTGTGAGGTTTTCTTGCATTACTCAACTTTATGTAAAATGACCAACTAATGACAATGTTTAATTCTGAACTCTGTGTTCCATTAGATTTATAGAGCTCTTTCAGTTCTGAGCCAGAAGCACAGATATGACTTTGTAAAAAATTTATAAAACATAAAATTTTATCATTTTGTTAATTTCTTCATGATAATATAGACATCTTTACACGGGCTGCAGTATTTCAAAATCTGAGACTATTTTTGGTTTAGTAATTTTAGAAGGCATTATGCTTTTATGAAATATATTTGTAACTTGATATCCAAAAATGACAGACCTGGCTTCATCAGTCAATTTAAATATAATAGCAAAATGGTGTTTCTGAAATTACTTCTCTGAAATATTAAAGCAGAGAAATGTTAACAGTAACATTCTTTCTTTCCTTTGTGATTACTCTGGACTGCCTAATTTGCAAAGAATCACATAGTCTGAATTTGCCTTTGAAAAAGAATGCAAGATACAGATTGTTGCTTTTTGTAGTAAGGAAGGAGGTACGTATTATTCTTCATATTGGAAGAATAAATGATGCCATCAAGTACTCACTGATGTGAACTGAGACTGATTATACATAGGATATAAAAAGAAGGCTTGCAGGGAAACGGAATTTCAGGAAATTGCACTATTTCCTCAAGAAATGGGAAAAATGTAGTAAAGTCTTTGCGAATTGACTTGTACCTTGGGGATTCATACTAACAGGAGCATTTCAGGAATTTTAATATATTGACACAGAGAGGTTACTTTTCTCAAATAACAGGCTCTGCTTACATAACCTAACAACCTTTTAGGATTCATGCTGACTTTAACAAACATGGAATTTTAACCTGGGAAGTAGTCAGTGAAGTCCTACAAATTCTGACATACGTGGAAATGTGTAAAACAGGTATACATAGGATCTCAGAATCTTTCCCAAGTTGGAAGGGACCCACAAGGATAATTAAGTTCAATTCCTGGCCCTGAACACGACCATCCTCAGGAATCACACTGTGTGCCTAAGAGTATTGTCCAATATATGAATGGAGGGAAAGAAAAACTTTAAGATTTTACAAACAAAACCAAAACTAAGAGGTAAGCAATAGGCATGGTATTTCAGGGGATTTATTGCAGGTGTTCTAATTGAGAACTATGCTAAGACCAAACCCAAACAACTAAAATACCTAACTAATGATTCAAACAGGTTGGACAATAAATTAAACAAATAAAAATTTCCATTGCAGGATGGAAAGAAAAGCATAAAAATGGAGAGGAAGGAAAAAAAAACTAACATAGTGATTGACTATTATTTTTTTTCTCCCCAGTTATGAAACAGAATCCCTCAAGGCAGAAGTCACTCTGGAGAGGTATGTTTAGGAACTATACTAATGGGACCTTCCTCTAGTCCTCAACATCCAAGTTTGGATTGCAGTAGTGATCTCTGTAAGAGTCTGAAAGAAAGAAGCAAGAAGAAAAATTACATGAATATCGGAGACTTTCATTTTCCAACATTCTTATGAAAAAAAATGCACCCATAACTATTGGTAGGTCTTAAATATCCTCGAATGTATCTGCTGACAAACATCTGTACAAAATAGTTTATGAAGTAAAAAATGTCATTTCTAAAAAAATTTTTTACTTAGAAAAGTAAAAAATGTTACTGTAGAGTTACTTTAGGTCAGCAGCAGGGACGAGCAGTACAGGGCCTAGTTGTAAAAAATTAGCTTGTATTGAGTAATAAAATTATTCAATTCACTTTAAACTGCAAGACAAACAAAAAAAATATATGGCTAATGTCTGGGATTTTAGAAGATCAAACTTTGAGAAAATAAGAAATTAGTTACTAGAGTTTACTGAACCAAATACCTCAAGAATTTGAACACAGTGGAAGCATGGAATTAAGTTGAAGGTGCAAACACTATTTGAAACTTTCATTGCAAGCAAGAGGAAAAAACCTTAGCAGGAAAGGGCTACAAACATCTCTGGAGGAAGAAACAACTGCCATAGGATATGAAGAACATATAAAGAATTTAAAAGGAATTAAAAAAGGGATTGATCAGCAAGAAGAGCTATGTCTCAGAGGTCAAAAAGGGTGAAAATAAAACTAGAATGAACAAAAGCTTAGTTGAGCTGAAACTTAGAAATAAAATTAAAATAAATAATGAAAGTTTTTCAAACACATAAATAAATAAGGGCAGGAGAAGAGAAAACTCAGACAGCTATACATAAAAATATTGAGAAAGGAGCTAATTTAAATATGGCAGCAGAATCAAAAACTCTCAAACAATGGTAAGGAAAATGATCAATTAATAAGAATGAAAGTAATATAAATTACTATACCCAAGGCAGAAACAAAACTTGAAATGCTTATACTGACCATATGAGATATTCCATAAGCTGAACCCTAAACATGAAATAAATGTGTAGATAAAACTGAAAAATGAGTTGCAAGTAATTTCAGCTGACTGCATTACAGCAAATGCTTTTAAAGACTTCTAATACCTATAATGTAGAAAATTAACAAAAGAATTAATAGTAAGCAATAATAAACCAGATGATATAACTTGTGAATCACAAGAAATTGTGAAGGAAGTTACTTGAAAAAATGCAATGTGATATAAAAGCATCTTTCCAGAATCCAAGATTCTTGTATTTTGGTAGAATTACACCTTCTAGTCCACAGTTTCATATTTTGAATACATTTTGTAGATCGACCTCAAGAAGATCTATTGATTTACACAGTGTGGTTGCTTTGGAAAAAAGTTTACTGTCCTAAGTAGATCTTTCAACTTTTTATGATTTGTGAGTTCATTATAAAGCAAGGCTGATTTTTTTCTCTTTTATGAAGAAATATTGTACAGTACATGAAGTACCTCACAAAAGCACGGCAGTATGTTTGATCTTGGATTGTGAGAGTTGACTTTATGGCATTTAAGACAAGTCATGATGCCACTCTGGGATGGGATGTTGGTATACAGATTGATACACTTCCTGTGTCCTAGTTGTTAGTTTATAGTCAGGTGTTGTGTAGTAGGGAAACATACTTACCCAAGAGAAAGATGTGTTTTTATAAATCCTTAAGGGTTAGAATATCATGACTATTTGTAACAACTCCTGCTGAGCTGTTTCTTTTCTCCTTTAGTGGCTCATGGGAAGCATTTGAGAAGTACTTGTGTTATTTTTTCCAGAAGCTTTCAGAGAAGGATTTTTATTTATATTTGAGTTCCAAGATGAAGAAAAGTTTAGGAGTTCCATAAGTTCTTTGTGATGAATTATGTCAGAGAACTCCCTGTTAGACTCATTTATGTAGTCTCTGCTGTGCAGGTTTACTACAGTCTTTCTTTTACTTTTTGGTTTAATAAGTATGTAGTTTCACCCTTCTAAGATAGTACAGATTTTCTCTCCAAGGAATAGAAAGACTGACTGTCATTGGGCCTTCTTTTTCTGACTATAATATTGTTGATTTTTTTTTTTTAAATATATTTTTAAGCAGTTACTGTCAATGTTTGGAGCAGTGTTTATGCTTACAGTTCACTCAGACTGGGACATACAACCTGGTTTTCACTGCTGATTATTACTTCTTTTTATATCTTCATGGACAGGTTTTGGATGCATTATGAAGGTTTTAGATGCATTATGAAGGTTTTGGATGCATTATGAAGGAGAAACTAGAAAAGGATATGGAAGCAAACACCCATCTATGACAAATCAATAGGAAGAAAGGAAAAAATGGTAGAAAAACAGGGGCTGAAATATCACAAGTTCCCCTTGGAGAGGACTACCAGTTCATGGAGGCCTAGACTCAATATTTTTTGTCAGCATCTTGCACTGACTGCTAAGGCCTCTCTGTTGTAATTCTTAGCTGGAAGGCTGCACATCCTACCAAGCAAGAAGTAAATTGAAGAATCTCTAGCCAGAAGTATGCACCTTACTGCACAGGAACTACAGGAACCACCAACCTCTGGGTAGATGGTACCTTTGCATGGTGCCTTATCCCCTTTATGTTACCTTCAGTAGCTCCTTTCCTTTGCCATTATTCTTCTCCCACAAGCGATAAGGAAATAAATCCTTTCAAAAGATTTTACTCATTACAGCAGGAATATTTTTTCCCCAGAAAATCTGTATCCAGTAAATCCTAATTGATTGGACAAGCTCTACAGATAATATGCAGATGAATAAAACTTCCAGAAGCCCTGAATGTGGTTTTTATTTTCCTTTCAGAGACTGATCCTGTGAGAATTCAATATCACAGCCCCAGATGAAAAACCTTTACTTATACAGACATTTTTACAAGGGGATTTTACTATGCCCCATGCACACATCATAATGGCAGGTACATCTGGGACTGTGCTCCTAGCTTGAGCAGCAAAATTAAGGATGATGTCCAGATTCATTGCATTAACTGGATAACAGAAGATATGAGAGCCTGTTTTGAGGTTGGGTATCTCTGAATAGATCTTGTTTGAATCTGTATCTTGTGCTGGACTGGAAAGAAAGAAAATTGGGTTGG
Organism: Manacus candei; assembly: GCF_025592945.1. Classification (NCBI taxonomy): domain Eukaryota; kingdom Metazoa; phylum Chordata; class Aves; order Passeriformes; family Pipridae; genus Manacus; species Manacus candei. The sequence goes on along the minus strand of NW_026138062.1, from coordinate 29,274,225 downwards.
AGGACTTGGATTTTTTAGTGACATTCAAAAAATGAAGCTTTGATTCATTTCACAAGAGTGTTTGAGCCAAGGATCAAAGCTGTATATGGAAGTAGAAATGACACCCTGTACTTCTAGGAGAACTAGTGGATGACTTTGCTTTGACCTATTCTCCAGGTGTCCACTGAGTAAATAACAATGATCTAAGGTGATTTTTCCACTCAAACAGAAACACTGGATACACTTTCATTCATCACTGTCTCTAAATGCATTCAGAGGAGGCAGACACCTCTTTGCTCTATGTCTTTTCCTCCTCAGTATTAGCCATGGTGTATAACACAGACATGATAACATTCTCCTCTGACTCATTCTGCAGGCAGCAATCAATTTTAATTTCTGTGTCTTCCTACACTGGTGTGGACCCCCTTAAGGTTTTCAGTATATATAAACTAGACCATAAATAAACGTGGGTCTGCTTTGAAGTTTTAGATGGTCTAAAGTAGGTCTATCTACAATTTTCTGTCAATGTTGCCTTATACTTTAACCCATGAATCTGTCCATTTCTTTTTCATCAGAAGTTAATCTTGGCTCACTAATAAAATGTCAGACCTGCATACAACCTCCCTCTGATAATAATTCCATTTATTAAGTCTTATCATTCCCTCAGGAGACCACATTTCCAAACTATTTTGAATATATTAAAAGAACATTTGAAGCACGGAGCTTTAAAATAGTTCATTACAATTTATGTACAATTAATTCTTTGTTTATTTACTTATAACAGCATTTCCCTTATGATTTTTGTATCTTTCCTTCTAACTGTAAACTTTTGTGTTAATTATTTTTAGTAGGGTTTCTTGTAACTAACAAATCGCGGGAGCCTGACAGTGTGTAGTTCTCTTTTAATTGTATATATTTCTATTTGTGAGAAATGTAGATTGAACTATAGAACTGAAACAAGTAGCCAAGTATCTTTTCCTTTGTCCTTAAGAAGGGGCAAGGGTGCTTTTGGAGTGGGAAGAGGCGAAAGTGCTGTAAAAATGAAAGACTAATCAATGGCCTAAAATGGCCATTTATACCATACAACATATCAGTTTAAACTAAGGGAATCTTGACATTTCTTTATAAATACATTTAGTATATTTTAGTCTGATTTGGGCAGGTGTGTCCCCAGAGAATAAATGCAGCTCAGTGTACTTTAGAGTACTTTTTAAAGCTGGAAACAGAGAATGGGGAAAATCTAGTCACCCAATATGCACTCAATCTGATCACATGGAGGAAAAAGGTCGAAGTCTGCTCAGGCTTCTATAAACATCAAAATATTGTCTGAGGTCATCTAAATAATCACATAAATAAAATCATTCCTCGAATCCCCTCCTAATCTCTTATGTTTCATCAACCTTTCCAGAAAACAGGGACTTTTTTGTAAACTGTTAATAAAATATCCCAGAATATATTTGTATGTCTCCCCCAAACATCAATAAATTACAAGAGAGTAAACCAATGGCATTTTAGTTAATTGTAATTCTTTACTAATTTAATCATAAAATGTTTTAGAGTCTTTTTAGACTTATTTAATGAACTCTATTAGTAAAGTACTAATAACCTAGCATGCTTAGTAGAAAATAGAAGGCATTATTAACAGAGAGTAAAAAGAAATAAGGAGCATCAGTTAATTTTCCTTATCATGGTTCAGGCTTTAATTTTCTGATTACAGTATTGCTGTAACTTTTTTATTCCTAATGTCAACATGTGGGGAACAGTTTCCTGTAGAAAAGACTAAGTGTTATGAATCTTGGAGAGCTACTGTGTATTTGATTTTATTCTCCTAGGGAGGTATTAATTACTTGAAGAGGCAATTTCTTGCTCTTTCATATGATTGTTCATAACTATTACGCATATGTGTAAACACTGGTGTGTGTAACATAAAACGCAGGCACGATGCTTCCATAATCTTTTTATCACATAACCACATTGATTATGATCTTCTTTTACAGGGAGTGACTACAATAGCTGCTCTAGGAGGCCATAGGCACCATGTGAAACTCTCAACTTAATTGCATGGTTATGAAGCAAATGGATCACATTTTACCAGAACTACCAATATGCTGTTTTATTTGTAAATATACAGATTAGGAGGTCTATGGTATTCTAAAGCAGCATCTGAAGGTTAGACACAAAGCTCTAGAAACACCTCAGGCAACTGTACCAAGCCTTGAGCAGCCACCAACCATCTGAGATGCTTGTCTTCACAAATAACACCTGTTCTCTAGCTATGTATCACACTTGCTTTCTCCTCTGGGATGTCTCTACTCTCAAGCATCTCAAATACTGACAGGAGCCTACATGTGAGTGACTTAAATGATCCCCTAGATGTGTAACTTGTTTTAACTTTGACCTGAGTATCAACTATACCGACAGCTACTTTTGCAGCTGTCTACACTACAAAAATTAATGTAATGTACTCTAAATCTCAGAGGAAGCAATTTATTTTGGGAGAAAAGAGGTGTAGGTTTCACAGAAGAGAGGAGGCTTTTTAGGTATCACAGTTTGAATTAATTAATTTTTTTCTCTCTCAGATCACCAGAGGGATGTCTGCTTTGTTTTGTCCCTCTTGGACAATTTTATAGGTGAGAAGCAGCCACTGCTTCTACCATAAGTGTTTAAAGCAAAATGTGCATACTGTCAAGATAAAAATCTCCTTCTTTTCCAATTTAAGACATCAACAGTCCAAGAGTCGGAAAACTTGTGCCTTTTATCTTCTCTTAAACAAATAAAGAACAAAAAACAACAAGGCAGAAAATATATGCTTGAACTTATCTAGTGTTTTCTGTAATACAGGCAATAGATCTGAGCAGAAAAATACCTCATCTAAACTTAAGGTGACTTAAGCATAATGAATATAAATTGCATTCCTGATATTTTTCAAGTTTCTTCCTTTTCTATTTTTAATTTTTCATCAGCCAAAAGACTAAGTGTTTTCCCGATAATTAATCCATGTAACTCCTAGAAATTTGTCTTACTCCTAAGAGGCCAGATGAGTCTTTATCTCAGTAAACAGACATCTTTCTGAACCGTTTACTAAACGAATGAGAATCTCACTACCTATTACACAGAAAGTACAATTCTGTTAACCTTTCACTCAGATAGCCCGCTGTTATGTAAGCCATCTATCTACAAATGTATAAGAACAGAACATTTCCTCAGTAATATAGCTCATTGCAACAATCAAGAATAAAACAAGCTTCCTGACAGAGGATGTTGAGCATCTTGCCTTGGTCAAAATAAAATATCTCCAGCTCGTCTCCTTTCCTGAGAAAAAAATGAGACAAAAGATAACTTTCACTTAAAGTATTGCAGGAAAACTGGTAGCTAATTAGTAGGCTTTCCCCTGTGGCCTTATTGTTTGAGTTATATAATAGTCTCCACACAATTAATGACTTTTTAAACAGTTCTCCAATTTCTTTCTTGATAGTAAATTTATGGTCTTTTTTTTTTTCTTTCTTTGGTTATGTTATTCCAGTGTTAGTGATCCAGTTAACCTCTAGGTATCTTAATAGAAGTGAATCATCTTTTTTATTCCTGCTTCTGCTAATCTTACTGTACTCATTTTTGTATTTGGAGATTGAGAGATGGTCTGTGGCCCTCACTCTTCCCAAAAGAAATCATATTTCCTTCCTTGATGAAGTTGATCCCCAACTTCCATTTTTGTTATTAGCTTTTGTATGATTGTAGATAAATAATTTTACAAGTATTATTCTCCCACAAAGAAGAAAACTTATAAGTTCATCCAAGAGTTGTCCTTTTACAGATTTATTTTGGGCTTTCTTCATTGGCTTGGGTCACTTTATTTCAATTTCCTTGGACTTTCTTCCTCCACATAAAGAAACACTACCTGCTAATAAAACAATTTAAAAGGGTGTGATAGTTTCTTCAAGTGATGTTTCCATATTTTGACTATCTTCTGCATAAAGTGGAGTTATGATTGTCCAGTATTTTCCTTTTTTTTTTTTATTTGAAGCCTTTAAGCAAATTTTAGTAAACCTGTCCCAACCTGCTGTTTGAGACAGTATGAAAGTGATTTTATTATCCAAACCCATACCATACAGCCTGATAATTCCTGTGTAGATAAAGCTACAGGCAAATAACTGTCAGTGAAAATTACTGCAAACAGGTTATCAGGAGGTTGATAACTCTTTCTATGTTGTTGAAACCAATAATAAATCCAGTGAGTACCTCTCATTATTGTGATTTTGAAGATTTTGAATGGATTAACAAGAGCTCCTAAAATGGAAATTCAGCCACGTGAGGTTTAAGTGGTAGCAAATGAGCAAATACCATACAGTAGGATAGCTATGATAAAGTGTATTTTCATTTATATATCTATATTCCTAAAGGAAGACACAAAATTGTATTTAAACAGTACACTGAACAATATGTTATAAACAAAGGGATTACCTGTTTTGCCTTTTCCAATTATTCTAGCCTTTGGGCTATGATGGCTGAATCAACTAGATGAACTTCAAAGAGTAAGTTATTCCATATGCCTCTAGTAATAATTTCAAAAGGTCTTTTCCACTGATTCTATGAAGAGCTTTTGTGAGATAAAGAAAGGTGTAATAACTGGTTTTGTTCTACCGTGAACTGTAGTTTTTGCATACATATGTACAAACATACACACAGAAAAAATTCTCTACTGAGCTACCAAGTAACATTTTCTGAGTTAGAGCTTCAATACAGGAATTCAACTACTCCATGCAAAGGTTACAGGAAAAATTCAATGACTGCGTGTAATTCAGAATAATTCTCACTATTTTTTTTGGAAGAGGGTTGCTTTTTTAATTGCTATGAATTTTACTTTTATTTTATTTTGTTTTGTTTTTGTGTATAGAATCCTATAATCAGATTACACTAGATACCTAATATTTAGATCACAACAGTTGGGATTTGTGTGTGCTTGAGTGGATTGTTTGTTAGCCTTCAAAATAAAGAATAATTCAGAGGGGTTTGGTGTTTTTTGGTCTTATGAATTTTTATATCCTGCAAAAATGTCCAGTAATCAAAATACATGGCATTTTTTCTCTACATACTGTGTCTGTCAGGAACAGTTGTCATTTATCACAGAAGAAAAAACAGGACTAAGCAAAACCATGATGTGACAGTGACAAATTTATTAGTGGAGACAAATATTTTGTAATGAAAATATTCAAAATGTTAGTAGCTAATTCTATATATCTCCATTAAGTCAAAATTATTATTTCAATCTGTACTGCAAGGACACCTATTAATCGTTACTTCTGAAAATGGTAAATATTATTGGGTTGAAATTAAGTCAAATTTAGGTCTTACTTCACACTGTCCAGGTAAAACTCTAGAAATTCCTGAAGCTGAAACAAGTTTCCATGTCAGGTTCCCTCAAATGGTCCCACAGTAACAGAAGTGAGAGGCAATGGGCCAAAAACTTCTTCAAGTAGGTGTGGAAAGTTGTTTCTCCCGTTTTAGTTGGAAAGGAGTATACACCAACCAAGTAAGTGTTTATACTTTATTAGATGAAAGCTCTTATGCTTACATTTTCATGCACAATAGATAATTTCATGTAGCTGCCACTGTTGATCCAAAGAGAACACTAAAAACTAACATATTTAATAATTTTCCCCTCTCCTGAATAATGCATTTGTTGCCTTTATGAACTTTATACTCATCCTGAAGTTTAACTGCCAATAACAATTTCTTTAGCATTTCCAAGCTACTACTACAGCTTCTCTGCTTACTCAGTTTTCACTGTGAGGTCACTGGCATACATTAACCTATAATTTTCATATGTTCTGTAAAAATTAAACCTACAGTCACTTATTAAATTGTCAATTGTTAAATTGTAAAGCATTCTTATATGCAAATCTAAGAAAATCTTTGTGGATTTTTTTACAACCTGAGGTAGTTATTCAACAAATGTTCCAGAATTTCAGTTTTCCTCCATAAAATGACCTTTGCAAATCAAGAAAATATTGCTTTTACAATTTATGTATTTATTATTGATATTGGTAAAGTAGTTTATAACAAATGTTCACTGTCAGTTTACAGTCATCATTCAGTACATCTGATTGCATTTATCTTTGCATATATTATATAAGATCACAGGAGTTTAAGGAATTATTTTTTGCTGGTTTTTATTTAAAAACTGTTACTTGGACCAGTATTTGGGGCTACAGGTTATCTTAAAACTGACTTTACATGTAGTTTATCAAGTGTTAAATAATTGTTACATTTTACATCTATGTATATTTAGCATACATGTACATATAAAATATGTATGGATCACAGTTAAAAAGATGTTTTTTAGGACGGAACTTCAAAATACTTACTGTGCATTGTAATACATATTACAAAGCTGGAAGTCATTAACTTTCATATTAAGAACTTTTATATCAAGAAACTGCTTTTTCTATGTACAATATGCCCCAACTCAGGTCAATCAGCTTATGCCCCTAATGCCTTCCCAAACAGGCAGGGAAATATCCTCTGTAGGAAAAATAACATATGATCAAATTTAAACAGTATGTTAATTTAAAATAAGTATTATCAAAGCAAGTTTTAAATAAGTATGAGCATTTGTATTAGGAATCTGCAAATATTTCTCTGAGCTCTTCATATATGCTAAATGCAGCTCTACTTATTCACTGCGTTGTTCTCTCATCATTCAGATATTAGACACAAAAATGAAATAAAAGAGAGGAAAAAAGTATTCAGAACACCACAATGAACTAAAACCTAAAACTATTGAAGCTATTTTAACAAAATAATTTTCAAATTCTTTTATTCAAAATCACAAATAAATGACCAGATGGTCACATACAACCTCTTTTGAATTTAAATATTAATACCATGTGCCAGAGAAATCAAATCAAGATTCAATCACTTCCTTCATTTAGTATTCCCATTAAATAAACTATTATTTCAATACATATATTTCCAATGACAAGAATTCCAGTGTAATTTATATCTTACTTAAGATGCAAGTATTTTTGTACCTGTTCCAACACAAGCCAAAGGCAGGATATAAAAATACTTTATTAAATAGGTGAACGGGCAGTAAAGCCATATGATGATGACATCTTCTAATTGCCTGCAGTGCATCTGCTAATAAACTACCAGGGCTCACAAAAAAAGCAAGTCTAGGATAAAAGCCAGGGCCATAAAGGCTAAATTATTAATATCAGGCGGCTATCATAACTTGCTGGTTTCTTGCCTGGATACAGCATGTTGTTGGAGAGCTTAACAGGAAGGGTTTTATAAACGCTGAAGACTATATAATAAATCTAAGCAAGTTTTAATTTTACATAAGCCTGAAGTCTTCATTTTTGGCTTACAGTCAGACTGAAAAAGCTATGATGCAATTGTCTTAGATATTAAGATATTAACTTTAAATTCAGTAAAATTAATAATTTCCCAGAAACTGTGAGTAAAAACTAATGCTTAGGTTGATGAGTTCTATATGCTTTCTTAATAAATTTATCTGAAACCAAAAAGTCCTCAAATCATGACTTTGAATTTAAATTTTGGAATGGTATACTGAATTTATCACTGCACTTATTCCCCCACATTGTGGTCAACAGACAGCTGGTGAGATGCATTGTTACCCAAAACTGTAGTAGGATGTTTAATGATAAGTCCATTGGGTTTAGAGTAATAACTTAATCAGGCATCTCATGATACTTGTACTTTTTAATGAACTAGAGTCCTGGGATGATCACTTATAGTTAGTTTTCTGCATGATGGAAAAAAGGTCATCTTGGTTCAGGTAAAAAGGATATTTATTAAATGTGCCAGAGGCTAACAAAAAGAAGCAATATTTCTTACTGATGTCTTCAGCTGTATCGCAATTCTAAATACTGAAGAGTTCATGTAGGTGTCAATTTTCATTCACCTATCTCAATTATGCCCACATATAAAATTAATAAGCACAGGACAAGAATATTTTATTATAAAAGGAAGCAAAGAAGGGAGATAGATAATGCCAGACCTGTTTAAGTCATTATTTCAAAAGGGGACATTCCAGCCTAATTTCCTAAACTTCCTGAGAGAAGCAACGAATGAGACAGCAGCAGACACAGAATTTAGATTATTTGAGAGAAAAGTATATGTTCTGTTCATTTTCCTTTAGAAGTGATGTAAAAAAAAAATCTTTGTCATATTTCACACATTCTGAGATAGTACTGTTTATGATTTAGCGAGAAATAACTGGAAATAAGTAATATGTTATTTATTGTCTATATTAAGGATCATTTTACTTGGCTATGGATAACAGGAAAAGCTGTTTCACAGTTATTTCATTAGATATTGTTTTCACATGTAATAGTCCAATGGTTTGTTTATTTACATTTACATTGACAAAAAAAATTAAAGTCTGAATTAAAATTTTAAGTGTTTAACATTATAAAAGCTGACATTTTATATTAAGTGCTTAAAATTTAATAGAACACTCAATACAGTGTAGTAAAGTTCCAACTATTTTAAGCATATACAAATGTAGTTCATATAAGAATGAGAAATATAGAGACCTACGATTTACTGTCTTATTTTCTATTTCTACTTCCTGAACCACATAGGATCTTTAAACGGAAATCTCTACTATTATGCACATTTAATTAACTGAACTTCATAGAGAGTAAATGTTTGATTGCTGAAAATGTGTAGCTGTATTCTTTTCAAGACACTACAGTTTTCATTATGAATCAATTAAAATGGGTAGAACCTCTGTCAAATCCAATGTGACACTCAGAAATATTTCATATAAAGTTTTCTCCACACATCTGTAATAGCAGTTCCACCAGAAAATGTAAATCCTAGACCGCTTCTTCTTCTGTAAAATTTTATGGTTTCAATTAGTCTTCCTAACCCAGATTACATATATTTTGGTGTATATATATGTCTGTATTTCCTAAATATATATATGTAACTGGACTCTGGTTCATATCGTGCTAGTAAGGCAACAGAGGAATCTCTCACAAAGGCAGCAAAGAAGACTTTTTTTCTCTTCTAATTGTTTCATTTCAGAAGGAAAAAAAACAACAAAACAAAACAAAAAACCAACACAAACCACATCACCTAACACGGTGATATTTTCTACTTATTTCCTGAGGTATTTCAAAGCACTTCGGAAGCAGAAGTCTAATGCCACTGAACCACACTGACCTCTGAAAGGCAGGGAATTGCTTTGAAATACACACTTACTTGTTCAGTGGTTGATTTGGGAAGATAAAATGTTGTCCAAGGCTATAGGAAATGACCTCTTATATATTTTATAATGTCAAAGGGTCTGAAGTAGACATGTTGGGCTGATGGTGCATCTATTATAAACAACATGAAGAAAATAACCTGCCAAAGTATTTACCTGTTTGGACTTAAAATGCACTTCATGCACACATCTATAAGAATATGTTTTAAAAGCTTGTTTGATTAGAGCTTCATAAAAACACAAAGCCTTCAATTATGAGCTAATCAAGTTCCTATATCTGTTTGATAAAAAATCTTCCTTGGCTTTCATTTTCCAGAACAAATAACTAATAAAAAATTTGGAAAAAAAAAGTTAGACCTAACTGTCCAGATGAATTTTTCCTTTTCTGATATTTATTGTTTTTCGTTGATTCAAAGTAACTTTTATGAAAAATAGCTCTCCAGTGAGAACTGAAATTTGTTCCGGTAAGAAACAACTCTTTCTTGAACAGAAAAAAATTGAGACCAAGTGTGGAAACATCATAAGACTGAGTTTTATTGCAATGAGATGTCCTGCATTTTTACCAAAACAAACCATTTCACATTGTTTTTCAAACAGACTTTGAAAGAGATGTTTTATAAAAAATAAAGCAAAGAACTTAAAAAAGGACAATACAGTCATGAAAACCATCAGTGCTCAGAACTCTTTCTATTAAAAAAAAAAGAAAAGTAAGGATTTAAAAATTATTTTTCTCTTATTTCCTTTCTTAACAGCTCCTCTGTTAGGAGCCTGAGTTGCCAACCTGATTATTTCTGGCCAGAAGTAAAATTTTGAGGGAGAAAACCTGGTGGCAAAACCCCTCACTGACTTCAAGTAGTATATTTGATTTCACTTTTTAATCCTCACAAATGTAAGAAATTTTATATTCTCCTTTTATGAGGTAAATTGATTAAGGTTTAAATATTAATGAGGGAAAAAAAAAAAAGCTTTGGAATTTAGAAGGCAAAGGTATTTGGGGAAAGCTGTCCATGAGAAGAAAACCAGACCAACTGTTACTTTCAAAGATCACAAGAATTGTACTTTTTTTTAAAATTGATCAGTGGGTTAATGTTAGGTGGACAGACTCAATGTAGCATACCACTTAGCAGATAATGCGGTGAACAAGTAGTGTTGTTCCATGTGTACTGTTATAAGTTGGCACCAAAATATGATGGAAAGTTTTGATCTGGAAAATATTATCAAGGATTTAGGTTTGACAAGTACTCAAAGATGAGCAGTTTTGTAGTAAGTACTCTTTTTTCAAGTGCTAAAAATTCAGTTAACCCTACAATTTATAAAAGACCCACACTCAGTTTTACACTATAGTAATGTAACAAGCATAGGACAAAAATGTTTCAAATAAATTTCTTTCTAGTGAACTTCAGCAGAAACTGAAATATGAGTATATTAGCAGAAGTATCCTGGCCTGCAGAAACCACTACAAAAATAGTTTCCTCCATTTCTTTACCCACCCTCAGCTACCCACCACACACACATACCTTGTCTTGCACATCTTTGCTGGAAATAAATGTGGTTTGCAATACAATAAGAAAACTTGGGATGAAGAGTAAATTTAATTCCAGAGTAAGACTGAAATCAGAAATACGACTCAGCATCCTTCAGTTTGCTTGGAGCCAGCAGACACAGAGTAGACAAATTCTGAAATCGGGATTATACCAACACTTTAAGCCTCACACAACCAATAGGATATTACAGCAGAGCACCAGTGTCATTATAGTTATGAGTAAGGACGGCTTACATTTTAAAAAATAACTTCAGTACTTTAAAAATCTGCATCCTTAGAGTATCTTCAAATTTTCTATGCCTCATATGCATGTCAAGTCCAATTTGCTTTCTATATCTGGGGCAAATACAAGGAAGAGGCAGTAAATTTATATCAAGAGGTATGTACATATACATATATAACTATAGGATATACATATACTCAAAAACTCTCTATAAAAATTTGTTATAGATAAAAAGTTATTTATAAAGTTATAAATATATGTGTGTATGTATATAAAATATGTAAGATTTCATATGCTTCTTATAAATTTCCCAAGCAAATCTCAGTTTCTCAATGTTGTCTTCACAAAGCACCTGAACTCCATTTTTGGGAACACTACTGAAGGAGGCAGGAAGGCATGTCACAAACACTCCCTTGCTGAAGAATTGAAGTAGACGCATTCAGTAAGCCCAGTCAAGTTTTTCCTGGTTGCACTGCTGACAACCAAAAAGATGTGTCTGCATCACTATTGAAAAATACACGGAATGCTAAAAGATAACTACCATCAACACAACTGGACCCCATGTATTTAATTCTCCATGCTTAAGACAAGCTACAGAAAGGAAATTCTTCTTTGGGCTACACTCTGATCCTCACTAAGGTCATGGTGGCATGACTCTGTGGAAGTCAGGAGACACTACGAGCTGAACTGACTCCCCACATACCCAAGATATCAGTGAGTATGTACTACAGAATATTAAGTCTTCATATCAGTTCACATTTGAAAAGACATTAAATGTTATATCCAGTTCACACACACAAAATAGAGAGCTTACCAAGCCTATATGCCTTGAGGAAACAATGGACCTTCTGTTACAAAAGCCCCCCGATTTTAAATTGCAAAAAAAAACCCCAATCATTTTATTTCATAAGATCATAAATGGCTTAAATTTCCACTATGTTTAAACACTGTTATGTCGTAGTGATACTTGCACTCAATGAAGTGACACTCTTAAAAATTTATATGAGCAAGTACTGTATCCACTTCACATTAGTAAAGTGCTCACTATAAATAACAATAGAAATATTTAAGGATTTCTGAAATAATATTCAAGAGATTTTTACAGGATTTTTTTATGGGAGAATAATTAATTGTCTCCAGCACTAAAAATAACACTCAATCTTTGCGATTGAGAGAATCTAAAAGAAAAAGATCCGGGATCTGCATTTGCATTAAGGGATTCTTTTCATTTAAGATCTTTTCATTTAATACTTACTATCCAGTCCTAATCTACCTGCAAGTTGTATTCACCCTACCTCATGAAACCATAAAATGGGATTATATGTTATTGAAAAAGAAAATACATATCACAGCTCAACTTCTATGCAACAACTCCTTGTGTTACTCTGGATGATAAGAAATAAATAGTTTTCAAAATATGCTTATCATCTGCTATAAAAACAAAAATTATTTTTTTAACACATGTCCAGTGGTTGCAGAGGGTTCCATGATACCATCTAAACTGTGGAACCTGGCTGCTCATTCCAGTTATCCCACAAGACTCTGTATCTCCCATATCAGACTTGACTCTGAATACACCATCCCTCTTCTCCGTAAAGGCTGACTTAATCCCCAGTTTGCTCAATGAAGGGACAAGGAGAGAGACCACACAGCAAGTCATTTAAAATAGACTCTCATATTTATTACTCAACCAAATTGCTCAGTCATATTTGGAGAAATTATGCTAGATATTAATCGATGGTTTAGTTAAGCAAGAGTAAACCCAGAATAGATCCATGAGATACCATCAATATTTAATTTGGTGTAGTACAGGGTACATCTATCTGTAGGTAAACCAAAAGGTCAGGGAGTGAGATCAACCATTGGATCCCTAATTAATTTGTGCTTGTTAATTGCTAACTCACACTCTCAGCTTATTTGGGATCCCTCTAGCCAGATGTCTACAATATACTTCCAAGTCACAGTTCAGAGTAGAGGTCATAGCAAGGCCCCTCCCTAAGGGTAGCATAAACAAGATTGTAATAGACACTTGGTTCCTTTTTATTCAGCTTTTAAGACATAGCCAGTAAATTGTTCACGTTTGCATGGAGTAACCCTCAACAAACAAACAAAAAGGGTATGTATCTGCCAAAATATGGGAGAGAAAGAGGGAAGAGGGAAGTGTGAGAGAAGAAGGTAGGAAAGGAGAGAAGAAGAGCAAGGGAGAGAAGGGAAGGGAGAGAAGGAAGAAAGGAAGGAAGAAAGGAAGGAAGAAATAAAAAAAAGCAAAGTGGAAATTGAAAATGGAAAATTAATAGAAGAAGAATGAGAAAGGGAAGGAGAAGGAGAAGGACAGAGAAAGAAGAAAGAAGGAGAAAAGTAGAAAGAACACAGAAAAAGGACGGTAATATTGCCAGACAGCAAAATTTCTAAGAAGCAAAACAGAAAAGAGATATCTAGTAAAGATATATGAATAATTTAGCTTGAAATAATTTCAATTTAGATTTTTGAAAATCTTTTTTACAAAAAATATCTTATTAATTTAGGGCATTAGGGTTAACTACTATTGTCTACAGTATCATTTCATAGTCAATACAAATATTATAAAATGAAAATTAATAAAGCTAATGGCACCAGAATTCAACTCAACAAAAGAAAGAAAGTAAATATGACAGCCAGTGTTAAGTCAAGCCTTGTGGTGAGTGAACACTGAATCTGGTTCCTTAAAGAGCTAGAAGTCAAGAGAACTTCTGGGTCATGCAACCTCAGCCAGTGGGGAGTCCTAAATGTCCAAGTTCCCTCGGCATCAGTAATGACCAGTGACAGTGGCAGAGCCTTGAACATGCCTCCAGCTTATGAAGGCTCAGGAACATCAATGTCCAGTCTGTAGTCTCTCACATCTCCTCCTCTTCTTCTTTCTCCCTCTGTCACTCTTTTTTCTGTCTTATTAGAATGTCTGTCCAGGCTAGCTCCTATGACATCCATAGTAATTAACATCTGCAGCTAAAAGGAGTATGTCAGTATATTTATCACTAAGCTGCCTTTTCTTTTTTTGTAACATTACTAATCTAATACCACTTATAACATCAAGGCTAACATTACTGGATTTTTTTCTCAAGAAATGTAATCTAACCTAATAAATATGATCCAATAAAAACAAATTTGAGGGGGAAAAAAAGACAACTCTATCCCTACATGAGGAAAAAAATCAGTTCTGACCATTTTTAGGTTAATAGAAGTACAGAATATTATAATACAATAAAGGTTTACAGTCAGACCGACCCAGTTATGTTTCTGTCAGCAGTTTTATAAATGAAATGTCTCATCAGTCTGCAATTCCATTTCCAAATACAATCCGTATTTAGATTTTGAACTAGAAAGAGGGTGTTACAGAGCTTTAACAATCATGGTATGGTTCTATTAAAAATCCAAACCAGCAATTAAATAACAAATTGTATGAAAATGACATTTTAAAGCTGATGTTACTTTTATTATCCCTGTAGTTATGTATATTTGTATATACACATAATATTTATTAAATGCACAAAATTCACAATGTGGGGGTTGGGAAAGAAGTGAAAACTGAAATCCCAGACTCTGATCTCAGTTGTGTATTTTAATCACTTTTCATTTAAATCACTTCTATTGTCAATAGCACCTATTGATGGAAATATTTTTGTAAAATATTTATTATTACTAGTTTCAGAGAGTACATATCAGTCTCTCCCAGACCAGTTTAATCTCTCAGTTATCTGGAGTAACTTTGCTAATAATCCAATTCACATTATTTAAGTTTTTCCACAGGTTTATTTTTGTTCATAAATTGACCAGAAACAGAGTTCAATATGGAAGAGGATAAAATAGAAATTACAGAAACCTCTGAAGAAATCAATACATTTGCTTATTGTCATGGGCATTTGATGTAAAAACAGGAATGGTATCTTTTTTTGTTGCATGGTATAAAATGTTTATTCTTATAGATCTAGAAACAAGACAGATGTATATAACAGGGGGAAAAAAAGTGTCAAATTTCATCAGACCAGAAAAAAAATCCCCAAAAAATAGATTTACATCCACTTAGAATTCTGTTGCTTCATGGGGGTAAAAAAAAAAGCAACCACATATATACTCATTCCTCACAGACTCTTAACTAAAGTAAATGAGTACAGCAGTACTAAAAAAAGTGACAAACAGGTGTCCTGAATAAAAAAGTTTAAAATAACAAGCAGACAAGAATTAAGCACTGCTTGTGTTCCAAAGGGTATCCAAGACCTGAGACATGCCTTCAAATTCTATAGCTTCTTTGATATTTGAATGAGAGAATATGTCTTCTGCACATGCAAAATTTGTAGAAAATTGTATCTAGACTACCTACATACCTCCCCATTTGTAAGCACCATTTATGTTTAGACCACTAAGAGCACTCCTTGGTTCTCAAAGTTGTAACCCTTCTGAAGCACACAATACCAAAAGAGGTGTCCCTGGCAAGTTTTAGAAAGCAGACCAAAGTGCAACTCTTCCTCATTGCATTTGGCCTTTTTTGGTTTTGTCCAGGCATTCATATTTCTGTCTATGACTTTCATGAATTTGCTTGAGCAGCCTGAATTTAGAATCACAGTTGAACTGGAAGTGTAGAATTTTGCCCAAGGATCTCAGTAACATATTTCTAAAAGTGGCAAAACACTTTGAAATTGTGAGGACTTCAGAATCAAGGGGGAAAAAAAAGGAGTTTGTTAAAAGTATTGCATGGTGGGTGGAATTTGGCTGAAGATGAATAGATGGGGTTTTCAGTACCAGAGGGAACAATACAATTATATCAGTTCCATTTTGTATGTGTTGGAGTACGAGTTTCCTACAGGGTGTCACATACCCAATAAAATGCAATATGGTTGGTAATTTGTCATTGTTAGTAGCTCAGCTACTTACCAGACCTTGGCAGTTTTGCTGACCTTATACTGTGTTTTGCAGCAGGAAATCTGATAGCTCATATCCACATTTTCTTATTTTCATTCTTCTCTCATTTTTTTCTATATTAACTTAATTTTGAAGAAAATACTAACATATACTTCTAGAGAAGAATTGAAAATACAACATTACATGGTTAAAATATGACTATAAAAGGAGAGTTGTGGCTTATTGCCTGCATTTTTCAGTTTTTCTGCATGAATAGTCTAACCCCATCTGGGTCAAGAAAAGCTAAATACATATGCAATAATAGAGTCACAGAATCACAGAATGATGAAGGTTGGAAGTTATTGTTGGATATCTAGCAAGTACAGCTAAAGAAGGTTGCCCAGAGCCATGTCAAGTAAGGTTTTGAATATCTCTGAGCATGGAGACTCCAGAACCACTCTGACTAACCAGTTCCCATGTTTGAATACCCTTACAGAAAAATGCTGTTTCAACAGCATTCCTGCATGCTCAGACAGTGCCTCAATTTTTCTGCCACCTGTTGTGGATTTATTTCTTTTATGCTTCCTTTTTGTGTTTAAACTTAGTCCTTGTTCACCCATTCAGACTTCCTACTGTCTTTGCTTGAGTTGCTTCTCATCAGGATGGATTATTCTTGAGCCATGAGAATCAACCAGCTGTCCTCTACCCCTCATTTTTTGAGTACTATATTCCTTGGGTTTCTTCCAAACAGGCATACAAACAGGCCAAAGTCTGCTCTTATGATGTTCAGGACTGAGATCCTGCTCCCTCCTCTTGGGATTATGAACACAATCTCATGGTAACTACAGCCAAGGCTGCTTCCAGCCTTCTCATCTCATGCTAGTAAATACAAGGTCTTGCAGAATATCTCACCTCATTGGCTCTTGATGACCTGTGTCAGACAGTTGTCATCAGTGTCCTGTTGGGTTCTCCCTCCAGCAAATATTCTGCTAGTCATCTGAAGGCTTTATATACCTCTTCTTCATTGTCAGATTATCTATAGCCCACACCCACAACAACATGTTAGACCGCCCTCTAATCCTTACTCGCAAGCTCTCAGATGGCTCAACTCCTATCCCTAGGCAGAGTTTGATGTTCACTCCTCTACATACAGAGCAATTACCCACTCTTTGCTTTCCACAACAAGAAGAGGAATTTGGTCTTGTGGTTTAAAATATCACTTAAAAACTTTTTCTGTTTGTCTATATACAGTTATTAAAGTCTGTTGTCTTACAAGAACATTAAAATGTAAACTAAAATCTTGATTCAAATGAATCCTTATTACTAAGACTTCATCACTGAGGCCTTCAAACTGTGTTTTAACATATATACTTCCAGATACAATAACACACACAAATTAAAACCTATGTGAGACAACTCAGCTCTCAGTAACATTGCTTTCTGAAATTATAGCAGATATTTAGAACATAGAATTACAGGGTCATAGAATTACAGTCATAGAATGGTTTGTGTTAGAACAGACCTTTAAAGATCATCTAGTTCCAATCTGCCTGCCATAGACAGGGGCACCTTCCACTAGACCAGGTTGCTCAAAGCCCCGTTCAAACTGGCCTTGAACAAATCCAAGAATGGGGAATCCACAACTTCTGTGGGTAACCTGCTCCAGTGTCTCACTGCCCACCTCATAAAGAATTTCTTCCATATATCTAATTTAAATCTACCCTCTCTCAGTATAAAACCACTGGCCCTCATCAGATCATTATGAGTCCTTGTAAAAAGTCTCTCTCCATCATTCTTATAAGGTCCCTTTTAAGAAAAGCCACAATATCTAATCAATGACATGCATAAAAAGAAGCCAGAGCTACATTATTTTATCTGGTAGAATCTTAATGAAACCAAAGCTTATCTCAAAAAAGCAAAAGTGGCTGTGCTGTAATCTTGCATCATCTTGAATCCAGACAAGCCACTGCTGTGAGAAAAGCTAAAATCAGTTAAACAAATGGGGCGTAGGCTGGCTGTGGTCATAAATGACTGCAAGAAACGGAAGATGTATAAATGTTGAAACAAATTTCCTGAAGTAGGCATTCATATCTTATATATTGAAAAAAAAAACAAGAATACAGAAAAGCTAAACATTTAAAATTATCAGCTGGAGTCAATAACACAGTATAGTTATAGGGCCAGAAAAAAGCTCCAGATACCTAAATTTCAACTTTTCTGTTATCAGAGTAATACATAAAACTTACTTCCACCAACCTTTCTCTCCTCCCATGGTATGACACAGTGAAATCTAAAGATTTGTCTGCTGCATCATAAAGAGAACAGTTCCAAAGGACCTCACTTATATGCTTGATCCCACCATCCAGATCATTTACAAAGATATTAAATAGCAATATTGATCCCTGAAGGGCCCCACCTGTGACATCTTGTCAGTTTTAAAAGGAACTATTTACCACCACCCTCTGGGTATGGCCTCTCAGCCAGTCCCCCGTCCACCACAAAGACACTTGCCTAAACTGTACTGCACCCATTTCCCCAGGAGGAGGCTGTGGGAAACCTATCAAAAGCCTTGAAGAAATGCAGGTAGACAATGTCTTCTGCTTACCCCCCATCAACTGAGCTGGTTACGTGATCATAGAAGATGATCTGGTTTGTCAAACATGATTTTCCCTTGGTGAATTCACGCTGGCTTTTACAAATCGTGTTTCATCTGCTTTGTGATAGCCCCTGGGAATTTTTATACCATAGCCTTCCCAGGCACTAAAGTAAGCGTGATGGGCCTTATAATTTTATGGATCCTCCTTTAAGCCCTTTTTGCAGATGGAGGTGACATTAGCCTTCTTCTAATCTTCTGGGTTGTCTCCATACTTCTCAAAGATTGAGGAGGGCCGCCTTGCAATGACATCAGCCAGTTCTCTCACCCTTAAGTGGGTCTTGTCAGATAGTCTCTGTTTCATCAGAGAAGTTCTACTTTTGCACTAACACACCTGTAAAGATAGCAAAACTAAATTCAAGAATCTGATCACATTGTGTCACACATCTCAACATAACTCCTATCCGAAGTGCATAAAATAACCTATAAATAACTTTTATGTGAACCCAACAAAGAAAAGTCTAGGAAGGGTCAAAAAGGTCTTGTGATTATTATTCTACACCATGCCAACTCTCCCTGGAGCATTTCCTTCTTCATTTTTGTGGGCTTTTGTGGTTTGTCTTGAGGGTTTTTTTTCTTTTCTTAACAGTTTTTTTCCACAATACTGAAGAACACAAAACATTTAAACAATGTAAAGCCTTATAAACAATATAAGCAGTGTGAGAAATTTGGGTTAATAACTATGTCAGATTGGGAATAGTATTCCGGTTTTCTGAATATCCTTTTATATTTGACTGTCTATTTTGAATGTAATTTTAAAATAGTTAATTAGTTAAGTATTTATTTTGAAAGTGGAAATAAAATTCATACATAAAATCTTAAGTACATGAAGTTAAAGGTCTAAATCTCTGGTAGTCACCCCAGTCTCCTGTTGTAGTCAATAAACAGAAATGAGAATATACAGTTCCTGAGCTAATGTGAACATAAGTGAGCATATATATTTTCTGTGTCATTCTAAAATTTGTGTTTAAATTTCTAAGGTAATCTGATTTTTCAGGGGATATATTTAGCTGCTCAAACATATTCATCTACTGCCATATGAAATTTTCTGAGCATCCAAGGCATCCATGACAGTGACACACAGACTGTAGGGGAGCTGTACATTCTGGACCAGCAGTTAGAGGTCAGATGTGATAATTAAAGGCAGCTAAATAATGCTGAAAAACAAGAAAAGTTCAAGCACTTATTATAGAGGCAAGATGACCAGAATGCAAAATCCTCTTACACAAAGTAGATGTCATACCTAGGAATTAGAGAAAAGAAGAAAAGTGTGGACATTTAGCAGCATGGAGATTTTGATAGAGGTATAATTATTGAGAAAATGGGGCCAAATCAGGTGTCAGAAACTGGAAAACTACAAAAATTCTCTGCCCAAATAGTCATAGATGATATAGCAGAAGCATCTTAACTTCCTTTACTAATTTTTAGATCAGCAACCTCTCTAGGAAACATTTAGAAATAACACTGTACTGTATTTGGAAATAATTCAGTACTGTACATGAATGAAAAACATGCATCAGTGGCTAACTGGATTTACTAAAGTAACTACTCCTGTTAAACAAGCATTTTCTGGGGTTCTTTTTAATCTTTGATGAAATTGTAGTAAGAGTTAGTGACATGTAAAATTTGAAACTCACAATATGAATGCTGTGCCTAAATGTATCTGAAATCTGTAGAACTGTTGGGTATCATTTTAATAACCCGAAAGTTTAAAATACTTTGACCAGTTTCCTTCAAATTTAGAATATATAATACTTCTTGTGTGTAAAATTTCTATGAGACCAAATTTAATACTAATTTTACAATAACATCATGTTATTAACACTGACTTTCTTAGTAAATTTGTCTATTGAAAACAAAATTGTAATGGACTATACATTTTGACCAACTTTATTCATATTTTTAGAAGAAAATATAGCTGAATGCTTCCCATGTTCCTTGGATTAAAACCAGCACAGTTATCCCCATCCATGCTATAAAGAGCTCCTCAGTTTACTTTAGATGTTGCCCTTGGATGTGGCTACATAGAGAAACTCAGGAAAATAAATTAAAACTAGAACTATGAAATTAAAGTGGATTATTTAAACCAGATTAAGCTCATATTGAAATTAATGTAATTTATCTAACTTTATGAAGTAGCCTAAGTAATTCACTATAAAAATATTAAGAAAATTATTTAAGGTAGTTTATTTTATTTATTCTGGAAATTAATTTGAGCTATTTTTTTCCTGAAAGATCCCAAGTGCACAAACATTTAAAGTTTAAGAAACCCAGAATTTGATACGGAGTAGTTTAAAAGTGTCAGATATCTATGTCTGTCTTTGTAAATCTACAGAAATATGTATCTATGTATAGATGTGAAGTATAAATATAAGCATTTGTTTATTCTTATAATTAAATATTAAATACGAGGTGTCAAACTATTTAACTGAGCAAATTTTATTTGATTCTATTAAATGCAAATCATCCTAAGAAACAGGTACACAGTTCAAACAATGACTAGTTAGCAATTTCCTGCCGTGAACATTTATTTGCATTGTTTCTAAAACACAGCAACAGAATTGTAGCACGTCCTGCTGAAATACATAACATTTCATTTCTATTTTGGGTAAGTCTGTAGATGTAAAGACATTGCTTCAGGGTGCACCATAACACTGATAACTTTTTGCATAGCAAGCAAGGTTGAATAGTTCAGTATACAAGAATAACATTGATGTTGTATATTAGTAAATCAAGAAGTAAATCCTACAATTTTATTAAAACAAAATTTCTACATTTCTGGTTCCTTTGTTTTATTCCCTTCCAATTTTTACATATCAGATATGACTAGTTTTGGCCCCAAAATTCAAAAAAGGCATAGACAGACCGGAGAGGTTTTAGGGGAAGGCCACAAATATAATCAAATGGCTGTAAAACCTGCCTATGATGAAAGACTGAAGGAGTTAGGTCTCTTCTCCCTGGAGAAGAAAAATTTCAAAGAGATTTCATTGCAGTATTCTAGTACTTAGAGGGCAGCTACTAAGATGGAAGCTCTCTCTTCACAATAATTTCAAATGAAGAGACAAGGGGCAACAAGTACAGGTTGTTCCTGAAGATATTTTATCTCAAAATAAGAAAGATGTTTGGGTTTTTTTGCAGTAAGAAGAATCAATCACTGGAAGAACTTTCTTGGAGACATGGGAGAGTGCCTATCACCAGAGGTTTACAAGATGCAATTGGTCAGTGTGCTGGGAAATCTCATCAAGGCTCTCTTTCCCACCAAAGGTTGAACGTGATGTTTATTGAAGTCCCTTCCAACCTAGGCTGTTCTATGATTCTGTAATTCATTGTGATTTCAAAATTATTTCTACACAGGAAATCAATTCTGAATTATCCACTATACTAGTATATTTCTTTGGATACTTAAAATGAGTACCAACAGGACCAGGGTTATTCTGAATTGTTTCTACATTTTATACATATTGTATGGGGTTTTTTGTTGCTCCATAGTGAATTTCCAACAAATAGAGTAGGAACAATACCACTTAGCCTACTTTTATTAGGTAGCACTAATTATGTCGTTGTTAACACTATATAAGTGAAACAGATGCCATTGCCACTAAATACATTAGTGCTTTTCCTGTTGATATGCTAAAGAGAAAATTTCCCTACACCACTGACACATGGCTTCTGAAAGAAAGTCTCAAATAAAAATTAGCATTTTCCTATTTAATTATATTTATCTTCCATGTCAAATTTAATAAATTTACTGTATTGTTTTTAAATTATGCCACTGGAGTATTTAGAAGTCATTACCATTTTTTATTTCTCTGTAAGTAGTGTTTTAACGTAAATGTTGCTTGAGAATTGAAATCTTTTTTAATTGCATATAATTAAATATATTGGAATTTTATTTATATTTAAAACTCTTCACAATGTGTTTTAGATCTAGTGTTTCTCATTTTAAATAACTGGAACATTTTAGATCCACTTTTTTTCATTCCAGGCTTTTTTCACTACAGATTTTAAAGTTAATTTTATTAAATGGAAACTCTGGGTCTAATCTGTTTAGCTGAAGAAAAACATCAGCTCTCCAGTCTTAGCTTAAATTTCTTATTCTGCCTTTAGCAATTAGCCAGTAGTAGCACAGAAGGTTTAACAGAATTTTTATGACTGAATACTCATAAACTACATGGGATTTTTCAAATAGTTTTCAAAATTCTTAAAAAAAAAAAAAAAAAAAGGAAGGAACTATTGATATTTTTTTGAAATTTGAAAATTGCAGATTTTGGCCAGCTTCAGTACATGCATATGTAAGTTTTTAAATACATACATGAGTATATACCACACAGTGCACACAGACATGGCAAAAGCACAGTCTGATTCCTACTTCCAAGAATGGTGCCAAGAAATTTGTACTACTATGCCTCTACTGAACAGAAGAACATGTAGAAAGATTACAAAGACACAATACCTCCCAGAATATTGGAGTGAACTCTGTGGAGTTTCAGCCCACTAACATATCTGGTATGATATAGAGAAAATAAAAAAAAAACCTAAAAATCCACAAACAAACAAACAAACAAACAAACAAACAAAAACCAAACAAAATCAAACAAACAACAAGAACAAATATATATCCTCATCATGGATATAGGATGGCTAAAGATTTTAAAAGAAATAGTACTTAATTCAGTTATATAGACATGTTTCTAACAATAATTGAAATGCCTTGAATATCTAACCTAACTTCCGTGTGCTAGCCTAGAGAGATGTGACTTTTTCATAGTTCCTCTGTCATATTTCTTTTATGACTTTTATGAATGCCTAGGATACTCCAGCAGTATGTAGAGGGCATTGTAAAGCTCACTGTGTGGTATTGAAAAGTAACTCGATTAGGTATATTGACTATATTTGACAGAAATTCACAATCTAGAGACCTCAATTAAGCACAGATGTTGGGCATCTAGCCTTAGTGCAATGATTGAAGTCTCCTAGTAGCAGATCTTGGAAAATCAATGACAACTTCTTATTAGTTGGAGCTACTATCTTAGATTATTTTTCTTCCCTGGATAAACAGAGGAATGTTGAATGTTAGACACTTATGTCATCTTGGGAGACAGTCTGTCTAGCCTTTCTCTGAAGACAGGCACCTGATGAAGTAGAACTGGCTACTTTTCTTTATAATGCATCATGATATCAAATAGACTTTTTTTATTATAGTAGTTGGAGCACTTTCACAAACTACCCCAGCATTCATCTCACCAATATAAGGTAAGGCTTTCAGCCTTTCAGCACTAATCTCACCTCCATGACCCATAAGATAATGGAGCAGACCTCCCTGGAACACATGTCAAAACATATGAAAGACAGGAAGGTGATTAGAGACAGCCAATATGGCTTCACCAAGGACAAATTGTACCTGAATAATCAAGTCTATTTCTATGATGGAATGACAAGGGAAAAGCTATGGATGTCATCTATCTACACTTCTGTAAGAGTTTTGATACAGTCCCCCACAATATTCTTGCTGCTACATTGGAGAGACATGGTTTTGACAAATGGACTGTCAGATGGATAAGGAACTGGTTGTCTGACTGAGTCCAATGAGTTACAGAGAATTGTTCAGTGTTTAAGTGGAAACCACTGATGAGTGGTGTCCTTCAGGGTCCATAGAGGATCGATACTATTTGGTATCTTCATCAATGACATAGACAGTGGCATAGAGTGCACTCACAACAAGTTTGCAGATGACACCAAGCTGAGTGGTGCAGTTGATTCACTAAAGGAATGGGATACCATCCAGAGGGTCTGTGATACGCTTGAGGAGTGGACCCATAAGAACACCATAAGTTCAAGAAGAACCAGTGCAAGGTCCTGCATCTAGTTTGGGGAAGTCTGCTGTACCAATGCAGCCTAGGGGAGGGCGAACTGGCTGAGAGCTGACTTGTGGAGAAGAAGTTGGGGATACTGGTGCGTGAAAAATTACATATAAGATGACCTGGCAGCCCAGAAAGACAATTATATTCTGAGTTGCAAAGACAGAAGCATGGCCAGCAGTTTGAGGAAGGTGATTCTCCCCTTTACTCTGTTCTTTTAGGACACTACCTGCTATACTGAACGCAGCTCTGGGGTTCCCAACAAAAGAAAGAGATTGACCAGAGCAGAGTCAGAAGAGGAACTCAAAAAATGAAGGCTGAATCACATCTAGGAAGAAAGGCAGAGGCAATTGTGGTTGTTCAGCCTGAAAATGAGAAGGCACTGGAGACACCTTATTGTAGCCTTTCAGTATATAAAAGGCATCTTTAAGAAAGATAAAGACTTTCTACCAAGGTCTGTAGCGACAGGACAAGAGGCAGTGGTTTTCAACTGAAAGCCCAACCCCATGGCAGAGGGACTGGACTAGATGATCTTCAAAAGTCCCTTCCAATCCAAACCATTCTATGATTCTATAATTCTATGAAAGTAAGAGGTCTCAATTCCAAATTGTATAAAGTGTTTTAGGTAACCTTTTCCCACAAGCAACAGAATATTGTACAAAGTCTCAGCTAGTAGAACATCATTTTTCTGGCTCTTTCAGAGTAAATCAGAAGACTATGCAAACACTTCTTTCATAGTTGTCTTGGTTTAAGATAAATGCTGAGATGGAGACTCCAACAAATGAGGCCAACCCCTTTTATTAAAACCTCTCCCCTTTCACCAATACAGAGAGATAAAATGCAGGGAGATATAACTGAAAAAATAACAGTTTACTGACAGGAAATATAGCAGCAACAACAACAATACAAACAGAACGGTTCAAACCAACAACAGACAGAGATTGCCTCTAGTCTCTCCCCAGTCCCCCCATCAAAATTCCAAGGACAAAAGAACAAGCTAGGAAAAAACATCAACAAAAATTGATACTATGTGAACTACTCAGTTCATATCACCCACCAAGGCTCAGGTGCTGTTCAGCTGGACAGCAACAGGGACTGAGAAATGGCAATGGTGGGGCAAAAGGACTGGAGTAGCAAATGGCTCTGGGCAGCTTCTTCTTTGCTGGGACTCCACAGTGAGATTTCACACAGTGGGATTTATGAGGCAGTGGAAGCCTCAGAGTTAGTTTTACTTTCATTTTCTCTCCAACTGTGGTGGCCACGGCCATGGCTCTGCTGGGCTGTGCTCCTCATGTCTGCCATGGAGGTTTCGATGCAGGGGCTCCAACCCACCATGAGTCTGGCAATAGTTACAGTTTAGCTGGTTTCAGTAATAGTTATGACTTCTCGCAACCCCCAAGAGTCAGGATGGCAGCGGCCACTTTCTCAGTACTGGTCCAAGAGGTCTCGGTAGTGAGGCTTCCCAAACTGAGTGGCTGTGACAGCCCTTTTGTCTCTTTTCTCCCCTACCAACAAGAAAAGTGTGGTTCCAAACAAAATGGAGAGTTCCACTTCCTTCCAGGTGGTGTCTTCCTCTCCCCCTCGACCTGCTCCCTACCCGCAGCTGCAGCAAAGGGTTCACTCTTAAAGAAACAGTATTTCGAAACGCTGTTGGAAGAGGGAATAGAAAACAAAGCCTACTTTAGCCATGACAATAGTCTATATCCTTGAATGTTTTACTCAAACCTTAGAAACTCTCCATGCTTAAATCAAGGGCTTAGCCTCTCATTGTCTTGCCTTACTCTCTGTATTTGCTCTTAGTCGTTGTTATTATCTTGATTCCAGTCTCCAACTATCAGTCTCAGTTGCTTACTATCAAATCTTTTAAGAAGCAATCTCTCATATTTGAGAGATGATTCCCAAATACTTCTTAAAAATATCTCATTATTTTTCACTTATCTGCTGTAATAAGTCTTGACGACAGTTAGGCTGATGGTTTGATGACACCATATTAACTACAAAGAATATTCTGAGCTGGAAGGGACCCACAGGGATCATCAAGTCCAACTCTTAAGTGAATGGCTCATACAGGGACCAAACCCATGACCTTGCAGTTATGAGCACCATACTATACCCAACTGAGCTAATCACAGGGTCTTAATACAGTCCCTTAAATCAACCTTTCTTTGTGAAAGCACGGGATAAAATTTGTTTTGGATTTTGACAAAGAACTTGTAAGACAAGGAGACATCATCTAGTTTTGTATTTGTGCAGTATTTGATCAAATAATAAGGAAAAATAATACTAAAGAAAAAAATACTAACAAAATGAAGCATTAGTTTCAAATACATATATGTGTTTGTCTGATTACTATGAAAAAGATTGTGATTTTGAAAAGATGTTATCTTACACTTCAAATATTGGATTGTAGGATATTCCAGTTGCTTGGAATATGGAAGACATTTACATTTGAGTAACTATCCAGTAAAATAAAGTATATTTCTCACCAAAAGCTTATTGTCAGATATTTTGCCAGAATGATTCAATGTGAAGAAGTTAAAAAAAATGGTACATTTACTTGACATTTTAAAATATTTTGGACTGTGGACATCACTAATTATGAAACTTTGCAACTAAATGAAGATTAAGTTTCGGGTTTGCTGGGGTTTTGAGTTTGGTTTTGGTTTTGTTTGATTTTTTTGTTTGTTTTAGGGTTTTTTTTTTGAAAGGTACAGAAAAGTGTGATATTCCAGAATAGAAAGTCATCCAAAAATTCAGTAATCCAATTAATTCTCATAACCCAATGAAGTTAAATTTCTATATTCTGTTGAATTTATGCTTAGGGTCACATTTCTTCCAAGGAAAAATATTCTGTTATAGCTTCAGTTAAAACTGAGGTGTTTCTAAGTTTTCTAGTTGTATTTTATTGTACTAAATTGTATTCATACAAAATTAAAAAAAATACTAAAAGCAAGGTGTTAGCTCCATGTTACTGCTGAAAACTTGGCAGAAAACAAGAAAGACACCTAGTATAACAGGAAGAAAAGTTTTCTGTAGTCTGTCCATTGAAGGGGACAATAAAAATACTTTTAACTTAGCTTCCCACGTTTTTAATCATAAATGATTGCATCCCCTTTTTTCATCTTTTTTCTTTTAGTAGAATTACAGAATGTTAAACTTGTTTTATCTTTGCACCTTCACAGTTTTTCAGGATTCTACACTTCTTTTTTCTTCAGCTTTCAGTATGTAGCCAGAGACTCCAAGCTGTTAGAATACAGAAGTCATGCTTCATAATCCTTTTCTTCACTGCACAAAAAACCCAACTGTCATGGTGTTTTTTTATTTATTCATCATGTTATTTATCTCTGAAACACTCAAAACAGTGCTCAAGAAACTTAGTTTGAAAATTGTTTCAAGTTATATCATGCAACAACATAATGAATGTGAGTAAAGGATAAAAACAGCTTGTTGATTTTTTTGAGGGTTTTTTGTGTTTTTTCTTTAATTCCAACTCATGCTTTTGAAACAGTGAACAAGAAGGAAACAGTAGACAGCCTTGCTTTTACAGAACTTATGACACACATAGTTAAAATTTTATACTAACTATAAAAAAGACAATGCAATGTATTGTGTAAATTAGGAACATCCTACATGCAGTTTGAACACAAAATATTCGTACAACATTTATGTTTTGATTACACTCTAAGTGCTGACAAAGTACTGCATTTATGAATAATGCAAAGAAACTGAAAGAACAAGCTTTTTATTTTCCATTCTCAGATCCTGTTTTTCAGCCAAAATGATTTAACAATGTAAAACACATGTCATTGATGGAATATGATTAGAAATACATTGTGTTCTTGGCAGTTAACAATTATTCCTCTGTGCATTACTGATGAAGTCATAGCAGCTATAAAAGCTAAGTGTCAGGAATCTTCAAAAATATAAGATCACAGTCATTTCAGTAATATCTTGTACTTCTAACTCCAATTCTATCTGAATAATGTTTTACCATTAAAACAAATAGTCAGGAAAATTAACATATAAATCTTTGGTATTTCCACTGATCAATTTAGGCAGCATTTAGAATAAAAATGCAATCACATTAAAAATATATTCAGAAGCACAGTGCCCCATACTCAATTAATTCAATAAGAAAGAAAGAAACAAACAAAAAATCCCTTAAGAACCCATGTACCCCATGTTGCCCAGTGGAGCTTAAAGCTCAGAAAATTTGTTGCATTTTTAATTGGAATGTATTGCATGATTAGTCTTGATTTATGAAG
This sequence comes from Manacus candei, assembly GCF_025592945.1. Taxonomy (NCBI): domain Eukaryota; kingdom Metazoa; phylum Chordata; class Aves; order Passeriformes; family Pipridae; genus Manacus; species Manacus candei. The sequence goes on along the minus strand of NW_026138062.1, from coordinate 29,245,597 downwards.
AATTTAATGTCTATGTTTTTTCCATTTCCTTTTGCTGAAAATATCTTTAATCATTTTTTTTAATCAATATTAGAAAAAATGAGTCAACACTGTCACAGCTACAGTAGGACTCTACAGAACCTAACTCCAGCATAAGCAAAATTCTCCAAATGACAAATATTTCATGTTGGGCTACAATAAACAATTAGCCCCCTTCAAAGAAAAACATCTATAAGTTAAAGCGTTATTTGTTTAGGGTGAGTTAAAGAGTTAGTCTAAGTTTTACTTTCAAAAATGACACAATCTTTCTCATAAAGATTTAATTAAAATTTTGATTAATTTAGTCACTTTAACTCTACGGAGTTTTCTGTTGTAGGATGTTCCTCAAGGATTTATATTCCTACCATTTAATTAGAACAGAAGACTATTCAGATCTATAGAATCAGAAGAACACCAAGATGTGAATACTATCTTCAGAGTTGGTCATAGCTTGCAGAATTTCCATAAAAACCAAACCGAACCAAACCAAAAGCAAACCCTGAAACAATGTGCCTTGAATGGGATGGGAAAGTACTGTGCACAAACTATACCAGCACATTAAGACTTAGGTATGTAAGTATGCATCTATATACTCAACTGAGTAAAGGGGCAACTTTTTTTATTTAATCAGTTTTAAGAGCATGTTGGGATGAAATTTACTCTGCAAAGCAAATGCCCTTGTCTTTAACTTAATTCTAGATCCTTTGTTCAGATATAGGTTTCTGAACCACAGATGTCTGAAATTTGGCATGATTCTGCTAATAACCTCCTACCATAGAAGGTACTCCTTTCAGTATTCTAAAAGACAAGAGAGTCTGTACATTTCTGGGTTACAATACTGATATACCATGGTAACATGTTAACACGCTCAGATCAAACTACTTCCTACTAGATTTGAACTTGGCAGTGTTAGGTTAATGGTTGGACTCAATGATCTTAAAGGTCTAATCCTCCAACCTAAAAGATTCTACGATTTTATGTTTCTAGATACTTTTAAAGAGGTTCCTTCTTCACAATACCCAGCATAAGAGGTTTAACTTCCCATTTCTACATATTGCTTAAAACAATTGCTTTTTTTGGACCACATACCAAGCCATGTGAAAGAAAGGGAGTATATTTTAGACCTTTCTCGCAGTTGCAAAAACATTTCCTTTCATTCTGACTGTGTCAATGAAACAGAAACCCTTCTGAAAAAAAAAAAAAAAAAACGCAAAAAACCCCAAACTGAATACTTTGGAGCCTTGGTGGAAGGAAATCTGAAGGGAGCATGTGACTGTCTGTGGTCATTAAAGAAAAACGTATCCTCTAAGAATTACATGGAGGATATGTTATTTATCAGGAGTGAATGATAATCTCAATCAAATTCACTGAGAGTCACAGGCTTTTTTCTCCTCTGTAACCTCTCAAGTCTTTCTGCAAGGAGAGCCATCTACCTTAGAAAGAGTTTTAAATAGATTTGATCTTCCTGATAAAGCAAGTAGGTAAATGTCTAACCTTATTTTGTGTCTTTTATTGAATTTGAGGTATATGGTACTTGTAAGTCTTTTGTAAATATATTTTCAATCATTGTTTCCTATGTAAAACAGGATATTAGATTTCATCAGAAAATCTTTGAGATTATGCTACAGAATGGAAAGGAGGCACTCAAAAAATGTCTGCTGAGTTTCAACGAAATTTCTTTTCAATCATGAAGTCTTCTAATCTTTTTATCCTTATGAGATAAAAACATAAAATCTTCTACGAAATTAAAGGAAGAAAGGGATAAAGAACTAAATTTGCTTTTATAAAAAAAAAAGTCAGTTCCATAACAAAAGAGGAACTTTGATGGATGTACATTACATATTAAGGTTATTTAACACTTGTGGGTAATACCTCTGGAGATTCCACACTGCTCTGCAACATCCCTTTCTATTTTATCTAGTTTAGCTAAAGTCACATGCTAAAGCTGGTTACTGTTCTCTGGACAGGAAGACTTTCCCTGACCTATAATCCTACCAAAGCATTCCAGTTTAAAATGTTTGGAAAGCTGTTCTTAGGACTCAGAAAGGCTTAATTTAATATCAGAATTTTCTACTTTTTTAGACCATCAAATCTCCAGCAAGAATTTAATTTCATTTTCATGGAGTTCATTTTGTATTTATATACTTCACTCAGAATGCCGAGAGTCAGCAGGAAAGAGAGATGTATTTGAATAAGTGGGAGGTAAATACATGATTAAAATTTTTTGGTTTCACGTTTTTCAGATGTCAGTCTGCAATTTACTTTACAGTCAGAGTTAGCACACATTAGTTAGCCCTCATGAAAACAGATCCTATGTCCTTAAGATACCTCACTCTGAAAAATCAGAAACAGGCAGTGATAGTGTCATCCCTTTCATGATTTGCACTGTTTTTTTTGAGATGAAGCAGTCTGTCATGCTCATTATTGCTCCAAAAGTTCAAGGATCATCTTTAGGTCCTGCTCTGTGTGATAATCCAATGTGGAGGGCTTGGACACCTTGTGATGTGTCTAATGGCAGTAGGGGCCTGTATTTCAGCAGCTAAATTGGTCCCATGGGTAAGATTTAATTCAGATTGCAGACAACTTAAAGTAGATGTCTATCTACACGTTTGCATGTAATCTAGAGCACTAAGATCCCATTTTTAGGCTTGAAAGGGAGCTTCTGACCAATGAACCTTCTGGAATTATGAAGAGCTATCAAGTTCACTCTACAAAGACACATTTATGTTTAGCAAGATGTCTTTTCACTCAGTTATACTTCCTCTATTGACAGGATCTCCTGAGTTTTGGTTTTTAGCTCCCATACAGACGTCTGCCTTTAGACCCCTACAGTTAGTTGTCAACAGTGTACAACGGTTTACCACCCAAACGGTGTCACCTGTTTACTTAATTTTAGCCATGAAAAAAAGTAATTTGTTTGCCTAGACTGGTAGCCTAGGTCTTTCCATATTAACAGATATTAGAGACTTCATAGAATCAATTATACTACTTGTCTCAAGATGGGAGTACTGGCTTCCTGGGATGAATACTTGTTCATTGCAGAAGAAACACACATAATTAAGTTCGACTAATTAGGCCCAATTATGTTAAACTTCCGGAGATACAGGTGACATGAGACCAGTGATTTATGTACTTTTATGCATCAGATGTGAATTCTATTTGTTTTCCTTAAATTATATGTCAGCTGAAGTTAAAAATATCAGATTCTTTTAATCTTTACTCTCAGTGATCAGAATTCAAGGTTTTTTTCTCTTAGCTATTATCAACAACAGCATTAACGACCATATGTTAAGATTTTTAAATGACTAAGATTATATATGAGCGATTTCAAACTCTGACTTTATCAAAGGACTGAAACTTTACAGAAAGACTAATTTGGATGGTTAAATATCATATGTATTTTCATCACCAGTTCATTCTCTCACAGATATTACATTTGGGAATAAACATCTTCTCTGAGACAGAGACATGATTCTCTTGCTTAAATTGGAATTAATGGATCTAAAGCAGTATTGGAATAACAGTACTGAGAGAATGATTACATATCCCACTACTGAAACATAATATGATTTGTATATAAAAAATTTCATATGCTAATATATTCCTTTTACATAGCAACACAAAAAAAAAACCCAACAAACCAAACCAAAACCAAACCAAAACAAAAAAACCAAAACCACACTGTTAAATTTTTAGTCCCCCAACTACACAGTTATTTCTGCAGTATGTATCTTTTTTCAGGTTTTATTCTCCCTGAAAAAGTGACTGTAAGTGACATCTTCATTTTAAAGAGTCCTTTCTTCCATGTATTCATTTGTAAACTCATGTAAACACATGTAACTCAGCCTAGATACTCAGTTTAGTAAGGGAGAAGGCAAAGAGGAGGGAAAGGACCTTAAATCTTTTTAGTACCAAACAGACACTTCAGGAATGACAGTGAAACAATGAGAACAGCTGAATTTGTGTCACTAAGGTCATAATCTGAACACAGAATTGTAGTAGTCACTGATCCTCTCTGCAGAAGAAATTATGTTCTGTGTCAGATCATGAGAACTGGCAGTAGCAGAAAGACAGTTTCTTGTTTGAGAAGTGACTAAGTTAAATCTTTAGAGACTAAAAGATGAAGGAATCCCATACTTTTTCTTCTGTATGAAGCTTATAGAGAAAATCAAAGTTTGTAAATAATCTATGATTTCTGTTGAATTTACACATAATTAATGAATTTAAAAAAAAAAAACAAAAAAACCTTAAACAAACGAAAAAGAAACCTGATAGATATTTATCTACCAAAAAATCCCTCACAGAGGCCTTTTCGTTACAGAGAAACCATTAACCCACACACAAAGTTCTTACTTTCTTAGTCTAAAGGCAATTATTCAATATTTTTTTAATAAGTCACATAACACTGAATTCAATTCTTAGATGTTTATGAAAACACTACTAATGCTTACTACAACCAGCATACCATAATGCACCACAGAAATCATGCCAATGAAATAATACAGGATTAATGACAAAGATACAAAAGCTGAGATCAACTCCTGAGAGTTTGTGTTCTAGTATTCATGAATGGAACTAGGTAAAATGGGATTGTTGTCAGACTTCATGCCAGGAACTTGTTGCCTGATTCCAGAAGTGTCAATATAAGGCAAAGGCTGAACACTCAGAAATCTTGTGCTATTTAAGAATGTTGCTACTAGGTCTGATCAAAAGTCCAGTAATCTCTGTCTAGTAACCTTAAGGTAGGAGATAATTAGGGGAAGAAGACAAGTATGGATAGAATAAGTTCTTGTTTTCCAAAACATAGTAGATTAAAGACTTCCAGAGTCAGAAGATGAATTCAGTTTCAGTTTATTTAAGTCTTTTGTGAACTCCTTTGTGCTTTGAGACTTTGGGTCTCTACAGCATTCTCTGATGTTCAGTTCCAGTTCTAGGTGGGTGACCTTATGATATGACTCAACTGTGTTGCAAGGAAAAATATAATTCTTTATGTTAATTTTAAACGTAATTCTTGAGAATATTCTTGCATATCTTCTCTTCTTTGGGGAAAAATAGTAAATATTTTTATTTCTGGTTCAGCTTTTCTAACATTCCTTCCTTTCTAGATATCTATTTCTTTATAAATACTGTTAAGCCTCTTAAGATTCTCCCCATACAAAAGTTATCATAAAGCTGACCTTCTTTTGGTGTCCTTTTTGTTTTTCTCTTTGAAGAGACAGTGACCAGAACTCCATACAACACTTACGATGTGGAGGTACCATGGATGCTTTGTACCATGATAATGGAGTTCAGAAAAACTAACACCTGTGTGAAAAAGATGCATTTTTACTGGTGAGATGAAAGCTAATGAGTCACTCTTGATGAAGATCAAAGGATGGGTGCATGGAAAAATAGGCTAATAGAAAATGAACCCATAAAATAATGTTTCTCCAAAATTAAAAATTCGGTTTTTCCATAGGAATCACGAGGAAAAGGTTTAAGAAATTTCTTCAAGCAACCATGTTATAAAATATAAAAGAAATTTTAGTGGTAAGTGTTCGATTTTACTGCAAGTTTTTGTACATATATTACAGAGTTTTACCTTCTTCTGTGTTATCAGTTACCGAAAGTCAAATTTGATTTAATATTTTTTGCATTGTTCCAATTAACACTTTTTTTCAATGACACAATACTTGTGAGAAACTTTGTATTTCACTGCTTTCACAGCTGTAGCTTCTCTGAGGTGTAAGATCATTTTTCATCTTAACTATATAGCCTAATCCCGATGTATTGTCTGTTTGCCCAGATTTTCCAGGAATTCACTTGCTTTGGTCAGTCAGTTATATTATTCACAGGACAGTGCAAAAGACATCAGCTTACAGTGTGATCAGGGGAATGATTTGCTCTGTTTAGTGGTAGAGCTCTAGGAAGAAGCAGAGAGGTTAAGGAGTATTAGGGAAAGTGAAAGGGAAATTGACTGGTGGAGTCACACCCTTTCAACTCCAAGAAAAGTTCAGCAGGAGTCAGAGAAGCCCTGCCCCTCCTGCCATCAGGCAGATGGAACAGACCCAGCAGATGGGGGGGAATGGAAACAGGTCCCTGATCTAAGAGGGAAGAGTCCTCTCCCGACCCCCATCACCTTCCCAGGTCCCCTTACAGAACAGGTATGAGGCTCTGGACCCAGAGAGTCAGGTAGGTGACACTCAAGAAAAGGATCTGTCTGGAGCGTCTCTTGGTTGCACCCCCTCTATTAGATGGATCACAACCTCAGTTATTAAGAAAAAAAGAAGGGCAGTCATAGCCGATGATTCCCTTCTGAGGGGAACTGAAGGTCCCGTATGCTAACTGGACCCATCCCACAGGGAAGTCTGCTGTCTTCCCAGGGCCAGACTGAGGGATATTAGCAGGAGACTCCCAGAGCTAATTCAGCCCTCTGATTATTACCCACTGTTGGTAGTACAGGTTGGCAGTGATGAGATCAATAAAAGAAGTAACAGAGCAATTAAAAAGGACTTTAAGGCTTTGGGTTGTTGCCGGTGTATTTTGGTTCTGAAAAAAATCTCCGGAGCAGTTAATTAGGGGTGAGATAAGAAAGGGTTTATTTGCCAAGGCAATAGGTGATATAGACGCGCGTGCCGGCCGTGCCCGAGAGGTTACATTTTATAACATTATCCATCCAATCCCAGATGTGTCCACCCTTTGGCCCTTCCTCTGGTCCGCCCCGGGGCCTCCCCCTGAGAATTGGGTCTGGGGTCTTTTTGGGACCACCTACTTCATCATCTTCAGCTTCATCAGAGTACAAAGGGTATATTGTTACCTAGTTTTTGACCGTACTCTGTGGTTTAGGCCCCGATACGCTGTTCTCCAAACAGTCTAGGCCTTTACCTTGACAAAAGACTAAACACTGCTACTGGATTCAGGGGTGGGTTGATATAGAAGGCATAGAATGGGGTAAGAGGGTTAGGGAATGTATAAACAAGGGAAAGGAACAAGACACAAAGGGGTTTCTGCTTTTAAAACCTACCTATAAAATTTACAAGTCTTACAAATATTAGAAAAATAAAAAAACCATTAGGGGCTTAAGGCATCAGGGTCAATTAGTTGATGGGACAGGAGCACAAGTAGTGTTCACCTCAATTCCTGCAGGGATGAATGAGGAGAGGAGTAGGAAAACCCATTTTATCAATAGGTGGCTAAAGAACTGGTGCCACCAGTGGAATTTTGGTTTTCTTCATCACGGGGCAAAATTTATGGTACCAAGACTGCTAGAGTCGGATGGGCTTCATCTATCCAGCAAGGGTAAAAGAAATCTAGCATATAAGTTGCCAGGGCTGATCAGGAGGGCTTTAAACTAGTTTTGAAGGGAGAAGGGGTTGAAACCAGGGTTGAAACCAGGGTTGACTCTCTAAAACTTGAGGTCAGTGACGATAAGGTTGAGTGCTTACATGTCAGAATTAGGAGGAAGGCCAACAAGGCCGACATCCTGGTAGGAGTGTTATAGACCACCCAACCAGGATGAAGAGGGTGATGAATTATTCCACAAGCAGCTGGTGAAGGTTTTAAAATCACCAGCCCTTGTTCTTATGGGTGACTTCAACCTGCTGGATGTCTACTGGGAACACAACACGAGGCAAAGAGATAGTCTAGGAGATTCCTAGAGTGTATAATTTCCTGTTGCAGCTGGTAAATGAACCTCCTAGGAGTAGGGCCCCATTAGATCTACTGTTTACAAGCGGAGAAGGGCTGGGGGGAGATGTGGTGGTTGGACCCTGTCTGGGGCACAGTGTCCACTAAATGGTAGAGTTTTCAATACTCAATGAAGTAAGGAAGGACATCAACAAAACCTCAGCCCTGGATTTCCAGAGGGCAGACTTTGGCCTATTCAGGAGGCTGGTTCTGAGACTACCTTGGGAAAGAGCCCTTGAAAACAAAGGGGTCCAGGAAGGTTGGACATACTTCAATCTTGAAGGTGCAGGAGCAGGCTGTCCCTATGTGCTGAAAGGCGAGACACGGGGGAAGAAGACTGGTCTGGCTGAACAGGGAGATTTTGCAGGAAATTAGGGAAAAAAAGAGAGTATATTGCCTTTGGAAAAAAGGGCAGGCAACTCATGAAGTATTTAGGAATATAGTTAGGTCACGTAGAAAGAAAATTAGAGAGGCAAAAGTATAATTTGAACTTAATCTGGCCACTTCTGTTAAAGACAACAAAAAAAGTTTTTTTAAATACATTAATAGTAAAAGGAGGGGCAAGGAAAACCTCCAGTCTTTGTTGGTCACAGAGGGGAACATAATTATCAAAGACAAGGATAAGGTTGAGATACTTAACACCTTTGCCTCAGTTTTCAATAAGAAGACAGGTTGTCTTCAGGAACACTGGCTTCCTGGGCTGATAGACAGCGACAGGGAGCCAAACAGACCCCCTGTTATCCAGGAGGGAGAAGTTAGTGACCTTCTGAGCCACTTGGAAACCTCACAAGTCTATAGAACCAGATAGGATCCACCCTACGGTGATAAGGGAACTGGCAGAAGAGCTCACCAAGCTGTGCTCCATCATTTATCACCAGTCCTGGCTCACTAGGGAGGTCCCAGATGATTGGAAGTTCGTGAATGTCATGCTGAACCACAAAAAGGGCTGCAAGGAGAACCCAGGAAACTATACGCCTGTCATCCTGACCTCAGTGCCTGGTAAGGTTATGGAGCAGATCATCCTAAGTGCAATCACACAACACCTACAGGATGGGGAGGGGATCAGACCCAGCCAACACAGGTTTAAGAGGGGCAGGTCCTGTCTGACCAAGCTGATTTCCTTTTATGACCAGGTGACCTGCCTGGTGGATGAGGGGAAGGCTGTGGATGTAGTTTACCTGGACTTCAGAAAAGTCTTTGACACCCTCTCCCACAGCATACTCCTGGAATAGTTGGCAGCCCACGGCTTGGACAGGGACACTCTCTGCTGGGTTAAGAACTGGCTGGATGGCCAGGCCTAGAGAGTGGTGGTGAATGGTGCTGCACCCAGTTGGCGGCCAGTCACTAGTGGTGTCCCCCAGGCATCTATTTCGGGTCCAGTCCTGTTTAATATCTTTATGGATCATCTGGATGAGGTGATTGAGTCCACAATCAGCAAATTTGCAGATGACACCAAGCTAGGGGGGAGTGTTGATCTGCTGGAGGGCAGGATGGTTCTTCAGAGGGACCTAGACAGGCTGGAGAGACAGTCTGATTCCAACAGGATGAGGTTCAACAAGGCCAAGTGCCAGGTCCTGCACTTCAGCCACAACAAAACCCTGCAGCGCAACAGGCTGGGCACAGAGTGGCTGGAGAGCAGTCAGGCAGAAAAGGACCTGGAGATTCTAATCAACAGGAAGCTGAACATGAGCCAGCAGTGTGCCCAGGGGGCCAAGAAGGCCAATGGCATCCTGGCCTGGATCAGGAATAGTGTGACCAACAAGTCCAGGGCAGCACTTCTGCCCCTGTACTCAGCACTGGCGAGGCTACATCTGGAGCACTGTGTCCAGTTCTGGACCCCTCAGTTTTGAAAGGACACTGAGGTGCTGGAGAGTGTCCAAAGAAGGGCATCAAGGCTGGTGAAGTGACTGGAGCACAGGCCCTATGAGGAGCGGTTGAGGGAGTTTGGTCTGTTTATCCTGGAGAAGAGGCGGCTTGGGGAGACCTTATCGCTCTCTACAACTACCTGAAAGGAGGTAGGAGTGAGGTGGGGGTTGGTCTCTTCTCCCAGCCAACCAGCAGTAGAACAATAGAGCATGATCTTGAGCTGTGGCAGGGGAAGTTTACGTTAGACGTTAGAAAGAAATTCTTTACAGAGAGAGTGATCTGACACTGGAATGGACTGCCGAGGAAGGTGGTGGAGTCACCATCCCTGGAGGTATTTTAGAAGAGACTGGATGTGTCACTTAGTGCCATGGTCTAGTTGACAAGGTGGTGTTGGGTCATGGGTTGGACTCGATAATTTCAGTGGTCTTTTCCAACCTGGTTGATTCTGTGATTCTGTGATCATTTGAGGGTATACTAATTAAGCTTTAGATAAACAAAATAAAATTTGAATGTAAAATGATGTAAGACCTATTCTTATCAAAATTGTCCATTGAGTAACACATCATCATCACAGGTCATCACTCTGATGAAATTAATCTGCAAAGCCACCTGCGTGACAGAGCTAATTATATATTAGTGTGATCATCAACAGTTGATGATGTATTAGTATGTTTCTTCAAGGATCACATCATCCAGAAAAAATGAACTTCTATAACTAAATTATGTCACTGAAGTCAATTACAAGACCATAGTCTAACCCAGTACAGCAGGTAGGAACACTGACACTAAATCAATTTTTCTAGAATTTTTTCTTTTGGCTTCCTGGTGGCAGTTTTGCTTCTTTGTGAATCAGATCCCATTACCCTCGTGGAATATTATATTTGCTCTCCAGTAGTCTTCCAATACTTAGAAAGGGGAATATATTTAGAGAGGGTAATAGTGAATGGGGTAACATCAGTCACAGCCAGTGTGACTGATGAGAGGAAAGTCCTGTTTATCAAACCTGGTTGATCAAGGAAAGCCAGTTGATGTAATCTTTTCAGATTTCAGAAAACCTTTCAATACAGTTTCTTAGAGGATCTTTCTGGACAGAGCAATGCAGTTGCCCCTCAGACTCCTTTTCTCCAAAGCTGACAACCCTGAAGTCTTTAGCCACTCCTCATAGGACACTCCTTCACCAGGTTTGATGTCTTTCAAGGACCTTCATATCCTTCTTAAATTGTGGGACCTAGAACTGTGCATAGTACTCCAGGTGAGGCCACACCAGTGTTGAATACAGCAGGATAATCCTGTCTCTTGACTGGCTGGTTATGCTGTTTGATGTAGCCCAGAATGCAGCTTGCTCTCTTGGCTGCCAGGCCACACTCCTGGCTCATATTCAACCTGGTATCTCAACCAGCACCCTCAGATCCCTTTCTTCATGGATTCTTCCCACATGCTCCTTTCCTGACTCATATTTGGGCCCAGCATTACTTCATCCTAGGTGCGGAATTCAGAATTTTAACTTCTTAGATTTCATCCTACTGAAGATTTTCCAGTGCTCCAATCTATTCAGATCCCTCTGCAAGGCCTTTTGTCCCTCAAGAGAGTTAACAGTACCTCCCAGTTTGGTATCACCAGCAAACTTGCTAACAGTGCATTCCACCCATGTGCATGTACTTGATAAGTATATTGAACAGGACTGGCACTAGAATTGAGCCCTAAGGAACACTGCTGGTCTCCAGCTAGATGCAGCCCTTTTTACTACAACACTTTGAGACCTTCCATTCACACAGTTCTTCAGCCAACATCTTCTCTCCATCTCAGAGTTGGACAACTTGTTCAGAAGACTACTTTGAGGAATAGTATAAAAACCTTCCTAAAATCCAGAAAAACTACATCCAGTGCCTTCCCTTCATCCACTAGGTGGGTGACCTTATCATAGAAGAATATCAGATTAGTTGGTAGGACTTCAGGAGCTGGACTATGGTGATCCTTGTGGGTCCTTTCCTGCTCAGGATGTTCTGTGATTCAGGGTATTCTATGACTTTCCATTTGTGAACATGCGTTGACTCTGTCTGATGATTTCATTATCCTTTAAATGCCTTTCAATAGCATTTGAACTATCAGAATGCTCTGCATCTAGTCCCTGATAGTTTTTAAACCTCTGAGCTCACCTTGATCTCTTTTTCTTCCCATTTATTACATCTGGATTTACATGTGTCTAACTTCCATGTCACCCTCATTTGGAGAAGGTTATGAGTTTGACAATACCCTCAGGTGAAACACTCTCCTTATAAATTGAGTATAACAGTACCCAGAGCAAAAATAAAGTTTGAAAAAAAAAAAAAAAAGGGCAAGTGTAACTGATAGTTCTCCCAATTTTTAAAAAACTACAGCTTTGGGATTTCTGAGCTGCAACTTGTCCACATCATTAACGAAATGTCCACATTGCTGTGTCTAATAGCCTTTAAATAATTTCTCTACTGTGAAATGTGTCTTTGCTTAGACCCCTTTAAATATTTTTTTTTTAATTTTATGTATTTGAACCCAGTTATCATTTTGGCCTCCACAGCATTTTATGGTAATAAATCTGACAGTTTAATTACGTGTTGGGTGAAAAAGTACTTCGTTTTCTTCATTTTAGGCTTGCTGCTGTTGTACAGTTCTCTCACCATCACATTGAAGCTGGACTGTACTGTAGTCAGGAAGGGATGAGTTACAGCAGAAAGGTGTCTGGTTCCTTTCCTTGCAGTTAACAACTGGTTTTGGTAAAAAAAGACATGGTTTTCCCACCTTAATTCCTGGAATTTCTGCTACAATTTATTATTTTTTTAGTAAAGAAATAACTCAAGAGCCATAGCATTCCAAAGTGGAAGTGCCTACCAATTTCACATACCTGTAGGATTCAAATGACATTTGACAGTACAAATCTAAATCACTTTTTCAAATGTAGGCAATCTTCACTACTGTGAATTCATTTGACTGAATATGAATCTTTGCTAGACAAATATGTACATCTGAACTAGCCACATTCAGTTCTTTTTATGGTCAAAGGGAAGAGAAGAAACAGCTTTTAGAGAACAGTTGATTTCATCCTAGATTAGACATCCGTATTGCATCAGATGAATCACATTCTTAAAGTGTCAGTTCTCCTGAATTTTAGCACTCTAGAGAAAGAACACCAACTAAAGTACTAAAATTTCTTAAAACCATCCCCACTGTATCTGATAATGAAAGGTCTCAGGTACAAAATCTGCATTTATAGCCCTGATAAATTTTGTGACAAAAATTGAAAAGTAGGGTCAGGATCATGTTTACTGACACAGTACTCTTCCAAATGTACACAAAAAAGTGAAACTGGAGTAAAACACTCCTCAGGTACATGATCTGGTGAAAAACTACCCTGTGAAACACAACAACAAAAAGGAAGGGGCATGAGTGATTAAATAATCCCACGTTACAGAGGAATCACTTTCTTCAGGTGGAGAAGGTACCAAATAAAAAAACAACTATGAAAGATATTTCAATTCTGAATTAAGTTGATTTGACCTGGATGGATCACAACTTCCAATACAGACTCAAGTTACAGTGTGATGATGTTTTATACAATCTTATAACTCTGGTTGAGATGTTTTTCACTTCCTTTTGATGGAGACCCCCATCTCTTCCTTTTCTGGCAAGATGAAAATGACATGAAGAAATCTAAGAAAACAAATGGGAAGCCCGGTGCAAGTGCTCATGGGAGGGGAAAGATACAAAGGAGAGGGAAAAATGATATGGGTACGTGTACTATATTTTTTTCTAGTGGGAAATACATAAATGTGTTCTGGTACTTCCAGAGGAAGCGTAGAGGGAAAAAAGTGGACATACAAGCAAGGGATACATAGAAAAAGAATACACATCCTTTGGTCTTTCAAGAAAGCCCTCTCCTAAGGTGATTGTGCACTTTTTTTTTTTTTTTTTTTTGTGATGAGAGGCCTCAAGATGTCAGAAATTTATTCCTTTCTTTCTTCCAGAGAGAGATTCAAGATTTCAGATTACATTGGACGCACAGCAAGACATACAACCTGTATGATCCTTGTGGTTAAAAGGGGTGCAAGAATATGTTCCATATCTCCATCCATCCTGAGCTGTCAGGTGTAAAGTCCTAAATTCTGACACAGTCTTCAGCTTTCTGCTCAATATTAATCTTATCCAAAGTACTCGCAGAAATATCTATTTTCTCTAGCAAGATAGGAGTAGGTTTGCTCCTACATTGTTCTTTCTAGGAGTTTTATGAAGTGTTCTTTCTGCTTTGATCATGAAAGTACTTCAGGTGCATTACCTTGGCAGCATAAATCGGTTTCACAGTTAAAGGTACAAGTACCTAATTTTTAAATAGTCTTATAAAAACAAAGACACATAATTTATATTATATGGAAATATCCAAGCGATCTTACAATACTCTGAAACAAAAGAATAGCATCTACAGACTTTTCCTGTCTTAATGAAGGAAACAAAATAAAAAGAACCCTGAAACCTCATTGAGCAGGCCTGCTTTCCTCTAGGCTTTGTAACATATTCAATCTTCAAATGAAGGCACAAACCCCCAAAGGAACACAGATGGTACAAACCCCATGTACATAGCAATGAATTGTTCAAACTCAGTTAGAATAATCCAAGTAATACAGAATTTGAAGTCCAGATAAAATTATCAATGAACTTAGAAAATAAAGTTTTCAAAAATATAGCTAGTATAGGTAAAACTAAGTTTAGCAGTATAAATCAGATTATGATTTAGTTTTCAACAAAATATGTCTCAATTGACACTATAAAAATTGAAACTGAAATTACAATATATCATCAACAAAGAGAGGACACTAAGAATTTAATAATCTATTATTTCAAGGACTGACTGTGAGAGTCCAACAACAAAAGAAATATTGTTATTGATATAAATGCTGGGATATGGAAGGAAAATAGCATCTTTTCTCATTTCTTTGAAATTATCTTCATATCTAGTATGATATTCAGAGGGAAAATTTATTATGTTGAGTCTTTTCCAATACAAACTTTACTATCAATGCATAATAAATATGAAATTGCATTCATTAGGTTTAAAGCTGCCAAAACGATATTCATTGTCATGTAAGATGAAAAGTGAAGGAGAAATATTATGTGTCATATATTTGATCTTGTGAAAACTTTTTTGATACACAACTGACATATGTGAAAAAGTGGGGAAACATAAATTTCATGACCATGTTGTCACACTTTGGTAAGCACAGTTCATTCTTAAAGTACTCCACATCAGTAAACAGAATAATTTTATTAGTAGGAGAAAAATGTAAATCTGAGAAAAAAATACATGGCCATACTGTAAATTTTGCTTTGATATTATGAATGCTATATGTTGTTCTAGAAAATCAGTTCCATCTCTCCAGCATAAACAAAACCAATAAAAATTAGGTGTGCTAGGATTCATCAGAGTACAATACTGACAGACAAGCTATGGCAATAGAGTACACTTTCATAACTGGATTACTCTATTTCTGTTGAATTAGATATGACTAGCAGGTCTAGCAGAGCAGACCCTGTGTTATTCCACGAAGTCCTGAACAGGCGCATTGTAAGACAGAGCACTCGAAAATGAAAACTACTGGAAAGAGTACATGTGGTTAAGCCATGGAGGTATCTGTGGCAACTTAGGTTTGGAATCTGAAGCATTTCAGCCAGTAGACTTCCGCACAAGAAGAAGAAACAGTGAAAGAATTGCAAAGAAAGGCAGAACTGGGTCTTACTCTGCTAAAAAAAAAAAAGAAAAAAATCTACTATTTGAGATCTAAATCACACAACTTTATGGGTGTTCAGCAATCCTACTAGTGTTGTATTGAAAAGCTTCAGTGTGGGTGTTAATCATTAACCCAGAAAAACTGATTCAGTCTTTCTTGTATATGTTTCGGCCTCTGTAACCTCTGCATCGTATAACAGCAGTTAAACAGATATATTGGCATTCTTGTCTAAATATTGTGAAACTGAAACCTGTCTTTGTATTGATTCAAAAGGGAAACTTAATCTTCTTTAACACCCTACAGTAAATTTTGTCTATAATTTATTATTACATCAGTAGATCAGTTCTATAGTGACGGGATGTCAAATATATAAACTGAAGACATGATAGAACAGAAATCTGTGTTTAAATATCACAATATTTCAAGGCAAAGTGCATTCAAATTTACAATGTGTTTATTTATACTTCTCTGTTGAAGAGATGTATGAACTGTGCAATGTCAAGGAGAATGAAGAATGCTCAGTATATTTATGTTCTTTCAAAGCACACATTAAAACACATTTTTAGAAAAAAAATATAGTCTTCCTTAGTACCAGTACTTACATTCAATATCCCAAAGTTTAGAAATGTTTGATGGCATTAATATACAAACAGTATTTTCTGCTATATGGTATTTTAAAATCTTGATTCAATATTTTAAATGTTAGACTACCATTAATAACTCATCAAAATGAGTAGAACTGCAGGTTCCATAAACAACTTTAATTGGTATTCAGTTTTTATGGATGATTTTCATTATTAAGTAACTGTGTGAATATAAGAAAAAGTAGGAAAAAATTTCTAAGAGTGCTTATTCTTATATCAATCAGGCACTAGTAAGAATCTGGAAAAGAAAAAAGATTGTTCATCAGTACTGAATTTTAGACAGGAACTCTAGGTCATCCAGTTTCAATTGTAGAGAAATTAAGTACTTTTTCCATTCTTTTTAATCCAGCTAGAGTGATATTTGAAGGCAGTTCCGACTTTTGACTTAATTCTGAAAAATTATGTCTGAACATCATTCAAAAGGGTTGTAGATATGCTTTTAAAATTTGTCTATAATGCATGGCAAAGTTACATACTTCAGACATCCACTAATTAAGTCTGCTGAGTTCCTCTGACTGCTAGAGAGATCTACTAGTCAAGAAGAAATTATGCTATAGTTAAACTCACCATGTTCTCTAAACAATAGGCACCTTCCTTAACACTGGAGTCAACAGGCAAAGATTTTTGCAGAAAACTGAAAACCTAAGTAGAACCTAACTGGAAACAACAAGACAATGAAAGAAACAAGAAGAGTTGACATCTACCAGCTTCTCAATAGTGATCAGTTTTTACAAGGAAATAGCTGACCTAAATTCTAGCTCAGATACAACTCCTGAACTTGTTAAGATTTTGTCCCAACACCAAGTTCCCAGTTTTCAGGAAAAATTCTAATTATGTGGCCTTTAATACACTGTGTTAATACACACTCCTCCGGGAACATGGAGGCAATGATGGATCTTCTTAATATTTTCAAACTCAGAGCATTTATCCAAAAATTTATCTAAGACAGTTTAATTTAGATAGTTTGGATGACCTCCTAAATTTAAGCAACAAAATTTCAACCTTGTTTATTTTTAGACACCACCATAGCCTTTCTGGATCTGTTCCAAAATCTGCAAGCCAGCTGTTCCGTCATCTATCATTGTCTTCAATGCTGTGTCTCATACCTGTCTAAAAGAGATCTACAAAGGAAGGTGGTTCTACATTGTTTTTGAATTTTATCTCAAATTCCCAGCAGTATGTACCTCACATAACACAATCATCTCCAAATATTTATGCTGTTAATGAATTACAATATTGATAATCATTAACAAATAGTTAATTGTAGCTAATTATTGTAATATTTGTGAATTTATATTCACAAGGCCTCTACTTACACTGGCCTTTACTGTTATCTTGACTATTCTTAGTTGCTTAGAAAGGTTGAGGTCAGCTCAAGTGGAATGCTTCCAAAAAAAAGTTAGATGGTACAAGAAATAGTACCAGTGATTTAATAGGCAATATTTTCTCCTCTGATTCAATGCTGAATCAGTACCTTTGCTTTTAAGGGGCATCCTGCAGTTATAAGGATGATATTTTAGATGAAAAATTAGTTCTAAGAACTTGACTTCACTATTTCTGGTCACAATTGCATATATTAATCTTGTCTTCCTTGCCAAGTCATCTCCTGTAGAGTTACATTTTGTTGCACATTTCTTTATAGATTTCATTTCAATAAAGATGGTGTTGGGTTTTTTGCTTTTCACTTTATGGCTTAAACTACTGACTATCCCTGGGCAAAGTTATTTTGCCCCTTGAAAGAGCTTTCATGCTCTATATGCTTTTCAATGATGACATTTTTCTAGTATAATTTTTTATGGCCATATGGGTATTGTAAAGCATTGGAACAATGTTCTTAGGGGCACTGCAGAATTCCTTTCATTGCAGGCTTTACAGAACAAGTTAGATAGACTCTTGTCAGAGACATCAGTGCACCTGATCCTATTTCAATAGAATTGGATTGAGTAGTGAGTGGTTTCTCAAGTCCTTTCAAGCCCTACATTTTTCTTATTCTCACCTTTACAGTTGTTTAGAAGTACTCATTAAGTACTTTAAAAAAACTTGCCTTATCCATGGAAAGGGTCAGTAAAAGTACAAATAATAAAAAAATAAATAAAATAAAAAATCAAAGTGACTAAAGTGTTTCAAATTATAAAAACCTGAAATGAAACAGAGTAAAATTGCAGAGGCTTTCAAGCAATTCCATACAGGCATGTCACTGAGCTGATCTTTGACACAGAAACACTGCTGACTTACAGTACAGTATAAATACATTGACCATCTATACAGTCACATTTTCTTTTCTTCCTGAGCAATAACTGAAATTTCTTTCTGCAGTACTCCCTTAACATTTATAAAAACACCAGAGGAAATACGGAACACAATATCACAGCATCAGCCCTCCGGAATAAAGCTGATACTGACAACAATAATCACATAAGTCACTTAAAATACACAAGAGCTCAATATTAATATTTCATTAGCAAATTAGAAGAGTCAAATAGGCTCTCAAAATGTGTGTCTTCCTTCAAAAATGAATGAAAACATTGTAGTATAACATAAATGGTTATATATGCACAAAATATTCCCACCTTCTAATTGAATTTTAAGATATATATATATATATTGCCAAGCTAAATAGTGCCACTTACTTGACCTTTTACTTTAGGTTGTGCAGCATTAGTTCATTAATGTAATCGTTTTTCTAAATATATTTTATTACTCCAGTGAAAATGATTTGTCTACTAAAAAAAATTGGAACAAGAAAATATCCGGGGCAACATCTAAAATGGACATCAATCAGTATTTTTCTAATAACTTACATGGCAAGTGGCCACATTACCAACTGGTGTGAAATACCTTAGTTTCATGAAAATGAACTCAACCAACCTGTGGAATTGTTTTAAGGAGTTTCCCTAAAATTTCAACAGCCAACAAAAAGGAATAAAACACAACCATAATATATAATATTATAAATATATATGTATATATATATATGTATGCATGTAATATCTTGTGGTGGATTGACCCTTTGGAGGTACCCACCAAAGCTGCTCTATCACTCTTGTCCTCAGCTGGACAGTGGAGAAAAAATGATTAAAGGCTCCTGGGTCAAGACAAGAGCAGATAGAATTACCAACTACCAATCATCAGCTATTATCACAGGCAAAACAATCTCAACTTGGGGTAATTATTTGAATTCATTACCAATCAAATCAGAGTAGAATAATGAGAAATGAAACCAAATCTTAAAACACCTTTCATACTCTTATAAGCAGTTAAAGACTGTCTGTTTTTCAACTGAGTTTTCCTTAATTTTTTTTTTTTCTTCAAAATATATTCTGCAGAAATGCTTTACATCCAGAAAATTAATGAGGAAAAAACCCCTGAATTTTTTAAGGAAATTAGTAAGGTAGTACCACAAACTAGTTTTAACCTTAATATCCAATGAAAATTAGTCTGTACATCTCAGTTTTATACACTGGAAAGTCATGATGCATATATAGACTAAGGAATACTTTCTAAATCATCCTTTTTTTAAAGATTAGAACATAAAAGACTGTTTATGATTAGAAATGAGAGACAGATGAAATTAATTGAATGCATTCCCTATCTGAAATTAGTCGCTGAGCTATATAGATATTAATATTTCTTGCCGCTGCCAGCAAATAAGGGTAGGATTAATCTGCCCTGGTTTCTACTCATCCAACTAGGCATGTATTTTTGAGCTAATCATCCCAGGCTTTTTCGTTGCCTGTGGAGATTGATCAGTATCTAGAGAGACCAATCATTGCCTCCTAGGCATTTAAGAAAGGCCAATGAATCATCCTTAGCTTGCTTCAATCTACCATGTCAAAAAGGGTAACCAGGCAGGTACAGACCTAAGCTTTATATACCTCAACCTAGGGCAGAAATATGATAGAACGAATTGAGGGGTAAGAAAAAAACAGACTACCTTAATTACAAAGATGATTGAGATTTGGTGTTCTCATCATACACGAGCACTATCAGAAGGAAAAGGCTTGTTCATAATTTCCTACCTGCTCAGTGTTGTCCTTGGGCTGTAATCTGTCAAATGGATTTGCAAACACTATGACTCAAAAAAAAAACATATCTGAAAAATTCACAAATTTATTTTTAGGCAGAAATTCAAGCAAAATTGTATTTGATATGTTCTTAACTTCAAATGCATCTTTAAGCTTTCATTATATGCCAAATCCTGCAGCTCTTGCTTAGTCCATATCCAGATATTTGCTTTTGAAGTCAAACATTTGGCAAAATATGCAGAGCCTGAAGAGATGTAATGAATAATCCCAGATATTTTTAAAAATGAAGATGCCAATGGGATCCATGCTCTCTCACCATTTCAAAGAGATCATCAGTAGAAGCTGTAAAAGGCGTGGTTCTCCTAAAACATTAGGCTTTCTGCTGAAAGCCAAATGTTCTGCTTGCAAAAAAACCTCAAGAATCAGATCCTATTCCTATTTTCATGTAACAGCGGCCTTTGAAGCAGCTATTATTTGAATCCTTATGTTCCTGATTCAGGTTTCTGCAGAGTGAATTCTGGAATTCCTCTGAATATCTTTACTACTAATGTGACCTCAGAAGAACTGTGATATATATCACCTAGTTCTACTTTCCATTTTATCCATGTTAGTTTATAATATTCTTGCAGCAATAGATTTTTAGGTTCCAGAGAATACCTAGAACTGTCAGAGAGTTAAAAGTTTTCAATTTATAAGTTTTAAGGAAAGAATAGAAGAGGAAAAAAAAAAAAGAAAAAGAAAGGTGTTTTACTGTTCTTTAATTCATTTTTAGACTTTCTCCAGGACCTCACAGTCAAGAAAAATACATTAACTCACCTTCAGTATTTGTCTCTGGAAAAGAGAAGGTTGTCTCAGTGGCTTACACATACCCAGAATTCTGCCTATTTGTCCTTGAGAAATGTTTGGCTCCTCTTATTGAGCTTTCAGAAACATTAAATCTTATGGTGCTATAAGTTTTCTATCATTACTTTGACTGCGTAGTTTATTCCATCTAATCAGTAAACCTCAAATGTTCTTCACCTTTACAACCTTTTTGATCGTACTCTTACACTTGAGAATTACTTTAAAAATAAAATTAAAAAAGAAAGTTTCGTCTTCATCTCAGCCCGTTTCTAACCCCTCCTTCTCAAATACACTACACATTGCTTTACTTGCCATCTGCTTTGCTTCTTCCCAATCTGAAAGTTCATCCAAATTTTTGCCATTTCTGGTGGCTAAAGCTTACTTGTTGACTGCTCACAAATCTTACTTCTTTAATATTACTCTGATCATGAGGAAAAAAGTTTCTCTGATCTAGAGGTGGCAATACAAAGTCAGGGATCCTGTAACGTTCATAAGAATATTTTCACAGCCTTTGTTAACTTATTCATAAGTAATACACCAGAGCTGGTTTAATTTTTGCATTTAAAAAAATGTGTTGGTTTTTTGATGTTTGTTTTTTTTCTACATGTACTACATGGGATTGGCTGATGAAGCAATTTGTAACTCAAATCTTCTCTTTTTTTTCAGTTAATAAAAGTCTATTGGGAGATAGTGCTTTTTCTGGTACACTCTGCCTTTAAAATTTATAATGTCTTTGAAAAATGAGTTTTCTTGTTTTTTCACAGGACAATTTTGATCACATTCTAGAAAGTAAAGCAAGAAAAGAAAGAACCAAGTCCTTTAAAAATGTCCACATCTCTCAGATAATTTATCCCATTTTCTTGCCTGTATCGTTACCTCTTTACCAGTCTGGCTTCTTTGGCAGAAGGTGAAGAAATTGTACATAAAGTACTATTATATCAGCTTATTTAAATAGTGAAATTGAAATTGGATATTTTTTGTGAAGATGAAGAAACTAGAAACTGCCATAGAACACATGAAAAATTATCTAGTTTTCATTAAAATTCAAGATTTTAATAGCTTAAAAATACAAAATATGATGCAGCAAGTTGTTGTTGTTGTTGTCATTGGACACTAAAAATTTGAGGGGCTCCATGGTATTAGCCAACAGCTAAAAGGTGGGTACAGAGGATGTTTATTATTTCACTAATATTCCACTAAAATTACTCAGAAAATTGTTGGGTAGTAAACGTGTTACCACCGTGTAAGGCACTATAATTGTCATCATCTTAGGCTATTTTGAGAAAAGGATGTGCTGTGAGGCTGGAGATTTATGGAATACTGTTATACATTTCTAACCATCTTCAAGGTTGTCATAAAATTTTGAAAATAATTGAAAGAACACTATCTAACTGGCTCATCATTCCATTTTTAGTGATGTGACTCAAGAGGCACAGTTCAGTAGATGAGGTCTAAATCCTTTAGAGACAAATTTGGGAAAATAATATCAGACTTAATTATTTTCATTTCGTTAAACTACATTTGTTGTTTTCATTTAGACCACTACAAGTATGATAAGGAAATTCTTCTTTTAAATTATAACCATATTTGTAATTTTCTTTGTGCAAACTGTCCTGTGTTGACCTGGTATTTAAAAACTACAAATATTTTGAATACTCTTAATTGAACAATATGAAAATCTGCATTAATTATTATTTATTTGATATGTATGTTCTTTAGAAGAAATTAAATTTGAGCTCAAGGTAACACACGCTATCTGGGTTGCTACCTGATCAAATGTGGCTGCAGTAGAAATACATGTACACTGGTTCTATGGTTTGATTTCCTCTTACCAATTTTTGATTGAGTAAGATTATTTTAACACAGTACAGTAGTGGGTTAATAAAAACCTTTTAAACTACTGACACTACTTAAACTTTTGTTGTTGTTAAAAGCATTTATGTCTTATGTGTATAAAACATCTAAAGATATAATTAACATTTTAGCACCATTTCCTTTAATAAAAAGTAGTGTGTAGCTTTTTTTTTTTAAATTTCCAATAGCATTTACAGTTAAAAATAAGTATTTAACTATAAAGCTGAAAAGTAAAAATTGATTGAATACCTGTTCTGATAGCTATGTTTCATCGTTTATTTTAAATATATAATAATTAAACATGAACCTAAGATGATTGATTTTAAAACACTTAGCATAATATGTTATAGCAAGTGTGTCTTGTTATGTGGATTTTAATGGAACGAGCAGTGTATTATCCTCAATGCAATAGCCAATAATACAACTCTTATTGTTATGTCTAAGTTGTTGTAATATGTACAGTGGTTCATCTATGTCTGTATCACACCTCTATGTCTGCTGTATTCTGACATAATGAAATATGATTAGAGTTAAATGAATGTTTAAAATACATAATTTATATACAGAATAAAATGAGTTAAAAGCTCCATGTGTTGCAAAACTGCTATTGTCATTCATCTGAACCAATTTTTTTAATTGTTATCAATTAGCTTACTCTATGATTCAAGTTGCTCAACAGTTTGTTTTCATTTTCAAAACTGTATTTGAGCTATTATATGCTTATTTTTAAATAAAATGAGAAGCGATTCATGAACAAAAGCATTACATAGCAAACTACATGTTCTGCTGAATTCACAAGTAATCTCAATTCTGAACATCTGCCAGGATTAGTCTTTGAAATCATATCATGTTGTCTCTTGTGCACTTACAGTATAATTACTTGCCATAAGGTAAAATCTGCAGCTCAGAAACTTAAAAGCCCTTATAGTTTAAGCTGGTCTTTGGATAACTCACTTAAATTATACTGATGTCATTTTCAAGAGTGCCTGATTTGATCCAAAGCTATATTTATTTCCCAGACTATGATTTTCCTGAAACACATAGTAATAGGTAATTATTTTAGGGAAATAAAATTGTTTCCTTAATGTGAATATACGTACTTTCTGAAAATTACATTCAAGCCTAAATAGTGTTACTTCACTCTTGAAGGAAGATGTTCAAGCATTACTTATTCATCTCAAGACAGTCGTAGGTATTTTAATGTAGGGACTTCTTAAAAGAGTAGTGTAAGACACACAAAGTGGAATCACCTTCAGGAAAACTACAGGGCCCTTTCAGCTGGGTAAACCCATGGGATTAAATCATGGGTACCTGACATAAACAAAAAGGAAAGACTGAGTCAAAAAACTAGTTAGAATGAGGACTTGCAGTTCATCAGTCACCATCATTTAAATGTGTACAAGATACAGGTAAAGCACTTGCTGAAGAGTCCTTTTGAATAAGAATTTGTGTACAGGTCTCATTGAGTCATCCTTTAATAGACCAGGTTGTTCAAAGACCCATACAACCTGACCTTAAACATTTCCAGGGATGGAACCACAACTTCTCTGCGTAATCTATTCCACTGTCTGATGACCCTTCTCATAAAAAAAATTTTCCTTATGTCTAATCTAAACCTAACCTCTTCAGTTTATAACTGTTGCTCTTCATTCTATCACTACAGGTCCTGGTAAAAAGTCTCTCTCCATCTGTCTTATAAGCCCTTTTTATCTATTGAAAGGCCATAATAAGGTGTTCCGTGTTTTGCAGGCTGAAAAAACTCTATCAATCTCTTCAATAAAGACTAGTAGCTGCCCATCAAAACTATGTTATACATCAAATTTTAGGAAGGATGAACATAATTCCTTACCTGAGAGTTAATAGTTTTTTAAACACCTGTTAGGAAGATAACTGTTTTTACATAGGAACCCATGTAGAGAAACCACGCTAGTCCCTAGTACCAGTTTGTGGCAGATAACACGTTCTTTGTAAACATGTGGCATATCAGGGAAGGAGCTCTGTTTTCACACCAGAGGATTTGGCAACCTAGTGATAAAGTTTACAGCACCGTGACTACCTTCTTCACTGAACTTTCAACCCTGACAGTAGCAAAAGGCAGTGAGGTCCAAGCAAAGCCAGGCACCTGCTGTGATGGGTCACAAAAAGTAATAACAGCCATTCACTGAAACAACAAATGATGACTTGCAAAATACTTTTTGCCAAATGTCTCCCAGAAGAGTAAATAAAGTTGTGTACTAATTTAAATACATGCACTTTCGCAGAACAGTGAACCACTGAAAACTACAGTCATATCACTTCACAATCTTTCACTCACCCTCATTTCCAAGGGAAATTTTCTCCAAATACGAGTAGAATGTATTTTTGCACTGATTTCCTTTCACCTTCAGTAACATTTAATCTGTTCAGGATTGACAAACTCCTATTATTTATAATTTATTTTGCTAGCAAATTATAGTCAACAAAAGAGATACTTAATTTTGTTTGGGTATGTGAATGGTCATTTGAACATTTCTTAACAATCAATAAAATGGGAAACTGAACTCAGATTCACCTTTTACTTCTTTTAATTCACCAGTAATAACTGTATTCAACAAATGCCAAAGAAGGAGTGAGTATGCAGAACAAAAAGAAAAAAAAAAAGCAAAACAAAACTTCAGCAAATTCAGAAACTTAAGCCTTAGATACATCAGTATACTAATCCTTGGGATATCTCCCCCTGAGACTTACTACCTTGCATTCCCCAGTTATGCTGTGCTTGGCAACATGATCTAAAACAGTAACTAAATGTGATGAATGGACCCTGTCCAGCAACCAAGACCCACCCACCCATTCCTTCAACCTCCCCTCAGTGGAATGGGGAGAGAACCATTAAGACAGAAGTGAGAAAAACTCATGAGTCCAGAAAAAATCCACCTTAGTAAGTAAAAGGGGAGAAGAGGAAAAGAGGGAAGGGAAGGGAGGGTTTGGAAAGGGAAGGTTTGGAAGGTTTGAGAAGGGAAGGTTTGGAAAGGTTTGGGAAGAGAAGTTGCAATAATTTATGTAATCTTTGTTTCCTGTGAATCAAATACAAGGGAAATCACTGGATGACTGGAACACTTTTCCAACCACTCACCCCACGCATTTATTTTCTCCTTATCCAAAGTCAAACAAAACTTCTCAAAATAACAAAGAAGTTTCAGTTATACCTGCAATAGTGTGTTGACTAGATAGATATTTGACCTCACGTGGACAGTTTTATTAATCACAGTAGCAAGAAACAATATCACTGAGCTATTTAAGATTGTAATAAATTTCCCTTTAATTTATATATATTTGATTGATAAAAACTCAACAAATCATGACAGGAGTTGCTGATGAAATCTCAAATAGGTTTTATTATCACAAGCCTTTAAGCTGCTGTTCTTGCATGCAAGGTGAGTAGATTAATGTAGGGAACACAGGAAATGTTTGAAAGCTGTTGATCACAAATTATACCCTAAACTATATCTTAGAGGGCTGACAGAAACCATGTATTCTGGTAGAACTGTTGCTGTTACTCTTCTGTTCTGATCACAGTTCCACCCAACACTATTTGCACTGCTCCGTGACATAATTATAATTATGACCTTGGGCCTTAAGATCCAGTGTGTATTTTCCTGCAATTCCAGTGGGCTAGTTTGATTATGAAGTATGGAAAAGAAGCATTAGGTGTGAGGAACTGGCCAGTTTATATAATTTCAGGTTGGAATCCTTGTGTACTTTGGAAACTGAAGCACAAAGAGATCGTGACCCTGAGTCATGATCACTTAGAAAAGGGGCAGAAGGGGTTAAAAACCCTTCATGAATTGCTTACTCAGACTCCACTTCAGTACTTCCTGAATAATGAAAGCAAAGCAGCAGGAACCTTCTCTTCCCTATGCTTGTACAACACAAAATAGACACCTATGCCTCAGAGATGCTAGCTCAATAAGAGTAATGGATGATAAGAAAGCAAAGAAACCGGGGTATCATACTCAAGAGTCAAGAAAACTAAGCATTATGTGACTTACTTAACATTATGTCCTTCCTTTACTGAAATTATTCCAAAAGATGTCTCAGTGTATATCTTACAAAATATGCACAGAATGACCTGAAAGCCACTGAAATACTGAGGCAAATAATAGTTCATATGTTTCATCCATTATGATCGGTATTGAAGTATTTTAAGCAACTTAAGAAACTGTTTTTCCCCCCACCACAAAAAGACACAAAAAAAGAAGAAAATTTGATTTTCTATTCAGACTACATTACCGACAGACAATTCTTTCTCCACTAATTCTTTGTGAAAAAAGAGGATTTATGAGTACACATCTCATACCTTTATATTGATCCCCAGAGGTCAGTTCACATAGTTGAATTACCCTCCTCTAGTTCTCATTACTACTAGAAAGATACTTCAAATACAGGTTTTTTTCTGAGAGGGGGGAACTTCTGAATTTTGTCAATGGAGTTGAAATTTTATAGAGGCTTTAGTTAAGTCAAAGGATTTAGATATTTACACAGTGCAGAAGAAACATAAGCTATTTATCTTTAGTGTCTTTCTTTTTATAATATTTAGGACAACATGACTAAATCCATATCCAGAGGTTTAAACTATAAAAGTAAAGTAGGAAAGAGCAAGGGATGGAAGACACATGGAAAATAAGTAAATGTTATTCCAAGGTAAACACTGCTAACTCATAATGAGTTGTGAAAATTAAAAAGCTTTGAGAAAGATTATTCCAAGAAACCAGTCTATGATTACATGATGAACTCAAAATGTTGTTTTGGCCCCTTTTAGTAATTTTCTTCCATTGGATACAGTGAACTCACAGCTTCACCCCCTCACAAACATTTAAAAGAAAATAGGAATACTTCTCCCATAAAGTCTTAAGAACAACACCCTTCCTGTTTCTATGTGAAAATAGTTAATTATATATTCCATATATAAAGATCTTTACATTAGTTGAATTGTTACAACCACATAACTTTTGGTGCAAATAGCTAAAAGACTTATGTAATGCTGCAGATAGGAGCTTTATTCAGCTAAATACATTCCTGATATAATTTGGGTGAGGGGCAGAGGAAAGGAAGGTGAGGAAAAGGTAAGTTTTTCCTACAGTAGACATGACTTTGAAGGAAAAAAGTTTCAAAGTTGTTTTTAAATCTGTATCTACAGAAGTAGGTTTCTCTAGAGTGTTTCCAAACCTTTATGTTGAAATGGGTTGTTAGGCAGTGCCTGAATATCATTATTCTGGAATAGCATTTGCAAAATATTTTCCCTGCTATCCCAGGCCAAACAACTTTTCTGTACAAAATGATCCTTTTCAATGAAAACTGTGGAGATTTTTGCACACATTTTTTAGCAGTTTTATCGTATTTTGTTGTGATCAGCCTTGATGTAAATCTAGTCTACCTCTCAAAGGACAGTGTTATACTGAATAAAAAATTGTATAGACTCTGGTTTCCCATACACAGTTTTAAAAATAATGGTAAAGAAAATTATACAGAACTGTGCTGTTTAGGCAGACTTCTAATGAATCCAGGTGATTAATAGGATTTTCTATAAACAAACAGCCACACAGAAGTCATAAAATGGAAAGGAGGATTCACAGAATAGCATTATGCTAATCCCAGGAAACTAATTCTAGTGATGTACTACAACAGCCACTGCATACATTCCATTCACCCAAAACAAGAAAATATACCGCAGAGATCACTTGAAAGTTTAGTATTACCTTGCTGTGCTTTACCACAAATCAATGTAAATCCATTTCTAGTGCCAATATCAGGATTTTGTAGACAGCTTTGTTTGCCAGTGTTGTGGTTTAACCTTAACCAGAAATTCAACCATATACAGCTACTCACTCACTCCCCCACGGTGGGAAAGGGGAGAGAATCAGAAGGGCAAAAGAGAAAACTTGTGCATTGAGGTAAAGGCGGTTTAACATGTAATGCACACGCAAGTAAAGTAAAACAAGGAATTTATTCACCACTTCCCATGGGCAGGGTGTTGTTCAGCCACCTCCGGGAAAGCAGGGCTCCATCACATGTGATGGTGACTTGGGATTAAAAAGTGCCATCACTTCTCTGCTCCCCATCCTTCTTCTTCCCTCAGCTTTATATGCTGAGCGTGATGTCATTTGTCATGGGATATCCCTTTGGTCCGTTGAGATCTGTCTGTTTCTCCTGGCTATGTCCCCTGTCAACTTCTTGTGCACCCCCAGCCTACTTGCTGGTCATGTGGAGTAAGGAGTAGAAAAGGCATTGCCACTGTTTAAGTACTGCTCAGCAATAGCTAAAGCATCAACAGTGTTATCAGCACTGTTTTCAGCACAAATTCAAAACTCAACCCCATACCAACTACTGTGAAGAAAATTAACTCTATCCCAGCTAAAACCAGCACATCCAACTCCCAAAAGAAATGGGCAACCAGTTTCTCCTAATTCATGAAGAGTAATATATGTTTCTTTCTTCATCTAAAATTTCTAATCCTAATGGAACTTCCTAGCAGCAACATAACACAAAACTGTCTGTGTTTGCACTTCCTGTGTGAGCACAACCTCCTTCATTCTCCTCTATTTGTCTTTCCAGAATATTTCTTTTCTTCTCTCTCCCTTTCCATCCACCAGACATCACCAAAAAATTTTGATCTTTAGAATATTACTACATTCTAATTTCAAAACTTATCAAAAAAGTAGTAGACACAGTCTTTGCAAAATCTTCAGAATATATGGAATTTTTTTAAATCTCCATTATGTATGCAATTTGATTAGAGTACACATGCTGGTCTTAAACACATTTCTAATGCTACAGCAATTATAAGGATTTTACTGTTATAGGGTAATAACATACGGTTTTAAATTGATTAGACATTTTAACTATCACTCTCTCTTCTCCTCTAACAGCACTTGCTGTGGAGATACATGATTGACACAACCAGTAGTGACATACAACAGCAGAGAATGTGGGCCTGGGAGAGTGGGGCAACAAAAAACAGTTACTTGTCAGAAATGCATGATCAAAGAAGCCAGAGATTTCAGAGACTTCTGTTAAAAGCAAATAAACAGAAAAGAAATAAATGCACGCACACAAAGAGGGCTGCAGTTAGAATTTGCATATGAAAAATGTAATAGAGGGAAAAATGTCATGTTTCTCTATGGCCCTATGTGGTAGAACAAATTCCTTATGAGGTACTTACCTATAAAGTTTATGCAATTATGATACTGAATATCTTAATTATTTATGAGCTGTTATTCCCCCACCTCTGTGAAACTTCTCTTGCCTTTTGTGTCATTAGTGACCAATAGAAAGAAGCCTAGCAAATTCTTCAGATAAAATAATCTGGTCAATATCATGTACAACACCATTAAAGTGTTTTGTCTTTTATAGATAGCAATAAAACACTATGTATTGGAGAGCTTGTGAGATGGATTTAAAACAAAATTTTAAAGAATAAGATGCTCTTAAGGGCTTGACAACCTGTCAGATTAGAAATCACAGAAAGTATGTGGTCTACTTGAGGGATGTAAGTACAGAAACGAGTCACTGCAATATAAGAAAGATATTAGAGAGTGTCCAAAGGAGGCCAACAAGATGGTGAAGGGCTTTGAGTGGAAGCCATATGAGGAGTGGCTGAGGTCTCTTGGTCTGTTCAGCCTGAAGAAGAGGAGAATGAGAGGAGACCTCAAGACAGTCTACAACTTCCTTGTGAGGGGAAGAGAAGGGCCAGGCACTGATCTCTTCTCTGTGGTGACCAGTGACAAGACCTGAGGGAATGGTCTGAAGTTTTGTCAGGGGAGTTTATGTTGGACATTAGAAAAAGCTTTTTTACCCAGAAGGTGGTTGTGCATTGGAACAGGTTCCCCAGGGAAGTGGTCACAGCACCAAACCTGACAGAGTTGAAGAAGCATTTGGATGATAATCTCAGGCAAGTGGTATGGCTCTTGGGTATGGTCCTGTGCAAAGTTAAGAGTTGGACCCAGTGATCCTTGTGGGTCCCTTCCAGCTCAGCATATTCTGTGATTCTGTGAAGTAACAAGTATATTCCAACAAGTATATTCCTCAGTAGTGGCCATGTAGTAACTAATGCTAATTATATATTCATATAGATCTAGATGGTTGAGATACCTACTCCAGAATCGCCTTTGCATTTAGGCACCACAACAGCACTGAGTTACTCACCTAGACCAAGGCTATTTAGAAACACACAACTCGGGGTACCAAATAAATTCTGCTAGGAATTTTGCAGTGTACTTTTGAGTTAGAAAGTGTCTACATGTAATTTATATTCCTTCTTTTTTTTTTTTTTTTGTGACACCTTAAGGGATATGTCCATCCACTTCCCAAAAGATTTTGATAAGTAGAACAGTAATAGTCCCAAACTACCATGACCTTCCTTTAAACTCATATAATGGTAACAAGAAAGCAATTATGTGTCAAACAAACTCTGTTTCAAATTACACAAAGTATGGATAATCAAAATTACTTAATTTCTGGTTTCTAATTTCTTGTATTAAACTTAACTGTATTGGCAAAATATTCATATCAAAATACTCGTGCTAATGAAAAAAATTAGTTCCGGGTCTTTAAGTTTTATAGCATAATTGCTAAATGACAAAAAATGTGGAATTCACATATAGGTCAGTTAAAGCATGAAGGACCCCATGTTCTTAAATTAGAGAATGATAGCAATAATATTGTTCATTTTTATAACATCTTTCATCCTGGAATATCAAGAGGTGCAATAAATATTACTGATTCCTTCAAAATAATTCATGCAGTAAAGTTGTAGATAAGTCACTGTATTGACATTAAATGTGAAAAATGCTGGCATGGAGGCAAATCCAAAAAGTAAATGAAGTTCCCCTGCTTTTGTTAGAGTAGTCCTTACATCAGAAGCTTGCAGGAAGTTCTCTAAAGTGCCATTGATGTGACTGGGATCATAGTAACATGTAATACTGAGAATGGACTTCGATTGCAGGTTTAATTTTCAACAGCCATATGCAGAATGATTGCTTTATGCACAGGAAAAGAGGATTCTATTCACACAAGGCTGGTGAAACATTTGGTCCTAGGAAATTTTGTTAAACACAATTGAATACAAAAGTATTCATGATCTATTGCAGATATTTAAATCTGAATAGATCTAATTTAAAATATGACATAACTATGCTTGCATTGGTTTTGACATGTATTATTCATCTTTTTCATCCTTTTCCATTTGCAAGCAAACTGATAGCAACTTTTACATATTTACATGCAGCAGAACAATATCAAATTCACTCACAACTCTTAAACGTCATCAGTGATCCTTTGAAAGGAACAAAAGGGTAATTTGTATAAAGGGTAATATCTCCCTCGATGTTGTTTTATGACATGTCATGACCTGCCTGAAAACCGTAATTATCTTTAGGGAATAACTGTAATCTTCTGATTAATAGGCTGTCATGAGTTGGAACGGCCTGAAGTTTGGACTTACATTTACATCTCTTTTCCAGAAAAATAAATCCTAATTATTCTGAGTCCAAAAGTTCAAAATTAAATTCAGCATACTAGATACCAGAATAGAAATAATCTTTCTTGAAATTTTTAAATTACAGTCTTTTATTTTTTTTTCCTTCAAAAGGAAGTAAGTATTACAAGAAAGAAAGTCTTTTATTATCACTTTAAACGACTGTAAAAACAACTCAAGAGTATGAAAGTTTGTCAACAGATCAAAAGAATGGGCTGCATGTTGTCTTTTTGGTTAGTGAAGTTACATATCAAAAAGGCTTCTGGTTTGGTTCTGGCTTGTTTTATTTTATCAGGAAAAGGTCACTAATAAATGCAGTAAATGCATTCTGTACTTCATCCCTTGGCATGCAATCTCACTAACTGAAGTGAGAAAAACCCTAATGATTCTAGAAATCTTGGATTTCTGTCATGTAACAGTCTCCTTATTCTTCTAGAAATGGGAACTTAATCAAAACTCTAATGGTAAGTTCCAAACACAGTGATAAAAGCAGTCTGAGTCATAGTGGCTATGTGTTGTTCTCAAACAAAAAAATTCAAATCCATTCTGAACAGCTTTTCTCCTGGAAATCCTTTGCTATAAACAGAAGAAATACACAGAGCCAACTGTTAAGGCACAGTATAGGTATCTATTAATTACATTTTTCTTTCTGGGGTTGCACTTAGAATTCTTCTAATAGGTCATGAAATTCTTATATGCACATAGCTTCTGTGTTTGCAAAATAGAAATAGCACACGTAGACAACACTGAACATAGTTTCTTATCTTTAGAAATATAACAAAATATAAATATTAATATATTGTATTACTTTTTGCTATTTTATTATTTCAGACTGAATAAACTGTATGTGGAATCACATCCTGGAACATCTAAGAGTTATCTTGTTCTAAAAGACATTCTTTTCTGTATTTTTTCTCAGTTAGATGTTTGGGGTTCAGTTTTTTTAATCCAGAGATTTTCTTGTCTCAGGTTGTAGATGTCTTCCTACAACATAGTCCTTGCAAAAATAAACAGACTACCAGTGCTATGGTTAAGCAACAAGAGAAACATGAAATTGTCAGGAAAAAACTTAATAATATAGTAATGAAATTACACATTGCACTTGCAGTTTTATGTTATTAAATACTTAGCTATTTGAGGAAGAAAATTAAGAATCCATTACTTTTTGTAATTAAACTATGGCATCGGGTTTTCCCCAGGGTACCGACAAACACTAGTCTTTAGTAATGTCTATAAAAATACATGGGAAAGGTCATAGGCCATTCTCTGACCCTTGAAGGAGAACCATACCTCTGGTTGGTATGGTATGGTAGTATCTCCCATACTGAATGGATGGGAGATACTGAAGTATCTCCCTCTCCCTGAGAAAGACGGTATTACCAATACACTACTGGGTAAGGTCCTTAGCTTGTGTTTTTTCCCCAAATCCTCCCTGTATATTATGCATCAAAATGCAAAACTATAGATCATAACATAACAGTGTTCCAGGGCTATTTCTTTGCCCTGTGTTCACTAGTATAGATATTGTCTCTGGAGTATATCATGTGAATATTCACACCGATGTTAACTGCTAGCACTTTAAAAGAATTATCCACTTTTCAGCTTTATTTGGAGCTGAGTCAATCTGTAGAAGTTTAATGGTGTATAAGAATTTTTACTAACTTGCTACAATTGTCTCTTCTGATCTTAAAAGCACTGATGTTTTAACATTACCTAGTTAAAACATATACCAAGATACTAGAAATATTCAATTAGAATTGAGCCATGAAATTGCATATATGCATAAATACATACACACAGAAATTTCACCTCAGAAACAGTGCTTTTATTTTGTCATGTGATACATTTACTTGCAAGACTGACCTCAAACTAATCTTTTGCCCCAGGAGTCTGTATCTTGTTTTCAAGAAAATGTGGTTATTCTGTGTGTCATAGTAAAGACTGGATATTTTTGGTGATTCAGTTTCCTAATATGCAAGAGTTAGCAGAATGTTCATGTGTTTTGACTTTCAGCATTTAAAACTAAAAGATAAATTATGTCAGACTTGAATTACTCAAAGTGAAGAGTCTTCAACATGTTCGCTATTTTTTTTCATTCTTCTTTTATTGTTATTGGTTTTTCTTACTTTTTCTGACCTGATGGAGAGTGATGAAAATTACAAAATACAGATAAATTTTGAAAATAGTAAAATATAGAATATTCTCATGAAGTATTTTTCTCGTTTTAATGTCTACACTTGTCAGATGACATCTGTTTCCTAATTAGATGTATAATTCTGAGAACTGAATTCATGGGACAAATACTCGTATTTTAAGGTCCAACTTCCATATTCCTTTATGCAGTCTTAAAACTTGCTTTCATGAACATCCTGCCAATAAGATTATTCAATGAAATATTTACAGACATCTAGCACAAAGGAGATGCAAACTCAGCTTAAGCATACTCCCATCTCTTATTTAGGTAAGTACATAAAGACTGATTTTGAGGTATTAAGCAAGCTGTAGAAGTCATTGACCTGTATAATTCACAGAACGGTACCAGAGCAAACTTATGTCAGTGGCAGACAGACTTGTTAAACAGTCCATCATGTCCTCAGCATGTATATCAGTCTCAGTGTCCAGTAGGAGTATGTGACAACAACAAGCCTGTCATCCTAATTGCTAGACCAAATTTTATGTTAGCTTTATGTGGAGATAAATTATTCAGAGCAAATAACTTGGATCACCATGAGCTGGCAGTTTAGAGCGTTTTAGGGAAGATATTTACTGAAATTAATTTATGCTTTAAGAGTATGAACGGTCAATCAGAAAAATGTGCACAATATAAGCTGCCTTAAAATATTCATTTTTATTTTGGGGTAAATCTTATACATCAATTTCCATGTTATACTTGTGTGTAAGCAAGGAGTCATCCATAATCTGCTTGTAATATAATCCTTAAGGAATATGATTTAAAAAGATGATGTTGTTATTGCACTTAAGTAATTTTTTCCTTATCATTTTACACCATATAGGTAGTTTAACTGTTAGACTGCCATGGGATATTTTTGCTATTGCTAGGGCTATGATATGTGAATATATAAAATCTAAATAACTTATTAAAGTAACCAAACACTATGCTCTTCTAGACAAGTTGTTCTTTGAGAGACCATTATTGATAATACAGACCAAGTAGACCAGCTATAATAAATTGTGACCCAAATATTTTCATTTATAGAAAATATTCTCTCTTATTTATATATTTGCAGTGATAAAATAAGAATTTTTTTAACAAAAGTATTAAATCTTCAAATGGTGTGATTTTAATGTAAAGTTCAGTTAGATTTTCTGTAGTTCACATTGCCCAGTGTATCACTTGGGTCACAGAGATCTAAGATAGCATTTGTTCTGTGCTGCTTTATCTCACAGGTCTGTGCATCTGGCCATGAATCAAAATATGAGCCATGTGATTCTAGTAACTCAGCTGTTTTCTCACCAACACCTGTCCAAGATAGACACTTTTTCTATTAGCTTCCAATTTCACATTCTGAGCAAGGTTTCATCACCCTGTATTCCTTCTCAGAACGCGGACTCCACAGTTCATCTCAACACTTGAAATTCAAGCACTCGGTATGACTCGTAACATCCCCTCTTCAGGAACATCTGAGAGTTGGAACAAAGAGATAAAGACTTCTCAGAAGTATGCACAGCATGATCGCTCTGCCATTAGGAATTAAAAAGATGCCCATTTTTAATCTGGATATCATGTCTGAGGGATTCCTTTTGGAAACACCATAAAAGTCCTGCTTATTTTCTCCTTTAGAACATCATCTCCCCATAGACATATTTTCGATATGGAGGGAGCTCATTTTACCTTCTCTTCACCTCATTATAAAGATTTTATTAATCTTTCAGTTGTACTTCTTTTAATTAACACATTGCTGGCTCCAACATTTGTCTCTGACAGAGCCTCAGCAAATAAACTAGTAGAATTTTATGTAACTACTGTAAGAAAGAAACATAACACAGCCTCCTTACACTAATTAAGGTATGTACTTTTTCTTTTTTCTTCCTCTTCTCTCTGATTAACATTTCTATTGTATAATTTAATTAGCATATCCTTGGTTGCAGGCTGCTTGGCTCTGTTACAACTTTCTAAAGGTAAATTGATCAAAACATGAATATAATTTTGTATATATGCAGCCTTCTTTTTCAATTTATAATTAACATTGTTCTGTAACCATCACCCGATGTCTACCAATGCGGTAAACAGAATAGGATTCCCTAACTGAGTAAATCTCCTTCTTTCACTATCAAGTCAGTCCTTGGCTTTATGTGGTCCATGCTTGGGTTTCCCACCACAGGAAACAAATGAGGTTTAAGTTTAACTTCAAAAAGTATAGAATATAACCAGATTCATACCAACAATTGCAGTATAGGGATATCTCTCTGAAATCCAACATTAAAATTAACGGATCTGTGTGTGGACTCTCCGCTGGATTTCCCAGAGAAGAATTCAGTCACACGGTCCCCCTTCGGCAGGAGGAGAGAGTGACCAAGTTTCCTCTCAGTGTTCCATGGCAAAAAGACCTTTATTTTGAAACTCCTGTGGTTTATATGGGCTGATGGGAAGGGTAAGAAGAAGGGCCATGATTTGGTCAAGGTATGGGGGGAAGGGAGTGGCTTGAGAGCTCCACTGACCAATGGGAGATACAGGAGGGTCACGTTCCAGTGACAGAAACAGGGACTTGGGGAGAGGCGGGTGAGACAGCCTGTCCTGTTTGTGCAGGGGAGGAGTCCGTGACTGGGGAGGGGAGACAACGTGGCTCTGAGTGGGGAGGCTGTGCTGGTTGAGGGAAAAATACACAGCTCAGGGAGAGAACCCATACAATGAAAAATGCAAGTAATCGTTGTTTTTCTGCTTTGCTCCATCCCAGAAGTCACCGCTGCAATGGACCCACTAAAGCTGCTCTTTCCAAGCCGTGTAGTCTTGGTGTTTGCCTACATAAAATGTTTTGTCAAATATAAGTATGGAAATAAGCTTCAAAAGGCCTGATACAAAAAGCTCTAAGTTCCTTTGGAGTAAACAGGACTGATGCATGTGTCTCAGAGCCCTGTACTATTTAGAGAGGAATTATAGTATTACTGAATTGAATGGTACATATAATTACAAGTGATGATGATGTGTGCGGCTATGAAATCTAACATGTTAAGATTCTTTTTTTGCTTTTTGTGAAAAGTTTCTAAATGATAGGGAAAAAAAATTTAATTTGACCAACCACTTTACGATGAAATATGAAAAGTATCTAATAAGTGGAATTGTGTCATTATGAAAAATAATTTAATTTGTAATAAAAATATTGAAATTAAAAATTAAATAAAAATACTTACTTCATATGCAGTCAAAAATATTTTCATTTACATTATGATGGTCATATTGTAATAGCATTTCTTGCTTCTTTTTTTGGTCAAAAAAAATTAATTTCCCAGATCTATTACTATAACACGACACTAATGTACATATTTATCCTGACATAATCAGAGACCCAAATGTGAAAGCCAAGAAACCCCCAGAGAGATAGACATTCTGGCTTGTTTAACAAAATTAAAATAAAATATAATGCAATGTTGTGCACATATTCAAGAAATATTAGAAACTAGAAAAGCTATCTCCCAAGAAAACTATTTTTTTTACAATTTTTGTGTGACTCTAAATGATCCTTTTCTTCTTAAAACATTGGCGTTAAAGATGAACCTGATAAGAAACTGAGCCCAATGAAAAATTCAGAGGTCAAATTCAAGGTGAGTTAAAACCCTGTCTCATTTTGTACGTACTTGAAAAAAAGGTGCGGATATAAAATGTGCCACATGCCCAGAATTCTACAGCTGGTTGTGATTAGAATTGTCAAGACTCTCTCCTGCTTACAACTGCATCGTACAAAGTAGTTGGCTTTGTGTCTACATCTTGAGAAGTGCTTGAACCAGTTTCTGACCACTCATGTTATAGAAGCTAATTATGCTCAGAGCACCAGTCACATCAATTTTTCTTTAAAATCTCTGGTAGAATAACACCTGGTAATATATAGGGGTACTGATAAGGATGTAGTTAGTTTTTTTGCTCAATTTTTGCACAACAGATTAGTGATTAGAGTTTATGTTAAAGGTGGAAAAACACTAAATTCTATGTCCTCTTAAGTCTTTAAATACTTGTTCTGGATTCAAATCCTAATTTTTCCTTTCCCAGGAGAAGAACAAACCATCACTCTGGGAAAGAAGAAATGTATGTTCTCCACCTTTGCTAAATCTGTAGAATCACACAGACAGATATGAAACACTTTTAGGAACATATGGAAGGCAGAAGAGGGACAAGGTAGCCAGATAATTGAACTGCTAATTTGAGAACAAGGAACTCCTTAAATCTGATTTCTGCTTTTATAACTGCTTACATGTTTCCCATTTCATAATTTAGAAATAAAATAAAATAAATTTTAAAGAAATTAATTAATGATTGCTTCCATCAGTGTGTTAAGAGTCTAGGAACTTCTTATGTTTATTCTCTCTCATCCCATAAATCTTCAGTTCTCAGCTACAGTTTCAAAGCTCTGTCAGAAGAGATGGAGAGAAATCTCCCTCTCTTTCCACTGGTTAAGTCAACTCTCTTGGGAAATACAGGTTTGAACTGCCTCAGGCTGAAGAAGTCACAGAAATGAGATCTTTCACATCTTGAATGTGTGCTCTAGGCATACATATGAAAGGTGGACAACATTAAAACCTCCAGACATATTTTAAAGGAGACAAAGGGGGGAAAGATCCAGTCCTCCACACAGAGAAAGACTGTCAGCCCCAAAGGAGAAAATTTCACCCTCTCAATCATCATCTTAAATAACCAGTAAATTTTGGGCAGTGAAGAATATGCCTGAGTTCCTTCTGTTGCTTTCCATTGGTTAATTTGTGTGTTTTCCTTCCTATGTTGGCTAGTGGAAATCATGTTTCCTAGCCTTGAATTCTGTCCTTAAAATGTACATGAAAGTTTAGCAACTGATGAGAAATCATGAATTTTATTCTGGGAGCCAAATCGTTGCATACAGATATGGCCCTCTCATTTCCCTAGAATGATTCTGATACAATTTTTTATTTTCTATGTGCATTTTCTCATGAGTATGAAGAATTGTCAGTGCAACTCTAGGTCCGCTTTCTTTCCCTTACAGATTACTTGTCAAAAAAAATTATATTTACCTAACCAAGATAGGATCTTCTGCTGCTTTTTTGTCAGTGGAGACAGGCTGACAATCAAAAAGCAATTCATCTCATCAATAGATTATTTTATTGAAGTAAGTGATCAGTTATGCCTAGGTCTCTTTTGGAACTATAGGGAGAATGTAGATATTTAAACCATAGATTAAGTCTATCAACTTAACTCTGGTATGTTTAGATTACATTAAAAGAATTCTACTTTATGTGTTATTATATAAATTCATATAAAATTTGGTTTTAATAAAGCAAAATCTGAAACAACTCTGTGTATAAACAGTTAAGAACACTCAATCCCGATCCACTAGATTAGCTAACTATTGGATTTGTATAGAAATATAGAATTGGTTGATACACAAACAGAAATTATACTTGACCATCATTATATGGTAGTTAGAGATGTCCTATCTTTGTCATTCTCATTGTTTTCAGTCAGATTTTTAATGTTGCATACAGAAGTCTAGGTTGGTGGCAGAATGCTGAATAATTGCCCAGTAGGCTTTAAAAAGATTTGGAAACAGGGCTACAGATTATAATTATTTCCCCTGTTTTTTTGAAATTATATTTTGAATACCTTGAATTAATATTTTTTTTACAATGATAACTCAATTTGCAATGAAGAACTGCATCTAGTGATTTGTAACATAAAGGTAAACTGTTAACCCATATAATTTCTATGAATTGCAAGCTTGTATACTGTAGGGGTGAAAGAAACATTGTACTCTAGAATGTGAACTGCCAAAAGACAGTTGTTTTCTCTGTTAGATGCAAATTTCAAAACAAAATTTAAGGAGAACTGCAAGATACTAAATATTGTAATGCTGCAAATAGTGAAACACTGATGCTCTGTGGAAAGTACATAATTTGGTATAGGTACTATATTTATTACATCACTACAGCAATGATAACATAATGTGATGGATGCAAAATTGTAAACATTTTTGAAAGTCAGTCTTTGCTCTGTACAGCTTACTGTTGAATGAATAATTAAAAAAAAACAACCATCCAACCAACCAACCAACCAAACCACAATATAAAAACCATATGTTGTTATATAACCCTACTACACTAAGAAAGGATCAAAGAAAACAAAACATTCTTTTTTATAGCAAAGTCATGTGTGTTTCATAACCACCAAAGAAAACAATTTTTCTAAATTTTAAGCAAAATGCATAAAAAACCAAATCTTATGAGTGATAGGCTTGAAGGAAAAAGTCCTATTTTATTCTCCAGTTGTTCCATTGTAGATTGTTTGGTATAATGAGTGTTGAAGTTCTGCTTCTTCATAGTTCCATGAAATTGTTCAGGTGTGAGCAAACATGTGAACATGAGTAAAATAAGATCAGTCTTCCTGAGCAAGAACGTCAGTGACACAGTTGCGTCACTACACAGTACAAAAAACATGTCAAGTGCTTATTTTGCACTTGGTCCTGAATAGTTCCTTTATGTAAGAAAAACGTATATATATAAAAAAATAAAAATATTTTAAACACAGCTTACTAGCCAAAGAAAACAAGCGCACTACACTCATAACCTGATAATGGAATTGCCTAGCTCCTTCCAAAACAAAAATTCTTTTTAAATTTTATGTATCCGTTTAAAAAGGCCACAGCTGTAATTAACTGAAAGGGAAATAGCCATAAGCAATATATGTAATTAGTGTATTTATATTCTAGACTGTAACAGTTTTCACCTAAAGCAATGTAAAGGTACAATTGTGATGTTATTAAAGGCAGCTTGACCAAATTGTAAATGGTACAGCTTCAATCTGTCTGTCTACACCTCCACTCCAGCACAAAATCTCAGAGTGCTGTGTAAGATAGTATACCTTATTTCATTTTTAAATGTCAAGAAAAAAAATCATTAAAGAATGATTTTTTAATAATAAATATAACTCAATAAAAACCACTTCAGAACAACAAGGCTTTTTAATATGAGTTTGTATTAACAGTTGGAGAAACTATTCTGTAGGCATTTGTAGTGGATTGACCCTGGATGGATGCCAGGTACCCACTAAAGCCACTCTCTCAATCTCCACTGCAACTGGACAGAGGAGAGAAAAAAAACAATGAAGGATTCATGAGTTAAGAGCTGGGAGAGGTCACTTACTGATCACCATCACAGGCAAAACAGACTCAAAGTGGGGATAGTACTTAAATTTATTACTAATAGGATCAGAGCAAAAGAGTAAGAAATAAAATAATCTTAAAAACATCTTCCTTCCATGTTCTCCCTCCTCCCCCCAGTGGTGCAGGGAGACGGGAAATGGGGGTTACAGTGAGTTGTTGTTTCTGCTGCTGCTCAGGGAGAGGAGTCCTTTCCCGATCCTGTGACATCCCTCCCACAGGAGACAGTCCTTCACGGACTTCTCTAGCGAGTGCATTCCACAGGCAACAGTTCCTCCCCAAACTGCTGTCCCATGAATCACTTCTCTATGACCTGCAGTCCTTCACAAACGAGCTGCTCCACCGTAGGTCCCCCACAGGGGACACAAGACCTATCTGGGAAAAACCTGCTCCAATGTGGGCTTCCTTCTCCATGGGCTGCAGGTTCCTGGTAGGACCCTGCTCCTGCATGGGCCTCCAACAGTGTGTCAGCCTCTGTCAGATATCGACCTGCTCCAGCATGGGCATCTCCATTGGCTGCAGGTGGGTCTCTGCACTCCCGTGGTCCTCCATGGGCTGCAGGGGCACAGCTGCTCCACTATGGTCTGCACCACGGGCTGCAGGGGCCTCAGCTCTGGTGCCTGGAGCACCTCCTGTCCCTCCTTCTGCACTGACCTTGGTGTCTGCATTGTTGTTCCCATATTCTCACTTCACTCTTCCCTGGCTGGAATTTTTTCACCTGCGCAACAACCTTCTCTTCTTAAATGTGTTGTCATGGAGGTGTTACTATCACTCCTGATTTGCTTGGCTTTGGCCAGTGGAAGGAAGCCCATCCTGGAGCCAGCTGTCATTGGCTCCACTGGACAGGGGAAGCTTCCAGCAGCTTCTAACAGAAGCTATTCCTGTAGGCCCCCCTCCATGTTCCCCTTGCTACCAAACCCTAGCCACAGAAACCCACTACAGCATTATTCTCAGATGATTGCTTTTTGCCCATTTTCAGACACCTTTGTTCAATCTCAGTGCTGGAGTTAATTGCCTAGGAGGTAGAGTACTGAGTAAAGACAACCTTCTAGTCATGAAAACCAAAAAGAAAAAAAGGAAAAGAAAAGAAAACAAAGGCTGTCACTTCTACATTACTAAACATTATTTTTATTACAAGTATGAAGCTACAATGCTAAAATAGGAAAAATGCCATTTTTTTTCAGGTAAGTTGGTTAACATCAGTGGGTCGCTAGCAGGGGATTGAGTCTTTGTAGACGTGGTCAGGCAGTAAGGCAGGGGGAACACACCTGACATGATGATATTCCCTGGTCAGAAACCATCAAACAGTAATAACGGCAATCATGTGAGCAGCAGGAGCCTAAATCAAACCCTACCAGCATTGTGTAAATGGTGATCACCCCTACGGATTCTTCCACAGATGTTTTCTGGAAAATCATTAGAGGTACCCTTCTTCTGAGGCCAGTAATATCACCTAGTCTTTCAGTCAGCTTGAAAAAACCCAACTGAACAGCAGAAATTTCATAGTACTATAAGCAGTTCAGAACGGTGGCTTGCAAAAGTAGGAGTAGGAAGCCTAAAAAACTGGAAGTACTATCATCATCACATATGACCCAATTCTGTTTTAACAGAATTGCATGCTATGTTTTCCTGATAAAGTAAATATATGTGTGTATATATGAATATATATAAATTGGAAATCAGAGATTTCATTTAATTTCTTTTTTTTCTGCCATTTTTGCTCAGTTCTGCACACGCACAGGTGGAACAAGTGAAGTATGTTTTCCAAAGTAAATGGGGCATGTAATTAGAATGAGTTTCTCTTTTCCAATAATTTTGTTGATTCTAGAAGCATATGATTTCTAATACTCCAAATGAGTAATATGACCAGGCAGGGGTACATCTTGTCTTCAGACAGCTAGACTTTACATGGTATATGTATTTGATGTCTACATCTGAGATTATTGTCTAGATTTCAATTATTGAAATAATGAGAAAGGTGCAGTTAGAGGCAGTAACACAA
Organism: Manacus candei; assembly: GCF_025592945.1. Taxonomy (NCBI): domain Eukaryota; kingdom Metazoa; phylum Chordata; class Aves; order Passeriformes; family Pipridae; genus Manacus; species Manacus candei. The sequence continues at coordinate 29,202,060 of NW_026138062.1, read as the reverse complement.
TTAATTTTAAAATAGGTATATAAAATTACTTCTCTGAACTGACCCTTGGAGAATTCTGCTTGTCTTTATAAATGATAGAGAGAGCTCAGTTCATCTGTACTAATGACAAGATCTAGTACAGAAGGTTTATAAAATAATTTGTGATAAATCGTGCTCTAAATTGAGATTGCTTTATTTTCTCTCACTGCAGATTCATAGAATCACAGAATATACTAAGTTGGAAGAGACCTACAGGGATCATTGAGTCCAACTCTTGTCCCTGCACAAGACCAACATCAAGAGTCACAGTATGTGCCTGAGAATATCATCCAAATGCTTCTTCAACTCTGTCAAAGTTTGGTGCTGTGACCACTTCCCTGGGGAGCCTGTTCCAGTGCCCAACCACGCTCTGGGTAAAGACCCTTTTTCTAATATTCAACCTAAACCTCCCCTGACACAAGTTCAGACCATTCCCTCAGGTCCTGTCACTGGTCACCACAGAGAAGAGATCAGTGCCTACCCCTCCTCTTCCCCTCACAAAGAAGTTGTAGACTTCGATGAGGTCTCCCCTCAATCTCCTCTTCTTCAGGCTGAACAGACCAAGAGACCTCAGTCACTCCTCATACAGCTTTTCCTCAAGGCCCTTCACCATCGTGTTGCCCTCCTTTGGACACTTTCTAAGAGCTTAATATTTTTCTTCTATTACGATGCTTTGCCTGATGCCCTCCAGAACATGGTTGGTCCTCCTGGCTGCCAGGGCACTGTTGACTCATTTTCAATTTGCCATTGACCAGGACCCCCAGGTCCCTGTCTGTGGCACTGCTTTCCAGTGTCTCTTTCCCCAGTCTGTAAGTACACCCAGGGTTGCCCCATCCCAGGTGCAGAATCCGACACTTTCCCTCATTGAATTTCATATGTTTGGTGATTGCCTTGGAGGGAGTCAACAGATCATCCCAGTTTTGGGTCATCTGCAAACTTGCTTAGTATCCCTTCCAGTTCTGTATCGAAGTCATTTACAAAGATATTGAACAACACAGGCCCCAAGATGAAGCCCTGTGGAACCCTACTAGTGACAGGTCACCACTCTGATGTTACTCTATTCACTATTACCCTCTGTGCTCAACCTGTGAGTCAATTGCTCACCCACCACATGATGTGTTTATCCGGCTGTGTACTGGACATTTTGTTCAGAAGGATCCTGTGAGAAACAGTATTGAAAGCTTTACAGAAATCCAAAAAGATTACATCAACTGTCTTCCCTTGATCAGCTGGGTGGGTTACCTTGTCATAAAAGGAAATCTAATTTGACAAGCAGGACTTTCCTCTCATGAAGCCGTGGTGGCTGTGACCATTGACAACATTGTCTTTCAAATGTTTTTCAATACTTCCCAGAATAATCTTCTCCATAACTTTACCAGGCACTGAACTGGGACTGACAGGACTATAGTTTCTGGAGTCCTCCTTCTTGTCCTTGAAAATCGGGACAACGTTCACCAATTGTCCTTCACTCTACAAACAGCCACTGCTCTTCTCTCTCTCTTTTCAAACATACTTTTCAGTTTTTATTTTTAATAAAATAATACTCATTTAAAAGGCACCATGTCATTTTGGACATCAATCTGCTAAAACAAGTCCAGAGGAGGGCCATCAAGATAATTAGAGGGCTGAAGCACCTCTCCTATGAGGAAAGGCTGAGAGAATTGGGATTGTTCAGCCTGGAGAAGAGAAGGCTTCAGGAGGACCTTTAACCTGTTTTTGAGAAAGCACGCAGGATCACTCTTGATGACAAAAGACAATGTAGAGAGAATCGTGTCTTGTAGAATTTACCACCTAAGGAATCTTTCTGCTGTCTCTTTTGCAGCTGAATGTGCCTATCTCGTATTGGCCTCTTTAGCCAACAGCGTGCTTGTAACAAACGTGGGTAGAGCCTTCCCCAAATCTTCGCTCGTGAAGCCTAGCCATGATGAGTACTTGAACGGAGTCTACAAGAAAGATGGAGAGAAATTTTTTACAAGGGTATGTAGTGATAGTACAAGGGGGAATGGCTCCAAACTAAGAGTTTGGTTTAGGTTAGGTATGAGCTAAAAATTATTTAATATGAGGGTGGTGAGGCACTGGCACACATTGCCCAGCGAAGTGGTGGATGCCTCATCCTGGGAACTGTTGAAGGCATGGTTAAATGGTGCTCTGAGCAAACTGGTTTATTGGAAAGTGACCTTACCCTTGGCAAGGGGATTAGAAATAGCCCTTTCCAACCCAAGTCGTTTATGCCTCCATGTTTCTTTCCCACTTTCATTTTCCAGTTGATATATTACAAGTTTATACTCTTGAGGGAGTTCTTCTACTCCTTTTTCTTATCACTTCCACACAATATTTATTTTGTTTCTTCAAGTTCATTCTGAGTCGAAGATGAATTTACAGTCAAGTGATTATTCATCCAAATGCAGAAACTTAACTTAGCTGTTTGCTAACTAATCACCCAGATCAGCTAATCTTAATGTAGTTAGATAGTTTCTAAACTTTATACTACTTTCTAGTTGCTAAATCTATTAGTAATCTATTAACAATCTATTAGTCTTTACCACAAAAAGCAGCCTATAAACAAATTAGTCTGCTGAACTGAATGCTAATCTCTGCTTTCATTGAGACAGAAATATCTTAGGATTTCACGATTATTATTTCCTCAGTTCCTTCCCTGTACAAACTAACAGTGCTACAGGGAAGGTAAGAGATGCCTTCTGTCCTCTCTCCACTGCACTTCTTTCAAGAACAGAGGAAAGACAGATATCTGTCACAAAGCATTATTTGGCTGTTTGAAAATATCAGAGGTTCTTGTCAGTTTTCATTTAGGGGAATCCAAAGCTTTTGATACTTTAAAAAGTAGAAGTTAGAAATGTGTCAGCATTTCGAAACTTTTTATTCTAATTTTGTTTTTCCTGTAGGAGAGTAATAATAATACTGCAATGTGCACAAGTAGACCATAAAACAACCCCCATCAGACTAATTCCTCATTAAAGACTTGACTATGGTTTCTATAATTATTAGTGGTCAATGAGGTACTAAAAAAAAAAAAAAAGAGAAATGCTAGATAAGCCTTATCTCTTTTTTGTATAATTATGAGTAAATTGACATCTTTTATGTTGATATAATTTGCTCAAACTATGATAATACCTAACATAAGTGATCATCCTATTACAATTAAAGATACACACACTGTACTGTATTTTAAAGAGATTAAAATTCCCTACCTCTTAGAACTTAAACCATAACTGAATAGAAAATTATCATCAAATCCACTGTTTCTCCTGAAATGATGTAGTAATCTGTACTTTTTTCCAGTTCTAACCTGTTTCTTATTAATTGTACTGAGAAAAAGAATGAACAAAAATATTGCAAGAGACATGTAAGATTGACAAAAATATTTATAGAATTGAAAGACCAGGAAATATAAAACACATAGTTAAACTGATATATTCCCATCTATCTTTTCAAATTTGGAGTATCTGTCTTCCAAAACATCATACTGAATTTCAAATCATAAAATTGCCCATACCATGGCATTATGCTGTATAGTCATTCTTGAATAACCTGCTGCTTTTTATCAGGCCAATGAACACAACATGACATTGATGGCCATCTCTTTCGAATGAGTTGTATTATTTAATTTATGTTCATTTCTGATCACTACAATTGCACCATTTCATTTCAAAACCTGTATTTGGTTGGTTGTTTTCTGAAAGTTTTTCATATTTGATACATAAAAACATATTATATACACATCTCATGTGGTCTGACTGCTGGGTTTAGTAAATTTTATATTCATATATATATATATATATATATAAAACTTGCTTGCAAGTTACCAAGCAACAGCTATGCCAGATTAATCCCGTTCATGACTTTCTGAGCCAAATCACTATGTAACTTGAAATGTTAGTTGATAAGCTTTTTCCATTCAGTCCTTCATGGTTAGAGAGGTTTCTTTGTCCTTAAAAGATAGCTAGAGGTCTTCAGATTGACTTATGCTTGTCTCAGTATTCAATACCCAGCATTTGACAGAAATGCTACTGATATGAGATATAATGATGGTAACTGCACGTGCACAATGATTACAAGCTATTATTACAATTGTTTAAAACTGCAAAGGTTTAGCAACTCCCACAACAACAGCAACACAACAGAAATTAGTAGAGTTCACAGTTATTCCTATAATGGCTAGTGTTGAAATCAAACATTCATATAAATTATGAACACCTAGCGAACCTGTACTTCCACAGTAAGTGACTGAGTTTCCCTTCTTTGTCAAATAAGAGGGCAGGAATACTGAAAGGTTTACAGAAGCATATTTAATTCATCCAATTTAGAAGTCTGTGTAAGAGATACTGATTTTCACTCTATAATATTAAATAATCATTTTAACATATCAGAAGACAAGATGTTATAGGAAATACTTCAGAGACCACATTACATTAGTTAATTTTGTTATTTAAAATTTAGAATATGTTTTTCTTTTTGTTCACTGGGATATGCACAGAAAATTAAGCAAACTACAAAAAACTCTAAAATATTGAAGTTCTCTTTAAGTAGCTGGGCAGATATATAATTATGTGATATAATGTTCATTTGTTTTTCATAAGAGAAAACCTGTATTTTGTTTGTGGATCATTTAGCAAATCAGCGTAAGCCCATATATATATATTTCAAATGCATTAGTTATAGATAATGATTAATTCTACTGATCTACATTAGAAAAGTTTTGTAATGGCCACATTAAAAATAGGATGCAAATGACATTACGTTTCTAGATATTTCAATTATCTGAGTGTGGATAATTCTCAGAAAGAACTCTGAAAATTTATATAAACAATATTTTTTCTATGAGGTGTCCTAGTTTTAGGCTACATAATGTCCTTGACCAACGTACACAATTGCCATTGAAATCACCAGCAGCTCCACTGTGATTAGGAGAAATATGTAGCTTTGTTTGCAATGTTATAAGTAATGTTACACATCAGCTATGTTGTATTTCACAGAGGGGAAAAAAAATTTGATAATATGCCTCTAAAATCACACTTTGTTCCAATAGCCTGAAAGAGTAGAATCATACAATCCTTAAGGTTGGAAAAGACCTTTAAGATCACTAAGTCCAACCATCAACCTAGTATCACCATTAAATCATGACCTGAAGTGCCATATCCACACATTTTTTGAACACTTCAGGGATGATGACTCCATGCCTTCCCTGGGTAGCCTAGTCCAACGCTTTAAAATCCTTTCCATGAGAAAAATTTTCCTGATACCCAATCTAAGCCTCCCCTGGCATAACTGGAAGCCATTTCCTCTCATCCTATCACTTGTTACCTGGGACAAGAGGCTGACATCCACCTCACTACAACCTCCTTTTAGGTAGTTGTAGAGAAACAATAAGGTCATCTCTGAGCCTCCTTTTTTCCAGGCTAAACAACCCCAGTTCCCTCAGATGCTCCTCATCAGACTTGTACTCCAGATCCTTCACCATCTTGGTTGCCTTTCTCAGGACACACTCCAGCATTCCAATGTCCTTCTCACAGCAAGGGATCCAAAACTGAACACGGTATTGAAGGTGCAGTCTCGTCAGTGCTGAGTATGGGGGACAATCACTGCTAATACAAACCAGGATGCCATTGTGCTTCTTGGCCACCTGGTCACTGCTGGCTCATGTTCAACCAGCTGTCAAACAGCACCCCTAAAACATTTTAATTCATTGGGTGACGAGGGGGGGTTGTTATTTCATACTTAAAAAAGGCGCGAGAAATGTATCTGACTGAGTTTATAAGTGCAGGTTTTGACATTAAAATGTTTATTAAGAATAATTAAAAAACTAATAAAAAGTTAAAAAATAAACCAATATTCCTCACTGGAATCCCTAACAATATTCCTAACAGTCCTTGTCCAGCCAGGACAGGGTTAGATTTTGCAATATCCAGGAGGGGGCATAGCTAGGACCTGGAGGTTACTCTATACCACCTCACATCATTATACAGGAATAAGGAGAAGGGTTTGCTTCTGAGTTGAGGTAGCTTGGTGAAGGGAACGGTTTGGTATTGTCAGGGGGTTTCTGCAGGGGGTGAGCAATAATGTTTCCCTTTTTGTACCCTCTGTCATTAGTGTTGTTGCTGTTGCTGTTCATTTTTTATCTCATTGTTTTCAGTGCTTTATCTCAAGCCATGATCTTTACATTTTGTGCCTCCAATTCTCCTCTCCAGGCTGCTGCAGAAGAGGTGGAGGGGAAGGAAGAAGTGAGCAAGCGGCACATGGTTTCAGTGGGAACATTAAATTGGAGAATACCATTCCTAAACCACGACACTAACTCACTGACTGTTACTCATTTTCTTTATGAAGTTTGAGGAAGGGCTAAGGGGAAGAGAAATAATAATTCCTTTAGGAAAAAAAGACAAACTCAAAACAATAGTAACAGAAATTAATTAAACAAGGTGTTTCAAAATACTCTGAAAAGTTTTCTCTGTGCACAGTTCTTCAAATGAGTAGCAGGTCAAACTAGTCTATATTGGGTCTGGAATTTGAGAAAGCGCTTTGTTTCTTCTTTTAAGGCTAAGGTAAGGACATTCAAACAAAGGGGTATAAGAAGGTGTAGACTATAGTGGCTTCATTTCTTTCATTATTTACTGTAGACTTTGTCATTTGTTCATCATCACTAGCATTTAAATAATCTGTCCTTCAAACTTAAGTATTTTTGTATTTATTTAATCTGGTAAAGTTTTACATTTTTGATGACCACCTCTTCAGATAGAACATTGCATAGATTACCTGTTCCAGGTTTAGTTTACATCCAAATTAATGTCACATCTGTAACAAAATGGTATGCTCTCCTGTTGTTGAACACTGTAGGGCCAAGCAAACTAGTTCATATTAGCATATAGACCTTCTGGCAGGAAAGGAAAGCCTTCTACTTGGAGCTGGGCACTCAACTGTATCTGTCAGCTCAAAGCTGCCGCTGGCCTTAATATCTCATTTGTCTTAGTCTAAATTGGTAGTTATGTCTTCATGGCAAATGTTTATTTTTACAAATGAGCGATAGAGCAGTAAGTAGAAGACATAAAACGAGGATGAAGAACAAGTTGAACGTTTATGGGTAAGAATTAAGGGGCAGGTTAACATGGCTGACACTGTTGTAGGTGTTTAGTACAGACCACCTGATCAGGAAGAGGAAATTAATGACAAGACGTCTGGAAATGTCTTGTGTAAAGACATCTGGAAGCAACCTCACACTTGCAGTTCTCATGGGGAACTTCAAACACCCTTGTATCTACTGGAAAGACAAACCACAGGCCAGGAGTCTTCTACAGAGAATTGGTGATAACTTTTTGACACAATTGATGGAGGAGTCAATGAGGAAAAATGCTCTGCGCTAACAAAGAAGGACTGCTTGGGGGTGTGAAGGCAGGGGACAGCCTTGGCTGAAGTGACCACGAGATAGTGGAGTTCAGGATCATGTATGAAGGAAGTAGTGCAACAAGTAGGATTACAACCCTGGACTTCAGGAGAGCAAACTTTGGTCTCTTCAAGGGCCTACTTGGAGGTGTTCCATGGGTTAGGTCTGTAGAAGGTCAGGGTCTCCAAGACCCTGTAGAAGGGTCAGGGTCTCCAAGAGAGCTGGTTAGTATTCAAGTATCACTTCCTCCAAGCTCAATATTGATGCATCCTTGTGAGTAAGAAATAAAGCAAAGGGGGCAGGAGGCCTGAATGAATAAGCAAGGAGCTTCTGGCAAAAATGAAACAGAAGAAGCAAGTTTATGGAATGTGGGAAAAGGGAAAGATCACTTGAGAGTAGTACAGAAATGTTATCAGAGTATGCAGGATGCGACAAGGAAGACTAAGGTCCACTTGGAATTAAATCAGGCAAGAGATGTCAAGAACAATGAGAAGAGCTTCTTCAAGTATATCAGTAGAGAAATGAAGTCTGGGGAAAATGTAGGCCTACTGCTGAACGGGGTGGGTTTCCTGCTGACAGACAATATAGAGAAAGTAGACTTACTGGATGCTTTCTTTGCTTCAGTCTTTACTGTTAAGGCCAGGTCTCATGAATCCCACATCCTGAAGACAAGAGTGAAAGTCTGGAGAAAAGAAGACTTTCCCTCAGTCAAGGAGGATCATGTTAGAGATGACACAGACAAACTTGATACCCACAAATCGATGGACCCCGATGGGATGGACCTACCAGTGCTGAGGGAGCTGGCAGATGTTACTGTTAAGCTGCTCTCCATCATTTTTATAAGGTAATGGAGAACAGGAGGGGTACCTGAGGACTGGATGAAACTCAATGTCACTCCAACCTTCAAAAAGGTCAAGAAGGAAGACATGGAAATCTACAGGCCAGTCAGCCTCACCTCCATCCCTGGAGAGGTGCTAAAATGGTTCATCTTGCATGTCATCACTAAGCATGTGGCGGAAAAAAATGCTATCAGGAGTAGTCAACATGGATTTACCAAGGGGAAATCCTGTTTGACCGATCTGAACGCTTTATTTGCTGGTATGACTGGCTGGGTCGATGAGGGGAGAGCTGTGGATGTTGTCCACCTGGACTTCAGTAAGGCTTTTAACACTGTCTCCGATAACATCCTCATATCAAACTCAGGAAGTGTGAGTTAGACGCATGAACAGTGAGGTGGATTGAGAACTGGTTGAATGGCAGAGCTCAGAGGGTTGTGATCACGGGCACATGGTCTAGCTGGAGGCCTGTCACTAATGGTGTCCCCCAAGGTTCAATACTGGGCACGGTCTTGTTTAACATATTCATCAATGACTTAGATGAAAGGATAAATGCCTTCTTAGCGAGTTCACTGACAACACAAAGCTGGGAGGAGTGGTTGATAGCATAGAGTGTTGTGCATACCTTCAGAAGGACCTCAATGGACTGGAGAGATTGGCAGAGAAGAACTATCTGAAATTCAGCAAGGACAAATGCAGGGTCCTGCACCTGGGGAATGACAGCCCCAGGCACCAGTAGAGGCTGGGGGCCCAACCTCCTGGAAAAGCAGCTCTGTGGGGAAGAACCTGGGAGTCCTAGTGGACAACAAACTTTCCATGAGCCAGCAGTGCGCCTCTGTGGCCAAGAAGGCCAATGGTATCCTGGGGTGCATTAGGGAGAGTGTGGCCAGTCGGTCAAGGGAGGTGATCCTGCCACTCTATTCAACCCTAGTGAGGCCTAATCTGGAGTGCTGTGTCCAGTTCTAGACTCCTCAGTAAAAGAGAGACAAGGAACTAACTGAGAGGATCCAACAGAGGGCTGCAAGAATGATTAGGGGGAGGATCTCTCTTATGAGGAAAGATCGAGGGAGCTGGGCCCATTTAGCCTCAAGAAGACATGACTGAGAGGTGACGTCGATCAGTGCATGCAAATAAATATCTTAAAGGTATGTGTCAAGAGGATGGAGGCAGACTCTTTTCACTAGTGCCCAGCGACAGGACAAAGGCAACAAGCACGAACTGGACTGGAGCACAGGAAGTTCACTGTGATTATGAAGAAAAACTTCTTTACTGTGAGGGTGACAGAACACTGCAACAGGCTGTCTAGAGAGGTTGTGGAGTCTCCTTCTCAGAAGTTGTTCCAAACCCATCTGGACACCATCCTATGCAGCATGGACTAGATGATCTCCAGACATGCCTTTCAACCCAACCATTCTGTGATTCTGTATCTTTTCCCTGAAATTTAAATGAAGAATGCTGTAGTTGGTGATTGGCTTCTCTGCTTTTAATGCCCAGGCAGTTTTGAAAGCAGTCCTTCTCTTTCCTCACTCAATAAATGTGTTATAAAGCTCTGGAAAGAGAGGTTAGGAAACTAATGTTAAATACATTTATTTTCTTTCTCTTTTGATTTCTTTTTTAATAATGTCAACACGTCTTTTAATGAAGTATTTTAGAAACCATAACTAGATCATCAAAAAACATTGCCACGGTCATGATGATGTATGTACACCCCATTTAACAGTGCTGACCAGAATAGGCAGTCAGGAAGGTTATACATCTTATTAAATAACATCACATTGCACTCTGGGCCACAAAATGACAATGATAGAATTTTCCAGTTAATCAGCATAGAAAGGCACTGCACAAAAGAGAGCTATAAAAGTTATATAATATGCTTTTATGCTTAGTGATATCTGGCACTGCAATCTCACTTCTAGCCATGTTCCAAAAATGACATTTCTAAAGTGCATTTTAAGTCCTAATAAAAATTTACTGACATGCGAAAAGTCCTCCCCCCCACACCCTTTCCAAATCTATGCACATCTCTCTTCAGAATAAGGTACTATAAAGGGGTTTTGGACCATCTTTCTGGACGATTATACAAGAACAAGTGAAAATTATTATGCAAAATTAACCATATTTTTCTGAAATATGTAATAATGCTTGAGTATTTTTTCCAGTGGTACAGAACAATATATAAAGGAAATAAGTTATTTACCTTTTACGAAATACTATTATGATTTTATCATCCGTCACTGAAGAAATGGTCTGCTGCCTAAGAGCTGAATAGTAGACCTGTGGATCAGGTTTGGTTCTGATTTTCATACAGTGACAATATAAAGCACATACTGCGCCTGCAATGCATAGTTGCCCTTTCCAAGCAGAGTAGACTAAGTATGCTGTTGAATGAGACTGTGGCTTTCATATTCCCATCACAGACCTATGAAATTTGTCACTGCATAACTGGAAGATCTGGGGGCAGGGAGAATCTAATCCCAGTTCAGCCTTCAGGCCCATTGACAGTATAGTTTTTGGAAACTGAAAAGTTCTTCCTGTGAGTGTTTATTACACATTTCAAACATATTGCACCTACGACTCCCTTTCATGAAAGACTCAATCCTATTAAGATCTCTTGTCAGGTTATTTTTACACTCAGGTCCTCCTGTGATGTGCCTATATTTTTCTGAGTTTATAAATGATGCTGAGTTTCAGGCCAACAGATAGATCAGAAATTTTGGACATTTGCAGAAGGAGAAAATTAAGTGAGCAATGAACTTGTAAGTTTGAAAGGAAGAAATATAATCATCTAACATCCAGAGGAGACAAATAAAAAAAGTATGTTTTAGCTTGTCTAGTTGACCTGTAAAATGTTTTGGGTTTTCTGGAAGCTACTAAGGAATTAAGTCTCTGGACAATTTCCTTAATGTTTCTTTAATAGTAATAATTATTCAATGTTATTTAGACAGAACATTTCATGGATTCATTCTGTTATTCAGAAACAGTAGTTTATAGTATTACATAGTACAATTTCCTAGAAAGGTATGCATACTGTATTACCAGGTTACATAATTGTGTATTATGTTTCTTCTAAAATAATTGGATAGCTAATAGGAATTGTATGAAATGTAAGGCATCCCAACATTTTTACTATGGACAAAAGTTAAGGTTGTTTACTTTAACTGATGTTAAGATAGATGAATAAATGTTTTATCAATTTTATATGAATTGTAGTATATAATTAAAGCTTTTAAAATATAATGCTTCTAATATATGCATATTTATGCATACATAAATGATATAGTTAAAGAAAAACCTTTAAGTAAAGTAAGTAGTTTTGACTGTGCTACTTAGAAAAAACACTATTTTCAGCAAAAAAACTTAAGTGGTTTGAGGGGGAAAGATATCATCTGGTGATTTGTTACTGAAAAATTAAGTTTTTTAAAAGAAGTGTTTGACATTCATTAACCTGTTTTATGAACTTATTCTTTAATGACATGTTCATTATGGTTTGCACTGACTGACTTCTGATCCCCAAACTAATTTTTTAGAAGCAGCACAGTTCTTGCAGGATACACCTTCAGACACATTGCATTACTTATTCAACACACTATGCAGGAAGATAGAAGAATGCACGAGTTCAAGGGCATTTGTGATGAGTCTTCCAGGTAGAAAAACTGTACTCTTTCAACTTCATTGACCCAGAGACCCAGAAACCTCTCAAGTGGAATTTGTCCTTTATCCTAACTTCAGCACATTAAAAAAAAAAAAAGAAAGAAAGAAAAAGAAAAAAAAAAGAGACTGAAACAATTAGAATGACCATTAGAACGACAGGATTAGAGTACAAAATTCAGAACTAGAGTTATACAAAAAAAGCAACTCTGTGATCAAGGAGCATCGGTTGGAAAAGAAGGTAACAGTTTCAGAAGTTGATAAAGTATTTATGGAGCATTGATTTTTTTCCAGTAGTATACAAGCCTTACAAATATGAGGAATCACAAAGACATGGAACAAAGTCACAAGGCTCCTAACATACCAATGAGTAAGCAAAGACTTAAAGAATTACCAAGAAGATAGGTAAAAAGTTCAACAGTGTGCGCTTTCAACCCAGAAGGCTAACTGCATCCTGGGCTGCATCAAAAGGGATGAGGCCAGCAGGTTGAAGGAGGTGATTCTCAGAGGATAGAGTAGAGGAGGGAGTATCAACACAAGAAATATGTGGACCTGTTAAAGCAAGACCAGAAGAGGACCACAAAGGTGATCAGAGAGATGGAGAACTTGTCCTACAAAGAGAGGCAGAGAGAGTTGGAGTTGTTCAGCATGGAGAAGAGAAAGCTTTGGGGTGACCTAATTGTGGTCTTCCAGAATCTGAAGGCATCCAACTTGAAAGATGGAGAGAGATTATTTTCAAGGGCATGTAGTGATAGGACAAGGAGAAATGGCTTTAAAATGAGTGTAGGTTTAGATTAGATATCAGGAAGAAATTCTTTACTCAGAAGATGGTGAAGCACTAGAACAAGTTGCCCAGAGAATTTGTGGCTGCCTCATTTCTGGAAGTGTTCAAGGCCAGGTTGGATTGGGTCCCAAGAAACACAATCTAGTAAATGGCAGGGGGCTTGGAACTAGATGATCTTTAAGGTCCCTTCTGACCCTAACCATTCTTTGATTCTATGATTCTATGATTCTAATAAGGGCAGCATAGGAAAGCACAACCACCAGAAATTTTCTGGAGGACATTGATGGTAAGTTCCTAGTACAGATAAGGAAAAAGTCTGCAGGGCCTTACACAAACAAGGAAACACTTGTCAGGAATCTGAAGGCTGCAGAAACCTGACTGGTACCTCCCACTCCTGCCACCTGCTACACAGTGGTACCAGGATACAGTGACACGTGTTAAGAGAGCAGGGAAGCATAACAGCACATGAAATATTCTATATGGCAAAACCTGTGATCCCCTGGTGGTAAGTAATGCCTCCTTTGAGTGTTCACTTAGCTCTCACTTTGATGAACACAGTCCATTCTACTGCATACTGGGAGCAGCACCACTGGGTGGTGACCATTGGGTCAAACTGAGAGCAACAGTTAGGTAGGACCAGATCACAGCAACACACAGGAAGAGATAACCATTATGCATCATTATGCAGCCATTACCGCCTGCAGTTTGCTGTCTCTTGCAGTCAAAAGTCTTGTATATTAATTGTCTGGCAGCCTGTTCAGAATCCATTAATTTATGGAAATGTTAAAGATTAAACTCTCAAACTGAGAGGTATAAATACATCTGTTTTTCCAAAAGGTCTAGAAGCTAATCCCACAGCAACCAGACTGCTAAGGACTTCATGCTTCCCAGTGTGGAAAGAGAAGGTCTGCAACATGATAAAAGGGGAAAGAGGATCATCCTCAGTGTTGGCTAGAGTAACTTTACACCACCACTGTTGTTCTTCTTTCTCTGAGAGTTGAGTGATTCATACACTTTTTAAAGTTAGAGTATAGATTATGGCTATTGTATTGTGCACTGATCTTTAAGAATATGACCCAATGTACAGAGGGTCTGAAAAAGACTGAAAAGTCTGAGCAATGGAAATTATAGGTAATAGTTATGCTATTGGCTAGAAATTCTCAAAACGATAAACAGTGCCAATGGCTAAAATCTTTACATGGCATTAAAACTCCAAGTATAACTAAGCCCAGTAGCCAACTCTTATTCTATCAAATATCCTCAAAAGAACATGCCTGCCCCCATAGCATTGAGTAGTTTTGGGTGACAACCACCACGGCATAGGGGAATTCTGGTGAGGAGGGAGTAGAGCGAAGAGCAAGATCACAGACTTCAACCTCAGAAGGACAAAATTTGGCCTTTTCAAGAATCAACTTGGAAGAATCCCACAGGAGAAGAGACATCCAGGAGAATTAATTTTCGAGAATTAATTTTCAAGAATTAGCTCCTTCAAGCTCAAGAACAGTGCACCTCAATGAACAGGAAGTCAAACAAAGGTGCAGAAGTCTATGTGGACAAAGCTTCTGAATAAACATGATCATAAAAAAGGAAAAATACAATCGTTGGAAGCAGGTACAGGTACACTAGGAGGAAAGTAGAGACACTGTACAAGTATGGGACAAACATGGGATGAAGCTGGGAAAGCCCTAGCCCACTTGAAGTTGAATTTGGTGAAGGGCAACAAGAAGGCTTTCTACACATCTATCACTAGTAAAAGGAAGACAAGGAAAAATGTGATCCCACTACTGAACTGAGTAAAGAACATAGTGATAAAGTATAAAAAAACCCGCTATATATTCATTATCTGTTTACCTTAATCTTTTGTGGTAATATCAGAATTTTATATTTTTATGTCCATGAGGCCCATGGGAAAGTCTAAAGGTAAAGTGAAGACCCTCAGCAGAAGAGGTTAGGGAGCACTTAAAAAAAATGAACATGCACAAGTCAATGGGATCTGATGGCCTGCACTCGTGAGTGCTTAGGGAGCTGTTTTACCTCATTACAAGGTCAGTCTTGGTTGTCTTTAAAAAGTTATGGCAATTGGAAGAGGATCCTAAGGACAGGAGAAAAGTAAATGTCACATCTATCTTCAGGAAATGAAAGAAGGAATATGTAGGGTACTACAGGCCAGTCAGCATCACACTGTTCCCTGAGAAGAAGATAGAGCAAATAATACTGGAAATTGTTTTCAGACACACGAAGGTTAAGAAGATGATTGGGAGTAGTCAGCATGGATTCACAAAGTCAAAATAATGTCTGACCAACTTGATAGACTCCTTATGATCATGTGAATGGTTTGATAGATGAGGGGAGAGCATTGGATGTTATCTTAACTCTACTTGGGCTCTTGACTCTTTCTCATAATAGCCATAACTCCATTCACCAGTACACCTCAGGGGACAAAAAGATGAAAAGCTGCTTCCCCAGAAAGGAACTGGGTATCCTGGAGAACACCAAATTGACCATGACTGAACAATGTGCCCTTGCAGCAAAGAAAGCTGATAGCATCCTGAGCTGCATTAGGAAGAGCATCACCAGCAGTCTGAGGGAGATGATCCTTCCTCTCTACTCTGCCCTGGAGAAACAAATGAAACACTGTGCCCCTTTCTAGGCTCCCTAGTACAATGGACATGTTAGACATAAGGACATGCTGACACAAGTCCATCAAAGGACCACAAAGATTGTTGAGGAACTAGAATATCTGACATAAGAGTAGTATCTGAGAGATCTGGGATTGTTCAGCCTGGAACAGAAGATGGCCACTGGGGATCTTATCCACGTGCACAAATATCAGATGGCAAGGAATAAAGAAAACCAGTCCACACTCCTGACAGTAATATCCAGTTACAGGAAAAGAGGCAACACGCACATACTGAAACACAGAAAATTGTGCTTAAACATAAGAAAAAATTTTCCAATGCAGGATCAATTAAACAGTACAGCAAGTTACCCAGAGAGCCTATCAAGTCCATCTCCATTCCTAGAGATACTCAAAACCCAAGACATGACCCTGAGCAACCTGCTCTGACTGACCTTGCTCTGACCAGAGTTAAAATAGGCTGAACTACATAATCTCCAGGTGTTCCTTCCTGCTTCCTCCATTCTGTGATCCTGTGATTCAGTGGGTAGTCCAGGTTCTGATTTCTAAGAAATACAACGTCATCTCTAAGTAGATATTGGGTCCAAGACTTGTATGTCAGTGCTCAATTTTATAGGAGGAAATTATATAAAATTTTGACTCTGAAGACACCCCAAGTGTAATTGCTATTGCAACTGGAACACGGCCCCTATAGAGGCTTTTGAAAAATGCTGAGAGAACAGCATTTGATCTCGAAACATTTGGGTTAGCAAAAGAACAGGCTGAAAATGATATCTATTGATCTAAGAATCTCTGTTGGACCACACTTTAGGATCAAGTTAAGATTAATTGTCATTTATCTTTAGATTTAACTTGTAACATTCCATTCCTTCTATTTTCTAGCAGCTAATAAATATTTCCTATGTGGCAGGGTGTATAATATTGCTGAGCATTTTTATGGCATATAGGATTTTCAGTACCTTCAGAATTTGCCTCCAAATAAATCTGCACCTGGCACTTCATTAAATACAATGAGCATTTCAGCACACCAAGGCCCTACCAAGCATCAACATTTGCAGAATATCTCTCTCAAAATAGGGAGGAACTGAATTAATCATAATTTCTTAGCAATTGCTGAACTGATACCCATGTAAAGTCAACCTCTCCTCAGACAGCTTATAGATACCCTCAGGTAAAAGTTAAACTTTCACCAACATCCCAAAGGTTATAATCTTCATTACATATCAAAGACAAAACAGTAGTAGTGGCATTGCAATTTCAA
Source organism: Manacus candei (assembly GCF_025592945.1). Lineage (NCBI taxonomy): Eukaryota > Metazoa > Chordata > Aves > Passeriformes > Pipridae > Manacus > Manacus candei. The sequence continues at coordinate 29,185,482 of NW_026138062.1, read as the reverse complement.
CATTGATCATAGGTCTTAACACTGCCTAAAGTAAATATATTTACAGAAGACAGAACTATGGTTAATAAATATTTACCCACTCTGAGACCACTGCCGAAAACAAGTGTGTAAATTCTTTGTGATGATAACATCTATGAAGAAGAATCTGACACTGAAACAGCATCATCGCTTCATTCAACATAAAAGAAGGAAATAGCGATTGAATGACAAATACTTACAGTCATTAGCAAGTCCCTTAAACTGATATCAAAAAATTGGAATGCCTTATATACTACCTTCCAATATCTTAAGTCATGTCTTTTCATACACTTACCTCAGAACCTTAATTTCCTGATAGAAATAAAAACTGGCATTTGTACCCTTGGAAAATGTAAACTCGAGTCTTAAAGGAATTATGTTCATCAAAGCAGAAAAGCTAGCTGAAACAAAGGTTCTAAATTTCAGATTTCAAGACCCTGGTCCTGCTACTTTTATTGTCCTTCCACTATCCTTTAGATAATGTCTAGAATTTCTAATGCTTCCATATTTCAATCTTTTCAGAAGACTTCAGAATTTTGAGAATTTTTGCCTCTTTGGGAGGATTTGAAATGCTTTTTCCCCATTTATGCATTAAGAATTAATTTCTCTTGATGCTATTGATCATAGCATTTTGATGTCACTGATCAACAGTGTTTGAAAAAGTAGTTTAAGGACTAATACTATGTCATGCTTTGTCAACAGTCATTGACATGAGCAGTTAGTGCCTGAAGGCCGCCCAGAGCTACATTATTATTGAAACTGTGTGGAAAAGCTGTGTTTGCTCTAGTTACTGTATTCCCTTCCTCTCTGGTTTTTTTGGGCTTTTTATTTTTTTAGTAATGATTTACATTTCTGCACAAAATGGTTGTTATAAATAAATCACCAATACGCGTGACTCATGCCTGATGACAATAAGCCATTGGATTCAAACTCCAAAAATCACCTTGTTTTCTAAACTTGATATTCCAATTCTCATTTTAGTTTGTGGCATGGTCTTGAAAGACAGGCTTTAGGTATTAGATCTGCTGGGGTGGGGGAGTTGGTTTTGAGGTTTTTTTAGTCTTTATAGTGCTGTGAAGCTCTATTTGTACTTTCAGGAACCAAAGTTGCTAACATGACTCTACCTTTCAAACTATTTTTATTCCCATTTAGCCTTGTTATGATGCAGGGGTTGACTGAGCTCCTCTCACCAAGGAAGTTTTTGTTCTTCAATATCAAGTAAATGTAAATACTCACATTGAAGATGTCATTCATGTTTCCTTCATCTTATGGTATATTTGAGTCTCAAGAGAGTACAAGTAGTGATAAGACTATTAACAGATCTGCAACTCTTATACAAGGATTTACTTACCACTGCTGAGATGGGAGTGGAAACTAAAACCAGGAGCACAGTAGAATAACACAGCAGGAGATTTAAATTTCCACTTCTTCAGCACCCCTTCTAGTATGAACTTCTCCAGTGCCCGTTACTTCTTTATGAAAATTCTTGAGTAATGAAGTGGGAAATTCTTCAATTCTTTATTCCTAGCAGTGTCTTTTAACTCTCTTACAAGAGACCTGAAGCATATAAGTTTGCATTCTGTCTAAATTACTAGGTTTTATTTTTAATCCTATAGATGATCTCATCACGGACAAATTACTTTTGGAATCCTGTCAGGCTCCTGGCCTTGGTGTTATAATAATCCTCACTATTCAAAGTTCCTTTTCTATATCGTCAGCTACAGTTCAGTTTGAGGAGATGTCACACTCTGTATGTGTGCACATATGTATTTGCATATATTATTATTACTATTATAATTTTGCAATATTGCAGCAAACAGAATAGAACCTTGTGTTTTGCTTTAACCTTTCCATAAGAGCGAACTGTTGCAGTGCATGGACAATGGCCTACAAGAAAGATGGAGAGGGACTTTTTAAAAAGGGCATGTAGTGACAAGACAATGTGGAATGGATTCAAACTGAAAGAGAATAAGTTTGGATTAGATATTAGGAAGCAATTCATTACTGGGAGGGTGGTAGAATAGGAACGGGTTGCCCAAAGAAGTCATGGATGCCCCATTCCTGGAAGTGCTCAAGTTCTGAGCAACCTGGTCTAATGAAAAGTGTCCCTGAACACAGCAGAGGGGTTGGAATGAGATGGTCTTTAAGGTCCCTTCTAACCCAAACCATTCCATGATTCAATCTATTCCTGAAAGAAAGGTTTGCTTTTACACTCTCTGAACATGTCTATAGAAATATCAGCATAAATAATTAAAACTACTCATACAGATTCTGTTCAAGATGCCTCTGAAAGAAAAAAAGTAACCCAGAAGAGTGAAAGCCACTATTCTTGCATCTTTGTAGCAAGTTCTACAGGACAAGTGTTTGTTTTGCAATTATATTTTTTCCTTTTCAACTGTAAATTTTCTACTAGATGGAAAAGGTCCTTTTCCATCCTTTAAGGTCCTTTTCAACCCAAACCATTCTACGACTCTACTTTTCAGTTAACTAAACATATCATTAAAAGCCCAAGAGTGTTTGTGTTCAGACAAACCTTTCTACACTATTCAGTTATTAACATCTACTAAGTTGTCTCTACCTCAATAATCAATAAACTAGAGGCTCCATAATCATTAAAACAGAGGTAGATTATATAAAAAAAAATTATTTCTTCATGAGCTGCAATATCTCATGGCTATCTAATGACAAGAAGTACCTCACTTCTCTGAGTCCACAGAAATCAATGGAAATTTATACAAAAATAATTATTGTGATAAGACAAGGGAAAATAATGCATAAGAATTTTATCTGAAAATTATTGATCTCTCTGACTTTTTAAATGCTGAAAGTGTTTTGTATGTTACACATAATTTTGTTGATCAGTTATAAAATATTTTACAAACCAACTGTCTGTGAAAGTGCTTGTCGGGGCCCAGAACTTAAGTCAACAGCAAACATTCTCAGCCTTAAATATGACTGGACCAGTTTCAGTTTGAGTGTTTCATGTGGTTTAAATTAGTTATGAAACAAAATATGCACGAGAATCAGGAAGTTGTAATATGTGATATAACTACACTAACAGTGTTTAAATCTATGCTTTGGAAGAACAAAATTCCTTCAAAAAAAACCTTAAGAAAATATTTCTTATTTCAAACTGGAAGTACTTCTATGACAACTGAAGAATGTTTACTCAGTATCAGCACTGAGAATTTTTACTTTAGCAGAATCAAACTTCTACCACTTTGAAATTTTCCTAGTAGGAAAGGTCAGGTACTCAGAGATGTCTACATACACCTATCCTTGAATTCCTGAACCACTCCTTATATGAAAAGATGGGCCTGAATATTTGGTTCAATAGTACCAGAGAAGCTTGCATATTCTTTTCTAGTGCTAGGCAACGATTGTCCTCTGTCTACTGACCTATATACTGTCACCAAAGTCTTTTATATCTGTTTCTATCTGGTTCTCCCTGAATGGCATCTTAGTGTTCATAAACTTTTATGACATCTGAACTGTCTGAATATGTTCTCAGAATACTTCATTAAGATGTACTCAGCTTGCTACTGCATTACACACACACAAAAAAAAAAATTAAAATCAATACAGCAACCTAATCTAACTACAGACTACCACTCCTCTTTTCCTTTTAACAATGTTCATGTAGTCTTAATGGGATCTAGGGTCTCAAAAGCAAAAATTCAGTGATTTAGACCAGGGGCAACCTTCCACAGTCTTCTCTGATGTTGGAAAGTAAGTTTCCTTCTTCTACCAACTTCTAACTACATGATAACTGTCACTTTAGATCTATTAAATATAATTACTTGTAATATGTGCAAGCTCATTTTTGCCACGACAATAGCATTTTTCATCCATCTCTAGTACTCCCACTGTTATGTAAGTGCATTATGGACAGCAATCCCACAGTCCTGTAGCAGCAAGTCTCCAAGTGGAGGGAAATCTGCCTAATTTAGTCCCCCATCTTTCACATACATTTTCTCCTGTATAAAATATCTGATACTTTTTCATATAGACAGATGAAATAAGCAGCTACTTCTAGGTACCACAGAGGAATATACTGTATAACTATATTTAGATACCAAAATTTATACATCTGGGGGGGTTTAATTAATGGAGACTAGAATACTTCAGATGAGAAAAAAGGATTGTCTATTTTCTAGTAAACTGAATTACTTTCTAAACTGTCTTCACTAGTTATTCCTAGATCATCATTGACTGTAATGATAACATAAATACCTAAAGAGATCTAAAACTGTGCACTGAGACAATTAAATTTAATTACCTGCAATCAGTATCTACAGTCTACAATTTGGGAGCTGAATCCAGTACCTAAGTACGAGAAAAAGCTGCTTAATAATGGAATTCAATGCTTGCAATGTTTAGATGTATACAGTGATTCAGTGCTTGCAATGTTTAGATGTATACAGTGAACATAGCAGCTCAAAATCTTGTCAATAACTCACAGTAAAGTTTAGATTCTAGATGGATATGAAGAACAAACCAAGATTCAAAGATACCTCAACAGTTATTGCACAGCATTACTGCTTATGATGTCATGGATAAGGAAGCAGAAAAGGTGAAAACTGGAGGCTACAAATGCTGGTGTATTAGTGTCAAAAAAAATGATAAAAAATCAAAATGTAAAACTGCCCAAAACTAATGTACTTTAGTGCTTAAAATCATCTTGTACTCTGCAAAGTTTATAACATCCTATTTTGATCAGAGTTAAGTTCTTTATCCTGGATGTTTTATGTTTAGAACATCTTACACAGGCTCTGTCCTAATTACCTAAAATAGTTCTCCCATAGTAATGTAAGGATTTCAATTTTACACCTACTGGATTAAAAAGACACAACCGCAGGCTGTCTATGTGTGATTATTCCCTCAAACTGAATTTTAAACAATTTTAAAACAGGTTTAGTCAATTATTGTAACTGTAACTGGGTTTGTGTTTGGGTTTTTTGTTTGGGTTTTTTTTAGCTTTCTTTTTTTTTTTTTAAATTATGATTATTGCTTGTTCCTTATCTCAGTATTTCAATTAGTCATTTTCTGTAATTTTATATGTATTGTTCAGTCTGGCCTCTTCCAGAATTTAACTGACAAATAAGTGCCAAAAAGGTAGCCTATAGAGTTAGAAACATTTCTTTAATATTTTACATGAAAATGTTGTAAAACTATTTAAAGAGCTAAAATTTCCTGTTCTGATCAGAGGAAACTGAGGCACCAATACTAAAACAGACATTGCCAAACACTAAACTAATGGCAGACAGCATGACAACACTTTTGTTTTCAGTCCAAGAATAAAGTTTTTGGGTTTTTTCATGAGTGGCAAAAGTTCTTGTCTCATGGAATTGAAATGTCTGCCCCTGGTTTCCTTATAAACATTTTCTTCTTCATTGCCTCCTCTAAATCTATTCTTTTCAGCTCTGCTATTAAAATTAATCCGTCTTGCCAATTGTCTCTCTCTAGACATTTAAACTGATATGTCAATCTCCTGCTCACAGCCCTAGCAATGCCTCATACTCCATCCTGAACCCCATGTTTCAGAAGAATCCTGACTTCATAAGTGCTGATGCCTACCTCTCTGCCTAGGCTTCTTTTAGAGACAATGGAGAGGAGTAATCACATATAAGACCTATTCACCCAAACTCTTTCAGAGCTCCATTACTGCAAAAGATTCTTCATATCTAGAAGTGCTTTCTGTCTCCACAAATTATGAACGGCATTTAAGTATCTGGTACAGATGTAGATGCCTACAATGTACCTGTTTTCATGCGTTCAAAAAATATCCCCTTGTCTTTTTTCTCTGTCAAAGTTTACTAAGTGACATAACCAACCTTCATTTGAGACATCCAGAGGCATATGGAAATCAATGTGGACCTGGGCCCTCTGTGTCACAGTATCTGGCGCAGTTTGCCCAGAGAATCTGTAGATGCCCCATCCCCAGAAGTGTTCAAGATCAGAGTGGATGCAACCTGGTCTAATGGCTACCATCCATGCACATGGCAGGGGGGTGGAACTAGATGATCTTTAAGATCCCTTCCAATCCAAAACATTCTATAACTCTATGATTCTGACCTACAAGAGACCCATGGCCTTCTGCAGCACCTGCTGGCAGTCAGGGTCCTGGTCTCTACAAACTCTCCAGAAACAGAGACCTCTGGAGGAAACTGAACTGAGCCCAGTCAATCTCCTCCTCTTTGCTTCCACTTCTGTAAATATCTTGCAAACTATGTTCTCTGAATATGCAAACTGTCAATCATGCCTTTCCTCTTTTTCCAAGTAGCACAGCTTCAGATTTTCATGTTCAGCTTATCACACATCTTTCATTATAAAAAGTTCCATGGTCCCATATTCTCCATTTTGTCTCTTCTGTCACCCTTCACCTTGCATCAGATTATGCCAAATCAAAAAAAAAAAAAAAGTCTTTGGAGATTTTGTGAGTCAAAATCTTTACTCTTGGCACCAAAATAGAAATATAACCAAAACCAATGTTAATGATTCTCTGCATTGCAAAAACTGTGCAAACTCAAACTACCAGACTACGAATCATATGCTAAAGATAGGCACTCAGGTCAAAGTAATAAGCAAGGAATTTTGCAAGGAATATTGCAAGGAATACTCATATTCATGCACAAACCCATAAGCATCAGCAGCAGCAGTAGTGAAGAAGATCACAATAGGGACACTTTTAATACTGGTTGCTTCTTTAGTATACAGAAGTGTTTATCTCTTGAGGATTCTTTTGATACACTAGAGACACTATCACAACACATCAAAAAAAAAAGTGTTTCTTTAAGCATTTTTATTTCATTGTTAATTCAGTTCATTTTAATGATACAATTAAAAATCTAAAAGCATTGTTTTGTAGAAACCACAATTTTGACCTCAAAATACTGAAGTACCACTGTTATTCTTTTTTTCTCTTTTTTTTTTATTTTCTTTTATTTATTTTTTTTTAGTTAGAATTTCTCTACACAATGGCTTATCAATAACAGGAAAGAATATATATATCAATGTTCCTGAGGCTAATTCTTGGACCTGTTGAAGTCAATGGCAAAATTCTAAATGTCAACCCTGAAATTAAGATGAATCCCATAAAAGTAAGAAATTACCATATTTTTCTTTGTTTTAAGGAAATGTGTCAATGTTAGGCATATGGTTTCTTTCATAAGAGATCCATTCACAGGAGTGGGCTAATGGCAGCTGCCACAATCTTTCTCCCACTCCTGATGCAACAGAGCTTTTCATAATTGTCTGTATTCAGCAATATTTTGTTTCACAATTATTTTTAGTTTCAAAGTTATATTAGCTTTAAATATGATACTATAAAAAAAGGAGTGATAGAAATATGGAAAATAAGATACACAGTAGAGCTCTTAGCCTGAATTTGGTTGCTTATATATAGCAATCTTTTCTGTTTGAGATTTCCTTGGAAAACCTGCCTAGTCTCTGACTACTGCTCCAATACATTATGAATCTCTCATAGGTACTCTTCAGTATCTGTTAGCTCCATACAGGTATCTCATGCATTTCAGATTCTCTCAGGTGGCACTAGATGCCTGTGTCTGGACAAGTGAGTCACAGTACTCAAGTAGGACTCTGTGTCAGGTTAACAGACACTTCTAATTGGGGAAACAAGCTTTCATATAGTCATAGAATCATAGAATATGCTGAGTTGGAAGGGACCTACAAGAATCATCAAAGTCCAGCTCCTGCTTCTGCACAGAACCATCCCCAAAAATCACACCATGTGCCTGAGAGCATTGTCCAAATGCTTCTTGAACTCTGTCAGGTTTGGTGTTGTGACCACTTCCCTGGGGAGCCTGTTCCAGTGCCCAACCACGCTCTGGGTGAAGAAGCGTTTTCTAATATCCAGCCTAAACCTCCCCTGACACAACTTTAGGTCGTTCTCTCAGGTCCTGTCATTGGTGACCACAGAGGAGAGGTCAACGCCTGCCCCTCCTCTACCCCTCACAAGGAAGTTGTAACTGCAATGAGATCTGCCCTCAGTCTCCTCTTCTTCAGGCTGAGCAGGTCAAGAGACCTCAGCTACTCCTCATATGACTTCCCCTCAAGGTCCTTCACCATCTTCCTGGCCCTCCTTTGGACATTCTTTAAGAGCTTAATAGTTGCCAGGGCACTGCTGAGTCATATTCAACTTGCCACGTCCTTTTCCGTGGCACTGCTTTCCAGCATCTTGTTCTACGGTCTGTCATACGTCCATTTCCTTATCATTAATGCAACTACTAAGAGCTTGATTCGACCGCTCACAGTCAGCTGCCCTGAGTACTGGCACAGAGCATTTTAGTCATCCTCAGGGCATCCAAGGCAGCCGCATAAGTTTTTGCTAGAGGTAACATACAGCTTACAGAAACCAATACCCTTCTAGCATGGTAGATAGAGGCAATGTAGGATACCCAAGGACATGTCTCTTGGCTCTAGAAAACTAGGTAGGGATTAATGAATTAACCCCTACATTTACAGCCCAGTCGATGGGAATTTAGGCATCTGTATTGGAATTCAGTTGGCAAACATGGGTATTAGATGTCATGCAATGCATTAATCTGGTGCAGGTAGAGATCAAGAGAAACCTACAGAAAACCTTCATTCATTTGTATCAGCATCTATAGTCTAAATAGGATGCTCAGCAGTGTTAAACGACACTACATACCTGTAGTAGGCAATCAAAAACCTCAACTTTGTTACCTGTGTTGACTCACTCACACAGAGAGTAGAACTGTCTAAATAAAGGTGTCTAATACTGCTTTAGATGAGCTGTGTTGTATGTAGCTACTAGCAACTGCTAAAACTGAAGTACAGTAGGGCATCTCCTTTCAGTTCTATGCAGATTTGGATTGTCAGCTCTGAGTCATTTTTTGTGGAACTGAATAGAAACCTCTTTCTAACTGCAAAGGTGTCACATAATCCTACCATTACCTTTTTGAAAATCAGCTTGTTCTGTTTAGTATCAGACTTCAAAATAAGCCTATGGAGAGCTGATCTGAGGCAACAAAGGTATCCATCACTTTACTCTGGTTCTCTACTCTGTCAGTCAAGATAATTGTATGCCTGATTTAAGAAGACTAAATCCCCACCCATCTAGGTATAGATTTTAAGCATTTCCAATTGTTTTTCTACACAGTGACTAGAACAAGATGCTTGCCTTACTCAAGTAATTTATATCATATGTTCCTGGAGATATCTAGCCAACTTCAATGACTGAGTCATTAAGCAGATGTGCTGGGTTGATTTTAGTGGCAGTCTGGAATACCTGGGTTTTTTTCTAATGACTATAAAATAAGGCAAAATGAGTAACGCAGATGCAGATATTACAACACTAACATCTAAAGTTAGCTGACATGCATTCCACTTTGGCTTCCAATTTTTTCACTTCTGCTCTCCATGGTGAATTGTATTACATACTCATTAGCCTCTGACATTGTTCCAGCTTACTTTCTTTGATAAAACCCAAAATCTAATGCTTTTCTTTCAAGTTATCTTTATGGAATTTTTACATTACTTTGCTCTTTGCTTCCTAATCCCACCCAATTTATTTTGTAAATTTTCAAGTTATGCAGTGACATTTTACAAAGCAATCCCAGAAACTTTCTAATTAAAATATCTTTGTGTGAAATAGTTTAATCTTTTAAAGACCGGATATTATACTTGCTGCTGTCTCTTTGATCGGTCTTAAAATGTGTGATGCTCATTCTGAGTTGATCAGTAATTTTTGTGTTTTGTAAAGAATTGTTTTATTCATTTGAAAAATTTTGGGATTTGTATTACACCAAACTATTTGCTAGAGATCTGCAAGCTTGATGGAAATTATTTAACTCATAGAACTTACACAGACTTATTGCCTTATCTAATACAATTTTGAATTATGGGAAAGACAGAAGACTATTTCAGTTCTACAGTGGAATAATTTTTCAGTAGTTAAGAGCACAGGAAAGAGGTGAATGTTTGCTCTGGGGAAAGACTGACTCTGGGCTTCATCCTGAAAGACTGCATACCTCCTTTAATTATGTGGGTTGACCCTGACTCTATTGTTCCACCTCCTCAACCTGACAGGGGAGAAAAATATGAGAAAAGGCTTATGGGCTGAGATAAAGAGAGGGAGATAATTCAGCATTTACAATCACAGGCAAAATAGACTCAAACTGGGGAAATTAATTTATTATCAATCATATTAGAGGAGTGTAATGAGAACTAAAACCACATCTTAAAGACACCTTCCTCCCACCTCTCCCTTCTTCCCAATTTTCTCTCCCTCTCCCCTGCCAGCAACTCAGCTGGACAGGGAATGGGGATTGTAGTCAGTTTATCACATGTTGTATCTGCTGCTGCTTCCTCTTCAGGGAGAGGACTCCTTAACACTCTTCCCCAGGATGGGCTCCTGTTTCCCCATGAGTACCCAGGTCCTGTCAGGAGCCTACTCCAGCATGGGTGTCCCATGGAGTCACAGCCTCCTTCGGGCATCCAACTGCTCCAGTGCGGGGTCTTCCACAGGCTGCAGCTCAATCTCTGATCCTCTATGGACCTCCATGGGCTGCAGAGGGATAAGCTGTCTCACCATGGTCTTCACCACGGGCTGTTGGCGAATCTCTTCTCTGGTGCTGGAGCAACTCCTCCCCCTCCTTCTTCACTGACTTTAGTTTCTGCAGGGCTATTCCTCTCATATAGTCTCACTCCTCTCTTCCAGTTGCTGTTGCACAGTAGTTTTTCTTCCTTCTTGACTCTGTTATCCCAGAGGCACTATGACCACCACTGATGTGTTCGGCCTTGGCCAGCAGTGGGTCTGTCTTGGAGCTGTCTTACACCAGCTCTATCAGACATAAGGAAAGGTTCTGGCAGCTTCTCACAGAAGTTATCCTTGTAGTCTCCCCTGCTACCCAAACCTTGCCACATAAACCCAATACAACTTAATATGCTAGTTGCCTACTCAGCTGCTCTTATAACCTCTCTATATGAGCTCCTGTGTACTCTGCTCTCCACTGAGAGATTGTCAACCTCTGTACTCAGCGTCTCTCAGAAAGTGGTTGCAATCTGGAAGGTCTGGGGCCAAAGCTGCCCCAGACAGTTTGCAAACACAGTTTGCAATAAACTATAGCTGAAGGCTCTGATTGTGTGACTCCATTTGCCTGCCTTTTTAACAAAAACAACTTTTGTTAGATTTTCCTTGGATCTACATGAATTTACACAACTTCACAGAGTTCTCATCTAAATGAACATATGCTGGCCTAAAGTGGCATGATACAGAGAGAGATTATGAGTCTTGGATAATAGTTATCTATTGTGGTCAATCCCTGGCAGTAATTTGTAAGGGAAGCTGGTAAAATTTTTCCTGGGGCAAAGTGATACATATGAAACTTTTGTTTTCATAAACAAACCAGCTTTTTTTTTTTTCTTCCCATGCTTGTTAATGGAATTGGAGAAATATGGGGGTGCTTACATTTAGGAAATTTTCATAGAGTCATAAATTGTATTTCCTTTTGTAAGAAAGTGGTAACCAGACAGCATGGTTTGTATATCACCATGCAACTTGCTACTGCTCAATTTAGGTAACAATTAAAATTAAATTTGACATTGAGTAAATAAGTTTATTTGAAAAACCTTTCTTACTTCTGATATTAGCAACTGTCATCATTACTGTACTTCTACTCCACTGACCTTTTAGGATCTCAGTCCACTTACACACTAAAACTCCATTAGTGTGTTCTGATTAGATTGCATGTCTGGGGCTATAGGATGATTTATCAGTTGGAAATTATTCGAAGGGGATGTATCATTGTAATATATTTCCCAGATGGATTTTCCATAAAGCTCACAACTGGCACAGAATGAGGTCACAGGGACGTTATTCAAGCTAAAGATTCCATTCTTAGTTTCAAAAATCTCTGGAATCTCACTTCATTTACATAATACTTGCAGGAAAGGCATAGCAATAATCCTAACAACAAGAATACAAATTTAATATTTCTGCCTTATAGAGCATGTAGTCTTTTTCAAAATAATAAATGAAAACTATATCACATTTGAAAATAATCAAGTATAGTAAATATACATTATGTATGGTCATGAAAAGAGAAAATAGGAAGGATACTTTACACTGTATTGGGTGGTTCCACAGAACTCAGTTACAAGGAACATGAAGAAATCCTTTATAATCAGATAATAGGAAAACTTAAGAAATATTAATATTTTAATTTAATGTTTGTTTATTAATCTAGTATTATTTATTAATTTTTTCCCCCATAACTTTTTGTCTGTTTTCTTCCTCTCTTCTGGTATGATGGTAGAGAATTAGATTAATTGACAGCACAATAAGACAACTTCTATCTAAAGTTAGTAGAGGGAAATCCTAGCTCAGAGAAGAAGAAATAATCTATATCAGCTTAGCTAACTACAAATTTTGTAGTATCCTAAACTCTCCTGATTTGAAAGTGACCCCCAAGGATCAAGTCAACTCCTGGCCCTGCACAGGACAACCCCAAGAACCACACCATGTGCCTGAGAGGCACATGTTTCTTTTTTCTCTCCTTTAATCAGTAAGTGAGAATATTCTACTATTTCTGAAATATATATATATATATATATATGTAACCTGTTTCCTTGTAAATTGTTCCACTGTATCCAGAGGGACATATTTGCCCTATACATAACTGCATCGAAAAGTTGTAAGGATCACACTGAAGCACAGGAAATATGGCATATTCACCTTATCAACTTTTGAAGGGAGTTTCTCCTTATAGTAATGAAAATATGAAGAAATGTCAGAGGTATTTGAGATCTGTTTCAAAGGTTCTCCAAGCTAATGGAACTGACGTATGACTGATCTAGCTATTTAAAAACAAGAACTCAAATATATTTGATTCATTTAAGGAAAATCTTTGCACCGTGTTCCAAATTTAAGATCCATCATCCAGATCATCCAGCCGCACCAATAGATTTTTGTCACAAAACAATTGAACTGGCCACACCCATTCAGTAAACAGAAGTATTGCTACACTAGTATCAATCCTTAGCATGTACAGTTATCAATTATCAATTATCAAGCTACATGTTGCTGTGCATATCTTCAGGTGAAAAAAAATTAAAATTTAAATCTCTGACTGCATTTTGTAAAATGTATGATGCCCTGGAGAACCTTTTATCCATAGGTTGAGAAAGAACACACAGAATATTTGTGGTTGTCAGTAATCCCCAAAATACTCCACTTCATGAAAAAATAAAAATAAAATTTTTCTATTTCTAAACATGAAGATGGCAAGCACTCTGCCAAAATAATCAGAAGTTATGAAGTAGGTATACAATGTATATTTAATGTGTTTACTGAAATATAGCATTACTTCATATCAAATTACACTGAATTGCACCCTACTTGAGGTAGTGTGTAGAGACTTTCATAGTGTATAATGTAAGGCAAAAGTGGCCAGATTTACCTCAGAGAACAGCAGGCAACTTATTCTGGGTACTTAACAACTTACTTTGGGTAAATAAGTTGGTGTCCTAGTTCCTTCAGAACATAACTGGCTCTGCGGCAAAATCAGGGGCCTTATTCTAGACTCTGAGCCCAACTAGTCAAATAGAATCACTGAAGCAATACTGTGTGTAACTTACTCTCACTTATTCAGTCTTTAAAGGTAGTTCCCTACACCATCTCATATATAATCAGTATCAAGCCCTTAGTTAACCCTTCTTTATGCATTTAGGATATTAACAATGATTACAGTCCTGTTTCACTGCAATAAAGGGCATAAATACCCAAAGAACTGTCATACTATGTATGTTTTCTGGGTTAGTGCTCACCTAGAGATTCAAATGCCACTTACTGTGTCAACAGCACCATTTGTTGCCAACATGTAATCTTTTTTTCTCTTTGAGTTTTGCAAGAACAGTCTAGTAAGTGAGCAATTTTGATGGCGGCTATCTACATAACTGAGTGGAATGAAAACAGGCAGAAGAAGTGTTAAAGCTGTGAGCCTTGAGAGCTCAACATTTCTTCTTTAAAACCCTAAACCAAGTCTGAATTCCCATTTAGATGCTTCATTGGATATGGAATTAAACAGGACACTGAATTAAAATCTGCACTGCTTAGGAGTCTAATGTTAATTCACAAAAATAAATGGAAAAATTACTATTCATTTCAAGACCATTTTTGGGCCAGATCCAAGAAGCAAAATTTCCCTCTTACAAACAAGCAGCAGTTCTTCATGGAGCTGCCAGTTCCTGAGCTTCAGTAAAAACTCTGAATGAGTAACACATTATCCCCTTTATGTTGCTGAATCATGGTCAATTTGTGGTCCAGCAGCACCTCTAAGTCCAGATATTCTATATCTGACCATATTTGCACTACAATAATCTAGTTTTGCATTTCTGTCAGGCACATATTTTTCAGAAAATTCTTATATGAATTAAGTTAAAAAGTTGTTTAATTTCATTCCATATGGAAATTAATAAGTTACACCAAGGGGCAGATACCTTGTGTTTCAGGCTGTGAACAATTTCAGCGCTACAAAGCTCATGAATTTCATATATTTGAAGGAGCAATGATATCACCAAGGGTGTAACTGGTTTGTTTTCCATTGGACATATCTGAACCTGTTGTTTTGAATAGTCCAAACAGGGACAGTTGGGCACAGAGCTCTCACCTATTGAAAATAACGATCAGGTAGATGTCTAGTTAGTTAAGGTGAATAAGGACCTGTTATGGACAAGGACAGAGCAAATGGCAACCCACAGTGGATACAGATCCTGGGGTTTATTTAAGAACCAAGCAGACTGGAGATTTTACACCACTCTCTCTCACTCCCTCCCTCCCTCCCTTCCAGATGTATGTTCAACAGGTCCTGACATCCCTTCCCTACAGGGATGTAACTACTGGTCCAGGAAGTTTGGGTGGAAAGTCATGTTATGCTGCTGCTCACAGTGACCAGCCTCATGTATTACTACCCAGAGTCCCAGGTCAACCCATGGCATTTATCTGTGACCTTCACCCACTTCCCAGATTTTTCCCCTCAGTCAAGACCTTCACCCACTTTGAGAGACCACTTCTTCCTAAATCTAAACAGTCAGTGTGCAGAAGCACAATACATGATCTGCTTCCTGACTGGCAGTTCTGTCTCATGTCGCTGTCGACTGGAATATTCAGGACATGACACTTTTGTTCAGTCCAAGATTTATCAAAATTTTCAGACACATATGCACTCAATTATCTGCCATGTTAGCATTTACATTTTAAGCTGTTTTTTCATGTAACATGACCTTGCAAGAAATACTAGAGTTATAACAGTTTCAGATCATAATATACTATGAACAAATGTGAAAGAAATTCATAGGTCATTCTGTTATTTTCAGATTTTTTTTCTTATACGATTTTGCTCTGTCTCTGCAATGCTGCCTTTGACAGAATAGATATTATTTTCTAAAATCTGGATTTCACTTTGCAAATACTTTTTGAGTATTGATATTTTTTACCATCACTTTTTTGCTTTTGCCAGATGTTACACACTTGTAACAATATAATTTATCAAAATGAAAGCCCGTAACTCATTTCAGTAATCACCAAATAAAAACTGATTAAGCGAATCAGCAATTAAAAAAAATAGAAAATAAAAACCAAAATAAGTTACTTAGTTTCAACAAATGGTTATATCTGGAAGTCAAGACTAAGGGTATAACTTGGACTGAAGTGCTTAACCTTTTCATAAGAGCCCCACAGGGCACTATTCTAACAATAATCATGAAGGATTTCTGATACTAAAAGCTATAACCAAGCCTGTGTGTCCAGGTTCAGGGGTCATAAAGAAACCATCTGTGATAAAACAAATGTCAGTTTAAGATCTATACATAAATTTAAATACCACCATGACAAATTTACAAGACATTACAAAATATTGCATGATTCAAGAATTTAATTTTTCAAAAGTCTGTGTTACTAAAGTTGGACTGTTCCACATTCTAGACAGAAAGCAATCTCATTTTGTCTCTTAAGAAATTTCAAGGCCTTTTATTTGCCACATGCTACCACTCCAAATATTGTGGATGCCAAGACTGCTGAGACGTCTGGAAACACAAGGCATTGTATGGGTGATTGGTCTGAGGGTGAAAAATTCTGCCTGCAGAAAACGCAGGTACTCCATGAAAGCAATGCCGAAAACAAGGGCCAGAGAAGGCTGACAGATGGTTAATTTGTCTGATGAGGCTCAGTGTCAGTGCAGGTCAAATAGACTTGTGTGTATTCAGTCATCATAATTTCTCTGAAGCAGACAGACATCTCTCCTGGCTTTTAAAGTTTCAAGGAAGGCTAATGGAGAATTTATATTGTTCAGCACAGAAAAATATCTACTTTCTGTATCTCGTGATCACCATGTATTGGAAATGAATAGGATATTTCTAGTTGCAAGGGCACTTAAAACATCCAGCCAACACCAGAACATTCTGGGAAACCAATTTGCTTCTATATTCTTTACCTTGGGCAACCACAAAATTCAGTACTTTTGTTTCATTAGTCACATATATACAGCCAAGTTCACAATAAATATTTCTGTGATCTAGATGTTTAGTGCTGGCAATGCAGAGATCTGGTCACTTTCAATGGGTGGAGGAAAGCACAAATTAGTTACTAGCAATGTCTCTTCTTGTAGAAAACAATAAAATTTGTGCTGTTGCAGCATTTGTTTGCAATTCAAATTTCGCTCTTGAACAGGTAGTTTACCTGGCATAAATTTCAACTGAAATTAATTGCCACTGTAAACCAAATTGATTTTGACTTTCCAAACATGTGCTATAAATATTTCATTTTCAAATGATGGACATTTTCAGTGGTTTATTGTAATGAGTATTGATTATTACAAACATAAACCAGATAAAATTAAGTTAGAAATGTTTCATGTTTAGCAGTCAGAATTGCTAGTTCTTCTAGAATTAGATTTTATCTATGATTCTATGACTTATATTAGCTCTGGTAGACATACGCTGGTGGCATGAATGTGCAGCCCCTCTGCAAAATCCTCTTTTCTTCTCAAAGGACTTTATTAGCCAACTGAGAAATTGAAGACTACACTGAGAGCTGAAAATGAGACAGAAATATCCCAAAAAGGATCTTCATGTTGGAGTGTTCATTTACTCAATTACATATATGCCTCATTTATATTATGTTATTGCTATCAAGAGCTGCATTTTATGTTTCAATTTTCAAGATCTAATTGTTGACAAAATATTTTAAAATCACTACTTTCTTGAGTGTTCCTCTCTTCAATTTTTTGTGGTTTTGCCATTGAATTTAAGAACTAGGAGGTGAAATGTACCAGATAACTCAGCCTTGTCAAATACTTTTAGACATGTAAGGCATCTCCAATATTGCAGATCTGAATAGAATTCAACTCAAATAATAGTTTAGTACATAAATGGATGGATCAGATAAAAGAAAATAAGAGATTTACATCAGGTTAGATATTAGAAAGAAATTCTTTACAGAGATGGTAATCAGCCATTGTAATGGGCTGCCCAGGGAAGTGGTGGATT
Organism: Manacus candei; assembly: GCF_025592945.1. NCBI lineage: Eukaryota > Metazoa > Chordata > Aves > Passeriformes > Pipridae > Manacus > Manacus candei. Next base: position 29,167,938 of record NW_026138062.1, on the reverse strand, counting down.
CTCCATCCGTGGAGATTTTTAAGATGAGGCTGGACGTGGCACTTAGTGCCATGGTCTAGCAACTGTGCTAGTAGTGGATCAAGGGTTGGACTTGATGATCTCAGAGGTCCTTTCCAACCCGTCTGATTCTATGATTCTATGATCTTAGACAAGCCAAATCAATAAAGAGATTTAATTAAATTGAGTCATAATTTCATACTATTTATTTTTTTATTGCTTCCTTATTTTCAATATATGTTTGTTTGGCCCCTGTGGAAGGGCATTTGTTTTTATACTTTTTTTTTTTTTGCTTTATGATGAATAGATATTGCATGGAGAACAAAAACACCAGGAAAAACCCAGAACAACCCATAAACAAAGGTTTTATTATTAGCCTAATTTCTGTGTAATAACATGCAGATTATAAAGATTAACTCTAGCAAAAAACATTATGTAGGACTATACTGACAACAGTGGTCAAAAAACAAAATCACAAGCTTAATATCACATGAAAAAACCATGGCAAATTTTAAATTGTATTCCTGTAGTAGAAAAAGAAAAAAAAGCAAAAGAAACAGGTTTCGAAGATGCATTAAGCAAAATAATGATCAGTGATTATTCATGTTTGAATTAAGGACATAATTTAAATGCTTAACTAGATTTGATCTTGAAAGCCTAGTTTCTTCTAAGGTCAAGTTCTTAAATGGCACAAATTGTTTTATATGGGAATTATGAGAAAAAAAAACTAATTAGAGTGGATCTGGTCCCATGTAAATATTTTTAAACCTCCAAAAGTGAACTAGAATATTAAAACTCAGATTGTTCACTTTCTATATAAAATAAATTCCACACTAGACCTTCATAAAACACCTGATGTGACCTCACAATTTTTCCTAGTGTTGCCAAAACCAGTGCTCTAAAAGGACCAAATCAGAAAAACTCTCTACAAAAAAAGCAAATTGTTTTGCAAAAAGCTCTTTAAAATTAATATATCACAGTAATAGCCCAATAGCCCCTTTTGCCATTGATTATTAATTGATTTTTCATTATTTAGGTTTCTCTAAATTTGTTATTTTCAGTTGTTCAGTGGACAATAAATATAAACAACTGCAACCTGCAATTGCTTACCACAGCTACTTGAAATTTACTGTACATGTTTAGTCATCACTCACGTGGTGATGCCTCTACTCTTGATACAACTGACTGCAAAGAGAACAGGAAACAGCAAATAACAAATAAGTACATCCATATGTGAATGCCTTTCTTCTCATATGGGTAAGTATCTACAGAAAAAATGGTATTCCCCAAGTATCCTTATAAGCAAAAACTTATTCCTGTAAATATTTACAGTTTGCAAACAAAAGCAGGTTGAAAACAGTTAAAGCAAACCTCCATCTGGATTTAAACAAATATTTGTAAACATTGTCTTGATATATTTCTCCATATTTGTTTACATAAATATTTTACCCTCATATGCTTTCTAAAATGCAGAGGAAAATAGAATGTATGAACCATGGAGCCTTTAAACCAATTCTATATTTTTTTTATTTGCCTTAGTCTGTATATGAACTAATGTTAACTACGAGGGAGCCTTTTTTTCATTCATTAATCTTGTGTTTTTAAAACCAAGTACATCATATGTCTCTGTAAATTTTATCATTATATTCTTTGATTGTTGTCTTATGTAATATGGAAAGTAATCAACTATCCAATTTTGTTGGAAATCGCAAAAAGACTGTCGTATAAACTGTAAGAAAGCAATTTTCTGAATTCATTGACCTTTCAATTGAAATCATAACACAGTATAATCACTAGGCATTTAAATTAGCAATCTAACTCAACGTAGACGGATAACAGTGAAATCTCAAGGGTTTGTTGCCTGAACAAGACCACAGCACTGTAGCTAAAAGGGTAAATGTGCTTCATGTTTAGAGATGACCTTTAAGTCCCACAGCTGCCTATCATACGTCTTGTTAATCTGCCCTGTTGTTTGGTTCATCTGCTTATTTTATCCTTCTTTTTTTGAGAAAGAAGTTTAGTTTTCATTCAGGTCCAACACTTCTGCCATAGGTGCAACACAGATTTGTGTGCTTTACTTTGTCTTAATTTAGGCTCACAGACATCTGCCTGAGGAAAATGTTTAAACACTGAAAAAAAGATTTATTCTTAAAAGCTTTGTCTTTTAAACAAAAAGTAGAACACAAAGGGAGTTTCATAATGCTTCTTCTTTGACACATGTATCTAATTAGTAGCAGGATTCATCTGACATGATTTTAGCTTCCTTAAGGTTAAACATCTAACCTTTATAGTCTGAACAGTCACCTGAGAAGAACCAGCACTCACAACTTTTTCTAGATATTCTAGTACCTAATCAAAGATGAGGAAAAATAATGTCCAAATAAAGGTGTCTCTCCACTTCTGAGGATCAAGAGCATCAGCCTCTCTCTCTGATAGCAGACAGAAGAACTCAAAGACAAGCAGGGAAAAGAATTCCAGGACAAGCTTTTAGAAGAGGTCACTTCTGAGGGAAGAATTAAAGGTTAAAAATTTTCATTTTTAACAATATCTCTTCTACGTGCAATTATAGTCTGTCTGTGGCCATGAAAGAGTACATGCATAATTTCCTTTGTTTGGACCCAGAAAATTAGGTTTTCCATTTGAAAGCCTTTGAAATTATATATACACACAGAGACTGGATACACCCAGTAGCATCACACTTCAGCATTTGTCACGTCCCATGAACATGGGGGAGATTATTTAATGAAAAACGAAATTAGAGCAAAACAAAACAAAGCAACTGATTTACTTAACCATGACTTTAGACTATGAGGTCCATTGCCGTTGACTGGAAAAACTTTGGAAGAAACCTAAGGAGTTTTGTTTGATAAAGGACTGGAAAATTGGATTCACTGATGTCTTAATTCAATGGTATCCGAAATGGTTTTGTGATTACTTGCCAGTCTTAGTGACCAAGTGCCCACACCACTGAAAACCTTTGGCACCAACAAGAGATATTAAGGATTGAATGCAAAAGGCAGTTGGACAAATACTCTTATCCTATAAATCACCTCCTCTGGACATTCATGGTTATAGTTTGGTCCAGTTGAATTTCTATAATCATTCCTGCTTTTTACAGAAGTAATTATGGTAATCATATTAAAACCTATTTACTCAGTATTACCTACAGGTTAGCTGATAATCTCAACAATTCTGTAATGTAAAAAAGTAACATCCCAAATGACCTGACAATACATGACACTTGATAGCCTGAAAAGCAATACCAGAATGTTCCTCTTTGTAAAGGAACACAAGATAAGTGATAAAATTTAAGTTAGTCTTCCTTCTAATTGGGGGAAGGACTATAGTTTTGTGTACACAAATTATTCTGTTCTTTTAATCTAATTTTTTTCCTCTCTGACATATAAACTTTTCTAAAATAAGCAGTAATTTTCAGGGTTTATAACATTCATTATCCTCTCTCCTTATCTTGTGTAGCAGGCTTGTGCTTTTGTAAAAGGATATTTTTCTCCTTGTATTGCTGTTTACATCTCACACAGCACTTTTACAGAGAAAATGTCATGTTGTGAAGTCTCCAGGTATCCTCCACACAATGATTTTTTTAACCACAACTCTATTTTATAAAAGGGCTTTTAAACAGCGAACTCAGTTCAAAGTACTGCAGAGTTTGGAGACAAAACAAAAGTTCCACAGTAAAGAAAAAAATCAATGAACTTTCAAATAAATCAAGATTAAATCAAATCAAGCCAGCTTTAACAGAGGATTTTAAAGCCAAGCAGTGACTTGGCTTACCTGATAGCCAACCACAGGTACAACAGATTAGATATATATAAAGCCAGTGATAAACGTCTGTATCCTCTCAAATCTCATGTTATAAACGAGTAAAAAGACATTGAGTTAGCCCCTGCCACCTTTATTGGCAACTAATTGTTCCACAGGATGTCTTCCTGATTTCAGTGGTGACAGATCTAAAATTAGATGTTATTTTATATAAGATGTCAGAAACGGGCTTTTATCATCAATCAGCTATATCATTTTGAGTAATCGTGAAGTACTAAAAGTCAATAAACATATTGGACAAACCAATTAAACATTAGAATGACTGAACTGAAATTCAGTAAGCTGTTTTAAAATATGCAGGCCTTAACTACTTCCTTTTGTACAGAACACACGCTAGATAATTTTTAGAATAGTATGTCTCATTAAACATTATATGTATTCATCAGTCCTGGTGGGGTGAAAGGTTTATAGCACAGAGTCAGCAGTGGAAGGAAAAATATTTGACTTGAACTTACATATTTGTTCTTATACTGCAAGTGATTTTGGCATTTAGAAACTGGTTCTTGTTCTGGGCTCTCTAAATCTCAGCTAAAATGCCAAACTAGTCATCAGCCATCCATTTCCCTTTCATCCAAGTGCTCTGCCTGGAGTAGAACCTGACACATCAGAAAGTGTGCTGATATTCTACATACATGCATAGTCAATTTATTGTTTTAGTTGGCAGCCAAGCCTGGCTAGTTTTGCATAAAAATAGCGCATTGACTTATCCATTCAGTCATAAAATATGAAGTGATCATCATAGCTAAAACATGAAGTTTCTTTTTAAGCTACCTCCAGCATTATTAGCAGATAGCTAGCTCATAGCAACAAAACATTAAGTTCCAACTCTCTGATGATGGTTCATAGTTTATGATCTGTCTTCAGTAGTCTAATATTTTAAATGATCATGATCAGCGTTTACATCACAAGAGGGAAAAGAAGAGTTAGGCCCACATTTCACTAATAAAACACTACTTAAATGTACCCAGTGAATTCACCAGCCTCCATAAAAGCTGTCAAACAAAGAAAAAATTCTGAATGTCTTTAATCACATATAAGAGCCCTGCCCCAGAGCTACAAGCTCAACCAGGAGTTTTACCTTAAAAATATACAAGGTTCCAAAAATTTGCCCACTAAGTCTTTAGTAGAGGCCTTGGTTCTTTTAACACCTTAAGAGAGAACACAAAGGAGAAACACCACACACATTTTCTCAGAGGGTACTTTTACTGGTAAACTTTAGAAAATAAGAGATCTTGGCCAAAGTTTAAAAGGCCACATTCAACCAAAACAAAGCATTCCACAAAGCATTGACTTAGCACATCCTAGCCTATACAACTTGGTAAAATCCAACCCATTCGGTCTCAAGTAACCCAAAATATTAAGTAAAGAAAGGGAAGAAGGAGTAAGAAGAGAAAAGAAGGAGAAAGAGATTATTAATTAGCTACCACTAGAAAATCCTTTGCAAGTCCAGCTTTCACACAGCCAGGTAGCAAGTCTACAGCAAATATGGAGCCCATGTTGCTGGTTTTATGCACTTTGGCCCCTGTGACCACCCCTCTCAGGCGAGACTCCCGGCCCAGGGGCCACTCTGAGGTTCCAGGGCAGGGTGAGGGGTGGTGCTCCCACTGTGCCAGCCATTCTGAGGCTGGGCTAGGGGATCCAGGGGTTGTGGTGTGGAGCAGTCCTCCCAGGCTGCCTTTGACTGACGGCTGCTCCGAGGTCACCCCAAGAGGCTCAAAGGGCCTGGCATCTGAGACAGGGCATTATCTCACTTCCATGAGATTTGACTTGTCCCTTCCCCCCCACACACACTTGAGTTGGTTCAACACAAAAATTTTTATAATAATCTAGTGTCTCACACCGTACGAAATTGTAGTACAAAATTTGGGATACATCTCATTTAGCTTTATTAACATAAAAGTTAGGCATCTAACTTTGAGGTCAATAACTGCCACAGCAAGCAAGAAAGAAGTCTGGGATTTGGATATCTGTCTTTAGCATATCAGAATGCAGGTGAGTCCTACTCTTCAATGTGCAATATGTTTACTGCCCACTTTTAACAGGATAAATATTTTCATCTGTTACTGATATGAATAGATTGAGGAAGCATTTACACCCATCTCACTGGAAGGTGACACCTTCAGATGATTGAGTATCTGATAGGATGGGTCTTACTTTCATGGTTTTGCTGTTAGTTTAATATTTTGAATCCTCAAAAATCACTGTGCGTTCTTATTTACTCTTACAGTGCCTTTACAATGATTTGCTGTGTGATTAGTGTTAAATTCAGAACAAAAGTCCTAAACTTATTTCAGAAAATGTTGTTAAACACTGATATTTGTCTCAAAACTTGTGCTCGCTGGTGGGTTTTTTTCAGTTCAATTTTGCAATGCAGATCATCTTCACAACAGCTGCACTAATAGCCAATACTCCATGCCAGGTCTTATTTTCTGATCCACAGAACACATTAAATCACTTTTACTCACTAGTTTGCCAATTAGGTTTTTCCACTGAATGAGTTTTCTTCATCAATTAAAATTATTGGTGATCATCTAAAGTAATTTACCTAGTTCATTGCCACTATTTCTGTACCACTATTAAAGCTGGCACATTATGCCTTTACCAGCTGCCTTTAACCTGTCTATTGCTCTAAACAGGCCAATGCTGATAATTTCAGTTACAATGATGGATCTCAGTCATGTGCTCAGTAAGAAATTAGGATCAACTCTGAATTTACCTTTTTGTTCTCTTTACTTAGCTTCATAGAAACATAGAATAGTTGGGGTTGGAAGGGACCTTAAAGATCATCTAGTCCCAACCCCACGTCACGGGCAGGGACACCTTGTACTAAACCAGGTTGCTTAAAGCCCCATCCAATCTAGCCTTGAACTCTTCCGGGGATGTGAATGGAGTTCCATTTACAACTTCTCTGTTCTAGTGCCTCACCATCCACACTCACAATACAGAATTTCTTCCTAATTATCTAACCAAAACCTACTGTCTTTCAGTTTTAAGCCATTCCCCCTTGTCCTGTCACTACATGCCCAGCTCCCTTCTAGGTCTCTTAAGTATTGAAAGACCACAGTGAGGTCTCTCTGGAGTCTTCTCTTGATGCCTTAAGGTCCATCTGGTTCTTTGATTTTTCTAATTTTTATAAGTTTTATAAGTAGTTATATAGCAGAAGTAGGTTTTAGAAGCAGCAACACTTATTCCCTTACCCTTAGCATAGTAACCACAACCCTTTTACCCCGATTCCCCATATCAATACGTCTGAATTCCAGTAGAAATGTTTAGTCTCTCTTTAAGATAGGCCTCTTCTATTTGAAGACATCTAATCCTGGCCTGAACCACAAGAGTACAGTCAAGAACTGGGCGACTATGTGTCCCCTGTACACTGAAGAAGATGAAGATTGATGAAAAAAAGGATCTCCAAGACCCCAGCCCCAATTCCCAAGGGGTGGGACTGAGGGTGGACCAGGGCAAAAGCCAGGGGGTGGAAAAATCTGGGATTGGAGAGACAACATTATAAGTGGTAACATCTGTAATAGAGGGGGCGCGCGTCTTGTAACCTTATGCCTCAGAGGCACAAATTAAACCCTTTCCTTATCTCACCTTCAAAACTTAATTGTCTCGGAGTTTTTTTTCTGCCTGAATTTTCTTTTAGGAATCATCATCTCCATGCTAAACAACCCCAACTCTCTCAGTGGGTCTACATAGGAAAGTTGCTGCAACTCTCTGATGATCTTTGTGGCTCTCATCTGGACTCCCTCCAACAGGTCTAAGTCATTATTTTGGGGGCCCCAGAGCTGTATACAGTACTTCAGGTGGGGTCTCATGAGCAGAGTAGAGGGGGAGAATCATCTCTTTTGGCCTGCTGATCACGTTGCTTTTGATGAAGCTCAGGGTATGGTTGGCTTTCTGGGCTACAAACACACATTGCTTGGTCATGCTAAATTTTTCATCCCCCAGTAGTCCCAAGCCCTTCTCCTCAAGACTGCTGTCAATTCACTCATTGCCTAGGGTGCGTCCATGTTTGGGATTGCTGTGACTCAGGTGCAGGACCTTACACTTGACCTTGTTGGAATTCAGGAGGTTTGCATGGGCCCACCCCTCTGGCCTGTCAAGGTCCCTCTCAATGGCATCCCTTCCCTCTAGTGTGTTGAACACAGCACTCATTTTAGTGTTGTCAGTGAACTTGCTGAAGGTGCCTTTAATTGCTCAGCCTACATCACCAACAGAGAGGTTACACAGTGCTTGTCCCAATACTGACCCTCAGAAGCTTTACTTGTCACTGGTCTCCCCTTGGACATTGAGCTGTAGACCACAACTCTTTGAGTATGACCACCAATTCAATTCCTTATTCACCAAGTGGTCCAATCATCAAATCTATATCTCTTCAGTTTTAGAGACAAGGATGTCATGAGAGACAGTGTCAAATGTTTTGCACAAGGCCAGGTAGATGACACCAGTTGGTCTTCCAAACGCTGTAGCCCCATCACAGAAGACCATCAAATTTGTCATGCACTGTTTACACTTAGTGAAGCCATACTGACCATCAGCAGTCACCTCCTTATTTTTCATATGCTTTAGCATAATTTCCAGGAGGATCAGCTCCATCATCTTGCAGGGCACAAAGCTAAGACTGACTGGATTGTAGTTCCCTGGGTCTTCCTTTTTTCCCTTAAAAAAAAAAAAGGAGGGTTAATTAAAAAAAATAAATAAAATTAATTAAAAAAAACTTAAATAATTTAATTGAAAGAAGATGGGCTACAGTTCCCATTTGCCTGTCAGTGGGAATGTCACCAGATTGCCATGACTTTCCAAATATGATGGATACTGGCTTAACTACTCCATCAGCCAGTTCCCTCGGGACCCACGGATGCATCTCATCAGGTCCCATGATTTTGTGCTCATTCAGATTCCTTAGATGTTTTTCATCTATAGTGGGAGGTTTTTCCTTCTCCCAAAAAGCCTTTGATTTTGGTCTTGGATGGTGTGGCTGGAGCACTTGCTGCTTACTGGGTCCTTGCTTTTCCCATTGTTTGAGTCCTGTCTGTAATCTGTCATATTAACTGGATTGGTCTCATATCCCTTTTCAATTTTCCCTGGTATTTTTACTGTGTAATACAGAGAGAAATCTAGAACTTTTTTCATATAAATCTTATTTAGCAATTTCATGATATGGAAACCAGCATTACAAGCAAACACAAGCAAATAAACAAAAAAAAATCAATGAAATCAGTTATATATATAAAAAAAAGACTGAAGTAATGTTAGTTGAGTATAACTGAAGTATATGTGACCAACCATTGAGTAATCTCTATTAGTAAATCACTGACTATAAGTACATGGGAAGTGTTGCTCCAGCCCCATGCCCATACATGATAAGTATGATGTGATGAGGTTTTTTTTTCGTTGGTTGCAGTTACCCACTGTTTCAGAAATTCACGATGAAACAGTGCAAGAATATAAACTTAATAAGAGACAAAAATTACCCTATCCAAACTGCTTTAAATGAATAGTGACCACAACAACACCACAGGGCAGATGTGCTCTACAATATTGGATCTGTAAGTATACAATCTGGAAGCATCCCAAATGCATGCCAGAAAGAAACCTGGGTTTGCATCATCTTTGTGACGTGCACACAAAGAAAGAACCACAATGCGTTCCAGTCTAGATGACTGGAAAAGCAGGTGCATGACAGAGCACATCTGCTCAGCAATAAGATAGCAATTCTGACTCAAACCCAAATGATTTTATCCAAATCCTCTAACAAAGGTTACAGGTATCTTTTTCTTACCTTGCCTGGGCTTCAAATCTTCTTTCAAAAAGGAGTAAACTGCTATTGACAAAGATATTATTTTCTAATATGGAACTAGTTTGTAGTTATTTACAGAAATATTGGGAGGTACAGGGTGAAGTTGGTGGTCTTTGCAATTTATAATTTCTTTATTCCAGAGCTGAAGCTGCTAGTATTGGTTGCAAAGTGTGTACAAGTGAACTGAAAGTAAGGTTTTTGCTATAAACCCACAAATATTCCCAGTGTCAGCTTTTATTTTCATTAGGAAAGCATTACTTTTAGTAATGCTTTAGAAGCATTACTAGAAGTTTCTAATGTTAACACTTATCGATAATTTAATTTATTTTAAAATATATATAAAAACAGTCATTTAGGAAAAACCTTATAATAAAAATCTTAAATTAAGTGTTTTATCTTCTTGTGCAAAGACTAAAGTCTCTCTTGCCTCCTTTCTCTCTCTTTTACATTTGTGGGGGTTTCAATCCCACAAAAATCCAATCTCTAAGCTTCCCCCCCAAAATTACCTCAACACAAAAGAGAAGTTTTCAGGCAGGCACACCTCAGTATGGGGGAAGGGAAGATATACAATTTATTACTATACAAAATAAATACTATACAAACTAAAAAGCAATTATATACACAATAGTAACACAATTCTACCACCCCTCGAGCCCTCCCACAATCAGTTCAGGAGAAGCCCTCAGGCTGATAGTTAAGCAGTCTCTCTCTTATTGGGGTATCAGGGAAAAGGGTTCCTCTGACCAGCCCCCCACCAATCTCAGCTCCTTGCTGAGGTCTCATCTTCATCACGAGATCCAAGGAGATAGCTCTGAGTCCTTTCTTCTTGGTTCATGAAGGTTTCCTCCCCAGAAAGCAAGATGTTCCGTTCTCACCCTCCAGGTTGCAGGTTCTGGGTCTCTGCTCAGTTCCGTAGCTGCTGCAGTTCAGCTTGGCTTGTCACATGCACACGTCCTGGGAATTGTTCCTCCTCTGTCAGTTTTCGGCTACCCCCCATCTAAAACCACCACAGGGGCAACTCCCAAGCCCTTTTCCCCGTCTCCAATTCTTGCCTGGAGTTCAGCCAACTGTTGCAACGAATCGCAACTGTTTCTCCCGGCAACTGAGCTTCCTCCAGTCTGTCTCCTTGGCTCAGTTCCAATACTGAGCCTTAAAATCCACCCCCACCAACCTCAATGCAGTGGAGGGGGTAAAGCCCCTCTAGCTTTGACTACAGGCATTCGGTCCAGTTATAAGCTGTCCCAAGTACCCTACAGCCTAGCTTGGGGCGGGGGGGGAAAGAGGGCCTGGTCCCACTCACGAGGGGCCTGCCTCTCCCTCTTACCTCAACAGCTGTGAGTCTCTCTCCCTCACAACACTTCATGCTGCCTCCAGTCCTGGCCTAGCAAGGCTGTGGGGCCCAGGGCCACCTCCCCGAGTGGGGGGGGGTGGTCCCTGGCACCCCTCGGCTCTCTCACGCACATTCCGACACAAACGGCCACACACCGACACTCTGCCAACAACTTCCAGCAGTTGCTGATATCTAATTTTCACAGGAGCAAAAAAAAACCAGCTCCAGTTGGTTCCTCAGGGGGACTTTCCTGAGACCAATCACCTCTAACTCAGGGCCCCTCCCCAAACCTGGGGGGGGGTAGTTCAAACCAAGACAATATTTTTTGCCATTCAATGGTGTAGGAAGAATACAGTAAAAATCAAGGCATTTCCCCCCTTTTCCAATGAGTGTTACTAATTTTTTGTTTTCCATCTACAGTATTCCAAATTTTCTAAAGGTACAGCAGTAATAGGAAAGTATACAAAACAACATTAACCATGAAAAATCCTTTTCTATTGTACATATTAGTGGCAGAACCAAGACTTAGGAATACAAAAAAAATTCAGTGTATTTCAACTCATGTTGTAGTGTGTTTCTGTGGCTGGGTTTTGGTAGCGGGGGAGGGCTACAGGGGTGGTTCTGTTAGAAGCTGCTAGAAGCTTGCCCTGTCCAGTGGAACCAATGCCAGCCAGCTCCAGACAGACTTCGTGCTACTGGCCAAGGCCAAGCAAATCAGGAGTGATAATAACGCCTCTGTGATAACACATTTAAGAACAGAAGGTTGTGGTGCAGAAAGAATTCTAGCCAGGGAAGAGCTGAGTGAGAACATGGGAATAACAATGTAGACACCAAGGTCAGTGCAGAAGGAGGGGCAGGAGGTGCTCCAGGCACCAGAGCTGAGGCCCCTGCAGCCCGTGGTGCAGACCATGGTGGAGCAGCTGTGCCCCTGCAGCCCATGGAGGACCATCGGGGTGCAGAGACCCACCTGCAGCCCATGGAGGAGCCCATGTTGGAACAGGTGGATGCATGAAGGAGGCTGTGGTCCCGTGGAAGGCCCAAGATGGAGCAGGGTCCTGCCGGAGACTTGCAGCCCATGAAGAAAGGAGCCCACCCTGGAGCAGGCTTTTCCCAGGTAGGACTTGTAGCCCCTGTGGGGGACCCACGTTGGAGCAGCTCATTCATGAAGGACTGCAGGTCATGGAGAAGTGATCCATGGGACAGCAGTTTTGTGAAGAACTGTTGCCCACGGGATGGACTACCGCTGGAGAGGTCCGTGAAGGACTGTCTGCTGTGGGAGGGACCCCACAGGATCAGAGGAAGGATTCCTCTCCCTGAGCAGCGGCAGAAACAACAAATGACCGCAACCCCCATTTCCCGTCTCCTGCACCGCTGGGGGGAGGAGGGAGAACATGGAAGGAAGGAGGGGTGGGGGGGAAAATGTTTTTAAGACTGTTTTATTTCTCACTCTTTGGCTCTTATCCTATTAGTAATAAATTTAAGTACTATCCCCACTGTGAGTCTGTTTTACCCATGAAGGTAATCAGTAACTGACCTCTCCCAGCTGTTATCTCAACTGATGAATCCTTAGCTGTTTGTTTTTTTTCTCCTCTGTCCAGCTGCAGAGGCAGAGTGAGAGAGTGGCTTTAGTGGGTACCTGGCATTCAGCCCATTTTTTTCCTCATTTCACTGAAAATATAATTAATTGGTAAAGCACTGTACTCCCAAAATTTTGTTAAAGAAAAGAAATGGAGATGTTAAACTTTCTGTATATTTATAGGCCTAATTATAGTGATTCATTGTCACATTCTCAGATCTGGAAATTGATTTAGGCAGCAGTTTCAATGAAAGATCCTCTAACATGATGACAAAGATCTCCAGTAAGACAGTTTTCTGATCGTTTATGTGTGAACATATATATATATATGAAATAAATTAATATATGTATAATATTATCTACATAAGTCAGAATTCTATCAATTTCTGGTTCAGCAAGACAGAGTTTATCTGGAAACATTTTATTTAATAATAAGGTCTAAAACACATCTACTAAAGTAATGTTATAGGACAGTTGAAACATTTTAAAAGAAACTCCATCTCCTCAGCTGGACAAAGAGAAAAATACAAGTGGCTCGTTGGTCAAGATCAGGACAGGGAGGATCACTCAGCAATTGCTGTCATGGGCAAAACAGACTCGACTTGAGGAAATTAATTTAATTTATTACTAATCAAAAGTCAAAGTAGGGTAATGAGAAATTAAACCAAATCTTAAAACACCTTCCTTCCAGCCCTCTCTTCTTCCTGGGCTCAACTTAACTCATGATTTTTCTACCTCCTTCCTGCCAGAGAGGGAAAAGGGGGGACAGGGACTGGGGGTTGTGGTCAGTCTCTGCTGTGTCTCTGCTGTGTCTCTCCCACAGAGGTAGTTCTCCACAAACTTCTCCAACATGAGGGTTTCCCGTGGGCTGTAGTTTTTCATGAACTGCTCCAGTGTGGATCTCTTCCATGGGGTGCAGTCCTTCAGGAACAGACTGCTTCAACATGGATCTCCTGTGGGGTCATGAGTCCTGCAAGTAAAACTGCTCCAGCATGCTCTCCAAGAGGTCACAGGTCCTGCCAGGAGCATGTTTCATCACGGGCTTCCCACAGTGTTATAATTTCCTTTGGGTGCATCTACCTGCTCCAGTGTGGGATCCTTCATGGGCTGCAGGTCGATCTCTGCTACACTGTGTGGACCTCCATGGGCTGCAGGAGGACAACCTACCTCTCCATGGTCTTCACCACTGGCTGCAGGGGAATCTCTGCTCCAGTGCCTGGAGCACCTCCTCCCCCTCCTTCTTGGCTGACCTTGGTGTCTGCAAGGCTGTTTGTCTCTCATATTCTCATCCTCACCTTCAGCTGAAGTTGTGCACAAGATTTTTCCTCTTCTTAAATACATTATAACAGAGGTGCTACTGCTAAGGCTGACTGACTCAGTTTTGGCCAGCAGTTCTATCAGACATGTTTCTGATATGTTCCAATAGTTTGATAGTCCCCTCTGCTATCAAAACCATACCACACTAACCCCATTACACCACATACTTCAGAAAAGAATCTTTTTCTTCCATGTTTTTAAACAGACAAATAAATGTCCTTATTTTTCACTGCAGCTGAACAGCAATGATGTAACATGATGTCCCTGGAAGCCTTGAATGTGAGCTCTCAGACTGTTACACAGCATTGGACCCCATTCAAAAGGCTGAGTTATATCAACAATATAAGGCCTAAAAAGTTACATGTCTGATCAGTAGAGAAATATATTCAAACATTGAATTCCTTTCTATTTATACTGAATGAGATCTAAAATTCACAGTAGTCACTCTGGTTATATGTGATCGATCCCTAAGAAACAACTGGAAGTACATAATAGATGATTTGTGAGACTCCTCTCACATCAACTTCCACAGCTCAACAAAGGATACATTTTTTTATTCATCTCAGATAGGGATTTAAAATTTAAAATTCCTTCAGGAGCTTGGGCATTTAGAGGATGCTTTTAGACATGGTCAAATGGATCACTGTTTCTCCTAAATACAATTCAGGATATACTCTTATACCATACTTATATCATACTCTTTGTAATATTTGTATGCCATACTCTTAACATTAGTTCAGTAAACTGTTTTGTGACATTATATTCATTTATGCTGAATTATTATTTTTTCATAGAATCATGGAATGGTTTGGATTGGAAGGGAACATTAAATGTCAGCTAGTCCAACCTCCACTGCAATAAGCAGGGACACTTTCAACTAGACTGAGTTGTTCAAAGCTCTGTCCAACCTGATCTTGAATGTTTCCATGTTTTTAATATCTTACATCCTATTTCTCCCTGCAGTTCCCTCATCTTTAGGTTAAATACATTGCAAACAATGTGAAAAAAATTAATAAGGTCTCCATTACTGGTCAGTTCAATTTTTCATTACATAAATAGTATTATTCTTTACTAGGATGATAAAAAAATAGCTCCAGATTTTCATTAATTGCAAGGAAGAAATATAAATGAGAGCTGGAACATTTTCACACCATGACAAAACTTATTGCATGTATATGAGATATTCTAAGAATACTGAGATTTTATTAGGCTGTCTTATTATGTTGCACATTTCCAAAATGTAAGCATCAGTAGCTAACTATTTCGTTTCCCTGCAAAAATTCTAAATTTGACTAGTTTATAATGTAGATCATTCAGTTTCCATATATTTTTAAAATGGAACCTGGTTTAGAGATCATGTCTTAGAATATATTGTGAAGCTACTCTGGGAATGTAGAGTCTGGTCCTAATATCACAGATCAATTAAAAACCTGCATATACTTTAATGGTTCCCAAACGAAGGCAAACTTTGACACGTATCAATTGACAAGCTTCATTAACTCAAAAATTCCACTCTAATAAAAAAAAATTGTTTAATAAGGATATAGTAATTTGTCTCCACAATCTCATAATAGAATACTTAGTAATCAGGCACAAATACGGCCTGTTGCTACAATTTAGGATGCTTAGTTGACTTCTCAGTAGTACATAGACACTGATGAAGTATACTGCTGGTCTGGATGCCAAAAAGAGATAAAGGAACTGATTTTATTCAGTAACCAGTCTATTCTTGTAGTAACAGAGGGAGCAAGAAAAGAGACAGTAAGCCAAGATGGTTACTGGGGTGCCTAGTTCCCTAATGAGAACATTTATTTACATATTAAAAATTAAATATTAAACAATATGTTTTGATAGCAATCAATTAACACAAATAGACACAAATTGTCTCTGTGTTGCGTGTGATTGACCAAGAAGATGGTCTGCCATCTAAAATGCAAGCTCTGGGGTCCATTCTGGAAAAAAAGAAGAAAACAACAAAAAAGTCTTTGTATTTTATATTCTCTCTTGACAATGTATTCTGATATATAATTAGATTAGGTCATTTCTTGACTTCAAGAATATCTATGGCTCTATTTCAATCCAGGCATTTTTGAGTTGCAAGGTTAGCTACTTCTGACAGCTATATTTCCAAAAAAAGAGAATGACTCTCATGTTTTGATTAATTTAAGTATGCTCTTGTGGTAGGTTGAACATGGTTAGCAGTTAAGCACCCATACAGCCACATACCCTCTTTCTCTCAGGTCCTAACTCTTTCCAATAAGACAGGGGAGAAAATATGAAGAGCAAGAGCAAGGGAACTCATGTATCAAAATAATGATGAGGAACCCATTCTCCAATTACTTTCATGGACCAAAATGGATTTGACTTGGATAATTTAACTTCATTTAAAACATTTAATTACCAATTCAAATATCAGTAAACACCTTTTCTGCCTTCTCTAGACTTAATTTCATTCTGAGTACTCTCACCTCCCCTTGACAGCCTCTATTATACTTGCAACCACCTCAGATTACAATCTGTCCCTTAGGTGAGGTGACAGGCAGTGCAGGAGGTTGGAAAACAGGGGTTTCCTTCTATTCTTTGTTTCTTGCTCTCTTCTTCCCTTGCACCCTCCTTCCTTCTCATTTTGTCTGCTCCAGCATAAGTCACCAAAGTGCTGCAGTCATTTTGGAGGCAAATATGCTGCTCTATGGAACACCACCTAGTGCTCCGGCCTCTTGTTCATCTCTCTTGACATCTACTCTTTCTTATGTATGTTTTATCAGAACCACCATAAACTCTTCCAGTCAGTTCTGAGCTGACTCAGCTATGACCTACAGTGGGTCTGTTGTGGACTGAAACCAGCTGTGTTCAGCACAAGGCAGCACGTGGCCTCTTCTCTCAGAAGCCACCATGCAGCCAGTCTGGCTACAAAAATCTTGCCACAGGCACCAAGTACTGCTTTATGGGAGTCTTGTGTTAAATTATGTTCTTTACAATGAGATAAAATTCACAGAATCACAGAGTCATTTAGGTTGCAAAAGACCTCCAAGATCATCAAGTCCAGCCTTTACAGACCTCCACCTTGAACTAGACCTTATGCACCAAGTGCCACATTCAGTCAACAATTAAAGGGTTGGTGTTGACCCATTCCCTGGTCAGCCCATTCCAAAGCTTGACAACCCTTTCCATGAAGAAATTCTTTCTTCGTCCAACCTGAACCTCCCCTGGTGCAACTTGAGGCCATTTTCTCGTGTCCTGATGCTAGTTTCCTCGGGGAAGAGAATGATCCCCCACCTGGCTACAACCTCCTTTCAGGTAGTTGTAGGGAGAGGTAAGGTCTCCCTTCAACCTCCTTTTCTTCAGGCTAAATCCCAGCTCCCTCAGTCAGTCCTCATAAGACTTACTCCTTGCATCAGCTTCATTGCCCTTCTCTGGACACCCTCCTTGCAGTGAGGGGCCCAGATCTGGATGCAGCACTTGAGGTGTGGCCTCACCACTGCTGAAAGTAGAGGGAAAATCACTTCCTGTTCCTGCGGGCCACACTATTTTTGATACAAGCCATGATGCCGTTGGCCTTCTTGACCACCATGGCATACTGCTGGCTCATGTTCAGACAGCTGTTGACCCCAGACCTTTTCCATTGGGCTACTTTCCAGCCATTCTTTCCCCAACCTGTAGGGTTGCAAGGGGGTTTTGTGACCCAAGTGCAGGATCTGGCACTTTGCTGTTTTGAGCCTCAAAATACTTTTGCTTAGGTCACCGAAACTTTATGTTTTGGTGAGATTCTAATTTATAGGAACACAGACAGAGAAGGTGAAAAAAGGTAGGAGAGGAGTGAATGTTAGCTTTTAAGGTGGAAATCTAAGATCTTCATCATTTTTGAAAAGTCATGGTGGTAAGGCAAAGTCCCTGGTGACCAGAAAAAGAGAAACATCACTCCCATTTTTAAAAAGGGGAGCAAGGAAGACCCAGGGAAACACAACCCAGTGACCTTCACCTCTGTACCTGGGAAGATCATGGAAGAGATCTTCCTAGAAGGCATGCTAAGGCGTATAAAAGACAAGGGGCTGATTCAAGTCAGCATCACAGCTTTACTACAGGGAAGTTGCACCTGGTCAATCAAGTGGCCTTCTATGATGGAGTGACAGCAATGATTGACAAAGGATGACTGACAGATGTCATCCATCTAGAATTCTGTAAGCCCTCCAATACAGTCCCTTATGGTATCCTTATATCCAAATTGGAGAGACATGGATTTGATGGATGGACTAATCAATGAGTAAGGAATTGGCTAGATGGATGCAGCCAGAGATTTGTGGTCAGTGGTTCTATGTTCAGATGGAGGCTGGTGATGAGAGGTGTCCCTCAGGACTCTGTCTTGGAACTGGTGCTCTTCAATGTCTTCATCAATAACACAGACAGCAAGATCAAGTGCATTGTCAGCAAGTGTGCAGATGACATGAAGCTGAGTGGTGCAACTGACACCCCAGAAGGAAAAGATGGACCTGGACAAACTTCAGAAACGGGCCCACAGGAACCTCGTGAAGTTCAACGAGTCCAAGTGAAAGGTGCTGCACCTGGATCACGGCAATTCCAGACATGAGTACAGGCTGGGAGAAGAAGTCATTGAGATCAGCCCTGCATAGAAGGACTTGGGGGTTCTTATGGATGACAAGCTGGATATGAGTCAACAGTTTGTACTCACAGCCCAGAAGGTCAACCACATTCTGGGCTGCATCAAAAGAGGTGTGGCCAGCAGGTTGAGGGAGGTGATTCTCCCCCTCAGCTCTGCCCTGAAGTACTGCATCCAGGTCGGGGGGCTTCAACACAAGAAAGACATGAACCTGTTAGAGTGGGTCCAGAGGAGGGCCATGAAGATGATCAGAGGGATGGAGCGTCTCTCCTATGAAGACAGGCTGAGACAGTTCAGGCTGTTCAGGCTGGAGAAGAAAAGGCTTCAGGGAGACTTCATTGTGGCCTTCCAGTAGCTTAAAGGAACTTATAAAAAGGAGGGAGAGGAACTTATTGCACAGATAGTAATAAGATAAGGGGTAAAGGTTTTAAACTGAAAGAGGGCAGGTTTAGACGAGATTTTAGGTGATGAAGCATTGGAAGAGGTTGCCCAGGGATGTGGTGGATGACCCATCCTTGGAAATGTTCAGGACCAGTTTGGATGGGGCTCTGAACAACCTGGTCTGTGAGCGGTAGGTCTGTTGGAACTAGATGATCTTTAAGGACTCTTCCAACCCTAACCATTCTATGATTGTATGATTCACCAGTACAAAATCAGAAATCCATGAAATAACTATTCTATAGCACTTTGCATCCATCTGTCCTAGAGAGTTTAATAAATGTCAATATGAGAAATACTTCTCACAAACAAGACCATAAAGGCACAAAAAAAGGAAACAAGAAATAGTAATTGCTGGGATAAACCCAGATGTCCAGCTCCTATCCTAGAAAACAAACCAGTCAACAAACCAGTTTAGTCACATAATGTCTCAGCAGTGAATAGAAAGAAGTAGTTATGATGAACAATTTTAATGCCTGTTTTACAATGAAATGAATCATGTCCTAGACTGTAGGTTGACTGTATCAACCAGATTTTATTGACTAAGAAGTAAGACATGCGTAAAAAGCTCAGTTAGACACATCTAAACGCTATACTTAGTGAGACAAATCCCACCTAAACACTTTGAAATCATTATGCAGTACATTAAACACTTTTTAGCTTTATTCCTCTTCTTTAAAAAAATAAATGAGAGTCATTGGAAAACTTCTCTTGTTTTCTTGGGTTCTTAATTTTCTGGTGAAAATGAAAAAACCACCCAAATCATAACCCTTAACTAAAAATACATCAAAAGTCCCCTAGGAGATACAACAATATAAAGCTTTCAAGAAAACAAAGTAAAAGAGGAAGGCAATTTTTGATCTTTCAGTAGTAAGTTGGTATATTTTTCACTGGAGCCACTTATGAAATTATTTTATTGTGCCAGATAGTCATAACAACAAATTAATTTTATTATTACTTCTGCTTACTCCTCTTTCTATATGCTTTGCTCCCCTTATGTATTTCCATATATGCAAATATCAGCCTATAATCTATGCATCCTGAAACTAATATCCTGTGATGGAATGCTAATTTAATTGAACTTACTTCGAAGTGGATGTTGAGCTGTCATTCCAACTGAAGTTTCAATAAATCTTGTCTAAATCCTGTGCAGTTCCTTAAAGAATAGTCTTTACAAGCTCAGAAGTCTTTTCATTAATTTGTTTTGATAGGTTTAGACTTCACAAGAGAACTATTTGCAGCAAACACTTGTTCAAATATAAGCCTTCATGCTAGGGGAAAAAAAATACACCCCAAATATTATGTTCTTTAGTTTGATGTTTCCAAGGATATGAGAGTTATTAAGGGTTGATGTGCATCTGGCACTGAGGTAGTTGACTAAAAAGAAAGTTTGTATTTCAGAACTAATTACTATTTATGTTATTTATGACTAGACCTCTACAAACCACTTATTAAAAAAACACAACCAACCAATCAACCACAATCCCACAAACAGTACTCCCATATTGTATGTTGACAGAAGCATGATTTCTTTAATGAAATTCCCATTTCTAACAGTGAGATCCAAAATCCTCCTAGGAAGATTTTTCCTAATGTTGCTCCATAATGGTCAAGATCCTCTGTGGTGGTCTGAAAAACAAAGCTAAACACAATTCCAGCATGGGGTAAAATTGAAATTGTTTATTGAACACGAGAATACAATTTTAAAGGCTTAGAGGGCTGGACATGTTAATGAAGGGGACAATCTATGTTAATTAGGGAGTTACACAAGTTTTTACTGCAATTTTCAAATAGTTAATTTTTCTTCAAGTAGGATTACACAGGGGATTGAGGGATTACGGGAGTTTAGACATGGTTTTAACAATCATATCAAAAAGTCCTTTCTTAATTCTGCTTGGAGCCAGGTTTAAATCTCAGGATTGTGCATCAACAGGTCTCAGGACAAGGGTCCAAATTTCTTCAGATCACGAGATGTTTGTCAGCTCTTGTTTTCCAAGATTTGTGATTCAAATTTACCAAGCTTTCTTTTGCTGAGAGCTGGGTTTGGGGTCCTACAATCCACTGTCCTGGTATAGTTTTCTAGGACTTTTTGACCAGTTTTATCATTAAAATATAACTGACTGACAGTGCCAACTATTCATGAGTCTTGGAAAGGTCAACAAGATGCATCTGGAATACATATTTACAACTGAACTTTTGCTTGAAAGGTGACTTAAAATAATGGAACTGTAAATAAGGGGGTGCAACAGAATATGAATGAGAAAGAAACTTTGAAAGGCTTCTGAGAAAGTTCTTTAGTAGGACAGGAAAATTACTTGTATCTAAGGCAATTATAAAAGAATTATTTTCCAAATTTTGCAGACTAAATCAAGCCTCTGAAATATGGTGTTTATCTTCCCAACTTTTCTGGTATAGCAACCATGAAATGTCTCTCCTGTATAATACCTATAAGATTTTTCATGTTCAGCGTTATTGCCTAAAATAACCAAAAACTGTAAGAATTATTTTGTTCCCAAACAATAAGACATTCTCAGAATATATATTCTCATAACTGAAAGACTACCATGCTGAAGTTGAAAATTTACACCTTAAAGAACAATATCTTGCACAGGATCCAGAGGAGAGGATGATCTGAAAGAGATACTGGTAGGTTACAGTCACATCCAGAACAAAGAGCTGTCTCTGTACTTACAGTGATTCTCTAGCAATTCGATAAGCATGAAATGAAATTAATAAATTTGTGCCGTTGTTTTGTTTTGTGCCCAAAGAAATACAGTAGGGATGAGTTGGAAGCAGACTCCTGAGAAAGACTGAGCAATAGAAAGGATGAAATAAAAAACAAGCCAGAAAAGTGCATTAGTATTACTATCACACAGAGGCTACCATTTTCTAGGCTTAAAAATTACAGTTATACAAAAAGGCAACTTTCAGACTCACTAGCACAGAATCTTGAGTGTCAAGGCAAGGTGAATGGGACTTCTAATATCTCTTACGAAAACAGAATAGCAAGTTGTTTATCCTCAGTTCATCTGCAACATGAGTCAGCCCTGACAGGACTTGAATCTGTGATCAAAGGGGGCACATAAACCAAAGTTATTAGTGATATAACTGCAGCAAGTACAAGTAAATCAAAGTATTTCCCCAAGGAGTTTACTGAAAAAAATACAGAATATAAACTAAAGCTTTTCAGCTTTAAATATTTTAAACACCCCCCCCCCCCATAGGCTATTATGTGTGTAAAAGGTTTATCTTGTGAACATTAGAATGTTGATGGTTTGACTGGTAATATTTTCATTTATTATTATTGAATGAAAAACAAATGAATACTTGAGTTCTACAAACATTACATTATATTATAATATATTATATTATTAGATATCTATTTTATTATATTTATTATATTAAGTATAATTATTATATTTTGTTATGTACATTCCACTACATTTATTATATTTGTTTTAGTTATTATATTATTTGACACCTTATGTCTTTGGATATGTGGATCTCTTACATTATCTGTGGACTAATATACCCAAAAGATTTTGCTCTTGTCTGTTGCAAACTATTCTTGAAATACCAAATATTTATATTCTTCCAATGCTTCAACCACCAAAGACTACATTTAACTTTTTCAAAGTTCTTATTAAATGTCTGCAATTAAATGCAAGTCTACTCAAGTCAAACATGCTTCAAGGGAGCACAGATTCGGATGACTTGAATGGAATATGGATTTCATATGTTGATATAATTCTCATTAGCACACTAAATATTGACTACCTTACACTGACATAAAGAACTAAACTTTTCTAGGATACAGCTGACAGTTACATGTGACTGCAAATCAGAAGTTTTCAGCTTTGTCTAAACTGCAGTGAAAATACAAGCTGTATTCCATGGACCCAGTGACTTCACTTTTCAGATAATTGATCTCTTGTCAGATTCTTTGGCCTTCTTTCCAGTAATTCTGTCTCATTGTTACTTTTTCATGTATTTTTAAAAATAAATTTAAAATTATAATTTAACCAAATAAAATATTGATGAATATTGCCTAAAGTAAAATTACTGTGAATTCTGCAATACAGTTCTGTCTCTTTATATAAACAAATAATTTTTCTTTTAATTAGATAAAATTCTGAAACTATTTGGTTTGTATCCTTGAAAGTTTTTAGCAGGTCCACAATTAATTATGTTTCTCTTCTGATTATTTTTATTCAACATAATGAATTATTAGGTATTTTTCTTGACTACTTCTGTTTTCTAGATTGTTTCTAACTGTTGCTTGACTTTCGAGACTAATATCAGACAAAATTACAAGTTAAAGCTTACCAATACTGTGCATGTTAGCCAGTTATTTCAATATCTTACAGATTATGTTGTTCATAGATCAAAATATGATATTAAGAAGGGTTCTTTTGCATGATTTTTTCCATGTGTGTTTGACTTGTGATACATAATAGCCCCATTAGATTTTGTTACAATATATGGCATTTCTTTCTATCTAATATCATTCTATGTTTTTCAGACTAAATCACCATGATTTGCCCAAATTTAGATCTGCAGGGTTATCTCAACCCCATATATATTTATATAAACTCTTCTACCACTGACTTAATTGATCCATGCAAAATTCATCATAAGAACAACCACCCTGGCCTTCAGTTAACTCACAGAATATATGAAATTGGACGGCAACTTTGGAAGCCATCTGATCCAACATCCTGCTCATGCAGGGACACCTACAGCAGGCTGCCCAGGATAATGACTTTTAATATCTCCAAGGAGTGAGACTCCCAACCTGTCTGGGCAACCTGTGCAGATGCTCAGTCATCCCTATTGGTTAAAAAGTGTTTGTTGACATTTGGAGGAAGCCTCCTATGTTTGTGCCTATTGTGTCCATTGCTTCTGGTCCTGTCACTGGGCACTGCTGAAGAGAGCCTGGCTCTTTCCTCTTTCCACAATCCCTTCCAGTATTTATGTGTATTAATAAGATTTCCCCTGAGGGTTCTTTTCTCCAGGCTAAACAGTCCCATCTCTCTCACCTTTCCACATGAGAGATCTATTCCCTTAAAAATTTTTGTGACCCCTTGTTGTGTCCCTCTAGTATGTCCATGTCCTTCTTGTACTGGGAGCCCAGAACTGTACAGAGAAGTCCAGGTATGACCTCACCATTGTTCAGCAGAGGGGAAGGATCACCTCCCTCAACCTGTTGGAAATACTTTGTTTCATGCCATCCAGGACACCACTGACCTTCCTTGCTGCGAGGACACACTGCTGGCTCATGTCCAACTTGAAAACCACCAGGACCCCAAGGTCCTTTTCTGCCAAGCTACCTATTAGCTGGGTGGCCCCCAGCATATATTGCTGTCTGGTGGTGTTCCCAGAGAAGACTTTATACTTCTCTTTGTCGAATTTAGTGAGATTCATTTCAGCCTATTTCTCCAGTCTATTGAGATCTCCCTGGATGGTAGCATGATCCCCTGGCATATCAGTGACTCCTCCCACTCTGTGTCATCAACAGACTTACTGAGAGTACACTCTGCTCCATAATCCATATCATTAAAGAAGATCCAATAAATTGGATAACACCAGACCTATTATTCATTGCTGGGAAACGCTGCTAGTACTTGCCTCCAACTAGATTTTATTCCACTGATCACCATGTTCTGGGCTAATCTTTTCAAGTTTTCAGTCCAACTCACAATTTGTTCATTCAGCCCATACTTCAAAAGCTTCTCTATAGGGATCTTGTGGAAGACAATGCCAAAGGACTTACTGCAGGCCAGGTAGACAATTACCAGCACTCTGTCCTCATATATCAAACCAGTCATTTCAGCACAGAAACTGAGCACGTTGGTTAAGCATAACTCCCCCTTGGTCAATCCATGCTGACTACTCCTGATGATTTTCTTTCTCTTAATGTGCCTGGTTTCCAGGATTAGCTGCTTCATTACTCTCCCAGGTATTGAGATGAGGCTGACCAGCCTGTCGCTTCCTAGAATAACAATAATAGAGTCTTGAAAAAAGAACAAAAATAAGGGCAAATATACAATTCTACTTTCCTAGAATCTTCTCTGAGGTTTAAACCACTGGTAGCTCAGGAATTATTGCAACGGTTTTTTTCCTTCAGTTTTTGAACATGTGTAACAATCATAGAATTTCTAATACATTCCTTTAATTTTTAGATGATTTTGACAATGAGTCATTACAATTTATTGACTGGTAGCATTTGGCCAAGAATCTTCACACACATAAAATACTTAATCTAGACTTTAGGCAGAAGACATTGCTCAGAAGATATTACTTTCTTCCTTCGCTTCTGTGAATACTAGAAGGAAAAGAACAGCATCATTTCTATTTAGGGTTCTGGGTTTCCTATCCACAAGGAATATCAACCTCTTGCTAAAGAAAACGAGATCAAGTCAAGATGGTTTGTTTGCAGGAAGTCCATGTGGACTATTACTCATCTGCTTTTTCTTGTTAGTGTTTACAATTAGTTATGGATTTTAAACTTCTTTGTACAGGTCTTCAAGATCAACCTGATCTAATGGGTGGCATTCCTGCCCGTGGTGGGAGGAGTTGGAACTGGATGATCTTTTAGGTCCCTTCCAACCCAAAGCTTCCTATTATTCTATGGTTAATTAGTAAAAGAGAATTACGTAGGAGTGTGGTATCAAAAACTATTTTCAATTTCTGTTTAGGTTTTTCCTTGTGCTCCTAACTGATCTCTAGGTAAATTCAGGGAGACGTTAGTAATGGAAAAGTAAGGTTTTGATCAGTAATATATAATAACATGAATGCATTAATTTCAATATTTCTCTCATATCTCTGATTTTAAAAATGGTAAAACTAGTTAGAGCAACTAAAAATCCTCACATGCTTGCTCATAACTGTTCAAAACCCCAGCTGTTCCCTTGCATATCTTTCACATGCTTGTCATTATGTGACGAAGAAAAGGTAAAAATATAACAATAAAGCTAGAATTTTATTTCAAGAACAGAAGTGAATGCAAAACAGAAAGGCAAAGATAAGAAACCTAGGCAGAAATTATGTTTACTGGGACTCAGAAAAATTAAAAAGGCCCCAACAACCCTCAAACTATTACCTTCCTGGGGGTAATTCATAAGAC
Organism: Manacus candei; assembly: GCF_025592945.1. Classification (NCBI taxonomy): domain Eukaryota; kingdom Metazoa; phylum Chordata; class Aves; order Passeriformes; family Pipridae; genus Manacus; species Manacus candei. Next base: position 29,141,899 of record NW_026138062.1, on the reverse strand, counting down.
ATTTCTAAATATCTGATAAGTAAGTTTGTTTAATAAATCATTCTGATATAAAAAAACCTATTGAACAGGGAGTACCTATGCTTCATAGAAACTTATCACTTGTTTCATAGACATACTGCATTCCATTTACTTCATAAGTAAATTTTCAATTTTATGAGAAATCCTGCATAATTTTTCATCTCTAAAGCCACCGATATGTGTGGAGTGCTTCTGGGTTTGCAGACAGGTGTAGTAGGAAAATGAAACAATTTCTGAGTATGTTGCTAAATTAACAAAATTCACAGAGAAATATAATTTCAAAAAGAGCTTAAATGTTAGCCTGGATATGAAGTGTATTCCATAAAAGCAAGTAAAAATAAGTACAAACTATGATGGATTGGACCTTAAATTAGACCCAAAACATCACATGGCAGGAAATCAACAGTAATGGTGATCAATTATTTCAGTTTTGCATCACTTGTAAAATATAAAAATGGTAGATCAACTAGGAAATAGGATTTGAACAATGTGTGCTTTTGTAGGAAAACAGAGTTGCAGCATATATACATGTGCTTCATTTCCGAATAACCTTGCAGCTGACAACACACAGTCCACTGAAAAGTTATAGCAGCTCTCCAGCTGTTTAATTTAGGGTATGATAAATGGCAAGTTGTTTGGATTTCTCTACTAGAACGGATGAGGTTCAAAATCAAGCTGAATATCTGCCTGCTCTTTCTGCAGTTTCACAGTAGGGTTATCAGAGACTGTTCACTCTGGACTAATTGAAGAAAAGTTCAGTGCTGTTGGAAATAGGTATCTGTGAAGTAATGTTTCATTTCAACAAGGAAGAAAAATTATTCCGTGTCTTAGACTTGAAATAATTACAGTAGCCCCTCTACTGAAAGGAGTAATATGTGAGAATACTCAGTTAAATGTGATATGTGATAATTTATCCTGTTGAAGCTTAATGCATTCATATAACAGGAACTATATGAAAGACATTTGAGAGCTGTGATGTCATTCCTTACCAACATAGGAAAATAAAGTCATGGCTCACAGTAAACAAACACTTTTGCAGTCTTGGGAATGGCAAACAGTTCTGCAGATATTTTTTTCCAGAACGTCATTATCAATATGCACCATTATCAATTACAAAAGCCTAGAACATACACAGCCTACCCATATCTTTAGTCAGTTAATACCAAGAAATCTGAAAGCATACCTTTGAAGAAAGCATATGGAAGAGAAGTATGGATTCATCACCTATTGCAATAAAGGTTGTCTGTTTCTAAACCAGAATGGTATGAGGCTTTTCAATCTTAGAAGTAAAACCATTTTGAAGCATTTGAAAAATTCTCTTTCCACCTTTATTAAAATATCTGTTTAGAAGTTCCAATGTCTATTTTCACATAATGATTGAACTTTAATCCATCAAGAACGAGCAGTTTGAATAACATTTATAATCACAATCTAAAGCAGATATTATGTTTAGTATTTTTTTGTTATAAGTAGATATCTTCCAGCTATCAAGATGAAAGAATGGGTCATATTTTATGCTATTTTCAGTTCTATTTCCAAACATCTGAAATGCTAACCAAACTAATAGAAAGGCATTTTTGCAGGAATATGACTGCTTCCGAGCACTAAACAAATACACAAAAAAGCACAAAATAATAGTGACCTATTAGTTGTCTCCATTCTTCATATTTTTGTAATCTTTGTATAAAGGAGAACATGATAATTTAGCTGTCTAATCTTTCTAATCCTTGATCCTAATTGCAACACACCCCAAGAATTGAAGAAAGAGTTTCTACCAGAGCAATTATGACATAAAGGAAGTGCAATATTTCAGGAAAATTCTGATCTACTCAATTAGAGAAGGTCGTATTGTATTGCTGCACCTGTTGAAAGGAACAGTAACACAAAAAATGTTTCAATCTCAGAAATCAGATGGCTTCATTGCTTAAACTTGACCAAGAAAGGATAAAATCTGACTACCAAGGGCAGTAGCAATCACAGGTGCACATCTGGGTCTTACTCAAATCTCAATTACACCTGTGTAAATTAAAAATAACTTGATCAAGGTCATTACATTTAGAGCAATTTAAAACCAATGTAAGGTTAGAACTAGGCCAGTCATTTAAAAAAATATTAAAATGTATTTAGAAAGAGCATATCTTGCATAGATTTTTTTTCTTCTCTTCTTGATTACTTTTCTAAATCCCAAAGATATATTTGTGTAATATTTATTAAATACTAAATCATGCTATAGTAAAAATGAAACACTTTTTTTTTTATAAGCTTTCCAGTTCTAAGCCAGTTGGAAGACAACATATGCTTGCTTGCTCCTTTAAAACAGATTTTAGTACTTCATGCCTCAAAATTATAGAAACAGTAATTTCAATTCTACATGAGACATGCTAGAGGTCAGGTATAGAAAAATACCCAGGCCAACAATAAATAAATTATTTCATTTCACCTGAAAACATAGGTTTACATTCCACCTATGCTTTGACCCCTCAATTGAATGCTACTCATTCAGTCCAAAAAACTGCCCTTAATCAGTAACAGGGGTTGGCAAGTCTGCACCATTTTCCAGGTCAGTATAGCCAATATAGTCATGCCAGCTTCTAAAACGTGGGAGAAATGATGCAGTGGTCTTACCCTGTTAGTTAATTTCTATAATTATGACTGCATTGACTAAGCCTTCTGGTAACTGAAGACTCTTCACTTGTTCTAAAAACGCTCTTCATACCTTCAGAGTGCATCAGCCACCCTTGTTGTAGTTATCCCCAAATATTTTTGCATTCTTTGAAGTGATTAGTCTTTCAACATGTGCACACAGACTATATTCAAATGCAAAACAATTTATTTCTTATCTTTCACTGCTTTGCTTACCCTAAATCTCTCAAACAATCCATTAGTTTATTATTGAAGTATGGCTACAGTAGCAGTTACAGTACAGTTGAATCTGAATTGTAGTAAGATGCCTTACAAAGGCTATATCCCATCCCTCACACTGGGGATTACAAGAGTAGAGAATGCATAACACTTTCTATGCATAACACTTCTTAAATTATTCTGATCATTGTTTAATATTTTAGAAATAGAGAAAGAGCTATATCTTTTAAAAGGATACAGTTAGTACCCAGTTCCAGGAAGACAAATTCTGTTTTTGTAATGTGAATTAAAGAGCAGCCATGTGGCTTCCATTGAGGTTTCACCAATTGATTTTTATGTTCTATGAGGTTAAACTGCTTGCTATAATTAATGCTGCCCCCAGGTAGCTGTAACTTTACAAATAATATTCTGCGTGTGATAATAGGTCTCACTGGCCGTGACAGCAGCATGGGGTCACATTAATAGAGATTAAATGGTCTTGAAAAAAAATTCAGTATAAAATTTATGTCTCCAGCTCTTTTCTCTTACAAATAAGTCTGTAGTAGAAATAGGAAAAAAAAAGAAATACCCTACCAAATCCAGATAATATTTGTCATCTTGCCCTTGTCTTGAATTGCCAAAATGCAATTCATACCTATTCTCGTCTTTATTTTGTATGGATCAGGTTTCATCTTTCAAGTGCTGTAAATCCATAATAAGGTTTTCAAATGCAGTATTTAAAGTGCCTGCTGGAGTACATTATATTTAAATTGCTGCTCGCACAGCTGAAACACTTGTTCAACTCTCTTCCTGGTTTCAACAGTATGTACTTCAATATTTTTTCCAGTCCATCTCATCTCATCTCGTATCAGACACAGCAATATAAAACTAATGATATTAACATTCAGTCTGCTCTTTTTACTCCATCTGAAAGCGCAAAGATGAGGTACAATATCTTGTTTTCATCCCAGATATGATGAAAATTGAAGAGCTGGTGGACATGTATACAGAGTTTTTGAATAGTTGTAGAGGTATTCCCAAGCCAAAAAGAAGAACATAGTATATACCCAGTATATCTAATATCTATTCATCATGGCTAGGCTTCGCGAATGAAGATTTAGGAAGGCACTATCCACGTTTGTTACAGGCACGTTGGTGACTTATGAGGCCAATACGAGATAGATATGACCAATCGCAAAAGGTACAGCAGAAAGACTCCTTAGGTGGTGTATTCAGCAGGATTCGATTCTTTCTGCGTTGTCTTTTCTCCTCAAGAGTGATCCTGCGTGCGTTCTCAAAGGAATCAGCAGAGTTAAAGAGTGTGTGTCTCCAGGTCTCCCGATTGGAGGCCAGAGTAGACCAGTTATGAAGATCAGTGTGGTCGAGGCTGAGATGTTGTTTCAGGGAGTCCTTATATCTTTTCTTCGGGGCTCCTCTCTTGTGGCAGCCCGAGGCAAGTTCACCGTAAAGCAAGATCTTAGGGAGGCGGTGGTCCTTCATCCTTGAGACGTGTCCTGCCCAGCTAAGACACAGATAATGACTATGAGGACCTGTCACTATTGAAAGATGTAATCTAAACCATGCCCAAATTTTAATCCAGAGACAGCTAGTTGACTCTCTCAGAACACAAAAAGCCCCAAAGTAAACTCACATGAGTGTAATTTGCACAGTCGATGGACCAATGCCCTGGAGCAAAACTGGGAAAGAAACTTACTATATGGACACACTAATTTTTTAATCCTTTGTATTCATGCCATAATCACTAGCTTGGAATTTAAGACATTTAAGATATCAATATAAACAAGTCAATGGCCAATTTAGAATGAGATATCTAGTGGGTCTCAAGAAGTATCAGTTACTTAGGCTAATTGGTGAGAAAACTAGTAACTCTTCTGAAGGTTGAATGGCTGAAGAATCATCTCTCCCAGGAACTGGGGACAACCTCACATCTTCTCAAAGTACAAGATACAGATAACATCTCTTATTTTCTCTAACAGAAATATACAGAACTTTAAACATTTTTCTAGATATAAGTGAAAATATAACATAATATTCATAAATATTTCTACTACTAGAACATGAAAGAGAAAATGCATGTTTCAGACACAAGATTTCTATGGCAAAATCACCCTCAGAGCACAGACTATAGACCAAGATAAGACTGCATATCTCATTTCCAGTCCTCAATACAATGTCTACATAATCTCATTTCACATCCTTAAAATTTTATCTGTTATGTTCTCAAGTGTATTGAAAGAACAACTTCATAATCTAACCTACTACTGCTAAATAAGTTCTTTAAAAATTAGCAGCTGCACTGCTTATTAAATAGTTATTTTCTATGTAAGTGGGATTTTGCCCTGTTGATAATCACCCACACCCACGCAAATGGGACATTTAACCATAGCAGTCATGTAGGCATCATTTCAGTAGTGACTCATGCCATTGCTCTAGTGTTCTGACCTCACTGTGCCTCCCTAGATCAAGTTTGGCATTATGACACTGATATCTTAAACACTAACAGCTCTCTTGAGACCAATTGAGGCAGCTTGAGATGATCTCAGAATATTAAACATCTACATCTTGAAAAGCTTCTGATTCATGAGGAGGGTACTTCCAACAGTCAAGCACTCTCCTCCAAAGTGAGCTCTAAGTCTCAGAGGTGGTTAAAAAGTGAAAAAGGCAGGTAAAAGCCAAAAAAGCTTGAGACTGCTTTGTGTGATACTTGGCCTGGTTAATGTTAGTGAATATGCTATGGGTCAATAGAGCAGTCACAAATTCACAATGCTCTGATTTTGTATTCTTCCCATGAGGCTAAGATTGAAAGAAAAGTGCCATTCAGGGAACACATAGTTTATTCATGACATTGGTAGAGAGAAAGAAAATATGAGGTTTTTAACCTTTCTTTTATGTAGCTTGAGACCTCAACCAAAATGAAAGTTGCAGTATACTTGCCCTTGTACTAATAATGAAGACATTATGGTTGAAACACAGAAGTTAAAGCAGGATAAAATCAAGAAGTTTTGGGGTTCTTTTTAGGCAAGTAAAAAGGTACAAAACAAATAGCAGAAGATCAAAAAACATTTAGTCCCAGAACCAGATGTTCAAGAGTTTTGCAAATTTTCTGCTAAATGAAAGAAAAATTCTTCAGTACTCTGCTGGAGAACAATCCTAGCTCATGGTCTTTAAAAGTACCAAGAGTTTTGTACAGCCCTTTTTCATTTGTCATCTCTCTAAAATTTTAAATTATCTTATCACAATAATAAAATAAAACTCAGTTTTAAGTGCTCCTATGTGAATGGATGTCTGAAAAGATTATTATGGGTTTTAAAGGTAGTAACCTCTTGGCCATACTTTTGAATCTAATATGGCTAAATAATAGCAATAAACTGTTACAATCCAATCAGTATTTAATGGAATAAATAAAATTACATGTGTATTGTTATTTTTGATTAATGATCTAAGATTGATCTCCTTGATTCTTGAAAAAAGTTATATTTCCATAATATCATTTATATGCAAATACATTTCAAAAGATAGACCTATTACATTCTTAATTTGACTGGTTTAGAAGACATGAAGGCAAAGAGAATGTGATACACCAAAAGGACATATGTGTCTTATTTCCTTTATATACCAGTGTTTTATAAACAAGTTCTGTGAGTGCTCTTCAACAGAATAGTAAAGCTGTAATCATGAACTCTTACCTCTCCTCAAATTCTATGAGATAGTTAATACATACATTATAGGAAAAAGCTTTGTTACAGAAGGAGTGCAAAAAAAGAGAGCTCCTTATTCTCTTTTCACACCTACTCAGGCAGCGGAAAACAAACCTGAAATTAAAGGTAGTGAATATGCTTATCATGTAGGCCACAAATAATTGATGATCCAATCTTGAAGAGGTTGTCTTTTGAGGAGCAAATATTACAGCTGCTAAATCACTGTCTTTTCTGAACCATATTGTTGCTTAGATGAGAGTGACTAGATAAGCATTTAATCTATCTATTTGTAGCTTTGATTGTAACAGTTAACAGACATCTTCAAAGAAACACAGTAATTATTGACCTGGTCCTTCTTAGTATGAAATTTCAATACCATTGACTGAGGTGATGAATCAAATCATATCTATAAGGCTTAAAAATGTATTTCTGGAACCTGGCTGGTACTCCAACAGATGTTTGTGTAACAAAACAAAGCCAATGAACATGAGTCTCAGAAATCTGAGTATATCAAAGTTTTCCAGATGCTTCAAATTTGCTGAATCCCGAGGTCACTCCATGGCACTTCTTTAGTATTTTATTTATGTAAACAAAAAAGGTTTGGGGATTTGCTCATGTTGGCCACAGTCCTACTGTACTCAGCCATATAAAGTCTTGTGTTTAAATTTTAACACACAAAGAATACTCATAATCAAGCAGCAATTTCATCTTAGCTACTGTCATGGTATATAATTTTAATCTAGACATAAATATCTATTAGAGTCAGACACTTTTCATTCTGAATCATTATGTTTAAATAAAGAGGCTGCTCTCTCTCTTTAAAAAAGAGGTTACTCATTTTGGAGATAAGAAATTAATATATGTATATTTCTGGTCAATTACCTAGCACAGAAAAAGCACTTATAAAATGAAAACGTTTATTTTTAAAAAGGCACCTATATGACTACAAAAAAGTATATTTAATTAAATTCTGTTATTATCTATTATGATATATTATTTTCATATACTAATATATTCTATTTCCTTTAAATGATGGAAATTTTAGCTACACTTTTGATATACCAAACTGGAAATCCAGTTTGGCTATTTCTTTTTGGGCAATATACCATCAAATACTCCACTGAAGGGATTTTCTGACAAGAATTTCCAGCCGAGAGGTCTTAGAAAGGGATTTTGTTGTTCTTAATCAAATGTAAACTCATCTATATTGAAAGTAATTGTTTTTACTTTTTAAATACAAAGCAGAAAGACATTTTCTGTAAGGGCTGTTATTTGAAATATATAAATAGCTCCTGCAACTGGAATAATCAGGCCATGACATTTAAAAATTCAAAAACCTGAATTCTTTCCTTTTGTTTTTCACTGATTTTTCACTTTCTTTTACAACCAAACAAAAAAAATAATAAAAAAGCCCTTGAAAGCCAGCAGTGCTTTAAAAGCTTTCCTTTAAAAATATTTAATAATTTTTTTTTAATTTTACAGACACTAATGTAAACAAATTCAGAGATATTGCTATTATAACATCTTTCATTATTTTTTCACTTTATGTCTCATCACATTTTTTCTCTCTGTATTGTTGAAAAAAAGGGAGAGGTCTTAATAAAAGTGGAGGGAGCTCATTTTTTTTGTAGTCTCTGCCCCCGCATTTGTCTTTAAACCAAGACAGATATATAAAGCAGGAATCAGATATTTCAATCCTTCTTTGAGAAACACACAGGGCATGGTGAGATTTTTTTAAATTTTTTTTTTTCCTCAGGCAATTTGAATCCAACAAAGTTATTAATGAATTTCCAATATAATAGAACTTTTGTTTATCATTGCACCTTTAGTTACAACGAAAACTCTGACAAGGCTCAGTATTTCTTTGGTTTTTGTTAGTCAGGAGAAAACAGTTGATCACTCATAGCCTGCATGCAACTTACTTACTTCCATTCAGTTGTTTAAGCACTGGCATAAAAAGACTTTGCTAAGCTTTCTTAAGCATTCTGAATGTCCTTGTTTCACATGAAGAAATTATTTCATCATGAATTTTTATAAACCAAGACTGTTTGAATCCCAAATATGTTTTAAAAAAAACCTTTGTGAACTTCACAATCACACTTATTTAGCCTCAAAAATGGTGAATTATGTTGTCCATAAGTCACTAAAAGCTAAGTCTGTCAGCAGACTGTTTCACTTAGTACATGAGCTTTGGTTGTCAGTACCCAATACGAGCCTCTACAGGAGGGAAAATATCATCCAGCTGTGTTAGACCAGTTGGGATTTCTCACAACCACCTTCTAAGGCTGCAATATTAACCAGTAATCCACAACATTCAAATTTTCAAAATATTTTCTTTTTTAAAACATGTAGTTAAAAAAAAAACCCTGGTTGTTGCTACATGATACCACCATTATTGATGATCTGATTGATGTTTTATTGTCAAAAAAGGCAAATGATCAAAAGATCTCCAGATCTCCTTTTCCTGCTGGATGATGTTTTCTAGAAATCATTCTCCTCTAGACTTTCCCAGTTGAGACTCATCTTTCTTGAAAATCTCTTTAGACTTTACTTAGGTCAGGAGCTGCAGAATATTTATGCAATGATGGTGATGATAGGGGTTGAGTGTTTATGACTAAGAACCAAGGGGAAGGCCCAGAAGGCAGATATCATGGTTGGCATCTGTTATAGTCCCAACCACGATGAAGAGGGAGACAAAACATTCTATAAGCATCTGGGAGAAATCTCACTATTGCTTCTTCTCATGGGGGACTTAAACTTACTTGGCAGGAAAAATTGGAGGGTCAGTGGTGGCAGCAAACAGCAGATAGCTAGGATTTGATACCAGCAGACACTTGCATGGTGTTGGAATGAGGCTGCAGAGCCGGTACAGGCAGTCGGAGCAGGACTGAGGACCCTCCAGATGACTGGAGAAGCTCCCATAATCCAAGGAGATCCAATCCATCAGTGACCTGCTGATGATTTTTGCCTAAAATTATACCTTGCTACTAATGAACAAATTCTATTTTTTCGGGAAATAAGACATATAAAGGTGATCTGAAAAAAAAACCAAACAAAAAATGCACCACTGACAAAAAATATGCAACCATTTTCCTGAAAGTTAAAATGAAGATTAAAAATTAATATTTGAAAAAGAACATGATTGCCTGTGACCAAAAATCATGAAAAAAAAAATACAAGCACTGTTCAAGAAGTTTTCTAGACATTTCAGAAAGGTTAGGTTGTTAGGCTTTTTTAAAAAAATAAATATTACTCTAGAAATTGGATGTAGAAGTCCAGAATCTGTCTGATCTGTATATTTATGGTGAAAAATCTATACATCTGTAGCGAAAAATGTTTGTCAACATAATTAGGAATTCAGGAATGAATCACAGAAATGGTCAGTAAGCAGCTTACAGCCAATTTGAGCTACCAGTTTCCCTCTAGAATTAAATTTAAACTTTTCATACCAGACACTAAGAACAGATTTATCTTCTTTATACGAACACAGTGGATCATAGTTGTTTAAATAATCCATGACATTTAGAACCAGATATCATGAAACACTGTTTCTTTAACATTCCTGTATTACTATGAGTAAGTTAAGGTATGACTGCAATGCAATCAAAGAAGAAAGTCAGATGTATTGTAAAAAATTACCAGGCTACTCACCTACCACCAGAGATCCTGCAAAGAAACATTTACTAGATTACATCAGACACATATCTTTAGTCTTCTGTTTATCACAATAATTCTAAAGTGCTAAGGTTCATTTCTGAAAAATTATGTAGTGCAATACAATACTATAACTAACTAACAAACTAACTAACTAACTAAAATTAATTTCACTTATTTACATTTTTGAAATTTGCATATTAGCTTTATTGGACAATTTTGCACTGTAGCACTCTGGGGTTATTGATATAACCATAGAATTGCAGTGTTTATTGTTACCTCTAAGTATCCTTTGTGCTCTGCTATGGCAGGTACACTGAGGATCAAAACAATTTAACTGCATCTTCTTTATGTTGTAATTTCTTGCCAGGTATATTTTCAGTAGCAAAAACTTTTTTTTAAAAAAAATTTTGGTTTTGGTTGGTTGGTTTGTTTGTTTGTTTTTGGGTTTTTTTGTTGGTTGTTTGGGTTAGGTTGTTTTGTTTTGTTCTGTTTTGTTTTGTTTAGATTTAGTCCAGAATCTACAGTTTTCTCCAAGACTGGTTGGAGTCTCTGGCCACACTCTTTTCTTGTCACTCGTCAAACAAAGCATCATCTGTGTAAAAATTACCTGTCTGTATGTAATAAAATAAATCCATTGCATTTCTAAGTGAGATGAAACAAGAGTTAAACATCATACAGTAGTCAGAGGAAATGACATTTTCCAAGAAACTATACAGTGTGCATAAATATGAGCTCTAGTTTTCTATTGTCATATTCCAGGATCTGGATACTGAATCAAATTAAAAAATACTTGGCATCAGCCAACTCTCAAAAATGTTTCTCTTTGCAGTTAAATGAAAATATTAATTTCTAGGTATTTGCTTCTTTGAACCTATCTATAAGTACCTAGTTTTCTAAGTAATTTCTCCATGATTTTGCATTTTTCCTGTGTTCAACAAGAATAAAGTGTATGAAATAATTATATATTTTTCCTTCCATCTCTGATATCAAGATTAAAACAAAATGTCCTCTTTAAATTCTACTTCAGAGTATGGTGAACTTTTCCAGAATCTTTATCTATGCTGTCTTCATACTCAGTGGCAGGGTTGTTTTTTTTTCATTTGAGTTGAAGTCAAATGAGTGACCAGGTATAATTAATTATTTGTGGTATAGTTTTTGTAAAAATAAAAAAAAATGGTATCTTCTTCTATATATTGGCACATACATTTGTCTGATACAATTATATTTGTGGACAAAATAATCTGGATAAGACCCAAATAATTATCCTGTCTCATTTTTGTTACCTACATATATCTTTAAAAGTACTAATTTCATTATTTCTGGCATCACAGTGCCTTTTGTATCACTCTGAATTAGTACAGTTCCTATGTAACTTTTAGCCATTTCTTCATTGTTATAATAATATAGGAATAAGTCTTCTAAATCCATGATAGTTTATCCCCTTTGCCAATAAGGCACACCCTATTTTGATCCTTGCAATGTCTTATGGTCATAATAATTTCTTCCGTTTTTTCCAGAATGTTAAGGTTTGGCTTTGTCCTCCACATTAGATAGTTTTGAATAGACTCCAGTTTTTAATTTCCAACTTCTTTCTATTTTAATGTCATTCTTCATTGTACATTTTTCAGCAGTTCAAGAATCCTAACCATTCTCCATTGCATTCATTTTTGTTCGGGTAATTTGGTTTTCTTAGCAAATTCTGTTTATTATGTTAGCTCCAATTTGGTTTTAACCAAGTTCTTTAAATGTTTCTTTGTTGTTTTGTTTTGTTTTTTAAATTTTCCTTTCATTTCTATTTCGTAATAGGGGATTCCAATTACTCCCCCAAATTGCAAGATGAGATCTCATCCATAGATGCATTACAAATTTCTCTCTGCTTTTCTTTTAATAAACTCTATTAAAAGCAGCTTTCCATCTATTTTACATGAAACTCAGCACCTCTCATTTCTTTAATAGTTATAGTCTCCTCTGCTTAAATTAACTGAGCAGTATTAAAATCAGGTAATGCTTCAGAAATAGCTGTTTTAGAAAAAAGACTGCCTCTAAATGTCTTCTTTTCTCCTGCCACTCATTTATTAAACATTTCAAGTGAAGTTTAAATCTTCCACATTTCCAAATGCTTTCAAGTCCAATGAAATTTTCCATGACTCCAGTTTTCTTTGCAGTTCTCATTTAATCTTTCTTTTGATGCTGCGTATTGCTCAATAATCAATGAAAAATGAAGTGTCTAAGAGTGGTAGGGTACCTTGAGACTCACTAGATTTCTAACTGACCAGCATTGTGAAGCATGGGCCATGGCATCTTATAACATTCAGTGACAATTAATGCAAGATTGCATCCATTTTTAAAAAGCCCATCATGGCCTTCCATGATGGAGTGACTACATCAGTGACAAGGGAAGAACTAGAGATATCATCTGACTGGAGTTCTGTAAGGCCTTTGACACAGTCCCTCAGAAGCCCCTCCTCTCTAAATATGAGATATGGATTTGATGGATGTACTGTTTGGTGGATGAAGATTTTGTAGGATGGTCACATCCAGAGGGTCATTGTCAGTGTCTCAATGTCCAGACGGGGTTCAATAGCAAGTGGTGTTTCTCAGGGTCCGTATTGGAACTAGTACTGTTTAATATTGTCATCAGTGACATGGACTACAGGATCAAAAGCACCCTCAGCAAATTTTTAGACAACATCAAGCTGAGCAGTGCAGTTGACACCTGAGAGAGATGAGATGCCAACCAGAGGGACCTGGACAAGCTCAAAAAGTGGCCTCATGGGAAATTCATGGGGTTCCAAAAGGCCAAGTGCAAGATGCTACACCTGGGTTGGAGCAATCCTTGGTATCAATACAGGCTGAGGGATAAAGGAATTGAGAGCAGTCCTGAGAAGAAGGACTTGGGGTACTGGTGGATGAAAAACTGCACATAAGTCATCAATATTCACTTACAGCTAATAAAGCCAAAAACAGCCTGGGCTTCAACAAAAGAAGTGTGACCAGCAGGTCAAGGGAGGTGATTCTTCCCCTCTTCTCCACTCTTATGAGACCCCACCTGGAGTACTGCATCCAGCCCTGGAGTCTCCAGCACAGGAAGGACATCAATATGTTGGAGTGAGTCTGGAGGAGGGTCACCAAGATAGTTAGAAGAATGGAACACCTCTCCTATGAGGAAAGACTAAGAGAATTGGGATTGTTCAGTCAGGAGAAGAGAAGGCTTTCGGGTGATCTAATTGCAGCTTTTTAGTAATTAAAGAATTAATTCAGTAATTAAATATAAGAAAGATGGAGAAAAACTTTTTAAGATTTCCTTTCACGCTAAAACAAGGGGCAGTGGTTTTAAACTAAATAGGACAGATTTTGAAAAGATATAAGACATTTTTCTTACAATAAGGGTAGTGAAACACTGGGACAGGTTGTCCAGAGAAGTTATGGATGTCCCATCCATGGAAACATTTAAGATCAGTTTGGAGATGGCTTTGACCAACCTGAACTAGTTGAATATGACCCTGCTCATCACAGGAACCTTTTAAAAGTTCCTTCCAACCCGACTGTTCTATGATTCTAAGATAAAATATTCTTCTGTGGAATCCTAGTTTAGGCATGTTGTTTAACAACTACCTCACAAAGATTTTAGGTAATTTGCCCCATGAAGGCAATTCAGTCTCTCTAACATAAAGTTCTCTGTCGAGTCAAGGGAGGAACTCCTTTAAAGACAAACCGGAAGACATACAGTCCGTCCAGATAAAGTGGCTTTTTTCATTTAATATGTCTGCTGGATTTGGCTGGAGTACAATTAATTTTCTTCATAGTAGCTGGTATGGGGCTGCATTTTGGATTTGTGTTGAAAATAGGGTTGATAATAGAGAAATGCTTTTGTTACTGGTGAGCAATGCTTACACAGCCTCTAGGCCTTTTCTGCGCTTTGTACCACTTTACCAGTGAACAGGTTGGAGGTGCACAAGAAGTTTGGAGGGGACACAGCTGGGACAGCTGACCCCAACTGACCAAAGAAATATTCCAGAGTATATGCCACCATACACACCATGTAGAGATGGGGAAAGAAGAAGGAAGAGGGGGAAAGTTCAAAATGATGATGTTTGTCTTCCCAAGTAACCATTAGGCATGATGGGGCCTTGCTTTCCTGAAGATGGCTGAACACCTGCCTGCCCATGAGAAACAGTAAATTAATTCCTTATTTTGCTTTGCTTGAGAATTAGGGTTATGTTTTACCTATTAAACTGCCTTTGCCTCAACCCAAGAGTTTTCTCACTTTTAGTCTTCTGATTCTCTCCCCCATCCTGATAGTGAGTGAGAGTAGCTGTGTGGGGCTGTGCTGCCAGCTGGGGTTAAACCATGACAATGTGTAAGGAATTTTCAAATGAGTTTTTCCAAAAAGAAACTCAGTTAATTAGGTCAACTATCTAGCTCTTTCTACTAGAGGGAAATGATAGGAAATGACTATCTCAAGCTTCTTGCTAAAAGAGGGGAGAAAAGCACTTTTTTACCTAATAATCTACTAGCTTGGACATTCACTTATACAGGTGGCTGTTATGGGACTTAGTAATTTCCATAAAGTCAAAAGTGGGTGCAACAACAATTGCATGGAGTTTTGTTTTACCTTCTAGTTAGCATCAGACCATTTTGAAGTCCAGCATATAAGCAGCACAAGACCAACCAGAGAAGAGAACCTGATTAATAGGACAGAGAGCTGAGTTCAAAAAAGACTGATAGTTTCAAATTCCCTTGCAGAACTCCTTTTATTTTGAAAGGCCATCTAATTGTAGTTTGATATTAAATTTTACAATTGGACAAAAATTTCCTATCTCAGAAAAGATGCATCTCAGACCTGTGTTAGCAAACAAAATTAAATACATAAGATATTTGCAGAATAATTAAAAGAGGCACTCAAGTAGATGTCCAATGAATGAAAGAACTTACTGTTTTAACCAGTTCCCTGAGATACGCAGACTAGGCTTCTCCTTGTATTTTAAGTGTCATTTAGGGATACCGAATTCTACATCTACCAGTATCTACAGATAAAGACTCCGCTTAACTTTCTTTTCTTTTCTCGACTTTGCAAAGTTCCTATAGTAATCTGTTCAATACAGTTTATGAGAAAGCATATATTTTCATAAGTTTCTGCATATGCTACCTTTATTTTTGTTAAATGTCCTTACTGTTATTATGTTGGCATATATTTATAACTTTTTAAAATCTTACTCTAAATTATAATTTTTCCATGATTCGCATAATCCTTATCATTCTGCAGCACACCTAATGCATACTGTTCCCTTCAGTGTTTACTAAGATGACATACTTTTTGAGTCACAGCACACCTTTGCTGCAAGACTAATTTACTACTACTCCTCTCCACACTGTATATTAGTCTACAGAACTAAAATTAACATATGTAATTTACATAGAAAACATCTAGTGAAGGCAAGATCACACAGACTCTCACTCAAATATTGATATAAAAATTGGTACAAAATAATAAAAACCATCTTTTTCTGCTAACCAACTGACCGACCAACTTAAACATTCTCTTAACTTTGGAAGACTTGGGAGGAAGCAGCAAACAATTCAGGGGTTAATATTATTGTCTCTCTCAATTGTATTCAGTAGTGTGACATCTGCTGTGTTTGACTATCTGCAAGTCATAACACTTTTTACCACTTTTGCATAATGTTTTTGGAACAATATGAAGCATCATTAGTGTATTTCAGTTCCAAACATTATTGTCTCATGTTGCTTTATTACCATAATAAACTTGTGAATCATAGTAACTAACACAGTAGGTCTCCTGTAGTGGATTCATTTTCATATCCTCTTTTGTTATCATAAATGTGATCCAGAAAACTGTACAGTCAGCAGTTCTACACAGCTTATTAATAAAGTACATTACAGGGATGCATTAAAGCCTCCACAGCTGTATTATAATGAAACACTCTACTTATAATTACAATTATGCTAACACTTAATAATAATTGGGCCTCTGTGTCTGTAGCTCATTTGCTCAATAGGAGATTGGGTCTTGTCAGAAGTAGCCATTCCCTCAGCAGGTGACCTGGTTGCAAACATAACAGTTTAAACAGAGCATGAAGGTAGTAATGGCATAAAAAGGGCAGATCTGCAGGTGGGGGTACCATCTGTGAGGAAGAAAATGTGAAATAATGAGCTATATGGGCTTCTCTCTTCGTGGAGATCAGCTATCCAAGGGTGAAAAGAGGAGAAACAAAGATAATGAATGAAAGAGGGAACGAGGTAGACAGGTGAAGAAATAACCTCATTGGCAATACACAGCTACCATTAACAATAGGTAGGACTACAGTGTCAAGAGTAAACAACTAGTTTTATATGTCCCAGTAATGCTACCAACTTTTCTTCTGAAGTGAAAAATTAATTTGAGAAGACCAGGAGTTTACTGTTGAAACCAAACTTTCTCTTCAAGGTTGACTGCAGGGATCTTGTAGATAGGCAGACTATTGTCTATTACAGATTCTTGGTCTCCAACAAAAAAATACATCAATATACTCTTCCCTTAATCAAGTAACAGCAGCAGGAGTAAAGCTGTAAAGCTATTCTTACAGTCTAGAGATGTAATTGTGCAGTCTGGACACTCTTGGTAGCAGATTCTCTACAAGTCAGCACTTCTGCTGTATGAAAAGGAGGGTCTTGCTTTCAAGAATTTAAAGGAACAGAGACAACCCAAGTTTGTATACCTAATTATTACCATCCCTACCACATTAGCAGAAGCAGAGGTGATACACCTTCCTCTTGCATGAGTCCTGCATCATGAGATGAAGCTGTGGTTCCTATTGCTTTATAAGCTGTTATCTAGATCAAGGCTGCATCTGCTTTTGGACTCATGATGGAAAGATAAAGAAGATTCCTACTTCCAGTAGGAGTACCTTTACATGGGATTATCTTTTCCCCAGTGTTACAAATAGGCTTATTGTGTTCATATTTTATACAAGTATATACATTGCGAACTCTTTCAGACAATGTGTGGAAATAGTGACTACATGTATCTTCCTGTACTGCATTCTAAAATGACTGACCTTTTCAAGGAAGTTCTTTCATATCTTGTAGAAGAGTGACTGAGAGTTACTGGAGCATTATCAACTATTGGTCTATTGCTAATGGGACAAAAATGTCCCTTCCATAGTCACTCTCTAAGATAGAGTGTGGTCTGGTGGATTTATGCCTTTTCAGTGTGAGTAAATGGCACAGGAAGAGGAGCCTATCTCAAAGCAGAATATATCCTTTGCCAAATCTTCCACTGCAGTTGAAGACTGTTGGCAAGAGGGAAAAGAGAGAGAAAAATTCAGCTAAGCCTGAAATATTGGTCAATCTCTGATTAACGAAAGGAGGAGAAGCTGACAGCTTGCTTGGAATTCTCAGTTGCTTTAATAAAAAAATAGAAACAATTAGGAAGGTGTTTTCTGTTCCCAACTTTATGATTCTTCTGGTCAAATTTTCTTGGAAAAATCTAGGAGGATTTAACAGTGGTTTAGAAAAGATGCGAAAGAGCATGAGAAAGTAATGAGAGAGGTCAGGAGGTTTAAAGAATTAAATTTGAAGCATATAGTGGCTGGTTCACTGAATCAACATTAAGCATATAACTTGAGTTCAGGATTGTGCATCAGAGATGCAGAAATAAAAATAGTCATCTGCTTTGGCTTATGTATCTATCTTCAGTTAGGATGAATGGTCCTTTTATCCCTCTTCTTGGGGATGTTTATACAACTAACTTAAACTAATGTTTACCTGTCTAGGACTACATGAAATGAATCTCCCTCCAGTCAAGTTGTTGAAGGATGATATAGGAATTAATCTCTAGGAGAGAAAAAATGCATGAAAAGTGACCTTCAGATACTGAAAGGACAGAAATGGGACCATACAGACCCAGTATTGATACTTACTTCAACATTTCAAAGAGTTTCTGAATTAAATAATCTGAGTGTCCTGTTACCAGTCCCTGTTGGCATAAGAGAATTGACATAACACTGCAAGTGTATAAATTTCTAGTGGAATATACAGATCTAGAAAGATCTAGGCTCTTTATTTAGTGAAGCAACTTAGGCACCTCTAAAAGATGAATCTATACTCCTACAGGATGTTCCCACCTAGAACTAGAGTTGTGAAGACAGTTGGTGATACTTTAGAATTACTCTTAAATGCTGTTCAATTAATCCCACAGTATGCCTTTCTTAGGATATATGAATATCACTATCCAAAAAAACATGCTGGTGATATGTTTTTTTGATGGAATTTTTGAGTTCATCAAAAATTACTGTTAAGTATTTTAATTTTTGGGGTGGATGTAGCATAAGCGTCACACACCCATGTTGCTTTTAGTAAAAAATATTTATATGTGACAATCAGTGTAATGCTAAAGAGTGAGGTAAATCACATATTTCAGGTGGAAAAAGTGTTCATTAAGCTGTTCTTTGCTTATAGGTAAATAATCTGAAAAAAAAACCTTTTTTAACTGTTCTCTGGAAAGAGGTATCAGGGCTTAATAAAAATGGAACGAAAGTGTAAATTACCACCTATGGAGAAGTGAATAAAGTTTGTTCATAAAGAAAGGGTCCAAAATGTGGTCCCTCTATAAGGATTAATATAGTTGTATCTTTTATTTGTTACCAATTTTATCTTTCTTTTATTAGTTAAGCATTCTTATACAATCAGAGACATTTGTACTAAAAATTAACAAGAGATCAATTTAGATATTCTTTAACCATAAAGAACTGTCTTCAAAAACTATCCCATCTATTTCTGTGAAGCTCGACATATAATAGTCATAGAATCTTTCAGGTTGGAAAAGACCTGTAAGATCATCAAGTCTAGCTGTAAAGCTAACCCTGCTAAGTCCATGACTAAACCATGTCCTTAAGTCCCACTTCTAAAAAGCTTTTAAATACCTCCAGGGGTGAGGACTCAACTACTTCTCTGGGCAGATCTCTTCCTGCGCTTGCTAAGCCTCTCAGTGAAGAAATGTTTCCTGGAAATTTAAAACCCCCCTTAGTGCAACTTGAGGCCATTTCCTCTCATCCTGTCACTTGTTGCCTGACAGAAGAGACCAACCCCATCTCACTGCAACCTCCTTTTCAGGTACTCATAGACAGCAATAAGGTCCTCCCTGACCCTCCTTTTCTCCAGGATAAAAAACCCGAGCTCCCTCAGCCACTCCTCATTGGACTTGTTCTCTAGACACTTCACCAACTTCATTGCTCTTCTAATTTGGTATTTCATCAGGTTCAGGAAAACAATTTAAAACAAAACCAAACCAACAATAAACAAACAGACAAACAATCCATACTATCTTAAAATCAGATATTCTTTTCAAAGAACATCAGAAAGCACCATTACAAAACCACAATAGAAGAGCATACACAGTAGTATATTTTTTAATTTTATCAGAAAAATCATTTTTGTAACTAGTAGGATAACATACATTTGAACTTATAGAATCACAGAATATCTGCAGTTGGAAAGGACCCATAGGGGATCATTGAGTCCAACTCCCTGCTCCCCACAGGACTACCTAAATCTAACCCATATAACTCAAAACATTGTCCAGATGCTTCTTGAACTCTGACAGGCTTGGCACTGTGAATGCTTCCCTGAGATCCTGTTTCAGTAACCGACAACCCTCTCAGTGAAGAACGTCTTCCTAATGTCCAGTCTGAACTTCCTCTGAAGCAGCTCCATACCATTTCTCATGTGTCCTGTCACTGGTCTCATGAGAGAGAAAAGATCAGAACCTTTCCTTCTTTTGTTCCCCTTGAGGAAGCTGTAGATTGCAATGAGGTTACACCTCAGTCTTCTCCTCTCCAAGCTGAACAAGCTAAGTGACCTCAGCCACTTCTCATAAGTCCTGCCTTCAAAAGACTTGGTTGCCCTCCTTTGGACACACTCTAATAATCTGATGTGGTTATATTGAGGTGGCCAAAACTGCACACAGTTCTGGAGGTGGGACTGCACCAGTGCAGAGAGGTGTAATCACCTCCTTTGACCAAATCTCTCTGCTGTGCTTGATGCACACTATGTAACAGTTGACCCCCTTTTGCTGCCTGGGCAACTGTTGACACATATGCAACTTCCCAGAAACCAAATCCCCCATGTCTCTTTGTACACGGCTATTCTCCAGCCCTTTATCCCAGAGTCTGTACATCTAATCAGAATTACCTCATCCCAGCTGAAGAATCCATCACTTGCTCTTGTTGAATTTCATACAGCTGGTGAATGCCCAGCTCTCTAGTCTATCCAGATCTCTCTGTAAGAACTCTGTACCCTCAAGGGAGTCCACCTAGTTTATTACCATCAGCAAATTTCCTTAAGGTAGATTAGATTCCTTCACTCAGACTATTTATAAAGACTATATATAAAGAGCACTGGCCCTCAAACTGAACCCTGGGGAAACCCACTGGTGGCTGGCTGACTGCCTGATATAATTTACTATAATGTTTTGAGCCCAATCTATCAATCAAACATTCACCCAATGTATCATGGGCTTGTCCATCTGTATGCTGGATATTTTGTCCAGAAGGATCCTATGAGAGACCATATATGTGACAGACATTGATACATATGGTGTTGAAATATACTATTGGCATATGTATTCTAAATTTTGTTCCACTTGAGTATTTTCACTAATGAATTAGTGAATGATGGAAATAGATTTGAGTAAGATTACATGGAATGATATTTTCCACTCATACAAAAGTCTTCCATCTGATCATAGTCATTTATCTTCAGGTTTGAATGATTAGGCCTGATTTACCAAAACTGAAAGTGATTTGTCTTCTTTTGATTTGTGGGTATTAGGGAAATCTACTTGCAGATTTATATAACACTATTTGAGTTTATTCATGGATTTATGGATATTACAATATTCAAATACTTCCTTAACCTATTTCAATTTAGACTGGCTTGCTTTATATAAAACCTTTCTTTGAAATGTGCCAGTGTTCAGTTTTGATTGTTCACTCAGTAGCTTTAGCATTCAAGAAAACCTTTTCTTATTAGCTAGACTGTTTCACTTAGGATATTGTAATTCCTTAGCAGAACTCTCAATATTGCTACATCATTGTTCATACGTTATTATTGATTATAAAATTTAAAGTCAGTATATGACCCTTCTGTTTTAAATCTTAAAAATGCATTGCCAAGCATTTCACTGTTATGGTACACACTTTTTCAGTATGGTCAACTGTTCTCTATTCTTTGAGTCCATCAAAACGCTATATATTTTTATCCAGAATTGGTAATGTGCTCTTCTGCCACTGTTTGAAGAAATGGAAAATTATTAGCTCCAGAAATAGATTGTAGAATATCATAGAATCATGCAATCAGCTGAGTTGGAAAGGACCTCTGGGATCATCAAGTCCAGCCGTTGATCCAACACCACAGTGGTTACTAGACCATGGCACATCCAGTCTCCTCTTAAAAACCTCCAGTGATGGAGAATCCACCACTTCCCTGGGTAGCCCATTCCAATGCCTGATTACCCTCTCTGGAAAGAATTTCTTCCTAATATCCAACCTAAACCTTCCCTGGTCCAGCTTAAGACCATGCCCTCTTGTCTTGCTGATAGTTTACTGGGAGAAAAGGCCGCTCCCCAACTGGCTACAACCTCCTTTCAGGGAGTTGTAGAGAGCGATGAAGTCTCCCCTGAGCCTCGTCTTCTCCAGATTGAACAACCCCAGCTCCCTCAGCCTCTCCTCATAGGAGATTTGTGCTCCAGTCCCTTCACCTGGACCTGCTCCAGCACCTCAATATCTTTCCTGAACTGAGGGGCCCAGTACTGGACACAGTACTCCAGGTGTAGCCTCACCAGGGTTGAGTACTGGGGAAGAATCACTTCTGTGGACCTACTGGTCACACTGTTCCTGATACAGGCCAGGATGCCATTGGCCTTCTTGGCCACCTGGGCACACTGCTGGCTCATGTTCAGCTTCCTGTCAATCCAAACTCCCAGGTCCCTTTCTGCCTGGCTGCTCTCCAGTCACTCTGTCCCCAGGCTGTAGTGCTGCAGGGGGTTATTGTGGCCAAAGTGGAGGACTCTGCACTTGGCCTTACTGAATCTCATCCTGTTGGAATCAGCCCAACTCTCCAGTCTGTCCAAGTCCCCCTGCAGAGCCCTCCTGCCTTCCAGCTGATCAGACTCCCCCCCAGCTTAGTGTCAGCTGAAAATTTGCTAATATCTGTAACTATATTCTAAAAGGTGTCCTTTGATCATCTCTTCATGCTAGTCAAAAATATTGTAAAAAATAAACTAGTACAAAGAAAATAGTTTATGTATTGCACAAAGTGTCTTTAATATTGAAAATTAAAATAGATTCTAGGGAAATTATCTGAAAAATCTTACTGAATTTCAGGTTAAATCATCTCATGACTCCTATTTTGTAAGAACATATGTATCCTCTGTGCCCTCATATTGCAAACAAGCTTCATCTGGAGTCATCCAAACAGCATCTGTTTAACTTTTGGAATAATATGTTACTCAGTACGCATAAAGATATGAACATGTAGGTGTATAAAGAATTAGTATTTTAAATGTATAAGTCACTAAATAATCTATAAAAATGTTTTCTAGATCTTGATTTTTTTCCCCCTCTTTTTAGTAATACATTCTTGAAGAACACCAATGTTCTTTCAGTGTGACTACAGACACGAATGTATTTTCTTCTTGACAACTATCGAAGGGATAGCTATCATTTATTTCTTCTTTTCACAGTTTGGAAGGAAAGTCGAGTAATTAATGAAAGCTAATTTTGAAAATCAACATACATACTTTAAATTAAAATAGCATATTACAGCTACGTTTCTGGAACTTGAGTTTCTTGCATTACTACACTGAAACTGCCACTATATAAAGGAAAAGAATTGGGAAAATCTGTGAAGAAGTATGTGAGGAGATATAAGTTTCCTCCATATATCTTAAAAATGCAAACAAGATATGAGTCATAGAAATAAATTTTGATCACAAGGAGACCACCAATGACTCTCAGATGAAAGATGAATTAAAAGTAATTGACAGTCTTTGTAAAACAATTTCTAGTCTGCAATATTTTATTGCAGTTTGAAGGAATTATAGGGTTTATGAATTAAAGGTTTTCAATAATAAAATCTTTCCAACAGGAATTTTTATCATAACTTTAGTGAATTTAAATTGATGCTCCATTTACAATATAAAAATCATATTTTACAATACAGTTTATCACTGTAATGATTCCTAGTTCTCTCATAATTTCTAAATAGTAAAATACATTATTTTAAGATTATTAGTAGCAATGATATATAAGAATCATTAAAGAAAACATATATATTATGTATGCTTCACTTTCATGAATTCTTTACTAAAATAGTGTCTTATAGAGAGAAGATGGCTCTTTAAAGGAACTATGATTTGATAGGTCAAGAGTTCTTGATAACATATTTTTTACTTTATATTGGCTGTAACATATTCAAAAGTCTTCAACTGAATATATTTAACCATGCAACATCCTAATAACATCACTTATATACATTTTGCAAAATACTCTGCACAATATTATAGGCAGTTAAAGTATGAGAAACATATTAAGAACATCCCAGAATGTGTATGAAAAATATTGATATTTCAAAATTATAAGTGTCATCTCTTTAGGTATTTAAGATTTCTGCATAGTGAGTGAAGAGAGAAACACCAACATTTTATAGTTCTTTTGATCTCTTAAAAAAAGTGCTGAATTTTCAAGCATCACCGTTTTTTCTTAAAATTCAGTGGAAGCATAGGTAAACTCATAAAAGCATTACATGATATGAATATATTACAATTATTGTATTAACAGCCTCCCAAGATTCAAAATTGAGGTTTTCCACTTCAGTGAGTATATGAATCCTAATAAAATATGCATACCTAACTATGTAAGACCTAAAGAGCAATTTAACACTATTACAACACAGTTACTTAATCTCTTACTTCTTCTGTTTGTTTTGTAAAGGTTCAAAAGAAACCTTCAGAAATCTGTCTTATAAGTAGATTTGGAGTTGGAAAAAGTGAAGAGGTTAATAGCAATTCTGTATGGGACATGCTTTTTAAAGTTGCTTGTCTGACTCACAGTTTCTAAATTTTAGTATTTATATTAAAACTGAAACAAGCAAAAACTAAATGTGTATAGGTTGTTATTTATAGCAGTATCATATTCATTCTTCAACTTAATCAATGAGTATTAAAACTGGAAGTGGCAAAACAAGTCTGTACTGCTTTCTTCTTCAAAAACACAAACAGTAAATCACAACAAGGCATAATTTCTGCTGTTATATATTGTAAAGGTTATGTTTATACTATGAGCTGTGAATTAAATTAATGAGTTTTCTCAGCACCATAAACCTCCTCCACCAAAAGAGGAACTAAATTGCAATAAATCCCTGTTTATGTGAACATAGTTATGGGACAGCAAAGATTTAGAGTTCCTCTATAGGGAAAACTGGCCCAACACAGGAGGAAAAAAATTACAGCTTCTGTATTGTGAGGTGGATGAACAGAGGCAAAAGCATGAACATTGTTTTCACTTCACTATAATAATGCCAGTAATTTATTAAAAGCAATTGCTAGAGCAAAGCTTTTTTACCAATGCTTCAGCCAAAGTGACAATACACCAATCCAACATGTTTTCTCCTTTTATGCCTCTGAATATTGAAACTATTAAATTACACATCATTTTGCATTATTCTTGGAATGAATATTTCTTTTTTGTCAAAAATATTAGTGATAGTATAAGAAAACTGTCTTCTTTATATAGTGCATACATTAAAAATTCCTTACATGAACTTGAACAGCATTATTTACTTCTACACATTTACACTGGTGATTTCAGGTTACCGTGGTTGTCATTTCTAAATGCATTCCTCATAGGAAAGTACTGTACTTTCTGAATTTTCTGCATTTTGTTTCATCAGTCTCTCATTTTACATTTTATTTCATAAAATACAAGTAAAAGTTTCTATTATATGTACAAAAGAACAACTTTATTAGCCCCTCTTTAATTTTTAAGAGGTTTTATTTCTTGAATTTTTTTTTAATATCTGCTCTCAAAAAATAAAAACTCATATATTTTCATGGAAACTTTATGCAAACACACCTACTTTCCAATGTGCATTGTAATATTTTCTACTTATGGAGAAAAACGTAAAATTACCACAATAATATTTTGTGGACCTACAACTTTTTTTTCTTCCAACAGCTTCAAACAGAGGAGCGTGCAGTGTTTGCTCCCCTGCCCAGGCATAAATGCTAGTGTCAGAAATTAAAGCCTCCCCTTTAACGTATTGCAGATAAGTTGTCAACACAACAAAAAGAGGGACATTCTTATCACTCTATGCATTGTTAAACTGTGGAACTGATTTTTATAGAACATAGCAGATGGTCAAATCCTATATGAACTATAAAAGTTATCAGATTAGTTCAGAAAAGAAAAACATGCATGAATTGGAAGCTTGGTTAAAGGAAGTGATATTCCGTGCTTCCTACACTACAGCTTTGTGTTCCAACGCTCTTCCCAATAGCATCAATTATCTGCTATCAACGAAATATTCAAGTCTATGGTTCTTAATTTATTGTGGTTATTAATCACTGAATGTTTCTTATTTGAAATTCTTATGCAATAGAGTGTCTTCTTCACTCACCTGCAGGAACCAATCTGCTGCCATCTCATCTGAGAAATGGTAAAATGGTAGTAGTCACTGAGTCTTTTATACAAGTGTAGAAGTGAATGAGAGAACTTTCCTAGAAGTAAAATTACTTATTTTAAATCTAAGTGATTAGATAATAAAAAGTAAGGCTTTGAAGGAAAAATTGATTAGTTTGGATTTATATGCAGAAGGTACCACACAAAGGCACATGGCACTGCAAAGGTGGATTTAGTTTTCAAAATTACTGTATGCATAGCAACATGTTGCTATGCTATAGATATTATTTCAGGTTTATAGTTTCTTAGGGATGACACAAGATTTTTAACGAAAAAAATCCCACGTCCTTAGAATCTATACTTTTTAGAGGAAAATAATTCTGTTGCCTTGTGCAAACATTTGTATTGCTCTTCCTTCTCCCTTGAACCTCCTCAGCAAGTTCACACATTTAGTTATTTCAAAATACTGGAAAATGTCACTTATAGCCAGTGAAGAGAGATGAGACCTTCTAGTAAAGAGTCAATACAATCTCTGCTGATTGTATTCTTAAGGATGCTATATCCATGTTCTTCAGGTACCTATTCCTTTTCATTGGTTGTAAAAGGAGCATAAGCTCACTATGTCAGACATAGTTCTCCTTACTGTGGCAGTCTGCATGTAGTCCACCTAATTAACAGTAAGTCTTTAACACAAAACAAAGAGGCAGAAGTGTTTCTTTTAACATGTGGAGAGCTAAAATTAATGATATCTGCTCTAGAAGCAGAATGGGATGCCATGGAGTCTCAGTGAGTATGAAATTAGTAAAAAAACAAAAAAAAATCCCCAGTTAAATCACCAATGCCAAATGTTCTTGCTCAGGTCACTAAGTCAGAGTAGCATCTAGCACAGGTAAGTTTATGGATACAGAAAATGTCAGATATAAGGTTCTAGTGAGATTTAATTCCCTAGACACACTAGAAAAAAGTCACTTAATTGCAATATTCAGCTATTCTGTTCATCAATCTTACTAGGAGGAAAAAAAGAAAAAGGTTACTGTTTAAGCTTTGCACATCAGATAAAGCAGAAGGAAGAGCAGAATATGTCCTATTTAATAATTAGTTATCCTGTTGATTTGATACAACAGGATCATTCTAAAGGACTGACACTTCTTATCAGTTTTTAAATTAATTTTCCCCTTGGAGATCACACAATAATAGAATAAGCTGAGTTGGAAGGGACCCACAAGGATCACTGAGCCCTGCACAGAAGACCCCAAAAATCCCATCATATACCTGAGAGCATTGTCCAAACACTTCTTGAACTCTGGCAGGTTTAGTGCTGTGACCACTTCCCTGAAAAGCCTGTTCCAGTACCTGACCACCCTTTGAGTGAAGAACCTTTTCCTAATATCCAACCTAAACCTTCCCTGACACAGTTTCAGACCATTCTCTTGGATGCTATCATTGGTCACTGCAATGAGGTCTCCCCTCGGTCTCCTCTTCTCCAGGCTGAACAAGCCAAGAGACCTCAGTTGCTCCTCATGTAACTTCTCCCTAGACCCTTCACCATCTTCATAGTCCTCCTTTGGATGTTCTCTAATGGTTTTATATCCTTCATATATTGTGGCACCCAAAACTGCACACAGAACCCGAGGTGAGGTTGCACCAGTACACAGTAGAGAGGGACAATCATCTCCTGGTTGAGGGGCTGATGATGCTTTGCCTGATGCACTCCAGGAAATGGGTGGCACTGCTGGCTACCAGGACACTGCTGGCTCATATTCAGCTTTTCATCAACTGTCATGTTAAGAAGCCACATGCACTTCTCGCAGTGAGGTACAAATTTGTGGATCCCTTTTCATAATGGGTAGACAAAACTCCCTGAGCAGAGACAATCCTTTCATTTTAAATCTACATAAAATTGACAAAATGTTGTCACAGATGTCATAATTTCTATCCTATAGTTAATGTTACCTGCACAGCAATAAATATGTTTCAAATTCACTTTTCATCAACATAGATGACAAATTCTGGAAATATCCAGCTCCTTACGGCTTAATTAAGAAACTTATTAGTCATCTGAATATGCAACTACTCATCTCTGCAGATTTTCTCTAAAAGTGTTAACTGCCCAGAATCATTGGTTTTTTAGTGTATAAGGGCTTGCAAGTGTATTCATCTAATTAAAAGTAAAATTTCAGGAATATTTATAGACATACCAAATCTCTAAGCTATGCTTTCCCCTCCTCCCCTGAAATGAGCAATTGGTTATTGCATTTGTGTCCACAGAAGTTTTGAGTAGTCCAGGCTTTTCCAAATTTTTCCAAGTTCGTAAGTGGGTTATGGACAACTGCTGACTTGATTCCTATTAGTTTAATTAAATAAAACCCCCAAATCCAGTGGCACTGTAACTGTACTGACTGTTTTGTGAAAACTCTTTGTCTTTCTCCAAGTGAAATATAAATTTTGTTTTCATTATGAAGCATAAGAAAAAAACAGTTTCTTCCTCAGTACAGAAAACTAACAAAAATATACTAAAGAGAGGGATGAAAAAATGTAAAAACTTAGATTGTCTAAAATTCCACTAGCTTCTAGAACATCTCTTAATGTTTTGCTTTACTTTGTTTGCTGTTAGGTACATCAAGTAAAATTGTTTTAGATTTGCTCTAGTATAGCAATTCCTCATTTTACACGGTAAAGTTCAAGTGCAAATCTGTTAAAATAAGAGTCACTCAAGCTCCATAGTAACAAGAATAACATTTTAAGAAACAGAGATATATAGATATGTGTAGCTAATAAAATGTGTCGTTTCAACATAACTTAAGATCATTATATTATTTTCCCTATCTATCTGCTCTTTAAAAAGCATGTTGCTCAAAAAATGCTCTGCATCCATTTCTCATGAAGTAATAAGGACTTTTACAAGACAAAAGTTTCTTCTTTAATGACTTTTATGTTTGGAGGTGTATCCCAGTTGCTATCTGAGGAATGTGGTTGCTTCTCAGATAAAGAAAACCCAAAATGTCCAGATTGTCTCACCAGATAACTCAGGTATTACACTAAAACCTAGGTATTAAGTGACATATTTTATTATGATTTATGGGCAATCACGACTTGCTGCAATATGAATTGTAATGTATTGAGGTACTGATGGGCAAATAGAAGGACTTAGAAGATAGCTTTGCACATATGTAACAGAAATTTCAATCTAAATACTAGTGATCATTCTCTACCAATCCTTTATTAGGCAGAAAAAGGTAAGGGAACTATGTAACATACTCTCCAGAGAAATAAAATTTATTATAAAATTATTGATTAATGATATTTATTTGATTTATAAAAAGGAAGGTTCCTTTTTTAATTTTTTCCCCATTGTGATTATAATTATTAGCTATAACTTAATTATAATCTGTTTCTGAAGTAAAATATGGAAAAATGTAAATAAATAGACAAGAACAGTGGAACAATTGGAAGTAGAGTCTGTCAAAACTATACTCAGTTCACCCACTAGAGGTTTTAATTATATTAAGTTTCCTCAGAAGAAACAGAATGTAGTGTTTACACCCCAATCCTCTTTGTGAATACTAGAAGGGGAAAATATTTTACAAAATGCATTAAAAAAGTGCATATATAAAGGTGGTCACATCTACCACAGTGCTGCAGTCATATTTGTTCAAGGGATGAACTTTGTGACATAGTTACCAACAATGGCTTTTAACTGACTCCTAAAATTTTTGTTTTCTTCTAGTAAAACTTTTGGAAACAACAACATTTAAAGTCTATGTAAAATGTGCTCTGAGGGCATTAGAACATATTTCAGCTGTTATTTTTACTGTTACACCAGATATGATGATCAGTATTTTACTATTTTGAAATAACTGAGTCATCCAACTATTTAACAGAAAGATTTTTGACATGAGTTCTGGAAGCTAGAAGATTTTTTCCCTCAGAATTTCTTCCTACAACTAAAACTTTCTAACTAAGTGGTTTGGAATTGCTTGTTTTCCAATAAGGCACTCTCTTCAGGAGTTACTCAGGGCTTCTGTTACTCACTTTATTTATCACAGATTTCTTCTGGACAGGGAATAATTAGACAATCCAGTCTATGATTGGACTATAACAAGTATGATTAATTTAATGTAATAATTAACATATCATAGCATCCTTACCTTATAATAACTATCTGAAAGATTAAACTTCTCATCTAGGCTATTTTAGGTCTCTCAGAAAGCAAAGATTAACAAACATGTAAATAAAAAGACTTATCCTCTTTCTTAAAATAGGTGTGGAAGTTGGATAATACATCATCTACATGGCCTATCTTCTCTCATTAATCAACTACAGTGGAAACCAAGACAAATATAGCTTATTGTAAACACTTTGGAGCTTTCTATGGAGTGCTATTTATACACCTCAGCATCCTGTTCCAGTAAGTTGCTTGTAGGTATAAACCTAAAACAGCAGATGAACCCAGTCTTGCTCTGAAACTCTTTATGCTTGGATAGAGATATTGTTTTAACTTCATAGAATCATAGAATCATAGAATCATAGAATCAACCAGGTTGGA
The DNA here is from genome assembly GCF_025592945.1 of Manacus candei. Taxonomy (NCBI): domain Eukaryota; kingdom Metazoa; phylum Chordata; class Aves; order Passeriformes; family Pipridae; genus Manacus; species Manacus candei. The sequence goes on along the minus strand of NW_026138062.1, from coordinate 29,111,441 downwards.
AAAGACTTCCAAGATCATCAAGTCCAACCATTGATCCAACACCACAGTGGTTACTAGACCATGGCACTAAGTGGCACATCCAGTCTCATCTTAAAAACATCCAGGGACAGTGAATCTACCACCTCTCTGGGCAGCCCATTCCAGTATCTGATTACTCTCTCTGGAAAGAATTTCTTCCTAATATCCAACCTAAACCTCCCTGGTCCAGCTTAAGACCATGCCCTCTTGTCCTACAAATAGTTTGTAGGACAAATAGCTTGTCCTACAAATAGCTTGAAGTAACTTGCTACTTGCTTTCTGTAGCGCAGATAGTATTTTTTTTAGCAACATGGTTGTTCAGTGCAACAAACCCAACACAGTAACACATGTGTAAGCCATACTTCCTAACCTTACAGTTGACACATTCTTGAAGCTCAATTCATCTTGACCAATAACCTTTCTGATTCCCTGGAAGATGCAGTGACAATACATTGAGGATTATAACTCTTCACATTTTTTTGTACAGATTTTGTTCTCCCTTATGTTTCCACAGAGACCACAAATGCCATGAATAATACAGATGCTAGATTTGTTATTTCAAGTATTTTGTCCCTGGTTTTTGTTAGCTGTGGGACTCATGTTGTTTTAAATAAGCAGCTCAAGTGTCACAGTAAAATACAAAGAGTATGAAAGAATTAATTGTACTAGCCCTCCAGACTTAAATTACAATGACACTAAAGAGACAGAAATTACCTATGTGAAAGGAAAATCTTAACTGTGACCTAGCTGGTTTTATTAGAGTTAATTAGGTCAGTGAAGCTGACCTAATTTTTTAATTAATAAATTTATTCCAAAGGAACACATGAAAATATTGCCACACTTTCATAAACCCGGCAGGGTAATTACATTGAAGAGATTACAGAATCAGTTTTTAACCACTCATTTTTCATTTGAATAACTTGGTTCTTACATAACAGTTTTAAACTATGCTGTACTGTAGCTACAGTGTAGGTGATATTTCTTACAAAGTTAAATAAATATAAACCGGAAAGTATGCATTTTTTTTTCTTTCCCAAATTCTCTAGTCTGTATTATCTGGGAAAAATTTATAAGCATTTTTTTTCCATCCCTTTCCTATATATTTCCGAATAGAAAATACAAATAATTTTAGCAACCAGAAGACATCATCAAAATTGTGGATAAATTTCCCAGAAGCTTTTTCTACTAATGTTTTACAATTAGTTTGGTCATTCTTTATACTCAATTTCCCTGCTGTTATTTAATTATTTAATTATTTTCATTTTTATATGTCTTAGAGAAGATAAGGTATTCCTAATAATTAGAGAAAATTTTAATTGGTTTTGAATATTATAAATAAATCAGCAAGAAAAAAAGTAGACCTGATTAACTGTGTTGTATTCCCAAAGGAATTTTGAACTCATTTAAGTTAAGTTACCACTAAGATTAAACATATTTTTTTATATTATAGAATCATAGAATCATAGAAATACAGAATCAACCAGGTTGGAAAAGACCTCCAAGATCATCAAGTCCAACCCTTGATCCAACACCACAGTGGTTACTAGACCATGGCACTAAATGGCACATCCAGTCTTATCTTAAAAACCTCCAGGGATGGAGAATCCACCACTTCCCTGGGCAGCCCATTCCAATGCCTGATTACCCTCTCTGGAAAGAATTTCTTCCTAATATCCAAACTAAACCTCCCCTGGCACACCTTAAGACCATGCCCTCTTGACCTACTGCTGGTTGCCATGGAGAAGAAAGCGACCCCACCTGGCTACAACCTCCTTTCAGGGAGTTGTAGAGAGTGATGAGGTCTCCCCTGAGCCTCCTCTTCTCCAGGCTGAACAACCCCAGTTCCCTCAGCCTCTCCTCATAGGACTTGTGCTCCAGTCCCTTCACCAGCCTCGTTGCTCTTCTCTGGACCTGCTCCAACACCTCAGTATCCTTCCTGATACGCCATATGATTTGAAAATTATTTTTAAAGAAACTGACATAAGGGAAAAAAAGCTTCATAAAACGAATAAGACTGCTTATATTATACTATCAGATCAAAATGTTTAGAGGAAATTTTGAAAAATGAGAATGACTGAATAATTGGAAATCTCATTTTATGAGCAATAGATCTGAAGCTAGTTCATTCCTGGTTTCACCTGGTCCTTCGCTGCTCAGTCTAGTAAGCTCCATTGAAAGTTCTTACATGGCATGTAAAGATGACACTTTATTATGCGGTCTTTCTTCACAGAAGCTACATCATTTTGATTCTACAATGCCTTATACAGGCTTTTCATCTGGGAACTCCAAGTCAACAGGTTTTTGAGCTTGATCTCTCAAATTCCGTCACATAAAACTTCAAATTCTGGAATTTTAAGAAGTAAAAAATCTGCTACATAGACACATATTAACTTGTTGTTTGCTGTTATTGAATGTAAATATAAATAGATTACATTCAAAACTATTTAATAATATCTCATTCCTGTACCTCCTAGATTTGCCCTAAACCTTACCTCTGGAGAGATAACTATTTTTCAGAGAAGGAACATAGAATTGTATGTATACATATGTATATCACAGTACATGATACACTGCACAAACCACTGGGTTCTGAGTCAGGAGTGAAGGAGTATGTCACAGGCTGGCTTTTATCATACAAAAAATGTTGATGTCACTTCATCACTCTATGCCTTTTTTCCTTGTTTATAAACTGGAACTTGACTGCATAAACCAGACTCATATTTATGTGTGAATTTACTACATTACTTCTAAATTGATTATGATTATTATTATTAATTATTAGTGGTTTTGGCAGTATGATTTCCTGGACATAGTCTCACCAACTATTAAAATTAACCTATGCTTCAATGATTATAAAAAGACAATAACAGCAAGTGAACCAAATTAGTTTTTAATTTTTTTTCATTTATAAAAATGTGAAACAATAAGGTTCAAAGGTGTTGATAATAGGTATTTTGGTATCCTAATAATTTAAATTCTCCATTAAAATTTTCCGAGTTAGGGAAATATTTGTATATTAATTTTGCACCCTGGCCAAGAGCCAAAAACAATTTCCAGGATCAGGGTATACTCTAGTCTGTGTCCATTAATACCTACCCAGTTCTTCAGATTATCCTCCTGACACTCAAAAATGTCACTGGTACATTTAAAGTTATAATGCATAGTAATGTGACAACAGTAGTATGTTGTTTTGTTGTTTGTACACAACAAGGTTCCAAGTTTCTTCCTGCATGATGTATCAGCTCACAGTGTATGAAGACTCAGGAAACTGTTTGCAATAATCTTGATAAAAACAAGAAGTCAAGAACTTCTGCTTATCTGCCTGCATATACTGAATTAATCAAATATGACTAGTGGAAAAAAACTGCATAGAATAGAAATATGATGTGTAGAGGTGCTGTCATAAAGAATACTAACAAGAAAAGGAAGCTGGGGTTATTATGGGGGTAATAGTGTGCAATTTTTGGTGGGGAAAAGCCTTGCAAATTAGCCAAAGTTGTTCTTCCCAACTATGACCCAAGTCTCTAGACACTTGAAGTAGCTGACCCAGTAAGGTCAGTAATTTGAAGCACATGTTGGGAAAGAATCATAGAGAGCACAGAAAAAGCAATCACATTTCTAGGTAATCACGGGCTTAATTAGTATGGGGAAAGTTTAGAAATTATGAAGAAAATAATTAGTTTTCATAGATGTTGAGGGAATTTTTTTCCTTCTTTTTCCTTTCTTTTATATTCCATGAATCTTTGGTGAACCAGTAAATTAGATTTTGTTTTGCAGGAGAGAGGTTTTGTCCTTCCAATCAACTACTAATATCAGCGTGAAGGTCCTGTGCAGGGCCAGGATTTGGACTCAATGATCCTTGTGAGTCTCTTCCAACTCAGCATATTCTGTAATTCTGTGATGCTGTGAGTTCACAGATGCCAAGCTCTGCTATACCTGTCGCGTCAGCATGATTAGGAAATACGGGGCTCAGTATAGAGATCCAGCCTGCCACTTCTGGAATGGTATACTGCTATCCAAGGAGGAATGAAATGAAATAAAATCATTCCCAAAGAAGTGTACTTTAAAGTAACTCTAAAGTTGTATCTGCAGGAGAGTTGAGATATGCTAATAGTAGTTTCCTTGCTAGTACCATCTCAAATAGTACACTTGTCCCTGCCATTCTGAAGAGCAAATGCCAAAATCAATGCTACTTTTCAGTCCTTGACAAAAACCTCTGCCTTGAACCAGTTTGCTGAACAATGGATCTAGGAGGTCTGCAGCAATAAGAAGCAAAAAAAGACAGTGAGGAACAGAGTTTCTCTTTGTGCTGTTCTGTGGCTCTTTTCATATCTCTTTGATGTGATGGGCATATTTTAAAAATACATAGATAATTTCAAAATTATGCAAAGACTCCAACTGACTTGGGTACCAAGGAAATCTCATCAGTAAAAATATGAACCTCCTGATTTACAGAACAATGGTATTGTCCTCTAACCAAAGTTTTTACTATCCCCAGTGACAAGACAATTTAAAACACATGCAAGTCTACAGAAGAGTTCTAATTGCTGTATTTGGCAACAAATAAAAATCGTCGAACAATCATCTTAAATATAAGGAATCAAGCAAATAAACAACCCCCCCTAAGCAATAACATTAAAAACCAAAACAAAACCCACTGTTGTTTTTAAAGAGAAACTGCAGGTCTTCACATTATACTTTACTTGCTCTGGCATTCTTTTTGTACTTTGCAGAGTAAAAATTATTAAGGATTACTTCATTCATGGAACAATATATACTACAAATGAAACATCAGAAGGATAACCCTCTGTAGCAGATCATATTCATCATCATGGCTAGGTTTTGCGAACGAAGATTTGGGAAGGGCTCTACCCGCACTTAGTACAAGCACGCTGGTGGCTAAAAAGGCCAATACAAGATAGACAAGTCCGGTTGCAAAATGGCACAGCAGAAAGACTCCTTAGGTGGTATTGGCAAGACACAATTCTTTCTGCATTGTCTTTTCTCCTCAAGAATGATCCTGTGTGCGTTCTCAAAAGCATCAGCAGCATTAAAGAGTGTGTGTCTCCAGACCTCTCATGTGGAGGCCAGAGTAGACCAGTTATGTTGATCAATATGACCAAGGCTGAGATGTTGTTTCAGGGAGTCCTTGTATCTCCTCTTCGGGGCTCCTCTCTTGCAGCAGCCAGTGGCAAGTTCACTATAAAGCAAGATCTTAGGGAGGTGGTGGTCCTTCATCCTTGAGACGTGCCCTGCCCAACGCAGCTGCGTTCTCAGCAACATGGCCTTAATACTCGCAACTGCTGCCTGTTCTAGAACAGATCATATTGTAAGGCTTGAAAACACAATGCTACAGCCTAAGATTTTTGTACCTATATCTTCATTTTACAGGCAAGATTGATAAAGACTGTGCATATAATATATTTTATTTGGATTTGTAGCAAGCCTTTGATCAAGTTTTACATGACAGACCTCAGCTTAAAACTACAAGCTTCAGAGATCCAGATTAAGACATAGAAAAGGATAAAGAACTAGTTAAAAAATAGACTAGTGTTTATGAGGTGGAAAAAAAAATAACTTACAGTGGTTTTATGTGGGTCAATGTTCACATCTGAAAGTGTTAACCCCTGTGGAATGTGTGAGGTAAGTAACTACTAACCTAACTAACTAACTAACTAACTACTACACCTAACTAACTACTGATAAATGCAAGGATGACACAGAGTAAATAGAGAAGTGGATGACATGATCCACATTGGGGTGGAAGGTATGAGGGGAGCTGGGATACATCCCCCTCAGGAAGCACAGATGCCTTTTCTCAGAAGTAATTTCAGTGGCACAGGTCCCCTGCTGAACGCAGGGGTGACAGTAAGTGCATTGCACAGTCTCAGTTTTTGACTGAGCACTGGACTATCTCTATGAAAAGCTGTTACCTCTGTATGTGCTTAAAATATTTGTTTTGCTCACTTTCTTATGACCTGTATCATTCAAAAGGCCACTAGTGTGGGGCAAGGAGGGAGATAAGGATACATTATGTCACTGAATCTCTGTGGAAATATCCTTCAGTGAGATGGATAAAGTTTGATAGTTTATGGTACAGAAAAAATATTATATCAAAGTCTACAACCCTTTAGAAGTGTTTATGTTTATTCTATAAAAGAGTTCTGAGCTTCTCATGTTCACTTATGTGCATTGTTTCAATGCAAATTAAGTTAATAAACCCAAGTGTAGAAATGTAAATAAAAGTAGACTAATTTTAAAGATTAAGTGGAGGAGTTCCTCAATGTGGACACGCCTTCCACTGGTGAGCTCAATTCTGTCATTTGGGCCCAAAGCCTGGGTGACAGCATGCTCCCACTGGAGCTCTGTCTGGGCAGCTGCATCAGTTGTCGTGGGTACAGAGCTTAGAGAGAGGGTAATGTCACGCCAATCCACAAAAAGGGCCGGAAGGAGGACCCATGCCACGGTCTGAAGAGGGGATGGGACACGAGGAAGGATGCAAGTAGAATTTCTTATTCACCTGTGCACACCGTCTTTTGTCTGTTCGGGAGGGGAAAGGGGCAGAACATAGGGCAGAGCATGAGACACACAAGCAGGGGGACAAACCAGGATAGGGACACGGGCAAAAGGGGGAGGAGTGGGGGAAGCAGGGAGCAGGCAAACTCATGGCAAGCCTGGGCTTGTCCAGGCTGTGCACTGTGTAGTGTGAATACAGTGAAAGCACATAATAACAGTAAACTCCATATGATAACTGTAAGGTCCATATAATAAAGTCCTGCCAATTGCTGTATGCTTTTCTCCATGCCTGGAACTGTTCCCATCCTGAATCTTGTTCCTTCACAGACCCGGGAAACTACAAGCCTGTCAGCCTGACTTCAGTACCTGGCAAGGTTATGGAGCAGATCATCCTAAGTGCAATCACACAGCACCTACAGGATGGACAAGGGATCAGACCCAGCCAGCATGGGTTTAAGAGGGGCAGGTCCTGTCTGACCAACCTGATCTCCTTTTGTGATCAGGTGACCCGCCTAGTGGATGAGGGGAAGGCTCTGGACATAGTCTACCTGGACTTCAGCAAAGCCTTTGACACCCTCTCCCACGGCATTCTCCTGAAAAAGCTGGCAGCCCACAACTTGAAGAGGGGCACCCTGTGCTGTGTTAGGAACTGGCTGGAGGGCCAGGCCCAGAGAGTGGTGGTGAATGGTGCTGCATCCAGTTGGTGGCCAGTCACTAGTGGTGTCCCCCAGGGATCAGTGTTGGGCCCAGTTCTGTTTAATATCTTTATTGACGATTTAGATGAGGGGATTGAGTGTACCATTAACAAATTTGCAGATGACACCAAGTTGGGGGGGGAGTGTCAATCAGCTGGAAGGTAGGAGGGCTCTTCAAGGGACCTGGACAGGCTGGAGAGTTGGGCTGATTCCAACAGGATGAGGTTCAACAAGTCCAAGTACAGAGTCCTGCACTTTGGCCACAACAACCCCATGCAGTGCTACAGGCTGGGGACAGAGTGGCTGGAGAGCAGCCAGGCAGAAAGGGACCTGAGAGTTTGGATTGACAGGAAGCTGAACATGAGCCAGCAGTGTGCCCAGGTGGCCAAGAAGGCCAATGGCATCCTGGCCTGTATTAGGAACAGTGTGACCAGTAGGTCCACAGAAGTGATTCTTCCCCAGTACTCAGCACTGGTGAGGCCACACCTGGAGTACTGTGTCCAGTTCTGGGCCCCTCAGTTCAGGAAAGATATTGAGGTCCAGGTGAAGGAGCACAAGTCTTATGAGGAGAGGCTGAGGGAACTGGGGTTGCTCAATCTGGAGAAGAGGAGGCTCAGGGGAGACTTCATCGCTCTCTACAACTCCCTGAAAGGAGGTTGTAGCTGGGTGGGGGGCGATTTCTTCTCCCAGGCAGCTATGAGCAAGACAAGAGAGTATGGTCTTAAGGTGCGTCAGGGGAGGTTTAGGTTGGATATTAGGAAGAAATTCTTTCCAGAGAGGGTAATCAGGCATTGGAATGGGCTGCCCAGGGAAGTGGTGGATTCTCCATCCCTGGAGGTTTTGAAGATAATACTGGATGTGCCACTTAGTGCCATGGTCTAGTAACCACTGTGGTGTTGGATCAAGGGTTGGACTTGATGATCTCAGAGGTCCCTTCCAACCCAGTTGATTCTATGATTCTATAATTCTATGATTCCATGATTCTATGACTCTATGATTTTCTGCCAGATGAAAGCCGTTGCTCCCTGGTTGAGCCAGCAGAGCTACAGCACCCTCCCCATGTGCCCTTCAGCCCAAAATGCCATGCCACACCCTGGTTGATATCCCACACCCTGTTTGACAAGTCTGTTCAAAGAGCTCCTGGTCACTAAGCTCCCGGGGCTTCTTTTATACATATGTGGGGATTTGGTTTCCATTGCTCCTGGCCTTGTTCAGGTCCCATCAGCCACTGTCATGTGAACTGTGAGCTTCTGCCTGTTCTCTCAGCTCCCCCTGTGGTTCCTCCAGATTGTGTTGGCATCAGAGTTGCTCACATTGACAAATTAGGTTTAGCATCTAGATATTTCACGGACCAGAATTTGAGGTAGAAAAAAGAGACCAAACTCTGAAAGGATCAATCTTCCTCTTCAACAGTCTGAGCAGCAGAGCTCTTATAAGAACATGCCAAGTTTGACAAACTTAAGTATTCCCTTTCTCTTCTGAGTTTTTCTTGTCAGAGCGCATTCAGCTTTTCTTCAGGAACACTGTAAATGCTTCTCCTAATGTCCAGATGCTTATGATTTTGTTAATTCATTAAAGTGTGAATATTTAGACTTTTTTTAACTCCTACCTATTATGCATGATTATTCAAGTAGTCACTGCCTTAATCAAATGACATCACATCATAGTGAGTTTTATTCATCAACTAATATTTTCTCTGTACATGGTGAAAAATAATAATTTAGTTTCTTTTGATTCTATTGATTTTCAATATTACTAATTGTTTATAAGCCCTTGCCTGTGAAAACTGATCATACTTAATAATTTAGTTTACTTTTTCTTTATTTTTATTGTATGGGTTCCTTTTAATTAATTATCAGCCAAAATTGCATTTCTCCTGCATTTCTCAAATGCCTCTGGGTAAATCTCTCTCTGCCTTACAATACTTGCACTTTATGCAAGGGATATATTACAATTTCTCATAGAGAATATCCCAAATTCTATTGAGGTTAATTACTTAAAGTATGTTTTCTTAGAAATTGTTTTAGAGTATATTCTTTTGGATTTCTTTTAATCATAGAGAAGATGCTTTCACCTCATAGCTTCCACATGATCAATGTCCTCGATGCTCTTAAAATTAAAGGAACAGCAATATACATAATACGAAAATTATCTCACAGGCCCAGAGTCTGTGCTTATATTATTGCACACAAACATGAGGCATTTTAATCATTCATGTCATGGCTGACATTGCCCATTCTGCTTTAAAAAAAAACCAACAAAAGTTAAAACTGCAGAATGCTTAATAGCACTGGTCACAGAATATCATTGTATTTGTACACTTACAGTAATAGGAGAAAGATCTTCAAAAGAAAAAAATTTATGAGAACGTTGTAGAGATGTTTGATTAAAATTCTCCAACTCAGTAGGAAAAATTACAATTTTTTTATCAAAAGCAGCAGAAATTATTAAATTTATTAGGGAAGCCTCCAAATTGAAACAAAATAATTGCAGTCACTAGCCACCTGAACTTTTTGGACAGAAGACCCCTGGGATATAATGTTAAAATTGTGGAGGTCAGAAAGAATTGAGAAAGATTAAAAAACAGAAAACAGGAAAGAAAAGGAGGGTGGAGAAGGAAACAAAGAATTTAACCATCAGATTAAATGGAATTCTGAGAAAGGACTACAAAGATTTTAGACCATAATGAGTGAAGAAAACATGTTTCACTAAGGCAGGAAATTTGTCTTGTAATTTCATTTTCCATACTATTCATCAAGTCCATATTTTGTATGAGGTTTTGGAAACACAAACATTACCTGAAGAAAGCATTGGATACTCTCTACATGTTCTCCTCCTAACTGTAATAACCTACAAGATCCCAAAGCTTTTAGTGTTTTACATAAAAAAGGATGACATTAAAATAAAAAGATCAAAGTTATCGGTGATACATTATGTTTACTTTTGATCCTGCAAAGCAATCACATGAGAAAACTGACTTGCAGCCTTCATTTGGATTTTCATTGGATCCCCTGCCCACATTTAGCAAAGTTAATTTAATGAGTTGAATTTATGTTGAAACTTAAACAAGTTAAGTTTAACATTTATTCAAGGACAGAAAAAAAAAGGTCTGAAGTATCAGGACATATAAGCAGCAGAATGCATTTTAATCCCAATCAATAGTAAGTGAGGGACAACTAAAGCTTGAAACGAGAGTACAAGAAATTCAGAAATTTGTCGATTGATCTAAGCCTCTGCACTATGACACCTGTCCTTCTGTCTTGCTGTCAATCCAGAAACCAATCAGGGGTTCCCTGAGTTACAGCAAGCTCTGCACTGTCTCCCCTGAATCCCTAGGAACAGTATTTCTTTCCCACACCTTGAGGAGCAGTTATGCATACGTTCCCCGCTTTTCTGAGATATCTATAATTTAGAACTGCAGATTCTTACCTCAGGAGCTGTCACTTGGCCTCTTTGTTGGCCTCTGTCATGCTATCCTGAGTTGAAGGTTCCTCACCCTGGAAGGTAGATGCTTAGGTGGAGAGGGAGTAGGCAGAAAGCATCAAGTTCTCCAAATGTTTCCATGTGATACAGAGTACAGGACTGTTACTTTCTGTGGGCTTGCCCCATGCTTTTTGAAGGAGCAGTACATGTACAAATCAAATATGTCCTGTTACAACCACATAATTCCATATTTTCCTGAATATATTTCTAGAACTCATGCTTGAAATTGAAGATATGTGGAAAGTCCAAAGAAACACCTCAGTCCATTTACTTCAGGAGATGTGGCTACACCACTGTGATCAAGGTACAAGAAAGCTATTTTGTGCTAAAAAATCAAAGGTCAGATAGTTAGTCAACAGTACATTACATTGACTATTACATAGTTTTGCAATTTCACTTTACACAAATTATAAAGTCTTGAGTCTAATGGCAAATATAGCATGGCACAATTATTATTCGCTGAAGTCTGTTTCAGCAAAGGGATTCCTGCATGCTAACCAACAGAGAGTCATAGATGATGAGGAAAATTACAGAGACAAAGCTATTTTGTTTTTCATATTTGACCTAATTACAAGTATATAATGAGGGGGCAGACTCACTGAGTACCAAGTGTACCTGCAGAGAACGGAGTCCATTTTCAAAATTTGTCAGTTTAGTGAAATTTATGAAGCTTGAGATCAAGATGAGAGAAGTAATAGCTTTGAGAAGAGAAGCACAAAACTGGAATGCTTTTCCTTTTTAAAAAGTAATTATGTTAACAAATATTTGAAAAATAAAATATTCAAGACTTGGTATTTTTAAAGTACATATTGGATAAGTATAAAAAAAACCCTAAAAACAAACAAACAAAAAAATACTTTATTCTGGTTATATGCTTCTCTTACAAATTTGTTGCATTCAGATTATGGAATACTTGAATTCCCACAAGTTACAGAAAAAACCTTGTTATTGGCAAAATGCATGCATCATTTATGCAAAGCTGAGAATTGATTATTAGTCTCACTTAAAAGTCTTAACAGCATAATCAAAGAAGTATTACTCCAGTTGCATTGATTTTTACATTTCTAGGTCAAAACATATGCAGGTAGAATGATAGATACACCAACTCTATAGTATCTACCCCTTTCTTTGGCATTATGCTCAGCCTCCTAATTCTCCTCTGCATCCTGTGGTTAATAGCTTCAGTTTCTGGGGTTTGAGGTGTCAAGTCATCGGTATACCAAGTCCTTTGATGAAAGAAATATGATGCTAATCTTAATGGTTTCTCCCTCCTCTAAAATCCGCCTGGGTTCACTTTTATACATATATTATCACATTCCACACCCTTCTTTTACCTGCAAGTCCACCATGTATCTGAATTTACTGTATATGCTGTGACATACATATAATGGATACTTACTCTTTTTTTTGTCACTGCTATAACTGGTTTTTATCCAGTTCCAAGAGTTACGTTCCTTTGAAGACCGGTAGCTGAACACTGGTGAGTGGTTTAAGAATGTTGGGACCTGCTTTGACCTTGTGCCTGTATTTTTCAGGCTTCTATGATCACCCTGTGATCTCTATCACCCCTCATATTCTAGATCTGCAACCTGTCACAGACAATAGCAGTAATGTATTTACTGGGTTACAATTGTTCATATTTGCAATACAGGAATTTCTGATCCAATTTCACATTGAGTAAAAATGTACTTTCCCACAATAATACTACAGTACCTTATCTAAAAGAGAAAGATTGAATTGTTTTGACAGTGAATAAATAATATATTGACATTTTCAATTTTGGCAATTTTTTTCCCTCTAGCTGACTGGTAGCCCAAAAATTTTTAATGGGAAATTTTAACTGATTAGTAGAGAATTAAGAGAACTTTTGCCAATGATATCCCATATAATTGTCAAATAAACCTCCCAAAACTGAATGCTAAATTCTATTTCCTGATAATTACATTTTTAGTTATTTTATTTAGTTCCTCACCAGTGTAAATATCCTATGACAAATGTATTTACTGAAAGTTTCTAAGATCTATTACCATTGTTATGATTCCTTTTTCTTAGTTAGATTTAATACCATGTTTATTTTCAATATTTAAATAGCTGTGAATTTTAAAATAAAAATTTTATTCATAAACCCTCAAATTCAGCAGATGAACAACAAATATGGTATGTTTCATTCAATACTTTTGTTTTATACGATCTTTATACTAATGTCCTTTTATCGATCATGACTACTTTTCAAGAGACAAAAGCAGTTATTGTCTATAATCATTCCCACTGAATTAATTAAGGTGGTCACACTACCTGCTGTGGTTAGACAATGATATTGAGTACCCAAATGGCACTGTAAAGTGATAACTGTTGTGTAAACTAAAGTTAATTTAAGAAGTTTCAAGATAAAACAAAATAATCCTTCATATTTTCCAAATCACCAGCAATATTATTTCAACAGCTCTACACTGTGCTTTCAAAAATGAATGCACTTTAAGAGGTTTGGGGTTTTTTTTGTTGCTTTGCCATGGTGATAAAGAAAATCTTCAAGATTACAATCCTTAGTTCAGAATATTATAGAGACTCTGAAATAAGAAAGTCAATGCTTATTAGGCAAAGTGCTGACAGAAAAGAGAGGAAAAGCAAGAAACTAAAGATAAGAGAAACAACAGGAGGTTGCTTGTTGAGTCTAGTGACCTTATTTGCTGCTCTTAATATGCTAAAATTATGCCAATCACAGAAAAAAAGGGGGGAAAAAAGTCCTTTTAAATTCAATTTTTCAATACAGTAGTTGGATATTGTTGGGTTTTGTTTCCCGCATCTGTTCTCAGCACTTTTATTTTTTTCCCCTCAGGGTAATACTTTAAAATGCAACTTGTTGTAAGCTAAAATGGAAAAACCCCACCTGATTATACCTCTGTAAGTTATTGTTACTGACATGTATGCAAACTGCTAACTAGTGCTGTGTGCCCTTCATTCAGTTTGCATTATTTCCCTGACAAGCAGCACCAAAATTACTGGGCAGGAGTGAAATACAGCATTGAACCAGTCTCAGAGCTTATTAAATATTTAATAAGTAATAGGAATCCATCAAAGAATGGACTTTCCCTTACCTGTGACAGCTGGAGGCAAGAATTGTTTTACAACTTGGCCTGAAAAGTGATGCTCTATGAAAATGACATGAGCCTAAGAGGTCAGAAAGAGGAAAAACTATTCTATTGTTAGCATTTAAATATAGAGTAATTTATGAATAGCTGACTTATTTGCTTTTATTATTATGGGACCCCAGAAACTAGGAACTATGACTGCAGACATAGTTTTCTGCATTTATCTGTTCCAGTACCCAACCACCCTCTGGATGAAGAACCTTTTTCTAACCTAAACCTTCCCTGACACAACTTAAGGCAATTTCCTTGGGTCCTGTCACTGGTCACTGGTCACCACAGAGAAGAGATCAGTCTTATGTCCTATTACCATAGTTCCCATTGCATTTGTTGCAGGTTTTTTTTCTCATTAAATTAGATGAGGGTTAGAAATTTAATAAGGACAAAATTTTAGAACTCTGGTATTCTGCTTATAATTAAACATGTGGAAGACAGGGCTTCAAACAGTTAAATAAAAAAGTATAACAACAATTTTGATGTCATAACTCTTGAGAGATGGTAGAAGACATTTGTTGGGCTAAAAAAAACATCTAACCAGATAAAACAAATTATTGATTTTCATATTTGGTACTGTAAAGCTTATATTTTAAAACATATATTCCAGAATCATGTTCCCTGCAGAAGGGACACTGACTCCAAAGAAGTCAGGCAAACCAAATCATCTGTTTCATGAGTCTGGTGGAGACAGGGAATGAGAAAACATAAATATTAGAGTGCATATGTAATCAAGCAAATCTCTCCAGCTTTTACACACTTAACTTCTGGATTAAAATAGAAATTCCAGACTGCTTCTGGAATCCAGAATCCAGGATAGACTACTGTACGAAACGAAACAAAATTCAGAAGACAATATATAGTAACAAGTCATATCCACTGATATGAGCATTCAACTAAGAAGAGTTTAGTCTCCGTGCCTATAATTTTTATTAATTTTCTTAATTGGTCAATGGATAAAATAGCTTCTGATTTTTTAAGTTGCCTAGGATTTTTTGTTCTGAAATATGTTAAAGAGAGACCAAAAATCTTTACCTTGAAGAAATGAGAAGATGTCAGTAACTTTCAACAAGGCATAGAGTGGCCCTTTTCTGCCATCACAAATAAAGACAGAAAAGCTTGTAAACCCTTACCCTGAGGAAGGATTGAGAACAGACTAGCAAATTAATGCATACACCAAAATCCTTGTTAAGAGCCCTGAGTATTCAGTAAATATTGATCAATATGTATGGTTCCCACTGGACTTGAACACACCCTGAGCTTTTCACAACATGCGATATTCACTGGGTTAACAACACACACACAGAGTATATGAGCAGTATGTTGTAGTTTTAGTTTCTAGTGATATAGATAACTTTCCAATGAAATAAGGAATACTTCCCATATTTGACAGAGGTTTCCAGAAGTCTCTGTGGTATTTATAATGAAGGCAGAGAGATCCAATGTTGTGATGGACTTTTGCACCTTCTAAGCTGGAAAAGTGAACTTAGATATCTCCAAGGGTAAAAGGGCTTGAATAGCTTCAGTTTTTGATGAAGAAAGTGCACACAGGGGATAAGTTCACAGACATTGTCCACAACCGATACCATTGTGATTGATAACTAGTTTAAGGAGGCCCTAAGAGACCCAAAGAAATAAAGAATTCCTCAACAATGTTTAGACTTTTATCTTAAAAAGTTTAACTGTCAATCTTGATGAGATGATGAAAAAAAATTATTGTGCTTTATCATGGATTATGCCTCATACTGTTTATACTTCTGCTAAAAGAAATATTCTCCATAACTGTAAGTACTGTGTTAAAAAGAACTGAATATATTTCTGTGAAGTGTCTTAATTATTTAATGTGTTTCTTAGTAAAGCAGTGAATTTAGTATGGTGTCTGTTGTTTACCTACCTGTCAGTGAACAGTAAGACAAACTATTAATGAGTGCAAGATACTTAGCAGTGCCTCTGCGGGGTAAGGAAATGTTCTCTCAGCCATTCCATCTCGAAGGCAGAACTGACTCACCAAGCATGAATAACATCTGAGTTAGGGAGACTGAGACCTAGATTATTGCTAATATCTAGGAACATGACTTCTACTGATTTTAATGGGAGTTACATAACTTGAGTATTTCTTGGGATCTGGCCTGCTCAGCATACCTGTTATTGCATAAAAAAATCATAGTGACACATGGATGTTTCACATTCAAAACCTGTGTCCTATAAATTGAGCCCGGTCTCAACATTAAGTTTACATCCTTGAAAACTAAACTACCCATTTATATTTACACTAGTTTCTGATGAAGAAACCAAGATTTGAAACAGATTGCAACAGAAATATCCACTGCAGCCTTCATTTCATCAGGGGACAATTACATATGGGTGACTATCTCTCCACAAGGAAAGAGAAGAGACCATGATGAAGGTTGAATGGGCAGTGCTTTAATTGGTTGGATCTTCACTATGTTCCCCTGATGAAGGTGTCAGCAAAGACAGCTGATAACATAAAGCTATATCCACATAATTTTGTCGATGTGATTTAAGGGACGAAAAAAAAACGGTGTTAAGCTCCTATTCCCTATGAAAAAATTAGCAACAATGTGTTTGAATAGATATTACATTTCATATAAATGTGGATTACATTGCATTAAAAAAGATCCCAGTGAAGTGAACATTTCACTTATGTATTTCTGAAAATACAAATGTAAGCAGCAAGAAAGGTAGCACTATCCTCTTCTGTACTATTTTTACCTTCCAAAATAGCATCTTTCTATGCCAAGAATGAAGATGTTGCTTGTTTGTTGTTTTCTCCTTGTTTTAATGATGTACCAAGGACAATCTTTGTTAGAGAAATAGGTGTGGTGTAAAGAATAACTAATGAATTCAGGAGGAAGGATTCATTGTGCACTTTTAGTAAAAGGAACTTTCTTATTCAGTCTTTCAGGACATGATCCAAGTCTCATTGAAGTCAGTTTGATTCTCTGCTCTGATTATTCAATACAGAACCAGCAGAGACAAAGTAAACAAGACATGCCCTAATAAGTTCCATAGGAGCTACGATCTTGCCTAAGGAAATCAATATAACTTCCGTATCTGGTTGTATATCATTATAGCCATTGTGCAATGAGTACTTTTACCCTCTGGATTTAGACACTGAGAGCATTTATTTCATCTAGTCATCAGTGCACCAGTTCCCAAAATCCCTATATGCTGAGAAATCCCAAATACAGCTGAACTTCACAGCCTGCAGTCTTCTAGTATCTTCTGTATCTTTTGAGTTTCTATCAGTTTCTTATCTCACAGAAAATACAGAACTTCATCCAATTCAGAAACCTAAGCCTTAGATACATCAGTATCCAATTCCTTGGGATATGTCCCACCGAGACTTACGCTTTCCCCAGTTATGCTGTGCTTGGCAACATCATCTAAACCAGTAACTAAATGTGGTTAGTGGACCCTGCCCAGCAACCAAGCCCCCACCCACCCATTCCTTCAACCTCCCCCCAGTGGGATGGGAGTAGAACCATTATGGGTCCAGAAAAAATCCACTTTATTAAATGGATTTTAAGTGACCAAAGGATTTAAGTGATAAGGGAGGGGGAGGAGAGGGAAGTGATTATGTTGATTTTAACAGAAGAATCAAGGATTTGTGCCTATAAAGAGGGAAATGGCTCAGAGTTTATCTACATAAATTACAAAGGGAACAGATATATCAGTTTTAATTTATTGCAGGTTTCTTTTCTCCCAAGGTAAATCACATTCAGGGGAACATCTTTTTTTGATAATAACATAATTTGGTAAAACATTTTACTCATTAAGGCATAAAGGTCTTGTCCTGAGCTGAACCATTGCTCAGAAGCAACAGAACGACAGTGGCTGTTCATATTTTTTCTTTCCCTTTGAGCATATGTGAAAGATCCAGGGACAGTCTAACTCTTAATTCTTGCCTAGGTAATTACCTCCTAAATAAGTTAATCAGCTTTCTTACCTTCTAAAAGGATGCATGAGTAAAAAGCAATTTTTGACACTAACACCTTGACATTAGGAATAATGTAAAGTGACTGATGAAACAACATAAATAGCAATAAGCCACTAAGAAGATTCCCTCTCCAGTTCTTGCAAATGTGATTTTAGATCAACTGCGGTTTCATTTCTTCAGCTACACTTTTTGGCAGCACAAAAACTTCTCAAGTCAATTTGTATGATTTTGACAGCTAGTGATGCTATATGCTGTATTTTGCTGCTAATTACCCAGCATAATTTTCCTGAATTTTTAAGACTATTTACTACTTCCTATTGAATTCCTGTTTCCAGCTTTTTTTTATTTTTGGGTGCCACATTGTGGTAAAAAACATTAAAAATATTTACATACAGTAAACTTTATGGGTAATTATTTGAAGAACTGTGGTCCTATCACAAAAGAGCTGATTGCTGCTGTACTTTACCTTGACTGTACCTTGACTTTACTCTGAGGGCCACCACTAAGCTGCAGCTGGCACAGCTGGCAGCAGCACACCTGCTAAGCAGAGCAGGCTAATGAGAATATCTCACACCAGCACGCTTTTCTTTATGGTGGTAATATGGTCCTTCAGCAGAGGAAAAGTCCTTGTCCCTATCTGCAAAGTCCAAACTCTGTGTGGGTCTGCCACAAGCCTGTTCACTGCTTGCCCTGAAATGACAACTGCAGTTAGCAAGCAGCATTACATAGGAAAGCCTTGCATTTATTTGCCTTCCTAACACTCCTTTTCAAATTTTTGTATGCTTTTTTATAGAATTCTAAAATACAGGCACAGACACTAAAGATAAAACTGTACATCTCTTGCTACTTTACTTTCACTTGTATAAAATATTATGAATATTCTCCTCAGGTAGCAAGTATACAGCTGGTCACCATGGATTATGAAAATGGTCAGTCAATATTTGCTCACCTTCAAGCAAGGAAGGGTAGAATTTTTAAAAATTAGATGACTCCAGCAGACTTTTCCATGTCAGTAGCTGATCAGCTCTGAAAAGCCATACACTGGTAAAGTCATACCATTTAAAGTGTCACAGCCTTTGGAGAAAGTGTGCTTTTCTAAAGAGCCTGGACATCACGCATGAATACATTTTACAAACACTTTCTTAAATACGTATTGAATAAAATGTGTACAGATTTTTCATTTTCTAACCAACAACTACTTGTTAGTATTTTAGTCTCTTAAAATAGATTGCAGATCTCTAAGAACTTGGTTAACAAATCCTTGCAGTGTGATTGTGTCATAAAAAAACCTTTTCCAGTGATCTTTTCACATTAGGACACCCTAGGTATTAGCTATTTGCACAAGTTCGGTGTATGTGCCCTATTGTATATAATGATTTTTTTATCATTAGTCCTGAATCTAGACTGTTATTAACTAACAAGCCTTACTCATATTGAACTGAGAATTAACTGGCACAGCAATTCATAATCTTTATGGAAAATGAGAAAACTTTACTACTTGTGCGTAGTAACTGAATTATAACTGTAGCAAAAGGGTAAATATAATGATTGCATAAATAGAACTATTCTAATTTTTTTACATGATTCACCCTAATTAAACAGGTTTTCAGTGTTAATTGTCTGATATTTCACTTTCAGATTTATTAGGACACTGTTATCATGAACACTCTGGAATCTTGCCCATATCAGCTTCAGTTTTTTGTTTTGCTTTGTAATTTTTCAGCATTAGAAAACTCTGAAGCCATCCTATTGACAGAAGTAAACATTTCATAACCTCTAGACTGCATCCCTCCCCCCCCCCCATACTCTGTAAAGCCGTAGGGGAAAGGTAAGAGATTTTGAAGATTTTTATTAACATAAACTAGTTGGCTATTATTGAGTTCAGAATGGTATTCTCTAAAGTGATACTCTGAAATAATTTTGATGCTTCTTAAATTGTTTAAAATCTGTATAAAGTTGGTGATTAGTTATTCAATAAATTAAATATGTATTTGAAAGCAGTACTTTTCTTTCCCTATATCTTTGAATTTATTTGGAATTTAAAGATATATATATATTTGTAAGGCTTTTACTCCACAAATTAATTTCAGTTTTAGCATTAAAGAAGAAGCTAGAAATTGGATGATCTGTAAATAGTAACTCCAAACCTCTATTGAAAGAAAAAAAATGTCTCATATACCTTGGAGTTCAGGGACGGGTCTCTCTGTTGCCTTAGACATTCTTCTCCCTAACCTTTGAAAATATTTAAATACTAATAGTTTTCTATCATGTTTCAATATATGCCTTGTAGAGGTAACAACCCAGATTAAAGAAAACATGGTTCTTGTATGCTTAATGCTTAACAGAAGTTGTTTTGAATCATTGGTAAAATATCACTCTGGCTGGAATGTAACTGTTACTACACTTACTTGTACATGGTAAATTTTAAGACCTTGGACGCAAATTTCTGAAGCTCTTGAGCTGATCAGTTATTTTAGTTACTTAATCTTTTCAGTTCAACTACATGAGTAGCTAGTCAGAAAAATAAAATTTAAATTATTTTTCATGCAAAGTTTTTACACATTTTTAGTATATGACTCAGAACTGTGATTTCCTGCCAAAGCTCTCTACTAGCATATCAAGTTTATTAGTTTATTGAAACAGCATCAATGCTCTCTTAAGTAAGGGACTTGGGAGAAACCCTCTGAACCAATGCCTCCTTGCACATACCCAGAGGAGGTCAACAATTTTTTAATTCCTCTGTTTTTCACTCTCCTCATTCCATAGATTACACAGGAGACTAGGGCACATAGAGGGCACAAAGTAGCTTCAATCAGGTCCAGCTAGAGAGTTGGGGAAAAAACTGTAGGGCTTGCCTGACATCACACTAGTTTCTCCACATGAAAAACAAAGCAGAGAAAAATAGTAAGAAAACAGAAGGATGAAATTAGGAATGGAAACCTGACAGCATCTTGAGAAAACCCAAAGTCTTCCACTAAAGTTGAATATTTGTAGAGGTGCTTTCCAAACTAGAAATAAGCTGTGATCCTGAAGGCTTTGGTAACACCAAGTTTTATTTGTAACTCAAGTTTTCCCACCTTCCTGTAAGACAGTCTAAAAGGTTTGTTTATACCTGAAAAGGGGACTTTAAAAAGTGTCTATGCTACAGTTAATTGAAACTAAAAATAAATCTCTGTTTCTTTTGTAAACAAGAGTTGGTTGTGCCCTGTGTTTTTGAAAAGAAAAAAAAGAAGTTTATTGAAAATTAAAATGAGTAATTAAAAATGTCTTCTCCTTTATCCCATTATAGAAAATCTTTTGTTTCCCAAAAGAGGACAACATAAGCTGCTTTAAACAGAACAGATCCTAGCTAGAGTAATCTGAGTTGTAAGCTAAGCACAATTGAAGCTGAAGTTTGTTCTGCTTATAGTCATTCTCTAAATGTGTGATACAAGCTAAGAAAACAAAAGATTTTCAAGTCCTCCACCCAGGGTTTCAAGGGAATAAAAACAAAGCCACAAGTCAGGTACTTCAAGATACCGCTGTATAGTATGTGATACAAAAATGTACACGAATGCAGAAGCTTTAGTGCTTCAAAAGCCAAGGCCGGCACAAGGTGTGCAGATTTCAACAGCTGTTTCAGAGGGGCTAAGCTGTCATATAGTGACTGTCAACGGGAGAAAAAAATCCAAACTTTACTTTGGTTCAGCTTAGTGCATTCAATAGGTGCACTTAAAGTGTCTGTGTCTCGACCTTGTTCAGCTTTAACTGCACCTCAGGCTCCTTCCGCCCACCTGTGTTCTCTGCATGGACAGGAGCGCTGCTTTGCTTACTCTGCTGATGACAGTGCACATACCCCTGGCAATGGAAGAGCCCATTAGCAAATGGTGTCAGGAAAAAACTGGGTTGTGTGGAAATCAATAACAAAGCTTTTCATTGACTATAAACAAGCTGGATTTCACATTGCAAACCAGAATTCTTACACTTTGGCTTATTGCAGTTCTTTTCATCAGCATTCAGGAGCTAAAAGGATTGATCCGATGCCACCTTTTATTTTTAATTTACTTATGATGGAAAACTCGTGAATAAAAAGCCCATGTATGGCAAAGAAAGAATTTTGGGACCTTATTTATGAAATGAAATCTCTACTATTTGTGCACTCTGTCTTATTGAGAAAGCAGTTAGGACTTTTCGGAATGTATTCTGAATATATATTTAATAAATTTCAAATCACAATGAGGACATGAAGTTACAAATACGCTCTTGGTCTTGCTTGCTGTGAGTATTGGAAAGGGAAATAAGATAAACGGATAAAATTACAACCAACATAAAAATATATCTCTTCCCTTTATTTAGCGCCATAAAGTGATTAATTCTCGGTGTCCCAAACTGCTTCATTCTTTGGAATAAAAGTCACAAATTCTCACATTTATTGTTTAATTGATTTTGATAATTTAAATGGGGGAAATAAAAAAGTATTCTGTTTATTTAAATGAATTTTAAATAATTCATTTGATCTGGTTGATAAAGAAACAGTAGAATATCACTGGAAAATTAGTATTTAGGACTGTTTAGAAGCTGATTTCTTTCTTTCTTTCTTAGCGTATTCTAATATTTCACTGCAGATAAAAGAGATAATTCTGAACTTAAATAGAAATAATTTTTAAAATTAACACTCACTCCAGAACATCAAAACAGTGTTTCACATAATTTGATTTTTTAAAATGTTATTCTTTCATGTATTTATTGATGTACACACAAGAAAATACTTTTGTTTAAAGTATATAAATTTACATTAACACACAGTCTACTCTGAAATCACTGCTTTTACTGCATTGTTACTAGTGATTAGGCATTATAAAATATTTTATATTCATAGTGCATTTAAACTTAAGATCGTTCAATTTAAAATATTTAGGCCAGATTTATTTGAACATTATTAGATAAGATATTAAAAGGAGCTAGTCTTGATTCTGGGCCTGATCCAAGACTAGGATATTTCCATTGCCTCAGTGCCAGGTGCTGTCACACAGTGAGATGTCTTCTCTACTGATTCTGTCACCTAAAACTTGGATACCTGGTTTGAGTTAGTTACTCCAGACTCCAAATTTTAGGCTGTGACTCATGAGACCACAAGTGATGTGATTTCTACTTAAGGACTCAAACTGTAAATTTATTTGCCTATAGTCCACTGATATTTCAGGTGCAGATGTACAGACTTTAAAGACGAACTCTATTGGGTCAGAGGAATCCTAGCCTCAGTACACCTTCCTTCATTCAAGCTATCAAAATGAGCAATGTTGTACAAAAGCCATAGGCCTTTTTTTGCCTCTTTAGAAAGGACAGAGACCTTCACAGCAGTGACCCTTGTGTGAAGTGATGGAGCAGTGCAGCATAGCAGGAAGAATACTGTGAAGCTCTGAAAGAAGAGATATTTCTATTTTCTAAAACATCGAAGTGAGATAAACTCCCAGGTTCTTAGAGCATTGGCTACAGGCACACCATACACTAAAGTACAGAGCTGTATAAATGCTGCAGAAAGTGTATCTTTTATACAGTGCTTCCCTCTGCTTCAAGGTACATCAGGGTACAAAAGCCTGGTTCCTAGAGCTCCATGGAATGAGTACAAATCCTCAAAGGAGGAGACCTTCATTTGTGAGCAGCTTGGCCCATGTCTGCAGTAATTTCTATCTCACTATTGATAAGTCTGTGAAGGGCAGGATAAGAATTATTTCAATTTTGCTCACACTTTTTTTTTTTCTTGGCGGGGGGCAGTGAGGGGCACAACCCATAGTACTTAGACCTGATTGAAAACGCGATTGATTTCAACGTTCAAATAACAAACTAGGAAATTTGGTAAGACTGTAAAATGCCAAATAGTAACACACGTTTCCAGCCCAATAGCTGCAAAGATCTCAAACACATCTTCTAATCCAACCATAGATTTTATTTTACCTTTCCACATTTACAATAACAGGCACCTTTCACTCAAAGCCTAAGTAACCTTAGACCTTAATAGCTTTTCACTGCAACGTGAATCATACTTTCCTTTACTCATTCCCAGTAATAGAAACGTGAATTTGAATTATTGGAGTAAGAAAATTATAGGTAGTTTATGTTTGCTGTAGTCTTTTTTTCTATGATTTTGAGAGAAGATGACCATAATTTGTAACCCTGGTAACAAGGACTGCACATCCTTTTGTTAAATCTGACCCAATAAACTGCTTGCTCCTCTGGATTTTAGTTAGAGGGGAAAAAAAAGAAAATGAGATTAACTCATCATTTGGGAATTTCCTTCTTGTTGTTACTGTTTAATTATTCAAGTAGCATTAGAGAATGAAATATTATAAAATTATTTCAATAACAACTGCTTCTGCTGGTACTGTTTTTAATTGTCTCAATCTTAAAGGAGAAAAAAACAACTTCCTTTAAATAAAGTTTCTGGATAATAACACCAAAAATCACCATCCATTTAAGAACACACTTGATTACGTCGCATGCCTAATCAGCACCTATTCAGATTACCTAAGAGTTGATTAAATATTTACTTGTAGTTATGGCAAAACCAGACCTAACACTGAGAGTAACTGCATAAGACCCAAAAAGACCCCAATCTTTGCGAAAGATGTGGATCTTGACTCTCTGCTCCCACTGTAGTAAACAGAAATCGAAGTTCTTTAAAGCTTGCAAGAGGTGCTTTGTAACTTCTAGCATCTTGTCCTCAATTAGCATCAGTTTACAGCTGAAACATTGGTCTGTTAATTTAAATTGATTTGATGTGATGGAGCAGACTGTGTTCTAAATGTTTTTTCCTAAATCACACTCAATTAAATAAAAAGCTTGTGATGTGTTGATGTGATATCAGTGCCCACAAGCTGTAGGGTTTGGCTGTATTATATAAATGTTTCTTTTTTAAAACCAAACCATCAATCTCTCGTACTGTATCCTTTGAATATCACTGTTGAAAACATATTTATCCCCTGAAACATTCCTGTTCTAATGACCACATTCCATTATCCACCTTTTTCTCAAATATGTTGTTCTGTCTGTGAACTTTTACCCACTACCTGCCTGAATACGTCCAATTTCACAACCATTTTGCACAAAGTAGTAAATTTCATCCTCATAGTCCATTTACCAGATATTTCTCCAGCTCTTAAATAAAACATTCAATTACCTAAGCAACTGTCATACCACTGAATTTTGTTAGCCAACAGAAAATATATGCAGCTATGTACAACCCCCCCATACATTTGTTTTGGTTTGTTTTGGTTTGTTTGTTTGATTTGTTTTGTTTGTTTGGGGTTTTTTAGGTTTTATTTGTTACAAACCCAAACCCCCTCTACTGATAAAGAGATTAGTCGATACTTTACCTGTACTCTGTCAGGTGTGGATTGAATCACTGGATCCCATATGTTCTTATGTCTACTAGCACTAGTTAACAGCTGATCATAAATTCCAGGCAACTTTCTTGCTAAACTTCTTTAGTGAACAATCAAGTCGTATCCTCTTTATGTAATGGAACACCATATGGTGCTGCTGATAACACTGTAAAACCTGTGTATGAGCCTCCTTGAGACACAGTTGGCTAGAAAAATTTGACTTGGAAATTTTTGACAAAAATTTCTGTGCTGCAGTGTAGTAGGATTTCGTGGTGGCAACATTCAAGGACAATGCATAGGAACACGAAGAACCACTGACTCATCTATACGATTCCTCAAGTACGCATATACACTGTCATTCTTAAAAATTAAATACACTGTCATTCTTAAAAATTAAAGCACAAATGTATCTAAAACTAAACATCCCAGAACACATGTACCATTCCTGGTTCTTTAGTAACAGAGAGGACTCAGGAATCAGGTTATGTCTTCGAGACCCGCAAGCCTCTGGCCTTTCTGAACTGTGTACCTTGCTACTGAAGGAGAAACTTCCCTGTTTGCACTGAAATTTCCCCTTTTAAAACCTTTTCAACTCCCTGCACTTGTGCTGCAAATTTTCCAGCTCTGACACGAACGTGCACCTTTAAGCTTCTGGGCAGAGAGTGGTTCAAAGTCAAGGTCCTGCTGTTAGCAAGCCCATTGATCCACTGGTGTAGTGCCATTAAGTGTTGATGGCCCTTGATTGCTCTATCAAAGCTTCCCAGCTATAGCCTCTTCTCTACATGTCAACCTCCCCCTCTAAAATGAATGCTCTAAGCTGTGCTTCAAAATGAAGTGTAAAACACAACAGGGTATTCACAAAACACTAATGTGGATTATATATTGACATCGACATATAAATCACCCTTTTATTGCGAGTTAAAAGAATTGTCAGTCCCTCTTTTCCATCAATAAAAAGACTTGAAAATCTAACAAAGCAATAGGGAAGGATGGGGTTTGAAAGACTACCACAAGTATGAGTATGAACAGAGAAGTGCATCTCTGGAAAATGTATGGATAATAACGCTCTGACTTATAGCAAAGAAGGACAATCTCTTACTAGGGCTGGGCTAAATGAAGGGCTATATGAATCTCAAGTACTGTCAATCATGTGTCCCAACTATCCTAAAAAGTCGAGTTTTACATGAGACTTTTTAATGAGCTCAGCTCGATTCATTTATTGGCACAGTCCATATAATTACTGATGATTTGCATACAAAATCAATGAAAACTCCCATAATAAAGTATTGATTTATTTAATCCAATTTCACCCAGTCAGGCATATAATTACTCACAGTTCTGCAAAAACACAAACCTGTTAAAATCCAAATATGTATGAAATCACCAGTGCTTCTCAGATTAGCTTTAATCTGTTGATTTATAACATGCAGATTGATATTCCCATTCAAACAATCCTCCCTCTCTTGAAAGTATAGATGTACATTGAAAGAGCAAATGAATTTTATATTTTATACTCTAAATAGATGCCAGATACTCAGCTGGTGTCACCTGGTAGAGTTTTATTAAAGGAAATGTCAATTTATACCAGCAGGTCCATGTGACAACATGTTTAGGTGAGAGTGAATTTTTGTTATTTGTATACAGAGTTCTTTGTTCCACTTGATTCTTCTTTAATCTTTACTAATAAGTGTTAGCTGAATATGGTGCTTTGGCTTGGAAACAAAAAGTACAACCTAATGTTGCCTTTGTATTTGTCAAAAGAGCTGCATTTCCAAAAAATACAGAGGAAAGAGAAGCAGTTTTCAACTGAGTTTAAAAGGCAAGTGAAAAGAAAAAAAAAAAAGGTTACAGGGAAGAGCACGAGAAACCCCATAAGGACTAAAACTCAAGAGCAGAGAAATTCATGCAAAAATAATTTCAGCAACAAGCAAATGCAGTTACGACTGCAGTCTCAGATGTTTCCATAGACTTTTTTTTTCTCTGTGTTTCCAAGAATGACATGAATATGTACAATAGATCAGTCTATCACAGTCTGAGTTTTGGTAGGTAGCTTCTTGGTACTGCTTTGCAGTTGTTTTCGAGCTACTTTTATGTCTTATTTTGATATGCAAATAACAGAGGCTTAAATGTTAAATCACCTACCAAATACCATGACAATCTTATTTCATTCTACCTTTCAAACATCCTTTTCTGATTTTGCTTTTTTAAAGGCACAAAAGCTCTTCCCATTCAGATGAGAAATACGACTCTAAACTAGGCTATGTAAAGTAACAGGAGGATTTTGAGATTAAACCCAGACAAGTATTTAAACAGTTTAAAAAAAAATTACAGTATTTTTAAAAACAGAAAGGTTTTCACAAAGGCATACTTATAAATAGGAAAAAAATATACAACCAAGTGATCTAAACAATGTAAGCTTGCACTGAGACCAAGCCTTCCTCAGACTCTAAAGGAGCTGAGTTTCCTCAGTAGAATTTTTCTTCTCCTTGTTTTTAAGATAGTATTTATGTATACATGAAGAGATTCATGATAATGCATTTGCAAGTGTTATGACCAGCCAAGAAGTGAAGAAAATGCATTTGTTACCTACACATATAAAGAAGTGCTTATAAGCAGAGTCCCTATACCACAGTGTCAGAAACTACCACTGAAATAAGGACTGAGCACAAGTGAGAAACGCACAGTACCAGCACAGTACCATCTGAAGTTGGGCTGCTGGGAGAACCTCTTGAAAAATATTCTCAATATCTCAATGAATGTTTCCACCAGTAGAGGCAACAGAAGTTACAAAGAACCAGTGGCACGGTCAGAGGCCAACATGCCTGTGACTATATATATTTCTCATGTATATATATATAAATATATATATATGAGAAATATGAGTGTATATTCATATATATATATTCTCCTGTGACTATATATACTCAACACAGAAAATTCCACAACAGTGTATGCTAAAAAATCATGTTCTCACAGCTGTCTTATTTTGTCCCTTCTTTTTTTAATGAGCACTGGACAACACATTCTGCCCAAAAGAACTTCTATTTCAATAACTAGGCTACAAAGGTAGACCAGTGATCAATTATGTCACATTTTTCCAGTAATCAGTGCCTATGATATCAAGGTTTCCACCTTATCCTTGAGTAGTTCACATACCACAGCTTGCTAATAACTGGCAAATAGAAAGGGCTTTCCTTTAAAAATAAGTGAATAACAACAGTGGCTCAAACAAAGTCAGAGGTAATACTGAATTAGGAATAATTAGCCATGGTAGAACCATACTCACATGAACAAAGCCAGGTCCAGCTATCTCTGACAAGGATTTTGGGATGTAATTGAAAGCACTCAGCAAACCAGCTGTCTGGACAGAAAAGGAAGACTAATACTTTATTCAGTTAAAACTAGCAGATGAACCTGAGAGGCCAGAAAGCAACTACTTTACTGGGAATTAGGCTCAGCCACACCCCATTTATGTGACAGGGGTATAGATCTCTGTGGCCACAAACAGGCAAACTTACTTACAATTCACAGAGTGTACTGAGATTACGGTATCTGCTTGTAATTTTTGTGGGTACTTTATAGACTGTTCCAGTGCTGAAATTGCAAAGCAACTTGAAGATCAGTACATTAAAATTTTATGAAAGTGGATCAAAAAGATTATTTTAAAAGTTCTTCTGGGAAATGTTTATTTGTGCATTCAACATTGCAATATAAATTACTGTGAGTTAAAGATTCTAAACAAAGAGCATACCAAATGCTCAAAAATAATTCATTTTCCTATATCATCACCTTTTCAAAAGGTATCTCTCCCTTGAGTTTTTTAAGTGTAGTTGACAACTAGTGAAATACTGCATAACACAGGCCCATTTTCCTATCAAAAATAAGCACTGACTTCAATGGAGCTTGCCAAATTTAGATTAGCAGTGTCCAGAGCAGGAACTGGACCTCATATATAATAAGTTTGTTCAAATTGTTTTTAAAACCAGTATTTTTTCTCAGTTGTGACTCTGAAGATTTGTAGTACTCCACTCACAGTGGAGTAACTGAAAAAAAAAATAAAAAAATCTGCTGCTGGACTACAACTCTGACAAGTACATACAAGGGTTTTTTGCTGTTACTGTGCTATTATGTCCACCATGCATTGGACAACATAGTGTAGTCCATTGTACCTGTAGCTTTCGGTTTATAGTGTTCTCTGTGGCAGTCATTATACACCCTGCAGCCACCAACAGTTGCTAAATATGCTTTTGAAGTTGAATATATGAGCTCATCTTACTCTCTGACAGATACTGAAAATGTTGTCTGTGGAGTCAGCTCATTAAGTTAGAAGATGTAGGTATACCTAGTTGTACATACGTAGGTTTTCTGGAGATTTTCTTAGAAACAGCCTACCTATTTCAGACGAAACTATATGCACTTCTTAGCTGGAAGGACAGCATGGATCAAGCTTAGGGGACAATGAAATGTTGGCAGAGGAGAGGCAGAGACATTTAACTTAGAGATTTTGTTTTACAAAGTTTAACTGGGGGAAGTATCTAACTCAACATTGCAAAATTATGAAATGCAAGCGTGTAATTAGGAAAATGATTCTATGACATTTAATTAGATCTGTTTGATGTGAAAACCGGATGATTAATCATCTCCTGTATGCAAATACTTAGTGCACACATATGTCAAATATAAAGTCTAAGGAGTTCATACATTGTCTGCAAAATATATTAATGACTAAAATCTTTTAGATGAGTGTTCAGATATTACTAGGGGAGTAAACAATACTGTAGAAGGGAGTTGCCATTTTTTACAGTATTCTAGTTAGGGAGTGCAAATGTGGTATGATGACTGAGGAGTTGTTACTCATAGGAGTGTTATTGAAATGTTTTACTGTACTACGATGCTTTTATTTTCTGCTGCTTCACTGGACTAAGGTAAAAAAGGATATGTACCTTTAAGGGATGGAGGCTATTTGTACCTGAGTGTACAAAATTATGGAAATCAGAAACAAAATAAAACAATTATCTATTTCATAGAACCATAGAATGACTTGGATTGGAAGGGACCTTAAAGATCATCTAGTTCCAACTCCCCCTGCCATTGGTAGGGGCACATTTCATCAGATCAGGTTTCTCAGAGCCCTATCCAACATGGCCTGGAACATTTGCAGGTATGGGGCCCCCACAACTTTTCTGGGCGACCTGTTCCAATTCTTCACCACCCTCACAGTAAAGAATTTCTTCCCAATACCTAACCTAAACCTACTCTCAGTTTGAAGCCATTCCTTCTTGTCCTATCGCTACATGCCCTTGTAAATAGTCTCTCTCCATCTTTCTTGTAGGCTGTCTTCATGTATTAGAAGGGCACAATTAGGTCACCCTGAAGCCACCTCTTCTCCAGGCTGAACAATCCCAATTCACTTAGCCTTTCCTCATACTGAAGATGCTCCATCCCTCTAATCATCCTATCCCTCCTAATTATCACCTCTAAACATCTCAGTTGTGTGAGAGCAGTTAGGCCTGCACAGTAATATCTTTGCTAGCATTATTAGGTCAACATTAATTATATGTCCTCTGCTCTAAAATTAAGCTCTCTGTTGTCGGAATACATGATCCTCCTTCATAATTTTTTTTCTTCCTGAAGTATAGATTGTGTTCTTGTTCAATGCACAGTAAGTGGCTTTTGTTGCTATACATATTATATGGTTACTTCAAGTATGATAATGAGTGTGCTTCATAAATGTATATATATATTTGAAGAGGTGTATAATAAAAAACACTAATCACATCTCTAAATGCAGAAAACAAGATAAAGGTAATTAATTTTTCAGTTCCCATTTATTCTTAAAAAAACTGTGTCTTTGTCTTGAACTCATTACACATTTTGGAAAACTTAGTATATGTTTATTGATAGAATTTAGCCTTTTAACTTCAGAACAACAATGTGTATTCTGAAGAATCCTCATTTTTATGAACTATTCTATATACATCCTCTTGATGTAACTGCATGGGATTGAGTTCTCAGCCATGCATTCTATTTATATGGAAACATTTGTAAATATATTGAGAGAGAAATTCTGAATCTCTAAAAGCAAATAAATAAGAAAAAAATGACCTACAAGTACCAGCCACTGAGTTGGTAATCGAATCTACAGCATCAAATCTTGAAAGAAAATCATGGGATTGCATATTAAATACTTGACATTATTTTCTTTTCTCCCAGAGAGAATATGACTTTCCTGTGCAAAACATTCAGGCTGTAGTTTGTGTCCTGTGCTCTCAGCCCTTCAAATTGTTTAAGACTTTAAAATTTAATCAAGGGATTTCTTAATGGAGGTGAATGAAGAGTAACATCAGAAATACATTTGACAAAAGGGTAACAAATTTCTATTTAATTATTTACAATGGCCCTCTACTGCTACTTAGAGATACAAAGTAGTCCTGAGCATCAGATCCTGCAGTCTGGGAGGACAAGGGCATCAACTTGTCCTCACATCATGCAAACAGTTTTCAAGATTGCATCTTGTTGATCTTGATGAAATTACTAGTCCAGGATCTGATGCAGCATGCCAGTAATTTATGATCACAGGTCACTCCAAGCTGAAATGCTTTCAGGGCACATCAAGCCTACTTGTCATTTGCATGCAACTCATTTTATCACCTAAGAGATGTTTTTCATCAGGCCACTGGGCAGGCATTTGCGGTTCTGGAAGGCCTGAATTTAAAAAAAAAAAATGACCTCTTTTCATCCATCACAACATTATAATAAACATCAATGCAAAATGTAATATTAAAACAATTAACCTATTATCTTCAGGTCAGGTGTTTGTTATTTTGCCATTTACAGAAACACAAACTCTCCCACTTGGCTGCTGATGTTTGGACTGGGCCAGCTGTCTGTTCTTTCTAAATGCCGTTTCAGTTTATTACGTGACAATGAAGAGCTCTTCTTCCTGCCATTTGGGATGACTCCTAGTTAAGTCTATAGCTGAGTAATTTTTCCTATATTGCCTATTCAAGGGGAAAAAAAAGGTAGATTCGGTAGCAATATGTTATATTGTTCTCACCTTGCATCTTTTTGGACAAGTGGGTTTTTTTATGGGTTTGTTTTTTGTTTGGTTTTTTGTTTGTTTTGTTGGTTTTTTTCCCCAGTGGAATCTCTCTCACTCCTAATGCACTGGGGGAAAAAAATAAGTAAATAAGTTCTTTGATATTGTTATTTCTAATGTTATGCTACTGACAGGGGCCACAGGCTTCCTACAAGAATAGTAAAAATTTAGAAAAGCAAGGTAACATTTCTCAAGGTATTTCAAAATTAAAGGCTAAATTATAGAAGTAATAATGCCAAGCTCCATATAGACCTAATGGAGGAAGTTTAAATATTTGAATAATTCTGATTGTGGGAGACAGGAGGCAGATGGCAAGGAGTTTGCAATAGGAATAAATTTATTAGCACTAACCTAGGTATCTTCAGTCTATGTCTGTGCTAGTCATCCTAGGTTTCTTTGCAAACATCTCCAAAAGAGAATTCATCCCACCCAATGATAGGCATCTAAGATAAATCTGAAAAGAAAAAGGCTCCTGAGGGCTCCAATTTCTGTCTAATGGCAATGAGGGAAGAGCAGATGATTCATTTAGATTTAGACACAGAATTGATGGTTCTCTGAAATTATACAGGATGAATCCTGCATCAGGCACATTTTGACTCTAGGTACAGACTGTCAAGTGGGTTAAACCTTTGCTATGACATACTTAGTGCACAGCTTCTGTATGCCACAGTGCACTCCAGCTAGCTACCATGCAGCAAAAGTCTTGCCTTTAGTCTAGAACATAACAGTGGAAATGTTAACATGATCAAACAAAAGCATTCTAACATAAGTAAAAAAATATTATGTCTGTACTACTTTTAAACTACTCAGAGTAGTTTAAAACATATTCAATCCAAAACAAGTTAACTTGAATCTCTGCCAATGATACTCAAAACAGGATAATTGTTGCAGACTATCCTCCTTCCTTGATGCATTTAGACTACATGATACCAGTCCAGTAAGATTTCTGTCTTAGTCGTTAATCTGAATATCAAATCCAAGTAAAGTATTTCAACAGCAAATCGATTTGTATCTCTCTTGTGATTGCATTAGGCATATGAGAGTCTGATCCCCTGCTCCCACAGACACTGAAACAGAATAGCCAAAAAATGCATATGAATACATGTTTAGTGAACAATTAGAGAAAGGTTGCATCCTGAACATATTTAGATTCCTTTATATATGCTTTCATGGTGATTTATTTGGGGTTGATGGGGCAGGTGGATTTGCAATCAGACAAATATCTCTCCATTTTTTGCTATTTCATCTAATAAGACAAACAGCTCAATTAAACTTTCTGTCATGTCATTCTGTCATCAATTCACATACAACAGAAGGTGAAAAAAACACCTCTCTACTGCTACTGAAACTGTCATACACAATTATAACCCAGGTCATATAATTTCCTCTAGAACATTTTCTGTAACATTCATGGGAGATGAAGGTGCAAAGAGCATCCAAGGGTGTACTTTCACGTATAGGAAGAATCTGAATTAGTCTTTCGAAAGTGTAAGGTTTGTTCCTTGTTCGTAGCTTTTCAGAGTGAAAGATCCAGTATGTTTGGCCAAAGAAGTTAGTTCTAACCTCCAGCAAATATAAATAGCTATTGCAAGAAAAATAAAACATTTTTTCTATGTTTTGTTTTCCTATAATATATGCCTATCAAAATTTGAGCAAAAGTACCAATTAAACTAACAATAAAAGCTTGACATTTAATGTTGAAACAGATAATAAGGGAACACAAGTGAAACCTTTCAGAGGAGTAAGAAAACTGAAGGTGAGTCATAGCACCTGGAAACATTCGTTGATTCTGTATGAGATTTAAAGGACAAATTACATGCAGATTATAAAAATATAATTTTATAACGGATAAAACAACTTGGATGCTGTAGTGCCACACATCTGTTTTATATACTGCTGAATAATTTAGTAATGAATTTTAAAATTAGAATACGTTGAGAGGGGCCATTAATATTGCATGAAGCGTTGTTGAATTACATGGTATTAAAATTACATCTGTTATAGAGTGTTTCTTCCAGTAATGGTCACCTATGTTTATACATAGTCACTGCTTTTCTTAATTGTAAGTATTTTAGTGACGTTCTGGAAAGTGAAATCAACAGATGTTATATAGTATATAGCTATTCCAGATGGCAAATACTTCTGCTTTAATAGCCTAAATCAGCCTTTTTTTATCATCAATACCTAAACCATCATTACAAAACTGTTTTTTTCTCTTGCAACTATTAATTTGACAAAAAATGTTGTAAATTTTTCAGTGTGCCCTCAGAAAGATGACTAACAACAAAGCCTTAATCCTGTAAATTTCTACTTGAATATGGCACACAATTGATGTTCTCTGAAGTTCCCCAGAGAAAGGTTAGAAAAATGTGAAAACTATTGCTGTTGAAGAGAAATTGGTCCTATTTCTTTCTGTATCCGACCAAGTGTGAACATCTTTATGTTTTAAATGCCATGCTTCTATGTTCTTACCTGACAAAAACACAAGGCTTTCTGAAACAGTGACTGGAGAGTAAAACTTCCTCTTTGTTCTTAGAATGTAGAAGGATATCTGTCTTATACAGTGAATTACTTTCTACTAGTACCTTATATGGTATAATTCTATAAGGATTATATTGGCTGGTAATTACTGCTACTACTTATATTGAATAAAAAATATTTTCTCATATTCTTTCAGTGAATGCTGTCTTTATAATGGGACATAATTACTTGAAACAATGTTTCAAGAAGCTGATAGACTCTTTAATTAGCATTTTTAAAGTAATAAAAGTTTTTACATCTAACCCTTTTGGTTCAGAAAGGCACAATCCTTGGCACAGCATTGTTGCAAACAGCTACTGCTATTTTCCTTACTGAAGCCTAATTACTGAGATTTAGGTATCTGCCTTCCCAAATCAAGCCTATACTCATTTTGCTGCAATATTACTGTCAATCTCAGCACAGCTGTGAAATATAACAACTCAACCTGTTGAACAAATGAAACAAAGAGCTTTATGTTTAAAATAATGGCAAAAACTCAAAAAATGTTCAAGACCAGAGTTTTTTGGTTGATATTAAGGTACCTCCTATGTTTAATCACCTGGTAATTCCTTGGATCACCTCCTGCTTCTCTAAAGCTCACTGAATCAAGTTGACTTTGCAGGCTTCCAGATAGAGACTTAGCACCAATGCACACTGTTTTTTCCTTCCACTCCTGCCTCAAAACACAAGGTCATATTTCCTCTCTTCTGTCCCTTGATGGATACTCTCCAGTTGAAATCTGTTATGTAGCCATCTGTTTATTAACTACTAGCGCTCTGCAAAACGCATCTGTAAAAGAATCTAAATCTTTCAGAGATACCAACTAGCACTTTAGAAAAACAATTTCCATTTTCTGCATCCCAGTCTTGAGAGTGAATTCCCTCTATCTTCTGCCTATTTTCACCTTCCTTATTGATCAAACATTGGTCTTCTCCTTTGCACTTCTTGAGTGAATAGTGAACAGTCCTCTATTTCATTTATTTTGGCTGTGCTTCAAAGTCCTGGATGACACAATTATTGTGGTAATGTATCCAAGACTTTCTAAAAGATGTTTTCTTTCTCATGTCTGTGGCTGAAGGCACACTGAATATAAACCATTAAATAATCACAGTGCTAACAAAGGTCCAAATTTTGGAAACTGAACTATCATCTTCAGGACTTTGAGAAGGATATTCCTCATTGATATAAGAGGGGTAAAAGGAAGAAACAAAACAACTTTTCTTTCTTTGTGATATTAAAGTTTCTGCGATTGAATTTGTCCGTATTATTAAAATTGTACGAGCTCCTTAGTCCATTTGTTCTTGGTCTGATATTTATATGTGTATGTATAAATATATGCTCACACAGAGAACAGGTGATTGGAGGCAAAGAATGTGAGAGTATGTGTTCAGAGTTCAAATTCCTGGGCAGGTTACTTCAGGTGTTACTGCTTGTTGTTCTGCAGTTCACACTACGTTGATTCACAGATACCACTCAGTTGCCATCTTTTTATGGAAGTAGATAGACACATAGATGTATTTTGGCTGTGGTAAAAGCTGGAAGAAGAAAGATGGTGGTCTTTTAGTGGGAAGGAGGGAGTAGAAACTTTCCAGGCATGATTTTGGTGCAGCCAGGAGTTTTAGCAGTAACTTACAAGACCAGCTATAAAAAAACCCCAGACAAAGAGAAAAGTATTATCACAGCTCACTTGCTATCTAGTATATTGTGTGGGGGGGTTTAATTTTTTAATACATTGTTAAGAATCACTGCCTCCTACTACAACCTGAAGGTCTTAACTTTTAAGCCAGTGGGGGGGGATTAACTTGAAAATATATTATTAATATTATAACCAAATGTCCGGTTGATAGAGAGAAATAGGCATCTGTTATAAGACAGGTGTTTAAGATCAGCAGTATTGCTAACTTCAGGGGTCAGACCATAAAAACAGCTGACCATGGAATAGCTAAATGCCCAATATGCTATAGCGAATACACCGTGAGCCATATTTCTAGCTAATACAGCAAACTAATTACCACGGCAGGTAAATTACTGACAATCCCATGTCTTACATAAGTGTGTCAGAGTGTAGGTAAATTATCTGAATAGGCTGTTGAGCTCTTCTGAGTCATTCTAGTTAAGCCTAGCTGATGGACACAAAAGGTGGATGGTGCATGCTACAGATACTAATAAAATCCGTTCTGACATCCTTTCTTATTCAGGATGCTTGTAGCTAATCCCCAGTTCAGTGACATACTGAATTTGAATAGTTCCTACAGGGTAGTTTAAATTATCATGTGCTCAATTAAACATATAATATAAATATATATCATATAGATTATACAATAATTATTATTATTTTTCATTAAAGCACCACAATCATGATACAAATAATTAAAAATTCAACATTTTTGCAACCCATACCAATTTTCATTGGTTCTAGATTGCAAACCTCAGGAACTAAATATGATTTTGTCTCAGATTATTCATATAGGGAAGGCCTGACACTCTCAAAGGCACCACTTGTTGTCAGAGGTCGATTTAATACAGAATAAAACTGAAATAAAATATATGAGATAAACAGGGAGAAATAAAGATGACTCAATATAGGCACAGATTTTTTCTATATGCAAAAAATACAGTAAAGCTTTATTGAACACTACATATATTGGCCTTAACTTTAACTGTTTTGTTTTAAATTCTAAATGGAGAAGACATCAGTAATGTGTGTACTGTTGTTTATTAAGTACAGGTCCATAGCCTTCAATACATTTCAAAGCATTGTTTGCTGCTTTCTAGTTTTGAATTAGTCTCTCAATCTTCCTCCAACAGAAAACTACCAGCTGTGACGATCAGTAACTCCTCTTTTTTGTCATAACAAAACATGTAGTGCCATATCCAGTCTGATGGATTCAGAGATGGGAGTAAGCAAAATCAAAGAAGGAATGAATTACCTAAGAGCAGAAGAACAACACTGAGAAAAGGCTCATGCTGAGAGGACCATGGCATGGATATAGGTACAATGTAATCAGCATAACAAAAATACTTCCATCTGAAGAGATTCCAAAATTTCTGTCCAAAATATATAAATGAAAACAGCTTCTTCTTAAAACTTCTGAACCCTTTCTATTTTCTGGAGAGTTTAAGTATCTGTTATTATTAAAACGATCTCAAATTTTATCAGGCAGTTCATTCTCTTGGTTTTCATTAACTGCAATAGATATGTGTTTTGAATCCCTACAAGAAGAGATATCCACTTATAAATAGTAAATGTATTATATTTAAGAAAAACCTTATTTTACAGATCTGTCTTTGTCACCACCTCAAATTCAATGCAGCCTCAGAGATGATGTCTTTATGGACAGAAATTACCTCAAAAATTATTTCCATTATTTAAAGATCTGTAGTGACTTACATTAACTGGGAATCTACTATACTTTTGAATTGAAGGATTCCTGCTGGCATTGAAGAAAACAGAAAGAACTACAATTTTATAGACAGAGAGTTGATATATTGATGCCTTTGATGCCTTTGAGGGCTTGAAAGTAAGATGAAAAACCTCATAAGTGCTGTGTCTGGCATGGGGCACTGCCAGACAGCACTGGCCAGCAGCTCCCCCATCTGCTCCCCTGCATGTCCCAGTACAGACATAGGCTTCAAAGAGGAAAAAAGTATTTTCATCATCTGAACTCTACCAGACAGGTATCACTGACACCATGTTGTTATACACAGGCAAACAAATGTACTCCTGCAATAGCAGACAAAGTAACCGGATTAGTTCATAGCCAGGACTCAGCAAACTAGCACTAGCTACCTCAGCACAGTTACAGCCTCTTAAAAATGTAGCTTTTCAGAATGGCACATGCCTGACCTTGTGTTAAAAATAGCATTCACCCTCTGCCTGACACTGGTGCTGCAGGGCAACATGCACATCTTACCCACAAGGAAACAGAGGGGAAAACAAAATGTAAATATTTCACAGGACTTCTGAACCAAAAGTTGCTCAGTAAGGTTGTTATCTCACCTAAACCAGTTTTATAGCTCTACAGTACAGATATCTACACCTTAGCTGAACACATTTGTCACCCCTTGCAGTCAATGAGAGAAATAGGCACTCTTCAAGGCACAATTCCTCTCCCTGTTGAATAGACCTGTTGGTTGGTATTACCAGGAAAAACTTTCTCTCTTTACTTACACCTGATTTGGATTTGACTTTAAAAAAAAAAAAAAAGTATTGAAATATAAACCAGAAAATTAATGAAATCCAAGGAGCATGAAATCTTTGTACAACTCTTGGAACAGCATGGTGCTTCAATAAGAAAGGGTAACTAGCTAATTAAAAGCCTCATTTTATTCAATTGTTCACAAGTTACAAGCAGTACATGAACCCACTAGAACATAAACCCAACTAGAAGTAAATCCAATAAATTAGTATATAAACCCAACTAGAAATGTTCAGTTACAATAGACAGACCATCACAGTCAACACTGTGTAGATATTTAAAGAGCAAAACACATGGCCTCTATCATATCACAGAATCATGGAATGGTTTGGCTTGAAAGGGACCTTAGAGACCATCTAGTTCCATCTCCCTGCCATGGGCAGGAACACCTTCCACTAGACCAGGTTGCTTATGGCCCCATCTAACCTGGTCTTGAACATTCCCAGAGACAGGGCATATGCAGATTCTCTGGACAACTTGTTCCAGTGCCTCACCAGCCTCACAGCAAAGAATTTCTTCCTTATATCTAACCTAAGTCTACTCTTTTTCTGTTAAAAGCCATTACCCTTCATCCTATCATTTATATGCTCTCATAAAAAGACCTTCTCTACCTCTCTCGTAGATCCCATTTTGGTATTGGAACGTGCTATAAGATCACCCTGAAGCCTTCTCTTCTCCAGGTTGAACAGCCCAGCTCCCTCAGACTGTCTTCCCAGGAGCAGTGCTCCAGCCCTCTGATCGTCTTCATGGTTCTCCTCTGGACTCACTCCAACAAGTCCATGTCTTTCCTGTGCTAAGGACCCAGGTGGGGCCTCATGAGAGTAGAGTAGAGGAGCAGAATCACCTTCCCTGACCTGCTGGCCCCCTTCTTTTGGTGTAGCCAGGGATATGTTTGGCTTTCTGCAAGTGCAAGTTGTTGTGCCATCATGAGCTCCTTGTCAACAAACACTCCCAAGTCTTTTATTTAGCCTGTATTTATGCTTAGGATTGCCCTGACACAGGTGCATGACCTTACATTTGGCCTTGTTGAACGTCACAATGTTTGCATAGCTCAAAGCCTGTCCAGGTCCCTCTGGATGGCATCCCTTCTGTCCAGTGTGTCAACCACACCACACACTTTGGCATCATCATCAAACTTGCTGAAGGGGTACTCAATCCCACTGTCCATGCCATTGACCCCTAAGGAATGCCATTCATCACTGGTTTCCACTTGGACATCAATCTGCTGACTGCTGCTCCAGAAGTTCCTAAACTTCCATGGACTGCATCTTTTCTCAGTTCCACCTGCCTTAAAAATATGGAAGAGAAAAAACCCAAAACAGATAAAAAACTGCACTAAAAACATTATTAAATATTTAATTTTAAACTGAGAAAGAAGCATTATGTCCATCAGTCAGTAACTGAGAGACAGAGAGAAAGATGTTTTGAAACACTTACCCACACTACTCAGCTTGTTCATTTGGATAGTAAATTTAGGCTGATTTAATCCAGTAGCAAACAGCAATTCTGTTTTAAGACAGAGCTGTCTTCAGTACTGCACTGAGGAGTGGACTCTCCTTTCTTCCTATTCATTCCTCACCTGACTTCAGAGGACTGGGAACACTGAATAACATTTATTCCAGCTAGTTTTAGGTACCAAATCAAGCAATGTTCCCATCAGCTTCTCACACAGTCAGTGGAGAGCTGAATCAGCTATAGCAGCACCTGTTGCAA
Source organism: Manacus candei (assembly GCF_025592945.1). NCBI lineage: Eukaryota > Metazoa > Chordata > Aves > Passeriformes > Pipridae > Manacus > Manacus candei. Next base: position 29,070,736 of record NW_026138062.1, on the reverse strand, counting down.
TTTAGACACTTAGGTGCCTAAATTTAAGTGAAATTAATGCAGTTTTGATTAACTATATAAAAATGGTCTCTCAAGCCCAAACTGCAGACATAAAGGTTAGGAGGGTAGCTATGTACTCCCACAGGCAAATTTTTGTCCAAGACATTCAGATATGTTCAAACCAAATGTGTGATAAATATGGAACTGGCCCAGGTAAGAAAAGGGATGGCACCTTAGCCAAAAGCTGAAAAATTACTGTGTTAACATGTGAATTAAGTAAAGATTCTTATCGTATTTTGTCATATGTTGTATAACTAAAAACACAGAATTGCTCATCTGACTTCAGTAAACACAGTCCGCAAAGTTCTTGGCTTTCATAGATTTTCAACGCAAATGTTTGCAATGTTTAGTTAGTCAGCACAATAGTGTTTTTTTTTTCTTGATTGACAGTGTATGGCAATATCAACATGGTGATAAACGCAGACCTGTCTTGGATAGTATCTTTGTCCTCTGTCTCCAAATAATCTGTCAGGCAGTCTGTCTAAAGCTTTCTGATTTTCTGAAATAGAAGGTATTATGGAACTGCAGTAGTCGTTCCATGGCTAAGGTTGAAAGTACCTTCCATTATAAACTCAGTTAGGCCCTTACATCTAATTTTAACATCAGACTATTCTATCAGAAATTTCTCTTGTGTGGTGTTTGGAAAGACGATGATTTTTCTTTTTCCTTAGGAAGTTTGAGGGTAATTGGACAAGGCATTTGTGAGATTTGAGAGGCTGTAAAATCAGTGCTAATTTGCATGTTACATTATCCTAATGTATTTCAGAACAGCATATCCCCAAAACAGCATATTGTAGAAACAGCAAATGTGGTTTATTCTTCTGTCTTCACTAAGAACTGAGGAGTTTATGATCTTTACAGGACTAGACAGAACTACTAGGGTTAGGGAAGAAGCAGAGCTTAAAAGGTTCTCAGGAGCGGGGCTGCTGTGAGAGCTTTTGTTCAGCAGGTACTCAGCAAAAGCAGGCTGTGGGGGCATCTTCCTGGCTGAAAATATTTTAAAAGACAGAACTGGGAATAAATCGAAATATTACATTAGTTTTTCTCTTATAAAAAAATAAAGCAAATTCCCTTAAAAATCATTGACTCTAATTTTCAAATATGTCTTCCCATTAGTTTAAAAAAACACTTTATTATAACATTCTTCAATAAATAAGAAATTTGAAAGTACCAATGCTTCCATTATTCTTTTCTCCTACTCTTTGTCACATAGCTTTCAGGTATAGTTGAAATGCCGTACCTTGACTTTTAAGTAATAAACCACAATGTTTTACTACTGCAAAGAATAATGTTAAAATATAGGTACCTTAAAATACTGGGAAAAGTATTACAAATTTAGGCAAAAAGAAATTATACGTTTATGCTGTGCTATTCCCCTTTCTCTAGCTTCTGAAGTATTCCCTCTAAAGTTCTGAGAACATACATATATATAAATTAAGTTGTTATCACAGGTAATTTATATAACTTCTAATGTAAATCTCATGCTTTCATTTTTCACACTACACTGAAAGAAGACTAAAAACCATAGATTTAGAGCAAGTGTCATATTTATAAACCTGTAAACTTGGCAACAAAATATAGCCATCACAAGTTGAAGACTAAAATTTCCCTCCAACTTGCATACAAATAAAAGATTGTAGTACTATAAATACAGTACTAATATTTTATATAACTTACTGAAGGGTTTAATGTACTCTATTTCCTACAATTTTCAGTATTACTCATAGAATATATAGTTATGTTTCAGAGTAGAAATTGATTATTAACCCAGTTGGTATACAAGGTGTGGAAAGGAAATTATTTCGCCTAACTTCAATCACCTAAAATTCAGTTGCTATGTCCAAAGTAGTAGTCTCAAACTCTGTTTATCCCATGAAGCTAAAGAACACCTCCAGAAAGTGATATATCCCCTTTGCAAATCCAAGACAATGTTCAGTTTCCTCAAAATAGGGATTCTCTGTTTCCAGTGCTGTAGGACTCATGAGACATGAAGATTGGGTTGGCAGACACAACAGAGGAGACCCTTCTGGAGCTGTTGCTGAAAGCAACACAGAGCATATCAAAATACTTAAAATGTCACTAGATTCAGAGTTTTGGGAACTGAATTCCACCCAGCTGCCAAGTTTAAACTCAGTACACAACTTTCTTAGTGACTTAAAGTAGATAAGAGTATCCACACTCACAGGCATTAACATAAATCTAATGGGTGGGTTTGTTTGCCAGATGACTTTTATTTTTTTTTTTTTAAATTATGTTACCTGGAGAACAGTTATTACAGGTCTGCCAATCTAGGTACATCTATACTGTCACAGAGATTCAATAAAGGTATAAGAGTGACTTTTATGCCAAGGAAAGCAAGCATAGAGAGTTCTGTATGTCCATAACTTGTAAAAAAACCTTGCTATTTAGTAAAATAATTAACCATGTTAAAAAAAACATCTTTCAGTCTCATTGACTTTAAGCGTATGCTTAAACTTAGCAATTGTCAAGCTTTTTCTGAATAAGAGCTTAAAAGATGAAGGTTAGATATAAGAGAGAGAAAAAGAGACTGCCCCAAAAAATTGAAGATAAGAAAGATAAAAATACTTCCTTCTCTCTGGAGTAATACATTTTCTTGGAAATACATGATGATCTAACTACAGTGGTGCTCCTCTTACAATAAAAATTTATTCTTAAATGATTTAGCAATGGCAGTGTATAATGAATAAATTATATATGAAGATTAAGTAAGGCAGCATTAGAGTGTCAATTGCAACTTTTTTTAACAGAATCAAGCCAAGGATACTTTAAAAAGGGTTCTAACATTTGAAAAAGCTCAGTAATCTACTAGCTCCAGTTTTACACAGATAATTCCACAATTCTTCACTCTATTTATAGTTGCATCCTATTGTGAACTGATATTATTTTATGCATCATATGGAAGGAGATCTTAAAAGAATTTAAGATGTTATTTTTCTTGCTTCAAACAATGACTGATTATTACTATCTCCTAACGATGGACTAGCAAAGAGAATCCATCTCAAATGAATTTGAGTGATAGATTCTCTTAATAATTGAGATCCACAGTGTCTAGATTTTATTTTTTAAGCTGGCAAGGAAAATTAGCTCTACCTTTCTTTTAAAATCCTCTCCTTCAATCAAATCAAATTACACTGAATAGTAAAAATAGTGTGAGAAACTGGGATTCTTTAAAATAGCACATATTTGATAGACATTAAAAAGATTATTAAATCCTTCTTCACCTTTTGCTATTTGGCATGAGAAGTTTAATACATTTCATTTCAGTCTACAGGGGTTTTTGTGCCTGTACAGTACATGAAATCGAAGAAATGCAGAGTGGACAACTCTTCATTTAGGGAACTAATAAGCTCACTAAGCCATAAGCCCTGCCTCAAGTGAACTATCGTTTTTCACTTTTCTTACACATTTGGGAGGCATTAAGTAATTTTTCCTATGAAGGAAACTTCTTTCCCTATCGAAGGGAAGCATGCCCTTGTACAGTGTCTAAGACAAATCGAAGCTGAGGAGCATGTGCAAAAGAAGAGGGTTACATGTGGGTTACATGTGGGTAAAAGCCCATGGTGAAAATTTTGCCTCTTAGATATCCTCTGACTGCAGGAATCCTGGACACAGAGATTCTGCTTTCTTTCTTTCTGAAGTACTGTATGGTTGAGAATTTTGATCCTTTACCATAAATCTTCAGTTTGCCACAGGATCGTAGAAAGTGTTAGGTGGTGTGTGATATACAAGGTCATATAAAATCAGTGTTCTGTAGACCCCGTATGGGACACTTACCTACAAATTCATAGGGTTTGAACTAGATTATTTCCATGCCTTTTTCCGTTCTATGACCCTACTATTTGACCTCCAGAGGATAGCATGTATGATTAGTTCTACAGATTATACATTTCATCCCTAACACCCAAAAACTAGCTTTGTCCAAGTTTTCAGTCCTATCACTGCACGTGCTGCATGCTTCTTAAGAAAACTGTAAATTCAAAGGTTTGAAATGAAGTACTTGAAGTAGAGCTGAATCTGAGGAGAGAATCTGGCAGTGATACTGAGCAATGTGAAATTCCATGTCTGAAGAAGGACGAGGAGATAGCTGGCTATTGGTGCTGATTATAAAGCATTTTTACAATCAGACACAGAATTCTGCTGCTCTACATTACATTGCTGAAGTCTGAACATGTACTTGGTTAAATGCAAAATAACATTCCCATTTATTTCAGTGATTGTCGGACTAAGCTCCTGACAGGAAGCTTGTCATACTCTTTAAATACAGGGCAAACCTTCTCAGCAGCACACACTTCCACTTGCAGTTCTCAGAAGACATTATGTCTTATAGAAGACATTATGTCCTATAGAAACTAAAAATGAAAGTTGCTTCTAGTTTGTCTTCTCCTGATACAGCTATGTCTCAGAAATTATAATTGAGCCATATATAGCAGAGTAGGTGAAAAGGAACTGCCACAGCAAGAAAACAAAGGTGACCTGATATATGATACCTTTGTCTCTGTCAAGACAGTTCTCAGGAAATACTGACTGGCATCTTAAGGAAATGAGTATGAATTATGTTTCAAGGGAGCAGAGGGAAAGAAAGATGTTAAACTAGTCTTTCTTTCTTTAAAGGTTATTTCTAATTTTTCATTTAATCTCCTTAATGAGACGCCTGTTGTTGCCCCAGACATACTTGCCTACTTCAAGAGGTGACAGATTGAACCCCAAACTTCAAATATTAGAAAGTAATAGCTAGTTAAAGGTTTTTATAAGAATTATAAAGAAAAAAACCATCTACAAGTGTTCAGAAAATTCAAAATGTTCAGAAGTGAATGACCCCTTCCTGAGTTTCAAATGTTAATTTTATACAGCTCATTTTCAAAATAAAAGTGTATAGGCTCCAGCATAAAGCATTGCATGGATATTAAATATATGAGGATGCTAAGAAGTCAGCCTACTTACAGTTTATGGGCTATGTTTCATATTCAGTGTCAGGTTGCAAACATCACTTTGAATCTGGGCCTTGCATGTCTTCTGCTTTCAGCCTAGCATTGAGTTAAATCCCACAGACAGTGTTATGAGAAATTCTTGCTTTTATCACAGAGCAGACAACAAGAGTCATTAAACTTTGATGACTTAAATGGGATAATGTTCAACAAAGAGATGCATGCAATCCAAAATATTTTTCTTTTAAGTTTGTGTGTGAAAGATAGCATTAGTAACTAACCAATTACCTTGTAAAGGCTTCGGTAACTGAAAAAGTTGGTTGACAATTATAAGAGAAAGATTTCTGTAGACTTTCCTCTATAGGATGGGTGCACTCCTTAATAAACCTCATAGTCCTTGTCCACCAGTTAGCCATAGAATAGGACCTCATGAAGAGCACGGAAGCTTTCTCTAACCATTGTCTTGCCTTTTATGCACAACAACTGATGCATCAGGGGCATGCACTCAGGTCTCTTTGCATTATGTCCATGGTAGTCTCTGCTGGATTACTCAGCTCACATACAGTCTTGTATGACTGGAGTGAGAGAGAGTGAAAGAAGAAAGTCAGCTGCAGAAATGCAAGGACATTTCTTGGCCCAGAGGAAATACCGTATGCCAGAAGCAACGCAAAGGAGGGTATTGGACTCTTTTAAAAGGCTTTTCCCAACACCTAAGGGTGCTCACCACTCATGATAAAACTGAGACAGAGAAGTGCATGCAGGTATTTATTGCTTGCATGATTTGACCTTCTGTTAGCAGAACATGACACATTTTTATGTGTCTCTGAAGATCAACTGTGAACCCAGAATGTTCTATTATGTTTTTGTGGACAGTGTTCAAATGACAGCAGAAGCTGAGCAAAAGAAACGACACCAAGTAGTGTTGTATCCTGCTTTTAAGAAGCAACAAAAGACAGAGACTTGTGCCCTGAAAGGATGCCAGAGGTTGTAGTTACACTGCTAAATGAACTCACCCCGGGGAGCTGTCCCTGCCTACAGAGCAACAGCTACAGAAAACTGCTCCCTGCTGCTGAGCGCTACACCAGAAGAGTGCTCCATGTTGCTGAGCACTAGTTCACCAGAGCAGACAGGCTACATCCACAATACATAGAAATCAGTGATGGACCTTTTCTGAGACTCATATGGGTAAGGTATAATGATGGTTGTTGTTTGGTTTTTTTTTTTCTCCCCAGAGCAAAGCGAATAATGTGAGGGCTCTGCAGCAGCTCACCAAAGTGATCTTTTTGCAGCATGAAAGTTAGGCCATGTATTGCATGCCCAGAGGTGTGTACTTAAGGCATGTGTGAAGTTGGGATAATATTGAAGGGAGGAAATAAACCTGCTTCACTCTTGTCTAACACAGCTTTAAAAAAATCAGATATGTTTGAAGGTTAGCTGCTTGATGCACTGTAAGCTTCAGCATGAATTACCATTCATGCAAACCGGAGTGGCAGGGAACTTGTACACCAGAGGGAACTTTGAAATGAAACTTATTAACACCAGAGATGTACTCACAATGGGCAGTGAGGAAACATATTCAAGCTAAGAGAAGTTTAGGAGTACCTATTCCCCTGTGTATCTGGAGAAAATGTACCTGAAATAGGTAATAGCTAATTATCCTTTCAACACGTATCCATTTCATTTTAATTTAGTCTTACTTAAATACTAAGTGATTTCTTCTCCGTGATGACACGAATCAAAGTTTAATCCCGCCAGAGAAGGTACCAGGCTTTAGAAGGGAACAGGGATGCAAGAAAATAGATATTATTATCACTTATAATATTTTATACCAATGTACAAGAGCTTTCTGGACTTTTTTTTTTATTTTTTTTTACCCTTCTAAAGTTTCATGATGTAGGAACTACATTTCCCCTCCTTGCCTTGAACCCATCTCTTCAAACTTTCTCTCCATTCCTTATTTAAGCATTTAGATAAAAAATGACCTTCACAATTAAAAAGTCTCTTGGGTTTTTGGTTTGGTTTTTTTTTTTGTTTTTTTTTTTTTTTTTTTTTTTTGTTTTGTTTTTTTTTTTGTTTGTTTTTTTTTTCCTTTTTTTTTTTCTTTTTTTTTTTCTTTTTTTTTCTGGAGTACAGTCTCTACATATTAATGCTAAACTGAGATGGTCTCTTCTTGCTGACAGTGACCCAAGCAGTACAAAACTCCTGTTTGTAAGTAGACATCACTGATATTTCAATGCTTATCACTAAAATTAAATAACAGTAGTAAAACCTGTTCTTTTTTTAAGGAAGATATGTTCCCCTGGCATTGTACTCTCTCGATCATATAATCAGATCAAAATAAGAGTGACTTGGGGAGTGTGGAAGAGCAAATGATTCACAGTGAACAATTTAATAACAATTTGCCCGTTTTCTATGTACTAAGTGCCTACGAGTAGCTTAATACTTTCTCAACTATATTCATTCCCTGCAAATATTCATTAAATATTTTCTCTCAGTTATAGGGATTTTAAACTCTTCATTTGAACTGTTTTTCAAATGCAACATTATTTTTCTTGACAGAGAAATTTTTGTTCAACGAATGTATAAACATAAATAAACTCAGGTATCCAGTGCAAATATCTTAGATCAAAAATTCACAATTTATTCCCTCAAATATTTGCCATGTGAACAGTAAATAGATTTCTACTCTCAAGTTTTCACTAGAATGCCTAGAACAACTAGAAGACATTTAATAGCTATATTCTGTTTGTTAGGGTAGAATGGGAAACCAAATCAACAAAAAAGATTAATGCAATTCTTCCCTCACACCCCAAACAGGTCTGATACTAATTTCTTTCTTAAGCCAGTTTCTTCTGGGTAGTCTTTAAGGTTTTGGCATAAGTTCTGATGTCTCTTTATTTTCCATCTTTTTCTCTAAAGCACTCAGATATACACTGAACAACCTTATCTGCGAAAAGCTATCTATAGCAGCATAGAGGTCGGCCTCACCCCTTTGCCAAGAGTCCTTGTGACAGTAGTTTAAGAAGTGTAATGTGGCCTCTATTTTTACTAGCAAAAGTGACAGCCCTTTGGCAGAGCTCTCATAAGCTCTTCCCCCTCTCATTTCAAAGTGCTTTACTATATGTTGCCTATTCTTCCTCTAAAAGCTAGTTAAGCAGGCAGGATCAAAATAGCTATTAAAATCCTTTACCTGTTCTGTTCTCTTTGCAATCTTTCATAATGGTAATGAGGCTCTCCATAGAAGGCTACTGAGATATTACAGTGTTTACTGGTATCTACTACTTTTCAATCCTGTTATGCTTTTGCATCATGCTGAACATATTGATCACTCATTTCTATTGCACATGGACTTATTCAAGCATACACAAGGTTGAATTTGTCCAGCTGTTACTACAGTGCTTGACCATCAAGGAGAAACAGCTCATGCATGACCCTCCTTTTTGTTAACTGATGCCTTTGGCATTATTTTTCTTTAATATCATCTGTAAAGAAGACCCAAAGATTATTTTACTCAAAGTACCAAATTCACTGTAAAGCTAGACATGAATATCTGCAACTGGTGGGCATAAGGTTAGTAAAAGAGTAAGGGGTTGAGACAGGTCTTTCATTGAAAGGCATTGTACAGACAGAAGGCAGCTACTGCTGCTGTCACCTGATATGCTGACAAAGGCTCTAACTGTTGCTCAGTTTTGTTTTTGTAGTTATATTCACAACTTTTAAGTGCTGAGACCTGGTTACCTTTTCCTTTCATATCTTTTATTTTTTCCTTATCAGTTCAATATCTTTTCTTGAGAGATTTGCAGGCAGGTTATCACTGCAGCAGAATTCTTAACATCTTTTTGTTCTTATCATACCCATACTCTCCAAAATTAGAAATGTCTGGTTTTAGATCAACAGAACTGGTGGTAATAATCATGATCAGTCAAGATCCCCAGACAAGCTTGTAGGATTGAGGAACATCCAAGGTTGAGCTGGGAAATTATCAGGAAATCCAGGACAGGAACAGGACTGCAGACAGCAAGCAGCATCAGACATAGCCTAGGAATTTCTGGGCAGGTCTATAGTGACAAGACAGGTCTGAATCAAGCTAGAAGGACAAACCTGCAATGTGTTGTATTTATCCTGGTTTCACCAAACCTTTTGTTTATTGAGTTTTACTCAAATTGCAATCACCAGCATCTATACTAATCAAGTGGGAAATCCAAATAAATAGTTTGATGTGATATACCACCTATTTTTTTCTTATCATAAATCTTCATATACCGTGTGGTAGCTACAATGAGAAAGAAAAGCATGAGCTTTCTCAAGAACACATCTTTTTTTCATAACATATTCACAAGGCAAACAGTTCAGGTCTGTTTCCCTGCTAGCAGCATATTATTGCATTTGTTTTGGGTCTGTGTTTTGCTTGATTCATAGCCATATTCTACAGTCTTTTCCCTAAGTATTCTCAAAATTATCCTGCTGAATACCTATTCTGAAGCAAGGTCTCATCTTCCACTGTCTCTGAAGTGATACTTGCTTTTCATGTTGCCCTCAAAGTCATTCTCTATTGCAGTTACTGTATTTTTATAAACAACAGATGCTCCTTGACCCTTAAAGAATTGCAGTCAAGATGTAGTATCAGAATAGGCCACCTTGGCAACAAACAAACATAAAATACCCCATTCCAAAGTCTGGACTATATATCATGCTTTTCAGTGCTAACTGCTCTGGCTGGAGATGTGAACATAATTCCAGCTCTTCTGCCTTTTGTCTGGGTTTAGAAAAACAGAGTTCCAAGAACACTTGAAATTTTGGCAAAAGAATTAATTTAATGAATTATGCTCCAGCGAAAAACAATCATACATGTGGCCAGTGGGTAAGATTCATACCAATACTGATGCAAAAGAACAGTAGAAAGCAAAATACACTCTTATATTTTTGAGCTAACTTTCCTCTTTTCATTTATCCTAGAATTGTTTTGGCTGTAAACTGAAAAAAAAAATCCTCCAGCATAATAATAACTATTTTTCATCTTTTACCAGAGAAATTCAAGAGGCTTTACTTTGTAATTACAGGTCAAGCTTTAAAAAGGCACATGAAGATAAATTCTCTTACACCTAGTCTTACTGACTTACCCTTAGATTCTGTTGGGTGAAATCAGTACAGTTTAATTATTACTTTTTCCCAGACTTTATGTTTGATGCTTTTTTTTCTCAGTAGAATTTTTAAAATATAATTGCATATTTTTCTTTTAAAACTTATGTTCCAGCCACATACTTTTCAATATAGAGTTTACAGACACCTGTAAATTCAGGAAAGCTGGCTAAGGGAAGAAAGATGTATTGTCAGAGAGTTTAATTCTGCACATCGCGTTTTCATTGTGAAAGCATTCAAGGGGCTGGAAATCATTAAAAATTACTGTCACTTAAATCCTTCAGTTACACCTACTACAGCTGAATCACAGATTAGTTCAAAGAGTCCCATGGTCTGCGTTAAAGTCTGGTAAAATGATTAAGATGATCTTTCCTGGCCTTAGAAGGTATGAACCTCTGAAATTACTTATATATGATATGTTAGAAAGCTATGCCAGTTTAAGCCTTGTGCCAACAATCAGAGCGTAATTTGTACACATACACAGTTGTGAATTTCCTTTAAAGTAGACAGGAGAAAGCTGATTTGCATGAGTTTGCACACCAAGGACCATGTTACAATCTGCTTAAATGTTGCAGAAAGAACTCCAGATTCGTATATTCCCTTGAGCAAAATTAAAACTCACACAAGTTATCTGTTGATACCAAAACTGATTTTATTAATTGCTAAGAGACGCAAAGAGAAAGAGGAAAAAATAAGAAAAGGTTGGAAAATGCTAAGATTACTTCTAGAAGCAGAGAAAAGATACCACCAAAGACTACCTCTCCGCTGAGCTGGCCTGTGGCGGGGGGAGAAGCTGTTTCTGCCTTTTTTTTTTTTTCTCTGTCTCTGCCGCTTTTCGATGTTATCTGTTTAGCTGAGGGGAGGTCTTAAGAGCTTTAATTCTCTGGAATGCAGCCAAAATGTGGGTTTCGCTGCTCACTCTGAGCTGTGTCCCAGGCCGTGCAGGGGTCTCGGTTCAGCCGCACCTTTTGGCCCTCAGAAATATGGTAAGAGTAGATACAACTCACGTATGTCACACGGTGGGTCTCAGTACTCTCCAGGTCGGCAAAGTTCCAGTCTCTGGTGACAGGTAGGCAGCATACAGTGGCAGGAGAAAAGTGAGGGGGAGGTGGGGATAGATTCTCGGCTGCAGTAACCAGTTCTCTCTCCCACTCCTCCCTCCCTGGTTTTTCAAAAGTTTTCCTCAACTTTTATAGTGTTTAAAGGAGGTTGTACGTGGTTTCTTGGCATGTAGCCCTATTCAGATGTTCGAAGAGATATGATAACCATAAAAAATAGCAGGATCTTTTTGCAGGAAAACTCCAGCAGGAAGCTCTGGTGAGAACTTGTGGTAGAAAGCTGACAGAGAATTTTTTGGTAGGAAGTTTTGACAGGCAGAAACAATGGTGAAACATTACTTTTGGCATTTCTATGTTATCTGTATGGTACAGACCCTGAAGACAATACAGGTCAAACTGAGCTTCCAACTTACTTTAACTCAGACCTTCTTGACTACTGGCATAATGATTGCACCAATTTACAGTTCCTTTATACATTAGCAGAATTAAAGCAAACAAAAAAAGGTCCCAAGTGAATTTAATGGAAAGGGGTCTAATTTAGAGGACATTATGAATAATTTTTGGACTTTCCTCATAGAAATTAATGGTGTGAAATGTCTAATAATTCACCTATTTCATCCCATACAGTACAATAAATCTACCCATGCCTTACCTGAGTCTATCTTAGATGAGAAAGTAATGAGAAGTTGTCTTAGAAAGCAGCATCTACTTGGTCAATGATTTGAGAAAAAATTCTGACCACATAGAAGGGGAAATCTATAACAGATTAATTAGACATACAACTCAAAAGAAATTTGCCATTCAGAAGTAAAATATATATAGCAATAGAACCCCTTCTAATATGTCTAATTTTGCTATACCATTCACAACAGAGACTGCACACAAAATTCAGCAATTTTGATCCATTTCTAACTTTCTAACAATGTGGTGTCAACAGTAATTTCATTTATAGTACATCACTAAGATATTTTTTCTTTTACAATATTTTAGAAGATGTTATTATATAAAGGAAGAAGTGGACACTGTGATCATCTCTCCTCTGAAATGTGAACACTCAGAAAAGACAGCACTGTACTATTACTCCAACACTGCTGAATGCAGAGTGCAGTCCCAAGACCAACTCAGTATTGTCCTATAGCTTCTATATGCAATATTCATACCAGTTCTTTCAGTTCAAGTGTCTTAAAGAGAGCTAACATACAGCTGATGAACACTCTGATAACCCAGTTTATTTTTCCCCAGTTATATAGCCCTGGAATATAATTTCTTATTTTCCAGTTTATTCAGTCTGTGACCACAGGTTTGGGGATACTAAAACACAAGTTTGTTTACCTGTTTCTAGTTTAGATGCATCCATATAACTTTCTAGCAACATACTATTCTTCCCATTATTTAATATTTCCCAGCTTTTATCAGTCATGTTTTACTCCATATTTTACTAGTAATGTGAAATAGATGGATGCAAACATCCAAGACCACTGAGGGGGACTTTTTTTTTTCATGTTGTCCTAGTTAGAACAGCTGGGACCAGTTCATCATTGTATGGGTGTAACCCAAAACTGTGTATTCTAGAGCCTTCCATGCCATTTCCCAGAAACTGTTATCAATGAACCATTTACACCATCTGCCCATAGAGCCTGACTCCTCAGGCTATAAACTAGGTATTAAGAGGCCTGTGAGATAGGAGGATGCTCTTGTCCTCACACCCTTTGTGGAGCTCCCCGCCCTGAGGGAAGTGCTGGGCATTCCTGCCTGAACTGGAGGATATATAATCTTGGAGTCTTGGAACTTTTTTAACCACTTGTGGGATGCAGAGGAAGACTGCAGACCACCACTCTTGACTGGACTGCAACCACCACTTTTCAACCAGACTGCAATCAACACTCTTGACCAGACTGCAACAGCACTCTCACCAACAGGTTTTCCCCTCTCCTTTTATTTTGGACTCAGGGGGCCCAAAGAACACCACTCTGTTCATGCCCCAGGGTGCTGGGTTATACATTTGGGTTTTGTGGGTTAAAACCAATTGTTTGTCTGTATAATCGTACTTATTGTATTATTTTATTAAATTGTTATTCTGATTTATAATCTCTCTTTTGAGTTGAGTTCATTTCCCCTGCTGGTTTACCTTTAAACCAGCACACATGTGTAGATAGGAAAACAGGGAATGGTTTTAAACTAAGAGAGGAGATATTTAGATTAAATGTTAGGAAGCAATTCTTCACTCAAGAGGGTGGTAAGGCTCTGGAACAGGTTGCCCAGAGAATCTGTGGATGCCCCATCCCTGGAAGTGATCAAGGCCAGGTTGGATGGGGCTTTGAACAACCTGCTCTAGTGGAAGATGACTCTTCCAACAGCAGAGAGGGTGGAACTAAGTGATCTTTAAGGTCTCTTCCAACCCAAGCCATTCTATGATTCTATGATTCTATGATTCATATCTACACATGAGGCAGTCAGGGGCAGATCTCTATTCCCCAAGGCAAGTTTAATGCCAAGACTGTTAAAATCTAGCCTCTTGTACAGCACATTGGCTATATTCACACTGGTATCCCTCTGACCCTAGGGCATAAACACTTTTATGTCTTGGAGAAAAAATTCAGGTCAAGCATCTGAAATAATGTGAGAACTGTTTTGGACACTTATGTGAAGGGCAATGCTTAGCCAACAACCACAGCCAGTCTGATGGTCTCATCTGTTTTTCCAAACTTACTAGTAATTATTGGGCACTGTTCTTTATTCATATATTTAAAAAAAAAAAAAAAAGCAAAACCTACATTAGTTTAGGCACAACATCCAAGAAAAATATTTCTATTTGCTGTGTAAGTAGTCTGGCACCTTCTTTTCAAAAGTACATCTATGAAGATTATCATTATATATATAGTTTTATTGTAGCACATCTAGTAACTCTATCACAGAATGGGTCAGGTTGGAAGGAACCACTGGATGTCATTTGGTCCAACCTCCCTGCTCAAGTAGAATCATCCTAGAGGACATTGCACAGGATTGTGTCTAAATGTTCTTGAATATCTCCAGGGAGGCAGACTCCACAACCTCTCTGGGCAATCTGTTCTGGTGCTTGGTCACCCACACAGTAAAGAAGTTCTTCCTCATATTCAGGTGGAACTTTCTGTGCATCAGTTTCTGCCTATTGACTCTTGTCCTATTGCTTGGCACCACGGAGAAGAGCCTGACTCCCTCCTCTTGACATACACTCTTCAGGTACTTATAGACATCGATGAGGTCCCCTCTCAGTCTTCTCTTCTCAAGGCTGAACAGGCCTAGCTCCCTCAGCCTATAAGTAAGAGAGATGCTGTAGTCGCCTAATCATCTTTGTCACCCTTAATCAATATGTTATATCTAATTCCAGCCTACATCTACTGCTGATTAGCAAGGAGATTTAAAAAACATTGACAATGTCTTTCAATGCTAAAAATTTACTGGAAGCTTTTAAAACTGTCAGGTTTTTTTGCAGCAAATGAAGTGTACTGCTTAGAGGAAAGTAAATGAAGCTAAACATGTACTTGATATTGATTCAGTCTACACAACAGATGGCAACATGGATGCAAATAAAGTGCTTGTCCTTTTATTATTATTAGTTAATATTTACATCACTGGAATGCCCAGAGGTCTCAGTCAGGAGCAGAGACCCATTATACTAGACACTACACAAATATGCACTGGAACATTTTGTTCCAGTATCATCTTTCTCCTGCTGTACACTAAACTCATTGATGACTCATTTGTACTGCCCAGAGAGTCATTCGAGCATACAGAGGGTTGATTTTCTCCAGCTGCTCTGAAAAGTTTATAACCTAAGCAGCAAGGGAAGGAAGAAACAGAAGAAAGCAAGCTTCACAAATGCAAAATTTCACTTTGAAGGTTTTGCCTTATGTTTCTTATAACACAGATGTGTTGGAATACCCCCTCTCTGGTTTCTCAGGTTAACTTCTTAGTTTCCCACTTCTACACCATAAGACTTGTTTTCTTAAACCCGTTTCCTTCCCTTTGATGCATTCTCCCTGCTTATTCTCCACTGCTTTCATGGTATGTGCTTTTACCAGATGACCCTATATCCTCCAAGCCTGGTAAGACACTAGGAGCAATATAGGAGTTACAAAGATATGGTATTCATTGGTTAACAAATACAACTCCAAATATTAACTAAACTAGTGTATTCAGTTTTGAAATTCAAAATGTTCCACTGTGTTCATCCAGAGAGTGACGTATTTTAATTATGATAGTTAATATTTTGCTGTATTGTATATGATCAGTTCTACAAAACAATTGATTATTATATATAATCAGTTTTTCACAGAAAAGCCTCTTAGGCACTAAGTTTTTGTCTGAGGGCAGTTTCTACCAGGTAATAGGAGTGAGCCCCTCCACCCCTGCATCCATCCTTGTCCTCAGCAGGTGCATAGTTCTGTCTCTCACAATTAAGTCCTAGTGAAGTTTGAAACTAGATTTCAATCAATTGCTCTCTGATCCTGTGGATGGATCTCAGTTACATTGGTATACAAGGTTTTCTCTCTCCTCTTTTTCTGCCTTCTCACCTCTTAGAAGGAAAAATTGAAAGGCTTTTTTTAGAAGTCTACTAGGAGTTTTGATGTTTAAGATTGAAACAGGAACCCATTATTTAGCTCACCTCAAAAACAGTAGAAATTCAACTGCCTAAAAAAAAGAATATTTTTTATGATTTTAGAATTAAAGATATAGAAAAATAAGGCTTTGAATGGATATTTTGTTGCAGCATAAACTAAAAGGTATTATTATATTAACCTTATAAAAATCCTAAATGCAAAATATTCCTTTGCAAAATAAAAACATTTTAAAATTCAAGTAGCATTAAAGAAATATTATCAATATAATTTTGATGTCTTATAAGAAAGTTATGCAAATGTAAAAAAAAAGCCTTAAGAGAAATATTACTCAGCATTAAGAATGTCTACTTCTCAAAGAAATTAGGTGTTTCTTATGACATTTAAACGAATAAAATTCATTATACTCAGTCATCACTAGCATTCAGAGTTAATATCATACTGCTACCTTATATCTCTTAAAAAAAGTCACAGATGATGATTTGTGCATAGTGTCCCACAGCATTTATTTGATGAAATGTTAATTACTTTTATTACTGGTAGTATTTCTCTTTAGCAACTCTTGGAGCTAAAAGGAATATATATGTACAGTTTGCTGACTGGTACAACTTAGTCTAAACTTACACTCACAGTCACTCAAACCAGTTAATAAGTATATTCACACTAAGTTTTTTGGAAACTATTAGCTAACATCAGGGAGCACTGAGGTCTACTAACAGTCATTATTGAGGTGATCCTTTTGACTCACATTTTTGTAAAGAATAAAAAAACCCCTGCTAGTAATACCGAAACCAAGGGTAATTGATTATGTGCAATCTTCATGTACCTACTCCCATGCAAGACTGGTAATAGTGTCCCAGTTATTATACTGTGATGCACTATTACAGGAAATGAGAAACACTGCAATATTCCCCCAAAGAAAACAAGAATATGCTGTTCCATACAAATACTTTCCTTTTACTAATACTACCTTTTGTCAGGGGTTGTTGCTTATAAAATAGTTCTTGTAGGATTATTTAGTTAGGTGTATTTCCTGTAAATCAAATAGAAATGCTAGGTCAAGCTTTCATCTGGAAAATTGGGGGAAAATTATATTGACTGCCTATTTCTGATAAGTAATAATTCCTGATTCTTTGGTAGTAATTCTGGTTTTAAAAAGAACAGGATATAGTGAATGCAAAAATTGACCTAGAAGTTAAAATAATGGGAGGGGAAAGTTGATCCATAATGACAAATAATAGAACAATGTTATTTGTGGACTTTCCTACTCAGGGTATTTTGACAACAGATACTGTTTCATTATCACGAAAAGCTGTTGCTATTTCACCATTATCCATCAGCTATCATTCCTTGTATCTCCCATAGTTTATTTGCCAGTACTGATAATCTGCATTTTGCACAAGATGACTTCTTGTCCTTCCAACAGATGTTGTTCCAGAGGATCAAGTAAAATTATTGCTCTTTATTTGGCAAGATTTCCTATAGAGAGTTTTCTGGCTTCAAATGAAGCATTCCCGTCTTATTTGAACATTGCCTTACAATACTGCCATTTTACTTAAATCTAAAGACATTATTATAATATCAAGGGGGAGGGTGTAAATAGATACACGAGCCATACATGCTTCTAAGGAATGAGAGAAAAATTTCTTATTCCTTCTGGAATAAAACGTTGGATCAAATCCCATCAAGTAGCACTAGTGGTATCATTTACATGACTAGATTTTACTGCCCAGCTTTTTGGTTTATCTTTAAGTTTGATGCAAGCAACAAAGCTGGAATTCATTTCCAAGCCTTGATTTTTGTTATTAAATGGGAATGTCATGGCCTGACATCACCAAAAATGCCTTGGAACATGTGCTGTGAATTGCACACATTCTCCCTAAGTCCCTAACGCATTTTGGTAGCACAATGAGTGACAGAGGAATTGCAACTCCACAGCCAGGAGCCTATTATCTATTTCAGAGCAGTGATCTGAGCCCAGTTCAGCTGGCATTTTTTGCAGTGGCACACGTCTAATCACAAGTTCCTTCACCGCACCTCATGCCAACTATGGTAATGCCATAACTGTTCACTGACAGCCTTGATGACCTTCCTTTATAGGCAATTCAATTGCACAAGGTAAAAACCAGGAAGGATGAGGATATTGTGTAAGGTCACACATTCAGATACTAGAAGTAAATCACAGGCTTCAAATGACAATAAAGCTGGAAATAATCAATACCTCTGATAGTAGTTCTCAATATATATAAAAAAGTGATTTTTAATATTTTTTAAAAGCTATGTAAGTATGGATTCAGAAAGTCACATGATTATTCTGGTGATGCAGATCCTAGCAGCCTCTGCAGCAAAGTTTCTATTCTTGTTTATGTCAAGGACTGAAAACAGTATTCCTGGTTGACACTGGGGACCAGGAAGGAAGACTCTCACCCTTAAAAGCTTGTATTAAAGACAGGACAATGAGTTTCTTGTCAAAGACACTTTGTTTCAATTTGTGTGTAGTTCAGCACCCATTTTCATCATAGTTAGAGATGGTACATAAAAATGACACTCTTCTGTACTCCACTATGACTTAATTTTGCCTTATAATAAACAATGTGTAATTAATGTTTGTTTTTTCTGATATCAAAAAAGAGACACAGATAAATTTTTTATGTATGCATTCTGTATTGGGCTTGATCTCTGCCCCTGTTTGTTTTTTATTGACACAATTCAACTGTATACTGATGAGTCACTCTTACTTTAGCCTAACATATTTGAAACAAAAAGGGTTCAAACAGTATGAAAAAGCAAATGTAAAGCAGACTTATGTTGCTAGTATGGGAAGGAATTTTCTTTTTGGCAATCTTTTTGCAAAAAATGATGAAAGTTTTAACATGACTTGCTACTGAAAAGAGGAAGAGAGGTTGTAGACTGTTTTCTGTTACAGAACTTTATGAGCCACTTCATTTGCCATATGTCATATTTATCAAATAATGCTTATTAATAAAACTAATCTTGAGCTTTTGTCTAATTCATCTAAAAACCCCTTAGCACCCTCACATGATATAACCTTTTTGTAAATGTGAGTCATTCACTTAAACTAAGGAAATGTTTATGGCAGTGTAAAACACTAATTAGCTATCATTCCAAGAAGATACCAGGAACTAATGTTCAAACTCCTTGTATTTTAACAGATGTCAAAGAAATTAAGTCAAACAACTAACCTTTGTATGACAAAAATGTCATAGAGGAGAACAAGTCTTTAGATTAATAGATATTAAACACAGAGAAAGAGCATGCAAAAGCAAGCTAAAATCTATTCAGCAAAAAGAGACACAGTTATTTCTCTATAGAAGTATGTTTAACATTGGATGTTATTCCGGGTACTTCTAGCCTTCAGTCTATGCTTCACATTGCTTGGCAGGCATGTGCTAGCGCCACAGTAAATCTATTCCTTAGAATATAGTCTGAAAATAAAACAAATTTTAAATTATGGTCATAGTTTACTAATCGGATATTAAATAATATGCAGTGACTCTGCATCGCCTTCATTTTGGGGACTGGCCTGTTCTCGGTTAAATAATGCCCTTGTAAAATTGCAAGGCAAAAATAAACTGTTTTTCTCTTAACTTAACAGAGATAGCCCTGTGATGTGAAGTTACTGAAGAGATGTAATTCAGGAAAATTACAGTTCCTTGTTTAGTATGTATTGTGCATGCCCTACAGCCTTCCCTAACCAGTAGCTCCCAACTTCATTTAAATTGTAATGACTTCCTTTAAGGACAATTACGTTGCCTAAGAGCAATGTATGCATAATAATGCTGTTCTGGCATGGTTCAATATAGAATGCAAGTAATAACTGTTTATTAATATGATAATTAACTGTTAATGCTTAGCAACCTAATTATATCTGTTAAATAACTTACATTTTTGAGCCAAATTCTAGCAGCCAGAATTCTATAAAAAATAGTAAAAAGCTATGTATATTATAGTAAACGTACAGTTTCAGTTTAAAGTGTTGGATTTTGACTGAACTTACATGAAACAGATTTTGGATTTTTGCATATAAGAAAAGAGGCTGTAAGGGCTTCCTTGTTCTAATAAAAATGGCTCAATCCTAGAATCTGGGCCTTATTTCAGGAAATGCATGAATGAACTAAGAATACCATAAAAAAGAAATTAGTAGAAGTATGTGTACAGTATAGGATGATTAGAAAGAGTAAAGAAAGGCTCTTCATGCAAGAGTTGCACAAGTTTCACCAACAGTGATCTTAGCAAATTGTCTTATTATTTTTCCTTTCTTTGGTCTAGCAACAAGAACCACATTGATTTTGAACAAACACAGTGACAAATACATCCCTGGCTAGGAACAATAAGATTTCAGTACCATACCTCAAAAAGGTGGACTAACTGGTGATAGTCTGAAGGAGAAAAACAAGCATGATCAAATACCTAAATGGTATAACCTATAACAAAAAAATGCTGTTTTTTTTCCTTATCCTAAAGAAGAAAAAGCTGAGGAGGAACATAAGAGTCTTCAAGTCAGAAGTTAAGTAAAACTGAGGAAGAACTGAATTGAGTTACTGAAATGAACAGGAAGAATCATCCATAACTGAACAAAGAAATGTTGAAGTGAAGCATTAGGATGTATTTCTAATGATACAGATAGTAAATTCAGCAATAGTTTATATTGAATATTCAAAATTAATTTTGCACAATTGTTCTGTGAAGTACTATCACTGTACTTAAGATATCTGTGTCATTTGATCATCTCTTCTGTTATTCACTGGACCTGCAACTTGTGCAGCAAAAATCACATTTTTCAGCTCTGTGGCTGTTAACTTTTTATTGTGTTCTTCTTATATCTTGACCATAACATGCTTAAAAATATTGCAATTACAATTTCTATTATTGCTCTTTTATAGACCTTTGAACAACACCTCAGGAAATAATTCACCTCAGAATATGTAGAAGCACAGATAAGAATGAATCTAGGTATCCTGAAGACAATGCCATATCACAGGTTTCTGTACTTCTGACAAACCTTCTTAAAAACATCTGTTTAAGATAGAAGTGGAAATTTTCCAACTTTTGTTTCCTACGGTATCTTGCTTTATCCATAGTTTTGAGGATGTTTTTGCATGATTTATCTCACACTGTTAGTCCAGATTTTTTTATTATAATAAACAGTTTTTTGAAACCCTGTCAACCCTTCTCTTCTGGGTATTCCTTCCCCAGCCCTTTCCTCTGCTCATCACTACTAAGCCAAATAAGAGCATAATGTAGAATAATTTTACATGATCCTTTTGATCTCCTTTCTTTCATACCTCTGAAACTGGATTTATAACCTATCTCCTATCAGCTTCATTACCACAATATATAATTCCATTCTTCAGGATAAAGAATACAACTGGATTCAGTATTCCAAATAAGTTCTTCCTGTGGCTTTCAAACATAACTTATTGAAAATTTTAATTATCAACAATCATTCAAATTTGATTTTGTTCCAGAATTAAGACTGACTGGCATCTGTAGAATACAATGTCATACCAGGCAATGTCACCTAGCTGGCAGATAGACATTTATTGACCCAGTACACTTTTTCCCTAAGAATTCATTGGCAGGCTAAGGTCAACATACAAGGGGCATATTGAAAAACATTAGGGGTGCTCAGTAATACAGGAATTGATTCAGAATACCCTGTAGTGATCCAAAAGTTTTATATTAACTCACTAGGCACTGGATAGGACTTTACAATGCAGACATTACAAATGACAAAAATTAAAATATATTTTAATAATGGTTATTTGAATCACAAAGATAATGGTATGAGAACTGACTGACACAAAGTGTACTCTCAGATGTCTTATTAGCCCTACTCTAGAAAGTTTCATTTGTAAGAATTGAAGGAAGCAAAAAAAGAACACTGAAGTTTGTGACCTTTCATCACAACTGGAATAAATCAACTCTAAAATAAAAGGGCATAACACTAGCACTCTGCATTCTCCACACTGAGGAACCTCATTTATCTTTTAGAAGAGAAAGGGATTCTTGGCACACTGAGCTGGCTGACAGTGTTCTGACTTGTTTGAGCCAGCTATTTCAGGGTGATTCATTAAGATCTATTAACACAAAATTTAAGATCCCTGACTTTTCACTTTTTATTTCAGAATTAGAAATTCTGCTGCAGTGAGGTCAATTAAACCCTGTATTATTATCATCAAGCAGATAAAGTAAAAAATACTTTTATTTTTCTTTAACTTATTTATGAATGGTGCAGCAGGCTATACTGAGCACAAGAACTCTACTGCAATCAGAATTGGTAGATTAAGGAATCACTGGACACATTAAATAATTATGATTAATATGAATCCTAGTATGATTTGAGTGTTTACATCCTTCAGAGGAATAGCACTTGTATCCCTCCAGGTCTCTGTGTTGCAAAGAGAGAAAGAAGGAGATACAGTTGCTTGGCAGTCAGGTTCTGAGTGTCCTCTGTTTGGATGTGGAGGAAATTGGGTTCTGGTTCTCGTCAGCCTGTCTGCTTCTGATTTTCTAATCCAGATATCATGCAGTGTCAAAATGCATAAACAGCTCAGGGCATAAGGATTTAAATGCATGTCTCTTTTTATCAGCTGTATGATCCATTCACTGACCTGCGGGGTCCAGATTTCTAATTGTCTCCATTTGATCCTTTTTGTACATTGGTGAGGGTGCAATAGCAGGAAACATCCATGACAAGGCTAGGTGCCGGGGCTCTTCCCTCACCTGAAAACTGGAGTAGGAGAAAGGTATGGGTGTAAATACTAAGCAGAGAAACTCTTTCTGGTTTGCACTACATCAGTCATTTCTTAATCTCCAGGCATACAAAAAGAAAATGATATATTCATATGGGTAAAAATGACTCTCCCATCCTTCAATCTCATTCTACCCAGTGGTCTAATGCTCATCCTAGCAAAAATAAGAAAAGATTTGATTGTATTTTCTACAGATATCTGGTCAAGTAATTTTTTGTAATGCGTGCAAAGCACGAGCGGAGTGATATAAATAAGAAGAAGAGAGTAAAAATGAAAATCACTCAGTTGTTTATATAATCCTCTCCACATTGTTTTGTATCATTGAAAATCTTTTCTTGTCTCTTGGTATGTTTTTCCTAAAAATTAGTAAAGTGGAGAAAGGTTGGACTGTCATATATTAGCCTCTTTAACAGACTCTGGATCACTTTCATTTAGTGAATGACACTGGACCTCACAATTGACCTCAGACCATATTCTCTCTTAATGTGTTATTGTTATTTGTTGTGTCACTAGAGCCTGTATGCAGCAATCTGTAGACTATGAAAAGCAAGACTGCTTGGCACTTCTCAAAACAAAATAATATATTCATAAATTAATACTCAAACACAAAAAAGATATGCAAATCCTGCTGTAAAAAGAATAAATAAAATCACTGCTTTATTTATTATTTATTTTTCTCACAATGTTTTTCTCTCTTGACAGAGTTTTCTTAGCACACATATATATAATACAGACATGATTAAAATTGTTGATGACTAAAAAAGTGCAGGAATAAAGGCATTGTGATGGAGAACAATATAAGATGATCTGAAGAGACTGGGTAATTGGTTATGTGAACAGTATACAGAAGTAAAAGGAAAGATATCTTGAAATGGAAGGTAGAATTACTTAAAGGCTTACAAAGCAATATTCTTGTAAGAGATTGTCAGGGTTTCAGAGCTCCAAAAACCCAATTCCCTAGTCTAAGCCCCCTCTCACATCTCAACCTAATGTGAGATGGGTTTTTTCCAGACAACCACACGAGACTTAAAATGGGGGAAAGGGAATATATATTACAATGACTGTACAAATAAATATTATAATACATTATACACATGATCTCAACTATCTCTACCATGACATAAGTATTTACAATGGATCAAATCTCTTCTTCCCTCCAAATAAAAGTCCAGGAGGGAAGAAGGAAAGATCCCCTCTTCAGAGCAGCAATGTCTCTAAGGCAGCAGGTTTATCTGTTTCACTCTTCTTCTCATGCAGCAGCTGGATCTCTGCCAGCACACACGAGGGGTATCCAAGCCCCTCGGCCACCCATCTTCGAACGAGGGTCTTCCTCCGTGGGCTGCGTAGCAGGGACAAAACTCGCTTCACCACGGTTATATCATGAAGTGCAGGGGCATCTTCGTGAAAGTCCCTTCCTCAGGGGGTTCACCCCTGAGTCAGAACATCTTGGGCAGCTTTCAGTTGAAAGCCTTTGCCTCAAGAGTTCTACCAGAGCTCCTGTGCTCTGTCTCAGGCTGCTAGGTTTGGCAGCAGCAGTGAGGGGGGGGCCAAGGTCACCCCCTCTGCATTCCTTCTCCGTCCCGGTCTAGCTTTCCAGGACGTTTTGAGCTTCTCAGCTCTTCTCTTTGGTGCACGTTGCACTCTACGACTCCTCTCAAGCTGGAGTCCATCTCCCTCTTTTCTCGGAGGTCTCAGAGGGGTATAGGGTTTTTATTTCAGTTCTTACCCCAACTTCCTCTCAGTAGAGTCTAATTTTCTCTCTCTGTTGCTCTCTCTCTCTCTCTCGGCTCTCTCAGACAACCCTGTGTCTTCCTTGGCTGCATGCTGTTGCTTTCTTATCTTTTGGTTCTTAGCCACAGTCTCTGGATGCTGCTTCTGCCGCTGCTCTGTCTCTGCTCACTCACGGTGGAGAAAACTTTTTTAGCTTTGAGCTACAGGTACTTAGCCCAGCCTCACGCTGTTCCAAGTCCCTGCAGCCCCCACCAGCCAGGGGCTGGGGGGCCCCAGAGGCCCCAAGGGGCTCCGAGCCCCTTTCCTCGTGGCCTCAGAACATGGCTACCACTTCTACCACCAAACTACAACTAAGTTTCTCTTCCGTTTGCTTGTGGTATGTTTATATTTTGCAGAAGCACTCATTGGATAAAACTTCAAAACTTCCAGGGTCACCACCCTCCTGGGGTTTTACCATTTTATAACTGCAGGGGGAAAACTGTTTCCCCCCACTACAGAGATAAAAAAGGAAAACATTTTATTCATAAGTATTTTTATATATCTATATGAACTCCAAGCAAACAATAAAAATTAGTACTGTGCCAATGTTCTCATCCATTTCAAGCTAGTGAAAGATTTTAGAATAATAAAAGCAATACGTTCCTCAAATTTAGGATGAACAAATATAACAACAAACCATACAGAATAAAAAGCATATAGCACTAAAAAATAAAAAAAGCTTTCATAGAGAAAACATTTCTAATCTCAAGACTGCAAAAAATGCAAAAATAATTTCATAAATAAATGTCTTCATGATAATGTGTGGCTATATTCAAAATCTTGAGATGTTAACAAAATGTTCTCAGCATCTCATTATTAATTTTCCACCATTATTGTAAATTAGTTCTAAGTCCTTTTTTAAAATAAAATTATATAATAGGTAACAGTGTGTGGAATAATTGTATCTACATAGCTGAAATTGACTTTTTTATCAATCAATGTCACAACAGTGCCATAAATATTTGTACAATGTCAGAGCTCTTAAATGATGTCACAGCAACACATTAGCATTATGTAACACTAAAGAAGTGAGGGTCACTAAACAGTTTAGAGACTTCACATTTACAGCACAACTTTTTGGCCCCTTGGAGCCATTTGATACTATTTGCTTCTCCTCATCCATCCATGAATAACAGAGAAATAATTTTGACATCCGCACTTGAGTTAATCACACTCACTGGTCTTGCTTTAAAATCAGTGGAGAAAAACAGAAACTTTCAGACCACTGTTCATCTCATTTTAAAGTGAGTGTCTAAAATAGGTCAGAAGTATTGTACCTTGAAAGGTCTTATATTTGTACCTTGATTAGAAAAGAAGCCTAAAGAGGTTACATTCATATAGATGTCTCCAGTGTAGATTTCTAATGTTAAGTGAGATTAATTCCATTAATACATTTTAAATCTTTATTTTTTTCCTGTATAAAATCCTGGTTACACGTGTCCAAAAGTACACATAATGCTTCTATGTGCACCAGTACTCACTGTACTTGCTTCATCAGATGTCCCAAGATTCTGCTAGAGCAGTACAAAACTTTCCCAATATATGTACACTTCAACATTTTGGGTCTCAGTCAAAACACTATTGTCTTCAAGGTAATATTTTCTGAAGAGAATTAATTATTCATATCCTCAGACAATGTTATGATAAGGAAGAACAAATTATGTCACATAACTCCAGAAATCTAAAAGTCACAGATGTAAGACCGAGCCAGTCACTCTAAGTTCCCTTGATAGTAACTGGAAAGAAACTAGCACCTCCAAAGGGCCATCCATCTGACCTATCCTAGATATCACTCTTAGGATGGGAAGAATCATTCCCTTGAGGTGTCCATTTCTCTTCATCAACTATAAAGAAAGAAGAGGGCAAGTTAGAGAGATTTCATTTTTTTTAAATGCCAAAACTAGTGCAGACAAATCTTACTCTAGCATTAGGTTACTTTATACAGAAAGCTTGTAAGAATATATGAGCCAAGGGGCCAAATTAAGCTGTGTTCAAAATAGAGAAACAGCACAGATTTTGGTGAACTTTTTAACATGTACTTGGCTCAATATATATTCAGTATAATTGGCCAGTGTAACAAAACTGTAAACAAAAAGGACTTTCTGTTCAAACACAGAAATAAAGTATCTGTTCCAAGGCAGCCACGTATTTCATATTTAATGCTAAGAATATTTTAGGAGTTCAGACTTAAAAAAACTTGATAGGCTAAGTTTACCTGCACTTTTAGAGTAATAAATTAACCCTGGTGTCATACCTACAGAAAAGATTAAAGTCAACTCCCTCCCTGTATGTAGAAGACTTCTAACAAAGAGTCCCAAGCTTAAAGCCAAATGCAGAACCAGGCCTACAGTGAGTACGTTTGGAAGCTAGTCATGATTGGGTGGAGAGAAATGGTAAGTTTGGAAGAAACTCACTGGAATATAAGGGGAATAACAATTTCTTGCTCAATTAATTTACAAAAACTATCCTATATCAATTAAATAGATATTTAAAACTTGCATCTGAAATTGTTCCTAAAACATGGAAATTGCCTGTAAAGCAGGGAAATTTACTTTGTTTTATTCTGGATTTCCATAGTTCTAACTTGCTAAATTGGGCATGAAGTGGTTGGGTTATTTTGGTAATACTACCTTAAATATAAACATCACACCTTCATATAAGTGTAATGAAATAAAAACATTCTAATGTTTTTTACCATAATAACAAACAATTAATCATCATATAGTGCTATTTAAAACTCTACAATAAAGGATGATGTATGGAGAAAAAAGAAGGAAGATTCCTTACATTCTTCAGCTGGATATTGCATAAGGTCAGGTTAGACTTCTATAAGTTAATATTTTCATAAATTTATATGATTTTCTGTAGAGCAAACATATAGAATAGCTGTCATGAAGCCAACAGGAACATTAAGAGAATTGTTTTATGTAAGGCTTTCAAATGGTTCTTGGTGAACTGAGACTGTTTTCTACACAGGTTGCACTACAGGTGCTGTCTTTCCTCACTCATTCTCATCATATACTGACTTATCTGTATAATGCAAATAGTGTATCTGATATTTCACTGAAAAGAGGCAGGATTTACTATGGTCAGGCATGGGGCATGGGTCATGGGACAGGAAAGAAGGGACAGAAGCATAAGCAAGCACTAGGGAGTGAGAGAGCATTGGGGTAAAGTCAAAGACAGACCTTTGATGTGCAAAGTACTGAAGTACAAGACTAGTATCATGAATAACTCAATGTGTCAAAAACTTTAATATAATTTCATTTTAAAGTATGTTTAACTACATTTAGAAATGCAATATCAACAACCTACATTGACAAAATAAGATCTTTTTTAGCATGTTTTGATTTTACAAACACATTTCTCTGATGGAAAGTTAATATTCTAAGAATATTATTGAGAATATCATAGAACCATCTTATTTAAACTGTGTTAGATAGGGAAAACATCTGCAAAATCTTTCCCCGGCCAAGTCATCTAAGAATTTATTTTTAAACTCTGGTGAACCCAACTATGTTTGCAAAAAGCTACCCACAGTATATGGCCTAATGCATTGACAACAGACAGAAAGAAAAGACTTTATCAAGACCTTGAACATATAGACTAAAGGAGATATAATATTGTACTATGATTCTGAGTTTGGGAGCACCTTAGGAACACTGGAACTGCATACAATATGAAAAAGATGATGCAAGACTCTATTTTGTTCGAGTTTATCAAAAGTTATATCAACGCTAACTAAATGAGACCAGGAGTAAAATTTTCCATAGTGATAATCTTATTTCATAATGGTTCTTTTTAAGTGTCCACAGGGGACACTAGAAGGAGAACGCCAGGTCAGATAAGCCACAAGGCGGATACATTATAGTCATTTTAATGGTGAAATAAAGAAGACAGAGTTATGATCCAAAAGGTAGGAACTGAGCACAGAATTCCCCAGTCCAGACTGGTGCAGGAGTTGAACAGAGCAAGAAGGAGAAACCTAAAGGGAAGGAAGGATAAAGGACATATTTGGAAAACATATCTACGGTAGACAGCTTAGAATTTAACTTTCAACATAACACAAGTACCATTTATATGTAAAATGTGCTTTTTTTCTTACACATGACTTAATAAAAGAATTCAACTACAACAACATTATTTCCATTTCACAGGTATCACGGCTTTCATGAATATTTCTTTTACTTTTTACAAACTTATTGTATTCAACAGAATGGTCTATGGTCTCTCATAGTGAATAAGCACACAGAAGTAGTAGACTCAGGCTCCACACCTGGCTGAAGTGTTCAGCAGAAATGCAGCTGGACTGTGGAGACCAATTCTGTTAAATTCAGTGGGTGTCCCCCAAAGTAAGTAGCTCGGAACTACTTATTTCACTCATAACAGTTTCTTTAATTTCATTCTTCCTGTCCACCATTGAATCCAACAGGCCTCACAGACAACTTCCTATAATGTAGAAGACTTAATGAGAAAATGAAGTCGATGTTCTGGATTAATGCCTTCCAAAGTCACAGGCCATTAAATAGGTGCCCAGAACAATTTTCAGACATGTTCTCTAATCATCAAAAGGTCCTTAGTACCTAAGAAATTAGCTCAAGCACGATTTATTAATGCTTATCATTAACTCACTGCTATTGCATTCAGTTTTTGGATAGAAAGTTGCTGCCAATCAGTCTTAAAATAAGCTTAAAAATCTTCCTACTTTTATTAGTATCAGTTAAACTGCTTATGATATTTGATGACAGGTTTTCACTGTGAAATTAGAAAAACATTGGATGATGATATACCAGTAAGCACAAGACATAACTATAATGACAGGATTTGTTACCATAAATGCTGGGGTATACTATCAAACACAAAACTTCAGGGTGAGAGCTTAAGAAGGAAAGATTTAAAACATATTCTTTTCTAAAGTAATGTACTTTCTTAAAAGTAATACATGTTTCTTATGATCACTGTAGAGGAAGTTATTCTCTAAAGGAATTTGAATACGTAAGAGCTGATGGTTAAAGACTTGCTGACACTGGAGAAAATCCAAACATGAGGACTGGATGGAAAAATAGTAAG
This sequence comes from Manacus candei, assembly GCF_025592945.1. Lineage (NCBI taxonomy): Eukaryota > Metazoa > Chordata > Aves > Passeriformes > Pipridae > Manacus > Manacus candei. The sequence continues at coordinate 29,041,340 of NW_026138062.1, read as the reverse complement.
GAGAATAGTACAAGAACAGACTGAATTGCATATGAAGGTTAGAGAAGAAAATTGGGGGTAATTAGCCTGGAACACTGCAGAGAGGCCATTGTGCCTGGCTAGGACGTTTGCTGAGACTGCAAATCACATATTTATTTATTTCTGCTGAACTAGCCCTCTAAGTAATAAAGTGCTGCAAGGGCACAGACCAAGAACAGTAACATAATTCATGTGAAATTAAGTCACAGCAACCAGCTCATAGATAAATGGATAAAGAGCTATGTATCCTTCTGGCATAAATTGTGTGTAACATCATTGCAGTCAATGGAATTGTGTCATTTTACATCAGGAGAGAATCTGTTCTACAACACAAGCAATAGTTTTGACAGTTATGTTCCATTTTCAGAAAAATCCCATTTGCAGCTTCTTGTTGATCTGTCCAGTAGTTCTGTCTAATGGCTAGAAGGGTCCTCCAAGAATTATAAAAGAAATCAATTTCACTGCTAATGATATCTGAAGACGAAGGTATGGAATGAAATTCTGATGCTTTTTACACCTGGAAGTTTCACTGAGCTCAACAGCATCATTTTATGACACACAAATTTGGTACATTGTTTCCTATAGTTCCTTGCCATTTAAATATCTGAATATTTGAGTATAATAATAATAAATTATATTTATATATTAATAAATATAATACATCATAAATATAGATTATTGACAATGTCAGCACTGACATTTCCTCTATATATAGCTTGATCAGTAAAGGAATGAGCTGAGACAACTTGTCCAGATTGAATATTTAAATAGTTTTATTCTTTAAAGAAATTTCTATTTGCTTTCTTTAGGTATTTAGAAATTATTTTGCAACTTACAGGAGTGATAATTCTTTATTTCACAAATTCCACAGAGATCCCCAAACACTCAAAAATTTAAATATTTGGCTCTGTAGAGGCATTGCAATTCTTTCTTGCTCACATTTTGCTATGCATTTGTTTCTTTCTGGTTATCATTTTTTGTTGTTGTTTATCCTGTTATTCCATAGGTGAAGAAAAAAGCTAAATCTCTTTGACAAGATAAATGGATCTAAGAAGATAGGCCTTACTTTTATTCTAGAATATTTCCATATTTTTTATTCATATTCCTGACAGTTCATGGAATCCAACAGGAAAACAGAAATGCCTTTTATTAAAAGGGAAAGTTTTGTTCCAGAAGGTATTAGTCATTTCCTAAATATTGTTACATATCTCTTCATGATCTTTCAACAAGCTACATGGACTTCTGAGTCTCTTACATTCTTTAAATTTCTTCTTTAGTCTGCTTAAACACAGATAAAATAGAAAAAGAATAAGAAAGTGTTATTTGCAGTGCTACTTGGATCACAGACAGATACTTATTCTTGTGACAAGTACCTTTTCATCTTTTAGAAAACAAGAAGTCTGTCCATACCCTGACGTGTAACATTAATGACAGGACAACAGCTTACATTGGAGGTCTGTGGAATTTGGAAACTTTAAGAAAAAATGTAGCCTGCAGTGCTGAAGAATTCACAACAAATTTAGACTGTATGCTAGTGATCTGCTACAAATATATTTTGGTGTGTCACTGTCACATTAGGCTACATCTGCAAAAGGACTTGTACACCAAGCACTGACACTGCGGCTTTACTATGTCACTCAGAAGCCTTACTGGTCTGCCATGTACATCTACAGGACACTGAAGACCTTTATTCCCTGTTCAGTGATCTCCATAATAGACATTCTGATCCTATTGTACTCCTTTGTGCTTGTACCCTGGTAAGGCTGTAAAAGGGATGGCCTCACCAGGGATTTCCAGTATTGTCAACTTTCTTACCTATTTGAACAGAATCGCATGAAACACCTTTATCCAGTATCTTAGTATTCTCCTAGGACAGAGACTGAGAACCGAATCCTCACCTCTAACCCTGGCCTCCTTTGAGATGAGTACTCTAGTCCTATGTTTAGAACAGTTAGGACTTCTCTGTAGACTTTCTAATTGTTCAGTTTTTATTTGTCACGTTTTGCATAGCAGTGTGCAAAAGTGGTGTCTCAGGCTCTTATATAAAAGAATTCTTGTGTCAAAGAAATAGCTTTGTCTTCTTGAGTAAGGGTTTGATATCTTTCTCTGTCCTTAGTTTTCAAAGAGCTTTACTATTTCATGTGAATCCCTGACTGGTTTGTAAGTTTCTGTGACACTTCCCTTCCCCCATGCATTGAAACAATGGAGAAAATACAATTTGTCTGCAGAGATCTCAGAAATTAGATATTGCAGTACTTGGATTCTTCTTTGGATCCTTATAAACCTCCGTAATGACCTGGAAAAGAATGAAATTGTACTGCACTGATATCCAGCATAGCATCTGAATTTCAACACATTACTACACTGTAAGTTACATAGGCACATAGAGATGCAGATTCAAGGTATCCATTTCTGATGGCCTCACATCCACATGGAGAGGTAGGTGAAATGTCACAGCTGTTCAGAAAAACCTTCTTCTTTATCAGTGACCAATGCAACGGTATTTGTAAATACTAAAGGATTTTATTTCAAATCCTTCTCAAGTTATTAATGGTTCTCAAAGTATTAAATTGAATTCATCCTCTTGAAATGTGACAAAACCAGTGGAGTTTTACCAGGTAGATATGTGATTTGGAAGCAACAATAACTTTTATCTGTGTTTCATTTATACCAAAGGATCCAATCTCCTTTATAAACAAAGGAATGAGTTCAAAAACCAGTGAAATGCAATCACCCACAGATGACATGCAGCAAATTTCCTCTTTTCCTTTTTCTTTTTTTTTTTTTTTTAAATTTAAATTTACATGACTGTTCAGCACTGGTACTAGAAAAGAATCTATGAGGTGAGATAAATTGTCTGCAATTATTTTTTTTTAATTCCCCTGAACACAGCAAAACACATTGTGAAGTTTCAAGGTGAACTACAGTCAAAGTTTTAGAAAAGAGGAAGGCTAAATTAGGCCCTTAACACATAAACAAAGGCATGAGAAAAATTAGTTACAAAACCACTGATCACTAGCTGTCTCAGCTAGGCTGAAAGCTGCTTGATGAGCAATTTATTTGGGTAGGGATACGTGACTGTCACTAACAGAGGTATATGCAAGGGAAGAAAAGGTGTTCTTACAGTGAAAGGGTTTAAGATGTCAATAAAGCACATTTATGGCAGTGACATTAAGCAGTTAGGTGTGATTCACATTTAAAAGTGAAAGTCATTTAGTTTTGCTAATTACAATAACAGCTGAAAAACTGAAGAATTCTTCAACTATTTATGAGGTACAAAGTGTCAAGACAAAGCATTAGAACATTTAAGATCTGATCATTAAGGATTTTCTATTAAAGTAGCCTGCATGAGAGAAGCATCCTCAGTCTTCCCTGCTCAGTCCCTGTCTTGCATTAAAGTTTAAGGTGTTGTTGGTCCTTCGGTTGATTATTTTAGCACATTGGATGGGTGTTTGGGATGTGAGAGGTCTTGACTGGATATTGCGAATTGGATTCTTATATGCCTGCAGGAAAGTCCTTTCGTAGGATGGCCAGTCCACAAACTACAGATACCTCAAACTATTCACCTGAGTTGTGACTTCCCATCCCTTATTTTCTGCACATGACACAACCATGAAAAAGTGGGCTGTGACCTGTGCAACACTTCCAGGTGGTCCATACGCAGATCTGTTTTGTCCTACTTTATCTTCTGAAATTCACCGTTACACTTCCATTTCCTCTATAGATGTGAATCTGTTTTCAATCGTAACATATTATACTATACAAGACAGTAGATAAACAGATGGTTCTATGGTAGAATATATACATCTGGTCACACCCCTACAAATACACCAGGGATGATCTGCACACAGTTTATGCTTAACAGGACTTTGAAAATCACCTGTTTCTTTTGGCAGCAAGGGGGTTTGATTACTTTCTGAGTAAAATACAACAGGGTCATTACTCTGTTTTCTGAGGCACATACAGATAGAAAAATCTAGGAAAGTTGCCCTCTGTCTAAGGAAGTAACAGTTAAACACATAGTGAAGGAACTTGAAGATGCTTTTACATAAAACTGATCTCAGTTAATCTCACAGAATTACAAGTTATATTAAAAAGCAGTGCGGGAAAATGAAAGCCAAGGCACAATATCCATCGAAGTAACATAGCAAAGTATATAAACAGCCGTTTGATAGCTATCAAGCATTCGATGCCACCGCAATGGCACTGGCACTAAATAAAATAAAATCCTGTAGTGGTCATCCACCATCATATGTCTGGCATTCTCATACTAAGTGGTACTGTGCATGCTGTGTTGTCCTTAGGGGAATGCAATTAACCCTGTGAAGCCTTGTTCTTCTTATTGCCTCTATGAAGAAGATTTCCAGGGGGAGTATGTGATTGAAGCCACTCTTACAGTCTGGAAAACACCTGGGAGTTGCTCTTCTATTTTACAAGTAAGGGAAAGGAAAGCAGTAGCTGGCAGATGCTCCCTCTGTGCCTAGGCAAGAGCACCTGGAAATCAGATTTCACTTCATACGTCACCAGTTTTCCACTTGCCACCTTAGCACAATTCTCTTGACAGCAATTAGCTCTTGTGCCTTAAGAATAAAGACTTTAATGAAATCCACCATAGGAAACAGTCCTTGTCCTTTCATTTTGCATACTCATTGGTCAAACACTTTGGGTAGGAAGGGCCTCTCTGTTGGGCTTCCTTTTCTGTCCCCTATCCATCTCATTTTTGCCCACCTGCCAGCATATTTACATGAATAAAATCCACATAAATATGCAATGGTTAGTGGAGATGTATTGGAGAACTTGCCACTAAAAAATGTCATTTCGCTAATTAAGTTAGATTGCTAATAAAGCTAATGATAGAAACAATAGTTTTGGCAACAAGCACAGAGAACTGTGGAGAAGAATGTGATTGCTGTTTGGATCATAATTACCTTTAAAACTGCCATTTTGATGTTCATAAAGCAAACACTGCTTTGTGGAAAGAGTTGCATAGATCAGTAACAACTACAGAATCAGGATAAAACAGGTTGCTTAAGATTCTGGGTGTGAGTCATGCCAAATTTTGTACTCCAGAGGGCTCAGAAGCTCACAGCCAGCATCTTCTGGAAACGTGTCACCTTCGGTCGCTATTGATCAGTAGCTACCTACTATTGTGCTGGAGATTCAGCTCACCAGCAACAAAGTACTGTTGACACCAAGGGTGCCGCACAACAGCGCACGTAGCTTTTTGATGACTAAAGTAAAAAAAGACATTTCTTTGAATAAGGTCAGAAATTACTCAGTGATAACATGTTTTCATGTTATCTGTGAAAGCATCACCACAGCTCAGTTGACAGAGGTGAGAGACTTATCCAAAATACTGAGAAACAATCACATAGACTATCTTGGTTTTCAATACTGCTTTTTTTTATCTTCATTTTTATCCAACTGAACTTGCACTGCTTTACTTTAGTAACAACACTGTGTGAAAAGTGATTTATTTTTAATGTATCAGCAAAATATTTCATAAAAGTGGTCTTTCTAAGCTACAAAAAAATTGAAGTTTAAAATAATTTCTATTAAAGAAAATTGTATGAGATAACTATACATGTAAAAAAGAAGCAAGGTTATGATAAATGGGATGTACACAAGCCACCAGAATACATATACACACATCAATTCAGTTTACAGTCTAGTCAACTTATGCACTTTCTGCCTAACTCCCTTCCTGGAAACCTGTGGGTTGTTAAGACTTTGCATCATGTTCCCTTTTGAATTCAAGATCCAAAACTTGGCTAAAAGAAACTATTATTTTTGACATATTCATTGGAGGGAAAACCCTGTGCTGGTTGCACCTACCTATTCTCTGCAGCCCCTGAGATCATGGCAATGGTCTGTTCAGTCCTCTGGCAGGCAGGAGAAAAGTCCTTCTCAGACCATCGCTTATTGTATTCAAGCAGAAGAAATACTTCATACTTTCAGTACTCATCTGATTTTTTTCCCTGAAAAATCCTTTACAAATCTACACATCTCCAACAAAACAGTGCTAAAGAGGGGGGTGTGGAAAAAAAGATGTCTAAGTCAAAAGAGAAGACACCATTACTAGACATACACCGTAAGATGATGCATAGATAATTTATCCCAGGCCATTTGCGGACTTTTCTGAGGGATGTATCACCATGGACCTGATTCTCTTTTGTCTAAGTTTCTGCAGTAATTTCCCATGTGGTTTCCTCCAACGTTTACAGAAGTCTTGTTCAATTTAGAATAATGTTAGCACAGTCATTATCTAAATGGTTATACTTTGGGAGAGGCAAAGTTACTGAAAGGCAGTATTTTTCTTTCCTGTATCAGCATCATTTTAGTGACCAGCGACTGACTGACTGACTCCAGTTTGCTTTAACAAGGCTATTTGCACTTTTATTCACATTTCTAACTTTCCAATGGCAATTACGAATGGTTGGATAAAATTTATGCTAATGTCAGGCTTAGTAAAGGTGTTTGTGCTGGAGAACACACAACTATGGGAAACCAGAGAAGGGGGGGATAAGATTCTTAAAGTCTAAGGCCCAGTCTTAAATTTATGCTGTATATTTACTGTAATGGAGAAAAGAAACACCAGGTTATTTACAAAACCTGGAAAGATCTGCAGTCTGCTATTACAGGAGGCAGGGTTCGGCAGGCTTAATAAAAAGATGTGCCCTTCAGACTGCTCTCAGTTTGTCCTATCATGTCTTTTTCCATCTTCTGCCTTATAACACTTTCTATGCCTTGTAAACTGATAGAAATTCATTCCTCAATGGCCATACACAGAGGTTAATAAGCTCCCAGCAGCAGTTGACTTGGCACTAGAGAAGAAATACTCTCCCCTACATCCAGTTCAGAAACGTTACCTTCATATCCCCTTCCCTGTTTTGGGAAACTGTAGGACTTTTTCCACCTCAGTTCTTCTGGATGTAGATTGGCATTGTGGTAAGCTTTTCCTCTTGGCCTGTGTCTGAGAGGCTGTTCATTGTGCAAATTGCTGGTCAATGTGATGTGACACTGAGTCAGCCAGAGATACGAGGTAGGTGTGCCAACATAATTCCTTACATCGAACCACAAAATAGGGCTTTTAGTGTTAAAAATAATCATTGACTAGGTCAGAAGGTAGGATAGGGTAACTATTACAACAGAGAAAAGGAAGATTTTCTGGGGAAAACAGCTTAAACCTTTTGCAAAAAAATTTTTCCCCTATCCACTGTGCCCATCCTTCCTTTTAACCTTGTTCTCCTTCCTGCAGTTTTCACAGTGGATTGCAGCAGATTCCCTCTGACTGTCTCAAAAAGTTTCCTTTCTGTCACCTCTGTGTCTGTGCTCTCTGCTTTCTCACTGACTCGCATGCCAGCTGCAGGCTCCCCGCTTGCTCCACCCTGCACTTGCCAAAGGTTGTCCAGCAAAGCCTCTAAGCTCGCTCTTGGAGATAACACCAACTCTCTCTCCCTTCAGAGGGTGCAAAATCCAGGACAAAACAAAGCAGCAGCTTTTGACCTTGCTGTCCAGCATAGCCTTTCAGAAAAACATCCTGCTCGCAGAAACTGTGAACAAACAAATAACTCAGGCTGTTTAACATGTCACTGTGACACGGTGGTAAGCGGTAGGAAAGGCTAAAAGAATTTAAGAGATTATTGGAGGACAAGCAACTAATCCTATGTGTATTTCTCTCACATTTCTTACATAGTAAAATGTCATTCACTTGTGCAGCCAGGAAGCAGAGAACTTGCTTGTTTAAGAAGAACAGATCAGGAAGGTACTGAGGATTTTCATCCCTCAGAAGGATTCCTTCTAAGGTGATAAAAGAACATAGTTATCTATACTGGCACAAACAGCAAGGTGTCTCTACCTTGTAATATTAGAGCCAAAATATGACACTTTCTGTGCCTTAAATTCAATTTTTTTTAATCATTGGAAGACGTGTATGAATTCCACTATAAAATAAATGGTGCCTTGCACCGAGTGTTGAGAATGTTAGAGGTTAAAAATACTCTCTACCTTCTGCCTCATCCGTGCCCTGTCATCTCTATATATTTTCATACATATGCAAGTTTATGCTGTAAAATGTTCCTAGCCAGAATTTGCTATAAAAAATGTTATGTATTATACTTGATAAAATGCTAAAATAAAATGGAATTAAAAAAAGCTCTGAAATATACCTTGGACAGTGTAGGATGCTGCACTCAGAAATGTACCTCATAGGAAACTACAAAACCTGTAACCTAAAGCATGGCACCAATCAATCCATGTGAAAACTAATATGCATGATGTGTGGGTATCATGTACTCAGTGAGCACATTCACATGATAAGGCTTTTTATCATTTGAATGTGCTGCACCAGAAGGGAAAGGATAAAAAAGTACACTGTCACCAATCTGGAATGAGGTCTGTAGCAGTCTGCTGGAAAAGATACCAACCATAAGGGGGGGAAAAGGAGATGTCTAAACTGGTAAGACTTTCTAGAAAAAAAAAAAAACAAAACCAAAAAAAACCCGAAAAGTAACCACTTGAAAGAACGAAGACAATTGTTAAAGATTTTTTTTCTTACTACAGATTTTTTCAATTATAATTCTTAAAAGATTTGGAGACAGTAAGTAATGTAAATGTTGAAATGTCCTCAATTTATTGTCTTTTTATTTTCCTGCTCCCTGCAATTTAATACTGTAATATGAGCAATGTTGAAGGATTTTTTCCATCTTTCTCATTCTTCCACATCCTCAGTTCCTTAAATGGTCATGAAAGCACCAAAAGAAATATTAAGATCTGTAATTTTTTTTATATGCCACTCTTCCAACACTCAGTTTTCTAAAGTTAAATATTCATTTTTTTCATCATTCTGAAGCTTTCATAGGCATAAAGTCACAATGATAAAAATAAACCCTAACAGAGCTATCACTCAGTGCACTGAACCAAAGGGCACAAACAGGGCAGGAGTAGAAAAGAAAAGAGAACGTAAAAAAACCCAAACAAAAAAAACCAGTTTTTTTCAAAATAAGTTCCCTTTAAAAACACACATATACATGTATTTTTTACTTGTGTCTTTTCTTCTAATTTGATCTTTACAGCACTGAGAGAAAAATGCAATATACCATTTCCTTCCGGTTTTGGTTTTGCACAAATGTTTCTCTGCTTTTCAATAAATTCTACTCACAACATGTAAATATCTGTGACAAAGACCATCCCCCTGGAGTGGTACAGGATGCATTGCTAAGCAACACTTTTTTTTAGTTTGCTTTGGTTTTGTCCTTTTGTTCTCTCTCAGAGTTCTTTTAGTTGCCTGCTTTCTTACCATGTGAATACGGAGAGAAGTTCCATGAGGGTTTCTTTCTGCAAATAACATGTTATGTAAAGGATTCAGATTTCAGAGAGCCCATGCAGAAGATCACGACATTTATTAACTAATTTTGAGCCTTTTATGTTCGGAAGCAGAATCCTGCTGGTATATGGGAATATAAATCTGAAGTATTTCCACTCTAGATTATTATTACTCTCTGGGTGGATGGATCTGTTGCAGGCTCAACTTCAGAGCAGAAAATTATTAACTTCCACTTTTTTTTCCTTCCTCTGCACTTGGTTTTTTATTTGTAAAACAAATCTGAGCACATAGACTAGAGAGGAATCACAGAGCACACCAGAAAGGTCTCTAACTGCAAGATCAACAGTGAGGACTCAAAGACGTCCTAGAGTATGTCAACCAACTGCTGACCCAGCCCCAGCTTGTCTGAACGTCACCTAACTAAAGACAGAACATATACAAAACAAAGCTCCTTATATTGTTGAAAATCAAGCATAAGCCTCAAGGTCTAAATGTGTATCTCCATACTTAAAATGTTTGAAAATTATTAATGGACATATATGCTCTAAAATTGACAACCTAAAGAGCAGGAATGCAAGCACTCTCATATCTGTGGTTGTGCAAAGTATTCCCAATACAGCATACTTTGCCAAAAGCTAAAAACACAATATCAAACTCAGGTGCTTTCCTTAAAGAAAAAAAAAGATTAAAGTCTGGGTTGGTTTTCTTTTTTTGTTTGTTTGGTTGGTTTGTTGGTTTGGTTTTGGTTTTTTTGTTTGGTTTGGTTTTGTTTTGTTTTTGTGGTGGTGGTGTTTGTTTGGTTGGTCTTTTTTAACAGGTACAAGCTGCTTCCAAAGCTGCCATTTGAGAATATGAAGCTTTTAATATAGATGTTTCACCATAACGTATCTTCCTGCCTTACTCTTTTATTGAGACCTGCATTTCTGTTGATCCCCAGTGTTAGGTATGACATGGCAGTGGTTTCAAGTAGGTTTGCAACTGACCAGCAGCAGCCAGAAATGTTTCCAGATGTTTGCAACAAAATGCATCTCTATAGACAAGGAAATCTTATATTGGTATGATGCTGGCAGATCCAAGGCAACCTTGACATAAATTTCCTGCAAACATATTCCTGCCATTGCGAGCTGTGCTATCCTATCAATTCAGTGTGATTATCTAGTCCAATACCAGGAATCCACATTTAATAGACGGTTCCAGCAGCAATCCTCTGACACCATCAGCTAAAGCTTGTTCTCACAATCTTCTTTACCCTCATCTATATTGCTGTCTGTAAGAGAGTTTCCCAGTTCCATGAATTGGTATGTAAGGGCAGGTATTTGCTTCATAAACTCCTGCTGTTTCTCAACTGTTTGCCAGTGCAAAGGAGGATTTTCAATATGGCATGTAATTAACTATTACCGAGAAAGTAAAAACTAAGTGTAGCAGAGCAAAATGTGATTTGCCAGGGTTGTTCCTTCCTACAGTTTTTTAAATTGCACCATGTCTCTCCCAAAAATGAATTCATGAAAGCCTACAGTATTTTTAACAGTGAACTATATTTGTGGAAATGGAAATTTCTGGCTGCCCTCCAGAAAAATAAACTCTCTATGAAGAGAAATAACACTTCAACATTCCATATAATAGTAGTGCAGATAATATAGGAGACTTAGCATGCTGATAGTTCATGGACACCCCTTCCCATTTTAATACAAATATTCATTTGTAATGAGCTAACAAAACTAATTTTGAGCAAAAGTTACATTTTGGAAAGTAGTTACACCAAGAATTTTACTTTGAGATTTCACACTTGGAGCAATTGTATTTGTGTGATTCTTTCCACAGAATCCATTTTTTGAAGCACTGAAGGTATTTGGTGGGGACAGTCTGAGACACTCCAGCAAGTGCTTTTAACATTGAACTATATCACCCGCTAAGGGCACCACAGATCAAGGCATTAGACCACTGACAACTCGACAAATGTACAACTTCACTGTAATACTATCAAATAAGAGCACGTATAAAATGTAAATATTCTCATCAATGCTGCAATTAAGCTTAAAAATATGATTGTATAATGACCAATCAAAAATATTGTTTTAATTATAAGAAACTCGCATAGATGCTGCTCTCTTTCTCCTTTTGTTTCCTAATTCATACCCTTTCTCTCGGTGTTGCCTTTGTTTCTGCTTCAGTCTTGGCCTTTGTGACTGCAGCCCTTTCTTGTCAGAGTATTCCTACATCCTTTGCTACCTAGTGCTTCCTAAATGCGTATCATCTCTACAGTTAAATTGTATAAAGTATTACTTTGCAACCAAAAAAAAAAAAGTATCTACTGCAAGAGATTTCATTTTCCTATTTGATGCTCCCATGGACCGCTTCCATTTCCCCAGCTATCTCGAGATAGGAAGTCCATCTGTTTGCTTTTTTCACTTCTTTCCTTAGAGTTCACACTTTACCTCCAGATACCCTGCTAGAGCAACTGTCTTCCTACACCAAAACCCTCTGGAGATGTATAAACATTAGTGAGCATGTTAAAAGCACTAATGTGCAGAAACTTACCCTCTGTTGTGTATGCTGCCTCTTGAGCTCTGCACAGGGAGCAGTCAGTCTCACAGTGCCCCTCCATCTGAAAATAAAGTGCATGAAATAAGAACAGTTCTGTGTAACTGCATCAACATATTTTTTTCCTCCTTCTGAACACATTTACCAGGCAAACACCCAAATACAGTGGAGTCGTGCTTAATGAAGCACCTACTCCTGTGGGGTCGTGGTCTCCGTTTCTCCAGGAGGAAGCCCTGGATGATGTGCGCTTCCTCCATCCCCTCTACCTTTGTCCCTCGTAACTGGGTGCACTATCAGCTCTATTGGTCTTACATGAGAAAGTAAGGCCTTTTGATTACACAAGTGGGTTTGAAACAGTATTTCTAATTATTTTAGAGTTATTATTTCTACTTGATTACAATTAAGATCATGTTACTACTATCCTTGTCATGAAATTTTGAGAGAGTCACTATAATAGGAAAAGTGTCAATTTACAGGTATCCTCTTTCCTTTAGCTTAATTTCTGCAAGTGTTTGCAACCTTCATTGTCAGACAGTAATTCACTGAATGCAGTAGAGTTTTTAATTACCTCAGTCACCATTCTAATACTATCAATACTCCCATAATATGTACCCTAATAAATGTAAGCTTATTGTTGGATATAAGTGATGTCAACCTTCAAAATGGATGGTCACTTTAATTTAAACAGAATTATAAAAGGAAGATTGCTTTTAGCCAGTATCACACTGTCAAAGATTTTATCTTTAAGTAGTTAACTTGACAGCTTTACCAAAACTTTGTTGTAGTTAAATCCCTGTATCATGTCTTGTTTGATTTTATTTCATATTACATTTTTTTATTTAATTAACATTAAAACCTCATTAAGAAATGGTATGTTCTTAATGCAGCTCATTTGTAAAACACATAAGTTACATCCTAATGCACCCATTGCATTCAAGTTCTATACAGACTGCACTCTTGCCAGACCCATGACTGAAATTAGACACAATCTTAGATATCTAAATTTTTGAAAAATAGTATGAAACTGTAACAAGCAGGAGATATTTCAAAGATATTGTTTCCTACCATAGGTTCCATAGAGTTGTTTGATGAAATAAAAATTATTATATACTGGGGTTAGTTAGGTTTTAAAAATACTTTTTATAAATTTCTTAGTGTAATTTGAATTATGTTATAGTAAGTACAAATAGCTAATGGCAACTATTTAAACATGCGTTGGTCAAAACTACATGATATTACAAATTCTTTCCTTATTTTCTATGATGGTAATTTGTCACCTTAACAGAACTAAAACCAGGGTTTCACATTAACAGTGGATTTTCTAAGCTTAATTTCTTTAAATGCCTGTGATTAAATGAACAGCCTTAAGGCATTCAAATATTTTGTTGTGATAGTGTGTTAGGCTTTCAAGCGTCCCAAAAGCCAAGTATTCAGTAATATATATATATATATATATATATATATATATATATATATATATATATATATATATATATATATAAAATATTACTATGGCAACTGTCTAGCTTCACGCTTTCACTTTGCTTGTCAAAGCCTTCGCAGAAAAGATACTGGCTTGGAGTTGACATGCAGTACTTAAGAATAGCCTCTAGATGCCGCTGTTTACTGCATTTAGAGGACGGGCGGCAGTTGAGAAGAAATAGCTGTAAATTGAACGAAATACATTTGACAAGTATTGCTTGAGCCTAAGCCTGCCCTCTTGACGTCAGTGGCCAAGATTTCAGCAGTTTCAGGGAAAACAAGTAGAGATTCTATATTTATCCGTAAAACTAAGCAAAAAAATCTTTTCGTTCACCAAATAGGACTGCTCTTTGAAATACAATTAAATAGTTTTCATTGCATCCTAAGCTATAAAATGTACCAAAAGAATGCTTCCTAATTACAGAAACTCATTCTTACATACACACACATACTTAATTATTCTGGATGTCTTTGTTTAAGAATGACACTGTATAAATATTAATTTTTTTCCCAAATATGCTTTGTTCCATGATCTACATTAATTGTAGCATAGTAAATTTGAGTTCATTAGATCAGTTGCTGCTATTTAGATGTAAATGTCTTCAAGGAGGATTAATTATTCTGTAATTCTGATTTATTTTTTTTTTTTAATTGGGAAAATGGAGCCATTCTCTGACATTTCTCTGATTAAAAAAAAATAAAATCAAGGACACCAAACCCCACAGAAACTCCCCTTGCACATAAAGGGGAGTTTTAACATAAAATTTTGTAAAGTGTCTGGATAATTTTTTTGGGACTTGAGTTAGGTTAGGTAAAGCTTCAGGAAGTCATTTAGCGATTGAAATGTTCATCCTCAAGTTGCATATCCCTCACAGCAGCACCTTGGTTGCCTCTAGAACAGACAGGAAGAGTGTAGAATTCCAGAGTGCTGTCTTTCAGAAATGAATGAGAGGCCACTCTTTCCTTTAAACCAGCTGGAGAAGAAGGAATGTGACTACCATGGTGATTTATTCACAAGTATATGAAGAGCATGTAGTTGCATGAAGAGATGTTGCAGCAGTATTTTGAATAACTTTTCAATTTTTGACCTCCCAACAGATTCTCTTAAAGATACGAGAGAGCCCTGTTTAGGAAACTGAAAGCAACTGTTAGTAGGAATCCTTTTGAATTACGTGTTATAGACCTCTCAGAAATGGTAAACAAACCACCAAGACCACTTGAATCACAGACTAGAAATTCATGACAGTTCTCTGAGGAAGCAGGAGAGCCAGAGGCTTTTTTCATTTGTCCAGTGTGACTCAAGCATGCACCACCCTTCCATCGGAAAACCTACAACTCATTGATTACTCTTGGAAGGTCAGACTTACAGTATGGAGAATTTTCTTCAATGACAGTTTCACACAAGGGACATACTCCAACTTCATGGAGTAAAGAATGTAAGCCAATCCTCTCCCTTCAGTCTTATCCACTATGTTTGGGAGTCAGCATTCACACACACTCACAACCTGTCGCAGCAGGACTTTAATCATATTATCAAGATGAATGGTATCATCAGGAGATACAGTTAAGATGTTTTTCCAGAAATTAGGACTTGTGATTTTGAGTCTATAAAGACAAAAACTGAATAAGCGTCTTCTGGGCTAAAGGAATACCAAAATCACTTAAACACAAATTTCATGGTTGTGCTTAAAAATAGAGTAAAACAAAATTTCACTGTGTTTTTCACAAAGCTGGATTTTGCGGGCAAGTACTGTCTTATCCAGTGAAAAGAAGAAAAGTATCTTATTTGTAGATCCTGTAAGGGTTTGAAATGTGTTGCTTAGACAGGCCAAGAGTAAGAGTTTTTTGAAAAGCCACAAAAGTACAAATTCAGCTTCTCAGAACTTTGTGAATTGAAGCAAGCTGTGGACAGACTTCCTCCAGTTTGATGACATTAAAGTTCAGACTTTCAGGATTGCAATATGAGGTAGATAACTATATATTGTCCATAACTTACTTGAGACAACTAAGATCTTTTTGGACCTGTTTTTTGAGACTTTGGGTTTTTGAAGCACATAGTTTCTTAGTGGTCTTCCAGACCTACTGTTGTGCAAGATCTACTGCACAACAGAGCAAGCTGCATCAGTGTTAATGAGAACAGAATTTGTGACAGTATACTTTAAATCAGAGCTGCCTTAAGCTAAGTGGGAACACTGACATGATCATTTGTAATGCTAACTAGAAGAATGCAATTAAAGAAATAATTATTAAAATGAGTCTCATGTCTGTATTCAGTGAGGAGGATCCGGGTTTTAAAAGTTACCTCCTCTTAATAATACTAAGACATGCAGGTCCTGATCTTGAAATGAGTTCCATATGCCTTAAAGTCCATGTTCAGGCACAGCATGCTTCTGCTTCATGACAAATTTTTAGTTTTCCACTTTTAGGAGAACTGAAACATATGGACTTCTGAAAGAGAACCATTAAGTTCAACTTCCGTAGGCTGTTTGAAAACCTATATCCACTAATAAATAAAAAAATAAATAAAACAGAAAGATTACTCTCTAGCCATAGATGTGTCACTGCCAAAGAATGCTGAGCTTTGACAAAAGTCTTCACCTTATAGTATTTTACATTAAATGTTTCTAAGCAACAGATGGGTCTGGCTGAGGAATACCTGGATAGTTGTTCCATAGAAAAAGTATAGGGCATTGAGCCATCAGAGACCAAAGTGGGGTGACAAGCACTTTTGTCAATGGAATGGATTTTCACTCACATTCAAAAACTTAGATCAAATACTTAACAGGGAAGAAAACGGAAGGCTCACAACTCCACTGGTTCTCTCATAGTAGCATAGGTATGTGCAGAGAGACAGATTCTTGCTATACCAACCGGAAAATATATGTATCTTTAGGGCTAGCAGAGACAGTCTCTCCATTCACTTAGATGGAATCATGTTAATAAGAATGTCATAATTTTCAGATTAATTTTTTATTATTATTTCTATCAGTAATGGAAAGCATATTATAGTGCTGAATACAACTGGCTCTCTCCCTGTATATCCTGAAGTCCTCTGGCATCCATGCTATTAGGAAAATAAAGCCTCTTCAGTAAGACCCCATATATTTTTCAGTCAAGAATCAGCTGAACAGTAATGTAAACCAGACAACAGATGAAGTTCACCTTTGAAATGACTAGTATTCAGTATATGAAGTTTACTAAATTGCACAGGTGTTTTGTGGAATTGACAGCACTGCAGCATTGAGGGAAAAAAAAGGCTTTGTAATTACTCCTTCTCACTGGTATGGTATTAAGAGTGGTTTTAGAGTGATTGTACACTTTGTTATGCCTGAAAGTAAAAGACCTCCCAATTACAGAAATGAGATAAATGTATAATTTTTGTATTACACCTTCATGTGATTTCCCCTACCACCACATACATTTCACCTGAGCTTTCAGTCCAAGAAAATCTGCTTTCTTTTTCCATTGCACAAATTTACTGTCTTCAGTGACAA
The DNA here is from genome assembly GCF_025592945.1 of Manacus candei. Taxonomy (NCBI): domain Eukaryota; kingdom Metazoa; phylum Chordata; class Aves; order Passeriformes; family Pipridae; genus Manacus; species Manacus candei. Next base: position 29,024,480 of record NW_026138062.1, on the reverse strand, counting down.
ATAGTTACATAGGTACATACTATACAGAATGTCTAAAGAGAACTGTGACTAACTTGAGCTACTGTTTCCCAAAATATTATCTTGGAAACAAGTATCCTCTCCTCATCACCTGTTGCCTGAGGTTTGCAAGCACAGATATAAGCGAATCAGACACAAGGCCTTCAGTCTATCCAAGCTTTAAAAAGATAAAGGGGAAAGACGGAGATATGAAAGGGAATCTAAGAACTGATCCCTGTAAATCCATTTGAAAATAACAACTTTCTGGTCTATGTCAGAACAAACTTTGTCAGGAAAAAAATGTGGCACTTTGAAGCTATTCCTAATGTTCCATTTTTCAGATTCTAAGGTGTCCTCCATGGGAGAGATTTTTCTTGTTCACACAATCTGAGTCTGCCCAAGCCCAGGTGCTGGTAAAAGGGAAACGGGTGCCTTATTAGGCTTTGCTGTGGACCACTGAGGCATCCTCCTGCCTCTGTTAGGACTAAAAGCAATCTAATCTACCTGTCTAGACAAGGCTTTGTGCTGGTCTGATCCCTTTCTTTGGAGCTGCTTGTGACATCCAGAAATTTGACAAGGAAAGCAATTATTGATCAGTCTGAGGTGTGTTTTGCTGTGATAATTGTCTAAGCATGACTGAGTGATGCCCCTATAGATAGGTGCTTACTTATTTCCTGAGGCATGTCATCCTCAGAGCGACAGAAACATTGATAAGAGAAAGGACAAAATGACTAACTTTGATGGAGTTTGTGTTGAAACATCTGCTGCTTGTCAACATGGGAGGCAGAAGCAGTGATTTATTAGTAATAAAAAAGGAAAACCAATGAAACTCTCAGTCTTATTCTTTCCCTAAACTATTTTCTGACTAAGAATGCCCAGGAAGTTCCAATAAAGAGAAAATACTGCTCCATTATCTGTATATTTTTACTTTGCTTACATTATAACTTACCACATAAACGATAACACATTATTTAGTTTAAGACTTGAGTACCTTCTGTCTATTAACGAACCTGGACAATAAAGTCACTAAATGCAACCGTGAAAATCTACGGAGAAGTCAAATTGTGGTCATCTAGATTTTTTACCTCTTGCCTAGAATATAAATATTTTTAGAAAATTGAACCGAATGCAAATTATTGAAAAGATATTTGGTAATGTTTCCTATTCTCTGAATACATACCAAACACAGACCTGTAATTTCCCCAAATTGTTTTCATGAGAGTAATTTCATTTGGATTAATCCTTTCTTTCAGACTCAGCTCTGCATGAGCACTCTGCAGAATTCTGGCTTCCACATAAAGAGAAGCTCTGAGAGGAACTAGCCTCCAGAAAGCCAAAATTACTTCCCCAGAACATGGTGGCATGTACAGTCAGAACACTGCTGCCCATAGGACGAAGGCACACACCTTCTCTTTTACAGCTTTTGAGCCCTGAAGAACAAAGGGTCTTTGAGAATCACAGCCATGCCACTGAGGCATGGAAAAGGGGTGTGGTTGAGGAATCTGTGCTCTTTCCTTCCGTGCATATGCATAGTGAATAGATGGGAATCATGTGCTCAATAATAGGGTGTAGCTTTTGTAATATTTCTACCACCAGAACACACTCCCCAAAAATAAAACCTCAAAACCGTAGATGCCTCGGTTTAACTGGAATATTAAGAAAAGCAAAAGTATTAGAAATTAGAAGAAGCGATCATGACAGCATGATGCTTTTAAATAGAAATTAGTCATCTGTCTGCCTGCCTATCTGTAATTTAAAGAATGAAGATACGTCTATGTCAAACGATTTTTGTTTTTTTCCCCAGAGGACATAGGGTTTAATCAGGCTTTACTACCTTAGTAACCTTTTGTAAATGGTGAGGCATGACTGACATCAGAGTAGGACCGAAAAAGAGAAGATATTTAGGTTCAAATCCGGATGTAAAGATGTCAATCTCACTAATGCAAGTTAGTGTGAGTATATATATTGATTTAAACTGAGTGTTTTCTACTTTCTGTGCAAGCAAGGAGCAGGTCAGAAGTTGAAAGCAGAAAAACAAAGTTAATGCCTGTCCTGGTAAACCACGACAATGCCTGAAGGAGGTCTCATTCTATGTTTTGGGTCTCATTCTGATCCTGTCAACATTGCATCAGCACAACTCCATCTATCAGATCTACATTACCATTTTGATGGAAATGAAAATGCCTCAGTAAAGCTTTCTTCAGACATTTTTTCATCTGAAAACCTTTAGACCTCCTTTCTTTTCCTGTATTTTTCTTTTTTTCCCTTTTTAAACAATAAAGCATGAATAAGACATCAGGTTGTTTGCAGGTTTTGGAATATTTTCACCTCACACAAAATCACACTGGTTGGAATCTGCTTCTGTGTTCTGATTCATCAGGTACTTCCATCATAACAAGTGACATGAGTGTAGCAAAGAATTAAGCGTTTTTTTCTCCTTGTGCCACATGCAATTACATCTCTTTTAAGTGGTCCGATAATTGCATTTTAAACAGCACTTATTATTCTCTTTCAGTTATATCCAAATGGATTTTTATTGTTATAGTAAATAGTTACTAAAGCCCTCTGAGGGACAAAAAACCCCCCACACTTTCAAGCAAACAATTCAAGCCTGTACATTAGTCTGTACCTTTAAACAAACAGCAATAATTAATGGGAGTTGGGCACCTTGCTGTATTGTACAGTGACAGGGATTAAATACTGGCACTGCAAAATGCCAGTTTTCAGCTTGTGCATTTGTAGACCCTTCAGAGCCATGAACTGACATTTGCAATCTTTGTCAGTCAAAAAAAAATGGCAAATTCAGTTAAATTTAGTTCTGCTATTCAAACGGAATGAAGGTCATCACCTGCCCCTTTTGTGATTTGATTATCCAGGGACTGAGTTTATTTTCCTGAAGAAAGACACATTAAAAGGGCTCAATTCTGCAATTCTTGGCCCATCTCAGCAGCTCAACTGGCTTAAATTATTAATTATTAATCATTAACTGACTTAGCTATTATTGTTTATTTAAGAGTACAGATTAATATATAGTCCTGAACTGCTTGCTTAAGCAGTTTTCTTTTCCTAGAGCTCTCACAACCATTCTAAAAAAACAATTAAAATCACTTTGAAATTACAAAAATTAGTATATTAAATAAATATCATTTATAATTCAATTACCTGGCTTTTTGAAATGCTGTAGTTACGTATGGTTTACATTACCCAAAATATTTTTATTGACTTCATTTGAACTACTTATGTAAATAAAAACTCCAGATCCAATCCTTCTACCTAAGAAGAGAAGGAAACTCTGAAGCAAGCTCCCGAATTCCAAACCATTATGTGCATAAAGCCAGGACAAAAGTATTATGCTTGCAAGGAAAAACATGTTTGTAAGGATATGCAGAAAACACAGGCTCCACAATCCTCTCCATATGCTGCTCCTGCCTTTATGGCATTCCCATCTCACCTCCACTGACTCCCTGAAACGTTGGGGTTAGGAATGCAGCAGACTATAAGCATCACTTTTTGACCCAGTACTTCTCGTAAGAAGTGGGTTTCCTGAGGTTACTGTGAGACTGAGTTGTGGCAAAAGCCCAAGTCAAGGACACAGCAATGTCAGTGCCAGTTAAAAGAGAATGAATGTCTGACCTCGTGGAAGTGGACTACTTCACGAATTAAAAACTATCTGTTACAGGGGGAGTCTTTACTTCTTTACCTGCCACACTCCTAATATCTTCTCCTTCCAGGGACATCATCATCAGGAACAGCGTGAAAGACCTGAGCAGGACCAGTAATTTGGCCTTGAATACTTCCTATTGCATATGGGACTAAGGATATATGTGCTAATGATTTAAGCAGCATTCAGAAACAAGACTTCTGGGGATAATATTAAGGATTGCTAAATGGCTAGCACATAATCTGCTGTCTGAACACACAAGTGGATTTTTGTAATGCATTTTTTCACTGTGTTGGACTGAAGGGGACATCCTATAGGTGCACCATAGGTCAGGTTCCAGTGTTGCAGTGCTATGGCATGAAACAAGAAAGCTCATTCATTAGCATATGAATCAGCTCTCCACAGAAAGTAGTAGAACTGCCGAAGAGGAAAAGCCATTTTGCTTTAATAATAACAGCCTGTAAGAGGCAATCCCAGGTACAAAATGATCAAGTGACCAGAGCCAGTTCAGTGAAGAATGATAGCATTATATGCTCAACACTTCAAGATTAAAGTCTTTAGTTAGCAAAGCATAATGTGAATCAGTTTCATGTATAATGCATTGTGTGAGCCCATAGCCACTATGATACAATGCAAGCAATTCCATTTAGTGCAATTTGACTATAGCTAGTACAGAATAATTGGAGTCAGTTTCTAGCATGCTAGAATTTGAGTCAAAAATGGTATGGAAAAGAATTTGATACATAATAATACGGAGCCAAAGATAACAAGCGATGATGTGGATGAATAGTCAATATGCTACAATACGCAAGTCATTTCAATAGGTTGGGATGTGATTACGAGTCCAGTGTTCTTATATATAGACAAAAGGTTAATACATCAGCGTAAAGAAAGGCGACTATTAAGAAACAATATAAATAATGGCACAGAGCTGCATTGGAGGAGAGTGCAACATCTAACACTGCAGTTTTCTCAAATATAAGAGTGAGGGAATAAACATCTACTGGAGGATAAAAATGGCTACTCAAGAGAACACTGGACGTATTTCAGAGCAATTTCTCACATTTCAGAGGTGGTGCTAATGCTACACTGGGCGATTCCAACTCCTTCTCAGAAAGTCAGCCCTTTCCATTCTTTTTTTCTCATTATTAGAAGCAGTTGTGACAGTCCTCGCCTCTTTGGTACTCTGGGCCTCAATTCGGTGTGCAAATACCACGGCTTGAAGACCTGCCCCTTCCATGAGGTTAATAATGTATGATTACCTAAAAGCACATAAACATTAACATGACAGATCTGCACGTAAACATCTTTGGCTAAAATTACTACAGAAAACAGTAAAAATGTGCTACTATTGCGACTTGTGACTGTGCTTGGTTTAAATCCAATGGACAATAGTTCATTGAAATTTTTTTTCTCTTCCTAACTTTTCATGAGTCTTAGCCTGTGTACCTGAGAAGAGCTCATTTATGAGCATGTGCTAATCGGTTGTGACTACAAGTTTAAGTCATCCCTGAGCAAACAGAAAACTATTCAGCTTAGCAATAAAGTTAAATAATTATTACCAGACTATGTGATGTGACTACAATGTGACATTGAAATGACTATGGCGTGATTAGAATAAGAATGTTATATGCCTGAGATGTTACTAGAATGAGGCTATAAAACGTCTGTGATGCCATACTGCTGTGATATGACTAGTGTCAGGAAAAATGTGTGCATTATTAATGCATACATAAACACGCCGTATTTCAGAAGCAGACTGCATTACACAGAATGCTAGTAGTTCTAATTACCTTCTTTATTAATGGCTGTTCTGCTTTGTATTTTAAAAGATAAAAGAACTGTGTACTTCATTCACTCATAGAATTTTTTTTCTAAGGTTTGGCAGTAAGGTTGCTCCTTCGTGTCACTTGCTTGACTTTCAATGCTGGGGCTCTAGCCATCCTTCCTGTATTACATAATGAACATTTTTCTTAAACTATTATTAGATTCAGTTCCCTTTTCTAGTGTTACTTGATATCATCAAAACCAGGATCAATTTTTTTCTGTGTATATCTGTAACAGGAGTCCTTGGGACACAAATACAAAGCACAGCAAAACTGAGTGTGTTTAATCTTTACACATCACGGGATTAAAGGATGTGCAACGTTCACATACAGCATCTGCATCCGTATGACTTGCAGGGATATGTACATTTATCAGTATGTGCCACACAATTCCAAGCCATGCAAATTACTGACCTCTGACAGGTACAAGTAGCTTCCACCATCAGTTAACAGTGCGTCCTACATGCAGACAAATATGGGAGTCTAAGGGTTGGAGCCTGCATCTAAAAATGTAAAATCTTCAAGGTAGAACTTGGATCTTTAGCTCACCAAGGCTATCAACTGAAAAGATGCAAATTAGATAGCACCATATAAAGTCAAATGCTGACCTTATCTTTGTTTTTTTCTACACGTATATATTTAGAAGGCTTAAACAAAACCACCAGCCAGTGTGGCCATGTACCTGGGCATACTAAATTAGATAAGTTCTGTCATACGGCTTGTAAGTTCAAGTTGAGAAAAGCTAGCAATAAAAGCACAGTCAAATGAAGGTTCATTCATGCTTCAGAAAACGTTGAAAAAGGCACTACATATAATGCACTATAATCATCTTCTTGTCACACTTTTGAGGTCACTCATATCGTAATACATTGGCATTTTATTACAGTGTCTTCTAGGCATGTGATGCTTCTTTGTGGCTAGCTGGGTAATTTACCTGTGTCATTTATGGGGAAGGCGAAACGATCACTTTTATTATTTATCAAACCACAGAGAGGAGGAATCTTTTCCAGTTCAATGTTTAAGCAGACAAGACCCAAACCAGCAGAGCAGCTCTCTCCCTCCCTCGGCGAGTGTCTCGGCTGACCCTTCGGGAAGGGGAAGGAGAAAGGTGTGCAGGCGTAAATGGGAGGCGAGACAGAGCTGGAGTCAGAGCAGCCTGAATAATAGATGAAAGGGCATGTATTAAATATAAGGCCGAAGCGGGCGGAGGAGGGTCGGGGCAGGCGGTTGCCTCCGACCCTGCGCGGCGCCGGCGGCGGCCCCGCGGACACCGCGCTCTGCTCCGCGCCGGGCCCGACACCACCGCGCGAGCGGGACAGAGCGCGCACTGGGGCAGCCTCCCGCCCCCGCCAAAAAAAAACAAAACCACACCACCAACCCAAACCCACCCAAAACCAAAACCCTGATTTTCCACGTTACCCCGGAGTTATGCGCGAAACTGATGATGCTTCCTGCCCCCCCGCGGACACCCCTCCTGCGCTCCCCTCCCCGCCCCCCGGTGCGCTGCGCCCCTGACCGCGGAGCGCCCGCCTGCACGCCGGCTGGCCGCCACCCCCGCCTGCCGCCGTCTTTCTCTCGCCCGCCGCCCCCCGCTCCCGCTGTGTCACCCCGCTCCCTCCGTTTTCCCTCGCCCCCCGCCGGTCCCCTCCGCGCCCCGCGGAGGCCCCTCGCCGCCCGCCCGGCCGGGCGCGGAAGGACGTGCCCGGCGGCCAATGCCGGGGCCGCCTCCGCCGCCACCGCCCCCGCCGGCGCGGGCCAATGCGGAGCGGCGGGAGGGGTGGCCTCGCACCGCTCCCACCCTCCCTCTGGGCTTATTGAGAGTTATATCAAGAATTTCAGTTCAGAGAGAGAGAGAGAGGGAGAAGGAGAGAGCGTCTGTGAAGGAGAGAGGCTGGGAGGGAGGGAAGAAGGGAGGGAAGAGGGAAAGCGCCGCCGCTTCCTCCCGTCACTAAAGCAATAACCTATTAGGATTTTTTTTTTTTTTTTAATGGGCAACTGTCACCCCAGAGCTAAAGAGGGAGAAGAGAAGCACCTTCAGACCAACTCTTGCCATTTCCAGTCAGAAGTTGCAGACTTCATGTAGCTGCCTCTCCTCTGCCGAGAGAGGGATAGGAATGGTGTGCAGTGCAGAGCGGAAAATACCCCCCCTTTAAGAAGTGCACCGGATTTTTCTCTTGCTGTTTGTTTGGGTTGTTGCGTGCACGTTAGACAGCCAAAGGATCGCCGCTTCATAGGAATGAAACGTGGAGAGGATGACTAACGACAGAACTGTGTATTTGTTCCCTGGAGTTGCTAATTTGCCACCCCGAAGCAACACATATCTCGAGGACGAAGCGTTTGGCTGCTGCTGATTTCTCCAAAACTGGTGGTTTACCAGATGCATTGTGCTGTATCTGCTGGAACAGATCATTGCTTAGCTGCAGATCGTCAAAGATAGACAACTATACGTAAGTGCAAAGTTACCCTTACACTGGGATGCATTTCCTTTAAAAAAAAAACAAAACCAAAAAGCCGACACGCAGTATATTTATCTAGGGAAAGAATCAGTGTTTGGGATTCAGTTGATGGTGGTGGCAAAGGCTCACCTAGTCGCTGTCTCTGCATCCTTACCTGCATTACTCTGCTGGAAGTAATCACAGGCATCAGTTCCCGTGCAGCTTAATGCAGATGAGATTAGTGCTCAGGGACTGCCCAGTTCCGTCAAACTGTAGGTGCCGGCAGCCTTGCACCCTGGTATTTCGCGGTTAGCAGTGCATGCAAACAGGAGTCTGTCCGTCTCTTTTTTTTTTTTTTTTTTTTTTTTTCACCTGCATTATTAGTCTGCAGTATTTATGTGTGGCAGCTGCTAACATCATCCTGAAGGGAGATCAGTGTCAATGGGGAAAGGCTGTATCTTTTTTCCTCCTCATGTCGTCAGAAAATGTATATTCCCCCCGCCCCCCCCCCCCCCCGCCGTAAACATGCTTCTGCCCCTAGGTTGCATTTGGAATTTCCAGCCTCCTGATTTAAACTGTGTTTAAAAACAAAGTTTCGGTTATTAAACAGAAGGAGAAGTATCCGACATCTGGAGAGGAAACACTGAGTTTGAGAGCGTAAGAAACTAAGTCCTGTTATTGTCTAATCAGTTAACAGGGATGTGAAGTAGCCAGTGTCGACTGCTGCAGCAGCAGCAGCACCATGTCCGGGTGGTTATTTCCCAGTACGATGGCTATAGAGGGCACAGAGAAAAATGTGGTTAGCAAGAGCTAAAAAATATGTATGGAAACAAACAACAAATTACATTTGGCAGCTGACACAGCAGTTGGAATCCAGAAGTAGTCCGGGAAGGTTTTTTACTTGCACCAAATGACTGGGTGGAGGAGGGTAGAGGGGGAATTCACCTTACGGATTACACGGTGTAGAGAGAAATTAGTAAGAAAGTACGTGTCGAAATGGTAACTACCTTTAATCTTGCAAGTAGTTATTTTCATTTGTGCTCTGTGCAAATGCAGCTGATGGGATATTAGTGCATTTGTCCAGACAGATTCCTTGTAAAAGGGAGCAGTAGGAAAATGTACTGCTGGAAGCGTGCATTGCAAAAACAAGTAGTAGTTGGAGATTGTGGATTTATCATGCCTAGAAAAACCAATAATGCTGTTCTGTGTGGTTGTGTTGACAGTGATGTCTCCAAATAAGAAATGAGATGTAATGCATCCTGCAGTCCATGCATGCCTCCTCTTGCAAATCACTCGTCATTCCACTCTGGAAACCTTTAAGTCCTAAAATCCGTGAAAAGAGAATAAAAGCATTATCATGGACCTGAGGGATTTTTACCTGTTGGCTGCTCTGATTGCCTGTTTAAGGCTGGATTCTGCTCTAGCTCAAGAACTTATTTACACTATTAGAGAGGAGCTGCCTGAAAACGTACCCATAGGGAACATACCAAAGGACCTGAACATTTCTCATATCAATGCTGCCACAGGGACCAGTGCCAGCCTTGTCTACAGACTGGTGTCTAAAGCGGGGGATGCGCCTCTGGTCAAAGTGTCCAGTAACACGGGGGAAATTTTTACAACATCTAACAGAATAGACAGAGAAAAACTCTGTGCTGGAGCTTCCTATGCAGAAGAAAATGAGTGTTTCTTTGAACTTGAAGTGGTGATTCTCCCTAATGACTTTTTTAGGCTGATCAAAATAAAAATCATTGTAAAGGATACTAATGACAATGCACCTATGTTTCCATCCCCCGTCATCAATATCTCCATCCCAGAAAACACTCTGATCAACAGTCGTTTTCCAATCCCATCAGCAACAGATCCTGACACAGGTTTCAACGGTGTGCAGCACTATGAGTTGTTAAATGGGCAGAGTGTCTTTGGACTGGATATTGTAGAAACTCCAGAAGGAGAGAAATGGCCTCAGCTAATTGTGCAGCAGAACTTGGACAGAGAGCAAAAGGACACCTACGTGATGAAAATCAAAGTAGAGGATGGAGGTACCCCCCAGAAATCCAGCACAGCTATCCTGCAAGTCACAGTAAGTGATGTCAATGATAACAGGCCAGTCTTTAAAGAGAGTCAAGTAGAGGTCCATATACCAGAGAATGCCCCTGTAGGCACTTCTGTAATTCAGCTTCATGCTACAGATGCTGATATAGGAAGCAATGCAGAAATCAGATATATTTTTGGTGCCCAAGTCGCCCCTGCAACCAAAAGATTTTTTGCTTTAAACAACACCACAGGGCTGATTACAGTTCAGAGGTCCTTAGATCGAGAAGAGACTGCTATTCACAAAGTGACAGTGCTGGCTAGTGATGGTAGCTCTACACCAGCCCGAGCAACTGTCACCATCAATGTCACTGATGTAAATGATAACCCTCCTAACATAGACCTCAGGTACATAATAAGTCCCATCAATGGCACAGTGTACTTATCTGAGAAAGATCCCATCAATACAAAGATTGCCCTAATTACAGTTTCAGATAAGGACACTGATGTGAATGGCAAAGTGATCTGTTTCATTGAGAGAGAGGTCCCCTTCCACTTGAAAGCAGTTTACGACAACCAGTACTTGTTAGAGACGTCTTCTTTGTTGGACTATGAGGGCACCAAAGAATTCAGCTTTAAAATTGTGGCTTCTGATTCTGGCAAGCCCAGTTTGAACCAGACTGCCCTGGTAAGAGTTAAGCTGGAGGATGAAAATGACAACCCTCCGATTTTCAGCCAGCCTGTAATTGAGCTGTCAGTTTCTGAAAACAACCGGCGTGGTCTATACTTAACAACTATTAGTGCCACAGATGAAGACAGTGGGAAAAATGCAGACATTGTTTATCAGCTTGGTCCTAATGCCTCCTTTTTTGATCTGGATCGAAAGACAGGAGTTTTGACAGCCTCCAGAGTTTTTGACAGAGAAGAGCAGGAGCGTTTCATTTTCACTGTTACAGCCCGAGACAACGGCACCCCTCCTTTGCAGAGTCAAGCGGCTGTGATTGTAACCGTGTTGGATGAAAACGACAACAGTCCCAAATTTACTCATAATCATTTCCAGTTTTTTGTGTCAGAGAACTTGCCAAAGTATAGCACAGTGGGAGTGATCACAGTGACTGATGCGGATGCTGGGGAAAATAAAGCAGTGACCCTTTCCATCCTGAATGACAATGAAAACTTTGTGCTGGATCCGTATTCTGGAGTTATAAAGTCCAATGTTTCCTTTGATCGAGAACAGCAGAGCTCTTACACCTTTGATGTTAAAGCAGTGGATGGAGGGCAACCTCCTCGCTCTTCTACAGCGAAAGTAACCATAAATGTGATGGATGTTAACGATAACAGCCCCGTTGTCATCTACCCACCTTCTAATACTTCTTTTAAGCTAGTGCCACTCTCAGCAATTCCAGGATCGGTGGTAGCTGAAGTCTTTGCTGTGGATATAGACACTGGCATGAATGCTGAGCTGAAGTACACAATTGTAAGCGGCAATAACAAGGGTTTGTTTCGGATTGATCCAGTGACAGGTAATATCACTCTGGAAGAAAAACCAACTCCTAATGATGTGGGGCTGCATCGCCTAGTTGTCAACATAAGTGATTTGGGTTATCCCAAATCCCTGCATACTCTTGTGCTTGTATTTTTGTATGTAAATGATACTGCTGGAAATGCCTCTTATATTTATGACTTGATACGCAGGACTATGGAAACCCCTCTGGATCGGAACATAGGGGACAGCAGCCAACCCTACCAAAATGAGGACTATCTCACAATCATGATTGCTATTGTAGCAGGTGCCATGGTTGTCATAGTGGTGATATTTGTCACAGTTCTTGTTCGATGTCGACATGCATCCAGATTCAAAGCTGCCCAGAGGAGCAAGCAAGGTGCTGAATGGATGTCTCCCAATCAGGAGAACAAGCAAAACAAGAAAAAGAAAAGGAAGAAAAGGAAATCTCCAAAGAGCTCTCTTTTGAACTTTGTGACAATTGAAGAGTCCAAACCTGATGATGCAGTTCATGAACCTATCAACGGGACAATAAGCCTTCCAGCAGAGCTGGAGGAGCAAAGTATAGGAAGATTTGATTGGGGCACAGCACCACCAACAACCTTTAAGCCTAACAGTCCTGATCTTGCCAAGCATTACAAATCTGCCTCTCCGCAGTCTGCTTTTCATCTCAAACCTGACACTCCAGTTTCAGTGAAAAAGCACCATGTGATTCAGGAACTCCCGTTGGACAACACCTTTGTTGGTGGTTGTGACACCCTTTCCAAACGCTCTTCCACTAGTTCAGATCACTTCAGTGCCTCAGAGTGCAGTTCCCAAGGAGGCTTCAAGACAAAGGGCCCCTTACACACCAGACAGGTAAACGAGCACTTTTACTGGTCTATAAGTACTGCATACAAGTGCCCGATCAACCAGTATTAAAAGTGCCACTGTGTTGTGAGGTGTTTTTTGTTTCAGTCAAATTTAATTTAGTTAACATTATGGGGGGAACAAAAAAAAATAAATCAAAAAAACCCCCACCAAAACACCAACAGAACCAAAACACCCAAACAAGAACAAATTAAAAAAACCCTCGACCCCTTTATCATTTACCTGGGGCTTAAGCATGTGTTTGCAAAATGCCTCTGATACTTTGGGTTTTGAAGAATAATTATTGTTAATAATGTGTTATGCCTTTCTGAATGTGCACATACATGTGCATAAACAAAACTGAAAACCAACTTTTTTTTTTCTCCCCAGTATGTGACTGTCCAAATGTAAAAGTTATTGAAGAACTGTTTCCCTTATATGCTAAATTTTTGTGAGAATATTTGACTGTTTCAAGATTGAAGGGATATGTACGTTCTGTTTCAAATTTCAAAGTGAGTTGGCTTGAGTTTCTTTTACAGTTCAAGCTGATTTGGAACCTTGATAAGTTAGTGTTAATATAGGGGTTAATTTTTTTCCCTAACAAATGCAGCCAAATTTCCAAGCTACTGCATCAGTGAAGCACGTGGTTTATTGGTAGGATATAACTAAGCCATACGGAAGTCTTCCTCTGTTTGAGTTCAACATGATTTTTTTGTAATTGATGAAAGTTGGTACTGCATAGGCAGTTTGCTGCATATTTTAAAAAATGACCAAAGCATACTTTTGAAAGGAATGCTTTCTCTGAATACATCTGAATTATGCAGGAAAAAAAAAAAAGGCCCATTGTAAATATTTTCTCATCTTAGTAATGCATAAGCGATCTGTCATAGCTCATTTTAAACTGTGAAACACGCCATATGAAGAGGGATTAGGAGGCTGAGAGACTCATATTTCAACCAAATCCAGCATTAGTTTTTTTCTTAGGTCTAATAATTCCTTGCTAATAAAGATTTAAATGCGGTGCTGTCTAATTTATTTTATGGGTGCCTGCCCGTGGCCGCCGCGGGAGCGGCCGCGCCGCCCGTAGATGGCGCTGAGGCACCGCGCGGCCCGCGCTGGCCCGGCGCCAGCCCTGCGGTAGCTGCGGGAGGAACGCGGGGGGGAGGGAAGGATGGAGCTGATATTCCAGCCAAAGAACCTTTTATTTAATGGTAGTTGCACTGAAGTGGTCAGTAGTTAAGTTCGCGTCTTTGCGAGGCGGCTTTTCCTCCGTGCTCCGCTTTCGCTGCAGGAGACTCGGGTCGGTGTCGGGACTCGCGTCCGTATTCCTGCGGGCGCTGTACCCTCCAAGTGATAGTGATTTGTCTGAATTTATTAGGGATATGAATCCTTGGGAATCAACTGAGAGACATTTAGGCTTGTCTTTGCAAAAAGATTTTGACAGTAGCCAAGTCTAGAATAAAGTCGTTCTCTTGCTGTTGCATTAGCCTTATCTGAGATGAATGTGATGTTCCCAGAACTATGTTTTGACTTTGGGTTTCTGTAAGGTGTCACACTAACAAGATGCTAAGAATAAAACAAGCACTTTTGAGGCAGTTCTGTTAAAGTAACTGCTCTAAACCAGCTCGTACTTACAACAGGACACTGAAGAGACCACAGAAGAATCTCACAAAACCTTTGTCTTTCTAAAGGACTTTAAAGAAGGGTATACTCCCCAAGATATCTTCAGGCTCTTACACAGCACCGTACTCATACTGTCAGCTTAAGTTAAAAAGGAACTGATTTTAAAAATCCAAACAAATTTATAGAAGAGCTCTGTGTAGTCTGTGATTACTCAGCTGAAGTTTTCTACCCAGTTTTAGTCACAAAATGTAACACCCCCAAACCACACATTCTTTTTCTGTTCTGGGATGATTTCGATTTAGCTTAAATTAGCTTTACAAACTCTATTGGGAACCTCAGATTTAACCCTCCATAGTATTTAGAGGCAGTTAAGACCCCAAAAATTATTTACCTGATTGAATGCATAAACCCTGGACAGTGATATTGAACATGAGAGGAAAAAAAAACCCCACACCCAAACAAAAACTACTGCCTATATTTCCACAGTTACCTATGTTCATTACATTAAATACACTGGTATCCATTTAATAATGATGATAATAATATCAGTCATTATACTTATATATGGAGTTGATTCAAATTTCACTGAGGTCTTAGTGAGTAATTTTTGAAGTCAGCAGATACTCATATGATTTGGATTGCTACCTGCAAAATCTGTATATATATGTAACTGAATATATAAGTCTTAGGTAGACAGTTATCTAAACTGAGCTTGTGTATTTTTACTATGTGAGGAGATATTTTTATTTTTTCTGCCAATGATGAGTGTTACAGGATGTAACCTTTTTATGCTTCCTTTTCAGTTTTGGCTGGAGGAGTATAGCCAGCAATGGTAGTAATCATCAACAGTCTTCCTATCTTTTCTGTCTGTAATTCCTGAAATTAGGATGCATCTTAGCTAATATTCATTGGGATAGGAGTTATAGGAGTTAAATATACCTTCTTAGGTCTTTTTTTTTTTTTAGATTTGTGACAGACTATGGCCTTTAAGCAAAGTATTCAGACTTAAAATCTTACTGAATAGTAGTGTATGCTAATACCACAGCGTCTGAAAAACATTTTTAAAATTTCCTTTAGGAAGTGACACTTAGTTCTGTGCCACTGTACTGTTTTCTTCTGGCTTAGCATAACTAAATTCTCTGCATCTAATGTTAGTTGCGTTAAATTATATATCTATTCAGCAAGTTGTCTTGATGTGTTTTGCAAAGAGTGCAGGAATTGTTGTGGAGAATGTTATGATAGGAAACGATGAAATATAGTATTAGTGTATGTCTAAGAAATACTAGTGTTCTCCATTTTTATTTTCAGTTTCTTTCGGTCCAAACTAAATACACACACAATGTATCTTGCAGATACATTAATGTCAGTAGAGAGGTAAAACCTAAGTCTGCACTTGGACTTGATTCAAGCCAAATCCTGTTACTTATGATGGGAGTTTGGCCCTAGAAATCTGTTAGAATTGGGTCCTAAGTCAAAAAGCTTTTAGAATTAAAAAATATATTGTTCAATAAAGATCTCTTAGGTCCTTTTTTTTATTTTATTTTTGGTGGCAATTTCTGTGCAAACATCAATAGATTTAGTGGAAATTTTGTGGTTAAGTCTTTACGTGTCACTTTGAATTGCACAGACTGATGTTTCACAACTACCCAGTGTAAAAACCAAAGCCTCCTTCAAGTGCCTATCTTGCAGTAAACCTGGTGGATGCTCTGAAAGGAGCATTTTTGAATACTTGAACTTGGGATTGTTCTAAATGTTAATTCACATAATTAGGAGTATGGAAAGGATGTTGCACACCACCAGCTTATATAGCTAAGCTTCTAAAATCAGTGTTATGACTCATAAAGAATACTGAAATCTATGCAGGCTTCCCAATCAGTGTTCTTTTCAGTATTTGATTGAAATTTAAAATGCACTTCAAATTAGTAAGTCATTACACCAAAAAGCTACACAGAAATACAGAAGACCAAGACATATATTCTTCTGTATGAAAGACCTCTTTTGAAAAGCAAATAAACAGACAAAAACTCCTACTCAATGTCATTAGATTAACAATAGATTAAATAAGAAAAGAAATTAGGGCCAATTTACTGTGGTTATCCCAATTTGAAATTATAACAACTTCATTTAATCAGATTTAAAGCACAACAGTGACAAATAACACAGGTTTAAAAATATGTATCAGTATGGGTTACGGGCAAAACCTTCAGTCTTCATTCCTAATCAAATAGCATTTAGGCATGTGCTTAACTTTCATTTAAAAAGTGGTGGGACTGAAGCAGATTGTTAAAAGTCCGAATGATTTCAGATGTTGTCTTCAAGAAAGACAACTGTAAGCACACTATAAGCACTTTTCTGAATCAAGGTGATAATTTGTAAATTTTGGAAATGTGCACAGTTCTAGTAGATTCAGGAAAGCTAAATATATGTTAACACTGTCCATTTATTTCTGTGCTCTAATGGCAGAAATTAAGGATTTGAGGCATGACTGACACATTAAATGCATTCCATACTAAAATATATTTTTGATCTTAAAGTCGATAACATAAACTCCGTGAAGGTTGCTTTACTCCTTTTTCACTCAGTGGACTTTTTGCGTGATCAAGGAACAAGTAGCCAGGATCCCACTGATCAATGCACATAACTTAAGCTTTATGTGGAAAATGTCACTGATGTTATCTTTCTCTGGAGTGTTTAAATTTGTTAGTTTGGGTTTATGTAAGAGAAAAAAAAAGCTGAAAACATTAATGACTCTTAATTTGATATGCTGAGACTGGCAATTTCAAGGTGCATAAATTGATGGAAATCTGCATTGGAACAGCAGTGCAGAGCTTACGTCACCTGCAAATATTAAAATTCTGTAACCATAGCATTCCACGGTTCTGTGTGCGGTATTATTTTTAGTGGCCTTGTTTTACCACTTAGTATAAATAAAAAATACAATTTTGTTGTTTCTTTTGTATGCTTAATTTGGTTTATGTGTTAGCATGGATATTGGTCTTGGGTGAGGACTAGTCACCTGGAAAAGTGTCTGCATGTAAAATTTAATTGGTTTCTAATTCTGTATATTTTTATATTTACGCTAAAATATCAGAAATTGTGAAAATGTACAGTGTATTTTTTCTATTGTTGTATAACTGAAAAATAGGTTAACAGATTTTGCTCAGCTGTCTAAAGAAATTCATTTTTGAGCTGAGACCAAGCATGGAAAATTTCAACTGAAAAGACGAATTTTTTAGAAAGTTAAGAGCATGTGTAAAGTGGGGGTTATAATGGGAATCTGAACATAACCCTAAGCTATAATACCATTTTTAATAGTGACAGTAGACATGCTAAACTCGAGTAGGAACATTTTGTGTATACAGATACAGACAATAAAAGCTTAGTAAGCTTCATTTCTCTTTAAACATTTCCCATGCAAAAGATTTTTATCAGAATCACTGAAGTTTCATGTGTCCCAAGCCAAAGTTTCACATATGCTAAGAAATTTGTACCACACATGTGAGTGACAGCTGGATCTTCAGAGTTTAATGCTATTGGAGTTTTATGACAATGTTCTTTTGTATATAAGAACAAGGGAGAATCTTTTTAGTTTCCATTTCAGATTCGCACTTCCAAAGAATCTCTTCTAGCAGAGCAAAACCATATCAGCCACACTTTATTGACAGCAATTTTATTGTAGCTAGAGGCTTACAGTAAAGCTGTTTATTGCTGTTCCCTAACACAGTTGACAGCAATTGGGGAATTAATTTTCTTGCCCCTGATGTGCTTTCTTGGGTATAAATGACAGATGTTAAAGATATGAAAACTGTGACCCATTTACATTCAGCAACTCCTTATGGGCACAGTCTACCTTTCTGAAGCGTATGTTTGAGGTCCTGAGTAATATTGCTTCATCAGTTCTAGGATTCTTATTTTTACCATAGAACTGTTTACCTAGATATATAGAATCCAAGGGCCAGATACATAATACGTAATGGACTGATTCTCCTTTAGGCAACTTATGTTCAAGAATAGCCAGGTTGAAGTTTCATTTATTTCAGGAGATGCTGTATCTTCTTACTTTACCATTTAATTGCACCAAACATATAGTAAATAACTGACAAAATGGACATACAGTGTTGTGAAAGGTCTAACAGGAATTACAGGTGAGTTTTTGGTTTCACTTCTTCCACAGAACATCATGGTGGTCTGTAAAATCTATACTCTTAAGTTTCCTTAGTTGCTACTCAAGTACAGCATTTCACATACATTCTGTAGTATCCATGTCTTCACTGAATAAAAACCTAACATACAGAGAAAAATTACTTTTTTCCTGCTTTTATTATTACATTGTCTTTCCAGTCTGTGGCACAATGTATGTAAAATGATTTATCCCCATACACTGATGTGGGCATTCAGAATCAGTTCGTTTCTGGTTTACATGAGATAACATTTCATTGAGTGGAAAAAGATTTCACAGGCTGGAGATAAGAACTGAATAGATGCCATCATATTTTACTGAAGTATGGGGGGAGGAGGACATCTTTTGTTTATTTCTGTTGGCATCTTTTAGAAAGACATTTGCAACTTAAGGGGCTTTAATATCTTACCTGAGATTTTAAGTGCTTGTATAGGCAGAAAATGCATATCGTGTTAAACATTCCTTTATAATTAAAATGGCGTGCAAAAAAGTTCCTTCTAATAGAGCCGCAATAATTTTGTTGTAATGGATTGTTTTCTAGTGAGCTATAAACTCTCTCTTGAAGCAGAAATAGCTATTTCTGATAGAAGACACCTCAAATTGATATTGCTACACTTTTTCATTGGTCATGCAATTATGAAAATTTCAAATAAATCAATAAATTGTTTTGAATAGCAACATTGTTGTAGCCATACAAAACCATCTGTAGATTAATCCTGGGACCTCTGGGATTCAGGAAATCATAGGGACTACTATAAATTTGATATAAAATTCATATTGATCTTACTAAAAATATCTGGACTGTCAAGTCTTTGAATGATTTGGCCTGCATTCTCAATTTAGTGTTTGGGATTTGTGTGTACCCTGAATTATATGTGATAATACAGAGAAAGGTAGTTAAAAAATCTGACTTGTAGTCATGCTGAGGTGTCTAAATTTTACCAGTCTCAAAAGTTATTCATTCTTTGTTGCTTCTTCTTGTTTCTTTTGCAGCAAGTGAGTTATGTTTTAAAGTCTTGGCATGGGTTGTCCTGCATCTTCTGTTGCACAGAGAGAAAATTGAGTAATACAGCATTTGTCAGGATTTGTTGGCATGTAGAATCTGTAGTTTCCTGTGACCTGATGTTTTAACTTTGCCATTTCTTTTGTGAAATGTCACACTGAACTTTTTGTGTGTAAACATTAATATTATTACTTGAAAGTTGTTTGTAATATGCATGCTTCTTGTTACAAGAGGAATATAAGGAGCCTTTTTCTAGAGTAACAGTTCAGCATTTGAAGCTAAAACAAAGCTGGAGTAAATCTGCTGATTTATATGATCTGCAGCCCTTTCTGATATTAACTTCTTTATAAAAGCAATAGGATGATGTTGAGATAATATTTCCAAAATCTAAAAAATACGTAAAATTATTCAGAAATGAAGTGAATTAAAAATAATTTTATTTTGATCTGAATTTAATAAAATGTGAAAGATCACCTGTCAGATTTTTCTTCCTACCTTTGTTTCCCCCCTCAGGTTCACAGAAACAAGATCTAGGTAAAATTTTAAAAAAGCAACCTCTTCCAAATCCAAAAAATTAGATTGGATATTCTCACTGGCTGATAGTTGAAAAAGGAGAGCTGTTGATATTGATTCGTTAAACACTTTACTGCCTGGAACTGATATTCATTCATTTGCCCTTATTCCTTCCAGTCAAATTGTTAGATACAGTTACTTTTTTTGTAGTTCTGCAGGATGTTCTTAGTACCTCTTAGGCTTGCATGTGTTGCTAGTAAGAAAATTCTGTAATTGATTTTCTTAATTGTTAATTTTCTTAATTGTGAAAAATTCTTGAATATCTGCCTGTATGATATTTTCCATCAAATTGAACTAATTTAGCCTATGCCTTATAAGGTCATACAACCTTTGAAACACCAAAAAAAGAGGAAAACCATATTTCCCTTATAAATGATATTTGCCATTCTTACAGCCTCTTGTTGATTGGTGACTAGCAGTAGTAGCTCTTAAGTGGCTAAACTTGATAGACGCAAATTTTTGTCTCATTGTCTGTGCTCCTTCAAAGCACATAAGGTTATGGAGACAATTGTTTTTCTGTGTAAGGGTTCCATAGCATACATATGTCTCTATGTATGACCTATATATTGGGTTATTGTAGAGAGTTTTCACTCTGATTCATTTAAGAGAAATAAAGAATTTGCTACCGAACTTCATGGTGAAATTCGTTCACCACTGAGTTCTATCTTCTCTTACAGTATTTTTTGGAAGAAAGTTTTCACAGAAGTTTGGTTTTACAGGAAGGGGTCCAGAACTCCAGAAAAGGGTATAGACTAATGCATATTAAGACAACACCTCCTTCCTGTGTAGAATAGGACACAGAGCCCAAAAGGAAGTGATATTTGACTCTTAGTTTTAGTGGCTTTCCATTCAGTGGTGTAGGCTTTGGGAATACTATTGTTATACCAGTCCATCTTCTTGCGGCATATACTGAATATATCTGAACATTATGGTTACTTGAGATGCCCAGCCTCTGACTGTGGATGTAGCCCTATTTCTGTAAAGTATGTTCACAGAAAGTATAATGTGTATAGTTTTCACCAGTATACTTAGCTGATAGTGCCTCTGGACACATTTTGCTTCTGTTGACATTATGGTGGGATTCATCTTGTCTGAATTATAATTGTAATCAAATCTAATGGGCTTCACTGAGTTCACTATTTACTCCACCTTGAAGAAAATATGGTGGTTTAATCTGGTTGCCAAAGCTGATGAACACAATTGGGTGAGATGCATCCCACATCCAGTGAACAGTATGATTCACTGTGATCAATATTCTTCATTATCCAGTTTTCTCAGTGAATTCAAGAGATGGGTTTTAAGGTTATGTATTTCTTTCGGTGAAGGTATTATTTGAACACTGTATATGGGCAAAAAAAAGTGTATGTGCACAATTGCCTTTGAGAAAGTCTTCTTTAGATTATGGCTCAAATTCAAAGGCTCCTGAGTCAACAGAAGGACTCTTGCTGACTTTTTATTAAATTGTTATCTGGCCATCAGCTATCTATTTTAGGAAGACGGTGCAATGAAACAACAGTTATTTTGTTTTGGTGCTGTTCTGAGTATTTCTGTTTTCTCTCGCACTGCATGTTCCTTGGTACCTTGTTCTGTGAACCTAAGTACAGGCCATTCACGTTATAGTGTAAAATGTTTCTTCTACCTCTCTGGTTTAGGCATGTGTCTATAGCGGTATGAATTTTCCATCAGTTGTCAGATTGTTTCACTTTCACCATTGTAAAAATAAAGGTCAAAATATCAGTGATGTGCTAGTGTTACCAGTAAGAAAATCTGAAATTGCTTTCAGTTTATGACAACAGTACCCTGAAATATGGATCGTATTGAAGTCTGTGGCATCTAGAGCAGCAGGAGGTAGGCTGTGTACCAGTCACAAAGCCCTAGTCATCTCCCCACTGCCAGATAAATAAATAACAAACAAACCCCTCCCCCCCCAAAAAAAACCCCGCAAATGAAATCTGCATCTGTCTAAAGACAATAAACCTTTGCTGTTCAAATTTAATTTCTCTACTGTACAGGAGATGGACTTTGCTATTTGAGATTTCATCACTTTCATTGCAGAAAGCTGTTACATCTGTCAAAAATTTCAGTTCGAAATGAATGCCTGATTTTTTTTCCTTTTTACTCTACAAGAGCACCAGGTTGTCAATCAGCAAAAGTACAAAATGAGACAACATTGGTGATCCGCTGCTGTGATTGGCATTTTATTTTTATTTTGTAATATCTTTTTTCTTCCTCAAACTTAAAAATGGCAGTGTTTGTCTACACTGTGGAAACAGATGACAAACACGTATATAGTGAAGGAAAGCCACCCATGGTTCACCCGAATCCTGTTTGTCTTGGCTGCTCATGCCCGTTCTGTTGAGAGTACTGGTACAGTCCAGCTGGTCAATGAAGCTGTGTGAATTGTGTGAACATCAGTCATGTGAGTGAGATGAAACTATTGTATGAATGGGATTTAAATACACTTTGTTTTGTTTTTCTTCATCTTTGCTTTAGTACTAAAGCATTGCAACAAAAGTCATGCAGTATTTAAGTAGTAGAGCAGGACCACTTCTGAGTGGGCTGCGTAAGCTTTCAAACTGCCTCCATGCAAAGGGGTGGTCCAGAACCTTCAGCAAGTAATTTGAATCTTGTAACATTTTTGTTTTTCTGATCTGTTTCACTGAGGGAGAATCAGAACTTTAGTTTCTTAATGTGGTTTTTCAAATTCTGGACTAAGAAATTGACAAAATCATAGGTGCTTCTTGAGAGTTTTAAGGAACTGATGCACTTCTATGGTTTTGTGATATGTCTGTTGATAACATCACTGTTGAACATCTCTGGATTTCACTCTTACTCAGATTTGCTCAAATCTAGGCTTTGACCTTCTTTTGTGCTTTAGGGGTTCATTAAGAAATATCCTAATCCATCACAGAGTACCAAGAAACTAATCCTTATGGAGTATTTTAGTCTTCAAACTTCCACTATAAATGGTATGAAAAATAGTGTCATTTGGCTGATGCTTATATACATCTCTTTTGTGAGATACTGTCTTTGTCCATTCTTGTCTCTCTTTTTAATCTCTTCTTTCATTCTCTGAGGACACTTATTTTCATAAAACATATTTATGCACATATTAGAAATCTGACTTTTCCCCTCAAATGAATAAATAGTATTACAGTAAAAAAGTGGCACATTTTATGTTTGATCTGTTGTAGTACACCTGACTCATAAC
This sequence comes from Manacus candei, assembly GCF_025592945.1. Classification (NCBI taxonomy): domain Eukaryota; kingdom Metazoa; phylum Chordata; class Aves; order Passeriformes; family Pipridae; genus Manacus; species Manacus candei. The sequence continues at coordinate 29,001,587 of NW_026138062.1, read as the reverse complement.
CACACAGTGTTTGTGTCCACACGAGGACTTTTAATGAACCAATTGGCTTCATTAAGATTCAAAGATTTGAAGCATGTGGAAGAGTATCTGGATAGAAGCATAATATGGGAAGTAAAACACTTGCTAAACTAGATAGCTACTTGCTCTGTCTTGTTCCAGTAGTTTTAAAAGTATCAAAATAGAATTAATTATATTTATTAACACAAATCTGAGAAGAAAATCCATTCCTGCAATATGGTACACATAATTTTTCTCTAACTTGGTGGCATACTAAATTTGGATTGCAAAACTGAGCTGAAGGTTTGGCAGAAGAGAAACTAGGGCCTAACTTCAAAACCACAGGTTTGCAGATGTTAGCTGGGACAGCTCCTTCTGGTTATAATTGGAACTGAGGGAGTAAATGTATTAAGCCCTAAGCTGCTTCTCAAAATCTGAAGTATGTTTCATTTGGTGGGCTTGTATGTACTAAAAACAGGTATAGGGTGGACAGAGGTGGTTGATTTTGTAGTGTTATGCACTTGCGTTTTAATACTGACTAAATCTGAACTTACTTGTAATTGACACTGTATAGGCATCCTAGATGTGCATAATAGCAGAGTGAAACTAGTTTCATGTGGTATAATAGCTTTCATGAATAGTTTTCCCTCAGACCAGTTAGTATCTCCATCAAAGACATAGACAAATAAAATCATCTGTATATATCTTCACCTACAGCTGCTGAAGTACTGGGCAATACTTGTAGTACCAACTAGCTTGCTGCATTTCACCAGCTATTTTTGTAGCCATCCTATATCTATGGTAGTTAAAACAAATAGACAATATAATTATTTAATATATGTTTTACTTGCTTTTTTTTTCTTTTCTCTATGTAAGATTATTCATACTTTTCTTACATATGACATAATAAATTCACAATTTGTAATAGGTGTGGTATCTCACAGACATGATAGAAAATTGATTCTGAAAACAAGAACAAAAAATGGAAATCACAAAGCAGAACAGTAGAGATTGCAACGCAGTAACTCAATAGTGCTTCTTGAATTCAGCAGTTTGAAAGGAAGATTTGGATGAGAGGTGAAAACGTATCTTTACATTTCAAAATGGTTAAAAGATGACTGGACTTGTAGAAAAACTTACTCTTTTAATAAGAAAGCTGGCAGTGCTGCTGTGATATACAGATAGTCAGTGATCCTTGAGTCTGCTGGTTTAAAGTGGCGTGCTTAGCACTTTTCAGCAGAGCAGTTTCATTCAAGGCCTGCTGAAGCTTTATAGATGGGGCAGATCACCTCCAGACAAAGTACTTCTTATTGTCATCTCTGATTTTTATCTGTCATAAATATGTCACAGAAGTAATTCCAATTTCAGAACTTTAATTCTTTGGATCAGTGGTGACCACATTAAAAAACGTTCTGCATTCACTATCTCACTCTTGATATTTTTTAAGGTTTTTGTGTCCTAGTGCTAAATACCAGCCTTAGTTGTATTCAGTATTGTGGAAGTTCATTTAAGTAAGCCTCTAGCTACTGAAAAGTGTTATATCTTACATCCTGCTGTCCTCAGTAAAGATAGTTGGGGGTCAGGAGAGCCCTCTGCACTGTGTGTTCCTGCTTTCTACTGCTCATGACATTTGGAGTCTGATAGGGATGCTGTGATAGCACCTTCAATTAAAAGCTATAGGCAACAAGTGTAACAAAGAGATCCTTAAGAGTGCTTAACATTATGCCATTGCCTTGCTAGAATAAAACCAGCATGAGAATAAATTGCCTATGTTAGCTTAATTGTGATCTTCACCTAAGTGCTACTCATGAGACCTTAGACCTAGCAGAAAGCCCGAGCTGAAGTATTGAGGGGATGTTTTGAGATTGCTTAAATTTATCATATTTCTCTTAGAAAACACTGACACAGTTCTATTGAAGCTTTAATGCCTTAAGCTTTTGCTGCTTGTTTGGGTTTTCATTACCTTTACATCTATACAGTTACACAGATAATGAAAAACCTGAAAAACCTGCATATCACTGCATGTAACACTGCTCTGCAACTATTTACCACCTCATTAGTTTTTTCAATAGCAACGATAAGTTAGCATTCTGTCATGAAATCTGAATTGCCGCCACATCCTGCTGAAGCTTATAAGGCATGGCATAGTAACTTTCACAAAGTGCATTAACTCGTGCACCAGAAGATGCAATCTTGTAAATACAAATCATATGGCTTTTTCTATCTGTGAAGCCAATTTGTTTGACATTTTCTACTCTAAATTTTGCTGCTCTTAGAAATCTTTTAAAATACAAAGGGAGAAAATCGGTTTTTTTCTTATTCTGTACAGAACAATTGACTGAGGTGAACCTAATCTCATTTACATTTGGACTGTGCTGTATGTTCGTTACTCTTTAAACATGATGTGCCTTTTTCTCATTTTTGTTAGGATTCTATCTTCACTGAAAAAGAGAAGGTGCATTTTACATCAGGATTGCTATTGTGAGGTATCTGTTTAAATGTAAGATCCTTGTGGAGACAAGAAGCAGGTATTTTGTACCTTGATGTAGCTAGTTGAGGTCAGCCCTGAACAATACACCTGGGGTTGATCTCTACTGGCTATGTACACGTGAAACTACAATACCTTATCATTAGCCAGATTTTATGCCGCCTTACCTACTTCAGTGTAAAATCATGTTATACTGTCTTGCAATGAGATGTGCTTGAAGATATGAATGATATATACTTATTCTAGATCCTTTCAGACTTCTAAAGTGATGCCAAGTGAGTCTCTGTCCTACTGTCTGGCAATACCATATAATTTGGTCCTGTGGCTGAATTAAAGTCCTTGGACTTTCTCATAAAATCCTGGTAATATTAGCAGAGGTCCCCTAAGAGTTCCATGCCAGTCTTGCATCACTGTTTGGTATAATTCCAATGCATTTTCATACATTTTCAATGTTCTACAAAAGTTAAAAAATCCAAAAAGGCATCAGTATTACTGTTTTACAGACTATGCATGATTGCATTAATGATTGCAGCTGTATACAGTGGCTATAACTCAGTATATCCCATGAAGAGTAATATGAATCATCAAAATCAAAAATTAATTCAACACAGGCATTTACCTCATAGTGGTGATGGTATAGATGTGCCTATATTCAACTTTTACTTCAATAAAACACAGTATTTTGTGGGAAGCAGGATCACAATAAAACATCTCATCCACAGTCTATTCCATGTTAACAATAAATGAGTGGAATAGGAAAAAAGGTCAGTTCCTTTGTAAGTGAGATGCAGAGTCGTGGGCGTGAGTTGCCTTCTTTGATTTTTTTTGTGCAGTAGTTTGAGTCTGTCTGTTCCTAAGAATGCACTTCTCAGTGTGTGTCTCCCACCTTTGTTAAAGTATCTCCTGAAACTGTCCATAGGTTTGAGTTGCTGTCAACTGACAGGTTACCTTTCCTTTAGAAACCACCCATAAGATTTGCTGTTCATTTTAGATAAGCAATCTATGTAAACAGTTGTTTTATACCTTTTAAAATTTTTGTATAGTGTTGCCTCGTCTCTTTATTTTTGAACTAAACTAAATTACTTTTTTTGGTATTTTCTACTTCTGAACTTTCTAGGTAGTTTGATTGCTTCATATACTTCACAGGTACTCAACCCATCCTCAATATACTTTTCAATATCCTTTTTTAAATTATTATTATTTTCCCCAAAAATCCTACCTACAAGACCATGTATTTGATACAGTCAGTAGTTACTCAGCATGAGACATTTCGCATTCACATGTGATACCTGCTGGCTGCTGCTTCCAATTATGCCATATGCTGGAAAGCTGAACTGTTGAAGTATTGGAGTCAATGTTATAATCAAACTAGTTAAGAAGGTAACAGTGTGTCTCATAGAGGGTTCTGGACAATGTCTGATTTCTGCCATAAGCAAAATACTGACAAGTTCTCTTTTGTTTTGCTGCTTTTTCACGTGGCAGAGAGCTAGACATAGATTCATTATATTGTAAAATCATAACCTTCGAGATCTTGCTGAATCTGCCCTACAGCTATTTATCACATGATTGCAGGGAATGAAAATAGCATTCTTCCTTCTACTAGGAATATGTTGCTTACCTTGGGGCAAGACAGTGCATAATTTCATGTGTACCTAGTTTTGCTGTTATATATAGACTGTTTTGAGATGAATCAGTGTTATCATTTCCCAGAATTTAGCACTAGTGTTTTAGCAGAGCCAAGGAGATTTCATATACTTAGGCTCTTGGCTGCAAGAGTGACCAGGGATCCCAAGTCTGAGTCACATTTGTATTAATGCCATTTTGTAGTCATGGACAAAGGCCAAAAAGATTCTAATATAATTTACTCCCAAGTTAATTTTTTTAATTATTATTATTTTTTGGGTTAGGGCTGCATGTAGTAGTCTCTAAGTAAAGGCTATCTTAACCCAATTCTTATTTCACATCCATTAATTTCACATTTGTGAAATTGCAGCTATTTTACTGGTGGTTTTGCTTGTAATCGACTTGAATCTGTCTCCTAATGTTTGTGCAGTAATCCCTTTTCTTCCTCCCACAAACAGGCAGCAGGAGACTTAAAGATCTGTAAGACTCTTTTTTCCTTCCTGTGGCATGTGTCCTTCTCTTGCAGCTTCTTGAGTAATATCTGGTTCTTAATAAGAAACATTAATTCATTTTAAATAGCAAGAATTAGGGAAGCTAAAGCTCAGTTACTCTCCACAATTACCAGCTTAACTACTGAGTTGCCTATCTGATGCTTTTACAAGCGTAGCTCTACTCTAGGTGTGTACCTAGTACGTAGCTCTGACTTCTCGAGTTACTTTTTCTGCAGGGTGACATGCAGTGAGTAGTTGTAAGCACATTGAAATAATCTCTGATACTACATGGACACTTTCTGTCATGGCCCACTTTTGAGCTACTTAGGGATATAGACAGCATTTTTTAGGTATTGTCTAAAGATAAACTTTTGGGAATAAAATTTCCGAGCTATGTAAATTGAGTTTCAGTTTTTAGTGTCTGCAATATTTTAATATCTTAAGAACAGCAGGACACCCTGAGATTTACAGAAAAAGATTGATGAAAACAGCTGAATATGCAAGTCAGGCTACATCCACTGTTTTAAGGAATAAAATACTTCCGAGTGTAGTTGTTTTGATAGTCTGTGCCCTTAACAGGAACTTGTACAGTTATAAAATAAGTGTTGTTATTTTCTAATCACAGAGGACAAAATAATCACGTTTCTAGTCCGCAGATCTGTGGTATTTTTAAGTAGTTTAGCACAATGGTGAGATGCATTATACTTAATCCAAACCCAGTGGAGCTTCCAATTATGCTGTTCCAACTTACTGTGTGAGTTTTCTTCAGGGGATCCCTAGTTGTTTCAAGCTTAATAAAAACAGACGTTGGAAAGGGAGAAGTTTGTTTTTATTCCCTCCTGGATTAAGTTAGCTGTCCCAAGACATGGGTACAAAAGCAGCAGTCTACTTTTTCAGACTTAGCTGAGGCAAAAGTACTGTTATAAATTCTACAGAACATACTTGGGCAAAGTTCTCATTCATTTTATTGAGAATTCTGCCTGTTTAAGACCTGTTTCCCCCTTATCTCTTGAGTTTCTTGGACAAACTGTGTTGACTCTGATCCAGTAAAGTAGAGCAAGCTTCTTAATCTGGCACATTAAATAAAAGCTCAGCTGGGAAAGGAATGCAGTATTTTGTCTTTGCATTTCAATCGAGTTGAAACTTCTTATTTTAAGCTTAGGCAGAGAATCATCTCCCAGTAATGTAACATCATTTACAAAGTCAGGTGATAGATGCTTGGAATGATTCAAGAGTATGATGGGGCACGTCTTTCCTGTAATAAAAACAAAAATAAATAAATGCAGCATTCAGACTTCGTTATTCAGTTCTGTCAAGCAACTCTGTTCTGACTTCAGTGCTCCTGCTGTTTTGAATCATAGACCTTTCTTTTAACACAGACAGGGTATTATACTAATCTGCATGCTGGGAAAAAATCCAGTTGAGAGTAGCTGGAAGTCTAAAAGAAGTTTCACTTTTGACCACAGCCTGGTTTTGAATCATGATTGTTAATGTAGGAAGGCTTGCTACCTCTGGAGTTGTGGAGAGGTCTTGCACCTCTTTCTCAAAACTCTTGTGTCCTTTTTTCCTCTCATTTTTTTTCCTTTTCTCTGGGAAAAGTACTCGTATTTCTGCCAGCATAATAGTAAATAGAGTTGGACTTTTTATTTCTAAAACAAATGAAGATTTTTTTTTTTCACTTGTACTGAGGCTTCAATCTCTGCCAAAAATCTGAATAGAAATCACCAACTGTTCTGTAATTTTTTAAGCAATTACTGTTGAATGCACACACTGTGGTTCAAAATGCTGTATATACGTAAAACTTCAGCAAGAAAAATCTAGCACAAATCATAAACAAGTAACTGATGTAAGTATTAACATAAATACTTTTGATGTTAATACATATAAATTATGAAACATAAATACATTGTCAGTTATTCCATGAGGGGTTTAGTTTATTGTCTTATCACATGTTGAATGAGGGGAGGCTGTATGTACACTGAATGCTTGTAAGCTAATTTATCTCACAGGAGTACAGACAATACTCAGTTTAATATACAGAAGTACTTGTTAAGAAGCTTACCAAAACAGTATGGTGAGTTTAGACTAAGATCATACCAGAAGGTCTATCCTTCAGTTCTCTGAATCATAAGAAGAAACAGATTGTTTCGAACAGAAAATGAGAAATAGCGTAATCTAACCAATCTGCACTTTGGCAGAGTCGTTATAGGATAGCTGACGTTTTGTGCTTATTCTTAGCTAATGTAGTTATTTAACACAAACTGAAGAACTGACCATTTAAATTGAGAATATATTTTCCTGCAAAGCAAACATCTTGGTGCGTTCAGACAGGTCTTTATCAGTGGGTAGTTACATCATGCTCCTCAGGGTCAACCAGTTGGTTGCATCAGCTGTCATCAACTGTCACTTGGGAACTGTAGTATTTAATAGAGTGCAGGAAAAAAAATAGATACTTGCTTCCATCACAGTTTTTATTGCTTCTCCTGGAGCCTTCTGTCCATGATTCTTGTTGAACTTCGAAGTCCATGAAGTTTTTTTTCTGGGGCTTGGGAACTGTTACTTTTTAGAAACCTATTGATTGCAGTTTTGTGACTCCTGCCTTTTTTTTTTTCCCCTGAGGCTACAGGCTTAGCTTTTCTGCCTCTTTAAGGCACTTTGGCTTCTCTTCCTATTATCTAACCAAAAGTAACAACAGTATATCACTTCTTTTCTCTTTCTTACCCTGACTTCAGGTTTACTTTTTTTTTCACGTCTGCTTTAGTTTGCAGGAGCAAATACTCCTGCAGAGTAACTATTACTTGTTGTGCAGTGAATCATACATCTGTTGCATGTTACTGGCTTCATACATCTGTTGCATGTTGTGTTGTTTTATCAACAGTTAGCATTACCTATGTAGGCTCAATTAACCTATTTGGTTTTGGAATCGTAAACTATAAGGACTTCCCATTCCCTAAACCAGTGAATTTAATTCTATATAAATGAGAGCTATTTCAAACAGAACAGGCAAAACTACTTATATCAAATATAATGTTGCATAGCTCCTAAAAAAAATATGATATATTGTTTATCTAAATTTAAAACTGTTTTAAAATGGAGAAATACCATTTTGCTATTTCAGTGAAGGGTAAACTGAGGTATCCAGAAATAACATCTTAAAGATGATGTTTATTTTCAAAGCAAATAATAGAACATTGGTTAAAAACTGTGCATCAGATGTAGTAGCCCTTATGTAGAAGAGTTGTTGAATTAGATATAAAATGTTGATGTTTTCATGGAGGAAAATGTGGTAGGTTTAGAAAACTGGAATGCCAATACCACATCAGCAGCTATTTGCATAGTAGTATCAGGGACAGCCATTCTGGAGACAATTCAGTGAATCAGAGCTATTTGATTAATCAAATCGAGTCTCTGTTGTAGCAATGCAAAGAGGTTATGTCTGCTGGCAATCTGATTAGAAATCAAATGTTTATGGATTAATGAACACAAAACAATTCCTTCTAAGCCTCTTTTCAAGAAAAATCTTAGGTCTTTAGAAATGTGTCTAAGTAGGGAATGATTAGCTGGGTCTGACAGCACAAGGGAGAATTTATCCCCTCAAAATACACTCTTTATAATTAAAGAAAATCCAAGCAATTAAAAGCAGTCAAAACAAAGCAAAGCACAAAATTTGTAAGTTGTGTTATTTTATTAACATATGGTAATGTAAGCAAATTGCAATGATAGTTACATTACATTCTAATTGAACAATAAACTTAAAAGAGATATTTCATATTGAGTGAAGATCTGTCCCACAATCTGCCTTCTAAAGAGCAGTCCAGGCCTCATCTTTAGATGACCCTTGCACTTTAATGTATTGAAAAAAAAAGAAGCATTCTTTCTTAGCAGTTGTCGTTTGTTAGATTATCTTTAAAAACTGTGAACAATGTGCACACTATAAAAGGAAATGTGTAATCCATTTAGGCATAAAGAAAGTTCTTCTACTGTTATCGGAATTGACTCAGAAATAATTCAGGTACAGTTTTATGTTCCCTTTGGTCTCTTTTTCTCCAAGAAGGCTCTCTGCTTTGGTTTGATACTAAATTAGTAATATCTAAATGCCACCTTCGTCTCTACCTCCACTGAGTTTAGCAGTTAATTTTCCAAGGTAAAATAAAGACATCCTTGCTTTCATATTTTATCCCATCCCCACGGTGCAGTAGACCAATAAGAAGCATATAGTTCTTACCAAGTTAAGAGAATAGAAGCACTTCTCTGAAGAAAATTGCCTGGCTTTCACACACTATAGAAAAATTCATCAATTAAAAATGGAAACAGCTGGAATGAACATCTTTCTCTTGTCAAAGGTGAATATTAAACTGCTCCTTGATTTGACTTTCCCTTTATTTGTTTGAAGATTACTTTACAATGCCTCTTTCACTTCCTATGGTAACAGCAGTAGCTTTACCTGCTTGTTTTTGGAAAACTCAGCTACGTGTAACATTTGATCTACAAGTAGCTGCACTGGCTTCTGTGCTCAGTGTAACTGAATCCTAAATTCATGGGGAATGAAATTTTTATCAGAACAGTTTAGACTTAGCAAAAGACTTCCATTAAAATCTATGGAAATTTTACAATTGATACGAAGTGCTTTTGAAAAGCCTTCACTTCTTCCTCATGTTGAACTCATAAGAATCACAGAATTAAATCCTAAGGGTGTTGTCTGCTATTTCACTTGAAAGGTGATTTAATCTAGAGGTTAGAATGTTTTAAATGGAAACAGCAATGACAGTAGTTAATCTGAAAAAAACTCTAAACAAGCCAACACCAAAACAAAACCTGCAAGAGATCAGCTACACTATCTTAAAACTTTCAACAGGTGGGTTCTATTTGCACAAGGACAAACTCCATGAACTGGACACTTTGATCAAATTTCATACTGCGTCACCATCTCAAAGTCATGATTCTTTAAGTATATAATAGTGAATCGTATTTTTAGTTCTATTAATTTTCATTGGTTAGTTCTATTAATTTTGACTGGTTGGCTGGTTTAGTTTTTTATGTTATTTTGATTGCATTAGTTTAATTGGACCTAAAATAATTCAAACAAGGAGGATATGATATCAGCCCTGTGACTATGCACATGCATGTGTAGATATAAAAAGAGATAAATATATGTGCTTGTATGTACAGGATTATATATACTTATTGAAGCATACTGAGGATTCTACCTTAAAGAAAAGACATCATGGTAGCCAAAGGTACGTTATTCGTATTGCCTAAAGAACACGTACTGGTATGTAGTTAATAGCTCAAGGAAGCAAGTTCAAAGTAATTTTCAACACTTTTAGAAAGACCAACATTACTTCTGTTACAACTAACCCAAAACTACTTTACATTTTCAAATTGAGAAGTTAACCAAGTCCTCAGCCAGTACTGGACAATTTCTTTGTTTATGAAAACAAATGAGGATCTAATTTCATGACATTCGAAGAGATATTTTGCAGGATAAAAACAGATGACAAATGTTACAATGAACCTTCTGAACATCTAGTGCAATTTCAGTCCAAATCAGTGTGAAGCTTCTCCCACAGAGACCTATGGCATATATACATCAAAGGTGAACATATTCTGTAGGAATGCCTTTAAACAAAAGCGTGATAGAAGGTAGATGAGATGAACAGTTTATAACTCCCAGGCTCCTCCTTAGCGAGCAGTTCCTTGACTGTGTCCCTGCTCCTTACAGTCTAAATGAAAACTCAAACACGCAGGGATCTCAGAAGGGCATCAGCTAGAACGTGATAGGAAAGTTTCTAACTGGAAGAGATCATGAGGCACCTTCTTAATCCATTTGGATTTACTTGCATTTTACTGTTTGTTTCTTGATGTTAAAGTCTTCAGCATTGGAACTGTATGAACCTTTGGTCCTGTGGGATCTGGACAGATATTTTCAAAATTTCAGTCAGGGAAACACCATGCTGATACTGAGAGTGAGCTGTCAGGTACCACAAGTTCCATATGTAAGTGTGTAGAAATGTTGCATTGTGCTGGAAGATAAACTTGTTGCCATCAGTATAGCTTGTACAGTTGGTCATGGCATGGTTGGGTGCTGCCTGTGCTGATGAGAAGGCCTGTCTTCAGCATCTCCTTAGACAAAGTCTGTGTTTCAGTGTAGTTTGGGCCAATGTAGGCATCAGTGCAGACTGATGTGACTTGTTTTGCTATACATGGTATCTACTGCTACTGGTATGAATTTTAAAGAGCTGCTAGGGTCGGAATTAGACATCTAAACCTTCTTTTTCAGTCAGATTTCTGTGTCAAATATTGAATGTGTTTCATTGCTCAGCATGCGTTAAGATCTCTTAAATAAATTTCATTTAGTTTTGTGTAAGAAATTGCATTTTGCTAAGTGTTTTACTGTAGGAGTAACCTGCTGTTTTCAACAATGTTGCAAGGAAACATGGCTGGTATTACTGTAGATTATTTCTGACTGTATTTTAAATGTTGAAGTTTAACAGAGAAATCTCAACTATTTTGAAAATTAGTAATAGCAAATTATTTTGGTTTGTCTTCCAGTAAAGAATGTGTTACGTGTTAAGTTTGGATTAGGCTTCAGTAATCTTTTCAAGCTTAAATATGATCCTTCTACACAACACTTTCACATTGTTAAGCTCTGTGTACATCAAAACAAACAAAACTACTAAGTGGTCTCACAGCAGTATACACTGTACCCATGGGGGAGTAAGACTTGATTTATGCAACAGTATGCTAAGATACATAAGTGGTGTGTGTAGCATGTAGATCATGTAATCAAACTCATGTCTGTTGTTATAGTGGAAAGGATAAGATCTTGCTGGATTTCTGAAGGATGAGATAGTAGTGAAAATGTACAATACTTCCAAAAGACAAGTCATATCTGAGAAACAACATGTTACAACTAAGAAATATGTGAGATACCTAAGAAGAGCGTTATTTTAAATTTTCTTCTGTTTTGTGGTTGATTGTGGAGCTTTCACTGTTTGTTTTGGTGTTTGTTAAATTTATTTGCTTAGTTATTTCCCTTTTTTCAGAATTAAAATATCTAAATATTTAGTCATTTTATTTTTAATTAAAGATCGTAGTTGCATAAGTCACTAAATACAGACCTTAGTACAACTAATGAACAAATAAGCTTTTGTTTAAAGGCTTCACAAGATAATCAATCACAAATCCTGGCTGGGAGCTTGTAGCTGTTACTTTTTCCTGTCACTAGAATTAAGCCAAGCTTTACAGGTTTAAATTAATCAAGCTGATGAAAGGCTGGTTTTTTTTCATTTGTTTGTTTTTCTAAAAAATAGATGAATTTGACTTCTGTCTATATGGGAAGAGTAAGATAGGGATATACATGATTAGAGATAGAAATCTTGCAGCTGTATGCATGTGTGGGCATGTGTGTATGAGAGAAAGAGAGGATACAGACAGATAGATTACTTTGCAGTGTAAAAATGTTGGATTGAAAAGAGAAATTCTGGTGTTCATAGAGAATCTTGTATTTAACGAGAGCAGCCCTGGAAAGGAACTCTCCCAGTAATGTCTGTTTAACTGACTCAAGTGGAAGAAAGCCAAGTTGTTCAGTTGGACAATGGGTTGCAATCATGTGGGAGAGTTCCCGGTTGGGAGTTGAAAACTGAAAACCTGACATGCATAAGTGAATGAAGCTACCCTATGTGATATGTTGATTTAAGATTTTACTCTCTCTCCTTAAAAATACAACAGGGCTCCCACCTTTGTCTGGGTACTGAAGAACCAACACTGTGAGACACAAAATTAGTTTAAAATTGACATTTTGGATGTTGGTGATAATTTGTCCTGACATTATGGCTACTGGTTGTGTTTGTGACAAGCAGGCTTGATCCAAGTGGGCGTGGTTAGAGCTAAATTTAATAGACGACCATTGTAATTTTCTGCCTTGTGGACAGCAGAGACTTTCTAATGTTCCTTCACCACAACAATCAGGGATTACTAAATAACAAGTCCACAGGATTGGGGGAGGATTGAAAGGATTAATGGAGTATGACAAAATTGCACCTGAGGGGGAAAATCTTTAGCAGTTTCTGTATCCTGATGTGGTACATCAGGCAAATTGGCAATTGCTACTGATCTTTACACATACATGTCTTCAAATAAAGTGGGTGAAAGTCAAGCAGATGCAACTATGTAGCTAAGGCTGTCATAAGCATTTATGTCATCAACTGCATAAATCATTTAATACTATTTTTTTAAGTATTTTGATGATCAACTATATTAAGCATCAGTGGATTGTAGGCATTGTACTAAATCATTTTTTTACTCCGCTATAACCTCTTATCCTGCTAAACTAAATCCTAAAAAAGATTAAAAATGTAGGGTTAGTCCAACATTTCTCTCCAAAGGAATACAGTTCCTGTTTAGGAAGAGTGTTTTCAGCTTTAGAACTTAAAAAAAAACCCCACCAAACAGAAAACAAACATGTAAATTGTTTTGTAGTTGCATTCATGTGCTGACCTCATGTTAACTAACCCCCTCTATCCTCCTGATAAAAATCCATTTCTAAACAATAGCAATCTTAGCCCCAAGTTCTTACAAAATACTATTTTTTTTAATAAACTGTTTAACACTATGAAACATCAGAACTTTGTTAACAGATGGTTGATTTCTTTTCACATTGGTTTAAACCAGGAATCCCAATACTGGTGGCAGTGGATTTACAGGAAACAGAAACAAGGAGAAGCAAGAAGAGAATTATTCATATTTATTTTTAAAACTGTAACTTTTCTTTGAAAATGAACTTAGTATATAATAAACATTGCTCATTACTTCTCTAAGAAAAATATAAACTTGGCAGCATTTTTTGGACTTAGTTGAAGTTTTAGCTTTATGTTATGTTCATAATAGCTGAACTAGGCTTTACATCTGAGTACTTTTCCTCTCAGTTTGGTATAAACAAACCTTAGGGAAAATAGGAACTGGTGCAAACATGTAAACTTTTAGCTATGCAGGTCTACACAAGAAAGAGTAAATTAAAGAAGAGAAATCACACAAACAGTTGCTATCTGAGGTCATCTCTCATATATTGTGAATTGTTTGAGGAAATGTTTCTTCAGCAGCATTGACTGAAGGTCATGTTGTTATTTAGACTTTTGACTAGTGGAACAGCAAACGATTCATTAATTCCATTAGCCATCCTTTCGGCACACTGGGAAAAGCAAATGTAATTGTCAACTATTTCTACTGTATACTTAAGCTGTCAGGGATCCTGGAAGGCTTCAGTTATCCTCTTTGAAGATATCAAAGGAAGGGGTGGACTATTTTGTGTCTTTAAAACAGAAATAGAGGAAAAAATGTGCCACTTAATGTAAGCTAAAAGATTTTTTTTTTTTTACCCAAAGTGACACTCTAATAGAGAAGCACTGGGCAGGTTTCTGACTGGTAAAGCTTCTGAGGTTTTTTTGGTTTTTGGTTTTTTGTGGGTTTTTTGTTTGGCGCTTTTTTTTTTTTTTTTTTTTAAAGAAGTCTTAAAGTACAGGCTGTCAGCATGCCATTAAACCTGTCTTGTCTCCAAGAACCCATGCCAGGGACTTCTCATTTCCCTTCCCTTCAGGCTCCCGAGGCAGTTCATAGGTCTCACCCTGCGTGCTGCTGCGTGTGGTGGACAGGCGAGTGTAGCATGACTGAAGTCAGTGGGCATGCTGCGCTCCTAGCATTGGATATTAGGCAAAACCGTGATGCATATTTTTATAGCTCTTCACTGTGATGTTTCTGGTGGGTTAGTGGACAGCAAAAGTAAAAAACATCACGTGGATCTGCAAAATTATTAGTATTTCTTCCTGCTGTTAACAGGGATGACAGCTGAAAGCCTAGTACTACATTAAGAATGAAAAAGCAAAGAGGGGTTCCAGGATTAGTAGCCCAGCCGAAAGTGGATTGCATCTGAATTGCAGTGTCTGCCCCTGAAGTGATTACTGCTATGGGCAGGCAGTGTTTTGCAGACAGACAGTAGTTTTTCTCCATAGAAGAGACACAGTTATATTGAAAAGGCAGTGAGACTCTTTGATGCAAGACATTTCATTTTAACTATGCTGAAAAAACAGTAAGTAAATCCATGTAAGGTGGATTTTTGCAAATCTGTGCAGGATGGATTTTTGTCCACCCGACCCATGCTGAAAAGAAATAATGTGCTCTCTTCTGCAGATCTTAATGTCCCAGACATCCTTGGCGGTGGTTAAAAATCCACCATCGGTTATTACATGTTTCAGCATATTCCTTTTATTTCAGCAATAATGAATGCAAAGCTGTCTTGTCCTTTGCAAATGCTTTGAGCTGTTCAGATAACACATTGCAGAGTGGTTGGACACAAATCACATAACCCTACTGTGCTCTGTTTGAAAGGAAAGTACAACTTTTAATTCATTATTGGCTAACTAATTTTCTAGCATGCTTTTCCCACAGCTTTGAGTGACAGACCCACACCCCCAATACATGGTTTCCTTTGCAGTGCTGAAACTTGACTTTCTCTTTAAAGGTATAATTTTATGTCCTGATTTTAAAGTAATTAGTAGTTTACTGCTCACTCTTCTATCCTGAAAAAGGAAACACATTTTGCATACTTCTTAAGGCATAACTTTGTCACTGTGTGATGATTTTTCTCTAAAATATGAAAAACCATAGAAAAGGAGATCCATCTGTTGGGAAAGTTTCGCTCTGTGTATGATATGATGTAATGAGTAATCATAAATGTAAAACACTTGATGTGACAATTTCCTATATAATGATTATGCAGTAGTAAGTAGCCACAGTATATTATATTACTCTTGTTACGTATTTTGGAGGTGGACGTTATGGATTCATAATATGGTTGAACTTGTATAAGTAGTGTCAGTCCATCTGAGGGAGACTCTTCCCCCAGGTTGAGAATTATGAATTTACAATGTTGATTTTTTGAACCTTATGAGCCACTACATAGTGGAAAATACTTAAGGGTAGCAGTGTATGTACTTCTGTATGTTACTGAGTGTTAAAATAAACAATCGGTTGATTGTTAAATAAACTTATATATATATATATATACACAATGCATTATATTTATGCAAAAAATAGCTGCAAAAATCAGGTGAAGTGTTTCACTTTCATTGTAGTAATAGGCACCGTTGCTATGTATTTATCTATGCATAGTTTAGGAGAGAAGAAGATGCTGTCGATTCTGTAATATTTTCTTCATTGTAGTGGCTATGGAATTGAATTCACTGATATGTATAGTAATGAACCGTTAAAACTGTTCTTTCTAATTAGTGTTGAACAGTGCAAACAAACAGGTGTCCTTTAAAAAATGGACTTTTGTACACTTTGAGTAAAGAACTACATAAAAAAGGTATAAAGTAGTTGTACGTTCAAACTGTATTAAATTCCATTTTTCCTTTGCTATATTTTGTAAAACATTTTCATTGTAAACAGTATGCCTCTCACACATGTCAAATCAAAGCTCTTTATTTTAGAAATATATACCTAATGTATAGAAGCTTATTGCACTCTCATGCAATGTATATATTGTGACTTCAAAAAGTCTGTACTGAACTTTGCTTAAACTACTAGTATGTGGATTTCTTTCAAATTTATTTTTAATTAATGATATTAAGGATAAGATCCTTTCTAAATGTACTTTAAAATTCACAATAAAGTTTCAGAAGTTGTTTTGTACAATGTTGAGGCTTTGTGTTGAATTTTCTTGTTCAGATCTTTTTAAACTGTTACCTTGGCTAAGTTCTACATTCCTCAAGTACATGTAAATCTGTGTTTAACATCATCGTGATTTAAATCAGGTGTGCCATATCACAAAACAGTGTCATTCCATTTACTTCAGAGGTATGATCATTAAATTAGGGGTCGCTACTCCACTGAACACAGTGTCTCCTGGCACTTCTATAATATCTGCTGGAGATACATTCTGGGTTCTAGAAACTCTCTGTATTGGACTTCAAGGGTGAGAGAAAATGTATACTGTATTTTGTGTATGTTTCACGGCTCCTAATGGAAACAAAAATAAATATGTCAATGTTGGAGAAAAATGCAGTGGTAGAGTACACAATCAAGTCTATTGCAAGCTTTCATTTTTATTCTTCACATCTTTTGTTTTTAATGTTATTTAGTATTGGATGATTCAGCAGTTGCTGAGGTTGGCGGCATCAATGGGGAATTTGCCTGAGTAAAGAAGTAATTGAGCTCTGTGAAGCTTGGAATAACAATTGCTTTTTCATGTCTGACCTTCCCCATCTGGAAAAGAAGTGGCAATTGTTTTGCTCAGATACAGAAGTTTCTATTTAACTATATATTTAACAATGACTGAAAAGGTTAAGCAAGAGGACAGTATATTTTTTCTTTTGAGGACAAAATAGTCTTATTCCCCCTGAAATTTACTACTGCTTAGTTATTTACTTAACCAAAAGAGGGCTAGGCTTCTAATTTTGTGGATGAAATCTTAAAAAAAATTATCATTGTCACTGTGAAAACAGCTAGTGGCACAGTTCTAGGTAATTTTTGTACCTGTTTGACAATCCTATATGGCATACCTGTATTATTATGAGATAGTAATTTTTCAAGATGCTTTCACTGGCACTGCATATCTCCATATCTGAAAACATATCTAGTTTGATAGTTACCATTCAGAAATCCCAATATAGCTCCTTAACTACGGTTAGCTAGAGTTTTGCACATTAAAAATGTAATTCGGATGTCAAGTAAACCTGATTTGAGAATGAGCTAGAAATGTATATGACTTTCAAAATCCCCTATTTAACTTGTCTGTTTAAATAGGTAAAACTTCTAGAAATTATTTCCCACTGAAAAGCTTAAACTAAGGTCCAAGGCAAAATTAGAACTAATTATCTTAATGGCAGATAATACTCAGCTGAATACTTTACTTACAAAATGCCTTAACTTTAATGGTGCTATTCCTACAGAAAATCAGATCTTTCTTTTTGAATTACTCCTTCTTAAAAGACTGAAGAACAGTTTTTAATTTTCTTTGAAGAGAATCTGAAATTCAGGCTCTGAAGAGAACCCTCAGATCTCTACAGAGAGATAGTTTCGCCACACGTAACTATTTTTTAACAGTCTTTAATAACGTTTATCTCATTAAAGATCTACTATAGGGCTAACTCGACACTCAATTATGGTGAAGCACTGATACTCCAAATGAGAACCATTTTCACTTTTAATTCTGGAAATTGGAATGGATGTTCAAATATTCGCATGTGAGGAAACACTGATGACCAGAAGGAGGTAGGATCATGCACTTTTCTTGCAAATACAGCCAGACAGCAGAAATAGTGCACCAACATTATTGCACAACAGAATAAACAAAACACTGTCATCAGGAATGAAAGTTAACCCGTTACCTATTGACAGGTTTGATGCTACTCATCGCCTGCTTGGCTTGCTGATGTGTGAGACCCATAATTGTCTCTTGATGTACGGCTTTGTGTCTTTTTGCTAAGGTTCACATCTTCACCTTTTCCATTGTGAATTATGAATCTTTTTTATTGCAATATTACTGCCAAACTTAAGTTATTAGCCTAATTTGGAAATTGATTGTCTAACCCAGGCTCATATTAGCTGGCAGCTAAATCTGCAAGGGGCCCTGTTAGTTTCAGTATTGCACAGTGCACTCATAAGTGCTCCTTGGCATGCCAGGGGTTGTATCATCCAGTGCTGAATAGGTGAATTCCCTTCTGCAGAATTGGACTTTAGCTGAGATTGAGGGCTCCTGTGTTCATTTTTAAATTATTTGATTTCAGTGACAGAAAAATGATCCCTGGTGTCCATAAAGTCCCGTCCTGAGTTTCATTTAGTAAAGTTTTGTAATACTTCAACATCTTGGTAAAATGGTGGTAGAAAGTAAAGTTATTGTCACATTAGGATATGGTAATTTGCCTCAAGTAGAACAGAGTTCCTGTATTGGGGGTTTTTAAGAGGTGTGTGAGACTGATGAACTCCAGTTTCTAGGCCATTTAGTCAATACTAAATACAATACATAAACATACATTTTTTTTTTTAGCTTAGTAAAAGTCAGATTATGGTCAAAATGAACTGAAATATCATTATTGATAGCCATCATCAAAGGAAAAAAAGAAAACCAGTTTATTATGGACCCAGGGGGACAATTTAATTTAGTTTTTGAACAAAGATAAACTCAAAAACAATACCCTACAGAAAGAGCTCTAAATTAAATCTTATTTTGATCTTATGAATATTACATTTTTTTAGGGTTTGAAGGCTTTTGTATATCAAGTGATACCGACAATTCATGAAGTTAGATGTTAAAAGGCATCTCACAGTTTGACTCAGTCAGTTATTTCTATATGCATTTTATTTTCTTAATAGAAGAAATTATTTTGCTGATGAAGTTTCAGGAAGTGCTCTAGTATCTTTGCAGTTTCCTTGAAGAAAGGCAGAATTTTCCAACAGCCAGTGTTTAAATATCTGATGAGAGCCTTTTTCATAGGAAAAGGAGTAAAATGATTTGGTCTTCGAAAAAGACTTCCCCTAGATTTTTGATGGGGAGCAGATTTGCTGTAGGAACTTGTTCGATTTCATTCTTGCATATTCACTCTACATTTAATACAAAATGTTTTCTTGTTTGCAACATGAAGCAGGATCTTGTCACAGCACTGCGAAGGGAAAATATGTAGTGGTCTTGGCATGCCCTGACAATATGCTTTCATTAAAACTTTAAAATGTAAATGTATGGAGAAATGCATGTCATATCCCATCACAGAGCTTCACAGCTATTGCTTTCATTACCACTAGTATGTGGCAGAGTTGCTCTTCTTTTTATAGGTTGTTTGCTTTGTAAATGTAACTATATACAGCAAGTTATATTTGGGAGTGAATGTTTTGCAAACCTCAGCTAATCAATAGGAGTCTTAGCTCCAGCTCCATTAGATCATTAGCAGTTTAAATTAGTAACCAGTGAATATAATATTTTTAACTGCAGTTTTTCTCCCCCACCTGAGTTCTTTCTCAGAATTCTTTTCAACACTATTTTCAGGTCACTACTCTGTCTTCTCAAAAGGAGTGGGTGGATTACAATTCAGGTAGAGGAGAAATGTTAAATGGAAATTCCTCAGTACTGCTTTCACTATGGCCAGAAATATGTTAATTAAAAACTGTGGAGAGCATAATCTTTTCTGAATCCAAATGGCTATGACAGTTCCTATAGTTGGGAGGTATGGAGCATGCTTTAACCAGTTACAAAGCTATTTAGATGGATCAGAAAATACAGTGTAGAAAGATTATACCAGTGAATCCAATTCCAGAAGTGTCATATCATCCCTCCTTTTGCCTTGAGTTTTTTACTTCAATGTTAAATACTTGAAACACAATCTATAATTTGGAACATATGTTAAATGCAAAATAAGAGCTCATTTTGCTGTCAAAAACATTACCTTTTTCTTCCGAGAGTACACAGTAATATGCCTGACAATAGCATTATTGGTGGTTTGGAAAGCTTTTTCTGCTCCAGCTTCTTTAAACTAGCCTTTCCAAAGGCATGTTCAGAGATCACAAAGAGACAAGCCTCATTTCACACCAGAAGAATCATACATTCCTTGGTAAGAGAGGGTAACCACCGAACCCAGTTGGAAAACCTATCCTAGACCATTTTTTCTTTGCAGACAGGAGTGTCACTGCTCTGTCCTTCATGGGAGATAGTGGTGGAAAATGCTGGAGTTGTGTGCAATAACAGGACTAGGAGACACCATTTTACTGGTACTCTTGGTATTTATCTCCAAGTGTGCTTTTAAACTGTGGCTGTAAAACAATTATTTCTGCCATTGATATTCCTCTTCTTATAGAAGTCTCTGACAGGAGACTCCTGTCACTACACCTTCATACCCCAGAGTATGCAGTAATAGAGCTTCAACAGTACTAAGTCTCCATGGCTGCTTTGTGTTTTTATGTTTTATTTTTAAAAGTATTTTGACATGGATTTTTTTGTGGCTTTGTTTAGTTGTGGATTTGTTTTGGTTTTTTTTTTTGTCTTCTCTTATGCTGGCCCAGTCTTTCCAGACTTCCAAAATTATTGATTTCTCCCCCCCCATTAATATTCTTTCTTAGATAGTGTCTTCTGCTGATATAGCTCTTTTTCAGGACGACAGAATATTATCTTGTTGGAAGCAAATGTTGACATCCCTTAGAGTTATACCTTTAGTAATGGAAACAGTATATTACTGTTCAGATCCAAATCACTTTACAAGTACCATTGTAAACATCTTTGCTATAGACCATGACAAGAAATTAGGTAGTCTGTCTTTGTGAGTGTGACAAGAATGTCAAGCTACAGTAGAAATAAATGGGAAATCAGCATCATTTAAGAGAAAAACTAATTTACTGTCATATCCAAAAATAGCTGGTTGCCAAAAGCAAATGTTTCACTTAAGTAAAGGCTTGAGCCTTATTTAAACAGACCTATTTTAAGGACTTTAAGGAATAAAAAAAAAGAGAGAAAATAAAAAAAAAATCTGTAATTATCAATAAAGATACAAGCTGCACTGAGAAAAGCAATTTCAAAAACTCTTTTAAACATTTTCTCTAAAGAACTAGTGATACAAAATGCTATGTAAGAGGAATAGTTTCAGTGAAATAAATGCTGTCCTCTAGTATTGTCAGCCTCTTGCTTCTGCAATTATCTTGGATTAAATTCATTTGACTGAGTGATCTAATCACCTAGACACCCGTTATAGTTAGTGGAGAGGAACAAACAATTTGGAAGCATTGATTGATCTCATTTCATCCTGCAGTAAGTGCCCAAAATCAGTCCTATGAATTTAACCCTAAATGTTAAGTAGCTCATGTGTAAACATGAACCCTGTAGAGATTTAAAGCTATATGAGGTCAGTTTTTTCAGGCCTTGTATTTTTTTGAGTTTTATAAGTATTTCCAGCCTCAATATTTCTCTGACATGGCTGTGAGTTCACTATATAGAATAAAAGTCATTACTTGCAATGCTCTTCATTTAGAAATGTGTAAGAATAGAATTAAATGGAGCTGAATGTTTTCAGTAATAGCAGGCTGAATCTTAATAGTTTTTGTCATTGCAATACCTTAACAAAAGGCATAAGTGATGATCCTAGCATTTCAGTTATTCTTTAATAGTAATGTAAAGTAATATATGTGCTTTTGTATCAGTTGACCACTTAATGACAACTGATTTGTATGTTGGTCATTATCTCCTTTGAAGTAGGTGAGGCAGTTAATTCTTATGACATTTTTAAGAGCAAGCTTTCTAACCACCAAATATTTTGAGCTATTTTTTAGTTTAAAAAAAAAGGCATTAAAATTAAATTTTCTGCTGAAAAGTGGCTCTTTTACCTTTGCTGCATGGAAACATTGTCTGCAGCCAATGTGTCTGACTTGTGTCTAACTTACTCTAAAAATTGGCATTTTTCTAATGGCTAGCCCAGAAAACTCAAATCCGAATGACAGGCTTAAATTCTTTTTTTCTTGTGCATCATCACCAATTACACGAGTCAGAATAAATTGCTCAATCAGGTTTATGTGTATTTGTCTTTCTCTGAGGAATTTGCACCTCTCTAAAGGTTTCCTCACAGATTTCATTTTTTTACTTTTTCTGAATGGTCATGTTTTACTTAATTATTAAGCTCTAGATGTTGTGACTGGGATGAAAGAAGCTTTATTGAAATATTTTTTGAATTTTCTTTGGAATCACAGTTTACTGGAAGATTACTCTAAAGGGTATGGATTTTCATCCGTGAATCACAGTGGCAGCACCATCCTGTCCAAGCCCCATCTTTGTAACACCTTATGGCACTTAACACTTTAAATCAAGCTGGGTTTCTTTTATGTGTCAAAGAGTGCTGGGGACTGGGATACCTTGGTTGCTCTGTTGCTCTCAGTTTTATAGGTTTGAATCCACTACTTCCATTATTTTTGTCTCCAGGGTGAAGAGGAAGATTTTAGCTTCCAATGACAGCAACAATAACCGTAATGTTTAAAAGAACCAAAAAAACAAAAAAGAAAAACCAAAACAAAAAGAAAAGGGGGGGTGGGGTGGGGTTGGAGAGAAAACCAATTCCAAGTATAATTTCAAAAAAAAAAAGATCAGTAAGTCTATGAATATGTAATTTCAAAGACCTATAGATTTTTGGTAAATACCCTAGAATAATATTTATTTCACAGCAGGATATGATCAACAGCCTGATATTTATAGAAGACTCCTAGGTCTCAATCCATTCTTTTTTTCCAGCTGCTCTGCCTTTGGGAGCAGTAGAGCAGTCTGGAAAAGACTGCAGCAGATGAATCCAGAAACTCCTTTAGAGACACAGCAATGAGCAAAATATATCAGCATTTCTCTACTGACAGTAAGCAGTAGATGATCCTTCTCAAAAGTCTGTTACACAGTACTAAAAAGACATCCAAAAGCTTAGCGTGCCCATGGGGCTTGGGAGTCAGATAATTTCTCTCAGTGAGTTTGCATCCATAAGTTAAGGACTGTATTCTGGATGTTAGCTTTGTTGGTATAATACAGTCTCATAAAAGAGAAATATATAAAACTAGATCCATTACCATGGAAATAGTGAAAGGTCATTTCCATGGCAACCATGGGAAGCTCTCATGCTATAGTTTTGAGGAACTCTATCTTTGAAGCTGTGATGCATTTATACAATGGCCTTGTTTTAAATGAAATTAAATCTATATATGTAAAGTGATAGACATTTTGAAAATTCTAACTTGGTACAGCCATTTGCTGGAAAAAGAATGAATATCAAAGCCAGATGTGTTACTCATTTTAACTGTGGGGAAGCTGTTTGGTATCATTTTGTGCTTCATGCTGTAAATAGCTGAGATTTTTTTACTGAGAACAGCAACCTTTTAGGATTCAGGACTACCATTTCTGTTTTCCATGGTTTCCTTTTCTGATGAAGTCTGATGCCAGAACTTCAGCCTCAGGAGAATGCTTTCTACTAGATATGCATATATTTGTAATTTGAGAGCTCATTCAGGAGCAGTGATAAGAAAATTTCAAGGATCTACTTTTATGAAGAAATTCTATAAAATCAGTACAAAGAGCAGGGTTCTGTAGAAATGTCTGTGAAATCCTGTGCATATCCTCATTTTTTTGTTCCTTAGCATCCATCTCCACAATTTTTTGGGGTTTTTTCTTCAGGCAGTCCTTTATGTTGTTCTTTTTAGAGACTTTTGAATAACATTTCATAAGAACCGCATAGACAACCAGCCTATAGATGTTGTAAAAAAATCTTATCTGAATAAATAATTCTCCAGTGTGATTTTTTTCACAGTGAGAGAGAATGTACTGTTTCTATAATACAAGAATGGAAAGGTAGATGGAAAAAGAAGAACACTAAGGTATTTAAAGGTGTTTTTTATGGTACTGGAACATACACGCACACGTACCCTACTGTCACTGGATTTTCAAGCAAATATAAAGTTTGCTTGCAAAATCTTTGAAAGTTTGCTAAACTAGCTTTAAAAAGTAAATCAACCTCAGGATCCTCGAGCACTGGAGGGCAAGAATCCTTACTTAAAATAATTTACATAAAATCATAATGAAGGTTGGAGCCAGACTACTTTCTTTTTATCTTATCTCATCAGAACCACTGAAGCAAAAGTCAGGGCATCTCCTTTTACATACCTGCTTTAGATTTGAAACAGCAGTAAGCTTTTAGAAATCCTACTCCCCAGGGTTGCCTATGAAGTCAATGGGAAGAGTTAGTGATGTCTAAGGTTAGGCAGATTCTGCGCTACAGGTCTTGGCCACAAAACTGTTTAGGAGTCTGTGCCCCATTAAATAATTGGAATGCAGTCACTTAAATGTCGTTGGAATACAGTCAACTAAATGTCTTCCCCAGTCTGACTATGCAGTTATTTGATTATAGAGGAAGCCCAGTGCTGCAGCCTGGGAGGACCACCTGAATCACCCTTTATTTTAGTAATAACAGCAGCTGTAGGGCTGTGGCTGCACTTTTCTAAATAATATTCTGCATACTGTCCATATATTCTTCCTGTCAGGATTTCAAAATGCTTCCCAACCATTAAAACTTTTACCTTTCTATGTTTGAGTGAGTTGAGAATCAAAACATGTTAAAACCAGCATTTCTAAGTTTCCACTAATTCAATGGTTTATCGGTACTCACTTTGAAAAAACTTGGGGCTGGCTTCAGTCACAGAGTCTAGGAGTCTAGGACAAGGAGTTCTTGCTGAAAATAGTATCTGCTTGCATCTGCATTAACTGAAAATCAATTTAAGTTGTTTATCAGAAGTTTTTTTCCAAATGGGAAAGAAGAAGTGATGTACTGATCTGAATCATGGGTCACTCTGAATGAGGTTTTCCTAATTTGACATCCTGACTTTCAAGGTGCAGGTAAACTGAAAGAGATAAATGAAAACATTGTGAGTGTTCTCATATTGTTCATCATGTCAAGGGGACAGCCTTGATTGGAGTCAGCATACACTTTATCACAAAATCTAGTACATCCATGCACTTCAGACTTTGAAATTGGAGATTTTTCAATCATCAAATACTCTAAATGCAAAGAAGACATACATTTTTTTTTTTTGGTAATTGTATGCACATATGTAATTCTTTCCACCTGGCAAGCAAATACTTGAACTCATTCAATATTTAATTTATATTAATTTAGCTCAGTGATAGTCTCCTGTATATCTCATATTTTTGGCCAGTCCCAGATTGGCCGGATGAACAGGTATGGATTGACTGAAGGATGTTGCTAAACATTGGAATGTTGTTTTGTTTTTGTTTTTTTTTCTTTTCTTCTTCCTCACTTCTGCTAATTTTCATTGCTGAACAAAGGTAGATGTCTTGATAGCAGAAGATTCTTTTGAGATGATATGACCATGATAGGTCTACGGAGTGACATTTAATTTGGGATCTTTCTAAATGTTCTGTTCGCATCCCATCTTTTTTCACTTCTCTTAGTTTCATATATGACATAGAAATCCCCTTTCGGTTTTTTTTTGTTATTCCAGGTGTCAGTACAATCCTATGGCATTTATCAAAAAGTATCTTGCTTTACAGATTTCGAAGAAATCAAATCAAAATATTTAAAATTTAATTCAACAGCAAGTAAAAATCAGTCTAACTTTTCTGTTCCCTATTTTTTTCCTAAATTTCACTTCTGCAGTCTTCCCCACTGGGAAGCTGTATTCAAAGTTATAATTTTTTTGGCAGGAAAGTTCTGAACTACTTTCAACAGAAAGTGTACTTATACTTTTAATTTATTTATTTTATTTAACCATCTACTGTTGCCAAGAAACTGTAGTTACCTACCACATTTCCTTTACATTTGACCAAATCTGAAACACAGTCAAGAAAAGATTTGGAGAAGTTTCAATGGCTTTGGAAGAAACTAATTTCATTTGTATATAGCTAGAAATATCAGAGATTCATGAACTGAGTCAATCCTAAAGCAAATACTGAGATGGAGAACATAGGAAGAGAGACACCAATGGGCATTTGTATAGGTATCACTTTGTGCCTTCTCATGACCCAGTTTTTAAATATGTAGATGACTTTCTTATTTTTTCTAAATTGTTCCTATTTCTAAACCACAATTTGGCTACTTTTAATCTTCCCTGCTCCCTCCCTCACTTTTCTTTTCAGCTAGGTTTTTAGAAGACTAAATTTACTACAGTGAGCTTGCAACAGTCAGTCGGCCCAAGCCACCCCTGACTTTTATTGTTTGTAAAGTTGGTACTTTAAGCAGTATTCGTCCATATTTTCCAGCCATTAAAGTAAGGAATGAAGCAGGACCAGACCCATTTGGTCAAACCTTATGGACCCAATCCAGATCTTCTTCAGATTTTCTCAGTGACACTACTGGTAGCACGATGTACTTTGCACTTTGGTTTTGGAGGTACTAGATTTGTTCCTTTATTTATTAATTTTTAAAGGATATGAATAATAAATGCATAAAAATTGGTCTACATTTCTAAACTAATAATCTTCATCAAAGGAAGTAGGGTATGTCACTTTATATTACATCTGATAGTGTTCAGCTGACTTTTTTGAGATTAAAATAAAAAATATAATTTTAAGTTATTAAAATGGGTCAAATGATAATATGGTGTTTTGAGCTCAAGAACAAGAATCAGAACAGTATTTCTTTGTATATTTTCTACTCTTGATGATTTGAAAGTTGGAAATTGAAAAATATAAGTTTGATAACTTTAGAGGATATTTATCTGCTGAAAGGTCAAGCCAAAGGTTATCCTGAGATTACATTTTTGTGTATTATTTGAGAAGAGGGATTATAAAGTTTGTAGAAAGAGATGCAAGGAGTGAAGAAGCTTTATTAAAAAAACATCAAAAGTGAAATTATCCATAATTTCAAATTTTCTGGAGAATATATGCTAAAATGTCAGAAGAATAATATTCGTTTTAATTATTATTTGTCAGTAAAAGAGATGAAATGCACCACCACCCATTATTGTTATTATCTGATTTAGTGTTTTGATTACAGACAGTGTTTATATAAACAATAACTTCAAGATTGTACTGTCACAGCCAGATCCCATGTGCCTTGCTCTCTGCATTTGCAGAACATTTTACAGCATTGACGGCAATTCTACAGACAATCCCTTTTAGCAAATTAAAGAAAGTTGTATATGTGTTTCAAGATAAAGTCCCCAGTTGAGAACTCACAAAACCAGAGACAGAATTTTGAGTGTGTCAGATGGTAAACAAAACTGTAGGAAGATACAACTGGCAGAGAATTTTAAACTAAAAGCTATTCTTAGTCTGTATTGTCTCATATGAATGTGACAAAAAGTGCTATAATTGAATTGGAGATCAGAGAAAATTGGGCTTGAAACAGACAAGTTTATAAAAACTTCAGAGTGGAAGACATAATGAAATCCAAAAAAACAAAGTGATGGTCATGTCAACAGAAATAAAAGCTAGCCTCGCTCACTCTAATGTAATATAATTTATCAATTTATCAATTTCCACAATATTTTTTTCTGATAGTAATAATAAATATACAGGGGAGCATCTCTTTATTAACAGCTGTGATAATTGATAATGCTATTTACAAAAAGCAAAAGAATCTCAACCAGTTACCTCCAACTCAGCTGGTCTCCTTAGGGGGGTATATTGGATACAGGAGAAGGGCAGAAGCGGGAGCAATCAACAGGAAAGGGGAATCCATTCATCCTGGGCTTGTGAAAAGCCTTCGGTCAGCAACACAAATTCGAGCTGCCTTGTAAGTGTTGCTTAGGCGGTTGAGGCTGAGAAAAAGGGATCAGGAACTTGTTTCTTGTCACCTCCCATATCCTCCCAGGATGCAGGGATGGATTAAAGCCGAGGTAATTGTTTAGTCGTTACTGACAGTAGACCAACCAACATTTCTCTTTACCCCATTCTCCTCTGACATACTGTACTACCCAAAGGCCTGATTCAAGTAGAAACAAACTAGATCTACCAGCATTTCGAAGCAACCCATTAGGGGACAGTCACAGCATTGTCAGTCTGTGAAGTTCTTCCTTGTTTGTCTACAACAGTAACCACACTGTCAGTGCTAAAGCAAGTGATATTAAGTATAACATGATAATATGACCAATAATAATGCAAGATATAAGGTCCACTTCTTTCATCAGTGAAAAATTTGCTGAGTTAATAAACTGTGCCAAAGTAAATTTGGCTTTTCATGTCCTTTCAAAAATATAAACATAGGATACACAAGTTTATGAGGATAAAATTCTGCCAAAGATGCTTTCAGGTCTTTTGTGAGTCACTAACATTGCTGTGCATGAACTATATAGCAAAGGATTACTTTAATGTTTGGTATAGTTTAATTCTTGCTTTAATATTTGATAAACATAATAAAAATTACTCAGAAGTGACTGTTTTGTGAGGTATCCCCTAATCTTAGTATTTTATTTATTTTCACTTTGAGAGTTTTTTTTTTCTTTACATTCTTGTAATAAACCACTTATTGACAAGGTTTTACAGTTATGGCATAACTGGCAAAGTGACTAAACATGTAGGAGGTTAGTAATCCCTATCTTACTTTTTATTATATATCCTTGTGTTTAATAACCTTGTCTAGAACACGCCTTTAAAATCTGTGTGGATGTATGTGCATGTATATAATTTAAGATAATATTTCAGTAAGATAATATATAAATAGTTAATAATATTTAATTTAATACTTATGTAATTTAAGTAAGATAATTTGGTGTGGCTTACATTTTCCCTATTCAGGTAAGTAATTTACCTACCTTTTTGTTTCAGAAAAGCATTGCATTTTTTACCTGCTCCCATAAAATTCTAGCTTATGTCAATGAGCTGCAGTTTTTGTTTACAGGCGTTATCTCGTCTTCTAAATAGTGACGACTTTAAACCACTTCTTGTTATTGTTTTTATTTTCAAGATGAAGCAACATCTATTATGTTCCTATTGATAATAGTAGAGATTTTGTGTATGATTGCTGAGGGAGTTGGCATACTGGTATAACACATCTATCTAGATGATCCAAACAGCATTCAGAAGCCTCCCAGAGTGTGCTGGATTCCATGTTCGATCCAAATTACACAATGCAATCAGATAGTCATTACTAACTATACTGGAATCACTACCTTTGTGGAGTGTTGAGCTGATAAGTGTACAGAGAGCTTACATATCCTTGTAAATAAGCATTAGAATTACTATCTTGTGAATGCTTTATATCCTTCTTGATATTTGTTTTCATTTCCAAGTTGCACAAAAATATTTCAGAGAGATAATACTGCTGGAAAAAATTACTCTGAAGATCCTGTAAATTCCTCTACTTCTCTCAATGATTTCCGTGTCAGTGCCAGAAGGAAGTCAAAGATGGCTTTTCTAATTGCCAGTCCTATGAATACAATATCTGAAAATCCATGTTTCTGACTTTCATATTTAGCTTACCAATAAAATTCTGCAGTTCAGATTTAGAGAAATCATTTTGCTGATGTTGCATAAGATAAAACAGAAATTCAGCTTTTAAATCAGGAGTGATTCTGATCATGGTAAAAATCTGGTATTTATTGTTAAAGGAGACTTTCATGAGTCTCAGAATGGCTGAGCAGGTAGGTCCTTGTGAGAGAGAAGGACAAGAATTGGTCCAGCAATGACATTCCAGAGTTTCTTTTTTAAATACTCAGTGTAAAATACCTGACCTTAACCCTGCTGAAAAGAAGAAGATCCGCTCTAATTTCAGCAGGCTTTGAATGTTGGGCTGATTAAAGATTACAAAGCACTTACTTCTCAGTTCTTGTAAGTACATTTATGAGAGTTTCTAAGGTTCTGTTCAGCATGTACAATATGTACCATGATAATACCCTGCTGAGATAAGACACTTTGAACCTGTCCTCCATCATACTTATTCTGACTGTGCAGATGTGAGGTCTAGTTACCACCTGGTCTTGTCTTTTTCAACTTCAGAAACATATTCATTGTATTTTCAACTTAATTTATTTCAATTTCATTAGTCTGTGAGAAAATACATTTTGAAATCAAAAATGGCTAATTAACAAGGTTTTCTTGTACCCTTAAGGAGGGGAACTGTGAATTGAGTGTACAAGGAAGGTATGAAAGGCAAAAAGTCCTTATAAATAAACCTTTATGCTTCAAAAATAGTTTGATGGAATCAAATACTTCTTTGAAATAAATCTCAAATATTCATTTGATACAACAATTTTTAATGGCTAGAGTCCATGGGTGTCTTGAGACATCCCATTTCCCGTTTCTTGGCAGTTTATAACAACTGATGCTCTGTAAGTCAAATCTATCAGAGGACACCTTTCTACAAATTTCTACGCTCTGCTGTTGCAGAGCTCCCCAAGGGCTCTGGAGAGACACGAGGAGAGATGTTTAATATGGGCTTCATTTATTGAAGAAAACAGCTCCTGCTTTTAGTGGGAGGATCACAGAGACACAGTGAAACTCGGAGAAATCCCTCAGCTCTAGATTTGAAATCTCCCAAGCTTGCTTGTTCTTTTATTTGTCTGTCATTGTGCACAGAACAGGATGACCACTGTTTGCCTCCCGAGCCACAGCTGCTGGTGGGGGCTAAGCAAGAGGCCCAGTGCAGCAGAGGGGAGGGGAGGATGTTTGCACAGACCCAGCCTTCCTGAAGTTTATGCAGGAGGAACTGCTACTAGAGATGTACAAAAATGTTAAAAGGGAGGATTTCTTGTCACCTAATGAGAAACTTTTTTAACCTCTGCCTTGCTGTTTTTCTGCCTTACAGAGTGGACAATTCTCCACCTCCCTCCAGCTCCACTGGATTTCTTTTAGCTGATGCTGAGCTGATCAGCTGGGCTGACCCTGGGGAATCTGGTGAAGGGTTAAAACAGACCAGGTCTTTGGCCCAGTGGGCAGCTGGTGAGCTTTCTGCTCAGCGTGGGCTGCTGGTGCTCATTGCTGCTTGGTTGCAGTCACTCCCCCCTTCAGTAGTGTCGCCAAACAGAGGTGTTTCTACATTGGTGTTCAGGGTGCTCTGAAAATACAAAAAAAACCCCAAAAAAAGTCCCTGAGCCTTTCTGGAGCTCCCCTTCCTTCATCCCTGATGGTTGCTACAGATTTTACAGGAATTGCCAGCATGCAGCCTTTGGACCTCATGCTGGAGTTTCCTGGAAGTGGCACACCTTTGAATGGACATCCCAGAAGTGTGGTGGCACATACCGTGTCAGTCTTCAGAAAGATATAATTTACTTTTTCTCAGCAACTGCAGTGGGCTCTTATCACCCCTCCTGGACACCTGGCAGCATAAATACATAACAAACCTGATTACTGTTGTGGGCGTGCAAGGAAGAGGGAAAACCCTGCATGTGATCTTGTGTATGCTTTGGCTGCACTTTAGCCTTTTGCTTCTTTGGATTACCAAACATTATGGGTATAATATATTGGTATTTTTTTTCTCTCATATGCTAATTTATATAAATATGTGAAACCGTACTCGGAGATTGGATCAGCTCATAGACAATAACAGTGTTCAGGATGGGAATCATCTCACTTAAACCTCATTGTCTACAACTGAAATATTGCACCTGAGCTGTGTATTTAGTTGTAAAGAAGCAGAGAGTAGGGTGTCACAAGCCATTTGGCATTTTCAACAGCATAAGATGGCCTACAATTCCTTGTTTTGCTCCACTGACTAAGCATACTAATGCTGTGATGGACTAATATTTCTTACAGGATCAGATTATTTGGATTTGATATATGTGATCAGAAGAGCTGGTTCAGTTTAACACATTTATGTCATAACACTATCCCCCAGGATAATTGCTTTTACATAAAAAAGTTAAAAAGTTGAGGTTTTTTTTTTTTAAAAAAGGTGTCTGCAATCTAGAGTAGCTATGTTATATGGAAATGTTTTCCTTTATAGCACACATGATGTTTAAAACTATGCTACAACAAACAGTGTTTTTATAACCAAGCATAAGGTTTTCCTCAAATTGAATCACTTTTTTTGTCTTTCTGTATATGCTTCTTTAGGAGCATATTTGTTTCTTTCATACTTAATTGTGTATTTTATTTGCCTGTAGTTTCTACCTCTGTTTTATCTGCCAGTCTAATCTGTCTAACCTATTTTAGGCTTTTATAGGAGGCTTATCTCTTCAGTATCTAGGCATTAAATGCTTCAATGCATTTCTGAAGGCTTTCATTTTACTTAAATGCCTTTGAACACAGTTAGGAAGTGTTATTAATTAGAATCAGCAGCCCAGTAGAACTTCAGGTACTGATTAAATATTACCCTTCCATAAATTCTTTATAACTTTCCTACAAACAGAACATTTTAGCTAACTCAATAATTTGGAGATGGAGAAAACCATTTTACATGTTTTTGTCAACCTTTGTTGCATACATATTAGACATGACACGTGACATGGTTAGATTATGCTTTTTTGTAGAATGTAACCATAAATATCTTGAAAATAAAGTTCTGTTTTGCCAATTATTGTCATTAAATTCATAGGTTTTAATTAAGACAGTGAACTTTAAAAGCAGTCATCCAATGACAGTTTAACATTTTGTTTCCTTTCATGTTTGGTATGGTTTAAAGGGTTTATTTGTTTGTTATTTTTTATCTCTACTAACTCATAGCAGTAACTTGCCTAGAGTATTTTAAAGTACATTTCCTTTTTCAAAACAGTATGACTGTACTTATACAAGTCCTATAATTTTCAAGCTGAAAACTCAATAATAGGATGGTAAATATAGTGTCCAACCTTTTATGTGCGTGTCCAATCAACGTGTCCAACCTTGTATCGTAGCAGTATTCCTAGCACAAAGCCCAGTGAACAAGAATTTAAATACTTTAAACTTCTCAGAAAATACCTTACTGTTTATTGAGAGCTAGGATATCACAGGGAACTAACAGAAGCTCTCTTTACTTCACTGGAAAGCAAAACTTGCTTTGCACTGCTGCTGCAGTTAAAGCTACAGAGCTTCTATGTACCTGTGCCACCCCGGGGCTGTGTGAGCTGTGGATGGTGTAACGCTGTAAGGCAGGGCTGCCCTGCCCATTATAATCTCACCACTTCAGCTACGGCTACATGCACATCCTGTCTCCAGAGGTTCAGTGTCTGGGTTGTTACTAGTGATCCTCCAGATGTAATCACACTTTACTGGCCTTCTCAGATAAGGAATAGATAATGTTTTCTCGTGGTAGTGGTTCAGATACAGGAAAAGTAAAATATGAGAGACTTCAGTTACATACACAAATACTTTCCTTGGCATGTTTTTAATGTGATGGAAGTACTTGCAGGACACTTCAACAGATCACGTGCACTTAAGAAATAAATTGACATAGTGCTATAAACTCAGTGGGGAAAAAAACAATATGTGCTAAATGGGAGCTGCTTTAAGTCTGATTCCACGCTAATGGTTTTGAACAATAACTACTCTGTCTTTTGTGCTGTAAATTTCGAACTGCATTTTTTAACTTTGAAATTGTTACAATGAAAATGAAAATTGGTTGTTATATAGAGTAAATGTGTGTGGCTATTTATGAGATGAGGCTGACACATTTGTTTAACTCAAGCAATAATCTTTTATTTGCACCACGTTAATCTTTATACCAGAGCTCTATTCTGCATTGTGTATTTCTTTTCTAGTATGAGTGTTCAATATTGTTTCCTCCAAATAATTCTGTGAAAATATGAACCTTCTTGCTACATTTGGACAACATTCCATTTATTATGATCCATTTTTATGACCTTTTTCTTTCAAATAGGTCCTATACTTCATGTACCTTGTAAACTCAGACAAAAGTGAGTATATTCAATGATTAAAATTGCAACTAGTATAGTTTAGCCTCTTGACACAAGTTTAAAATGGTCAAGTTTTTCAAATTATTTTTTTTTCCATTGCTTAAGGTGCTGAATAAAGAATAAGTGGATGTGCATGAGTCAGCTTTACAGTAAGGGATATCCCCAGTGTTTAAACTGAAGCAAAGAAATCCTTCCTAACAGTAGCACTTAATGGTCTTGAAAATCATATGATATTCATCCAACTATTTTTACTACAGAGAGATCAAGGAAGGAGCTTGTAAGACATTTAAACCTTGTTTAGATTTTGGCTAGAAATTCAGCACTAGCATTTATCAGAAATGGACCCCCAGTGTTTGTGGAGACCAGATCAAATTATAGTAATTTGTAAACCTATATTTAAAATTGCATCTGTATAATACCTGAAATTAATTTATGAACCTTTAAGGAAAGTAACAGTGTACTTGATGAACACAACTCCACAACAACTTGCCAGTTCTAGAGATGGCTGTCTCCAGAAAGGTTTATCTCAGCAGGCTGATTTCTATACCTGAAAATAAAAGTATCATAGCCAGATATCATGTATATATAATGGGAACTGAATCTTAGTTCTCAGAAATCTCCACATAACCTCTGTAAGTCTACAGCTATCCCTGAAGTCATGATACTGAATCCTAAAGCGCTAGGAAAGAAAGCAAGCCTTTGTCAGAAGTAGAGCCTTTGCTATTCTTCAGGAAGGAAGCTTTTGTTCAGCTCAGTGCAGTGAGTTGCAGCTCAGCAGAACTTTTTTACTTTGGCTGACATTGGACTGCAGCTGAGATACTGATACCTTTTCAATGGATCTTTGAGGAACAAAACAAAAGGTTGAGACAGGGCAAATATTTTTATGAGGTCCTCAGGGAAGTAGGATTCCTGGAAAAAAAGGAATGATGATCATAAATTTACACAGTAATCTGACATTCAGAGTTCACCTGAAATCTGAACTTTAAACCAAAGGACATACAGGTCACAGTTAGTACATGTAGTGTCATGACCACAGTATGTTTCTTCTTTCCTCATTACTTCCAGTAGAGCATACGATGTACACAGCAATCTAAGTGAATCATAGCTCCTTAGAGAGTCAGATTCCTGTGAAATAGACACTATTCTCTTAAATCATATTCTGCCGGTAGACCACCAAGTCTACACTGTCATTTATCCACAGAGACTTATATGAAGGAGTGATCTGGAAGTCTGAACTGGGTATCAGCCATAGTAAAACACTATGGGTGCTTCCAGTTGTGTCGTTTGACACTGGAGCATCTGTTACTTCTGATGCTCAGAATACATGCTAATACCCAAAGGAAAGCTATTTGTGTCAACGTGTACATTTACTGTTATTTTTTTATCTACACATACATTTCTGATAAAATTAAACTTTGTAGCTACACTTTAAGAACGAATGGAAATTAGCTAGCTATGTGAAAAGAAAATATTGTCACAATATATAAACTGTAAACTTAGAAATACCTGACACATTTTCAGAAGAGTACAGTTGTATATATATCTTGAACATGTGAAAACTTCTCTCTACTGAAAAGTGGTGTTGGCTGATGAAAGTAATGTAATACAGTTTGGGACAAATGAATCGTCTGAGGGTGAAAATTATCTGTGTAATTGGTAAGAAAGTTTTCTTTAAACGGATTGCTTTATTTAGTCAGTTTAGTAAAGCAAGTCTTTACTGTGCAAATTGCATATAAGTTGTTTTTTCTGCCCTTTTTTATTGCACAGAGATTTGTGTTTGGCGTTTTTGGGGTTTTTTATGTTTGGTTGGTTTGTTGGGGTTTTTTTACACCAGAAAAGACTTTTTCTAAGAAAAAAAAAAAAAAAAGATTAATTCTCCATTTAACCTGTTTCACCATAGTAGAGTAGTTTCTCTTGTGTTGAACTTTTAGTTCAGGTTGAAAGAATAAACCTTCTTCATTTAAGAAAGTCATTTCAATTTTTAAAATGTATAATGTAAAAAATAGTTTTACAGCTCAATCCACATCCATCTAAGCATTGCAGGTCTGATTTACTTCCAGTGTGGATGAAATTCCTTATATTGTAATGGCAAATATGTTAGAAAGATGTGTGTTCATTGCCCTGTTCTTTGTCCACAGCATGTGACTTACACAAATATTTTCTCCTGATCTCTTCAGGGATGCCTCAGTGATGATGACAGGTCTAAGCATCCCATCCAAAACATGGGTTGTTAACCTCTCCATTCTGACTGCTTTGCTTCTGGGCATCGCAGTCCTTGTAAACAGATGTTTGCAAATTTTAAGATGAAGAAGACTGAAAAAGATTCCCTCTCCTCTCTGTGTAATAAGTACCAAAGATGCCTAGTAACAGGATGTTTTCTCTCTCTGTAGGCATTGCTGAGCACTGGTGTAATAGATTCTTGATTACTTATGAAAAAGGGAACTTTCATCCTCTGTTTTGTGGTGTGTGTGTTTTATTTTCTTTCTTTAAAAATTGTTCAAAATACAGGGTTTGGGGTTTGACGATGGGAAAAATATATTGCATTTTCAAAGGAGTCTTATTGGAACACTACAACTTTCTGATATCAATCAGTTTAAAAAGTTCTAGCCAGTTTTCTGTTTATCTTGTACAACATATAGAAGGAACAGCTCATAGCATCATTCCTACTGCCACGCCTGCATCCAGCCCACAATCCACATAACTCTTTAGCATGAAGAATTTAGTGCCCTGAACTCGTGGGTGAAAAGCAGTAGCTGTTCGGCTCCTGCTGTCTCTCTCAGATAATGTAGTATCTCTCAGTTGACATCATCCTGAAAATGTGCCTCAGATGGCTTTTATTTTTAAAGCCATAGTTTCCTGTACAGTCTGCTCCATCCTGGATCCAGCTCAGTACCGAGGAAGGCAATTTATCGTTCTTTAGACTGATTTCACAAGATGGCACGGGTTGGCTGCTATGAATTCAAAAATGCTGCAGTGTCTGCAAATACGAGCACCTGGAAGAGATGGCCTTGCAGTGATGTCATGCCTAGTAAATTAGGATTTCTAGAACTCTCCAAAGCACACTCATCTTCCAGTCCTGTACCCAGAAGCCTAAACCTCCAAAGGCAGTACTGAATCAATAGCTGCATTTCCTATGCAGTGGACTCAGTGGCATCATGCCATTGCAGCTCAGTGGATGAGAGATTGCATCTACTGTTCTGGATTGTCAACTGTGAGGTCCCCCCTTCCTAAGAGGGAAAGACTGTCATGCTATAAAATAACAGGTTCTCTTTGTTCCCATTCAAACTAGAAAGGAGGTGACAAAGATGACTTAAAATCTGACAAGATCTGTCATCCTCACTGGTTGATAAAGAGAACAGAATATATCTTGTTATGTGACTAAGGATGGCTATGAAAGATCTGAAAGATCCTTCTCCACAGATTTTCCTGCTATGAACAGGAATTAGAAATAGTTGCTTACAGTGCTTTTCCTTATACGGCAGCAAAACCATCACGTGTTTTGTTTCCCAACAATTTTGGCTTGTATCAAATGTGAAGCTGGCTCACAAACAGCTTGTAAAAGAGAGAAAAGTGAGACTTAGCTCCAGCCTGAACACTCTTGCATTAACTTGGCATGAGTATGATGGTATTTCAACTTGACATTGACATGAACATTTCAATGGCTGGACAGTAAGCTCTCTGATAAAGCTGTTGTCTAACTAGTCTTGTACAGGGCAGCCTCTTTATAGCAATTAAAGTAAAAATTAACCTTTCTGAATCTGTTTCTGTTTGAGGAACCAAAACAAGGAGTGAAAGCAAGGATTAATTTCTCAGCAACAATTTAAGCTCTTTGCTTTTCAAATTAAAATAAAACTCAAACAGGATTTTATGAGAGGTATTTAGATGCCTGTGAAAACATTAATATTTTAATTGTCCTCATTAGGCTCTGCTTCCAGATATGAACACAAACAGGTCTTACATGTGGAAACAAACCTTTCCTAAACTTTGGAAAATTCAAAGCAAAATAAAGAAAAAACCCACACAGAAAATAATAATTTTTAGAATAGGACAAATATGGTATGTTTTTTTAGGAATATACTTTGACGAAAGCTAGCTGCCTCATTATGCTTGGTATTTTTTGGCACAGAGTTTGAATATAGTACTCTTTCTGAGTACGCTGAATAAAAACATAACTTTGATATGGCTTAGGATGTCTATTCTGTGGTTGTCTGTATATTTCTCAGTTTTGCATTAGTTACCATTGTGTTTTTTTCCAAAATGTACATGAGACTCTTTTCATCTGTCTCTGCTTTTTCCTGTTCTTTGTTTCCTTCCCTTTGGTTATAAGCATTTTATATCAGCCTTCTGAATCTGTTTTACTATACTAGAGCAGCGCCAAAAAGTGATATCATCTGGAAGTAGACGCATTATGTATTGAAATGATTCCTAAATCGTATATTCCATGTTAAGAATATTCTGGGGGAATAAAATTTATGTCATGGCTTGTAACTAATGTGCAAAAGACTTGCTCTGTCAGACTGTAAGTGATATCCACAGTGAGAGCCCATCATACTTAGTTTATCGGTTTGCAGTCCTTCTAGTTATATTTTTTTCATCTGAATGTTTATTATCAGTTGCTGTACATTTACCCAGTTATTTAGGTTTCAGTAATCTTATGTCTGAATGTATGATCTTAAACCATTTATTAATCTGAAGATTAATCTGCTTTTAAAGAGTATTTTTTTCCTGATCAGCATCAAGAAAGCCTTATTCCTTGTTGCTTTAGATGAATGGAAATTCTTCCAGTTTGTATGTGATAGCAAACTAGGATTTCTGCCAGTTCCCTTGATTGCATTAGAGAAATTCCAGACAGCTAGAAAGTCGTAGCTCCTTAATGCATGTTTAGTATTGTAAGTCTCCTATTGATGCTGCATTAATAGCTGTCATCAGAAGTCTTGTATAAAAATGTTGATCAGCAGTGCTATGTCTATGGCAGTCTCTTTGTGAACAGGCTACAGAGAGAGGTGAAAAAGGATAGACGATTGTTTTAGACATTTGTCCTTTATTTAGAGGAAAAGAGGGGTGAAACTGTCACTTTAAATAATA
The DNA here is from genome assembly GCF_025592945.1 of Manacus candei. Classification (NCBI taxonomy): domain Eukaryota; kingdom Metazoa; phylum Chordata; class Aves; order Passeriformes; family Pipridae; genus Manacus; species Manacus candei. Next base: position 28,962,620 of record NW_026138062.1, on the reverse strand, counting down.
GTTTTCTACTTCAGGAGATAGTTTGTTGGTTATTCTCTCTTCTTGTAATGCCAAAGTTGATTTTTGTGTACCGAAGACAATAAATGTAATGCAGGAGCCTGATACATATTCATAATTTTGCTCTAAGGCTAAAGTGCTTTCCTTGTAAATTCATCTAGCTACAGATATTGTGAGCACCAAAAGCAATTACTTCACGCCATCAGTTTGCTTTAAAAGAGAATACCATTAAAATCCTTGTTCTATATTTATTGTTCTAACAGGGAACAAGAAGAACATTCTGCTGAGACACCACTGCAAGAACCAAAATTAGGATGCTTTTATTCAATTATATTTGACAAAACTGGACACCTTTTTTTCCAATGTGTAATGTAGTAAATTTATGTACCTATCAAAAACAATTCATAAAGCTCTCCAGTGGTAAATTGTACTAAAGTGGGAAGGCTAGACAAATTTAGAAAAAGAACAGCATGCTTTCCATTTTGCAAAGAAAGACATGAGTGTCAGGACAGAATGCTAATTTTTCAAATAGGTGTTTCTGTTCTCTGGTTTTTTACTATATAACACCTAGAAGCAAATAATCCATTGACTTGCTTCTATACAGAGTTCAAAAAGATCTTTCCTGCCCCTGACACTTATATATAACATAGAATTAAATTCTGTATAAAATCAAAGGGATAGTGGAAAACAGAAAAAAAAAAAAAGGAGTTATTTTATGGTAAAAGACACTTATAAGTGAAAATTTAAAAAAGAAGAATGGATTAGCTTGCTAAATGGGTAGCTAGGAGACATTTCGCCAAGCTTCATACACATATAAAGAGGTATTTGTTTGAAAGTGAATAGAAGACTGAAGTTGGGCTCACAGGCTTATCAGGGACAGAGGTAAAACTCTCAGTATGAGAGAAAAATGATGGAAAGGTGAAAGGTCAGCAGTGGATTTTCTTGAACATTAAAAAAATAAATTCCATGGCAAAGTAAATAGTACAGAGGAGACAGTCTTCAAAAGGAGCATTAAGCAAGGAATATGATGAAACTATCATATCAAGTCAATTACCTTTTCATAAGTACATTTTTATGACTGCTAGTGTGTCAAAATGGCAGTTGTTGAAACAAGGAGGGGCATGAATATGTGACATTGGGAAAGCTATGTGTTAAGTTTTTTTAATATACTTTGGGAGATCCAATATACAGATGCTAGCCTGGAACTATCCTAATTCATGTTGGTACCTACACTAATAACAGTAGTCACTGATTCACTTTGCAGTCAGTGGACACAGGCACCTCCAAAACACCATCAGGCAAAACCAGGCAAGCAAAGTAAATGAGATGAATCCCTTTTTTTTCAGGTAGTTCTGGGCTTTTTGCAATTCCAGGCAGTTCAGGGGCTACCCCAACTTGTAACATAAGCACCTTGTCATAACATTATGTGAGATAAATCTTACCAATAGTTGGATGGTGAATGTAGATTTTACTGCACCACTGCCAAAAGGTTACACACTATGTTAAAATCTTCTTGTGCAGATGCTGTAAAATATAATCCTTTATGTAGTCATGTATCTTTCTGTGCATGCATCATGCATCTCACTTGGCGACATCTGCAGCAGGAGCCTTCTGGACCAGAGGCAGAAGCTTTATGAGGAGAACCACGAAGAGCTTTTAAAATGTTTTTCAGTGGACTGAATTTTGTCCCAGGATGTTCACAGACCTTGTTTCTTCTCCATTTAATGATATAAAGTTCAGGAACTGTTTTTCTATTTAATATAGGTAACATGAACTGCTGCAAAACAAATTCCATTAAATATATTTGTATGCCATATCAGATGAAAAATACAATTAAAATTACATATTTACAATGAAAAAATACAGGAAGAAAATTATTTTAAAATTAATTTAAGTGATTTCTTAATGAGTACTGCCAGTTCAGAACTGGTCTAATATCTGAAGCTGTCTTTTTTAAAAAACAAAATGCTGTAAACAGTCTGAGAGTGTCTTTGAATGAGTAGTTGCACCTGAAGAAGAATTTAATGCGTGTGGAAAGAATATATTTCAAAGGATCTCCAAGGACAAATCCCTATTTTTACACAGATTTTCAGATTTCATTCTTTTCTGCCTCAAGTCAAAAATGATTTGCTCAGGTAAATTAGAATTTTCATATATAATATTTTTAATTGTTTCTAAAATTACCCTCAGGACAAAGTAGTTTCCTATGCAGCATTGGACTTAGGTGCTCACTTACTGCTGTGTAAGAAAAAGAGACTGTGTTACCTGGATCTGTCCCATGAAGAAGGACTCTCCAGAGGCTAAGCTACATGGTGGTAAGGAACAGATGTGCCATCTTTGTGGTATCAGAACTGTGGTTAGAAGCTGATGTTGCCCTTACCACTGCATTACCTCAGAACGATAGTAGTTTGAATTTAGCTACCATTGCTGTCTTCTATGAAATAGGAAGTTGTCTTTTCCTCCGAGCTGGCAGACATGCTGGATTAAGTGACTTGGCCAAGATGACATAAGAATTCTGTAGTTATAATAGAAAATGAACACATGCCTCCTTTAAGCATATTCAGTTGCTTATCAAATCAGATCATTAAAAACCCATCCCCTTCCCAGCCCTCACCCTCTCATTTTATTTGATTTTCATTGGGACAGGTGTCTCACTAGTGTGCATAGAGAAGATTTGAACTCTGCTGAAGTTGGGATTATATGTCACATAATTGCTAGAACTCTGAAGCCAAGATATAATTTTATTAAATTGGTTAATTTAGGAGGAAAGTTTCTACTTGGTATGATATCTGTAAAAAAAAAGTCTTGCCTAACTACCAAGGAAAAAGAGGAACCTAAAGTACAAGGCCACCACACTGGAAACCCTTACAGTTAATCCAGTGGGGAGCAGACATCTTCATCTTTTTGTCATGGTTCTTCTTGCTATTTAAAGTTCTCAGCTGGTTTTGTATGTAAGTTTTAAAAACATGATTTCAAATCCTGGTTTGGCTTCTCTATTTCTATCAAAGTTTCCCTCCAAACACATTACCATCTCAGCATGCTCTCTGCCTGCAAACCCATTACAAGGTCTCCTTCACATGGTAGGATGCACTGCAAACGATCTATTCCCTCAACGGTCCACGTACACAAGGGCTTTTGTTCCTGCAAATGCTTTTTGGTTTTTAAGTGAATTCTTGTCAGTGTGAAGAGAGTCTGCCTGTGTCAAGATGGGAATAAAAAGTAGATTTGATTCTGAATGTCCCTATGAAGTCGATAATTTAAAGTTTGGCTTCTGTTCATTAGCAGTACTGGCCATCCATTAGTATTCCAGGCATATTTTGGACATTAACCATTTTTGTTGCCTTAGTTACATTTGTACTAATGAAAATTCCTGTAAAACTTACACAGCAAAAACCGCCACTAGTAAATTTAAGATAGGGAAGCTTTCTGTTCACTGTTTTTAATAAATGAGAAATTAAAAGAAATGAGGTCTTCTCTATGAAGGTACTGTAGTGCAAGTAGGATAGTTACAATGGCTGTTGCAGCCATTGTCAAAAGCCCTTTAAAATAAGATTAGATCATTTCCTTGTTGTACCATTTTCAGTTGGTGAATTGTAACTTCGTTTTATGAATGCTGTTTAATATTCAAATTTCACTGTAACTTGAAGGAGACAAGTAATAGTTGTGATGATTTAAGATTAAAAGTATTTGGATAAATATGGACAATAGTTGTAATAGATCTGAATTGTTGCCTGAGATTACATAACCTGATTTATCATTTCACTGAAGAATTGCAGATAACAGTTTACAATATATTTTCATATGTAGTCTTGTCATTGTTTCCTTTAGTAAATTCTCCTCCTTTGTCTAGCAGAAAAAAAGAGTTTTATTTTTTCCTAAGGACATGTAAGATTTATGGAAAATAGTTATTTTTTATGTAGAAGAACTGATATTATTTGCTCATTCACTTTGATACAGGGATGGACAGTTATGCTCTTCATGTACTTATTTATATTTAATGTGTCTTGTTTCTCCTTTATGCTCTGGAGTCGCTAGAGTAACTGCATTTGTAAAAATTTGCAGTTAATTTAATTTCCATTTGCCAAGTTAATAAAACCTCTCTAAAAAAATTGCATCTTTGTCAACGTACTCTAATGATGATGATGACCAGATAGGTCATGTCTCTGCTTCCGGAATCAGAGGGAGACATAAAAGGATTCTGGTAGGAAAGTCTGCTTTGTGCATAAGTGTTTTTTATGTAAGTATTTTTGCATTGATTTCCCAACCAACTTTTCCAAACTTTACTATTAAAATTTAATGTCTTTTTTAACAAATACTTTGTTTCAGTAGTCATGAGCCAGATAGTTATTTTCTGTGCTCAAAGCAGCAGTCTGCTTGACATAGGAGGTCCCTTTTTCTGAATGCTCGATCACATACAGCACTTCAGACAAACACATAATCCATGCTGCTGGGCGTAAAGTGGAGCAAAGGCAAGGTTGCACCTTCTTTTCCTTATTCATGCAGGCCTGTAGCCTTTTTGTCAAGGGCGCTGGAGTACATCCAAATTTATTTTCTGATGAAGACTCCTGCTGACTGAAATCTAGGTCAGAACCTTGTGACCTTACTTAACATGCATTCTTTACGCTCCTCAGCAGCAACATTGTTTGATGCTGCATTGTGAGCTTGTATATCGGCTGCTGAGAGGCACATGGCACGGAACAGTTTTGGCCGTGCCTGAAACTGTTTTTACAAACCTTTCTTACGCAAGAGCTCGAGAGTTAATGCAGTGCCTATTTAAAAATATCATATTCCTCCAGGAGTGCTGAGTTATTTCAGTAGTGATCCAGCAGTGTCTCCTAGAAGAGGAAAATAGCTTTCTGAGGTTACAGCAGAGGTCCTGCTTCTGGCAGTGGACAGCAGTGAATGTCCAAGGAATGGCTTGACAGCACGGAGATCACAGAGGTGACCTTCCGAGGTGGGGGATTATTTATCTCTTACTGCTCCATTCACAGCAGTTAGTAAGCAGTTAGTACAGGTAGGAATCAGATCTCCTTCGTTTGATAGCAGGGGCAGAGGGAGTTAATGTGAAATAGAACATGAATCAAGCAGGAGAAATATAGCTCGAGTATCAGAGAAACTACTTAGCAGTAAGCTGTATTACAGAATCAGGCAGCTTCCCAAGGAGAGATGACGGATTTTTATTGCTTGTGGCATTTAAAAGTGAGCTGTGCACAGCACATGAGATACGTTGAGGGGTCTCACCATCTCTAGCTGAATGGCAGATTAGATTAGCATCTCTAGATACAAATATGTTCCATTCAGAAAAAGATTTAAACAATTTCCAGAATAGCTTAAATAAACACAACAGAAACGAAACCCGTTAACTTTTCTTTAGAATTTGTTTGTCTTGCAAAAATTACCTTCCTTCTGTGAACCATAATTTTGCGTGTATATCTTAATTTTTGACACTTGTTCAGTGTTATAAAGTTCATATAATAATTTGTATTCAGTTACATGCTGCATGACATGTACTTTATATATGTATATATGTATATATATATATACATGTGTGCATTTTTACAGAACCTGGTGACTTAAAATATCTTACATGATTTTATTTTACAAAACTAAATTACTCTGTACTGTATTCTAGATAATCCAAGCAGTATTTTTCACCAACTCTAGCTCCATGGGAGTAGTGTACTGTTCAAATTAAGTAAGCATGTCATAACCTGGGCTTTCATTTTAACCACTTGAATAGATCTGCCTTGTGTCTTTTAATGAATACTTTGTCCAGAATGTCATACACCCTCTAGTGAATTAAATTCTCCATAGTCTGAAGCATTTACTTTCAAAAATATTTAATATGCAGTTGTCTCCTAACATACATAGCAAATCTCCTTATGACACTATGAAGTAGAAATAAGGCACTTAAAAACTTCAAGACTTCACACAGTTTTACTATTCAAGACTGTTTAAAGCTTCAGGCACTTAGGTAACTTAATTCTTATATGAGGGAAGAAATAGATTTAAGTATTCAGAAGAAGATGAAGTCAGAGAGTGCTGTGCCAGGTGTTTCAGCTGTAGGAAAGCTTAAAGCATGGAAGGAGCAATGTAGCAGCAAAGCAGGCCTGCTGAATAATTCATCACTGTCTTACACACTTCTGCTGCTGTACCATTATTTAGGAAAGAATATTATATTGTTATTGATTACAACACTTGCTGACACGTTTCATTTGCTGGGAGGTGTGTGTGCATGCTTTGTATTTCCAACACATGCACCAGAGAAACTCATGTATGTATGAACTCGATTAAAATTTAAGAGGCTGGATGTTATACATGCACACAGGTACTCATCAGTTATCCCTAACACTCCCAGTTTGGGCAGGATGAGCTTGCTTCTCATGTCAGAGGAACAACCTTCCCACAGATAGTGTTTTCAAAGTGATGAGAAACATTTCTTAAAGGAGTACAAGCAGTTTTGCCTTTACTATAATACTTCTGGGAAAATTACTCCCTTGGTATACTAACCTGCCACCCTACACTGCCACAGGAGCACATCCCAAAGAACCTAGGAGCATTCTCAATCATGAGAGGAGGCTCTGCTGTGCTGTGATCATGGACAGCCCCATCTACACAAGCCAAACCCCAAGGGTGCCCTTTACTTAGACTGCTGCAGTTGCTGGTACAAATAAACTTTCGCCTGCAGTTGGCTAAAGTCCAGAGGAACTTGATGCCCGTTGCAACTAGTACTACATCTTATTTGAACAATGAAATGAAATCCTGTTCCTCACATGCTTGAAAACAAACATACATATGTATATATGCATGCATGTCTGTAAAATCAAAAGACATAAGAAATAATTGAATATCTACATGGGCTATAGATCAAAGTGAATACATATATAGATATATGCCATTATTTGTGCTTTCAGATTTATACTGGAGCACTGTGAGATGTTTTTAGACTTCTGATGATTTTTAGACTTCTGAGACAGTGAAGGATATGTTCCTCAGTTAAGCTGAGGGGAAGGCAAGAAATAAACCAGAAATATTTTCCTGATCTGTTTGTTCGACACAGAATTATAGAATCAACCAGGTTGGAAAAGACCTCTGAGATCATCGAGTCCAGCCCATGACTCAGCAACACCCTGTCAATTAGACCATGGCACTAAGTGACACATTCATTCTCTTCTTAAACACCTCCAGGGACGGTGACTCCACCACCTCCCTGGGCAGCCCATTCCAATGCCTGATCAGTCTCTCTGTAAAGAATTTGTTTCTAACGTCTAACCTAAACCTCCCATGGCACAGTTTAAGACCATGCCCTCTTGTCCTACTGCTGGTTGCCTGGGAGAAGAGACCGATGCCCACTTCACTCCTACCTCCTTTCAGGTAGTTGTAGAGAATGATGAGGTCTCCCCTGAGCTTCCTCTTCTCCAGGCTAAACAGCCCCAGCTCCCTCAGCTGCTCCTCGTAGGGCCTATGCTTGACTCCCCTCACCAGCCTCACTGCCCTTCTTTGGACACCCTCTAGCACCTCAATATCCTTCCTGAACTGAGGGCACAAGAACTGGACACAGTACTCAAGGTGTGGCCTCTCCACCACTGAGTACAGGGGCAGAATCACTGCCCTGGACCTGCTGGCCACACTACTCCTGATCCAGGCCAGGATGCCATTGGCCTTCTTAGCCACCTGGGCACACTGCTGGCTCCTGTTCAGCTTCCTGTTGATTAGAACTTTCAGGTCCCTTTCTGCCTGGCTACTCTCCAGCCACTCTGTGCCCAGCCTGTAGCACTGCAGGGATTTGTTGTGGCCAAAGTGCAGGACCCGGCACTTGGTCTTGTTGAACCCCATACCGCTGGATTTGGCCCATCTATTCAGCCTATTCAGGTCCCTCTGCAAAGCCCTCCTGCCTTCCAGCTGATTGACACTTCCCTCCAACTTGGTATCATCGGCAAATTTGCTAATAGTACACTCAATCTCCTCATCTGGATCATTGATAAAGATATTAAGCAGAACTGGGCCCAAAATTGATCCCTGGGGGACACCACCAGTGACCTGCTGCCAACTGGATGCAGCCCTGTTCCCCACCACTCTCTGGGCCCTGACATCCAACCAGTTCTTTGCCAAGCAGAGAGAACCCCTGTCCAAGCCGTGGGCTGCAGCTTTTCCAGGAGTATGCTGTGGGAGACCGTGTCAAAGGCTTTCCTGAAGTCCAGTCAGACTACATCCACAGCCTTCCCCTCATCCCCCAGGTGGGTTACCTGGTCATAAAAGGAGATCAGATTGGTCAGGCAGGACCTGCCCTTCCTAAACCCATATTGGCTGGGTCTGATCCCTTGTCCGTCCAGTAGGTGTGGTGTAATCACACTTAGGATGATCAACCTTGCATGGCACCGAGGTCAGGCTGACAGGCCTGTAGTTTCCTGGGTCTTCCTTCCGTCCCTTCTTGTGGATGGGTGTCACATTCACCAACTTTCAATCATTTAAGACCTTCTCAGTGAGCCAGGACTGGTGATAAATGATGGAGAGTGGCTTGGCGAGCTCTTCTGCCGGTTCCCTCACCACCAGATGGATCCCATCTGGTCCCATAGACTTGTGAGGATCCAAGTGGCTCAGAAGGTCACTAACTTCTTCCTTCTGGATAACAGGGGGTCTGTTTGGCTCCCCGTCGCTGTCTACCAGCCCAGGAAGCCAGTGTTCCTGAGGACAACATGTCTTCTTGTTGAAAACTGAGGCAAAGAAGGTGTTAAGTACCTCAGCCTTATCCTGGTCTTTGGCAACTGTGTTCCCCTCCATGTCCAACAAAGAATGGAGGTTTTCCTTGTCCCTCCTTTTACTATTAATGTATTTAAAAAAACACTTTTTGTTGTCTTTAACAGAAGTGGCCAGATTAAGTTCAAATTATGCTTTTGCCTCTCTAATTTTTTTTCTGCATGACCTAACTATATTCCTAAATACTTCATGAGTTGCCTGCCCTTTTTTCCAAAGGTGATAGACTCTCTTTTTTTCCCTAGTTTCCTGCAAAATCTCCTTGTTCAGCCAGGCCGGTCGTCTTCCCCACCAGCTCGCCTTTCAGCACATAGGAACACCCTACTCCTGCACCTTCAAGATTTCTTTATTGAAGTATGTCCATCTTTCCTGGACCCCTTTGTTTTTAAGGGCTCTTTCCCAAGGTACTGTCTGAACCAACCTCCTGAATACGCCACAGTCTGCCCTCTGGAAGTCCAGGGTTGAGGTTTTGTTGATACCTTTCCTTACTTCATTGAGTATTGAAAACTCTATCATTTTGTGGGCACTGTGCCCCAGACAGGCTCCGACCACCACATTTCCCCCCAGCCCTTCTCTGTTTGTGAACAGCAGATCTAATGGGGCCCCAGCCTTGGTAGATTCATTTACCAGCTGCAACAAGAAATTATCCACCATGCACTCTAGGAATCTCCTAAACTGCCTCTTCTTTGCTGTGTTGGTTTTTTGTTTGTTTAAAGAAAACTTGGTGTAGATGAAAAAGATATTGTGATAAAATCTAGATTGTCTAGAAACAGTATTGAGACCATCCCAAGTGGCTGTGGTGAGCCTTCTCTCAAATGCTGAGCTTGTAAGGGATTCTGTGGCAAAGTCTGAACAGCACTGAAGGATGACAGAAAATAAACTGCTTGTATCCTGGAGGAAACCCTTTCCCTACTTATCTTTGCATGTCCAAATCCATAAATAGAAAAATAAACCCACACAACAAACAAACAAACAAACAAAACAAAAACAACAAAAAACTCAAACCAAAACAAACAAAAAAAAGCCCAACAGAATCCAAGGGACTCTGAATGCTTTATTAAAAGAATAATAAGGTTTCTTTCCCCTAACTGAAAATCAACTTGGTGGAAATAAAATTCACTTTATACCAGAGTTAATCCATGGTAAGATACTAATCTGTCAAAGCAAATGGCTGCTCTCCCAATGGTTTCAAAAGAGTAAGGGCTCACTCCTACTGGCCAGTTTTCTCAGGTGGCAAACAGTGATTAAATTCATAAATATCTGCTTCTGCTCAGATTTTGGAAAAAACAGTTCACACTTAGCAGGTCCAGAAACGTAGCGGATTATATGATCCCCCAACCCATCAGTGCTACATACACTTCATATCCCTGTTGGAGCTACACAAGCTGATTTGGCAAAGATTGAATGTTTTTAACTCTCTAAATACTAAATGAGTAGAATATTCAGTTATACAACTAGCAAGTGTTACTTGCCGGTATGTTGTTTTTTTACTCTTTCTTTCTTTGCTCAGAGGAGAATTGGATGAAGAGTTAATATTTGGGTTTGTAGATTTTTTTTTTCTATTTTACTCTTTAAAACTGAGATGGCAAGACTGAAGGAAAGCAGTATGCTTGAAAGAGAAGATTTTAAATAGATTTCTTATGATTTGTGTTTGCAGTGCCTCTGTGGATATTGAATCAATATCTGAATAGAAATTTGTGAATATAATTTTAAAAATCTTTCTTCAAAATGTTTGGCCTTTACTGTGGTAAAAATGGGTGAATGCTGCAGATTTAGAAGTAGATGCTTCAAGGCTTTGATACTTTTACATCAGTTATCTCTTACTTCCACTATTTAGTTATTGTGATTTACCTAAAAGAAATCCATACATAGATTTAATCATTGTTTTGGTTCTTGGAGCTTGCTAAAACAAAAAGCAATAAATCTCTGAAACTTATCAAGCATGTTGAAAGCTACAACTTAATCATTATTTATTATCTAGAGATTTTGGTGTATTTGATTAATTTTCAAGATAAGTGCCAAAAAAAAAAAAAAGGAATGCAATGTATCTTTTATAAAATGCTCAGCAAAACTCACAATAATATGGTAGTGATTAGTGCAGAGCAATGCTTGCAGCAGTTATATAGTGCCAGTGATTATACTTCAGATCCACTATAAAAACAAGCTGTTCCTGATGTGCTCCTCAAAAGTAGGACAAAATGTTCTCCATTAGTCTGTTGCTACTTAACATCTTTCTCTACGTCACATCTTGATTTTTCTCTCATGCCATCTGCAGAAAAACATGTCTCTCAACCTTCTAGATCCTGAGATGGCAATATTCAGAGATAGAAGAGGAATTAGTCTGTGTTAAAAGAGAATCTTGTCATGGTGGTATTTCAGAGGCTTTTAAAAATATACAGACAAAGAACAAAGCTGCCAGCTTTTTTTGATTTTTATCTTTAGTAAGAGTAATTGAAACATTATTCACATATAAAGTCAAATATAAAGTCAAATATAAAATTTAAATATAAATCAGATTCTGTAATTTTAATCTTTTTTTGCTGCCAAAATATATAAATATTTACATCTTAAATCTTGACCTTGGTCATTAAGATTTAGAGCAGTGTGAGAACAGAATGCACTTTGGGACCAGCTGAATGTATAGTTTCTTTCTCTAGAAATGAAAATATTTCATAAATATTTACACATAAATATGTACTCATTGCCAAGCACACTCATGTATGTTTATATATCTTGTATTACACAAAGAGGGCTCCCACTAGGTAGTGAGCATTGTGGACTATTCTGACAATCTGCATATGTCCTATTACCAGTATGTCCTCTGCAGTAGAATGCTGATGGCATGAGCCTGGACCCAGGTGTCCTGCTGGACTGACACTGCAGTACTGACCATTCCACCAGCCCTTGCTAGCTCCAGGAACTGCTTTGTACCTTTTCAGCTGCTTTTATAGCAGGTGAAGAAAGAGCAGTAGTGTGTTTCTTCTGCAGGGCAGCACTGGGATCTCTTAGGACTGTTGGTGATGAATGTGGAGTGGGAGCAGTGTGGGAAGAACTGAAGTTCAATTCATTGAGCTTTTCATACAGAGGAGCACCTGTGACCCAGTGACACAGTGAATGGTAGCTTTTTTATATAACATACATTGCTTCCTGACATGATAATGTCATCTGTGCCCTAAAAACTAGTGCCACTCAGCTACACTGAACGACTCGGCTCAAGAAGCCCAAGGTATTATTCTACCTGTGAGAAACACGGCTGGTTTGGAAAAGATCAGAGGCCTTAGTGGGGCTCAAAACTGTGCTCTGCAATACAGTGACAAACTTGAAGCTTCACAGTGAATTGTAACTGTTGTGATTGCAAGGAAGCACCTACGGGCAAAGAGGCCAGGCAGCTGGGAAACTGGATGCCTTTGCTGAGTTGACAGAGGGTAAAAAATAATGGGAGATGCAACTAAGGATCTTATGACAAGCTGAGACATAGTATGATGTGAAGTTTTGTTGAAGCCAATGAAAACTGGTGGAGCTGAGCATTAAAGGAACATCTAAGTCACCACATGTCCATGTATCATTCCCTTTCTCTCTCCCATGTGGCTTCAGGTTTGGTTTTTTGTTTTTTTGGTATTTTTCCTGGTGAGCTTCTTCTTTTGCTAATCAGGGAATAATTAATTATCAGCTACTCAATTGCTATCCAACTTCCACTCCAGGTGTGGGTTTTTTTGGTTTTGTTTTTGGTTCTGGTTTTTTTATGTTTCATACTGATTTTTTATCCCAAGAGTTTTTATCAATGCTGCTTTTTTTGCAGCTCTCACTATCATCATCATTTCCTTTTTTCCTATTCCATTTTACTTTCAGTTCTTTCTTTCATTCAGTAGTGAGAAGAGAGATTGGCAGGTATTTTATGCCAAAAATTAAAGGGTTAGAAACAAAGGGTTTTGCAGAAGCAGATAGAATTATTTATTGTTGAAAAAAAAAAATCTCAGTGGTATTTTAAAATTAATTTAAATACTTTCAATACTGGAAGCTCAAATATCACAATGTTGTGAAAGAGCTTAATGTAAAGCAGACTGATGCCAATAGAGGGACCACTAGTAACTTATAGTCAATTGTTATTAGAGCTGATTGGAATCTGTGACACTTCTGTGAAAAAAATGCCCCTCTCTCTTGGATTAACCAGCCTTAATTTATATTTACTGTGTGAATATAGCTGCTGTTGCCACAGGATATGATTGCCTTCCATATTCCGTGATGTACTATGTAGCGTGGTTTTAAAGATTTTTCTGTTTTCCATTTTACAGTTAAGAACTGAGGCATACACTGCTTCCATGGCTTGCTCAGGGTAACATGTGGAAGTCTGTTTCAGAACAAGAACTTGAATATCAATCTTATGAGTCAGTACTTTATCACTCAAACAGTTGCTACTCTCTGACACCTCTCTAGTAATCAAAGACCAAAACATGAAGAAGGGTAAAATGCCTATGGTATATCAGACTTTGTGTTGAACAAGAAACAGAGAGAAAGAATTAACCTAAAAAAGAAAATCCTCTAAAATGTTCTTATACTATTGAAACTGGGCCACTTGGGCACCCAGGGATTCAAGATTCGTGAATTTAGGACAGCAAACACTAAGGTGCTTGGTTGTATATCCCCATGGCTGAACAACTCACCAGGGATACAATAGTCTTAGAGATCTACTCGTTACACTGTTCATGCATTTTATATTAGAAAGTTGTCAGGTAAAGAAAAATAAAGGAAGAATAATGGAAATTAAATCACCCTCTCCTCCCCCTGAAATATGCTCAAGTTAAATTTTAGGCATAAATGTAAGGTTTGTTTTGCATTATTCTCGTGGAAAGTAGATATCTAAGACTGCTTAAATGAGAGGTTGTAGGCATGCTCAGCACGATCAACTAGAACACAGTGTGCTATGCAGTCATAGTACAGATAAGCTTGATCGATTTCTGCATTTTTAATCCTTTATGCAAATATTTTATTTTGCATTTATTTTAAAGAATACTATTTGTGCTTGCTGTGCATAAAAGAGGTGCATTTATTTGTTTCTAAATGGCAACTGTCTGCAGTTTACCATGTTACTATGTTCCTGAGCATGACGAATAATGGATGCAAAGAGAAAATATGGTCAGCAATAATATTGTCTCTTTAATTATTGTCACATCAATACAAGTACACTTGGGTATATGCCTTCATGGACATGTGTTTTCATGGACATGATTCCCACAGAACTGTAGAGTTATAGAGAAAAAAATGTTACAACTTTACATTTCACTGTCTTATGAAAAAATAGATATGAAAATTGGGAACCTTAACAAATGTGCACATCAACCTTATTTAAGAACTTGGCCTTGTTACAGAAAACAGAATTTCGAGCTATGAGACAGTACTTAGTTTAACTTTTTGTCAAACAGTGGTCTTTTGAGACCAACGATCTGAGAAGTTATGGGTCAGGAAGCTGTGACACAGTCATATAGAAACTTTAATGAGAAGACAGCCCTTTGTTGATTTTCTGATTAAAATACGTGCTAATGGGTTTGGGGATTCTTTTTTTCCTTTCCCCTCTGAATTGAGGGAATGTTGGAATATTTCTAAAATAAAACTAAATTGGTTGATAGCTCCTTCCCTTTCCTTCCCTTCCTTTCTCTTCCCTTCTGCCACTATCTTCTATATCCATGTATATCTTTAAGGTGCTTTTTCCTATTTTATTGTGGTTACTCCTTTAACAACTTTCAGCAAATATTCCTTTGCCAGTATTCTTGACAAGTTTTATTGCTACACTTCAACCTCCTCCTCCACTTAGGGGTAGAATAATGTCAGTCATTTTGCTCTAAAAAATAAATAAGGTAAATGTAATTTCTTTCCTTATTCTCCGTTTGTAAATGTGCATTTCTCTGTTTGCACTGTGAATAAATATATTTTTTGGAGGATGGCCCTATTTTGCAAGATTTTATAAAGAATATAGTATCAGATTTTAAGATTTGGAGAAGGCATAGCATTTTCTTGACTGACACAGTGAGGTTTTAGCAATGACTTGAGTAAATGTGCCTCAGTTTATATGCATCTGTAATTTTAAAGATCCACGCCACTTGCAAAAAGTTGCTCAATTGCTCAGTGTCTGTTTCAAGACTAGTGAATAGAATCATAGAATCATTTATGTTGGAAAAAATGTCTAAGATCAGTGAGTCCAACCATTAACCTTACACTGCCAAATCCACCACTAAACCACACAATTCATCGCAACATCTATATGTCTTTTAAATAACTCCAGGGATGGTGTTTCCAACCATTTCCCTGGGCAACCTGTTCCAATGCTTGACAACCCTTATGGTGAAGAAATGTTTCCTAATACCAAATCTAAACCTCCCATGGAGCACCTTGAGGCTGTTTCCTCTTGTACTATCACTTATCTGTTGTTATCTGGGAGAAGAGACCAACCCCCACCTCACTATAACCTGCTTTAAGATAGTTGTAGAGAGCAATAAAATAAAAATAAATAAACCAAAAATAAGTAGAAAAGATAAAGTCTGTTACTTAGCTCGGAGAACAAGCAGTATGTCACGGTTCACATCCGTGCAGCTAGATGTTCCCAAAATCAACATAACCACTGTCTTGCAGTTTGGGAACTGTCTCCATTCCTAGGTAAACCCTGAACTATGCCACAGTGCGATCTGCAACAGCAGTAGTTGTTTTAAAACTAACAAGGACTGTGACGCTAAACATGCTGAATATGTCCTACTCTGTTTAGTTTATGAAGCTGGATGAACTTTTGTTTTTTATGGTTCAACAACAGTGTAAGAAGGAACACTGCATACTGAAAAATGAGTCACATATATCTATGTATGTATATGCAAACTCAAGTGGGGATAAGGCCCAATAGGGACACTTGGTTAATAGGATAAAACAAGCATGACTGACTCTAGGATACTACATGGTTTTGAAAAGTCATTAGGACAAAAAATGATCATATCTGAAGAATTAAAGTTAATATACTTAATATGCACTGCATGATAATTCTGTATGTATTGACAGGTCTAATTACAAGAGTCATTGCTAAAAAACAGCTTTTTTTCTTTAACCATCTACATGCATGCAACTTGTGTTCATCAACTTGGTAAGTTGATGCACAGTATTAGCAACATATGTTGCTGAATATTCCTATGTACTTGTGACCGCTTCTAAAATATTAATGTCTGGGAAAATCCTTATTAAAAAAATGTTGGGTTTTTTTGTGCATAAGTCCACATGCATGTTGATATAGAAACTCGCCATATGTCTTCCTGCTTCCTTCCCTCCTTCCTTCCTTCACGCCTTTCTTCCTTCCTTTTTTCCATTAGACATAATTTCTTGCAGATTGTTATTGTCTTTTGCCGTCCAGCAGGGACATCAGTCGTTTTGAAGCTGAAGATATCTTCAGGAAAATGCCCAGGTCTTTTCATATTGAAAGAAGCTTGATTTAATCAGAGATTTTAAAGCTTCTTTTACGTGTCCATGGAGCCTATGAATTTGACTGCCCTTATGTTGTCGCTGTAAAATAAAAGCAAAAATATGTATGAGTAAAATATGTATGCAACAGACATTCCTTTAGTTTTGCTTTTTTATTGCTAAAGCATCTTGAATGGCACAACATGGGCTCAGATACTGAGGATATGGAGCCATGAGAAGTATACTGTTAATGTTATCATCTCAGAGAGAACTAGGACTGGAATACGTTGTTCCAATTCGGTACTGGAGCAGAGAATTCAGCTGGGGCTGGCCTCTGCATCTGCTTGGAGCTCTCAGGACTTCATCTTTGAAGCTAGCCTAAGGACTATACTGTCATCCCAAAGGAAGCAGAGTAGATTTTCTCCGTTTGAGTATTTGTGCTCACTTTTCTTCTGAATGTGATAGGGTCAAATGAGGCAAGATAAGGAGCTTTGTAAAATCTGTGACATGGTGTGGCTGTTAAGTTTACCTAAAATTATATTTACATAAGTGTACTTGATTTGATCCAGCAAACGTTTTCATTTATACCCTGATTGAAAAGACAGAGGGTCTAACTGCTTCTGTAGAGGTTATATGATACACTGGTTGTAATGTAAGTCACCTAACTCAATCCTGATGTGTAGTTCTCCATTATTGACATGTACATGCCTTTCTTCTTTTCTGTCTGAGCTCTTCCCAAAAATGTAGCATAAAGTTCCTTAGAAAACTATTTATGGAACCTTTAAAATGAAGCCAAATCGGGAACCTGTGCAACTAAGTAGTGTTTTTCCCACTGCTGTTGTAAGTTATTGCCTTCCTTCTTCTGTCCCTGTTCTGTTTCCAGACTAGAAACTATTGAGGTGAAAAAGAAAGCCATTTTTGTTGTTTCTGTTGTTGTCTGGAAAAAAAAAAGAATCAACCCCCCCCCCGTGATTCCAGATTTGAGAAGACTGGCATTACACTACATTGAAATCTTTCCAATCATTTAACTGGTGGGAAAATGCAAGGGTTAATAAAAGTATTATTCCATTGAAGCCAGTTCACACTCTCAGTGACTGCTGTGTGAACAGGATCTGCTTTTACGGATCCAAAAAGTTACAGCTCCTGCAGGGCCTTTTTTTTTTTTTTTAAAGGAAAAAAGTTTACTTCTCTGATAAAACCAAAAATTAATTCTCATGGTGCTTTTCTGAAACAGTAGTGGCGATAAGTCATAGCTGTTACTGAACATCTATCTTGAAGCCTATGACTGCCAGCACTTTAGTATCTCAGTTATCACAGTATTTCTAGTTTCATAAAGAAGCAAACGCTACATGCTGCTCTCCTTGAGTCAGTGAGAACTTTGCATTGATTTTGAAGGAAGAAAGATGAAGGCCCAAATGCAATAGCTTGGATTGTACATTCTGGTTATCAATAATAAATATTGACTTCTATCATGGAAAGTACTAAAGATTATTTTCCCCATTTTACAAGTGACAAAAATCAAAGTTGAGAGGTTAAATGCCTTGTGTTCAGCCACAGGGAGAAAACATGGAAGAACTAAAAGGCTCAGGGAGATCTTGATGGTCAACTCTGAACTGAATCTTCCAGAAGTTTGGCAGTTATAGAAGGCAGAAGATGAGACAGTAGGCATATACTGACTGAAGGGCCAGGGAAATGCTCAGAAATCCTTAGCAGATTAAGTGAAGCATGGGCTAAAAAGAAGCTAAGAAAAATTTCCAGGCGTAGATACTGCAGTTTATGCTATTTCTAGTGGGGGCATGGAGCAGTCCCTTTGAAGTCAGGACTTTAGGAGTGTGAGACCCCTGGCTGAGGATCCTGATCTTCATGTTTTCTACTTGATGAGGTTTGTCAAGGTCACACATTGTTTCACGGGCACAGTGGAAAGTAAAATTGCAACGTGCAGATACAGGAGCACTAAGTCTGCTCTACTGTGCTCAGGGTGGCTGAGATTGATTTAGCCAGGTTTCTCCAGATGATGAAGTAAGAGAAGGAGCTGAATGAACAGGCTAGTGTTCCTTTTAACCTTAGAACATGAAACCAATAAAAAAGAAAATATCTTTAGTATTAAATGCTGTAACCAGCAGGATGCATAGCACAAGGAAGAGGATTATTTTAGTTTTTTGCCTAGAAGATCCAGGCAGTTTTTTGCTGTCTGGAGTTTCTGAGGAAGGGAAAAGAGGAAGAAAATAACAGCTATAGGAAATGAATGCTGCACAACCTAAATTGCTATCTTATATTTCAGATTTATACTTTTATTTCATGAGAGTCCTAGTTTACAGTAAAAATTATCTCTCACATTAAAATAAGTGGTAAGGATTACTTATACGGAGCTAGAAAGAACATAGTGCGTTTGTCTGGTATTCCCCTTGACATGTGTAGCATCCGTGTTACCTAGGAGAGGAAGGACTGTTATGTTAGGTATAGAAATTAGAAGGAAATATGAAATGTCTATAATTGATCTCTAATTGTCTGCAGAAAGAGGTGTTTGAAACAAGAAAAATGATCCTGTTAGGCAGTGGGTTTGCATCTTCCTTAATAGAACAAAGGAGAAAAAACTCCAGAGAAATTACGAATATTTTGAAAAAAAAAAAAGTCTGCATATACAATCATCAGCCATAAAGAAGTGTAATGTGCATTTCATATATATACATATATATATACCCATGCATATCTATTTATAAATTCTCAGTTTATAACTGAGAGTTACTGGGCTGCTGAGGACATGTTAAAAAGATAGACTTGCATTTAAATGCTGATCTCAACTTTCCACTAGGGACCACTAAAAAGTGTTTCAGTAGAAAAGACTGGGATCAGCAAAACATGAAATCATTATAGCGCAGATTTTCTAGACCTGCTTTGTATTAAGCTTTTGAAAGGGACAATTGTTTAAGGATAAGATAGTTTCATCTTGCCTTGAATACTTAATCTTATTCTATGATAGAACCCCCATATTCTCACAATAAGGTCACCGAACAAGGGCTGAGGCACACACCTGTCTACCTTCTCCAAACTGACACCCACAAAGTTCTGCAGCAATCTGGCTCTTAGAGGATGTCTACACTTGGAAACCTGGAAGTCTTTGTCTTGATTCCATCATTCTTTACATCATCATTTATAAAAACATACCTACCTTATGATGTAACATAGATTTAACCCAGGTGAGGTGTCAGCCAGGTGAGAATTTGTCTGGGTGAGTGCCCTAGAGGATATACTAATTTTTTCCTTCTTCAATTCCTTTACAACGAGGAAGGTTAAGATGATAACTCCACTACTCCATCTGCTAATGGAATGAGTAAGATTTTTTCAGCCTGTCAGGTTCTTTAATTATTCTGTCAGAAATCTGGTCATACAGTGATGCTGTCATTTCTCTGCAGCAGAAGAGTGAAGAGCTAGCATGAGGTGACCTGCAGCACCAGGGTGACCTGCTATCAAATATCCATGTGCATAGCTTCAGAGAGAAAGGAATGTTGGCCCGTCTTAGATTCAGTTATGGAAAAAAAATAAGGTACCCATGTTTATGGTAGATTTTCTTTTTTCCCCACAATCTGAAGTGTCACTGAGGAATTACAGAGGAACATAAAAGGATTCTATACCAATGTAATTCTGTGGAAATCTGGATGAAGAATTGTGGATTATCTGGCCTTTACCTGTGAGTTGATTTATCCTTCAGCTGCACTCAGGTCATTGGGATGATTTCAGACCTGGGTAGTCCCTGTAATCTGCAACCTATAGAAGACAGAGATAATGCTATGAAGAGAGAGTTTGTAAGGTGATTTGCATAAGGATTTGCAGAAATAAAAAACATTCAGAAAGTCAATACTGTTTAGAATAACCTTTTTTTCCCCCCCAGCCTATATTTTTTGGAGTTAAAGAAATCCTTTGTCCTGACTTCCTGCCACTTTCTCTTGCTTTCACTTGACAAGAAATAACTCCTCATTCTTTTCTCACTTCTTCATGATTCTTGAAGAGGTAGTACCTTCTAAGGCACTTTATATATCCCTTCTGCATCCTTTCATGGCAGTTTTTTACCTAGGTACTAAGTTGTTTAAAATGGGGATTTTCTCTGAGTAGCTTACCAAATTCGCCTATTCAGTACTCAAAAAAAATTTACATAAAAACCATAGTAATCACCGTGACTTCACAAGAAAGCTGATTCTTGCTCCATTCTTCGGAAATATGAGTGAACAGATGTCATCTGAAGTAAAAACTATGAATAGGAATGACAGATATAATAGAGGAATGCTATAAAAAGTCGTTGCATGCACGTGGTAAGCACAAACCTCAAAAAAAGAATCAGTCATCTTGTAATAGGCATAGGTGTTTGATCTGTTCATATACAAAACAAGACTAGGAATTTAACATGTTGAGAGGGTCAGAACTGAACTTAAGTGCCATTGCCTGTTTAATATCTGCAGGTGTTAAAAATAGCAGCATAGAAGTTGACTGTTTAAGCTCCTCAGTAATGCATGTCATGTACCTGAGTCTATAATTTGGCATCTGGGATATAGAAACTGTTCTCACTAGAAGATTTGCTTATAATCCTATGATAAATGGCAAAAAGTGTCTTTTCTTAGAAATGAAACGTGGTCAAGGAAACAAGCTTTGAAATCCTTATTCTCTTCCCCTTTTTTACAATGAGTCAATTGAAGTATTCATATACCTGATGAATGACAAACAGGAACATTGTGACAGAAAGTGCTGTGCTTGGTAATCCAAATGCTTAGAGCTAGATCACATCGCCTAAGCTGCTGAATTTTAGCTATATGTAGGTGGAATGTAGCCAAACAATGTCCGCATAGTTTGTGCACTAGTGTATAATTAGCCAAGTACTCAAGCTTTCCTTTTTGTTTTTGATCTTTCACATGTGATAGCTAATGTTCTGTACATGAAAATGAGACAAAATGCTCTCTACAATTCTTTCAGAGTATTTCCATTTATAGAGATGTCAGAGAGCTTTTTTGTTATAATTCTGAGGAACGTGAATATCTGAGCCTCTGAACTGTTTAACATCTTGTGCATGCAAATCTAACACAAAAGAATCTATTTACAGCTTGACTTCACAGCAGATTGCTACCATATTAGCAAACACCTTAAAGTTGTTTGAAAAAGTGATGATTTGTTATTTCCTTTAGGCTGTGTATCTCTCACTTATATATGGATGCTTTTTTCTCTTTTTTAATGATACTCTCATCATCAGCACTACCACCTAAAAAAAAAAAAAAAGCGTTTAATAGTTGCTCCCCAGGTTGGTGGGTAATATACACAAAAATAATTTAAGGTGAGGCATGGAAACTTCATCCTTCAGTCTGTCTGTGGTTGTCTTCAAGTTTTTACAGATGGCTGGAAGATAATCCGCAGAATCTTAATGCGAATTAGAATTTCAATGTGAATATGACTGAGTATGAGTAGAGTGTGCAACCAAATACATCAGAATAAATTAGTAAAGAAATCTGGTTTTAAAATATCAGTTTAGTATTGGATCAATTCAATTTCTGTTGTAGAGGTAAAAATTGATGTGTACTAATTAACTTACAGACAAAAATAAAAGGAAAACTAAATGAGCATTGAGACTATTTTACAATATCATGCCTAGGAGTGGTTCTTTTGGGTCAAGGATATTGTGAAGGAGAGGGCAAGCAAGGACAAACAAGAAAGCTTGCTCATTGCTCCTATGTGGTGCCTGTTCTAAATCTGGCTGTTTTCAGGGAATTCAATCCTAGAGTGTTCAAAAGCAGTGCTGAATGAACAAAAGCATGTCTGGGAAAAGAGGACCAGATTCTTAGTTGATGTGAGTTATCAGGGCTTCACTGACATCAATTAGGCTAGAAGTAGCTATATACAATATTCTAGAAAACACACACATATATATATATATGAAATATATATTTATATACATATTAAGATATTTATATTAATGAGGAGGAACACAGAATCAGATAAATGTTTACATTTTTAATGAACATGGAAAGTAAACCTATTCAAAAGTAACACAAATATATAGTTAAATATAGCCTAAATAAAGAAATGTGAAAATAAAGACTGTTAAATGTTACAACTTAGCACAAATTTCAAAGTAGAAAACCCACACAGAAGGAAGATTAATTTTAGGACTCCAGTCATAACTTTTAGGAGCCTTAGTCTTAAAGATGGATTCAGTTGCATTAGATATTATTCAAACACTGTTAAGGCCACACCTGGAAGTACTGTATGAAGTACAGACTCCCCAGTACAACAGAGACATGGACTTACAGTCCAGTGAAGGGCCACTAAGATTTTTAGAGGACTTGAGTGTCTCTCCAGTGATGAAAAGACAGAGAGAGCTGGATCTGTTCAGCCTGCAGAAAAGGCTTGTAGGAATCATGCCACTGTGTATAAACACCTAAAGTGAGGGTGCAAAGAAGAGGGATACACTCTTTTCAGTGGTGCCCAGTGATAGTGAAAGAGTTAATGGGCACAAACTGAAACACAGGAGGTTCTTTCTGGACATGGGGAAACACTTTTTCACTGTGAGCATGACCAAGCACAAGCACAGGTCACCCAAGGAGATTGGGCATCTCCATCCTTGAAATCTTCAAAAGCCATGGTCCAAGGCATCCAGCTCTAGATGTCTCTACTTGAGCATGGGGAGTTGGACTAAATGGTCTCCAGAAGCCCCTTCCCACCTCAACTATTCTGTGCTTCTGTGAAACAGGGCTGCTAACTGGTAAATTTTTGAAGGTTTGAAACTTGCTTTATGGTGCTGGACTCTTGCCACAGTATGAAACCAGAGGGCTATTTTAGGCATCCACCTGAATTTATCTATTAGAAGACTTTAAAACTTAAGGCAAATAAATATCTTATGCTAGTGTGAGAATTAGCCTTACACCTTATGTGTAGTGGAAATCATACTTGTGTGAATAGAATGTAAAGGATATAGCTGTACTAACTAATTCCTCTTCTGGTAGAAGAAACAAAACCAACTAAAATGCTAAAATTAGAGACTTCACATGAATGTAAAACATTGCAAGACTGGGGGGGGAGCCAGTCTTGAGGGATGTGAAATAGCCAAAACTGAAACTGAAGTTAGTGCTTGGATGTGAACCTTACCATTCCTCTTTAATAAGTGGTCTATTTTCAGTAGATTATGACATTGAGACCATTCTGTGCTAATAAGAAAGTATAAAAACATTGTGTCTACACACACACACACAACTGTTACCCATGGAGTATCTTAAAGTACAAAATACGAAGAGTATTTTGGAAAGAGCAATCAAAGGCAGAAAAGCTTGTGTGAGAGGCTGACATCACAGCTTTTTCAGGTAGCTCTTGAAGAGACTGAATATGGAAGGGAAGAGCAGGTGTTCGTCTGAAATAAGGTCACCAACGAATAGAATACCAGACACAGTTTGCTAAAATTGGGTCTGACTCATTTCGGAACAGTATGAAACATTTTTTCTAAAAAGGACCAGTTCTGAATAGGATTTTTTCTCTGAAGAACTGGTTAGTCAGTCTGCTTTTAGAACATCATGTGAAGGGCTGAGTTGTTGAGAAGTGCTGTCATTATGCCATTCAAGTTTTCACTATAAAACCTTTGCTCTTCCTGTCTTCATGAGATTAGTGAAGGTTTGCTAACATAATAAAATGATGCTCAAGTATTTTGTCTTTTCAGCTCTATTATATTCTGTTCTGCCACTCTTCAATCTATTGTATGTCTGCAGAGCATTATAAATGTATCAGAATATCATTTGCAGTTTATCATTGTCAAAATATAATTCAACTGTGATTAGTGAAAGCACTGAAACCCAGTAAATAATAGCAAATCTTCAAGAAAATTCCAAATTAAGACTTCCTAGTTGTTTACAAAATGTAACCCTGTGTTTATTGTCATAAACAAGCGCAATGCTAAGCAATTTTTAACATGAAAGACCTTAGTGATCAGAGATTTAACAAAGAAGGATATATTAGGCTGCTTTTTAAAAGATAATTTTTTCTCTATGCATCTCTGAAAAGTATGTCTGCTAATCAATCAGACATTATGTGTAACCTAGACATTGAATTAAGTCAATTAACAGAGAAAAGACACTAGAGTATGGGGGGTAAAAGAGCTTGGACACCTTGTGGTACAGAGAAAATTGATTAGGAGGGTTTGGGGGTTCCAACTAAGCAAACAGTTTCCTGTGTGGTCCTCCTTCTGAATTCTTATCACTTGTGTCTGCTGCTGACTAAAGTTCCTCAAGATGCTTAGAGTAGTTTTCTCGATTTGTTCAAGCCTGATTAAGCTCAAATAGCTGTTTCTCATGTTGACCTGGCCCATTATTTAGTTCTTGTACTCACAGTTTTAATTTTTGAGATTTCTCTTGTCTTTTAGAAGAATTGACTAATGCTTGTTTATCAGAACAAAATGTAATGGAGCATTTTGAAACAAGGCAAAGAGCCTTCTTTATTTTTTTGCTTCTATTTGGCAATATCAGATGATGTGTTAAACAGCTCTTTAAAAAGCTTGATGATATGGCTGATATCACCTTTATTGATATTACTGCTAGCTATTCAGATTTTATGACTTCTTTCAAAATGGAAAAGGGCCTCTTTTGTAGGACTTCAAAACTGGAACAGTAAAAATGAAGGGAACCCATGTGTCTGCATTATTCTGTAAATCCTAATTAAAATTTTAAAAAAGCAAATAACTAACTTTCTGACATTTTTTAATATTTTACATTGAGACCATTTTTACATTTCAATTTTACATTGATTTACATTTCACCTGCAATTTTGAATATTTTTAAAGTATGTAAATTAACTACTAATACGCTTATGCTATATCCATGAATATTCTCAGTTCTGTTGCTGCATGTTTAGTTACTGATAAATTACAGAGAAGATCACCCCAAGTATGATGTCTTTTACGTCTGATTGGAAAATGCACCTGTATGGTTCACACTTAGATGAGATTCATATCTCTAGACTGTGTTAGGGAATATTCTTGCTAGCATACCATTGAGTTTATGTTAAAGTCATTCATAAAGTTGGTGATGAGATTACTGATGATACCCATATTTAAGATTAAATTGTCTTACAAAATACTAGGGATTGTTCTTATTAAGAATGACAGTCCATTTCTAGCTGTTTAAATACCTAAAGTGTTCTGTCTTGATTAAAAGTCTTAACCTATTAATACCTGAACTGATAATTAGTAAAATTCTTTAACAGTTCCATTATCTGTGTGAACCAACAAAAGGCAAAACAAAAATTCATGAATTTTCTTTTAAAATACAGATATGGGAAAAGTGGAATGATATAAATTGACTCTTTGCATTTGTCTTTGAGAAGGTTGACTCAGCAGATGAACCTGGATTTGTCAAGAATCTTTTTTTTTGTTGTGGAATTCACTTAGAGCATAAAAATATGCTAACTTCAACCAAGGGTAAAATCCTAACCTATTGCAGCAAATTATAAGGCTACTTTGGCTTCAAAGGTGACCACTAATTTATCCTGGTTGCCTCAGAAAATGGCAATTTACCCTGGTTGCCTGGTTGTTCTCAGAAAAAAATTCTGAGAACCCTGAATATAAGTGCTCCTAATTAATTTACATTGTGATGACAGCTTAATCTAAGTAATCTTGCCATTCTTATTATTTTCTTCACATACATATTTTATACTTTGGCATTTCCCTTAAATGTCTTTGTTTTTAGGAGTGGATCTCGATGGCTTGGGATATTTGAGACTGAACAGTCTCAAGGAATTTTATTATCAATGTACCATAAGATTTCAGGCATGGTTTAGGGTCTTCAATTCTTCTGTTTATATTTGTCTCTGTATTTTTGTCAGTCATCTCCTCATCCTGGATTCTCTGACAAGTCTGTGGACTTTGGTTTCTATCAGGAGATATGGTCAGTTTAGTTAGAAAAAGCGCTCAGCTGTATGCCAAAAACTGTAGTTATTATTTAGAACTAACAGTGTTGAAAATGCAGTGCTTGTTTTTTTCAGTACTTATTTTGGTTTGGTTTGAAGGCACTGGGCCAAAATCATGAACAATATGAACAGCTAGAATTCTGTTGATATCGGTATATTCCATCCTCTAACTCTGAACCTAGACTGGCCCATTGCCTGCACATTTTAACTTTCAGAGAATCTGATACCAGAGCAATGGACATAGAATGAATTTGCCTTTCAGTCTTTTTCAATTACTTGAGAGTCAGTATGGTATATTCCTCTATAGCTGTAATTATAGTTCTCTAGGGATAGTCAAGACACAGAGCTTTCATTTCAGACAATGCTTGTTGCCTCAGGGGGGAACAATAAACATGCAGATATTCTTAGACAGCCACTGGCACTCACAATAGCTGTTCCTAAATATATAGGATCATAATACTGAAGAATTGTATGGTTTGTTGTACAATTTTTTTATGTAGTTGCCAGCAGCATGAAATGGCGAACTAGTCCAAAGACTGAATTCATGTAATAAACTTCATCTAAGCTAGTATCAATAGCCCATTGAAATAGTAAAGAGAGTCACACAATAAGTTTACAAATATGCTTACATGACATAATTAATTTCAAAGTTATCCTTATCTGCCTGGCATTTCTCTTTAAATAAACACTTCTAGACTGGTAGGTCTAAACTGCAAGTGAGAGATGGAGTCTGGTGAGAGTTCCCTTCTTTTGGTTCCGAACTTGCCCACACACTGGGAAGACCGTAGGCACCAAAATGGTCCTCTGGTGCCTTCCTACATTCTCCATGAGGATCAGCCAAATATGTGCACGATTGACTAGGAGCAAATGCTGGAACATCTTAGCAAGAAGGATCATGGGCTCTGTTCTCATCAAATACAGCTGAGTGCAGAAACAAAAGACTCTGCTATTAATGGAATCACTTTGTTATAGGATGCTCACATGGGCCTGGATGTTCGATCTTGGGTGCCAATCCATCAGCTCACTGGCTGCTGCAGATAAAACCTGGGTACCCGAATGAGCTGCCCTTTCCCTCTCCCTCTTCATATGACAGTATGACCTGGCTACAGGAATCAGAGATAGAAGTGGAAATGGTCTGTCATTCCTTGTCATAAACAACAGCTATTCAGAAAGAATTTGAAAAGGTTCTAAAGTGGAGGCAAAAGTGCATTCCTATTAAAAATGTCATTTATTTAAATACCAGGATCACTGAAAGGGTATTTTATTCATTTTCTTGCTTTTGAAAAATTGAAGGACTATGTCTGAGAGCTTCACCTCAGTGATTGCAGTACAGAAAATGAGGAAACAAGAGGTCAGCTGTTAGTTGTCAGTTTTCTCAATACATTTTACATCAGAAAATTAAGCTCTCTGTGATTTACAACTTGTGTTTATTGCTTTCATCCAGTTCTGTAAAATTCATTTTTTTAAAAATTAGTATTAAATCTGCAGAATCCTTAATGTAAGTAAATTAGCATAATTCATATTTAAATTGTTATGCCTTCTGGTTCTGAAGGTACCTTGAGTACTGTTGCTAAGCCATTCTTAGAGGCAGTATAATGGTTATCAGTGCAATAGATTATTTATCCAGTACATTTTGTTTAAAAGCCTTGTTCTTTTAATAAAGATAAGAATCTGAGAGGCTGATTACTTGTGTTGTCTTAGGTGGAGATTATTAAATGGATTACAGTATTTTTCAGAGTTGTGTTTTAATAGGTGTGGACACCTTTTACAGGAGCCTATATCTTTTCCATTCACAGAATTTCCATGGAAGGAGTGATCCTAGTAACTTCAACACCTTAAAAATACTTGCATGTCTTTGTTTTCAGATTTTACTGTGCTCAGTCAAGCTTCTGTGTGACTAGATTGAAAGAAGAGTGAAAGGTCTCTTGCATCTTTTCTTTGAAGCAGTGCATCTTCATCTTCACATGACTTTATGTGTATATTTTTGTGGTCAGGGCAAAAATGGTTTTAGGATGAATGCATACTGGAAAAATAAAGAGGGATTGTGTGGAGGCCCCATGTGGCCTACATTTATAAAAACAATGACAAAAATGAGGACAGATGTGAAAAAAGGTTCAGGTATTTTTAGGGACATATATTTGATCCACTCACTCCTTCTGTAGTTATCAATGAATGAAAAGGTGGAGGACTAGGTTTTGAATATTCACTATTGCAATTCTTCCAAAGCAAACTTTTATCTGTGAAGTGTCCACTGTTCTTCCACTCAGGTAAGAGAGGAAAAGGAAGGAGAAAAAGTTAGAGATCTGCTGTGAAAAAATAATGAACATAATATAGTTATTCTCCAAATCTAGATGTGTAATGCTACATTAAACATCTTTGTTTAGAAGATGAGCTTTGGAACAGGACAGGTTATTGTAGTCCACAGCTGAAAGATAAGGGAGATCAAATTAGGGGCTACGAAAAGACATATAAATACCTGTCATCAAAATTCATCTGCCTTCTCTAAACCCAAAAGATAAAGGTAACTTAGTCCTGCCGATCAGAAACATAGTGAGTGGATTTAAGGTGAATTATCCTTATTTTGTGATGCACTTTTAACCACTGCGGGTGGGTTTTTAGTTAATAAAAGCATGATAACTTTGCTTCCCAAAATCTCATCTGCACATCAGGGTAAGTCACAAGAGGATAGGGTTATTACACTAATTGTTTATGAATTGGTCAGAGTAATCAGATGAACATCTTATGTTCTTTAAAAGAAGGAGACTGACAATTGGGTTTTTTGAAATTTTTAAGAGTCAAATAATTAAATAATTAAATAATTGAATAAATTCTGTCTTTCTCCCAATTTTACTGTCAACCAGCACTCATCTGCCTCTGATAAAAAAAGAAGTGGAGTGATTTTAAGGATTTAACTTCTGTTATGGGACTTGAACGATGTACAATTGATAATGTGCCTGCAAGGTTCAGGACCCTTATTGATCATACGTAGTTTAAGTCTCATTTCAGAAGTTTCTTGGAATTACTTTGTAAAGTGTTAAGGAACTCAATGAAACTAAAATACATAGAACTTGAACTAAATGAATCCTTTATTTTTGAATACCAATTTAAAATACTTGGTAAGAAAAATTTGAAATTTTTTTTTAGTTCAACAGAATTTATCAGTTTTGATTATGAATGTCATCAAATGTATTAAATAATTTTGAAAGTTAAATCAAATTTTGAAATTATATTTTGAACACATCATTTGGATAACACCAGTCCCTTGGCTTTGTAGGGAAGTTTGGGTTTGTTGCGTTCATTTTCAGCTCTCCTTCACGGATTACTGAATGTTTCTGTGCTATAAAGCTGTCTTTT
Organism: Manacus candei; assembly: GCF_025592945.1. NCBI lineage: Eukaryota > Metazoa > Chordata > Aves > Passeriformes > Pipridae > Manacus > Manacus candei. The sequence continues at coordinate 28,933,157 of NW_026138062.1, read as the reverse complement.
TCCCCACCTCTCTCCTCTATAAACTGTGCTCTTGGGCCAGTTTCAAGGAGCATGCATAACTAACTTCCTTCACTTTGGTGCAAATAAAATAAACCCTGGAGTCTTTCATCCCCCAAGCCAATAGCTGGGTAACTGCATGCCTTCTCATATTTATCTGATTGCACATTTTGCTTTACTAGAAAATACCTACTTTATATGCTTATCTTCTCAATGTATTTTTTACTTTGTCTTCCTGAGTCTTAAGCTATATATAATTTTCTTTCTTAGAAACCATCTTCCAAAGAGTACTAGTTTCTTTAAGGGTTGCCCCTTTCAAGGTGACCCGTTGTAGACAGACTCAGCGACTTTAATTTGCCTTTACCTTTCTCCAGCAAAACAGACATCACAATTCAGTAGTCAGCTGGCAAGAAAAACAAACAGTGACAACCTCGAGCACTCCAGACTTCTCAGAGAACCTTTGGAGTATAAAAATAACCGAATTCATATTTACGTAGTTCACCTTTTGGTTTTAGAACAGTTTAAGTCCACCTGGGTGATATTTTCAAACTCTTCCCTTCAACTAGGTAGCTGCATGTATATTTTATTTACAAGCCCCATGGCTTTCTTCTTCAAAATGATGATGCATTCCTATGAGTAAGCCTGAAAGCACAGAAGAGGCTACAAAATATATGATAAATCCTGATAACAAATATTGTAGCGAGTCAATAACTACCAGGATCCCAGTGGAGGCAGAAAACTGGAATGCTTTATTCGCACAAAACTGGTATTTTTATAGGTCTGAGGTACTACATATTCATGGAAGGGTTGCATATTCATTCTATTACAACTGGGGACTTCACAGAGATGAAGTAATGGGGAAAACCAAGGTTAACAAATTTGGGGTCTTAACAATTACATTATAGGGAAAAATCCATTTTATCTTAGGGAGATTACATGGGAGAAAGAGGTATTCAGGTTTGCAGAATGCACAGGATCCAGGGAACACAAAGGGAGAGATAAAACAAAATAAGTCTTCTGCACTGACTTGATGAAATCAGGGCATGGTTTCTCTGGGCTGGGGCAGGACATTCCAAACCCATGATATCAATGGATTCTTGTCTGGACTCCAGATGGAGGTTTTTCCCCAGTCTCTGTTAGCCCAAGGCTTTTGTTTAAACCTAGCAGTTTTCTTTTTCTCATACCCAAATTTTGGAATCCAGCAAAATATGAAATGTGCAACTTCCCTTTGACTGACTATTCCTTCCTTTTATTGAGGAGGGAGATAAAAAAAGAGAAGGGAATATTTGCAGTTCTTTACTCAGTCATTTTATTCTCACTTCTGCCTCAGCAAAGGTGAGACAAAGGACAGTTTATCACAACAAATAATCTGTTACTACAATAGGAATCTTCACTTAGGTCAATCAGTCTCATATGCAAAATGGAAATTGAAGTTCCCCTGTGAAGATTTTGTTTATCTTCGTTGTATGTCTTCTTTTCACTTATGTGACTTCAGTATTAAACCTGAAATAAAGTCAGGGTGAGTGAGGACAGTGTTTTAGAGGACTAAAATATGCTTATTTTAAATGGAAGAAAATTCTGGAAAAAAACCTCTTTCCTATTGCAAGTGGAACTGAAGCTGAGAGGCAGCAGTAATGCTACCTCTGTCATTGCAGAACAGACGTCAAGAGGGAGCAACACTACAGGAAAGCAAAATTTGAAATCTGTTTAGACTGCAGAGACCATGAGAGCTAGCTTGCTCTCATCTTCTATCCATCTAACAGGATAGAACTGTAAAGACATTTCAAGGTGTGTAGCCCTCTAGTGTTTTAAGATCAAATACTGTGAACAGTGGGATCCAACAGCTTTTCTCCAGCTAAGAGAACTTTCTGCTGTGCCAAACAACTTTTGCATTTCATTCCCAGCTGAAGTGTAGCAATGAAGAGACCCGATTCAAGTAAATTACTCATGTATCAGCTGCTTGCATGTATATTACTGATACAGAACAAGTTACAAGTTCTAGCAGCTTTTATAATCAAGGCAGCAGCTCACTGAAGAAGACATACTTTGCCTGGACAGATTTTGTCATTTATTCTGTCAGTTCCATACTTGCCAGATATGGTATATCACCTAAGATCTCTTTATATTATGGTGCTTTAGTAAAATCCTAAATTTAATTGAATTTCATTGAAAGAAATAGAATTATACTCTTTTACTTTCAAAATGAATTTGACCCATTGATCTGATTTTGATCATTCTATTTCGTCAGTTACTAAATGTCCCAGCTTTCTGAGGGAAAATGTTTCCATAGAGGTGCCTACTCGCCTCTTATGGAAACTTAAAAAAACCTCTCCTCCTCACAAAAAAAGGCCCAAAACACAAACAAGCACCACAGCAAGTGCCAGTGAGGCAGGAACATATCATACACACACCCAGCCCTGCTGACTGATGTGTGGCCACAGCCAGCCTTTCATGCCCTTATTTTTGTGTCTTACAGCACCACACCATGGCTGTGGCAGTGTGCTGGTTTTGACTGGGGAAGAGTTAATTTTCTTTAGAGTAGCTGGTATGAGGCTGTGTTTTGGATTTGTGCTGAAAATGGTGTTGATAATATGGAGATGTTTTAGCTCTTGCTGAGCAGTTGTTACAGAGTCCAGGCCTTTTTTGCCTTTCATCGCACCTCACCAGTGAGGAGGCTGGGGGTGCAAAAGAAACTGGGAGGGGACACACCTGGGACAGCCAGCTGACCTCAACTGACCAAAGGGACATTCTAGACCGTATGGCATCCTGCTCAGCATATAAAGCTGAAGGGAAAAGGAGGAAGGGGGGTATGTTCAGAGTGATGCCGTTTGTCTTCCGAAGTCACCATTACGTGTGATGGAGCCCTGTTCTCCTGGACCTGCCCATCCGTGGGAAGTAGTGAATAAATTTCTTGTTTTGCTCTGCTTTTGCTTTATCTGTTAAACTGTCTTTATCTCAACCTGATTTCAAACATTTATTTCAAAGTCTCTCACTTTTACCCTTCCAGTTCTCTCACTCATCCTATCAGAAGGGAGTGAGCCAGTGTCTGTGTGGGACTGAGCTGATGGCCAGGGTTAAACCACAACAGGCAGATGCACCACAATCCACAACACTGCATCCAACAGGGACGGTGAGAAGGGTGGAATCCCTTGGCCAACAGACAGGGCCTCCAGCCAAGGAGAGTCCTCAGTCCAGAGACCAGGCCCGGACCATGACCGTGTATGGCCATGAGCCCTAGCTGACCAGCCCACAAAAGGTTCCCTGGAGGCAGCAAGTCTGTGAGGTGAAGCCTTGCCCTGGAAACTGGGACACTGCCCACAGAGACTTCCCAGTACAGGTGCCCTCACACCACCTGCAGGTGAGTGACTGTTTTTCTGCTGGATATCCCTGAGTGATCTTTTGGACCTTTGGCTGGAGCAACTCGATCTGCTGGTCTGACTCTTCATGTGTCAGTGCATGAGTGCACACTTTGGGTCATCATCCTTGTCCATGTAATAGTAATATCCCCAACAGGCTCAGTGAGTCCATAACCTGTTAAACACCATGAGTGACCATTGCCATAGTCCCCTTTGGTGTGTGTGAGTTTTGACCACTGTTTTTGGCTGCCAGTTAAAAAGTTTGTCTCATTTTGTTACCTGAGTGAAGCTGTTTTCACATACCTCTGTGACACCCACACAAAATAAAAAACACAAGGTGAAAACAGTAAAACAGTAAAGGAGACTGACATGACACATTTTCTTTATTGCCTTAGAGTGGAAAAGACACATTCTTAGGGCAGAGCCTGTGGCTCGGAATGTAGTACTTAGGGCATTGAATCCAGTTATGGTATTATGTGCTTTAAATAAACTTGAACTAAAAAAAAAACAAAAAACAACAACAAAGGGATGTTTATAGGTAGCAAAGTAAAGAATTATAATTTTTATAATTTAACACAAATTTACAAGTAACAAAAAATAAGTGTAATTACCTAAATACACGCATGAAGATAATAGTTTCATGTGTGAAAAAAAACTTCTTTGGAAACTTTGACTATTAACTAAACTATTAAATATGGTATTTGTAGAACAAACGACTTGGTAGAACAACTTTGACTGCCTAATTATGAAAGGATTTTTTTTTTTAGCTTAAAGTACCAAAATGGTACATCCATAGCCAGTGTGTTAGTCTTATATGCCACAGTCATAGGATATTTCAGAAGGTATGTATAAAAAAGATTTGATAAACTAATACACTAGGGCTGATTTGTTTCCAAGATTTATTTGTAAATATGTGACTGAAAAACATTTTATGCATCATATTACTGTGAGTGAAAAAGGAGTGCTGAAGATGCCAGGAAGAGAAAAATAAATCCACTTCAATTTTTCTCTCAACTGAGAAAAGAAATCAGAACCTTGTCAAGTTCTTGAGCATATCTCTGTGTTAATTCTGGGGGGGGGGGGTGTTTTTTCTGTGATGTTAGTAAGCTAGTGGCAAACATCATAAAAACTGTAAAAAAAAATAACAATAAAATTGTTGGCAGAGCATATGCAGTCACCCAGAGCAGCAGAGGGGATTGTTCTAGGACAAGTGACAAAGTTTCTTCTGGTATATACTGATTTGTCACTTCCCTTGGGAAATAAATACGTCAATGCGTTTGCTGCCTTATGTGTAATAAAATACCCTTCCAGCCAAAGAAACAAATAAATGCTTTCCTCCTTCCCTTTCCACCTAATAAGAAAAACTGAAGCTGTACTTTTTGTCTCAGAGCGATCTCTCAAATAAGAAGCGGTGTCCTGTAATTTGATTCAGTTAAGGACTAACCTCCATTCCATTATTCAGGAATGTCAAATCTAAGCTTATGGGAGAAAGATTTTGAGCGAGAGTGTTTTTAGTGGGCACAGTTTATCTTGATTTCACATGCAAAGTAAGAAAAAATGAGGTACAGTGAATCTGAAGTCAGTGTATAACCAGCGAATGGGTTTACACTAGTTCACAGGGAGCGTGGTCCATGCAACAGGATGCAACATGCTAGCAAAGGGCTCATTCATTCACTACGCACTGCAGAGAGTATTCTAGAGTGTTCAGTAAATCTACAAATTCAGCTTTATATTCCAATATGATCCTCTCTAGTGGAGACTAGTGTAAGATTTCCGTATAGCTGGACTGAGAGTGCCCTTTGCTTGATCTGTGCCGTTCATCTCTTGGACTTCAGTATTCCTGGAATGGAGGAATTTAAGTGAAGTTGTTTGTGACTTTCTCAGTATTGCCATACTGAGTTTCCATCTGCTTTACTTCTGTAAAAGAACGCATATTAGTGCTATCCCAATGAATATAGCTAACTGTGAGTTTAGTCTGGTTCTTCAGGTATGCCTTATAGAAAGAGCCCAGCTGTGGTGGAGTACTGTAGGTTACCTCTGTTAGATTGTTTCCATATTGCTCTGTTTAAGGAGACTTCTGGTGGAACTTGGTGCATGTGGGTTGAGTAAAAAACATTTTTTTTTAATTTTAGTTTCTGAGGTGTTTTTTTGGAGTCATTGGCAGTGCTAAAAAAAGTATGTAATAAAAGTTGGTTTCAAAAATTGTGTTCTCTAGAAAATATTTGTTATGAAGGATCAAACTGAGCTTCAAAAGCTTTTTATTTTAAAAGAATTGATCAGAAAAGTGTAACTAACAGCCGTTTTCTTGTATGCTTAGATTAAAAACTAAAAAACTGGAAGGGAATAGAGATGTTCTGTTTAGTGCCAGTCATTAATTCCTTTGTTTCCTTTTGGTTTTTTGGTTTTGTTTGTTTTGGTTTTGTGTTGGGTTTTGTTTTGGTGTTTTGTTTTTGGTTTTTTTTGTGAATTAGTTCTGTTCCTTTTTGGAAATGTAGTTCAGTAAATTTGTGGAAGTGAATATAGGGATAAAATAATTGTAAGTATCTATTACATTCAAGAGATAAATTTTGCCTTTCCACTTTGTTACTTGTTACTTGACTGTGTCTTAGTTCAGAGTGTCACATCTTGAAAGCTCTACAGTCATTTTAGACCTCTGAAATCTCTTCATGAATACTTTATTCTGCATTTGTAGGAGAAGAGTCTGTGCTGAAGAGATCTGTAATACCGTTCAATCTGTGGCCTCTAACTCTCAGTGCAGATTGTGCAAGGCTGCAGAATAAATTAGTATTATTTTGAAACACCATTTGTCCACTGGAATGTCACCCCTTTAGATCCTTGCACGGAGCATATAAAACAGCCGCAGATGCAGACAGTGATGTATGTTCCACTGTGGTTCGTGGTTATTGTCATGAAGCTCTCTTGCCTGCATTGATGTTTTGTGAGAACAACGGAGAACATCACTGGTTCAAAAATGTATGTGTGTGATGAATGTAATTTATTTTCATTTCTTTGTTCCTCTGTAAAGGGAGTGGCTAGGTAGAACTGAGGTAGATTTATTTTCTTGTGTAGGGGAGGTTCCAGAGAAGAGGCTAGAGAGACTGTGGCAGCTAAGCAGGAGCTGTAGCACAGACAGAGGGCAGGCAGCTGATGAAAAGTGCAGAGAGCAGATGTGATGCAGAAGTAAAAACTTCTGAGGGACCTAGAGGGTACTGCACAGTGTGCTGCAACCCAGATTGAGTCATTTGGTCTGAAACAAAGCCTGGGGAGAAGGAATTGCTTTCAAATATGTGACTTGGGATACAGCAAATGGGACATTCTTTATAATCCTGTTTTATTTCTGTTTTATTTAACCAATTCTGAGATTTTTCTGATAAAAATATTTAGTCGAGTGTTAGTTCAAATACAAATTGCTTCAATGATTGTGAACCTATTGGAGTATTTTGGGTACCCCTTCCTCTGAAAGGGAGTACCATTTCAATAAAAGTAAATGGAGTACTTCAAAGGTCTGCATGCCTTTGGCTCTTGTCACAACAGATTGAATTTTTCAGATCTGAAATGCATATTTATTTTTTAAGCAACCTCCATGAATTACTTGCTCTAAAAATGAATTCCGTAATCACTGAGCTATCAGAATCAGGCAGATGTAAATCAAGAATGACATAGCTTCTGCCCAAAATTTTTTCTTTTTCTTCCACTCCCCCTTTGTTTTTAACCATTTAGACTTTTTTTCCAAAAAGGGAAAAAACCCCAAAGAACAAAACAAAACCAAAACCACAAACAAAAATCCCAAACCAGCTAGTTGGCATGCAGGCTGCTGCTCTTTATGAATGTTAGAAGCAGTGTCTTGAAGACTCAAATGTACTTCTGGAAAATGTGAAAATAAGCAGTAAGAAAAAAGAAGTATTATTTTTTTCTGGTTTTTAATGACTTCCGACAGAATTAACTTCTTTGAGCTACTCATGTATGGCATCCTTAATGTACTGAATGCCATGGTGTTCAGACAAACCAGAACCTGTAATAAAAACAATTCAATTAGACAAGACACTTAACCACTTTACCCTTAAGTGTAAATTGATAGTGAACTGAACTCAGTGGAATTTTCCCACTGAGCTCAGTTGTGCTGGAATAGATAAAGTGTTACTGGTTTGTATACATGTCTTGAAAGTGAGGGGCTTTGGCACATGCTCCAGCAATTCTGGCAAACATTCTTCTTGCCCTCTTTTTTGCTTTTGAATTTCCTGAGGGTCCTAATTAATAAACTTAGTAAGAAAAGCAGTCACAGTCTATCGGCATCCCTAATGGACTTTCATTAGAAGAGAGGCCAACTTCTTGCCTGTTTCTGATCCTCAGTTTATTGGCTGCAATATCTTATTTAGATCTGAAACATTTTTTTTTCCAAATGTCTGTAACTATAAATTCCTTGCCAGACAAATCCATTTTTTGAATTTCATGGTGAATTAGTGTCTACAATGATGTCCCTGTTTTGTGGAAAAGTTAAGGGCTTTTGCACTTACCAATACTCTCTTGGGTCCCAGCTTCAGAACACCTGGGACACATAGAAACCAATATATTTGCATAAGATATTGGCTATACATACCTATGAAGTAGAAGTTTCAGAGCTCAAATATAACCTTGGAGTTGGCTCTGTAAGAATGGCTTGTTTAAAACCTCTCAGCGTTTAAAAATGTGCAAAAAACCCTTAGTTCTTACTTTGGCATTTGTTTGCATAGATTTAAAAGCTTTTTATAGGAGTTAAGCTTGACTAATCATGTTTTACAGATGGGAAGAGAAGAATACAGCCCCCCAACTTCATTGAACAAACCAATAGGAAACTTACACTTAGAAATTCAGACCTCTAGGCTGCCTGTCAGAGCTGTCTATGCTAGGTCTCACTCATGGGCAATGATATAAAATGAAAGTTGTCTCAGTGACTATTCTGGATGGACTGTTATTAGTATTGTGTATTTACAGAGGTTTGTGTCTGACGTTTATGCATGACTGTCACTGTTCTTACTAGGTGAATAATGTAACACCATAATGTAAACCACATGCAAAGTGGCTAGAAGTTAATGGGCCTTATGGTAAAGACACTTGCGTGGCAGACTTTGGCTCTTGTTCTTGCTTCATTACCATTGAAAAAGCTGAGAGAGCTGGGCCTGTTCAGTCTCAGAAAGAGAGACTGAGAGGGTGTCTCATCAATGTCTATAAGTATCTGAAGGGAGGTTATCAAGAGGATGGAGCCAGGCTCTTCTTGTGGTGCTAATCAATATGACAAAGCACAAAGGGGAGAAATGGATGCGCAGGAAATTCCACTTGAATATGAGGAAGAACTTCCTCACTGTGCTGGTGACCATGCACTGGGAACAGATTTCCAGAATGGTTGTGGAGTCTCCCACACTGGACACATTCAAGAACCATCTGGATACAATCCTGTGCCATGTGCTCTAGGATGACCGTACTTGAGAGGGAGGTTGGACCAGATGACCCACTGCAGTCCCTTCCAACCTTACCTATTCTGTGATTCTGTGAAAGAGGGAAAAAATCCCAGCATGGAAGAAGGTGGAGAATTGGCAGTAAATGATAAGGAAAAAGACTTATCACTAGATATTCTGGAAGAGTATGAGCAGAGGTCTGGAAGCATGAGAAGAAGTCAAAAATTTAAGTGGTCACAGGGAAAGGGGAAGTTCATTTACACAGCAGCATTATTTGAGTGAAAGAAGGAGATCAGAATGCAGTGGTGACATGGACAGTAGATCAAATGAAACTGAGAAACAAAAAGCTAAATGCAGCAACTAATATTTTCCTAGTAAGGCTGTGTGTCATTCCTGAATAATTTTAATGCGAACCAAAGTACATCCCATGGTCAAGGTTCTCCATGTGAATTCTCACTAAATCAATGATAAATTTAAGTTCAGTTACGATAATTTTTTTCCCATACAGAGCAGGAAGTGTGTACATCGGGGCTTTCCCACTCCAAAATCAGATGGCGAGGAAATGGCTGCTAACAAATGGGACAAGAAAGTGGATTTTAATATTGTAGTCAGTCTGGGGTCTGAATGTGAATTGAACAAGTCAGATCTAAGAGTATTGGATGTAACACAGCATGCAGCCAATTGCTGGCAGCACCCTGGGCTGCATCTCTCCAGAGAAATATCAAGCACTCAGCAGTGGAAGGGAAAGATGAATTACTAAGGGAGGCTTAAAAGTGTGTTCAGTCTGGGCTCTGTTTAACCTCCAGGACCTTTGTGAAGGCAAGAGGCACAGAAAGTAAGGAGTGAACAAAGAGAATGGGAAAGGAAGGATAACTGAGTCAAAAGTGGATACAGGAGAAAAATTACAAGGACATGAGTGAGGATGAAGTTGAAGAAGGATGGCTGGCACAAGGGATAGAAGAAACAATTGTGCTTTGGGAGAAATGTGGAAGAAGTTTCCTTTTAGAATTTTCCACTCAGCAGTATCTAAGACCCATGATAAACATTTCATTATTTGTACTACTTCTTGTAGTACATACTAAAAAGTACACATTTGAGCATCTGGACTTGAGCCTGCCCTGCTGTATTGTTTGTGTGATGGGTAGGGGGATGAAGGTGGGTGCCCTCAACATCTCGCCTCTTCCTGGTGCAAGATGGTTTGCTTAGGCTGCAGGCACAGCATGGAGCTGCAGCCATGAGTGAGGCAGGGTTGTGAATCTTATGAGTACTGACTCAGAGTGGGCTCTGTGGTGGAGTGACAGTGAGTCAGGACTCTTATGGCAGCACAATACCAGGGCACTTCTGAGAGGTACTGCTCAGAAGTGTAGAAGAAGCTCAAAAAGTAGAAGAAATGGCTGCTAGGTGAGTGGCTCAGAGAGGCCATTCCGTCCTTTCTCCCAGCTCAGCAGCTGTCATATATTTAATCATCATCATTATTTTGCTGCTGTCCTTTGGAAGAACTTTTTTTTTAAATTCTGCTTTTTGAGGCAAGGCAAGAACATAGACTGTTTGAAGTCACTGTATTTAAAGGTTTTATTTTCATTATTGTTATGTCTTTTAGTACTCTGAATTCTTCAGGCCTTAATAATATTGCCGCGCTTTTTGACTACTGTTGTACGTGGAACAAATGGTTTTATTGAACTGTCCAAAGTACTTTCCACATCTTTCTCTCTGAATAGGTGCACTCAATTTAGAACCCATTTGTACCTATGGGCAATTCACATTATTTCATCCAGTGTATATTGGCTCTTGTCTACACTGAATTTTATCTGTGGAGTTTCTTAAATGGATAACTTTATTCAGCTTTTCTGAAGTTCTCCCTGGTCTTCTGTAATCTTGAGTAACCTATGTCACTTTGATTGTGAGTTTCAAAGGTTCCATTATTACTTTAAATGGTTTTTAATTTTTTGTTTTGTTTTGGGATTGGCAAGAAAGTATCAGAGGTACATTGAGAATACCTTTGTTCAGCAGAGCTGCAGTAATTGCTTCTGTCTCTTGTAGTTTGAAGGAAGTGAAATAAAGTGAAAATACCCATTCATAACAAGAAAATGTAAAGTCGAGTAGGCACAAAGTTTTTAATATTTAATTTTCCACATTATAAAGCAGACTCTTCTTCTCCGCCTTCCCATAAATGCAGAAATGGATAGGATTAATTAAACATTAAGCCATTATTCTTCCTAAAAGAAAAGTCCTTGCTGGTCATGTTTGATATAATGTATTCCCAAGGTGATCTTTCCCCCATCTGAAGTTTCTCCAGAATTGGTTTAAAAAATATTAATAATAAAGGAATAAATATTTTGTTATCATATTGTTCTCATATTTTTTACTGGGGAAAGGGATATTATTTGGAAATCTTCCTTAATTAAATAATTGACTGGAGGACTTATTCTATAATGGAAATGTTATGTGACATTCAGTGCAGCAGTGATTTAGAAATGAAACAGAAAGTCTGTGAAAGGAAAAAGATTTGTAGGTCCTTAGGGTCTAAGGAAAAAGCATATTTACTTTCTAGACTGTTTGCCTTCTAGAAAAGGAGAAGGAGCAAGGAATGAAACCAACAGAATAGGGCCACTAGCATTTTTAGCTAATGATATGCAGTGTCAAGAAGGTGCTATTTGTATCTGTGAGATATTGCTATGGGCTGACAGAATAAGAAAACAAGAAACATATGAAGTAAACTCAAGAAAATAAAAAGATGCCATTCAAGAAGAAAATAAACCAGATAATTCCCTTTTATATATATATATTGGATTTTATAACCATGAGCAAGCATATCAACATAACTATTGCACTGGCTATATCCTGTATTCCTTAGTTTATCTGTAATACTAGCTTTGTTTCTTTGCAGAGTGTGGTTAGATTAATGGATAGTTCTGGTCTAGATTTTAACCATGATAGCACTGATTAAAGATGATAGTTACTGGCATATTTACATAAACTAATGGGAAAATGGAAATTGTCTCTATAGAGCTAAAAAATACGGTGGTGGGTGGGGTGATGAGAGAAGGAGGTGGGTCCATATTATATATTTACTGATGGGATACTGATAAATAATGAATTGTTAGGAACTCTTCAGATGTAGGGAGATAGGAATTTTAAAAAACAGTCTGAGCATTTACCTGCTCCCTTTATTGCTCCATGGAAGCTCAGATGAATTCTGTTCATACTCTAACTTAGACTTTATCTACTCTCTTTTGATCTGTAACTCTACAATTTGTAGTGCTGTATTTTAATCTCCCAATGGTATATTTACTATCTTAGTTCATATGTTAACAGCACAGTGAGTCCCAGAGGAGGAAAAGGGGAACCTATCATTGCTCAGATGTATAAAACCTTCTCACAGGCAACATCACCAGTGCCTTTCTAAAATGAAACCAAAAAGAAGAGTGGACAAATGATACAAACTTGGGGTGCAAATGTCACATGAAAATGAGATAGTGGCCCAATCATTGTTATGACTATGAGAATTCGGTCTAAGGTAGGGCCTTTCTAGCTCCCAACTGCCATAACTTTGATTAACCTTGCAGTGTTTCAGCACAGGGCCATGCTATCTTGTTGACACTTTTCCTTTCAGATGTCAGTCACATTTCAATAACTTTCCAGTGTGGGATTGTAAGTCCTGTCTCTTCATTGACTTTGAATGAGGCAGGTTGCTCATGAATGCAGCTTGAAGTGTCACTCAGATATTTTCGCATTATGTTATCTTTGATTGACTTGTCTGGAGTGGTGAAAAATTTGGGATATCTAACTGCCCCTATTTTGACAGTGAGGACTCTCCATGTTGTTTTTTTTTTCTCTATTTTTGTTTTTAATTCCTGAAACTCTCTTGCCCTTCTGATGATAATGAGATTTGGTGTTTGCTTTTTTCTTTGTACTGTTAACAAGCACAGGAGAGTCCTATCCTGCAGATGTAGCATCTTAGCATTTCTGTCTGGAGTTTAGGTTCTCACAGCATGAAAAGCATAAGCTCCACTAATGGAAGATAATACGTTAATGATAGAAGAGAAGGCACCATTTCAGGAAAGGGCATAAAAGAAATTCTGATTGTTTTAGCCTTCAAGATAGCTTTTAGTTTCTCTGGCTTGTGTAATTCCTAAGGGTTAGGCCCAAAGACATTTAAAAAGTGCCAGCAAGAAGAAAGAAAAAGCATTTCTGGTTTTTAATGTTTATTCTTAGCAACATTGACTGTAGGTGGTTTTGTGAAACTTTCGCTATGTAGTAGAAGGCTGTGTCCCAGGACAGTGATTGTTCCAAGGCTGTGTTATTCAATAAAGTGATTTATAACGTATGACTCCAATTATAATCCAAGAGTTTCTCCATTTATTTTAAACAAAATAAATATTTCCCTGCTGTAGCCACTTGAGATTTATAATCTTGTTTTCAGGAGTGCCCTGGCTCACATAAACAGACTTACTCTCCTTCCAGTGGTAACAGAAAATACAGGGCTAGTGGTGAAGGGGGGGAATTCTTTAATATAAAATAGTTAATATCTGTTTCATAAATCTGGTTCCCAGGCAGTAGATGAAAATGAATAAGAAGCATTTTTTTTCAAGCTGCTACTATAGCTATTCTTGCTTGGCTGAATGGAAAGAAGTGTATAAAAACAACTTGTGCCAGAAACTAGATGTAAAACAATAGCAAACAAAAAACTCTTTAACAAGTGTAATCTGTTGTCAGTAAAAGGCGAAGACATCATTAAATTCTCAACAGTGCTTATTTTTCTAATTTAAGTTATAGAGGAAGCAGTCATGCTGAGATGTGAAAAAGGAAGCAGCGGCTGTATTCTGAGCATTACCATGCCAAACTCTTGCATATGTGTCCAAGGCTGAACTTTGGCTAGATCCGTAGCCACCCATGTAGTGCACAGGGAGAGTGCTGTGACTGGGGTGGAACCCACAAAATTTACTGCCATGAGGAGAGAGCAATTTAATCAAGCTAATAGAAGAGAGGAGGCAGAGTCTTATGAATCATCATGCATGATTTCAGTAGCACAAATTAAAAATACCCCATCATAGCTCATAGTCTGATGGCTATGGCACTTTGCTTGGCAATAGGAGTTGGAATGCTCTTGAAAAAGAATTGAACTGTATTTTCTCCTGCTACATCAGTCCTTGAACTACTAGGTAATTGGGACCAATGGTTCTTCCTGCAGTCAGGTTTTGTTTTAGAAGTGGTGCTTACACTGGCACTCTGTATAGACCTCCATCTGCAACAGGTGCTTGAGAGTTTCTGTCAGATCACACCCTCAGAAAAAGGAGGCAGAAGAACACCTAACTTATTGATCCTGATAGGGCTAAAGTCTGCTCTGCAAGTGCAACTGTTGAACTCTGTTGAAATGGAGACTCCTCCCCGTGTCTTCAGAAGCAGGACCTTAAGTGTTTGAAAATCTTTAGTGAAGTGTCGTGGGTTGATCTTGGTCAGAGGCCCACCCAGCGGCTTTCTCACTACTCCTCCTCAGCAGGGCAGACACGAAATAAGACCAAAAAGCTCATGGGTCAAGGGAAGGACAGGGAGACCAATGACCAGTTACCATCATAGGCAAAACAGACTTGACTGGGAAAAAATGGGTTTGATTTATTGCCAATTAGCATAGAGTTGGATGGTGAAAAAGAGAAAAATTAAAACAATCAATTCCCCCTCACTAATTTCCCCTTCACCAGGAGATGGAGAAGGATGGGGAATGGGACTAGGGTCAGTATATAACAGCTCTTCTGCTGCTCCTTCCTCTAAAAATTTTCCTCTGCTGCAGTGTGGGTAATCCATGGGCTACAGAATCCTTCAGGATAAACTTGTTATGGCATGGGGTCCTCCACAGGCTGCAGGGAAATCTTCGATTCAGTGTGTGGAGCTTGTCCTTCTCCTCCTCACCTTAGTGTCTGCAAGGCTGTTTCTCACACTGTTTTCCTTTTCACTTCTCACTGCCTGTGCTCTTTCTGAAATTTGTTTCCCTGAGATACCACCCCCTTGGTTGCAGGGCTCAGGATGCCCTGCCATGGGCTGGCTAAGCCATCTGTCTGGCAGGGAGAAGCCCCAGCTGCTCCTCACAGGTGCTTCCCTGCAGCCCTCCAGTATCAAAGCCTTGCCACATACACCTAATACACCAAGATATGGCACCTGAGAATGGGAGATGGTGTGTGAGTCGACAGAGGCAGGGAGCTGGAATGACCACAAATTCGCAGCTGGAAGGCAAAGAATAAATTTAGTTCCATTTCCTTTGTCTCTATATTTTCTCTAAAATTTATCATCTGAAGTTTATGAAACCTAATGTTTACAGAAGCTTTGAGAACTTTGGCGAAACAAATAAGCTCAAATTTGTCCAAATGTTAGTGCTTTGACAGGAAATTCTACCTTCTAATACACATTGCAAGCAGATGTTGTGCTTTATTATGTGTTACTTAGTGGTACCAAGAGATTAGCCACACCAGAAAAGGCAAACTGAGCTATGAAAATGTTACAGGTACATATGGACACTAGTCCATCAGATAGCTTGGAATTGTGATTTTTTTAAAAGAAAAACAGATTTATTTTTTTATGATGATTTAATTTCCATGAGTGGTTAGGTGTGTTTCTTACTACTCTGGTACCTCTTCAAGCATTTTGGAAAATAGCGTTAGCATGTTTTCCTTGCAAGTAGTTTCTTTTGATTGTTTTTTGTTTATTTTTATATAACATTGCATCAGTGCAAGACATGTGTCCATATGCATACATGTATATTTGATGTATGCAGTATAATATGTGTAATATAATGAAAGAATTCTTTCTACAGTAACATTCTTTCTAAAACACACTGAAGCTCTGTGTGATACGAACTTCATTATTCATTCACCTGTCTGGAAATGTGGCAGAGAAATAAGAAAAGAAAAAGTATTTCCCAGTGGAAATGGGACAGCCATGAGCAAAAAGACAGAAAGCTGACATGACTTGAGATATCGAGCTGCGGGCCTTTGTCTAACTGCTGAGGTCTGTGTATCATTGCAATAAATGGCTGTGGAAAGTTGTGTTGGTTATCTTTCTGGAAGTGCTCAGGAGCAATTTTCTAATGTTGCCATCTAATTTTTGCTTTAATATCTGATGCCTACTGAACTATTTCTCCTGACCTAGATGCATGTATTTTTATGCAGGTACTGAAGAGATTTAGGGTGCGTAGGTAGGTAGGATCTCTCTGGAAGCTTGTGAAGACAGGTAGCTTCTCTTCATGGCTAAGCTTAGTTGCTTGTAAAAGCAACTTATCATACTTCAGGAAGTTGAATTTGCCAGATACTTCTGATGTATGTGTAAATGACTGGAAAGGATCACGTTTAGCTAGCACAGTCAAATATCTAGTGAATAATAAGTAGAGGAAAAATGAAGGGAGGGACTAGATTTTTATATTAATCTCTGAGTGGGAACATAAATTTGCATTTTCACTTACTAGCCAGATTTTTTTCCCCTAATTCTTCAGAACTGTGCAATTTCAGCAGGAGCTTTACCTTATTTCAGTATGAATAGAAGAAAGATGTTAGAAAGCATCTGTGTCTGTATCCAGTACTTTTTTCTCTTTGCATCTCTCTGTGTGCAAAGTGTGTTTAAGCCATTTTTGTGGGGACATCATTTTCAAGTCTAGCAGACTTGGTATCATTAGACAGTCTTCCCTGGTACTTTGCCGGCAGGGCTCTACTGAGGTTTGCAGGGTAGTGCTGTAGCTACAGGACTGCAGGACTGTACCATGCACAAGCAATGTTAAGGTGATGTGCACTTTGCAATAATGATGGCAAATTCATCCTAATCATTTTGGAATGAGTGATTTTTTTTTAATTATTTTTTTTTTATAATTATTTTTGATCTAGTGACTCTACCTGACTGTATGTGAGTGTTCTTTGACCAATGGCTGTCATCTCTTGAGTTGATAAATCTGGATCATTAGCCTACTTTTCCAACCACCTCTCACTTGTCCCTGAATGCAGCAATGATTTAGTGGTGAAATGCTACTCTTAAGTTTTTCTTAGTTTTATCTTCACTCTGTAGGTCACATAACTTTTGCATGAAGATGTCCCTGTGGGAGTGGGAAATGTAGTTTTCATTCTCATCAAGAAAAATGGCTTCAGCCCAGTTCAGAATATGTGCCCTAACCTGTTAGATAAAACAGCAACCACTGCTTCAAATTCTGTGTGTGGTGCCAGATTTTTAAACATGATCCCAGAGTGCTTACTACGGAAACTGATCTAGCAAGCCTTTTTCATGGATTTGAATGGACTAGAGGAGGAGGTACTCAGTCCTGAGAAGGCAAGGAAATTGATTTCATGCCCGCCTCAGGTGTATGACTGAGTTAGAGAAGCTTCATGGTGACTGTGCAACCTCTGAGTTTCAACAACAGACTCTGTGAGTACCCTTAGCCAATGTTAATTGATATGTAATTAGATATGATCTGTTGATGTAGCTCAGCTGTGATATGTCTCTATACTAGAGTCACTTGAGAGTGTGAGTAAGCCAACTTAGATAAGCAAAAAATACTGATTTTTAAATAGAAGGAAGGGTATTTTAGGTTAAATGTTCAGAAAAGCTTTTCAGTGGTAAAGATGATTAAACACAACTGTTTTATGATATTGCTGTCACTGTGGATCTGGAAGATATGAACTGGTAAACATAGTAAGAATTATTTTCCTATTGGTAGGGTTGACTTGCAGCTCTGGGACTGAAAAGCCCACAAAAGAAGTTGCTTGCCCTGAGCCATTTAGCAGAAGTTACATGGTAAGCCTGTTGTGGAAGAGGGAAACTAACTGTGGTTTCCCAAACCCTGCACTTCATTTGAACAGAATCCTGGGTCCACAGCTTCTGTTCACTATCTTCTAGATTTTTTTTTCCATCTGTGTGATAGTATTTGTATTTCTATGCCATATACACGTACTTGTTTCTGAATTCTGTTTGTTATTTAGATGTTTTCCATCCAATTCTGAGCTAGGATGGTTTTGCTAAAACTGTTTTTGCTGGAAGAACTGTGAGGACAAGATACCTATTTTGTCTGAGTTCCTTCATTTAATCTTGAGGGGAAATAAAATTATTTGCCTTTGATGTTTAAAAATGTTCAGTATTTTAAGCAGCAGCTATCATTCCTGGCTCTGTATGCTTAAGTGCCTCTGTAGGGAGTAGCTGTGAAGTCCTGGGGATGATTTTAGCTGGAGCTTCAGTGTCATAGTCACTCCTGGCTTTATTCTCACCATGCATTCACCCTGGGGCAAATACGGTTTTAATTTCAATAGTATTTGCTTTTTATTAATTTTACTTCATTGTATAGTTTCACTCTAATTTCATTCAGGCTTTCCATTCCTACAGAAAAGTTGTGCTGAAACTAGAAAATAAATTAAAAAGAATCATTGACACACTAGGAGATACACAGCTCAATAACTCATTAAGGTTTAGAGATGCTTATTACATATATTCTCAATTTTTGTTCACAACATGCGAAGTGCAAATTCCATCTCTCTTTTGACTGTGCACGGTTGGTAAAATGAGTTACATTTTTTCCTTACCCAGGATGTATTGTCTATTGAGATCTATGAAAATAAACACAATAAAAATTCTGATGAAATGTTATTGTATAGAATAAGTGGCTGCTTTAAAAGTCTCACTATTTCAGCTGCATTAATTGTACAAGCTAGAAAATTTATTATTTTTTGAGGAAAAAATTAGGAACTTATTTGAATTATTCATGTTTTAAAAATGGCCTTTATGACAGTTATTTTCATAACTCATTTTTACTGCAAGTTTAGCACATACCAAAACTCCCACTGAATTGAGAAATTAGGATAGTTACTATTTTATGTATTTTCATACTTTCTTTTAAAGAAATAGCCTCCTTTCTGCTAATATACTGCATATGGTAATGAATGGGGAACTGCAAGCCTATAGAGTCATATGATACTTTTCTTCAATTCATCAGTCTGTAAGATTTTGTCCTTCCTAGCATTAACAGGATAGCTTTCTAATTAAAAGACTTTTAATTATCCTTTCTCTCTAGTATGGGGAAAACCTAAGACCCTACATAAGTGATAGAGTAATAATACATGATGAGGAAACTAGTAACAAGATGAAAAATATTAAGCCTGAGGTACTTTTTCTGATTTTGGTCTGTAGAGTGGGAGAGTCAGAAACTGAAAGCTGTCTCATTATCCTGTCTCTGTGTCCCCTTCTTGGACCACATGTAAATAATTTGATAAAGGGTGTTGAGTGCCTTGGGTGCAAAGAGGGAGTAAGAACCAGAGGAGAGGATTTTTCTCAGGTTGCCTGATGCATGCAGATTAGCCTGGATCTTTGTCTGTGCTTCTCACAGTCTGAGTCCAAACACTTATATTTAGCAGCTAGAATCCTACTATCTTCCTTGGAATAGTGACTCTAGATCTATATTTATTCAGCATCTTTTTAAGAATCTCATTTATGTGATCAAAAGGGTATTTTACTTCTTTGTTACAGTAGCAATGTTTTTGTCCCTGGGTACAGACAAAGTAATAATTTCTTGATATATGCCAGGTTATATTGCTCTTTCCTGACCAAATAAACTGATTTAAATATGTTGCTTGTAGTACACGTGGATGTTGACCCTAGTAAATTGTGGTGACATCCAGAAAATTACTCATTAGGAAGAGGTATTTAGAATAAATGAGCTGTAGATTGAAGAAGCAAATGTGCCATAAATCCCATTTTTTAATGTGTTTGATTTAATTTACAGTTCTGATTCTGGTCCATCTTCGTCTGAATATTGCTTTCTTCTTCAGCATTTGGAACAAAATATGTGTCAGCCTAGTAGGGTATTGTGAATATGTTCTTACCTTTGACAGGCTCTTGGGCTTTAAAGGAAAGTAAGAAAAGATGTTTGCCATAATAAAGGGATTTTTGAAATAGAAGAAAACACTATTTTCTAATGAAAAACTGCTAAACATTAAAAAAAAAGAAAATAATATGCCATATGGCAATTATGCCAAAAGATAGAATTTATTATCAAATAAAACTGTTGGCTTGTGCATTTCACAGTTTCTTCCATTCCCAACCAGTGTGTTTTTAGTCTTTCTGTAGGGTTAGTTGCCCAGACTTCTGCAAAAACAACAGTTTGTCCTTATTACAGGAGGTGTTAGGGAATCAAATCCAACTGGAGCACCGAATGAAATTACAGACTCGATTTGTCCCAGCTGCATGACACATGCCAAGAGCTGATTTTTCAGTGCAGACGTTTAAAGAAATGAATACAGAATTCTGTTTGTTCTCCTACTGAATGAATTATCCTTACTATGTTTTTCATACTTCCATGGTCTATTTAATACTTCAGCAAAGTCACTTTTTCCTTTCACATCAGTGAAAATGCTATTCCATGTTTAATTTAATTAAAAAAAAAGTAACAACCTATATAAAACTTGAGTTTGATTACTAAGTAATGTTTGTGTGTGACAGATTTAGCTGTGACTGATTTATCAGTGATACCCATAATGACTTAAAGCAGCTTCATATGTGATATGTTTTATCGTTGCTGTTGTTTTATCAAATTACATTTTTTCTGAAAATAAATGATGGAATTTCAAAATTATTCAGTCATTGGCATTACAGAAAATTCTTGTGAAATTTCTTCTAATATTCTCACATCTCACAAAGCCTGCTAATGAATAGTCACATCCCAACATGATTTTGAGTCTTTAAAAAAATATATGTTTAGTATTTGAACCTTTATGCCATCAATTTCCTTTATAATCTACAGTTTTAATTAGGTCACATTATGGAAAGTATTTCCTTCTTCCTCCCCCTCCCACCTACTGCAGCTGTTCATCTATGGAAGTGGATGTTTGCATTATCACAGATAAGATTGGTGCTCTGAAACTGTGAGGCTGAGGTGTAGTTAGCATGCATTTTTAAATGACATGCATGTAGCTTGCGTACAAATTGTAGCATGGCATGTTTATTTTTTTTTTGTGTAAGCACCTGCTGAATGAACTTTCTCAATGTGTTCGGCGATGCTTACTGCGTTCAAATTGTATTGCCAAAATGAGGGTGAAGGGATATATTTGAAGACATGATATCCACTCCCTTCCACTTGGGCATGTGGTGTGACTCTCACAACTAAGTTGTCAGAGATTCTTAGGACATGAAAGGGGATTCTTCAGCAAGGACAATGGTGTTTTTATTTGGCAGTAGGAAAAGATGCAAGGGAATACAATTATGCTCCGTACGCTTGTGCTGAATGGTGTGATTGTGTTTGTTCACTGATACTTCACTCCTGTTCCTGTGATTGGCATGGGGAGGAATACAGGAGAACGAGTCCATAGAAGCTCCCTTCACAAGGACAACTTCCTTATCTATAACCTGTCAAATTCAGTAAAAGCTACTGTCAGTGTATGAAACCCTTTCTGAATGTACTTGTGCAATTTGTTCGTCAGTTTGGTTCTGTGAACAGAACACATCCTTGAATGCCTTCCATCTCTCAGGCCTCTCCTAATTTGCCATCTTTGGCGTTTAATGTCAAGGAAATAGTATAATGTGAATTCGTGAAAAATATTTTCAGCAAGTTCATGCTGATACGGAATTTCCCTGAGAGGCAACATTAATAATGGGTTGGCACAACACATTTGCTGGAGTGGGTTTGATGCCTTGATTGAGTTTCCGTGGTGCGTTTGTTGTTGCTTTGGGGAACATGTGGATATTGGGTTCAACAGACCATAGAATTTTGAATTAACCTCTCTTTTTCTCTCCATGAATATAATGGCTTCACAATCTGTTCTTGCTTTGGCCTTTTATGTAGGGGAAGAAGTGAAGCTTTGATTTAAAAAAAAAAAAGCTGCCATTTTTCAGAGCATTGTGAGGCAAAATAAATATGCATAAGGAAACATTGATTCATAAGAATCTCTTAGACTACTCTCCCTGAAGAGTTTCCTACACTGATACTCCATAAAATATTTATTTTAGCCGTAAAGTGCAAAAGATGAAAACCATTAACACTAAGTTCAGAATATGGCAGATCCAGTTCCACCCTTTGTTTAGGAGAAGCCTATGATTATTCTCCAGAATTCTGATAACACTGTCAGAAATCTCATTTTAGGTAATTTCTCCTTTTCTGGGAGTTGTAATTGAATAATATAACTTTATAAGATAAAGGCTGAATAATAATAGATTTTTTTTTTTAATTATACTTTTTTTCTGTGCTTAGAGTATGTTCTGCTTGCCTTTTCAGTCAAGGAATTTTTTTTGAGGGTCTCAAAATACTAGAGCAACAGTCTGATCTATGCATCATTTCCAAAACCTAAGAAGTTCCTTTAGTGTGTGTGTGTTTGTCTGACAGAGCTATGCACTTGAATGGGAGAGAGGATAGCTGCTGATAGAAGATAGCGGTTAGAGGCTGTGGCTGCATTACAAGGTGAAAAATGTGCTCAGGGTTAACTTAAAGGAAAATCTGTATAATAACTACTAGTGTGGTGATTTGTAAACTGAGGTACAGGGTGAGTATGAAATTTGTGTTATTTAAATATAACATAATTGCCAAAGTACATAACCTTAGCATATTAATTTTACTCCTTAGATTGAAATATTACATAGAGGGTAAAGATTAAATATATTCTCCAATATTTCACTATGTTTAATCCCTTTTTGCTTATCAAGACAAGTTATTCTAATTTACTATCTTCCTACTTTAGCTCAACCTCACACTATTTTGGTTGTTGCTCTCCCAAGTTTGTATCTCAAATGTTTATATCTAAGCTTTGAATTCAAAATAAAATAAAAAAAGTTGTCTGTGATAATATTTTTGGTTTTATTTTAAAGAAAACCTGGTAGGAACAGTTTTCCAAGTTTATTAGTTTAATTCTACCTTAACGACCAGCCATTGGCATATTCGTGAATGTTCTTTCTGCTTAAGTTCTGGGCGTGATGAGAAAGAATTGTTAAAGCTGTTTGATACTTTAGTGACTTGTTTCCCAATATCTTTGTGGAAATTTCTGTGGGTTTTAGAAAGTGGGTTGAATTAGGAAATAATAAATTAACCTTTCAGACAACTTGTCTGTATTCCAGACCGGTAGTAAATGATTTGGGTGAAATTTGCCCTAGGAAGTAGCTGAATTGGTGCTGACCATAGTTTTAACTGTTCAGAAAATGGTGTTTAAGACTTGTAGCATGCTTTTTTCTTACTGATAAAAAGGTCCGAAAGTGGCAGTTTCCTTCCTTTGTATAAAACACTGTATCAAGCATAATATGGCTTTTCACTGCTTATTGTATACACCAGGATTTTTTTCCCCAATTTTCTTGTTCTCACTGTATTAGCTCCATTTTTTGCAACATCAAGGAAAGGAAGAAACCGACAAATTGGTCTTTGCAGCAAGGCAAGCTTAAAGTAGCATAAGCATAGGGTGAAGCTGGAGGAGTAGAGGGCACTGTTGTTTTATTATCAACTGGCTTAACATTCCTGCTCTTTTTGCTCTTCCCTTTGCATGTACCAGCTCCACAGGCAGGAGACTGAATTGGTCTTGCATGGACCTGATTTCCTGAATGGTCAGCACCTGTTACTCTAAGCAGAGCACAGAGAACTGAGAATCTCGACAGTCCTGTAAAAAGCTGAGAAACGTTTCTTTGATAGTCTTTCCCACTATTTTTATCTCTGATAGTGACAAAGGAAAATTTTAGCAAAAGTTGTCATGATGTTGCCCACACAACTATACTTGATTTGGTAATCCAGCTTCTTGCTTGACACAAAATGTGGGCAGTTGTGATATCAGAAAATCACGCTGCTTTTTTGCATGCAAATAGAAGGCACTTAACTTGTCACCATATGGAACAAAAGCAATTACCAAGGATGAAAGATAAAGCAAGACAATTAACATGCTTGTTGTTTGTCAAGAAGCAACCTTCTATGTCTCAGAATACTGTAATTCAGGTTTCATGGTGAGGGTTTTTGGGAATGCACCAAAAGTAGTGATTTGAAATATTTATTCATTTATTGCAGTGACAAATGCAATGGAAACGTGTTCAGAGGCTTGCTTTATAGTCAATTGCTTGTTGTAACTGATTAATTTATCACGTATTTGACTAGGAGGAACTCAGTATCACATTATATTAATGTAGATCAGTGCAGAACAAAATATGTTGAATTTCATAGGCTTGAGCAGAGCTGTTTAGCGCTGTATCTTAAATATCAGGTATTTTCTTTGATAGGATTTGCCACCGGTTGAACATGATCTTTCTCTCATAATCTTACAGCATGTTAATTTATAATGATAAATATAAGGAAATTGTAGGCATATAGAAATAATATAAAGAGATTGCTTCTAATATCCTCTCTTCTCTCATGTGATTTTGGTCATTGATACAATAAAGGCTATCCTTTTGAGGCAGAATATTGCAAAGTCAGTGTTTCAAAGGATATCTTCACACTTTCTGTGATCTAGACTGAGCAAGACCGGTTCATCTGCATAGGATAATACAGCTGTACGTTATTTCTTCACTTGTTTTATTCTCAGGGAAGCTTCAGCTCTTAAAGTCATTATGAAAAGGCTCTTAACAAAAGACCCAACAAGAGTTTGTAACTGGCCACACAGAATTAGTTTGCAGTCTGCAGTCCTCGTGGTCCATACTGGGTGCTTTGATGCAACTCTGAGAATTAGGGATTGCTACCACAGGTTTTTCAATCCTGAGTGAAAGAAATCCTTAATGTGACATGAAACTTTCTTTTACGTGGGTTAAAGACTATCCATTTTGTCCCATTCAGGAAATGCCCTGACATTTCATCCACCTCTGGTGGTACATTGCGTCCTCTTCATGGCTTACTGTATTGTATAGGGAATCTAGGGACAATGATAGATCTGGAATCCAACATATGTTCCCACCTATGTTGGAAGTCTCTGTGTCACATTCATAGGATTTATAGTTGTTTTTTTTTCTGAATAGTACTTTCTAATTTTGGAGTAATGTATATTCACGTGTTTAGATATGGCGATGTTATTTTACAGTAACCCTTTTCTTGCCACAATTTTTCTTTAATGTAAAATTTGCATGGTACTCCCCTCTGAATGTTTCAAATATGTAAAATAAGAAGATGGAAAATTAGAAAACATAAATTGACTTTTTTAAGCCTTTCTTATCAAGGAGAATATTGTAATAAAAATGGAGCATATATACTGCTGTGAAATGATATTACTTATGAAATGATTGAAATATTCTGAAAATTGATACCATGCACTTAAATTAAAAAAAAATAAGAGTGTGTTGATAATCTATAATAAAAAATACCAAAATTGATTGGAAAAGAAAAAAAAGAACAGAAATGTTGTTGTTTGCAACAATTAATGTTCTGAAATGGTGTGCTGTACCACACATTTATATACCTGCATATGTATATATCCATTCCTTATACAGTTATTATAATACTGGACTAATGATAAGGTGAAGCCAGAGAGGATAGGTTACACACACACAAAAGATTATTTTGTAGTTGACCTTGGTGATGTAACTGTTGACTTACTAGTTGCTAACAATAGCAGCAACTTGTCCAGGGGTTGTGATTTTGTTTTCTTTTTGTATGTCAGAGGAAGCGGCCTTAATTAAGATTTGTGTGATGACTGTAGCTGAATTTTTCTTCATTTAATCAAAGCCTTTAAATTTCTTAATAGAGCTGTTTATAGTATGCTAATTTGAGTTAATTGTACTGCACTAGATGAGATACTGATTCAGAAATGCTTGTAATAGTCCAATTTTCAGTGGAAAGAGACCCTTTCTTGTTTTATTCTTGTAGGCAAGTATTGTGTGCTCTGACCTGGAATTCTTGTAATAAATAATTTTGAACACTGTCATAGGTGTCCATTTGAGTTAAAATATGTTTTCCATTCGTGTTGTCTGCTATAATTTTTTTCTGATATATGTTTCATTATCACATCGTTCTGTGTGCAAGTGTTTTTATAGCATCAGTTTTTGTAGACATTTGTAGTTTCATAGCTGAATTTCCTATAGTCAGTTTTGAGTTTTGTTTTGAAATTGTATGCATGAGCTTTAAAATACCGTATTTGAATCACTCTTGCAATTTTTCAGTGGAATTTGAATCTATCTGAACCTGATTTATTCTCCAGTCTGGAAACAAATGGTCTGATAAAGTAATGGTTGAGAAAGTAGCAAAGAATTCCAGAGTTCTCTATAATTTCAGGTACAGACAGCTACCTATGGCATTACAGAGGTGAGGGCTTGACTCTGCAGAAATGATTTATAGTAGTTCTAAACATACAGCTAGTATTTCTGAGAGACTGTACGTAAAGGAACTTATCTTTAAAAAAGTATTTTTTTCCTCCAGTTTGCACTGAAAAAAGATTGGGAAAAATAATATGGTTGATGATCCAGTGCCTTCCAAAGCAGGATTTACTATACCTAGGTCATTCCTGACAGATGTTTGTTTCTTAGAGACACCGAGTAGTGGGAACTCTAAAGCTTGCTTAACAATCTGTTTTAGTGTTTCAGTAATCTTTCTTACTGTTAGAGAGCTTTTTAGCATCTTGGTGCAATTTAATTTGACTAGTTCTTTATCATGGGCAAGACATTTCTCTGTAGATCTACCTTTTATGCATTAAAAGATTGCTATCATCATTATCTTCAGCCTCATCTTCTTTAGCTTTAACAATCTCAGGGTGTTAAATCTCAAATCTTTCCTTGTTTGTCAGACTCATGATAGTTCTCCTTTTGACTTTTTTCTGTTGGTTTGTGTCTTTGAGCTGCCCCAAACAGGATAGAAACAATCCATCTAGAGTTTTCCCAAACATGGAGCAAAGCATTTTTCTTTTGTATCCTACAGGTGCTTTTCAGTTTTACATATCCAAGATGTGTTTCTTGCAACAGAATGACACAATTTGTTTCCAGATTAGATTGAGATTGGATCTCTAGATCCTCCCCTGAAAAACCTCTACCCATGCAATTGTGCTATATCTGGATTTGTTCCTGCCTTTCAGAAATTTGTATTCTGACTGACCTTCCGTTCTGACTGGCCCTAGCTGTGCCACTGGCAGGCCCAGTTATGTGTAGTCTTTAAATGCAATAAGCACTCACTCCATGAGTCTTATTGTTAAAAATTCAAGCAGGCCTGCTAGGAGGAAGAAAAAGTAAAAAACAATTTTTAGCAATAGTGTAGACATGATTACACTATACGTAATCAGTTTTGTGTTCACACTATATTACTAACACTGAGACAAACTTTTTTTTTTTTTTATGTGTGTACCTCAGGGGCAAGAGGTACACACATAAATGACCTTGCTTATGACCCACCTCTCCACAAGGTCTGTTACCATTTTGTGGAGATATTGAATTCTCTTGACTTGTTACATGTTCTTAAAGGATTGACTAATTGATTTTTGCCTTTTCTTACATCCTTTTCATATTTCCAGCTACTTAAAAATCATGTTGTTCATTTGTTCCAGGGCTTTTCTGGGACTTAATAGGTGACAGAAAAATTTGTTGTTTCTAAGTTTCTGCTTCCTTACTTTTTTTGAAGATGGATATTATGTTTTAACTTTTTCCGTTTTATTGATACTTCATGTGGCCTTCATAGACTGCTTTTCTTACGGCAACATGGTTCTGAGATGGCTTTACCAGTTCTCCAAGTATCCTAGGAGGAAGTTCATTAGACACATCTGTCCTGAAAACTAATTTACTTAAGTACTCTGTAACCTTGCCTGTCTGTATTTTTTAATTGAAATCATTCTTTTGTTGTTTGTATTAATTTTGCTAGTCACCTTTTCATTGTTGACCTTTTTAATTAAAACTAATGTAAAGAAGACATTAAATGCTTTGGCCTCCACATCTGTCAGTAATTTTTTTTTTCTCTGCTGGATAGCAGAACAGCTCTTTTCTTTGTACTCCTCTTAGTCAGTTTGAATAGATTCAGTTTGATTAGTGCAGGATGCAGATATTTTAATTATGTTTTGTCCTCCCGGTAGACCAGTTTAATATGTCCACAGAAGGGATTTTTTTTTCATTGACCTTTCTGTATTCATGTTCATGCCAAAAGTCAATTTGCTGGTATTCCTGGAAAGTCTTATACCAGTAAATACACATTATTTAAAAAAAGGGGAGGGAAAAAAAAAAAAAAACATTCAAACCTAAACCAGGAAAAGTTAAATAGTTAAGTTCAAGAAACTTGACAGTTTTGTTTTTGCTGAGTGGCACATTCAGCCCCTCATTATTCACACACAGTGAAAGAGAACACTTCAGCAGTTGGAAATCACTTTGGCATGATTAGTCAGTCAGAGGATTTGATGGTGTGAGTGTTCCTGATTCTCTAGTCTGTTACAAGAGGACCTTTTATGTTCTGGAAGAGTTTTATTATATTTAAACATTTTTCAGTCTTAACTGTTCTGCCACAAGAGATGAGAGTATCATGAAGCACGATATTAACACGATTGTGTTAAAATGAATCAAACAAGAATAACAATAACACCACAATCTTACCTCTTTCAGAATTAACTTGGACTGATTCTCCTTGACATGTTTAAATTTCATATTTTTTTTAATATAATTCCTTTTGATCTACTCCTGGTACTGTTTTAAAAAATACTTAGCAGATATTCTCCCTGGGATAGGACACATGGGAGTGATTCAAAGCTGCACCAGGGAGGTTTAGAACGGACATTAAAAAGCACTCCTTTGAGAGGGCAGTCAAACACTGGAACAGGCTCCCTAGAGAGGTGGTCAATGCCCCAAGCTGGTCAGTGCTTAAAAGGTATTTGAACAATGTCCTTAACAACATGCTTTAACTTTGGGTCAGGCCTGAATTGGTCAGGCAGTTGGACAAGGCGATTGTTTTAGGTCCCTTCCAAATGAAATAGTTCCATTCCATTCTCTCCTCTCAGCACGTATACTGGCCAGGATGCCGCCCCTGCAATTGAATTAATACAGATCTTTACTAAGGAGTATGTTACTGCAAACACATTTCTCTTTCTCCCATTGTCACTTGAGCAGCATGATCTCTGAATGATTTTTTACATGAAAATCTCATTAGTAGAATTAAAAATAAATTAAAATATTGGATTTGATGATACCTGTGGCAGTAACAAGATGGATGAAGGTGATTTAAAGCAGTTAAGAGGGGACACAGAATTTTCATGAAGTGAGTCCTTTAAAAATTTCTCTAGCATCTGAAGTGGAATAAGGTTTTACCACTCCATGTGCAATTTGCAGGCTACCTATGAGCTGAAGAATGGGAATGTTGACAATCAAGAGAATATACATCTGGATCCTTTTGTCATCAGGTGGGACAAGAGTGTTGAACGTGATGATAAAGACTTTGTAAATACTCATATTTACTATTAGTCATTGGAAGGAGGAGCTTTCTGGCTAGAAGAGACTGAAATTTGCAGTGCTGAAAATCTGCCCTAGAGAACTTAAAGGAAGACTCCAAAGCTGGAGGAGAGATTTGTCTTTTGGTGCCTATATATGAGGGAAATGACAGTGGAAGAATCACAGCTTACAATATATGTTCTTCCAGATCCAGACTTTTTTTTTTGTTGTAACTAGACAACTTGGAAGATAAACTTACTTGTAATAATACAGATTGTCAATGATGCCAAGGCTGCTAATGTACCATAAGCACTTGCAGACATTTTACTAAACCTGTGATAACTAAATTTTGTGGCAAAGATATATAAATTATTTGTGAGATTTTAATAAATCTACCTTAAAATATAGCTACAGTATTTTTTAGGGCCTAGAAAATATAATATTTTACTGTGACTTAGTCCAAGAGTTGAAAAAATATCTTAAGTCAGCAAAATCTAAATAGCATAAGGTTACTGCAGCAGGTGGAGCTTTTTTATGGTTTTTTTTTTTATTTTATTTTATTTTATTTTGTTGGTTGAATCCCATTAACTGCTTGCTATTGCTTGGTTAGGTATGTCAGGTGCTAACTTGCTGTAGGCAGCACAACGAGTGAAATGAGTCAAATGCTGTTACAGCCTTGGGCACCTAGTATCCATGCTGTTTGTTAGCATCATCAGACAGGTAATTCTGAGCACAGATAATGGTAACTTATCACAGCCCCACATAACACAAGGATGAAATCAATCTCCCCAAGCTAAACCTGAAAGAGTTGACAACGTATGCTAGAGTATATATGCTGTAGCTTTCATCATTCTATTCATTAAATACTGTTTTGGCTACCTTACAATTACAGGCAACCAAAGCAAAAACCAAAACCCAAGCAACTAACAGTAAACAATTTCATTTTATGGCTTTGTATGAGATGCGGGGTCTTGGTCAATGGCAAGTTGAGTCAGCAGTGCCCTGGCAGCCAGGAGGGCCAACTGTGTCCTGGGGGGCATCAGGCAAAGCATCGCCAGCCCGTGGAGGACGGGGATTGTCCTGTTCAGTTCTGCACTGGTGCGGCCTCAGCTTGAACACTGTGTGTGGTTTTGGGCACTGCAATATAAGAATGATATTAAGCTATTAGAGAGTATCCAAAGGAGGGCTACAAAGAAGAGCCTTGAGGAGAAGCTGTATGAGGAGCAGCTGAGGTCACTTGGCCTGTTCAGCCTGAAGAAGAGGAGACTGAGGGGAGACCTCACTGCAGTTACAACTTCCTCATGAGGGGAAGAGGAGGGGCAGGCACTGATCTCTGTGGTGACCAGTGACAGGACCCAAGGGAATGGCCTGCAGTTGTGTCAGAGGAGGTTTAGGTTGGACATTAGAAAGAGCTTCTTCACCCAAAGGATGGCTGGGCACTGGAACAGGCTCCCCAGGGAAGTGGTCACAGCACCATGTCTGACAGAGTCCAAGAAGTGTTTGGACAGTGCTCTCGGGCACATGGTGTGACTCTAGGGAATGGTCCTATGCAGGGCCAGGAGTTGGACTCAGTGATCTTTGTGGGTCCCTTCCCTTGGCATGTTCTGGGATTCTGTGAAAACATACTGTGTTAATCCCTCCATTGGTGTCATATTTACAGAATTCTTTTACCATCTTCCAAAAAATGTATAATCTTTCCACTAAATCTTAAAACTGACTGGAGGCAAGAATCCCATCAGCTTCCAAATAACTGAAAACAACAAGGTCACAAATTTCATTGTTTATTTGGGAGCAGCATAGCACGAGAAGACTGCAAATCCTGCATTATTCTTTATACCTTACCAATTAAACTCTTTTGCATTCATCTGTTGATTAAATTGCAGGTTTGTACAAATGCTAGGTAAAATTTAGCTAATGCCGAAACCTGGTACAGAGAGCTTGCTTTGGAATCAGTCTAATTGTTGGAGTAGAACTTGATGTTAAAATTACTTGGCAATCAAAATAAAATCTACAATTTTCAAGGTGTAAGTAACTATCCAGTATGTACCACAGTACATGTATAAACATTGTTCTCTGACTCAAACACATTAATTTTAATAACCAATTTTCCTCCATAATGGAGTCATATTTTCCTGTATTAGTCTACTTTTTTATCAACTTTAAGCTCTAGGTATTATTATTAGTAATGATTTTTTATGTACCAATGTATCTAGTAACCTCTAATTTTGAATTTTTCACTTTTGAAAAGGAAACAGTTGAAGATAAAATTACAAAACTCCATGAAAAACTAAGATACAAACCTAATAATGCAGTATCAAGGCCAGATTTTTACAACAAAAATTAAATAAACCCCACCAGTTCTTTTGTTCTTTTTGGTCAGGTTAAGAGAGAGGTAGCTTAGTGGTTTAGCTGGAATCTGAAAATTAGAAGGCCATAGCATCAGGTCCACAAGATTTACTCAGTATTTTTGAAAAGGACTGAAATTATTGCAATCCTCCTCCACCCACAGTCACAGGGGATTCATCTAACACTCGTCCAGTAGATTTTTTTTTAAATTTAACAGATTGTTCTCTTTGCATTTAGAAGCTTTTGCATTTCTTTACTCTTAGTTTGATATTGTAATTTTCCAAGGTAATTCTGAGGAAAAAATAAAATAAAACTCTATGTATGATTACAGTAAATATTGAGCATGCTCTGTCCAGAATTATCAGTGCATAACTCATCATCTTAAGAAGATTTTATTGTCATGTTTATTGTCAGTGAAGTAAACCTCAACCCTTTGAATGGTGAAGTGTTAAGACCTGCTACTCATATTGAGAAGTCCTTCCTCTTATTGATTTTATTTTTCTTGGAGAAAACCAGTAATAAAAATGGATTCTAGAATAAATTTAATTTGCAATTTTTTCTCTACTGCATAAAAGCATCAGTTTTTAACTGTTAAAAAGTTGTTGGTCTTTTTCATTTTACTGAAACAGAACACTGTTCTGCAAAATTGCAGTTAAATCTCTGTCATAGCTGTATTTTTAGAGAGGTAAAAAGACTAGATGAATTGTAGATGAGAAAACATTTCTTTCTTTTTGTGTTGATACAGAGAACTCATTAAATCCCATATCAGGCTTGCAGGCACTGTGGAAGGACAGACATTTCAGAGATCTCCAACCTCTTAGGAACTTTGGAAGTTAATGAGCCATCCCACAGTTATTATTTTGTGTTTTATCAGTGACTTGCTCTGGGCTTTTATTTGATTTTCAGATTGTAGTGTGATCTCCTATGTGTGAGCACTGGATGACATCAACTTTAGAAATGCTGTGTTTTCCAGTGAAATGTTTTGAATGGTGAAGTGTTAAGACCTGCTACTCATATTGACAAGTCCTTCCTCTGGAAGTACTGATGGGCTATACCAAAATCTTTTAATGCTGTTTGGGTCTTTTATGATTCTTCAAGTATCCTAACACCATTAAACATTTCAGACAAGGATCAGTAGGTCTTTGTGGAGTTCTTCAGAGACCCAAGAACACTTTGGCCATGGTGAAGTCTGTAGCACTAGGATCTGCCAGGTGTACTGGAACCTCCAAATATTCTAGTTTCTGGCCATAGCATAAATAATGTTTCACCTCTTTCAGATCTCTCAGGTTAACTGTGTCCCCTCCTTGTCTCAGAAGTGCCCCGTTTGAGCTGTTTTGATGTCAGGATGAAGAGCAACCAGTTAGTATGAGGAGGAGGATAAAAATGCCTCCACCTCCTTCCCCTTGTCCTTGGCAGCCTGTAGAGGCCAGTAGGGGAACCCTGCCTCAAATTTAGAGAAGCAAATGGAGAACAAGAAGAAAGAAAGAAGGCACCAAAAAACTGTATTATGATATTACTGAAGGATCAGAATTGAATAATTCTTATGTTGTTTGGGGTTATTCATTGTAGCTTCTCTCATGTTTGTTCCTCCAAGACAAAGGTGTTTAAAAAAAAAAATGCTTGTTTTCTAAAACCATAAGAATATTGCTCTAACAAAAACTTCCATTAAGGAATTATATCAGAAGACATTTAAACATCTGGCAAATGAGAACCACACCCTCTAAGGGGAACTAAGAACACCACTACAGTCATTGGTGTTGCACTTTTAATGTAGTTTGATTTATCCAGCATTTTTTTGTAGACCCATAAAGCGCAGCAATAGCATCAACATTAGAAATGATGATTTACCTTGCATGTATTATGTGTTTGAACTGCAGGTCCATTTCATCAGAAAAGAAAGTTCATTTCTGGATTAAACCAGGTCCTTTAGACAGAACACTTAGAAACCAGTAGCAAATTTTCCATCTCCTTCTTTGAGCTTTTGGTCAGAAACCTGGAGTCGGTTTTCTTCAGCTAGAAGCATCATTTTGTTGTTTTCACGTATTCTCTCTCATACCCTGCATACATTTGTCCTTTATTTAGAGACTTGTAATCAAGATTCTCATCATAATGTTTTTGATTATTAAAACAAACCCAGAAAAATAAAACAACCATGCTTTTTCTGCAAGTATATTTATCTTCTGTGATAAAATGAATACTGTTGTTCATTATCTTTGGAACCTAAGTAAGAAATTGAACAACGTCAATCAGTCCAGTGAATACTTTTCTTGTGTAGGGGAGGGGGTTGAGGAGATAAGGAATTAAAAAGACATTTGTTTTAGAGCAATCAGGCCTTCTTGTGCTGACGTGCAGTGTTTTTCCACTCCAGTTGACATGGTTGGACATCGTCCGACACCCCTGGGGGATGTAAATCAGAGACTGAGAATTTTAGACATTTTACTCTCTGGAGAAATGTACCTAGTATTTTAATGATTATTTATCTTTCCCAACTGTACATTTGCTTAGATGCATGCAGGTTTAAATATATGTAAATCTATATCCCCACTCAAATCTTCAGAAGACAAAAATCTTTGGTCTATATGGCTTGTTAACATTTCCTATACATTTTCCAGAGGTGTACTAGAAACAGCCTGCTGTACAGCTGTTCTCCTGCAGCTGAACAGGTTCATAGCGAATGAAGAGCTTAGAGCAATTTGTAGGCAATGGAGCAAAAAGAAAAATCCACAAAGAAGCAGCTGATGTTAGCAGCTTTTAAAGAGAAGGAAAGGAAAGGGAAAGAATAGGGAGATGAATGTAAAACAGAGAGACAACACCATTTTGGAAGAAATCTGAATTACTGTTTTTCAAAACCAAGGAGAAGCTACAGTGCTTACCTTATAAGCCATTCTTTATAGTTTCATGCTTTTTACTGCTTGCTGAACAATATCTGTGCTCAGCATATGCAGACGTTAAGCCAGTGCTTTACCTTGGCTGCACAAATGGCTGGGAGCTCGAGGCTGGCAGCCAAAGTTTTGTGTTACAGCTTTGTCACTGATGCACACCCAGGACTCAGTCAGGAAAGTGTTTAGGGCACGTTAAATTTTAAGCACATTTTTAAATCCCACCACTTGTCATAGTGCCTTTCTGGAACGAAACCTGCATGTTAAACTCTGCAAACAAATCCTGCAGTGCCTATTTTGTTACTTGTAAGATGGGAATAATAACACTTAATTCCTATGTGTGTTTTGTGTCTCAATTCAGGGCATTTATACACCACTGTAAGCAAAACTCTTAACGTGCCAGAATTGTGGCTTATTACTATGTTTCATTAGTGTTAATAGGAATTGTTGTATGTGTACTTCATAGAGATATACATCTAAATTTTCATGGCATTACACAATTGAAAATTTTAAAGGGAAGACTTTCAGTATCAATTGTCATTAAATCAATATCACAGAGTCAAGTTTAGCTCCTTAGTTCAAAAATCACATGGGATTTACTTTCAAGAGGTCCTTTAGTACCTATTTATTTATTTATTTATTTACTCTCATACAAAGTAAATAAAGTGAGACATTAGCAGTCAAAGCTATATATCAACATACAGTTTATTTACTTTCCAGAGGGACCTGTGAACTAAGGAAAGTAGTTATGAGGTGTGAAAAACCTATGACCAAGGTGTAAGAGCATCTATGAGAATACTAGATATTTTTATTCAGATGTTTTCATACAGACATTATTTAGAAAGAAAATAAATACTTCTTGATGTACAGATAATCTGATAAATCATTAAAGAAAAAATGTGAGAGAGAATAAATAAAACCACTTAAAAATGTTGTACCTGCTGCATTTTTTAAAAGACATGTTAGTGATTTTAAATTGCCCATAAGAGTACATCTGATATTCCTGTGGTATATGATAGATGTGGTGCAGTGTCATGGCTCAGAGGGACCCATTATTATATTTCATTGGTTCATTTGTTACCTGAGGGTGAGCACAGGCAATAGAACAAGGTGTCAAACTTACTTTTAACCTTTGGTCTTATAAGAAGCTAAATGAAGGTTTAAGTGTATTTTAACTTATTATCCTTAGACTTGTTTCTCTCCTTCTCTGTTTGCAACTGGCGAACGTGAATGTTATCCAGTTTTCACTGTCAGCCCCTTATATTGTGTTCCACTTAAGACCTGTTGTTTTCACGACAGGTCCCTTCATGCTTTTTCCTCTACTTTGTGTGACAAGCTATAGGTTGTCAGATAACTTCAACAATCCCTGCTTAGGGGAAGAAAATGTAAAAAAAAAAAGAGAAATATTTCACTTTTGAGTGGCAGTAAAAAAGTAAAAGACTGGCATATTTTTTTGAAATATACACAGGTCATAGACCAGAGAAAGGAGGGTAGCACCCATGTTTAGAAAGAGGAAATACTGGAGGAGAAAATGGCAGAATATTCTTTTATTTCAGAAATATTATGGGTATATGTCAGTACTTGCAATGGTGCTAAAGTTTGTTCCTTACTGAGCTTCAGATATAAACCATTTGTGTAGCTCAGAGAGAGGGTAAACCAGGCCAAATCATGCCATTGCTTTAGAGAAGGCATCTGGACTCTGGACCAGGAGAGAAGGGAAATTAATTTTACTATAAATTTGGAATGAAACCAGAACTATGTATTTTCTCCCACTTTCCTACCTGCATCCCCTGCCACAAAAAGTCTTCAGTCATCAAATAATGTAAAAAAGTAATGGTGGAGGGTGATGAAGCAATGACTATGGTGCTGATAGCCTTTCCTTTCTTCCCTGAGAAATTTGTGTTTCACAGGAAAATACTAATGTGAAGGTATTAGTGTCTCTTAAAAATAGCTAAAAAAAAATAAATAAGAGGAAATAATGTAGAGCAAATAATATGGAAAACATTTTTTAGCAGCTTTAAAGTTTGAGTAAGCAGCTCCAAAAATGCATTATTGTAAACCAAGGAGACCTCTGCTGTGTTGGGTAAAAAAAAAAATAGAGCCTCTTATGACTTTAATGTTAGAAAGCACCGAAGATGCTCATAGCACTAAACTATAATACATATATATATATCTGTGATTATACATATTATACTACTGCTAACTACTTAATTCAAAGTCATATTCTAGTGTTCAGATTCATTATTTTATTTTCCTTGTCTGACAGTTGTTTTGGGGTGGTGAAGGATGAAAAGTGTTTAACTTTCTTCTCACTGAAGCTGATGTCATTAGGTGCCCTAGCCTTTACCCCATACACATAATTCTGCCTGTAGTTGGGTTTGAGTAAAGCCAGCTCAGCAACAAAGAGAATTATTTGAAAGAACTTTTATGTTATAGCTCTTTATTTTACTACTGAGGGTTTTCTGTGTTTAGTGACTACATCTTGGGAATCAACCTCATTTCTTAGCTGCAATGACCTTTGTATTTATAATGTTTCACTGTTTTCCAAGCAGTCTGTTGGAGGTGAATGTTATAGTATTAATATATTTATCATCAATTCATGTGACCTGAATGTAATTTCCTTAATCCCCCCGGTCCATTTCCCTTTTAAACTTTGCTGCAATGCATTTTGTTGAAATCTACAAGTATTAGGTTCATTACTTTTCAGAGGCTTTATGATTTTAGGCTTCTATTGCAAATATATCCGTTTGCACTTTTTATCATTGTATAAGACTTTTTCCCTGCTAGAAGTTTGAACACATATCTGTTGGTTATGTTATGTCAGTGTTTCATCCTTAATAGTAAAACAGTAATGCAGTATTCTCTTTTTCTTATATGCTTTTCAACCATAGATCTGAGAGCACTTTGCAGAGGAATTCAGTATTGTTAGCCACATGTTGGGAAAGTAAGGTACAGGAAGGGAAATGAATTGCCCCAAATTAAACAAAGAAAGCTAAGATAGAACTGAGCATACATTCCTTACCCTCTCCTGCTTCCAAAACATTGAGGTTACTGTGTTCCCATGCAGATATAGGAATAAACTTTTCTTAAATGTACAAGTAACCTTTTAAACCACATCTCATTCCTTGATTTTTTTTTTTTTTTTTTTTTTTGCTCTGTAGGATACATTATCCTTGCTTGTTTCTAAGGAAATTAACTGGGGGTTTGTCTTTTTTTTTTAAGATATTTGTATGGTTTTCTCCAAATATTAATTCAAATTAAATCTTTATGTTCAAAGTGCCTGTACTCTAGAGTAACCAGTTTCAACTTTGTTTTTCATTTTGGTCTGGCTTTTTTACTACTTAACAAGGTAAAGATGAACTGGAATAAGGCCTTCGGTAAGCAGGGCTGTCTAATAATGTTTGTTTATTGGCCAAATAGGATTTTACAGCACAAAAAAAAGGAAAAAAAATGAGAACATTTTAAAATCAGCTACAAAAACTGACACACCTCGTTTTGTCGTCGCAGTGCTGGTAAAACATTAGTTTAAATAACCAATCTTGTTAAAAGAAATGACTATTTCATTAAAAATAAAAAAAGTTTTTAATATACCAGTATGGATTAGTGCCATGTTGTCTCTGTTGTATATTCTGATAGTCAGGGTTTAAAAAGAAAATACATACCAAAACACAACCCATGTTTGAAACAGAATGTGGTTTTGGTAATAATTTACTGAAAATACATTTAGCTCACTGAAAGCTTATTTACATGGAGATGTTCAGGAGAATTAATCTGTAAAAATGAATTTAAAATGGATTAGTTAAACCTAATTAAGTCCTTGTATAGATGTTCATTCAGAATTAAAAATGCCTTGATTTGGTTTAACTTAACTCCCTGACAAATGAATAACAGCTACCTGATACTTAACATAGTTTAAATAATCCACTTTAAGAATTAAAAGCAGAATAATTTTGCTGCATGCTTCTGGGTACACAAGGTCTCTGGGAGAAATCTGTCTGTCTGACCCTTTCCCAGCTCTTAACATCTAGGTGTAGACAATAACTTAATTTCAGAGGTAGTCTGAAGTCTTGCAAAAGATATTAAATCACAATTTGGAAGTGAACTTTTAGGAAAGGACAGGATACAGATATATAAGCTGTTTACAAAATCACAGAATCAACTGGATTGGAAAAGACTTCTGAGATCATTGAGTCCAACCTATGACCCAACACCACCTTGTCAACTAGACCATGGCACTAAGTGACACATCCAGTCTTTTCTTAAACACCTCCAGGGACAGTGACTCCACCACTTCCCTGAGCAGCCCATTCCAATGCCCAATCACTGTCTCTGTAAAGAATTTCTTTCTAATGTCTAACCTAAACCTCCCATGGCACAGCTTGAGACTGTGCCCTCTTGTCCTACTACTGGTTGCCTGGGAGAAGAGACCAATGGCCACCTCACTCCAATCTCCTTTCAGGTAGTTGTAGAGAGTGATGAGGTCTCCCCTGAGCCTCCTTTACTCCAGGCTGAACAGCCTCAGCTCCCTCAGCTCCTCCTCATAGGGCTTGTGCTCCAGTCCCTTCACCAGCCTCACTGCCCTTCTTTGGACACTCTCCAGCACCTCAGTGTCCTTCCTAAACTGAAGGGCCCAGAGCTGGACACGGTAGTCAAGGTGTGGCCTCACCAGTGCTGAGTACAGGGGAAGAATCACTGCCCTGGACCTGCTGGCCACACTATTCCTGATCCAGGCCAGGATGCCATTGGCCTTCTTGGCCCCCTGGGCACACTGCTGGCTCCTGTTCAGCTTCCTGAACCCTCAGGTCCCTTTCTACCTGGCTGCTCTCCAGCCACTCTGTGCCCAACCTGTAGCACTACACGGGGTTGTTGTGGCCAAAGTGCAGGACCTGGCACTTGGCCTTGTTGAACTCCATACAGTTGGATTCAGCCCATCTATCCAGCCTATTCAGGTCCCTCTGCAGAGCCCTCCTGCCTTCCAACAGGTTGGCACTTCCCCCCCACTTGGTTAATAAGTGTGAATTTAGGATTGGAGGGACGGAATATCTTCTGATGGTGCCTGCTTCCATCAATTGTGGGAAAAATCTAGTCTTTAACTTTCAGGCTAACTTTTGTTGAGGTGAACATGACCCCCTCCCCTGGGAAGGAATGAATTGGATAGGGGTCATTCTCTGTGGGTGATAGGAAGTTGGAACTTGGGTGGTAATTATAATTACCTGTCATCTCTTCAGAATATGATAACTTCTTTATTCTCAAATTCCTATTTGCATACATTCTGGTAATAATCCTGAATTAACAATAAAGTATTTAGAAAGTTCTTTTACTGTGTGTGTTTTTAAAAGACTGGCATTTTTTTCAAAAATTTGGAGTATCAACACGTACCACAATTTTGGAGTGACAAGAGACTTTAAGCAGACATAGGAACAGACAGATTCCTAAAGAAAAATAACACCCATTTCTGCCATAGCTGTGCTGTGCTTGAATGAACATGGAAGCTTGGAGGAAACTAGAGACACAGTAAAAAAATTTTGAAGAGACTACTCCCATG
Organism: Manacus candei; assembly: GCF_025592945.1. Classification (NCBI taxonomy): domain Eukaryota; kingdom Metazoa; phylum Chordata; class Aves; order Passeriformes; family Pipridae; genus Manacus; species Manacus candei. The sequence continues at coordinate 28,893,310 of NW_026138062.1, read as the reverse complement.
AGTGAGTTTCTTAGTATTTAATAATGAAGTCTCTCTTATGGGCATGAGAGGCTTGCATTGCAGATGATGGCACTTATTAGGATATCGTAGGTAACTTCTTCCTGTCCTAATTTTTCTCTGCCAGTTTTGCAAGATGTTGCATGATTCCAGTACTTTACCTTCAGTTGTAGTGGTTTGTATTTTTTCACAAGACACTTAGGAACCAGAGTTGATACTAAAATATTTTGAGTGATAGATTATATCCCCTTACTTAAAGCAACATAAAGAAGTTTCTGTAACACCTCAACTTGATAAATTTCCCAATCCATTGAGGATGTTGTCAAAACCACTGTAAGGTGAAAATGCTGTAAGGCGTAGAGAGGGGAAAGTTGTTGAAACTTATGAGAAAGACTGATAATTCTGTGTATATAGTAAGTACACAATAATTCCTGATATAGGGTGCTTTAATTTTCAAAACATTAGCAGTATTATTGTCTTCTTTAATTGATTTTTACATGGCATAGTTTAAAAGACAGGTTTGTTTCTCTTTGCTTACTTGGTAGCAAATATCAGTGGAGAGAAAACTTCAAATCACTAAAATGAGATGCATCACAGAAATGTTCATTTCAGCAATACTAACTTTACACACTGATTGTACTATTGGATTTTGAACAAAGAGAAAGGAAAAAGAAACTGTGAAATAGTAATAGGAGGAAACAACAGAACGATTTTGAGAACTGAGAACTATCTGGTAATGTCCTTCACATTTCACCTTTATGTGAAATAAATTACAGAACTGTAATGAAAGCCATTAATGGTGCACAAATATACTTCACACATATGGATCAACTCTGGAGTAACTGAAAAAAAAATAACAGAAAAAACCAGATTTAAACTCTGTGGCTGCAGAATTGCGAACATACACTTGATGCTTACAGAAAAGAATCCTCACTGCTGAGGGTCCCTGTCAGTATGAACCAGGAAAATCTGCCTTGCAGTACCTCCTCCCTTGCACTCAGGTCCAACTCCCCATTCTCTGTTCTGTCTCACCACTGCAAGCTGTTGCTGCTTGCCATGTCCACAGATAACAAATCACACCAAAAAGTAGTAAGTTCTTTTCCTGTGTCTTCCTGTGGGGTGAGATGAACACTGGTACCTGCAGGTTGGGAGTGGGAACTGAGCCTTGAGTGAAAGAGGAAGGGGAAAAGCACAGTTTAATCTGCTTGTGCTTACACATCTGCTTACATATTTAATTCCACATCTGCAGTAAATATTGCTTTGGTAAATATCTTCTGAAACCTCTGAATTATTAAAGTATAAATTAGATGATTTAAGAGCAGAACATTGTTTATAGAAGTGCACTTGTCAGTGTTAGGGAGGTAAAAAGAAATAATCCTATCATGCTAGTAGTCCCTCAGGAAAACCTTGCCTTCCTGATACCATCCATGTTTCTTGTAGTTCAGAACACTTGTTAAGCTGAAAGGGGGAAAGAGAAGTGCATGACATTCATACTTCTTGTAACATAAACCATTTCTTCTCTCTCCCCTCAGTCCCTCTGCTCTGCCTCCCTTCTGTCTCCATTTACAACTTCACTATCCCTCATGCCTACTGGGATCATAACCTTAGTTGTAATCTTCATTCTTTTTGCTTCCCTCTGCATACCTAAGACAAACAGTTTCTTCCTTTTTTTTTTTCACTAGTCTAAAAAAAAAAAAAAAAAAGCCCATTTCTTTCAATCTTTTAGCTTTCTTCTGGTTTTGTTGTTTCTTCTCTTTTTTTTAGGCTAAATCTTGTCCTATCTCATCTCTCTGTCTCACAATTCCCGTATCAACCAGCCCATGGTGCTAAAATCGCCAAGGACACTACCAATTTTACCTACTAGTTCTAGGGGATGTTTTTGTCATAAAGTGGGTATTTTTCCATTGGGTTGTAGAATTGAGCGCCTTATTTCTTTTCTTTCCCCCAAAAGACAATCTGAGAGATATTTAATTATGCCAGAATACACTGTTCTTTCAACCTGGACTGGTTTTCCGTAAGCCTGGAAAACATCTCTATGCCATTGTCAACTGCTCAACTATTCACCAGTCATTTTACTCACACTTGGTAGCATATTTCATGGTTCTCATCTTAATTAGACACTTGGTGGTGTAGGTTTTCATTTTTCAAATTCCCAAATGAACCTGAAGAACTTCGTCAGCATTTTTTCAGAAGTGTTGCTGTCTTGGAACAGCAATCCAACTTGCACTTTACCCTATTTAGACTTACAAAGTAAACATCCTTGTGCCTAAATCCCATGGGTACCTGATCTGGATAGGTGCTCTGCAAAGGAGCTAAATACACACACACACACAGGCAGCAGTGAGTTTATCTGCAAATAATCATGAGCACAGCCAGTTTCATTCAAAACACATTTAGAATATAAAGTGGTACTCTCTTTGTTTTAGAGCATTTGCCCAGGAAGTGACAAACTTGGGAAGATCTGAATAATGCTAAGTTCCTTTATAGGTTTAACCCTGAATTGTGTTGCTTCACTTCAGAAGAATAGGAACAATATTTGCATATTTTGCAGAATGTTTTGAGATTTTCTATTGAAGAGAACTGTTTAAAAAAGTTGTAGAGATTTTAAAAGAAGCTTTGAAGTGTCCATAATTTTGCATTAATATTTCTGTATTAATAGTTTTGAGGTTCAAATTAATGCTGTTAAAAATGGCAGCACTTAAATATGCCTTCTATGTTCCTAACTCTGCAATCACCAAGCAAATGTGGTAGTTAGATATCTTATGGCAATTGTACGTGGGAGAACAACTAAAAGTATGAAGTTAATGCAGCAAAATTAAGGACCATTAAGCCTCTATATGGAAACTTATTGAAAAGTGGAGTGCTTAAGGGAGGATTAAACTACAAAAAAATAAAGGCATTTTAATTTAAAATGAGTGCATCTACCTATAGCTTCATGTATCTTAATTTCTCTGCATTAACTTCATAGTTTTAGTTGACTCATTTTAACTTTCTAAACTGCAGGCAGTCCCAAGTGATACTACATTTTCAAAAAAGTATATATTTGGAAACTTTCTCTTTATAGTTTTATATCCTTCTATCCCATTCCTTGCAAGTAACCCAAGAAAAAATCATGTTTAAGAAATAAACAAAAAGAAGAATAGCAATATGCATTCTGTTGTCAACTGAATATGACAGCAGACATGACCATCAGAATGAGAAATTTTCATATTAAGGAAATGTATAAGCTAAAAGAAAATTCATCTTTTAAAGGTAGAGATTAAAAGCTTGAGGGGAATTTAAAAGTTCATGAATGATGGACACAGTGGAAAATCACAAAGAACAGAAAATAAAGACCAAGATAATAGTAAAAGACATCACATACCTACCCACTGAAATTGAATGTTCAAACCTGACAATTTGTGGTTGAAATGAAAAATACAGATGTTTATGTGTTTGGCACAGCCCGTTGTAAAGAAGTACATGAAGCTGTTCTATGCCAAAGCTGTGATTTATCATGTTACTCTATGCAACTTGTTCCCCAAACAATCTTTCTCTTCTTTATTTCTATGGTGTCTTTTCAGGCTTTACTGACTTTGGAGGGATTCAGCTTGGCTTCTTGGTTATCATTTTATCATTCCTTAACCAGAATTATCAACTCTATGCAAAGAAATACACAGAACTGCCAGATAAACAGTCCCACATGTTATACTCTATAGTGAATAGAAATTCATTCTCAGTCATTACTATAGTAATTCTGCTGCCTTTTCACCATTGCTAAGGTTACATCATGGACGTGAGCAGTACTATGTCAGTCCACTGGAATCGACACTCATGTTTGTGTTATGCTGTTTCACACAATTAAATAAATGTGTGAACAGCCACAATGGTGACAGAATATAGTAAGAAACAGAGATATCAATATCTCACATAGAAAGCCAGCAGAGTATTTTCTAATTCTAAGAGTTACCAGTTTTGGGAAGGACAGAAGTTCTGCTGGTTATTGCTGGTTTTAGATTTTAGAGGACCTTGCTAGTGTCACTTTAATGTATTAGAATGCTATTGATTTATTTCTAAAATAATAACCTTAACAATTAAGAAGATTAAAAAATTCAAGTCTTTTGTTGTTACTAGAGAGGCTTCTTATCGTGTAGTACTGATATAGTTGATGCTAAGTAAACTTATTTATATAATTTAATCTTTTTTTAATATTTAATTAAACATTAACAGTAGACAATGGGGAATAACAGCTGAAAGCAATGCAGCACTTCACTTTAGGGTCATCTAACTAAACTTCAGTGCAGATCTTTACAAAAGTGTCCTGCTACAAGGGCAGAAGCACAACAGTCTTCATAGATAGATGCCAAATCCCATGCATTTACTTTATCAGGAGTTACAGTTGACTGCCAGTCCTGGGGCTAGTGCTTTTTCTTGTTTACCCATGCATTTTGTTGTTAGAGTGTGTAGACTTGCATTTTCCATTTAGAGAAATCAATGCTTCTGTTCATCCCCCCTTTTTTTCCCACTGCCAACCATTTTTCTTGTCAGTTTGCTTTCCCCATTGCTGGGTGAGCAGCTTATGAGAAATAAACCACTGAGGCACATCAAACCTTATAAGAAGGCCAGGGCAGCAATTCAGTGGCTGAGTTTTTCCAAGCCATTCTCTTTGAAGTGGCTTGTTTAAAAACAAACAACAGAAACAAAACCATACGGTGTCTCTTGTTAATATTTAACAAAACTATAGACAGACCTTTTGCCTTAATAATGCCAGTGACATGCATTTTGTTTATCTTTCTAATTATATATTTATAGTTGACATGAAAATTCCTCCCACTAGACATAGCTAACTGCACAAAACCCAGTTGTGTATTGCTTTTGTGAGGCATGTTATTATAACATGATTAAAATAGTACATTAATTATGCATCCTGCTATAAAACTGAATGCAGAAGAGGAAATAAAGATGTATTAATAATACATTAGTTATTAATCTGTGTACTTGTCGTTTGAATGAGATGTAAACTCCTGCATTGTCAGTTTGTGAAGACCACCTACCTGCTTTTTAAGTCCACTTACATATCACTACTGTGGAAGGATAAGTTTTTGTTAAAAGTCACTGTGTGCTACAAATGAGTAGTCTCAAGACAAAATTGTTATATTACAAAGCTAAAATTTTACCTGACCATGTTATAAGGTGGTAGCATAATAACACAGATTTTCCACTAGACTGGGCCATGTACATACAGTCAACTTTTAATCATTAAAAGTGGTAGACACCTTTCTGAAGCAACAAGAGTAATTCTGAGTTTTTATTTGTGAGTTTGTTTCCACCTCTAGAAAAAGAATTTTTATACTAAAGAGGAGCCAGCTACAGCTTATATACTTGATAAAAAAATATTGCAGACATGAGTATTTTAAAACAAAAAAACAGTTGGTCTTGTAAAGTACATAATTTGATTGGATTGACTTAACAGAAGATTGTAAGGTTGTGTGTGTATATCTCAAATGTGAAGATGTTACACCTACTTAGTAGTAACCAAGGGGTTCATAAATCTTTGCACATCAAGCTGTCATTTAGTTAAAAGACAGAGTCAGTAGATTAAGAACTACAGTTGGAGCCAATTAACTTCAGCAAACTTATTAAATGAAACCATTTGCTTTTTTTTTTGGCTTAAGCTAGAATAAAAATTAGTTTATTTAATGTAAGAGCTGCTTGGCAGGATTTTCAGTAGCAAATTAAATGTGCCTGGGACTATTGATGCCAATGAGGTCAACTGTCATGGAGTGACCCATGTCTATATTATTAAAATTTGCTAATCTACGAAGGAAGGTGAGTGCAGGAAAATTGCCCGTGAAGAATACTTTTAACTCCTAAACTTTTTTTATAATATAGTTTGGGAGACCTTAGTCCTAGTTGTCCAGGAATAAAACTACTCAAGGGAGTACTTGTGAAACTTCACAAGTGGTTGACTTTCAGTCTCTTAGTGGGTTTGCTAGCACTGATTATTTTCTTGGTAGTGGTAGTGTTGTTGAGTGAATGCCCAGAAGGTGGAGTTGTCCAAAGACGTATTTTCATTGAAGATTTTAGTTTCATCATTAAATGGCCCATGCATAACTTCTGTATTACTCAGAGTTTTTAAATTTAGAATGGAGCAATGCGTGTGAAGGGAAAACTAGACACTTCTGTTGAGGCTAAGTTAAAAACAGACACAAAACTGACAGCTACATTATGGCTATGTTTTCACATTGTCTTAATATTGAACAATGACAAGTAGAAACCTTCATCACAGGAGCGCAGTTTTAAAAGTTGTTTGATAATCTTGATTTGAAAGTTGTGCCAACCAAGACAGGTTAAAATAATTACTGTTAATATTAGTGATAGCAATACTACAACAGTAACAATATAATAATATGTATCTCTGACTTGGGATTTGCACCAAGAGACCTAGAAGTACATGAACAAGAATGTGAATATTATTTTATGTACTGTGAAAGTGAGTCAGGGTCAAGTGGAATGTCATAACCAGAATCTCCTTTTAGGTCATGGACAGCATCGCACTATAGCTCTGTTCTCTGTAATGGCATCTATGATTTGGCACATAAGTTTAAACTTTTCCCACATTCTGAAGAAGGTTCTGAGTCGTGTATCATGGACAAGTAATCTTTAAGAGTAGTGATTCAAAACCATATGTGAATGTTTATAAATAAACTAAAAGAGCTTTCTTTTTTCCTGTCTCTCTTTTCTTGTATTGTCATATCTTCTTAGTTTTATCTGACAGAAGACAGAAAAGATCACCCAGTCAAGAAAACTGCCTGCCAAAAAACAGATTCACCTGTCTATAAACACTTCCTGATAAATATTTTATATACATTTAAAAAACCCCAAACTTCCAGTGGTGGAAAATAGTGGTCTCTTTTTATGTAATCTTCTCAGTCCATCATTATCCTTATTCTTGGAAAACTGTTTTTTTCTTAGTGGCTAACCTTCATTTCCTTTTATTTAAATCAATAGTGTCCTCTTCACTTTCCCTTTTATAGCAAGTGTTGATATATTGAAAAATTGTGCATGATCTTACGTGTGGAAAATTTTGACTATAGAGTATACCAAGGAGTGGATCTATTCCTTCTTTCATCACTATATGGAAACCTTTCCATCGCTTTCATTAGAACACTCAGAAAACATTTTAGTATTTTTCCTTGAAAATGTGGTTATCTATCTTGTTGCTTTCTAAAACCACTCTGTTCATTATACAGTGTACACTCCTCTAGTAAGAGAGATGAAAACACATGAGTACTGGTGAATACTAGCTTGAAAACAAGAAAAAAGCAAGCTGAAAGAAAGCCTCCACATTGATGTTATAACCATTCAACTTATTGTACTGTTGAATTTCCTTAATTTTAAAACAGCGTTGCAGAATTATATATTCACTGTTTACTTTGTTTTGTAAAAACCCTGGAATGATTTCTGTGAGAGGAAATGAAAAGATCTGGCTGGCTGCTGTATGCTTTGGCTGCTTTATGGCATTTCAGTAGAAGTGGGTTTGCATTACCTGTTTGGAATTTTCCCCCTTCTTTATTCTCTTCTTTTTCTTTATTTTTTGGAAGAGCAAGTAATAAATAATTATATTCCAAAACTGTGATACTGTATCATTTCTATAAGAATCATGTCCTGCTGTTTATTAACCTTATACAACAACAGTGTATTCATTCAGTTAATTTGCAGGAATACTTTGGTAGTGCTGTATTTTCATAAATGCTTGCAAATCCTTCTGTTTAAAGCACTAGGTCTTCTTAAGTTCTGCAAATACACTAATTGTGTTGTAGTTGACAGAGCATGAAATACTAAACAATATCAGAAGGGTTATCCCTTAATTCCCACACTGCTACATAGATGGTTTCTGTGTTTAAACTAACCTTTTACTTTTGCTTACTTTGGTAATGTTTATATTTGTAATTAACTCCCCTCCCATTTTTTCTGTAAGTTTTTGATTGTGCTGCACTCATCCATCAAGGTTGGTGAGACATAAAGACCCTGACACTCCTAGTGCGTTTATTGGTGGGGGAGAGGATGTTCAAGTCATTTCCCTGGGGCTTTATAACTTCTTTAATTGCAGGAATACATAAATTTTGTTCATTTAGACCATTTCTCTGGCTACCACACAGAATTGCTCTCTATATGTACATGCATTTTAAAGTGTGGGTAAATGAGCAATGGAAAACAATATATGCCTCAAGCAAACTTGAAACCTGTCTCTAATTCCGGATAGAAAGTGTTCCAGCTGTATCTCAAGACAGTGCAACTCTGATAAATCTTTTCAAAGTCCACTTTTGGTAGGTTCTGTGGCATCTCTTAAAATTTTGCTCCGATGACAGCTGAAAAGAAGTCTGCAAAGTAATCTGTAGGATCTGGATAGACTAACTAAAAATTCCTAGTGAAGTTAGAGAAAGGTGAATTGGAATTGGATAGGCTTCCTACCATATACATTGTCTGAATTATATGATACTTGTATAATATAAAGCTGAATCATAAACTTCAGGAGTTAGATTAGGTGGTAAACATATATGGGATATGAGCTGCAGGAATATGGTTTCATGAGGATTTGGGATGGTTCTTGCCTTCCCTCCCTGCCTTTGCAGCCAAGAAAGCCTCAGTTTTCTTTCTCTATAACATTTGTGACTTCTAGGTTTTATGTGGCTGGTAAGGTGTAGATATTTTTGGCTGGACATCATCATTACATGTACACCCACATACGTGTAGACACATTCACACACCTGCTTTCTCTGATGAGTAGTCATAGAAGAGATGTCCAGATGCTATAATAAAATAAAAATGCTATACTGTGTCAAAAGTACTAATTTGGGATTTCTTCATCCTAATGCTTTAATACTATGCCAAAGCACTGCAACTCACACCCCAGGTACAAAGGGATTGTAAAAGTAGTGAAAAAGAAAGGGGGTTAGAAAATGACAGTGTAACACTGAAGTGAGCCTAATGTTATTCTGAGTGGTGTTAGTGGCTGAGAAAGGAAAAAACAGTGTAAAATTGCTCTTTCATTTTCTATTCTTGCTTGTTACCTTTCATGTTCACTTGGAACCCCTTTTATGAGTGAGATAGGCTCTGATAAAGGAAGTGGTGACACATGAAGTAGCACTGTGACAAAGCATAAAGTGATCATTGTCCTTACTTATTCTCACTGCACTTTCACACCATTAACGATCTAACTAATAAGACTTAGGATCTCACCTCTGTGCTTTCTGTGGTAGTGTTATACTTGAAAAGTGACAGCCTCTGCAAAAGCACACAAAATATATTAGGTTATTCTCATTACTCTAAACAGACACATCTTATTATTTCGAATTGTGAGGAAGGTTAAGTGACTTGTTTCAACTCAAACAAGAACTCAGTGATTATAACTAGGAATTCATATACTTTTTGGTACTTAGTTTACTTGAAATAGCATTATAACATTAACAAACGTGAAAAAATAACTGTACATATTTGGCACTGAGGCAAATTACCAGCCTGTGATAACTAATTTTAGAAATATTTGCATAAGTAGTTCATTTATCTGTACAAAAATTGTAATTCTCTTTCTGCTAATACTGAGATTTCTTTTTCTCGTTTCTTCTTTTCATTCTCTTTGGCCTCGTTTTTTTCCCCCTCAAAGTTCTTTCATCCCATTAACCAGGTTATGCCCCTTAGTACTTTGCTTTCAACAAGAGACTGTCATTTTGTAGCAGACACCAGTTCCAGTCGGTGGGACTGTAAACAAAGTACCCATGACAACTGATTCATCCTCCACCGAGACCACACATAGTACCTAGGAAATCTCTGCACTTACAAAGAGTGGATCCTTTCCCTGACTCAGGTTTGCAGCACACAGTGCCAGAACAGATGCCAAGAGAATTCATTTTGGCTTGAACTTTCTGAATAAACTAATGCATGATGAGGGATGCAGTCTTCATTGACGTTGCTGCCTGCGTTCTTGCTATTTAAAGAACAGAGGAACAAGTTCCAGTCCACAAAGTATGATCACTTCCCCCAATACCTGATTTAATAGGAGTAATTTCTACTTAAACAGTGTCTTTCTATTGAGAAGCTCACACTCTACAAACATGAATTAATTAAGCTTTATACTCCCTCTGTGCAGCATACGTAGACTCAGGAATAGAGTGGTTTAACATTATACTAGTGTGCCAGTTGGGAAATACCAGAAATCTAGTTTTCTTAATTTGCACATGCTCTGGGGCAGATTCAGTGCATGCTTTAAATGCAAGGACTGAAAAAGACCATAAGGAGTATGGTACTAATAGTACCTGTAGGTTTACAGTTTGAGGTAAGGATCCCTGCTTGGGAGAACTGGAGTGCATCTGGCAGTGAAGCAAAGGCTTGTGGAAAGGTGTATGGTAGAGCCTGCTAAGGTACACAGCCTTTCCAGTGGGCCTTGAAGAGACTGACTTTTTCAGTGACCTGTACAGTTTTGCCTTGTTGCCTTCTCTCAACTGAAACCAAGTGAATTAGAGATACATCTTCATTATAATGATTTCCCCAAGACCCAGGTGGTAGCTGTGTGCACGTATGGGTTTCCTGGTGGGGCTGAAAAGGTAAGAGCATTTCTATTTGGCATTACCTGCTATGACATATACTCCTGAGGTATTTCAGGACATAAATACTTCTGTGTGTCAGACAGGTTCGGTGTATAAACCCTGGTATTGGATACAGAGCAGTCAGTTGAGCTTAGGAATCATGTCTCCTGATTTTTTTGCTATAAAAGTTGTCTAATAGGTAGTTCTGTTTTCTTTTTGTCTTTGAAGCACTATTTTTTAATCTACAGTAACTTTTGATTTTGTTTTCCAAAGTAGCAGCTTTGCACTGTATAAATTATTACCTCAGATACTAGGACACTGTTGCTAGGAAAGCTACAAGAGAGACTGTAAATGGATGTTAAAAAGAAAGAGCTTCTGCATTTAAAGAGTAATGGCTAGAAGACAATTAAAGCCTAGCTGTTAAATTGTAGGGCCAGGCCAGTGCACATTGGGACTGCAAATCAGAAATGTTGCATTATTTTTAAATGGCTGAATATCTGCTACAGCATCCATAACCGTTGTTAGTTCTCTAAACCTGCATAACATATTGCAATAAAAAAAAAGGAGTGTAATTTAATCTACCTAAAGAGAAAATATCTTTATATTTACCCACTATTAAGTATATGTCTTAATTCCATAGTGTCCCTACACTTTGGTTTACAAAAAAATGACTCAATGTCTCTTAAAGCCTTCTGAGAGGGAGAGTGGAGGACATGAGCTGCTTGAGCAATGCCTACTGAGGGCATTTTAATGACTTACACTTGGAATTACACTTGGAATAGGCATAATATCCCAGTGTGGAGAGTCTTTATGCCCTGGTAGAACTTCTGGAAAGTGTTTGCATGCTTTTGCAGTATTTCAGGCTATTTACTAGTCTCCAGGGGTAGGCTGTGGTGATGCAGCCATCCAAGGAGATACAAGCTCCTCAGGTCACCCAATACTTAGGAAAACATGAGATGTTATTCTCCTTCTTCCTTTTGTGCTTACTCAGTAACCCTGTACAAATATATCTTTCCTCTAGTGTGTAAGGGGACAGAGAAAGACTTTTTTTTTTAATAATAAAAACTGGATAAAATAACGTTATTCTATGTTTTTAACCATTAAGGGTCATTGGGGGTTTAATTCCTATAGCATTGGTCCACAACTAGCATTTCAGAGCTGGAAGCCACAGAAATGGGCTCCAATCCTACCTTTAGATTCTAGAGTCCCATTACTCGGTATGGGTCAGATTATGTCTAAATTCTGTTTACATTTCAGGGTCAAGCCAGGACTTCATGACAGACTTATGGAGGAAAAAAAAAACTGGGTCCTTCTACCATCAGAGTCAGTTTGCCCATCCAACATTACAATAAAAGTAATTTGGACTTGCCAGGTTGTTTTGTAGAAGTTCTGTGACTAGCATATGCTGCCTTGTCCCTAAATGGAGACAACTGGCCTGAATCAGGGTATGTCAGTTTATATTTAACTTTTACTTTTGGCACGGAGTGAGTCCTCCAAGTGAAATAGAATTCAGAAGGGAAGGAAAAACCTTTGAAGTCCTCTGACTGCATGTGTAACCACTGAAGAACTTGAACAGGAACCTTTGTGGAACCTTTCGCAAATTCTAGTTGGGGTTTTACTAAAACAATTTCTTCACACTTTCAGAGGTTCTTGAGTATAGGTGCTGGAGTGTGTCCAAAGAAAGGCAGTAAAGCTGGTGAAAGGAGCAAGTGTTACGAGGAGTGGCTGAGGGAGCTGTGGTTGTTTAGCTTGAAGAAAAGGAGGCCCAGGGCAGACCTTATCACTCTCTACAACTACCTAAAGAGAGGTTGTGGTGAAATGGGTGGTAGTCTCTTCTCTCAGTTAATAAGTGATAGAAGAGGAAATTACCTCAAGTTGCACCAGGAGAGGTTTAGCTTAGGTATTAGGAGAAATTTCTTCACTGAAGGGGTAGTCAGGTATTGGAACAAGCTGCCCAGGTGAGCAGTGGAAACTCCATTCCTGAAAGTATTCAAAAACATGTGGATGGCACTTGGGAATGTGGTTTAGTGGTGAACGTGGCAGTGCTAGGTTAACAGTTGGACTCCATGATCTTGGAGGTCTTTTCTAACCTTGACGATTGCTTTTTAGTATGTGGAACTTCATTGACACAGCTGAAAAAGGGAAGAAGAATGTCTTTCAGTTTTATTCACTGAGGTTTCTTCTGAGTTAAAGTTGCTACAGTCTGGACATCTATGTTCAGTTCAGTTTTCTGTTTTTGGTTGGCAGTAGTGTTAGGAGGAAATGCTTGCATTGTCTCAGAAAGTAAAATTGTAACTGTGCCACAATAAGACAGGCTGAAGCAGTACAAAATGAAAGGGAAAAACCAGAAAAATGAGGTTGTGATGTTAAATTCCCCAACTGATTTTGAATTAGAAGCAGAAATATGCTTTGGTTTATGGTCATGATTCAGTTCTACCACCTAGGTCCCCATTCCAAAGAAGATCATATTCATTCTGTTGAAACATGGAAAACTGAAAATCCATTTTGATATTGTAAGAGGAAATAAAAAGGGCTGAAAGATTAATAATAGAATGCCAATGTATATATGTAATTCAGGCTTGAACCCTAGGGCAGTCCTTTCAAGGAGTTGAATGACATCTGTGTGTAATTTAATAAATGACTGTTGTAACACAATTGGAGAAGCTCTCAAACACATTGTGTTTGTGTTGATTGCTCAGTTCAATTACTGTAAACAATGTAACATTATAATAGTCACTGAAATAAATCCAGCCTATAAGGGTTGGAAAAAGGTTGGAAATATCAAAGCTACGTTTATTCATAATTCAATGGTTTGTTGCCAGAGTCACTTAAAAATAAAAGGTCATCCTTCTATAAGTATATCTGTAGCAAGGTTACCAGTTTCAAGAGCTTAATCACAACTTTTAGTGGATGGTTAAAATAGATTTTTTTTTCCCAGCATAAATATTCACAAGTTACTGTACACATAGAAATACTTAGCAACAGGTAGAGGTTAAATACATTAATTGGCAGATGTTTATTTCTATTTACAGACACTCCTATTTGAATAGGGCTCTGAGTAACCTGGTCTAGTGGAATGTTCCCTACCCATGACAGGGGGGTTGGAAATAGATGGTCCCTTCCAACCATTCTATGATATCTATAAAGAGTTGAATTTACAAAGAAAAGATAGATGAACTAAAGTGTAATTTAAAATGAAGCATATTTATTTTACTTCTTGAAATAACCAGGTGGTTCATTAGATAAGTTCTTCTGGAAAGTCCAATTTTGAGATGTAACACGATGCACCAAATAATTTTTCCTATTCTGCTTTTTCCACATACTACAGCTGGTTTCTTCTATTAAAAATGTTTTATTTGCTCAGTAGATCTTCATGATCTCTGAATTTTCATGCTCCTTCACCCCAGATTTTTCCTAAACTTCTTGCATAATTTAGTTACTTCGTATCCCCAGCTTTTTCAGCAACAGTGGCAGCCTTTCCTCCTTCCCACAAGCTAGCCCTACCCGGAGCAATGCCTTAAGGCTGAGAGGACAGGATGCAGCTGCTTCTAAAAGCCTGTCAATGATGCTTCTTTTTAAGCCACTAAGAACAGCTGCACAGTGATGTGGATTTACACTTTATACTTTTTTTTTCCCCTATATGAGGAATTACTCAAAAGCTGTATAGAATAATGAACTAGCTACTGATGCATGAAGGCAAATGAAGACACTGCCTTATGCTTAATGGCATCCTAAAGACAACCCTGCATTTCAGAGACAGTTTTTCTGGGGAGACATTGTCTAGGTCAGATGCTGGGGTTATTCTTTACAGGGAATTTGAAGAGATTCATATATTGATGTGGCAGTCCTAGAGTAGGAACAAATTTTGAGTTAGCTTTAAATCTACAGCTAGTGTCTTATATCCTTTGAACACATAACTGTTTCAGTCTTGACAACTCACACAGTGCCTGTAGACTGCAACAAAGTAGTTAATTTGGGGCTGTAATTTATAAATTATGATGCATTTTAACATCAGTGGGGTATTTTTTTTTATGCAGAGCAGAGTCTGGTGACCAATGTGCCCCCCCTTTCCCAGCACTCCTCTTTTGTCTCCAGGCTCCATTAGTTACTAGCTTTATCCAGTCTGAGAAAAGCAAAAGGCAAGGGAGCAAGCCTGGCAAGGCTGTAAGGTGATGTTTCCTTGCCTTCTTGCTTCCATTTTCCCTTTTCCTGTTTATTAACGTTGTCACTGTCATCCACGTGGCAGCCGTGCCTGGTTGGAGGAGGGCAGTGAGGGCAGTGAAGACCCAAGCAGTAACGCAGCAAAAGTGGATGCCGCTGGATGTTTGTTGCTGTGGTTAAAAATGCCAAGTTCAAAACGTATCTTAACATTGCAAATGAAAAGCTATTGTGGCCCTTCTGTGATTTCCAGCTAGGCTGGTTGCAAAAGAATCAAACATATATTTGATGGGATAAAGAACTTCTGTCCATATGACGATCAGAAATAGTGGGTGAATAGTTTGGGAATGACTGACCTAATGACTCGGATGCTATCTAACACCAGATATATGGGAAGTGGCTTGAGTTGCCCCGCCCACATTGCTTCAAAACTGAAGCCACGTCTTCAAAACTGAGTCCTCATCTTGAAAAAGAAAACTCATGGGCATGTGAGTTTTGCAAGGAACTGAATGCAAAGGATTGTATTAAATTCTCCTAAAACTACAACATTATTACTGTAAGAAAATCTATTTGGATTTCTGTTTATAAATTTATTTTTAATACATTTCACAGAATCACAGAATGGGTAAGGTTGGAAGGGACCACAGTGGGTCATCTGATCCAATCTCCCTGCTCAAACAGAGTCATCCTAGACCATTTATATTTTTCCATATGCATCATGTTAAATTTTTTGTGATTTGTCTTCTTGTGCTATAGGTTGTGACAGATAAATATGCCACCTTTATAGGGGATAACAATGTCATTAAATTCATCAATTTTATTAAATCTCCTATTGCAGAGATCAAAACCTTTGCTTGGTAAACAGGCTGGAGAAAACATTTTCAAAATGATTAAAGGTTCTTTGAAAATGTAATTCTAACAATTAAAAACAAATTAACTACCAGTTAACATGATTATGTGCACTAGAAAGTGAAACCAACAGCGTCATATGATGTAAGTTCATAAAAATTAGACATCAAAGAAACTCAAAGTTATAAAATGGTAAGAAAATATTTGGAAAATTAAGTTGTACTGCAGGTGATTAGAATTCATTTGAAAAATCTTTAAAAGATATGTTCTGACTAGATTTTAATGAAAACACTTGCTTTGGTGCCTTTAATAAATTTGGATTAATTGGTAATAAAACATGAAATGTCAGATGCTTCAACATGATACAACACCTTTCAAACACCCAGCAGAGTTTCAGAGTAGCTACCAATATGTTACTTTGCCAATGCTGGGAAATGATTGCTATATTTCCAAATGTCAACAGAGTAGTTGATTCATGTCATACAAAAGTCAGTTTCTGAATATTCTTATGAGTTTTTTCCAAACTACTGAGCTTTGGCAGTTACCTAAGCCATAGCTAAATAACCCATAAATGCATTGAGCATTTTGGGCTATAAGTCTTTAATCACTTAAATCATGTGGGTGTGTTCAGCACTTAGATGGGAATGAAATCTGGAAAACTCTTGATAGATACTCTTGTGTTGAGGTTCTCCTGTGCCAAAATACCTGCTGATAAAACCTCCAACACTGCTGCATTAATATTTGCATATAACTGTTCATGTACTGAAGCTTCTGGTTCGCTAAAAGCCCTGCCTTTTGCATCTGGTATTTTTAAATCATATATTCTTCCTTCTGAGACCTCTTATTGTTTTCTCAGGATGAGTCTCCCTCACTTGTGCAGAGAGCCTGTCAATTAAGAATCATGCCCAGGACACAGTATGCATGCTTGCATGGAGAATGAGAAGTAGCAAGGACAGGTGACATTTCTTGTTCTTTAGTTTTGCTTCAGCATTAAAGAAATTACATGACTTCTTTCGGAGCACTTGACTGAAGAAGGGGAGGCAGTGTGCTAGGAGGCTCCACAACTTGAAGTTGGATGGCATACTATTCAAGAGGTGGGATATATGCATCCTCTTCTTCCACTGATTACTTTCTGCAACTCTTTGTTCAGGCTGCTGGCTTTTGTAAAGCTATTCTTAAGCTCTTTAAGTGCAAGGGGAACCTGACAACATAACGCAGATCTACCCAGTCTGCAATTGGGTGCTAGACAGATATGTCACCACTGAGTATTGCAAAGGCTTAGTCCTTCTTTCTTTTATCCCGAGCTAATTGGCACTATGATTAGAAGAGTGGCTGCGGGCCATGACATGCACTGCTGTTACCAGCAGTGGAGTTAGACCAGTACAACAAGAGAAAGTATATCCTTCACCATTAAGCTTTAAGCCTCCTGTGAAAAAGGCAGCTTTTGTTGGCATGTGATAAAATAAACAGTGTCCCTTTTCATGGAACATCACTGTGTGTTGTTCTGACAATGTTAGATCAGATAGTGAACCTGCTGAGAAAGCATTGAATGAGATTTGTTGGGGCAGCTGCCTTATACAACTACCCAGGTATAAGGGAAATGGTTAAAACTTTCAAGTTTGGTACACTGGATTCCCAGAAGGAGACAACACTTGGAAAAAGGGTCAAGTTTCATCTAAAGCAATATTAATTTTGGATTGGTCTTTTTATTAATAAATTAGGTGCTCAATAGGGTGAAGGTTTTTCTTCTTTCAAGGAGTTGGCATGTACTTTTGTTTGGAACAGATTAGAAATATGATTTCACAGAGGAAATGTAATCTCATCTTAAATATTTACAATATGCTAATTCTATGCTTCTACATTGGCAGAAAAACAGGATAGCATTAATTAGTTTGACTTATTTTCTAACAGAAACATGTTCTCTCCCTTCGGCTAGGACTATGTATTATTAAAAAAAAAACATTCCGGTCCATTCTTTGGCCCGCAGATAATGCAACACAGTTTGCATCCATATGGCTAAATTTTCCTGTGTTCTTTCAACCTCCTCTAAAAGAGGATTACCTGCTTCGTACCACAAGGTGGAAATTGCTACTGGTTCCTCCTATTTCACGTGCAATAAATAAGCACGAATTGGGAGACACTATTTGGCACCACTAAAGGAGTCAGTATTGATAGTTGTGTGACACTGCTTGACCCCATGTGTTTTATATTCTAACTATACAGAGGGCCTGTGTCAGATGTCATACAACCACCACCAGGGTTAATACTAAAGGAATAGCTAAGTGCTTGTGCTGAACACAGAACTTAATTCACTGGTTGCCTACATAGATGTTAGACAAAATATGGCATTATACTGTAGTTTTAACTAAAAAGCATTGAAACAGGTTATGTGGGAGACTGTGAAATGCCTTTTTTTCTGCAAGTCTTTAAGTATAAGGCAGATATCTAATAGAAATACTTAATCTCACATTACATTTGGAAGATGGACAAGCAGTTGTCCTGAAATTCTAACAGTGATTGATTTCTATAATGTTAGGATGTTTCCTTTCTGGCACTTACGGCATGTGTGCAAAAAAAAAAATTTGCACGTTTCTCTTGTACTTAGAAAACAGTACCTGGGGTTTTTTTTGCTCACTGGAATGAAATTCCAAAATAGTGATTTTTTTTTTTCATCTCAGAAATACTTCTATTACAAGAAATTCCTTCAGGTATTTTGATACTGATACTTTCTCTGTATCTATAAACTTATCTATAGCCATGGATACAGATAAATTTTTAAATATCAAAAAAGAAATTTAGAAATAGATGGATGCATTTTTCTTTGATGATTTAAGAATGCCCAAAGGAATATTTCCTATTCATATAAAATACTTAAAAAGATAAAATGGTTGAAGAATTCTTTACAAGAAAAAGCCACATAAACATTTGAGTTCTTAAGTGTTCAGTATCACTGTTTGTGATCCATAAATTGAACTCTTAATGTTAATCTCTGACATCCTCTTCCAGCTTCCCCCTCTCCACACACTCATAGACGTCACATAGGATTGCCTCCGGATACACAGTGCTAGGAATTAAAAGTTGTTCTCCCCTGTAAAATTATCAATATCTTGGGATATGACTAGCATGACGTAAGTCACACTTTTTGTTTAACCATCATGATTTATGTTTTCCTTTTTTAAGAAAGATTGCTTGAAAACTGAGTTGTAGATGCAATGAAAAACAATGGGTCCTTGGAATTCTAAGCACTAAAATCTTATAAAAAATCAGCATTAAAAAAGAACTTTAATTTTCATGTTAGTTAAACATCTGACGCATACTATTGCAGTTTTGAGCATAAAAAGTTAGAAGCTTCTTAGATAGTGTTTACTGTTTATAATGCATTTGTCTGAGCAGATGTTCTTGTAAAATTACCAAACCATTCCACGTTACAAACATAGTTCAAATAAAGCTTCTTTCAACTCTGGAAGACTGATTCCTTCTCTCCAGAATTCCTAGAATACAAACATTATTGATGCAGTTTATGTTGTGTGTGGATTGCGACTGCTGGTTCTCTCTCCTTTTTGTTTTTTATTCCTTAGTATGTTTATTTATAGAGGAGTTATGAGATTGTGATTGAAGGTGGAAAAGACTGTTCCCTTGGGCTTGAAAAGTGACTGACCCCAATCAGAAGGGCTTGTTGTCAGTGATGCTGGAATCTTTTCATGAGTGAGTGGAACGTAGTTTCCTGTCAAGTTTAGTTAGGATTGTTTTTTTTCTCTTCCTTCTTTTCCTTTTTTTTTCCCCTCCAGCATAGGCAATCTTTGTTTTTATGTACAGTGTGATTCCTGCACTGTCTTAAAGACACGAAGAAGAAAGCCTGTGTTTGAAATAGACTATTAAAGTCTGGTTGCCTTTATCTTCTGTCTCTGCTATTTGAAACTAAGCTTGATTGTGTCTTCACGCAAGTGTGTTGTACTTGGTAGAGTATATATGAGGCTACACAGGTAGAGATGTGTCTGATCATGCCGTAGTTGGATGAAGGAATAAAAAACATGTTTGAAGAGAGAAATTTGCTTCATTCTCTACTGAATGAGCTGCAGGGAAACAAACATACAAAAATTCTTTCAGTTTTCCACACCAGACAATTAATACATGTGAGGTTAGGGTTATGGTTTGCTTTTTTTTGTGGAATAAATTTATAAAGAAATGTACTTCAGTTGAGGGGATTGGATCCATGTTTGAAAAGACATCATTACCCCTTTCTGAGAGTGACTTTCAACATTCCATCTATAAAACAAAATCCATTTTTCATTGCAGTATTTTTCTCAGTATGATGGTCTGGCATTGACCCTTTACATTTGGCAGAACCAAGCAGACACAGTTCTCAAGTAGCCATTTTATTTCTGGATGTTTCTGGCTATTATTGCTTTTATTGTTCCAGTAGTGAAAAACTTTAACTCCTGTTATTTTCTCCCTCTAACTTCTGCTTTGGGAGGAGAAAAAAGAAAGGACAGAAAGAAATTACTGAAGGACAGTGACATTTTTCACACTTACTTTTGATGGTCAGGGAATTTATTGAAGTGCTGTTCTTGACAGGATAGTTTCAACTACAATTCAAGCCTGGCCTCAGACCTGAGTCAGAGCCTGGATCTGACTAGGATAGAGGGGGGTTTGCCTAAAACCTTCTCGCAGTTTCAGCTACATCAGCTGCAATCACAGTTTCCTGTTTTTGTAGGCTGTTGTCAGACTGGGTTATTAGGCTGAAGTGCTCTGAGACAAATGGTGCTCTGTCATAGAAGTGCCAAGTGTTATTAATTATTAATAAAATATTTAATTTGATACCACCATGTTGGTAGTGGTAATCTGCAAATCCAAGGGACAAGCTCTGAGATAGTTAGTATGTAAGTGATTTGAAGCTTTTTTTCAGGATGTTGACCAATCGTCATGAGGAATTGCATTCCCTTATGAAAAAACCAAAATACTACAGTATGTCAGAGGATTGCTTTTGTTTCCTATACATCTCAAAGCAACTGCTTCCCTCTCCCTTTGTTTGCTACCTTTTGACATGCTTACAGTGAGGAATGATTGAATATCTGATTAACTTCACGTAAGAAGCATTTTTGCCCAGTTTTCTGACGAGATGCCGAACCAGTCCAAATCCTTTGAGTCTTATGCAGGAGGTAATCCCACGATCCAATGTCAGCATAATCCCCCCAAGACAGCTTAAATATTTGTAGTTCTTTCTTAAATCAAGAAATCCCTTGGGGTTTATACCAATCCCAATTTAAAAAATGACTTGACCTGAAAACCCTGGAGGAATGTTTGAATGAGGTTGTCTTGCCTCTGGCTTCTTGGCCAACTTGCTCTAATAAGATGTGAATAAGATATACAAGGTCCTAATTTATAATATGATATGAAAATTATACATTCAGTGAAAGGCTGGGGGGAAAATAAAGAATGGCAATGGTCGTAGAGACAGTATTTATTGTGATTACTAGAAGGGGCCTTAGTGGGCTGGGATTATTGTACTTTAAGTGAAATTGATTTTGTTCATGATTTGATTTTAATCTAGTTTAGATGAATCAAATTCTACAAGGAGCAGATATTTAATTTAGTACATTAGGATGAAAAGGACATCAGTTCAGAGAAGTTTAATGCATATGATGTGATAAAAGCAGTATCTGATTATAAGGGCTTTTTTATAGTAATTCCTTGTTATTTCATTACTTCTTGGATATTTTTTTCTCTCCACATAATTTTTTTATTAAATACAGCCAAGATTCTAGTCTCCTTAATGATATTTAGGCTGCTTGCTTAAACAAAAACAGTAATAAAGCTAAAAATTGGACGTGGACAGGGAGGAAGACAGAATTCCAAACTTACCACACGGATCTACTAGAGATCTATTACTGGACCAAAATGGTCCTTGCTTGGCTCCAGGGCACTTACTACAGGCAAGCTCCTTTGGAGGATGAGTCCTAGCTGTCTTGTTACTGACTGCAGTTGTAAACAAAGAGTCTGTAGAAACCAATCTCCTGCAATTTTCCAGTCTACTGTTTTCTAATCTAGGGGAGCTGGAATGCTTTGTAATTTAGAACTTGGTTGTTGCTGAAGAGAGGTCTCCTACACTTTAGCAGCTAGGACTAGATGTATATTTTTTCTTCAGTTAACACCAGAGTTGGGAAAGCCATTCATGATTAGAATGCAAAGTTCAGCTGATATATATAGATACACATAGGTTTCTTTTTCTCATAGAATAATTTATGTGAAAATATTTGTATTTTGTTCTCTGTTGCCTGATATCCAGGGATATCTGGTGGCCTCTTGTTGGAAGAAGGAAATACTGTTGATTTGCTGATGTCCTTGCACCTTTTCAGCACTGTTCTTTGGGTTGTTGTAGATAAATCAGAAAACTAGTTTCTTCACTGAGGAATGTTTTCTGTTTGGGTGTTTAATGGATAGACCTTTTATATGCTTAAGGAAAAGATTTGCTGAGATGGAAGAGACTTTCTACTGCCATCTGCATTCACAAAGATCAGCATGGTTCACAGTGATATACATAGAAAAAAAAATAAAAAGGAATAATGAAGGAGAATTCTTACATCATAGATGCAGGGCAGGACTTGGCAGAAAAGCATTTTACATCAGTCTGGGAATGCTTGTTTATGTGTCACCTTGCTTGCTTACTTGTGTTAAAACAAATTATGAATGCTTTTGCCCTCTTTGTATAAAATATAATGAAGATTTTTCATTTGCTGAAATTTTTTTCAACAAAAGGCAAAAAAAAAAAAAAAAGAAGGAGATGGAGGGGGAAAACAAAAAGGCAGCTCTGTGGGTCTGACAGCCTGTGTCCAGAGGATGGGACCTTCCCTTTCAATGCTTAAATCTAATCATGTGTCTCAGGCAAAACTACATCCTCCTTTAACTCCCCCTTCCATATAACAAGTTGTTCCAATTTAAAACCAATTTGGTTAAACTGGGACACTGGTGGATAATTGTCAGATGCCTCCTCTTTGGAGCCAGAACTCACTTGAGAAAAATCTCCAGAGACGGGTTTACATTGACGTAAATGAAATTAAGATTTTAAAAGAGTGCAAACTGTCTGTAGAGAATGCATTGGATTTCCTCCTTATTTTACTGTTTTAGAGATAGTATCTATCACCTGTTTTCCTGGTCCAAGAACTGTGGTCATCAGAGGCTGAGAGCCAACATTTGAAGGATACATTGAGAATGTGGTCTGGCATGCCAGAGAGATGCTGTTTACGTTTCTGGTTTGGAATCTTGGTTCATTTTTTTAATATCCAGTAAATAACAGTCCCTGAGAGCCTGGTGAATTAGCAAAAGTATGTGTTTTATTTGATAGTATCTTTTACAGACAGTGTGGCAACAAAAAATGTGTATTGTTTCTGTCTTTAAATACTTATATGTTGTAGGCAGCAACTTCAATTTTAGCCTGCTGTTTTGAAGTATAATGTTTTTATG
The DNA here is from genome assembly GCF_025592945.1 of Manacus candei. NCBI lineage: Eukaryota > Metazoa > Chordata > Aves > Passeriformes > Pipridae > Manacus > Manacus candei. The sequence continues at coordinate 28,870,280 of NW_026138062.1, read as the reverse complement.
ATACCTACATTGTTTTGTCTCATTAACTAATTGGCATTGGCATATACTTTGGATCACATGAAGGTCACTTGAGTTTTGAGTCAAGCTATATTAGACATGGCAAGGGATAGAGCATTGAATTTGATCCATGTCTTATCAATAATCTTGGATTTCTACCACCTGCAACAACTGTAGTTTCACTGTATCTCTTGCTTTCTCATTGAACTGCTGACAGTAATGAGAATTCTGTTGTCGTTGCAGACTATAAGTCCTGTACTGAGATTGCATCATTTCATTTAGCAAGAGCTTTTCAGGGACCTTCTGGTAGAATTGATTTCCTTATTTTGGTCCTTCCATTTTTTGGATTCAACCTGAAAAGCAGTCTTCAGTGAAAGAGTTTCTACTCTTATATCTATTAAAAAAATTAATAGAATATGTTATGCTAGGGAATCCAATTTTCTTTATAGGTAAGTGTTTTTTTAATTTGCAGAATGCTTTAAAACATTTTATTTCACATGGCAATGTTACCTAGCATGTCTTCAGGAAGAGAAGGGTGGAAGGGAGTAAAGTAAACATGCAAATCTGAACATTCTGTTGATGAGATATTTGTATATTCGTATTTTTATAGTAATGTATTTCCTTCCTCTTACTAGGCCTTTAACTGCCTGAAACTGTGAAAGCCTGTACTCAATGTCACAGATGTGTGCAGGAGAATGCAAGCGGGTTGACATGTACTTGTCAGTGTCAGCTGAGAAAAGAGCTGGCGTGGATTGCTCGGTGGAACAATGAAGGAGGTGGTGTCTCTGGGACAATAGCATTAGCTGGCAGAGCAGATGGACTGCTAGCTTGGGAGGTCTGACTAATCCACTGTCATAACAAAGAACAAGAGTTTATGCTTTACTTGGCTAAAATCTGCTAAAGTGAAACAGAAATTGGGATGTATAGGAATCCTTAGTTAGGGCCATCGAGTGCAGTAATTTTGCCTGTAAAAGCTGTTTGAAATTTCCAGGATGAGTGAATGTATCAGTACAGGGATTCATTACTGTTAAGCAAATCCAGAAATTTTAACTGTATAAGTAAACTCTCCTAGGTGAAGTGATAACATAATTTCTTGAATAAAGATCCTTTCACTAGGAGACTGTCAGTTCTTTACAACTTTGCCAAAATTAAGTTACCTGACATTCTCCCTTGCCGAGATCTGCCTAGCCTCAAATTTTTTAAAATGTCAAGAGGAAAAATATATTATTAAAATAAAATTTTAAAACACTTGTAATTGTGTACTAGAGGAAATGTAGCCCCTCTGTGCTTTGAAAAATGAACCTGGAATTTGTAAGAATGTATCTTTTGCTCTTTCTTTTGGAAAACCACCCACAGTCCACTCATTCACATTTAAAAATACCTCATTTTACCCTGGCTCAGCAGCAACATTAGAATTTGGCAGCTAAAGTCTGTGATTTGTGTCTGAATTGAGCTTGCTTTATCTCTCAAAAATCACTGGTGTGACCGGACTGCATCCCTAAATAGCTGTATCCATGTATATGAGGGTGAGCATCCCTTTTCTTCCAGTGTTGATACTTGCAGAGGGCTCTTGGTCTCCAAAGGCAGATTCTCTTCTGTGTTTTCAGTATTTGTCCAGTTTATGTACAAAAAGAACTGAGAATTGCACAGTGGCTTGGTTGCAGTGAGGTGATGAGCAAGTATAGAGTAGAAAACGGGTGACTTGGATGGAAGAGATACCTCAGTCAGCAGGAGGAAGAGGAAGCAGGAGCCACCTGAGAGGCACAGGGTGGTGCATGGGTGGTGCTGAGTGCAGCTGCAGCTAGGCAGGAATGTTAAAACTGGAGATAGGAGAAAAGGCGTTAAATGATATTGCTATGGTAAACAGGGCTCATAAATCTGGGGGAGCAGTAACAGGGACTGGATAGGAATGGTCAGAGTTGGACAAGAACTATGAACTAGAAGCTCAGAGTTAGAAAATATTCACTGAAAGGTTGGAAGCTTCCATCTGTAGGCTTGCTCTGCTATTGATGGTGAGAAAGCCAGGTCAGCTGCCTATGTCAGATATACTGTCACCGTCTTCATTGCCTGGAAAGGTATCTGTTCAGAGCCTATGAGAGGCTATGCAGTGCCAACTGCTGGAAAAATTGAGACCCTGGAGCACTGAAATTTATTTTGCACCTCCCCTTTTTTTTAGTTTCAACAAATGTACATCAACCTTCTTTTGTGAAATATGCCCAGCAATGCTGCCACATACTGCACAGTGATGATGTGTGGATAAATGTGTTAATGTTTAGAAAGAACTAAAAAGCTCAAGCGAGGGAATCAAGAGCCCTCAAGGAAGTTAATATTTTGGTATCAAGTCATGGTTTGAACTGAATACTGGAAGGGTGAATGGTGTATTCACTGAATAGTGAGGATAAAGTAAGCACAGACTAGCTGCTGTTTAACAAGCAGTGCATGATCTGTACACTCTCTGAGAAGAAATTGCAGATGTCATTTGCAACATTTATGTACAGAGAGAGGAAAAGAAAACAGAAAATTTGCATTCTGGCATTTCCTAATTTCTGATTTTGTGATGTGAACTGTCTGCTGTATAATTTCAGCTGTGCAGCTTTCACAAATATTCGGGCTAGGCCTACTCATCTTCCTTACTCCAGAAGGCTATCTTAAAAACAAACAAACAAACAAAAACCCCCACAAAAAAACCAAACAAAAAACCCCAAACAAACAAACAAAATAAAAAAAACCCAAACCACACAAACCAAAACCCCCCAAAAAACCAAAAAACTCCCCCCACACAACCCCCCCAAAATCAACAAATAAAAAACCCGAACAAAAAAACCCCAAACAAACAAAAAACCCCCAGACACAAAAAAAACCCCCAAACCAACCAACCAAAAAAAACCCACAAAAGCAAACAAAACACCACTAACCAACCAACCAAAAAAAAAAAAAAAAAACCAAAACAAACACCAAACCAGAAAACCAAACCACCTACCACAAAAATCCATGCTTGCTCGGAAGGGGTTAAATAACAAGCCATTTTTCTGTCTGCTTTGCTAATCTGGACACTGTGTTAGATTCACAATTACCTATGAGGTTATCTACCCTGTTAAAGCTCAGAAGAATTTTCAGTGATGCTCATTTGTAGTTATACCTGCTGGGGGAAAGAAAGAGCTTGTGCAATTACAACTTCTCTTATAGCCATTGCTTATCTGAGTCTGCCTCCGAGTCAGGAAGCCTATTCTGGCTTGAGCAGTGCAGTGAAGAATGACTCTGCTGCCAACAGAATGGAAACTCAAAACGAGATTGAGTTTAAATCCACAGCTGGGACTTGAGCACTTGGCACCAGGGATCATAAGGTCATTGCAGTAAGACAGGGAACATTCATGCGTAGTGTGTAAGAAACACATCAGCTTGCCAGTCCTCACTGCAGATTTTCACTCTCTGTTATATGTATGCCGTAGAATAGATACCCATCTTTTCAACTCACAAGAAAAAAACGAGTCTGTATGACTTTTTCATTGTTATGGTCAGACAAAAATATTTACCTGCAGTAAATATTTATTTATGAGAGTTGTAACTTCCAAAACAGTGGAAAATGGATTTTTCTATCTTTTTGACAAAGAAAAGATAAAAAAAAGTCCTATGAAATATGATTACATTGCTCAGGATAACAAAACTCACAAAACTGAAGGCAACTTTTTTTTTTAAACATTATTTGGGATTTGTGTATATCTTTTAATGCCTTGCAGATTCAAGATTGCATGGCCACTAAATTTAGTAATAATATTAAATTAAGGAAAAAAAACACAGATTGTTTGCAAAGGTAAAGGTATATTAGTAGATAGCTACAGTCTTACAGATTTTCTTTTCACTGTTTATTCCAGGTTAGATGTATTACCTTGCATAATTCTTGATAAATGATCAGAAGAGAAAGTGCTTCTTTTTAAAGAGGCGGTGTGGCCTCTGAAACTGGAGGTGCATATTAATCTTAGAGCCAATAATCCTGCCTGAAAAATACATAAAATGCATTTTAATAGAATCAGAAGTAATAATTTCTTGCTGTGAAGGAGAGGTGAAAGCTTCACTTAGATAGAAAGCAGTCTTACTTCAAGGACTTAGGGTAAAACTTGGTGCTGTACAGGGAAACAGACTTGGGAGCATATTTGGGAATCTGCAGAAGATTTGAGTTGGCAGGAATAGAATTGTTTGGTAAGAATGTATTCAGAAGAAAAAACATTTACTTGCCTTTTATAAGCTCTTTGTAACTTTGATAATTACTAATGTACTGATCTCCTAGACATTGAGCATGTTTTGTGTCTCTTCTGATAAATATGACAAATTTATCAGAGATATTTATAAAGCATGTACTTTATGCAGTATATAAACAGTATATAAACTATACTTTTAGACATCCAAATGCTCACAAGAGAGAGCTGATGAACCTCCTAAGCTTTGAAAAACACTGCTTGCATGGGATAATTGAAATGCCAGACATAAAGCCATATTAAACTGAGCTTCATCAGTTAAGCCTCTCACAGAACCACATGCGCTGTATAAAAACTAGCAAACCAACCAACTGGTATTCTAACTTTTGCTTTCAAATTATTGATTTCTTTTTTATGGTAAAAGCGGAATAACTAGTGTCTAATAATGCAAGTAATACCCACCAATGATGGACTAAATGTATGAAGAAAACCATAACAACTTGAAAAGATAAAGATGAAAGCTCTGTCAATTGATTTAAATAGCCTGTAACGCTGGAGAGTATTAAAACAAAAGGGAATCCACATTTGAGAGTTGTATCATTTTAGAAAACATTGAGTATGAACTGCATGAAAAAAAAAGAAACCCTTCTGCAATTTGCTGAATCAAAAATTAAAAAAAAAAAAAAAAAAGAGTTTCAAGAGTGCTGGCACATATTTTTCTGAGTTTAAATGGGTTCCCTGCAGTTACTCAGTGAAGCTGGCATTCTTGACAGACCAGCAACTTCATTTTAGTGATCAGCTACTTTGAGTTTTAGGATCTGTGGCTCTGATAGCATTTTGGACAATTCAGGCTGTCCCCATTGCAGAATGGGAGACAACTACAGTAAGAATTGGGCCTCTCAGCACTTTCGGTCTCCAGGCTCCTTGACAGAACATCCCTAGCATGACTAACTGCCCTGATGGGAGTTCTTAAAACTTTCTTTTGGATTCATTGGCAGTTCATCTATTGAAACAAGCATAGACCCAGATATTTTTTGGGGTCAATGAATACACAGTCGGAGGAACTCCTCAGGGAAGCTGAATAGAGCTTTCAGTAATGAGGAAAATGCCACTTTTCAGTGACTTCCCTGTCATTTTTTATCTGTTTTGTAGTAGTATCTTCTTAACTTTGCTTGACAAAGCTTTCCACCTATTTCAACACTATTCAAACTTTAATTTACACTGAAACAATTTTGACTGTCAAATCAGAATTTATTCCGTAAAATAATTTTTCCCTGGCTGTGATATGTTGAGGCATCTTCATACTTTTTTTTAATCCTTTTTTCTTTTTCTTTTTTTTTTCCTATTGACAGGACAGTTTTTCTGGCTGCAACTTTCCATTCTTCTCAAAATGGTGATTAGACTCACAACTCAGATACTGATTTACTGCTAATAGCTCATACTTTCCCTCCTCCCCAATGAAATTGTTTAACCATTTCTTATCACATGATGTGACCATGTCTGTTTAACAGTTTCCTACTCTGCTTCAACTTAGTGCTGTTGCATCATTTGCTGACAACCAAGAAACCTGTGAGATAAATTACTTATTTTAACCTTCACTTTACACAATGTTCTTATAAAACGCTTTGTTATTTTAAGTCTTGTTCTGCCAAGTGACTAACACCCAGCATCTTCATAAGTAATTATTAAGGTTAGAAATATGGACCTGTGTTTACTTGGCACTATATTTACCTTGGCAAAATGAAGATCAGGCTCTTAAAATATGATAGGACAATAACCATTAAGTTCCCACCTCTTAACCTTTCATTCTGGTTTTCTGTCTTTATGTATTAACCACAGTGCTTTCTTTCATTCTGATTTATTTTTATTGTACTTTCTCATCAGGCTTGTGGTAATGCTGCTTTCTGTGGTTTCTGTATGCAAAACACACATTCTTGCAGTGGTTGAAATTGTGTTTGCTCCATTTCAGGGGCAAGGGGGTTTGAAGAGAAGTACCAAGAGGCATTCTCTTCATAGTTTCTCTTAGAGCAGGTTACAAATTATCTTTGAGTGCAATTGTAGGCAGAAGTATACTATAATGACAAAAGAGTATTGATAGATGAAGGAATCCATTAACTGTTTATGGCTGAGATTTTTCTCATCTGTGGTGTGCAAGTTTCAACATATATTTTGTGAAACAAGCCCATGGCTCATACACACTACGAAACAGTTTCAGATGGTTTCACTCATACAGAATACCTTTGTCTGCTAAAGCTATTGTGGAATTATGCTGCTGACATTTCAGCCATTGAAAGTGGCCTTTCTTTGCTCTAATTAGACAACTGAGACTGTCAGCTTTTTCTGTGGAGTGAAATTTTTATGAGATTTATGGTGGCTGCTTCTTCAAGAGGAATTAGCTGTGAAAGGACACATCTGAGTAGAAAAACTTGCCGCTGTGCAAACTGTTCAGGTTGTATTTGAGAATGTGAGGACTGCTCCTAGAGACATGCTGGCACAGGATGGGGTGGTTGGTGTTACTCTGCCCAGCCAGTAAAGGTGGGGTGGTTTCACAGAGTCTTCTTCAAAAATTAATTGTATGCATCCCAGGCTTGTCCTGTGAGTACAGCAGCTAGGGGCTGCCTTGGGCATCACTGTAGAATCTTTCATGGCCATTGGCAGGACACACTCTGTAGACTGTATTTAGTCATTGATTGGAATAGGCTTCTTTTTGGTGCTTTTATGAGGTTTGAGGGAAAAGGCTTTTCCTTCTTTGGAGCAGTGCATCTGTACACCACATGACAGGATTTGCTAGTTCTCAGGCTCCTGAGTACTGTGAGTTGCTGGACTGTGTGAAGGAAGGAAAATGTTACACTGCTGAATTTCCACCAAATACCTCATCTACTATTTGATTCACTTTGAGTTCAGTGTTTACAACTCTTGAGAGAACAAAGCCTCAAGGAGTTTTCAATAAAAATAGACAGAAGGGCAGTATACTAGCAGTTGTTGAGGAAAGAAATGCAGACATGATATATATGAAAATCAGAGTTCAGACCATAGTGTATGTAGTGTGGCAGCATCTACCATAAAAGATACATCTCTGCTTGTCAGTGACACTGAATTTTTAAGATCATATGATTTGATACTTGAAACAACAAAACTTGCCAAAATCATTCCTTTTGTATCTTCCTGTAGATACACTCCTTTTCAAATCAATAAAATACCCATCCTCAGCTTTCACTGAGCATGAGCCAAATGTCACCATCCCCTAAAAATGTGCTGCAAGATTCCAATATGTAGCTCCCTTCTGTTTATACACCAGTAAGCTTGTGATAAGTTCACTTTAAACCAGATTTTCTTCCTGTTCCTTGCTTCCTTACCCTCCTTTCTTTGCTCATAAGGGTTTAATTTCCACTAGCTTGCCAAAAGCATAATTATACTTGCTGCATATAAATACCCAGTGGAGATCAGAAGAGAAGACAGAGAAAGTAATTTTTAGAATTCTAAAAAAAAATTTCAAATGTAAACTGAAAGTGCCGACAGTATTGGAAGTGTGTGGGCTGGATAACTAATTTTCATGAAGGCAAGCTTCATTCAAGGGGAAAATATGGTTAAATTAGACACACTTAGGTAATGAATTATTTGCATATCTCTAATGAGCACTTCAGATTACCTGCTATTAGAATTGTAGTACACCTAACCTAAATTTGGATGGGATACCACCCACACAACTCTCAAGTTCAAGAAAAAGAATTACTTTCACTTTTTAGTATATGGGCAGTTCATTTGACTGTATAATATTGTGTGTCATAAATGCTGTCAGTTTAAATAGGATTTAACTATCTGTATACACAGAAAATACAGTCTGGATTATGTGGAAAGTCCTTGTTCTTTGTGTTAATTTATGATTCACTGAATTCCAGTGACGCAACTTTAGCAGATTGAAATTGCAACAGCCCCAGTAACATTTAGCAAGCTCTGCTTGCTGATCTGTGTTTGGAAAAGACAGAACAGTTCTGCACATTAGTACATACTAATTTTAAAATTGTCATTTATCACTTTATGTAACCTTTGATGGAAGATGTGGACTGTGACTTGGACAATGAAACCACAGATACTTTATTTAGTTATATTTTGACACAGACTGTGTTCCTGTTAGCATGTCTTAAAGAAAAAAAAAAACAAACCTTCAAATCATCAAAGTGAAATTCATATGGTCTGATCAGTAATCCCTTGTAATCAATGAGCAGACTCCTGTTAATGCAAACTGACTTTATATTAGACTGAAAACCATCTTCTGTGGAGTTCTGATCTCTGCAATCGCTTATTTTTATAGATTGCATTTTCTCTAATTCTCTTTACTAGGAGTGTCTCTTACTGATCTCTTGTTCTCTATTTTGCCCTAATAACTTTCTCCTCTTGATCTCACTGTTAGCTTTTGTAGACTTCTATTCATGAGTTAAATCCCTCTCTTTTGTCTTCATTCAAATAACTCTTCAAAACTCATCCCTTTTATGGAGACTGTAGGGAGAACTCATTGACTTTAAGAAATCTGAAATGCAAATAATATACTTTGCAAATATACAATATAGTTAATCACCTGCTGGTGGTTTTCCAGCACACTCGGGAATATTCTTTTTTCCCATATGGCTTTTCTGTATGCCACTTTTTTGCATTCTCCATTAGTTTTTTGTTTATTGGCACTAAAGGACTTCTGCATTTGTTTTATTATCACTAACATTTTAACATTTTTACACAAGGTTTCTCACCTTATTTCCCTATAACATATATGATTCATATATGGGGTTAATATATCTGTGAATATAGAAATCTGTTAGATCTTAAAAATACTCTGCTGATGATGTGCTGTCATACTTCCCTTTATCAAGTAGTGATATTTTAAAAACATGTATACAAATTTGTCTGAATCTGTAGCCAATATCAGAAGTAAAATAAATACTAACACTGCAAATACAAATAAATTATCCTGTAACCTTTTCTGATTTTTGAACATTTGTTGTATGTTACTCCATGCAAGTATAATGATTCTCTTCCATTCCTTGCTGTGGATATTACTGAAGGATTCATTAGAAGAACACTGACGGCTGGATAGGAATGCATTTTGAACCTTTCCGAATATGCAAAAGATGAATAAACTAGCTGAAGGTAAAATATATTTCTATATTTCTAGCCTTTCTGTATTCATTAAAATATATGTCATCCTTTCCCTGTCTGTGGCAGGTCATGAGTGACATTTGAACAGCAGTTCTTGTTCACATGCAGCATATCTGGACTGTCTCTGGATTTCTCTTTAAAAATAAGAACCACCTCTTCCCCAACCCCCCTCAACAACCCTCAACTCAACCCAACCCAGAACAATTCCATAATGCCATTTCCAAAGCCCTTTCTGTCAGCACTAGAAGCAAATACACAAGTCATTCTTTTGTTATGTAGAATGAGTGCTGTATCTTATTTGCTAGAGTTTTGCATACATATAAAGGTTATTTTGTTAGAAACAAAGACTACCAGCATCCTTTTAATGGTGAAGTGTTTCAAATATCATTTGTCTATTATCATCAGAATAACATCATCACATAAAGTTATTCAGTTTTTAACAAATCCAGTTAGATGCTAGATCTTGGTTTATACCATCACAAGAAGCAAAAAAGCTTCACTAATTTGCACTAAGATTCTTTTTTGTATATAATGCTTAAATATTAAATAACTTTTTTTTACTCATACTTTGCAAACAAGGTTAAAAGTAATAGATACAGAAAACAAATTAAATCTAAAAGTATTTGAAATTACAGGCTCAGATTTTCCACAGCTGAGTTAAGAGCTCAGAGTTAAATATGATAGGGTTATTATGGATCTGCTTACTAATAACTGTGATTATCACAAATGAAAAGAGTAATTGTTATATATATATTGCAAATGAGTCCTCACAAAACAGCATGCTATCTCAGGACCCATGTGCAATGCAAATATAACAGGGTAGTTGTTCTAATAAGGCTTACTGAAGATCTATTCCAACAACTTTCTATTTTGTCAAATGTGTGAAACTAAACACTTATCTATGAAGAAAATATGATACGAAAAAGTAGGGCTGCTTGGCATAAGATAGTATTAAATGCAAGACACTTTCATGATATTCTTTTCAAGATCAGAAAGTTGTTGGTTATCATTGGGTATGTTTCAACAGGAGGTCTGATTTTTATTTTTGTCTTGATAGATGTTTCGCTTTACAGTTGACATCAAGCTTTCACATCAAACCTTCACATGTATAAACAAGATCAAAAGTTTTGAAAAACTTTAAATTCCTCAGTCAGCATTTCTTTTATGAGCTCAGTCATAACGCTACTATACACAGTGTGGTATGGCTGTTTCCCCTGATTCCTTTTAGTTATTTTTCATGACTGTGAAAGAATTAATGGTGTTACAATGTGAGAGAAATGGAGCAGCATCAGAAAATGGGGTAAAAGAATGATCTGAATCAAAAGGCTGGGTTGTAAAGGTATAGCTTTCATCGATCAGTGAGGAATAGACAGAATGATTTGGATTGTCATACTCTGTTGCTTTTCAGTTTCTCAAAGTGTTGCATTTTTTAAGATAAAGAACAATGAGTCTTCATGTGTAAACCTGAAACCTGCATCTTGCATAATCTGTGCAAAACCAAAGCTAGGAGGCAGGAGGATAAGCAGAAGTGCTCCTGGGAAGCAGAGGAAGTGGGCTGTAGGGATTGACAGCAAAGATTCTAAGGAAGGGGAGTCTCTGTGTTAAATTCTAGCACAATCACACATAGGTGCTTCTCAGAATCCCTTGTTTAATTTTGGTTTACTTTTTTTTTATAGATAACCACAGGATCAGAAAATGAATAATCAGTAAACCCTTAAAGTTGTATGATTTCTGAATATCATACAGTCTCTTCTGTCATTGAAGGGTCAGATTGTTTGTTGGTATGAGCCAGTATGATTCCATCAACCTTTAGACTGCATCAACAACAGTGGATTTCCAGAGATTTACATCAACTAAAACTGGTTTTCAAACTGAATTCCCTAACTTTGGGTTTTTTTTTTCTTAATCTGTTCAGAAACTCTTTTATGCACCATTGCATATTTCTTCCTCTGACATTTGTCTGACCTTAAATAGTTAAAGTTGACACCCAAGCAGAATTTTCTTAGTGCACAAGTCCTTGCGATATGCATTTAGATGTTGTCTGTTTCTGTTTTACTAACTTGTTGTGTAGTTCATCTAATTTCTCTGAGTTGAGCTGAAAGACTTGTATTTGGAGCTGTAGTTATCAGTAGAAGTAAATGAGTTGCCACAAGTTACAACACTTTTTTTTTTTGCCCCTTATGGAGCAGTAGTCAGGAAGCCTGGAGCAGGATAAAAAAAAATCAAAATAATTGGATGTAAGAAATCTGAAGGTACAGCAGAGATGTCTTTTTTTTTTTTTTTTTTTTTGCAGGTAACTGTAGAATTTGAATAATTTAACCTTTAAAATGTTGTTTATTCTGGTGTGATCAAGAGGAAAAAATGTCACTCCTTTCTTTTGCTTATGCCATTTACAGGGTATGATTACAGATGCATGGTGTAGGTTCTTGTGTACAAGAAGCCTTCATCTTGGTGAGAAGCTTTACTCTGTGAAACAAATCAACTAGAACACTTAAAAAATTAAAAAAGAAAAAAAAAATCACACTTGGATTTTCCTGGTGCCACTCTGGTCATTTAAAGCTGTAGAGTTTGACTTGCAAAACTAGAAATGATAAATCCGTCATAAACTATAACAAGAGCTTTTGTATTTATCGCCCAAGTCATGATCATTTCTTTGCTTTGTTAAATGGATATTTGTGATCACCCCATCTCTTTTACTCTGGAATTGGTTGCTGCCTAGGCACTGTGTGGAACAATGGCTCCCTGTGGGCTAGGGCTGGCAGCTGGAGTTGTCCTCTAAGGGGTGTCAGGGAAAAGCCCCATTGCCAGGAGCAGGGCAGCTGGAAGGTGGTAGGAGCAGCCCCAGCCCTGGGCATTAGGCCCTTCCTGGGAACTGGCTGAGGCCAGGCTGGGAGTCAGGCCAAGGTCTGCACTCATAGCAGGAGACCTGGGCACAGGCAGGGCTGTTGATGCAAATGGTGATGATGAGACGTAGCACCTGCTCTCTGCACCATACAGTGCTCCACTTGTGTTCTCTTCCCTGTGTGCACAGTGGTACATACCATTGAAATTGCAGTTGTATGTGGATAAACCAAAAGATGTTGGGATAGCTGGTTCCAGGTGCCATAAAATGATCTGGTACCATTTTGCTACCTCTGGAAGCTGGAAAATTGCTGTTATCTTGCCTTTCCTTGAGGAGATGCAGTTCAGACTGTCATTGTTATGCTGTGTATTAGTAGTGCTCTGTGCTGCCTGGTACTAGTAATTGTGGAGCCTTATTCATAGTGTCATACCCATATGTGATTTGTCAGCACTACTTCACCACTTGTGGGAAGATGGTGGTGTGCTGTCATTAATATTCCTATTCCGGGAAAGCCAACAGAAAGTATTCATGGAAGAGTGCAAATAAATCAAGGAACAGATATTTTACTCAGAACTTTGTAGTAAAACTTTGTGTGCTTTAAAATGTGACTGAAACACTCAAAAAAAAAATGGCTTCACAATGTGTTATCCTTGTGTCTTCCAGGAAAAAAAAAAAGTATTTTCTGGAACATAATTCTTCACCAGGTCTAGAATATATATTCTGTTATATGCTGCACCACTGCAGGTAGTCCACTGAAAATACTTTGCTTGCTGTATGAAGCATGGCCCTTAGCATGCCTTAGGGCATGGCACTTGTGGGGCTTAGGTGATGGCTGAGTTACTGTATATGCACCATATAGTTGCTTGAACTTACTTCAACATAAAACAGCACATTTACACATTAGACAAGCACAAAATGGTCCATGTGGAACTACTTGCACTTGAGGCAAAGTGTCCTTGTAGGGGTTTGAAGTGTGAAGTGAACTTTATCATTTTAAATTGTACAAATAAGCAGAAAATAAAGTTAATTTATATTCTCTTTCCTGTTTCAGGGCAATTCAGGGGGAATTCCTTTTTCTCTGCTTTTTTTTTTTTTTTGGAAGTGTAGGAGGATAAGACAAATTACCTTTCTCTAAGGGTGTAAGCCAACTTCCAAAGGAATATAAAATATAATAAAGAATGCGTGAGAGTGAGCTTCCAAAAGATTACTTGAGATGTGTGATGAGTACATTTATTTTGTATTTTATTATGTGGAGCTTTTTGTCTTTTAGTTTAGATGAGTGGAAAGGAAATAACTGTGTTGGATTCATGGTCTATCAGAAAAAGTTCTATGCACTTCTCTTTTTCTGGGAAAACCCTAGTTATTGGATATACCAGTTGCATATTTAAATATATTTTAAGATCAGTCTTACAGGTTGTCTCACTTGCCTCTTACTTGAAACACTGGCATATGGAGAGTGATAGTGCAGTTGAAATTTATCACTTTACCTTACAGTTTTTTGGGCAGGTGTGCTGTTCCCAAGAGTTTTTTAAAACTTTTTCACATCTTATGGTCTAGTTCTTTTAATGCAATTTTTTTTTTCCCTTGAGGAGTTTTCCAAAAGATGCTCACCAGAACATAATAAACAATTTGAATTATTTGGAAGTAGTGGTTCAGGTGGAAATATCATTAGCATGCAGTGGCAGATCTGTGAAGACTGCGATTCATGAACAGCAGCAGTAATTCAGAGACCAAAATGTGATCCTTTGAGCTTTCAACAGACTGTGACTTGCGAGAAGTAAAACTGAAGTCTCTCTGTGGAAGGCATTGGAACTACATCTGAGAATGAAGTCACTACATCCCAGTCACCATCCTGTAATAGTATGCTGCAAGTAAAATGCCTGCTGAAACAACTGAAGATTCCTTTTTTTTTACTATGACTTTGAAAGCTTTGGCAGTTGCCTTTTCAAACCTGTAATGTCTGGGTTTCATGGAAGGCTCAGGATCACATAATGAGTGGTGGTCTCTTCAGCTGCTTGGACCTGAATAGACAGGACAGTCTGAAAATCAGCCTCTCTAGCATGTAGTTCACTATGTGTTAAGCACCCATTTTAATTTACAGTCCATAATATAGTTTCTTTCGCAGGGATTCATAAATCTCCATTTCATCTGTACAACCGCTGCATTATAATGGAGCTTTCTGTGTTGCTGCCTCTATCTCCATGCAGCCTGCCTCTCAGGACATGCAGAATTCAGCAGTAGGAATATCACCCAATGCCAGTCCTTGCAGATGCCTAGCATTATTGAAAATGTACTGGTACCTCACATTGCTATGCAGGTCCATGGTCATTAAAATTTTATCATATAAAGCCTGCTGTCTTCGCCGAAGAGGAATTGAGAGCCATAGCAGAGGACGATCATGTATTTTATCAGAATTTTCTGAAAGGAAAAACTGGCAGGTTCAGAGCAGGAAGGATCCTGGATTACATTCCCTTTAATTTAAATATAATATAATATAATGTCGAAAACCTTTCAACTGACATTTACCTGCTGTAGTTCATTTTAACTTTTTCCACAGAGTGGCTCAGTGTCCCATGGTTGCACAACAGTTCAAACTGATATGGTTTTCATATGTTTCTCCTGCAGGGCAGGTATTCATCAAAGCGTGCAACAGACAGTTAAAGCGAAAGGCAGCAAGCTATAGATTATCACATTGAGTTTTCTGGGGTCAAACTGTCAGATTAGTAGGTTTAGAGGCTAGGTCATTTGTGCTTCCTAGCACTGATGCAGACAGAAACTGGCAGGCACATAATTAAGCAGAGAATTCTGCAGGTAAGACAATTAAGAAGTTTCAATTAAAAAAAAAATAGTTAAGCCATTTATTGGCCAAACTATTTTGATTTTTTCTTAGCGAAAGGTCAAATGAAAGGAGTTTTGCCTGGTTGTGGTTTTACCAGGATTCTTTTCTTTTTCTTAATATTTTGCTTGTGTATGTATGGTTTCCTCTTCAGTTGGAAATAAAAAGAAATTAGAGAAAGAACGTTAAGGAATGAATTAATTTTTAAAAAAGATGTAGGAAATACTTAGAAAATTACTATTCTGAGTTAACTATGAAATAGATAGAAAAGGTGAGTGTCAGCTAAGTTTTCTGAAGTGATAACTCCTTTTTTTTTCCTCTACTGTCTTGAGATAACTGGCAAACAGAAATTGCACATAGCTCCTACTGCAGAACAAAGAGAATCTTTCTGAGTTTCTTAACATCTCTTTTATTAGTATCTAATTCCCATAGAAGAAATATTCAGCATGTAATAATTTGAATCCACAGCCTGTTGCAAACTGTAGATTCACTAGTTTTCCCCTAAAGAGAGGTTAGATCCATAAGCAAAAGTTTGTGGCCCATGTAATTGTTCCTTAAATCAATAAAGGGAAAAACAAAACCAGTTCTACTACAGGTAAAAAGTATTTTTGTTTTCATATTTCATGCATACATGAACAATTTTAGTGTTAGGTGGACTTCAATGATTAATGAATTCAGGAAAAGCAACCCAAATTTTCCTAGAAGACTGGCATCTAGCTGTTCTTTCCTAAAAAGTAAAAAGGGGACTTTTTTCTGTAAAGAATTAGGACTGGTGCCAAACACTTCGAAGGTACTTAAAAGAAGCACAAGTGTTTCCATTATTTAATGAAATTAAGGAGCAAAACTAATTGTTTTTTCCTATTGAGAAGTGATGTTTACCCCCAGGATTGACAACAGTGGGTACTATATGAATGTTACTTCTTGATGTTTTCTTACTTTTTAATGTAACATTGGCTTTAGATCAAGTGGATATCTAGCAAGTTCTTAACTTACCTTTGTAAGTGTACGCACTATCACTGTGATTTTGTTTTACTTAGGAGCTAAAAGTGTTTGTTTATTTCAGGTCTTGGCTTATCTTCTCATTCTTTTATAGATAAGTGCACCTTTGTTTATCTCTATGTCAGGCTAGCTGTGTCTACATAGAAGTACTTTTTATGTTGGCTTGCCCCAAGTTTTTTTTAAAAACTTAATCAACAATTTACATCAGGGAGGGTCTAGTGCTACAAGGAGAAAATGTTGTGAAACAACAGATATGCAAAGATATGTTGATGCTGAAAAAAATTACCTGTCCTCTCTGAACAGGTTTATATTCTGAGCTACAGATTTTTTCTTTTCTAATTTTTTGTGAGTGATTCTGCATGTGCATGAATTACTCATACTTTTACAATTCTCTTGAAGCTCTCAAAAGAGGATGTGAATGGTAAAAAGCTGTGGAGCGGCCATCTGTGAAAGCAGGAACTTCTTCCTCCAGTGTGATAATCTCCATAGCTTCATCTTTGTCCACCCTTGTCTTCTACCCTTTGTCCCTGGAAAAGGAGGATGGCATGTAGACCATAGGGTTTGAGAAGCTTAGGAGGAACGAGTATGCTTCCTGGAGGGCCTGCTTCTAGTATTATTTCAGACTACTGAGCTTATTCCTATGGGTTCAAATGCATTAGAAAAAAATGAACAAGGGATTTTGCATGAAATATTTCTGTTTACTTTTTGTCTTTCACTGTACTTTATGATCTAGCTTTTTACATAGATTGCAATCATCTAGGTGAGTATTATCAGTTACTTACTGAAAAAAAGCAGGTTGCTCTAACCAATTAAAAATATCTTCTGTTCTTTCTGAATGTGATGAAATTACGAGAATTCTACCCTGTGCCTACTTTCTATAAAAAACAGCTAGATAATGATACCTCAGATCTCTGATTAGTAATTGTGAACAGGGTTGCGCTCAAGTGTTTTGAATCTAAAATTTGAAAACATTTTGGAACTGTCAAGGTTCTCCAAACACTTAGAACATTGTTTTTCTTGCTTGTGCTTGTAGCAATGTTTAATATACTTGTAGATGAAGTCTGCTTCCTTACAAAAGAAGATATGCCCTATTTTTGAATGCATATAACCTTTTGAAACTTGTAAGCTGATGAAATCTATTTGGACTTGTTTTCATGGATCTAGCAAAAGAGAGCTCTGTGATCTTGATACTCTTTCTTTGCTTAATATCAGGTTGTAGGTCAAAGCCTTCATGAAGCTCTTCAAAGAAAGTACTAGAAGAATTCTCATTATGAGTAGTAGTTGAATGACTTGTTTTTAATTTGTGTCTTTTTCAAAACCAATAAAAACCTAATTGATGCAAAACATCAATTAATAAAAAGCCAGTATGATTGGGATGACAGGCATAATTTTAATTTTATTAAGTAAAAGTTGCACTAAAGTCTAAGCAAATGAGAATGCAGGTCCCCCCGTGTTCCAGGAAATTTGACAGCCTTCACTGGGGGTATTTCTACTACCTTATAATCATCATATTATTATTATTTCTTCAATTCCCTTAACTGTGGGATATATGATGAGTAAGAGCAGTCTCATAAAGTATATTGATCACCCAAGAATTAGTCTGCTCAAACAATATTTACGACTCACTTAGAACTTTTAATTTCTTTAAACATGAAAGCACTTTTAAAAGGCTGATTGGGTCTGTATTCTTCCATTTTACTTATGGAGAAAATTAGGCAGGGCATGGCTA
This sequence comes from Manacus candei, assembly GCF_025592945.1. Taxonomy (NCBI): domain Eukaryota; kingdom Metazoa; phylum Chordata; class Aves; order Passeriformes; family Pipridae; genus Manacus; species Manacus candei. The sequence continues at coordinate 28,852,533 of NW_026138062.1, read as the reverse complement.
AGTGGATCTCCAAGTCATGACCTCAGAGGGGCAAATGAAGTGACTTGAACCCTCATGTTTCTAGCGCTGGAAGGGGAGACAAACTTGGCCAATTTCTCCAACTGTGATTGTGCCTGCTATTTCTGTAAAAGCATACTTTGTGTAAATTCTTCCCTTTTTTCTCTAAAAATAACAACTTCTTCCATACTTGTTCTATCTCATAGCTTTTTCATCTCTACCCATCTTCATGCCATTTCTAGGCTTGAATAATGCATGCATACCGGTCAACCATTAAAGATTTCTAGGGCTGAGTACTAGGTTTTCTTGTTCATCCTCTTGGTCGTAGTATACAGTCAATCTTAGGAAAAGGTACTTGTAGGGAACTCTAGTTCAGCACTTCAGCTTTAACAGATGTAGTACTTCATTTTTATCTCTTTCTGACAGTACTACAGCAGGAGTTTGCCAGGGGTCTGGGACAATGTTTTGTGCAAGATAAGATAATATAGTGCACACATACTGATTCCTAAAAGTGTGCTCTCTAGCATACCACGTTGATAGCACAGCAAGTAAACAACAATAACTAACTCTCTGGCACACACATCCGCAGCTATTGCTGAGGGACACTGCCATCCGAAACTTTTTCTTCCGTGCATTGCTGCACAGCTGGGCATGGGCACTGTGATTTACGGTCCCCTGACTGCAGTTCCAGCTAACCTTCTCTGAACCAAATTTTGCTTTTAAAACAACCAGTCTCTGTTTTGTTCTTTGTTTGAAAAAAAGGAGTCAACTGAGTTTTCCACTAGATTTGTAAAGTTCCAAATCCTTTTGTTTCAGTGACAAATACTTCTTCCATTGAGCCCTTTTACATCTCAGGGTGGAACCATCCCCAGGCTGATTTAAAGGCAAAAGACAGAAATGGGACAATTCAGGCTTTCTCTAAACAATTTAGATGAAAACAATGTGGTAACAATTCCACACACTTTTCAGAGGCAGCTGAATTTGCTGGATTGCTGAGTCACTGACCAGCTGTCGTGTGAATGAGACAGTAATTTTTTTCAATTAGAAACTCATACAGGCAGGAATATACTTCAACTATTACGGAGGTAAAATGGAAATTCACCTCCATTTTGGAGATGGATTCCTCCACTGCAGTAGAGCAAGCGGCAAGCGATAGAACTGTGCATCTACTTACAGACATCAAACTTCTTTCCTTCTTTTCTTTTTCTTTCTTCCTTTCAGTATTTCCTAACTGTCTTTTCTAAATTCATTTTACTGTTGGCTGACTGTCACTGGTCACCATAGCAACAACCTCTGGTAGCAGCAAGTCTGGAATGCCCGATGTGAGCATCTTCACATTTGAGCCTTGCCAAGACTAACTATTAGTCCAGGGTTATATATGGGTTCAGCACTGTAAGATTGATCTGGTTTTCCCCCTGTTAACTGTCTGCCAGTCTTCTTCTCCTGAGTTGGTTCCTTCTGTTTCCTAACTTCTCTATTGGGCAATCTGGTGTTAATTTTCATTCTTTAATCTTTTTGTTAGTTATTTTGCAGGACTGGTTAGCTTAAGTATCTTTTAACAAAATAACATACAAATTGCATTAAAAACAATTGCATTAAAAAACCTTTTTTAAAGTATGATCATAATGAAAAAGAAAGATTTGAGATAATCTTGTTCTTTGGACAAATATTTAAAGTTTATTAGAAAAATTCTTGCTTGAAAGCTCTTTAAATGCTTTGGATTAACAGTGGTCAGTTTTTTACTACAGTAAGGGGAAAAGAAATACGATCAAGGGTAGTGTGTTTGGAGACAAACAGCTAGTATGGAATAGATGTGAATGATTTAGCACTTAATGGCAACACAGTGGTCTTTAAAATTTTTTAAACCGCCATACTCTGACTGTAAAACAATCCCAAACAGCAGTTGAAACCTTGCTGTAAAGCAAAAGTAGCAAAGTGGTTAAGAGTACTTGTTTGGGAAATGAGAGCTGAAAGAGAAAACTGCAGTGCAGTGATTGGTTTGATTTGCTGAATAAATTACTATGTTCAGATTCAATTTGTATCAGTAAGCAAAGCACTGTACACCTGCAGAGCCTGTCACACTTGGTATCCAAAACTCTGACACAGCTAGTCTTAAACAATCTTTTTACTGTTGTCAATAATGAAAGCCAAAAAAACTCAAAGCACTCCACCAGAAATTCCGGACACTAAACTTAGAGTATTTGCATTTTTATTCCATATATGTGAAAAAAGTGAGTAATGTTTCTTTGGAGTATTTCCTTAAGGAAACACAATACTTTTAATAAATATATGGAATATTGCAGTATTCTCAATGGATTATTTTAAAAGTAGCCAAGGGGTACTGTTCATTCAGTAGAAGGATTTCTCTTTATTAAACCTGACTGAAAGCTAGAAGCATAATACACTGTCTTCTTAATACAGTGGAAATTGCACTTCGATAATTTGCAACTATGATATAAAATGAGTAAATGTGTAGGCTTTTACATTTGCACCCAGGCAATTGATGTTTATCCCTGTCTGTAATCCCTGTAGCATTTCTGGATTGAAAATAACTGTTTTCTAGGGAGTGCTTTTCTTAATTTTTTCTTGGTTTTGTTTCTTGTTTCTTTTTTTTGTATGTGTGTCTCAAACGTCTTTGGATATGTTTTGCAATGAGCAAATCATTCAAAATCTGAACTCTACATATTTGGTGGGTGGTTTCTTTTGTTGTTGGTTTGTTTGTTTGTTTGAGTTTGAAAAAATCCCGGCAGGTTTCTTTGGAAGAGTTCAAAATACTGTGATGGGATTTTTCAGGAGAAATGGAACTGAACACTTATAAATGATACAGAATAATATTTATGAAGAAAGGAGAATGACTAATCTTAAGAGAAGTTATAATGACTCCAAGGTGTAGAAGCTTATTTAGACCACACCTAGTAGATTTTAAGGGAATTCCTCAGGTATTTATAAAGTTGAAGGCCTGACTGAGAGCCTATCATCTTAGTATTTTCTGTTGGGGAATTTGATTTATTTCTAGGAGAATAAAAAAAGTTTAATTTAATCATTTGTTTGAGGGAGTAAGTAGAGCGAGTTGATGCTGATTGCCTTTTGTCCTGACTCTTTGAGCTGCTACGCTCATATCTGATTTTAGTCAGAATACTGCAGATTCTTTCTGATGGTAAACATGCAGCTTTTTGCACAGTCCAGCACAAAGTACAAACTTGGAAATATTGCTTCTTAATTACAATTCACATCTGTGTACTTGGGGTCAAGCTACATTTTGAAAAAATGCCTATGTGTCAAATTTCAAAGTGTGTTTCGCAATTGCAACCCAAAAGACTTATGGTCGGTTCTATGAACTCTTTTTCAGTCTTCCTTAATGTTAGTTTAACACCCTCATGTTTAATCAAAATGTTTGATATTTAAATATTCCACATTGCCATTTTCCTCTGGACACCTAAACCAATATTAAAACAGAGTAAACTTGAGAAACTTGTTTAATTATTGTTAGTGGTCCAGGCAAATTCCAAGACTGAAAAATTAGCAGTTATTACACATTTAACGGAAATGTAATTTTATTTATTCTTGGTATTTTCACCATTTGAACTTAAAATATTTTGACCTGCTGTAGCCTTCTTCAATAGATAATTTCTTTACACTGAAGGGAAGTTTGACGTCAGGATGAAAATGATGCTGATTTTTGATGACTGTCTCAAAGAAGGTCTCCTTCATAATATAGACAGGAGTTATAGTCAGTGGTCAGAAGTATATTATTAATTTGGAATATATATCACCAAGTATTCTGGGATAAATTTTTAAAGACAAGTACTCTTGCCCTGCATCTGAGACCTTCATATTATAGGTTAGTTCTCAAAAATAACCAAAATATTATGGAAAATTAGTCTTAAAAATTTGTACTTCTATGCAAAAAAATATATATTAAACGCCATGCACAATGACTTGGATTTACTGGATTTTTTTTCATTTTGGGGGAAATAAAAACTAACCAAACAAGCAAAGTAAAAAAAAATAAATAATTAAAAGCCGGGAGATAAAAAAAAAAAAAGCAGGCTTGGTTTTCAGTGGTGGATGAAATCTAGATGGCAATAAAAAAAAAAAAAAAGGAAAAGGGCAGGGTGAGTTGGGGAAAGACCTTTGATGGTGGGACTGACCAGTCTGTTAACAGGATTAAATTTTCTTTAACCTTGATGTCTAAGTTTACTCACAGACCTAGTTAAATTGGTGGCTAGGCTGGCTCACCATACTTCCTTCAGGCTACACAGAAGGAGCAATTAAACACTCTTTTATGTAGTCACTGCTGGAAACAGTAGAAACTGTGCCACAAAGTGTTTGGCTGCATGGCAGAACTTGTACCTCCACATGTAAAGAAATAAAAGCTGTTTCTAAAATAGAAACTCAGAGGCCAATGGATTTATTGGCTGCAGCTGTGAAGGTGAGTGGCTAAAAGCAGAAACAGTAGTCATGGCCATTCAGCTGTGAAGATGCCCCAAAAAAATCCACCAACAAACAAAAAAACCCAACAGGCTTTTGCTGTGTTCTAGGATCGGGGGGGTTTTTTTGCTGATAGTGTTTTATTTCTGAGCATGAAAGCTGTATTTCATGTCCACTTTTTAGATGAAGTCAGGTGTTCTGACATTTACCATAAGTAAACAGGATAGTGTGAAGGAAATTTTTGATGACTCCTTTGTTTCTCCTAACAGAAACAGCAAGCAAGTTTTCCACTAGTGGCAAAACATTCAAGGTAAAATATACACGATGGCATTAATTGCTGCAGTGTATGAAAAACTAGATGGATTGTTGTACTTTTGTAATGCTTCAAAGGCATGATATTTTCTTACATAATTTTTAGTACATAATTGTGTTAGAAATGCCATGGATATTCATTCAGCACTTGCCATACACAAAGAGGTTTGCCTGAATTCCTGTCAAAAAATTTATAGAAATCATTAAAGCACTTTAGCCAAAAGGGATTTGGACCTGTGGTGCCACTGTGTGCTACCAGATTTTGTCATTTTACCGTATCTATGTTCTTGATAGATAGACTGTTCTCTGTCCTCCTCTCCTTTAGGGAGCTTTGCTCTTGTCAACCGTGTTGTTCATGAAGGTAAGGAATCTCTTCCTACACATCCTTATTGACACTCAAGCATTTGAATGGAGCAACAGACCCCTGCCTGAGTCTTGATTTCTTTTTAGTTTTAGAACAAACAGACAAGAAGCATTGACTTACTGCACAAAAGAGATCATAATTAGATGATAATGTAAATGATGATTCAGAAGAGGTTTTAAATGCAGTGCCAATAAATATGATCACAGATCCTGCCTTCTCAGCTATTTCTCGATCAGTTGGCACTGTATGTGTTTCCTACTCAAAGCCATTAAGCAATTTGTATACAATGAAGACGGTTAAGCTGCAGAAGCCAAATGACTGAAACAAAATTACCATGCTAGTCAAGTCATTATTCCTTGGAGTACAGAGACAGCTTCCTGAGGCTGTGGCTTCTTGATAGGTAGGTAAGGACCTACAAGTCAAAAAGAAATTGAAAGGATATTCAAGGATGTTCCCGTTTTTCTGGATTGTGAGGAAAATGATAAATACTGAATAACAACTAAACAAGTCTAGCAGCAAGAGATGAGCAGCTTTTTCTGCCACGTGACAAACATTTGCTTCATTCATGCATCATAAATCTGCAGCTTGTTGTCAGTTTTTCCTTAGTCTTCCAGTACAGAGCCCTGGAGCGTACCCACACTACTTGTTCTTGGAAGTATATTGAAATAATGACTGTGATTCAGGCTGAGGTAAATGGAAAAGGGAGGAACTTGTAATTTGTAGTGGCAAGATAAGTACTGTTCATGAGCTTGCATTTACTTGCTCTTTGCAAACATTTCTGCCCCTCCCCCCCAAGGTGTTACTCTGCGTGTGTGCTGCTTTTCATTTTAAACTAGATAGAGCCATTTACATTGCAGGGAGTTTATGAAGAACAACTCTTGAGGCCTGATTTGCTCCTGTCTTTCTTTAACACAGAGTAATACCAAAACACTAACAAACTGAAATGGTAGCATTTGCATTGTCCCAGTGCTACAAAAAAAAAAAAAAAGTGCTAACAATTAATTTATTAAGTTTGCTAGACAGTAAGTGATGCCTATTGCAGAGACTGGGACTTGTTCTGGAGGGAACAGTATTTACTGTAGAATATTCCTTAAAATGGCATTTTGAGACACCTGGCAGGTGAATTGGTGAGCTTTCTGAGGTGGATGGTTGATATGAGAGAGATATGCTTGATCTCTCCCTGTGTTGGATTTATGTGGCAAGGTTTTAGTAGTGGGGGGGCTACAGGGGTGGCTTTTATGAGAAGATGCTAGAAACTTCCCCTGTGTCCAATGGAGCCAATGCCAGCCAGCTCCAAGACAGATCCACTGCTGATCAAGGCCAAGCACATCAGTGATGGTGGTAATACTTCTGTGGTAACATAATTTAAGAAGGGAGAAAAGTTATTGTGCAGAAGTAAATTGCAGCTAGAGAAGACAGGAGTGGAAATATGTGAGCAACAGCCCTGCATACACCCAGGTCAGTGGAGAGGGAGTTGCAAGAGTGCTGGAGCAGAGATTCCCCTGCAGCCTATGGTGCAGACCATCGTGCATCACACTGTCACCCTGCAGCCCATGGAGTTTCATGGGGGAGCAGAGATCCATCTGCAGCCCCCGGAGTACCCCATGCTGGAGCAGGTGGATGCTCAAAGGAGGCTGTGACCCCATGCAATGCAGGAGCAGGCTCCTAGCATGACCTGTGAACCCATGGAGAGACAGGAGCCTACGCTGGACAGGTTTTCTGGCAGTATTTGTGACCCCACAGGGGACTCACACTAGAAAAGTCTGTTCCTAAAGGACTGCACCCATGGAAATGACATATGGAGGTCATTCACCCCTAGGAGAATTTCATGCAGGACTGTCTCCTCTGGAAGGAACACCATGCTGGTGCAGGGGAAGAGTGTGAGGAGGAAGCAATGGTAGAGACAATGTATGATGAACTGTCCCCTGTGCTGCTGGGAGAGGAGATAGAGATTCAGGGATAAAGCTAAATCCAGGAAGGAGGGAGGGGTGAGGGGAAGATGTTATTAAGATTTAGTTTCAGTTCTTATTATCTGTCTCTCAATTGTTAATGAATTTGCTTAATTTCCCCAATTATGATCTGTTTTGCCTGTGATAGTAATTGCTGAGTGATTTTTCCCTGTCGTTATCTTGACCCATGAGCCTTTCATTGTATTTTCTGTCCCCTGTCCAGATAAGGAGGAGAGTGACAGAGAGGCTTTGGTAGGTACCTGGTGTCCAGACAGAATCAACCCACTACGCTCCCATTTTTTGCTTTGGGAATGGTTGCAGTTCTCAGCCTTTCTCTAAATTCTGCCTCCCTAGACAGAATTTCAGTTACACTTTCTTTATCACAGACATTTTGGGATGTCGCCTGGTAATTCTCATTGACTTCACAGAGAACTCATTTGCAATACACAGTCATTTTAGGTACTTGACAATTATTTGATTGGTTATTATTTTGTTTCAATCAGATCACATATTACATGCCACAGCAAGCTGAAAAATTTCATAAACACCTGTTATGAGTTGTGGGTTTATGAGTTAAATTTAGATTTAAAATAATTTTGATTTGTTTTCCATGGTTGTTTTTCTTCTTCTTTTTTTTTTTTTTCTTAATGAAACTCTGTTGGGATCTTTCTCAAAGTCCCATTGAATAGATAGGATTTAAATATAAATTGAGAAATTGATATTAGTGTCTTGTTTATGAATGTTAGGGAACCTCAGATGAAGACCACCTGATTTTTTTATGTTACATTATTTTTTAATTTTTCTTTTATTTATATCTTTAGTTGCCAGATACAGTTAATTGCAATGATAAGTGATAAATAGACAATGAGTGCCATTCTAATCCATTACTAGCAAATGATGGTTTAGGTTCATTTATGTAAAACTGCCATTATATTTCAAACTCTGTAGTCCAGTAAGATATGCTGCTTTAGAGAATGTTTAGAATTAGATTTATAAAATCTTATGTTTTAAAAATAAAGGGAGAAGCTTTCCAAGTTTCTTTTAAAGCAACTCTTTGTAGAGGAAAAGCAAACTACATACACATCAAGAAAGTAGCATATGACAGACATCAAGAAAAACCCGGAATATTTCTTTTTTTTTAATCAAATATCTTGAAAATGTCAAATAAAGGCTATGTCGTTCTTTTCATATTAACTAGAAAATTCTCAGGGATAGTTAGGCAGCAGGAAGAAAATATTCATGGATTGTTGCATTATAGTCAGAGTTTCTGTCATTTCCCAAAATGCACAGCTGCTGTGTCATTTTAAGATTTAGAAGTCACTGCATTTACGTTTTAATGATCAATGGTGGCTCTTGATCTGAGTCATTAATGAGATTTTGGCTGCATCTGCATTTAAAACTTGTATATTCTGCAAGAGAAAAAGTATGCTTAGAAAATGAGATTTCTGTCATGGTAATAATAAGTTTTACATGCTCAAGCTGAGAGGATTCACTCTCGTGAATTCCCTGCTCAGTGGAAGGTTACACAGTACAAACTTTCTGTTAAATGAGAAGGGGCAAAGGGAGAGCTCTTGCTGCTATTTCCAGTAGAGTCTTTTGGTCTGCAAGTGTATAGAAAATGGCCTCTAGATGAAGGTGCCTGCCGCTTCTATGTTGAGAGTAACGTAGTAGAAAGTCTCCTCAAAATGAGATGTGATTTTGTCCCTTGCTCATTCATTAAAATGCTATCTATTACACTTTCTTTGAGGGCATCAGAGTACCTTGAGAATGACAGATTGAGTGCATACAGTGTCACTTGGGGGATGTTTAATATATTGTCATAGATATTTGGGTATAGTTAAACTGCTCTTAAAAATAGAAAGTAATGACCTTCCCAAACAATGTCCAAATTGTAATTCTATTCCATAAAATTTCCCCTTATAATTTTTCTTGTATTATTTTTTAAATAATAATGAGTATCAGTGGGTATCTTTATCAGTAATAACTTGCTTACAGATTAGTGGAGAAAAATATAAATATTTGTCAAGCTAAAGAGTGAGTTTCTAACAGTGTTTACCTTCTTGCATGCTGCCTTCTCTGACATATGAATTTCATTAGCCTTTCTATCCTTTTACTCAGAGACTTCTTCTATCTACTTCAGATTCTTGGAATTGCTCTGGTTAATTTCTTCTTGCCAGTAGGCTAAATGAAATTCCCAGTACAACAAAAAGAGAATTTTCCAAATTAGAAGTTGGTGAATATATCTAAAAATCACAGAGAGAACCATGATAAAGTTTTCTTGTAAGAGTGCTATAGTGTTGTACTTATACCTATTGAACAAGGAGTACAGTTGAATAGGTGCCTCACTGGGCTGAGAAGCCATACCTTTTTCAGGTAAACAGTAATTATAGTCTAATATAAGCCAGTTGCTGTTGCAAAACCAAAGTACTGCCTATTAGGACATATGAGAAGTATCTTAGAAGAACTATAGGTTGTTTACAGAATGTTGGGACCAATCTATTACTTCAAATACCTCACTTGTATGAAAACTAAATCTGTAAATTGCCCAAGACTTTATGTAGAGAAATAGCACGCGGCAAAGTAACAAATCAACTAAATGCTAGCTTTGTTTTGGACAACGGACACCTGCTACTGATTTCTGATAAGGCCGTGAGTCACAATCCTAACCGTTGTTCTAGAAAAAATTGTTAAAAATGCACAAAGTTAGGAATAAAGGTGTCCCTATAGGCTATTCACTATTCTAACTGTGTTGGAATTTGGCTGGCATGAGCAGTTTAGTAACAGATACTGCTTCTAATTTGGCCATAAAAATTAAGGAGAATGCAAGACAAGGTTGACAAGACCCATAACACCTTTTGTTATCTCTGTCAAAAATTTTCCACTGTTGATTATTTTTCCATTCCATTTTCCCTATATGAGTCTTCAATATGGTCAAATGCCAGCTCTCAGTTCTTCAGCATTGTCTCATTTACAGCAGAGAGTTCATCCTTTGATTTTTGACATGCTATGTGCAATTGCAGCCTGTACTAGCACTAAATCTTACCACTTGGGCATTGCAGAACTTAATAACAAGTGAGAATTAAATAATTTCATACAAAAACCCCTACAATTCTAACCAAGTAATTCCCTTGGGATATTTACGACTATGTGATTCTGAGTCAGTTATTTTTGAGCTTGGGTGGAGGACAGAATAGCCATGTCCCCTATCCTCCTCATCTAGATGTTTTAAAAATCAGACTACAACATGTTTAGGACTCTCTATTTCTTCATCTCAGGTCAGAAGTTTGCATAATCATAGAATCATTTAGGTGTGAAAGATCCTTTAAGATCATAGAATCTGAACTTTGCCAGTTTTGGAGATTAGGAGGGAAATGAAGAAGAGTAGTTCAAGAGAGAGCTCTGGTTATCATGAACTGAAAATCCAATGAATTTCATAAACTAGGGAAAAGAATGATCCAGAAAGTCTATCTCAGCAGTGGTTCAACAAAGTCTTATTGGCCCAGCCATTGCTTTGCATTTTTATAATTCCTCTTACTAGTGATTTTAATATCAGGGAAAACAAATGAAATATCTTGTGTAGTAAATGTCCACTGCATAGCATAAGATGACTGCTCTGTAATGTCCCTTGTAAACATAGAACTTATGAAACTGACCTTCCTGGATAAATGTAAAAGGATTTAAAAATTTAAATTTAAAATAATTAAGAAAAAAAAAAAGGTACATGTGCATAAACTAGTGGCTAAGAATAAAATCACAATTTCAGGCCTCATCCTATAAACACCTTCCTCAAGTCATTACTTACTTATGTAAGTAGTGAATATCATGGTATTGATTATATGGATAAGGTTGCACATTTGGGCCCTTGAACTGGACACTTTGAAATCCTGAATAGAGGCTGATTTTGAGACATGAGTGGTTTTGTAGAAGCCATTACAATTCTGATATTACCTACATTTTAATACTGGAAAATTTTAATGTGGACAAAGGAAATAGTTACAGATGAGATTCTATGCAGTAATACCTAGAGATAAGTTTATGCTAGGACAGTAGAAGCAGAGAATTTGTTATAATTTTTGCTATTGCTGGGACCCTATGGTTTATTTTGGGATTTCTTTTTTAAAGGCATATATGCATAAACCATATGCATATGTTAAGTACAAGTTTTATGTTTAGACAATATTGGGTATGGTTAAGCTTTTCTGATTACTTAACTATTTGCATGGAAATGTGGCTTACGTCCTCATCAAAAATAAAAAAGCTATCCTTTGCCACTGGTGTCTTCCAATCACACCATTCTTGATTGAAATGTCTGAGAAAAAAAGGAGCTTTTCGCTTTTCAGCCTTAGGAAAACCAATTCAGAACTATTAAGCATAGCTCAATCTCCCACACTGTAGAGGGAAAAAAATCCCTTTTGGATTGAGGATAAAGTGTAGTGTATGCCAAATCCCAAATAATGTGTAGAGAAAGCTACAAGCGAGTGAATTCTGCATAGGATTGAATATGATTGTCTGTGTTACAGAGTTGTAATATATCGAAGAGCATAAAACTCAGTAGGCCTTTGTTTCAAGAGCATCTATTAGTTTCATCTTTGGTTCTGAAGCTTAACTTGTAATTGGGTAAATGAAATTTCCAGATTTGGGAGGTTCCCTTTTTAGAAGTGCTGAATGGCATCTCGTAACATTCTGCACATTAATTTTTGTCTTTTAAAATAACCACAAATTCTCTTTTCTGTTTTAAGAACACGTTTGCCAGAATGGAAGCAGATATGATGGTACTCACTGGTACTGCTTCCAAAGCTCATTATCAAGTATACAGTGACACAAAACAAAACAGGGTGCCCTTTCTTTACCTAAAATAGTAAAATCTATCCCATCGATACTTCATTTCATGGATATATCTACCTAATCTAAATGGACCTGAACTTTTAACATGAGTAGATTGTTTTAATGGTTACAGAAGTGTCTATACCAGACACATGCCTAATATGAGATATACGGAAAAAATTACAGTATGTTGTTTAGCTTCAATATGCAAAACCAGAAGATAGCATGCATTTGTGTAACATGAATGAAGTCATATGGGAAACCTAATTTTCCATAATCATAATGAAGTATTTTATCTTTTTTATTTTAATAGTTGGATGAATTTTATTCTTCTTTGCTAAGAAAGGGAAAGCATATTAGTTAGAATAGTCTTCAATAATTATGTAGATTTTTCATATGAAAACTTTTTTTAACATCAGGTCATGTTTTTTAACTGATGACAAGATTTAGAATGGAGGACTTGACTTCAAAAGTAGGCTGGCAGACCTGGAAAGGTAACATGAGCATCTAGGTGAAAACTTTTTTTTTGCAAAATAGTGATCATTTAGGTAAATCTACTTTTCCTGATCAGATGGTCTGCTATTTCTTTTCACAATATGAATTGTCAAGAAAGAAGATAAGTTAAAACTAAGTGGTTGTTTGTAAAATAAAATGGCCAAAATATGGCTGGAAGTACAGTATTTGTGCAGCATTAGGGTATTCTTTTTTCGTTTCTGTAGTACTGAAGAAGAAAAAATACAATACACTCTTTTCCTTGTAGGTGGCTTTCAAATTAAAGCTAATTCATTGTTTCATGATGGTGGGATTGTAATCAATGAGAATTAAGCCTTAGTAAAAATTTTAAAGGTGAAGAACAATACACATATTAATTATTCTGAGTTCATGTTTGTAAATATTCATAGATTGGAAATACCTCTCATATTCATGCTTTTATTATCCCATAAAATATAGGATCCATTTCTTCTGGGCTTTTAAAAATTAAATTCCTTATTGTTACTAACCAACTCCTCCTCTTTTGCTATTGAACATATACAATAGCATATTTGTGCCAGAACGTGCTCAGTGCATGTCCTGTGGACTGGAGTCAGCCTAAAACCAGTTTTGCAGACTAACTGTAAACAATCAGGCATATCTAAACCATGTGGTGAGTGCAATGTGGATGTCCCAAAGACAGCACAAATGTGTAATCCACTTGGTGCTTTGTAGCATTGTGTGGGATATACCAGTTCAATATGTGAAAGGTAGAACATAACTTTTTTCTACAGCCCAGGTTGGAAGGGACCTTCAAAGGTCAAGCCTTTTGTGGAAAAGAGAATTATCTAGCAACCTGCCACATTGCACCTTGAAAATCTCCAGTGATGGAAATTGTTGGGGAAGAGAAGGAGACAAAGCACACCATGTTTCTATGTAGTAGCTAGTCACATCTTAGCTCAATTGGGGCTGCCTGTCTTTTCTCAGGTGTTGTTCCTGGGCCAGGTACCTTCACAGGCTCTCTGCAGTGTCCAGTTTGTAAGCACTGTCTGAATTCAGCTTCTGTTCAAGGCAGTTACAGCCCTCAAGCTGGCCCTACAAGCACAGCTTCTCTGTGTGCCCCCACCACCAATATCTTCATTTACCTTCTAGTTACACCCAACTCCCCACAGAATTTAGAAGGTTTTGTGCTGGCTAGATAGGTAGGTACTTAAAGGTTTTTTTCCCTGTCATCTTCCCCCCCTAGCTTTGAGAATGTAATTAAATTAATAACAGTGGAAAGAAGAATTGTTTGGGAATAGTGTTCAAAATCTGTGATCCTGCTTCTACCAAGTATCTCTCACACTCTCTTTTTGATTCTGTTTTCACTTAAGAGATCTGATCTGAGAAAAAACTCTTCTATGCTTGTGCCTATCATTATTTACTTGCACTGAAAATCTTCATTTAGGAAAAACTAGGTAAAGAAGAAGCTAATGAATTAGAAATTGTTTAAGAAGAAAAAGAGGAAGAATATCTCTGAGCAGCAAGACAAGCAGAAAGGATAAAAATGTACTAAGGAAGCTGTGGAGAATAGGAAGCATAAGAAGCAAAGTGCCTCTTGTTTGGAGACATTGTTCATGTCTTCCAGCTGCTGGATGTAAAGCAAGATGTCAGTAGCATAGCTGGAGGTTAAGATAGGGCTGGAAGACAATTGGGCCACACAGAATCAATTGTATAGCTGTCACAGCAAAAATGTATTTGGTGCTGCATCTAAAAATTTCACAGTTGCTCCAAACACATGCACAAAGCTATATCGCTTACAGCAATGGTTATACTAATTGACAATGGATGACAAATCCAGTTGGCTAACTGAAATGGGGTAGAATACAATAGAGCATAGGACAATTATTCTGCACAAGGGAAGCCCTAAGTCCTAATACTAAGATTTCGTAGGAGATGATAAGATACTGGGTTTAATACTAGGATAATAGTAATTAGAACAGAATAGTGATTCATTATTACACAGTCTCCCTCCAAGAATACCCAGATGTCTCAAGAGAAAATGCCAACATAACAAGCAAAGAAAAGAACAAAATAATCAAACAGCCAGAGATGGGAAATTCCACTTTCAGGGAACTTTTCTCCAAATTCTTTTTAAATGTACTGTCTTTTAAATCATAAAACATGACACATAATCTCTCTTTCAAAATCTTTTAACAGTTGGTCTGTGTAAGATTCCCAAGAATATAAGAGTTGTAAGTGCCAAATCCTTCTTTGAATCTTGGTAAGGTCTTGACATCAGTGACATCCTGTGGTGCTGAGTTCCATTCTTTTTTTTTAGTCTTTTCATATGAACCCTTCTCTATATGCCTAATTATTGCAATCGCTCATTTCTGAGTACCTTCTAATTCTTCATCTTTTTGTGATGGAGTGACCAGTACTTCACACTATTTCAGAGGAGGGAAAATTATTGATTAATATAGTGATGTTATATTTTCTTTCTCTTTTATTATCCACCTAATTTCTTATGCATGTTAACATTTTATGTGCTTTTTTGACTGCAGCTGCTCATTGAGCAGGGCTCTTCAGTGAGAACCCTGATGTTTTTCCTAAATTGGTGCTCATAACTGAGATTTCTGGTAAAACAAATCATCTGTTGCAGGTTTTTTGGGGTTTTGTTTGTTTGTTTGTTTCTCCAATATGCCTTTGTATTTAAATAAATTATTTTTACGTCTTTTAAGATGACCTATTCATTTACCTTGGTCAGTTACCTCTCAAGTTTCCTGTCTTATTCAGACTTGGTTAACAGAACTTTCTTGTAAACTGTAAATTTTGCTACATTGCTGTTCCCTCATTTTTTTAACTTCGATTAGTATATTTGAAACACCTGGTCCTTGTATGGTGCCTTGAAGCACCCTACTGTTGAGTTTTTGCTATAATGAAAGTTGATAATACATGTTTTTTTTTTTTTTAATCTTTGAGAAATGTTTTGCTTCATTTTGCATCCTATCTCGAAATTACTTAGTCTCCGACTGAGTCTCTTGAGAGGAACATTGATCTTTCCATATTTATTCAATTACTCTAACAAGGTTAAGGGCCAGATACCTTCACAATTAAACTTAAATCTTTGAGAGACAACTGTGCTCTTTGTGACCACAAGTACGGAAATTAAGGGCAGAGGATGGAAAAGTAATTCATTCATCATGTTGGGCAGACACATTCAAAATTAAGATATGAGAAAGCTTTTAACATAGCAGTTCTTAGCATTGTCTTGGTGATAATACTAAAAACAACAGGAATATAATCAATCTAAATAGGCAGGAGTATCTGAGTCTACTTCTTACACCTAAGACTTTGTGTGAAAATAAGAAAAAAGTAAACTAGTGCTAAGGTCTAGACAGATGTTAATTTTCAAGACTTTCTTTCAGAGTCTGATATGAACCAAGATATTTTAAGATTTGGAATTCCTAAAGTTCTTGTTGGAAAGGCAAACTTATTTTGAGGCTTTATATGTCCTGACATCCCCTAGGCCTGCTTATTTCCTGGTCTCTCTCTCTCTTTCTCTCAAGTGTTCCCCATCCTCTCCCTGAGAGAGTCTATGTCTGCTTCATCAATCCTGACTGCCTACAGTATGCAACAGACTTCACCACCTTTCTTCACAAAGAAGATTGCTTGCACAAAGGAGGCTCCTCTGACTGCTTGGGACACCTTGCACAGATGCATGCCACTGCCTTGAACTCAGAATGGACACTAAAAGAGATCCTGAACATACTGGTGGAAATGTGATCAGTCATCTGCAACTCAGGCCCCAACCTGTTTGGTAAAGGAACTATAAAGACAACTAGAACTTCTTGTGATATTCCCATGGTTTCATCTGACAGAAAAACAGTATTTTCCATGCTCTAGTCTACCCAACCCTAAACCAAACTATTTTGGGTGGAATGCAGGTTGAGAACAGTTAGCAGTTGACAACAGGTATCAAGTATTTATTTTCTGAGCAAGCCTGTAAAAATCCTAGTAACCCCTCGACAACTAGTACTGGTACCTGATAAGATTAGAGGGCAGAACAAGGAACATAATAACATGGCTATCTGTGGACCAATTATGCAAACACATATCTGTCTATCTATATATATATATGTACACATATATAACTGGGTGTATAAGAGTATATATACAATATATATTCTTTTTCCTTTAGCAAGATATTTTGATATAGTAAAATATGGGATGCTGAATTATAAGAGAGTAACAGTAAAACTTGCCACTGTGACCTTTTTGTTCATTCATAGCAACACAGAAATTACCAGTATAATATATCACAATCAAAAATACAGTTTCTTATTTGAAGGAACAATTGGAAGAAACCTCAGTGCTCTTCCCTTAGTTTTGGAATGCTCTAAAATACCATAGGGCTTGTGCAGCATAAGAAAGTGACAGGCAGAGAACACAAACTGTACAGTCACACCTATTAATGAACATAATGTTATAGTAATTGCACTTTTGCATAAGTTATAAGAACAGAAACTGTACTGTGTGTCATTTAGTTAATTTAGAGGGAAAAAAAATGTATCCCAAAAATATGAGCTCACTACAGTGAACAGTTTAGACTTGAATGCTTTTCACGATGTATTTGCAAAATAAGCAGCAACCTAATAAAAAGTTATGCAAGTCTTTACAGTTTGCCAGCCAAACCTGAGAAAATTACTAAATGTTAAGTGATTGCAGGCAGAGTTTTGTGGAAACAATGCGTATGGAAAACAGTGACAATACTGTGCCTGCTGCTGGCTTTATACTGAAAATATCCATGCTTTGCAATTGCTGTGGGTTAATATATCTCTTGAAATGTGTGTGTATTCAGGTAGTATTAAGAGATAAATATATACCTTTTCAATGGTGCTTTTTCATTTGGGAGAATGTCACAGAATACTTTTAACGTCTCTAGGAGGCTGTTACTCTTTAACCAAAGCCTGTAACCCACTATTTTTCATGTAAACCCACCATGACAAAATACATAAATAAACCATAGTTAAATATTAAAATGCTGTCTGAAATGAATCTGTATCCCTACAATACTCCAGTGCAGAATCTGTACTTCTTTTTTTCAGGATTTTTTTTCTTTTCTTTTTCTCTAGAACCTATATAAGAATTAATTTGAACATAGAAAAGATTTATCAGTGCTTTTCAGGCTGGTTTCTTGATTCTCTACTTTCCTTAGAAGGCTATGCATCCACCTATGTTTCCCAGAGCTAAGTGGGATATCAGAATCCATAAGAGATCCTGCATTTTTCAAATCAAATATTTTAATGCTTTCCCTCCCTCCATGCTATTAGTCCCCAGTAATGACTTCTTTTTGGGTAGTGGTATCAGTGGATATTATTTTAAAGTACAAGACAGAAAATTAAATAACACAGTGTGAACAAGCCGTAGAGGGTGATATTGGCTAACATACCTGTTTTTTGGAAAGTCCTGTTTCATCCTTAAATCTGTGACAAGATTTATCAGTTTCAGGTCATGGGAGTTTATGTAACTACTGGTAGCAGGCATGGGTGGTGTTTTTAGTAACTCTGCATTTCAATTTTATGTAAACCTTTTTGTAGTTATGATTTTTTTTCTTTAGGCTAAGCAAACTAATAGAATTATGAGGCACAAAAGGTAACCTTTCTGAATTTAGCTTTTTTTTCTTCTTTTTTTTTTTTTAACCTGAGGTTCACAGCTATAGAAATGGATGTGTAAGATACTTCCTTACCTGTTCTATACTTAATCAAGTATTGGGACAATGTATTTTTGCTGCCCTTACTGGGGTTTTCCCACATGTATACAGTCATAGAGAAATAAATATATGCAATTGTTCTATTTATTTCTTACAATATCACATAAAGGTAAAAATCTTATCAGTAAAAATCAACAGGAATTTTGGTTTTTTGCTTAAGTGGAACTCAGATTTCATCCAAATATGACAAAGATACTGTTGAAAAGCTGTTTTTTATGAACACTCTCAGATCAATTGAAATTTCACATTTTTGTGGGGTTTTGTTTGGTTGGTTGGTTGGTTGGTTGCTGTTTTTTTTTATGATGGCACTCTATTTTTCAGATACATTGACTTTTCTGACACTTTTAATTATACTTGTCTATGTAAGACAAACCGTGATCCTCAAACCATCCAGTCAAAACTCTCAGAACAGAATTATATGTGGCTCCCAAACGAAAACAGATGAAAACACTAAAGCTAGATGGACAGATACATTAATTATTACATTAACTTCAAATATTTTTTTCCGTACCAATACCACTTTGAGAAATGGAGAATCTATCAAATCAAGTATTTGACAGGTAACGTACAAGATATCATGTCATTTATCTGTTAGACAAGAAAATACTCTCCCAGCTGAATCTTAATAAAAGAAACTTGTCTTCATACTAACACAGATTTCACATGACCCTCGGATCTTGCCTATGCACAAGGTGTCTATATCGTGTTATATTAAGGTGTCTATATTAAGTGTTAAGTACATTAGTATAACATTAACAAAGTATGAACACTAGCAGGTGAGAATGTTGTCCATCCCTAGAATGGATTGACTTTTGAAAACATAACTATCAGAGTGCTTCCTTTGAATTTTCCCAATTGGTATGGAACCCAGGGCTGTATCAGTGGAAATATTTAATCTTTTCCTATCAAAATTAAATACAGTATAGCAAAATTTTGTGATATATTCCCAAGCTCTTACTGACCATTTATTGTAAAACCATATTAAAAAAATAGTGTAATTAAATTCAAGATGTTCTCTAGTCTAAAGACTTTTATGTTGTACTTATCTCAGTAGTTTTGTAAAAAAGGTTTCTGCTCAATGAATAATATCTTTATTTTAAAGGCAAATCTTTAGTGTGAAACTTAGTAGAAGTTAACTGCCTTGTCATTTAAAAGCAATGGTGACTTCACTGTCCTATTTCCTTTTCCTTGTTCATCTTTTTTATTTTAATTTCAGATTTCCCTGCTTTTGAAGAGTGAAATCGGATTGGCCTTTAATTTTTAGGTTCCTTTTCATATTTCATTAAGCAGGTACATACAGTGCCACTCATGCAATAGTAAAGTAGGGCTACAAAAGGCAAGGGAAGAAGAAAAACCCCAAAAACCAAAGCAATTTCTTTTTAGTTTAATTTAAAAATATATCTGTTCAATTAAATTCTTTTTATAACTTCAAAACGATGTGTATTTTCAAAGTACTGGATTTTTTTTTTTCTTTTGTCCCAGGCTAGTTTCAGGAAAGCAATTTAAAGATTTCAAGTACAACCAGAAGTGTTGATCATAATGTCAATGTTACATTGTAGCTTTCTGTCATACAACATAGTACTTACTCTACAAAGGAGACAACTGGCAAAGCAACTTGTTAATCCTATGCCTAACTGTGAAGGAAGAATTTTAATATAGCAGTAGTTAGTTTGCATGCAAACATCTCTGAACTGCCTTGTAAATTTTAGCCCAATGTTTTAAGTTTGTCCATAACATTAGCTGAGAAATGTGGGGTTTAAAATAGAGTATGTTATATAAGTTCTTCACACCTCCCAGGAATTGGTAAATCCAAGTAAGAAGCCCTGTCATGATTGTCAGTGTGTATGCCTTTAGATTGTCAGTTTGAAATACTTCTTGTACTGAAAACCTATAGGACACATCTTGTATTGTTCCATACCCTTGTGCTTCTCCTTAGAGAATCAGTTCCCAGTAATTGCTATGGTGGAAGCAGAAATCTGATTGGGATGGACAAATAATGTTGCATTGAGTAAAACTAATTCCACTCATTTTAATTAAACTTTGGGTAAATATGAATTATTAGTAATTGCTAGACATATATTAAAAAAAAAAATAAAACACCATGGATAGAAATGCCTGACTTCTTTCGAAGTAATTCTTTGTATGCCTAGGTCAGCTAAACATTTTCTTGTACACTTAAAGTAGATTTGTGGTCTTTATATTGTATTGTCTATGAGATCATCAATGTATCCCATTAATGAAACTCCAAGATAAAGCTATGCCATAGTCGTTTCCCTATTCTTAGCGCAGAACATACTTCTTTTTTATGCTGTGGAGAGTCCATATTCAACTATACTTTGTTTTTGTTTTGCCTCTGTAATTTTTATCTGAATTACATACATTCATTTTGCAACTGAGTCAGAAAAACTGTTCTTTTTCGGTCTCTCATCAGTTTCTTTCATTTACCATTCTTTAACTAAATAATTTGATAGTTGATACATACATTGATTAAGCCTTTTCTTATGACTTGGTTAAAGGGGAGACTTTCAGAAGTTAATTTTGAATAGCTAGCTTGCAGTTCTCAATATGTTGAATTAGGACACATAATTTATGGCTGCCATAGTTAGTTGTGATATATGGAAACTAATACTTTTAACATTAAATCCTGATACAAAAGGAATTTAGTAATTTCTTAGATGACTGAATTTGTGTATGAGATGATAAACTAAACAAAATCAACAATGTACCAGGAAATCATTCAGATATTTACAATATATGTTTTTCTGTGTCCCAAGAGATCAAAAGAAAAGTATGTGAGTGGTACGCTTACTTGCTTCTCAGCTGGAGACTTACTAGTTGTCAGTTGAAGATCTGTTTTGAGCCAATCTGGCATCCAGTGTTAAGAAAATGTATAATCTTTGTCCCCTTGGTAACAGTTGTGTTTAGCACAACACAAAATGTGGTACTCTAATCATTACTCTAATTGGCACCTTTGTTGACAGTCTCAGAAGAAAGGTCAAGATATAGTTAGCCATGGGACTAATGTACTGTCTTACAATCTGCAGCCTCCTTGGCTGAATGCTGCAATGTGTTGAGCAACCATGTTGTGCTGGTTTAAAGGTAAACCAGCAGGGGAAATGAACTCAACTCAAAAGACAGATTATAAGTCAGAATAACAATTTAATAAAATAATACAATAAGTACGATTATACAGACAAACAATTGGTTTTAACCCACAAAACCCAAATGTATAACCCAGCACCCTGGGGCATGAACAGAGTGGTGTTCTTTGAGCCCCGAGTCCAAAGTAAAAGGAGAGGGGAAAACCTGTTGCAGTCTGGTTGGTAAGTGGTGGTTGCAGTCCAGTCGAGAGTGGTGGTCTGCAGTCTGGTTGAGAGTGGTGATCTGCAGTCTTCCTCTGGATCCCACTAGTGGTTTAAAAGGTCCCAAGACTCCAAGATTATATATCCTCCAGTTCAGGCAGGAATGCTAAGTACTTCCCTCAGGGCAGGGGGTTCCTTAATGGGTGTGAGGACAAGAGCAACTCCTACCTGGCAGGCCTCTTAGCACCTAGTTTATAGCCTGAGGAGTCAGGCTCTATGTGCAGATGGTGTAATGGTTCATTGATAACAGTTTCTGGGAAATGACATGGAAGGCTATAGAATACACAGTTTTGGGTTACACCCATCCAGTGATGAACTGGTCTCAGCTGTCCTAACTAGGACACATGTGCTTTTTAAATTCTACTGATATTTTAGCAAATTCTGTGAATAAATACCATATGCATTTAATCTTTCTCTTTTTTTCCTTTTCTTTTATACTTACCTGCAGATAGCATGCTTACTGCATTAAATCTAGGTGAGGAAAAAGGAAAACGAAGTGCCAAGCTAGTGAAAAAATATCTGCAACCCGAACATGTAATAAATTCGTTTACTGTTGACAGGCAGTGTTTTATACAGGGGAATATTAACACCACCTAGGCCAAGCTACTTTGGGTATTTCAAGAAAGTACATATTAGAACACCTAAGTTTAAAAATCCCTATTCCATATATAGTCATATTCTATGAGGTGGAGGAACTCTTATGGGATGATTCAGAGCCCTAAATTAGTTGACTAAAGTTAGACAGTGTGAATACCTCCCACAGTAGCAATATGTTGTAGAGGGACAGAAATCAGACAAGTGAAGAGAGAAAGGGAGGAATGGAGTGATAAGGACAATAAATGAGGTAAGTCTATAGAGAACTTTAGAAACTGTTAGAAATTGTCAGAAGCTTTTTACCAAAAGGGGGATCAGTTTACTTGATGTAGCACATGCTCCAAACCACGTAGCATCTTCATAGTTAACTGTAACAATAGCGTAGGTACGACACCTTCAACTGTGAATATCCATACATACATTTGTTGTATCTGTATTACAATTGTTCCTGGAGTCCTCAGTCAATACTGGGGGACTAAAGTACGGATATAAATAATTCCTTCTTCAAGGAGCTTACAAGAAAAATAGGATTCATAGGTGAAGAATAGGAAGGCAAAGGGAAGAAGGAACAATGAAATTACCTGTGCAAAGTCATGAAGGATAATAATTCTTTCTTACTCTAACATGGACTGTAATCTATAATCCCCACAATTTCCACCTGGAAAAGGATTTATAATATACACAACTTTTGGGAATGAATTTTTTTTTTTTTAAATTTTGCCTTTAGTAAAAGAGAAAGTATTTATACTCACAAGTAATGGTGCCACAGTAAACAGTCTCATTTATGTTCATAAACGTTGGGTAGAGCACTTGAAAACATAGTCCTTTCACAGTATTTATAGGGTTTATTGTATTTTATTGTATTCTGTGTTGTATTAAAATAATTCTTTTAGCTGTAAGCACCTTTTTAAAGAGAAATCAAGAATTCTGCATTCATCTGTCCATAAATTTATTAACTCATTAGTCACTGTACAAGTGAATAGCAAATTTCAATTTTTCATCCTCAAAAACAAAGGTTGTTAAAGGATAGATATCCTACATATCCCAGACTTTCAATTTTTTAAAATTTTTATTTAACATTGATTTAGAAGTCTTTCTAGCATTTAGTGGGATTGCTACAAAACTTTCTCGTCACGCATGGACATATATGCACACCACACTAGTGCTTTATATCTGTCCCTTTACCTATATATCCATTACGTATCCATTAGTTACATACCTACCTCATATCTACATATCCATCCATTATCTTATGTTGTGTATGATAAAAACATTTGACATGTTGAGATCCAGGTATCTCTGAGAAAATTACCATTAGATACTGTTGTTATTGTGCACATTAAAGGAATTGCACAATAAAAAAATAAGTATTATTGTTTGTGAAAAAAATGGGAAGCAAATGCTTCTGTAAGAATTAGTAGAGTCATTATTTTACTTGCTGTTCTCTTTGATGGACTTTCATTCTACTGACACTGTAAATTGGCTCAGTTGATACAGTTTTGAAAGTTCATATCCTTAGTTTTGGTAAAGCTAGTACATGAATCAGAGATTGTAGATCTGGGATTTCCCATTTGTAAGTACTGATAGCACAGATAGTATGATATCAGTCTATACAGAGTGGCTCCTTTTACAGAAGTACACTATATTGGACTAGAGCAATACTTTCTTGATGGTTTGTGGATTTCCTAAATTGCATGGTATTTTAGATTTGGGGTTAGATTTGACCTGGACCATCTGTTGAAGACATAATAGCTCTGTATATATTATATTTTGGATGCAATTTAGCATCCCATGCCAGTTATTGTAAGTCTGTTTGATCTTACTCTGTAGAAGGCTTCAGCTGGATACCTGTTTACCAGCAGAGAAGTGCTGATTTCAGCTTGCATTCTTTTATTCGGTAACATTGAAGAAAAGTATTTAGGCAAGTTGACTTCTGCCTGAAAATGCTGAAATAAATTTATATGACCATTTATCCTACTCAACAATATGTGGTTTGTTTTTTTTTTTTATTAGCTACAGCAAAAGCACGGGCTGTATTTGATGCCTGATAGCTATAGTTTTCTTCAGATAGGCTCATAAATTTTGCATCTTAATAGACAGAAAGTGAACTAACACAAGTTGTAGTGTTACACATTTAGCTATTGAGCATTATAACTACTAAATATTGAGATTTTTACTGTTCTAGAAAAAGTCTTAAATGTTAAAGCACTAGAAAAAGTTTAAGATTTGCTTATTATTGTACCTATTGCTTTATAGTCTTTCCCCTGTCTAACTTTTCATGCTTTTTTGGTCATTTTAATAGGTTGTTCAGTTATATTGCATTGAAAATGTATCCGAGGGTAACAATTGCTGCAATCAGTCACTATTTTCTTTGTTCTGGAGTAAAGAGATAAGCCCTTTCATTCCACCACTATCAAATTTCTCTCACTGCGGAGCAGGAGCCAGACACTGTATATATCTGTAACACTGCACATATCAGCCGGGCAGATGTCACAGAGAACATTCCCAACATGATACAAACTTTGTATTTTGTCAACAGAAAGACATCTGCCATACTCCTCTTGTTGATGTCCTGATAAACCTAGACAGGAAGTTCGGACATATGGGCTGGATAGAACATGGAGTCATGTCTGAAGAACATTAAATTTAGATTCAGCTGGAACGTTCTGAGTTACTTATGCTGGTCTTGATTTTCTGCTCTCTTACAACATTCATACTAAATATATTTGCTTGTTTATGTACACAGTCTTGCCTAAAAGTGTTAACATTTTCTGTATGTCTGAATTACAAAGCAGTGTACTTAAAACATGCAGTCAAAATACAGTAGTTTCTTAGAAAGAGCTAAAGCAATTGGCTTCCCTTAGTAGCTGAAACTGTGTCTAAACTCTCCTTAAAACTGACTCTGTCTTTCTTCCCCCCACCAAATGTTATTTGGAAATAAATAATAATGAAATAAACACTTGTGAAACAAAAATAGATGTTGCATTAAAATAAAATAAAATAAAGTGGTTTACCTGTTACCAGAAAAGTTAAAAGTTAGTTGTGGTCTAATGCTAGCAGGCAGCTCAGCCCACACAGCCACTTGCTCACTCCCCCACAGTGGGATGGGGAAGTGAATCAGAAGGGTTAAAGTGAGAAAACTTGTAGGTTAACATAAAGACAGTTTAATAGGTAAAGCAAAAGCTGCACACACAAGCAAAGCAAAACAAGGAATTCATTCATCACTTCCTGTGGGCAGGCAGGTGTTCAGCCATCTCCAGGAGAGTGGGCTCCATCATGGGTAACATGGGATTTAGGAAGACAAACGCCATTCCTCTGAATGTCCTCCCCTTTCCTCTTCTTCCCACAATTTTATATGCTGAGCGTGACATCAAATGGTATGGAATATCCCTTTGATCAGTTGGGGTCGACTTTCCCTTCTGTGTCCCCTCCCAACTTCTTCTGCACCCCAGCCTCATTGGTGGGGTGAGGTGAGAAGCAGAGAAGGTCTTGAGCTTGTGCAAAGAGTGCTAAGAAAGACAACTGGGTGTAATCAACAGTGTTTTGGTCAGAAATCCAAAACCTAGCACCATGCAGGCTACTATGAAGAAAATTGACTCTATCTCAGGCAAAACGTATAAAAAATTAAATTCAGGATATTATTTATCTCATTTATCCCTTGAACCTAATGTATTCTTCATATAAATACATAGCATGATAGTTTCAAAATTGGCTTCTGTTCTTGGATCCGGTGATGTACACTTCGGGAAAGATCACTAATGTCTAAGTTACTATCTCATGGAATAAAAGAGAAGAAAAGACATTTTTGTTTCATACCTTTTCCTTCATGTTTTAAATAAAAAAATTTCCCTATAAGTATGTAGTTTCTGTTACAAATTGTGACTACTCATCTGAGGCTATAATATATTTCACTGGGTCAACTAAAGACAGATAGGATTAAATATAGTGTAGCTCAGCTTTGGGTTTCTGTCATTTATGCTGGTAGCAATTTCATCTCACTGCTTATGTATCCATGCAACCATATGTCTGTGTGAAGTCACATTTCGCTTTTTTGATGAATAAAGTCCTTCTAATTTCCTCTCACATCAACTGTAGAACTCATAAATGGGGTGCAAGTGTCATGTAGTTAGATCAAGAATATCATATATTTATAACTTATCAGCACAATTGTGTGGTTTGTTTTGTTATTCACTTCCCTTTATATTGTTTACATGCTGAGAATTTGCTTCCTGGCTTTCTGGAAAAATACCAAACTCCAAGGAAGTTTCTCTTCCTTTTTACCTTCCTGTTCAAATGCTTGTGTGCATTCAGCAAGAGGATGCCAGCTGCATGAATTTAAGCAGCAGAGACTGCAGGAGAAGATGATTTTAGCAGAATTCATTGCTTTCTGTGGTTTTGCATGTTCCTTATTGGAACTTGTTTTCATGTGCTAAGAGTGTAACATGTGGCAGTGTGAGATGGACAGCTGTTGAGCACCAAGAGTTTAGAGTTCTGGAAAAAAAACATGCCAAGTATTTTTCTTTTTATTTGACAATATGAGGAAGGACAGTCTTCTGACCATTTTAACAGTTTTTTACAATCATTTAGTTTAGTGTCTGTGGAAATACATAGTGCAGCTCAACTATACCGTGAAAGCTTTCTTTGCTTGAGTGTTAGTGTTGAGCTGTCCTGCCTTATGCAAGCCAAGTGTTTTTGAAATGGAGCTGCTTGCAGAAATCTTAGGATGTCTCTGGAGAGATGTGCCAGGACAGGGGCATACTGGTTTTGACTTAGGAACTTGCAACCGTTTTTCCTAGGCAAATTAAGTATTACTAATGACAGCAGTTCTACAGGGAAACACAAGTGAATGTTCTGTAGATAACTGCAGAGGAGGGAGAGAATATATCTTCTCCCTGCCTGTTGTTTTCAAAGTCTAGTCTTAGAAAATTAAAGGACAGGAGAAAAATAAATTATTAATACCACTCATGAAATTTTAAACATACAAACATATCTTGAAATACAGTAGCAGGAGGGTGATAAACCCACACCCTTTCCACTTTTTCTCAGTAGTGGACATGTTTGTGCAACAGCACTCAAGCACAGCTTCTTACTGCAGGTGCTTTTACCATTTTGGGAGTTCACTGCCCTTGTTTTGTTAGCCTCAGCAGTTTGAAAGTGTTGGCTCACCCGCAGTGCTTGCAAATATATCACTGTCCATACTGCCTTTGCTTTTTGTATTTACTGGCGTCTCATGCTTCAGGGTTTCCGATGCCCTTGAGAAGCTGTGACCATTTTTTACATCTGAAAGAGTGCCAATTCATTTATTAAGACAGAGTCTGTGAGGCTCGGATAAATGTATTCTATCTAACATTTAATAAAACATTAAATTAAAAATGTGACTTATGCTGTGACATACTCAGCATTATCCTTCCAAGGTTTATATTTGAGTGTTGCAGGGCCCCACTCTCCAGAAGGTAACGTGCTATCCATCTAGCTCTGAGGTGACAAGGCCACTGATGTTTTTCTGTGGTGGTTGTTTAATAATTAATTTTTCATTGCTAGTCTGTTCAATAAATGGATTGCAACATTTAAGACCAGTTTAATAGGTTTATAGGTCCCTTATAAATTCCAGCAATGATAATAGTTAATAAGAGAATAATGAATTTGCACTCAAAGATCTCAAGATCAATCAAGCAAATTAAATCTGGCCTAAGCTGTGGCTGCTGGGGTGGAGTTTGTTTGTTTGTTTGGGGATTTTTTTTTTTAGTATAAAATGTACCCTGTGTGGATAAGCCTATCTGGTGATTTGTTGAATTTCTTAGTGTTTCACTTGTCATATTAATTTAAATCTTTAATCTGAGGACGTGGCAGGCATATGAAGCGGCACATTAAATCAATATTATGTTGCAGACGATGTCTCTGAAGAGGGTGCCATTGTGTAGGGGAATGCAATAATAGGAATAATAAAAAGAAATTGCATTTTGATCTTTCCACATGCATTATTACAATGCAGTTTGCCCATTTTAAAAAACATATAGCTCTGTTTGTAAAGGCAAAACCTTTCACTGGGCTTTGTCACATACTCAAAATGCAAAGTAAAAAAAAAAAAAAAAAGAGTCCAGATGGAGAAGTCTTGCCAGTTACTATTAGGAATTAGGATTCACAAACATTAGCCCTACAAAGAGGGAGTCTGTTGCTTAACGGGCGTTTGCTTGGCATTTAAAATAGATGGTTGTTGGTCTCGTTGGAGTTCCTGGTAGTCAGAGATAACCTCATTAAGAAAGTTAATAAAGGAGGAAGGTACATTTGGTTTATCTGCTTGCTTTATGTCTCACCCAGGGCCTGATTTTCCACTTCTCTTCAAACTTTTCTATATAATCACTTGAACTGGGGTGATTCTGTCGTTTCACAGCCGTCTCTGCAGCTCTTTATTATTGCACACACAGTACACTGGACAGGGATTCAAAGCACTGTTATTCGTTCTTGGCTCTGAAACTATCTTACTGAGCATCCATTCATTTCATTATCCATTTTGTACACTTGTGAAATACGAACCAAGCTGATGACCTCAGTAAAATGTTTGAAGTAAAAATGCTGGATAAGAACATGCTATGTGAGATCCACAACAGTAGGAATTTGGGGTATTCATTTTTTCAGAACTTTAGGATCTGACTTAATATCTTTTCTTACCAGTTCTTTTTAAGTAATTCTGTTTAGACAGGACCTTGTCAAAAAATCTGTGATATAACCTGAAAAACAAGGACAGGGTGGGGGACCCGACGCAACAACCACATCTATTGTAATATAGATTCTAAAGAAAACAATCTTAGGAAGGACTACAAATCTAAACCAACCCCTGATAACCAATACTTCATGTGACACATCAAGGCATTTCATTAGCCTTTCTTGTTCTTGACATAAACCAAGACTACCATCTCTCAAGGTTGCAGACAGCAATGTAGCAAGTAAACATTGCTTGGGCAGCAATTGGCTGTGGCTGCTGCCCTAGTGTGTTTGCTGAACAACTTCTAGAGAGAGCATAGGCTGGGTACCCATATGAAGGTGGAAAGAAGAAGAGGAGGTCTTGGGAAATGCAGCTGTTCTGGTTCTAGAAGATAGAAAGATAATGAAGCTGAAAGATTATGTTGCACTACTAAACTATAGACAGAGGATGTGAGGATGTTGTAGCAAAATGTAAAGAGAAAAACTTGGACATCATAAGATGATAAAAAGAGATGAAGAGCTGGTAAACCCCCATTGCTACAAAAGTTAATTATTCAGCTTTGATTAGTGAGGGCTTCATGTATTTAGGACATGTACTGCTTATCAGTACAGTTTGGTCAGTAGCTGATTAAGAGTTACTATTAATGTCAATGTCTATCCTGGTAAAAGTAGGTATTTCACTACTGTAAGCTGATCAGGTGCTGCAAACTGCATTTGCCATGCAACCTGTCAGTGCCACCTGCTGTTATTGCAATATTTGCCATTTTCAAATTTGGACTCGTAGAATAGTTTGGGTTGGAAGGGACCTTTAAAGGTCATCTAGTCCAACCCCCAGCAATGAGCAGGGAGGGACATGTTCAACTAGGTCACATTTCTCAGAATCCCATCCAACCTGACCCTGAATGTTTCTAGGGATGGGGCATCCACCACCTCTCTGGGCAACCTGTGCCTTCTTAGCCTGTGATAGGAGACATGGATGACCTATTTCTGCACGGAGCAGTTGCCAGTCAGTGGCTGGCAGTGACCTTTTTCTCCCAATGATGAATGGTCATCACTGAGAAGCAATGGGCACTGATCAATGAATGCAAATTACACTTATTGCATAGCAGCTCACCAACAGGGTATATTCTGTATAGGCTCTTATTCTGGGGCAAGGAACTGCAGAAAGCAGTTACTGCTTGCTGCCAGTAATAGGTCCATAATTAGTTTCTGCAGTTAGCTTGTGATTCACAGCTGGTGATGAGCAGCGATAGCTTACTAGTGAAGTATGTAGTGACTTCAGATAAGAAACCTGGGACTGCAGAGATAGGAAATGTAGTAGGAAAATGGGATTATTGTAGCTAGAAGAGTATCAGGTAGCAATTTTTTTTTTCTTTTTTTTTGGTAAGACAGAAGATGTAACAAGATTTTGAAGTAGGAGAGAAGAAAGGAGATAGGAAGAGGGATTACATGGAAATCCTAGATTGAAATTTTAAGTGGCTCACCCATTTATTTGCCTCATGCACTTTCCTTTAGTCTAACAAAGGTCTTGATATTGCTGTGACTGAAATCCACTTAATATTTATTCTTTGAATATCCATGCAGTTTCAATGAAATCATACCTGAAACATAGTGAGAGATTCAAACTCAGTGCGTGTAGGCCTACAGATCAGTCACTAAATCCCAAGAAATAATATTTTCTAAAGGGTGGGAGGAGCATTGGTGGGTGGCTTGACTGAAGATAAACATTCGGAAGAGATGTGATAATGAGATTTTTTCGTGATGTACAATAAGTACCTAGAAAGAATAGCAACAGCAAATCTATGATGAAGCTGGAAATATATAGGGGAAAATCTGAACATTTAGCAACTATTCTCTCACAGAAACTGTAGGAAAAATTATTAAAAGTAGTATTTTACTGATGGCTCCATATAGACAAATGGCAGAATATAGTAATTTGTTTAGTATGTTTTTGACTTTATTTTATGACGTTAGCAATAACACTACAAATGCTGCAGTGATGAAGAATGATAATGTGCAAATGCTTGCGTGAATTAGCAGCCTTTTAAAATGTATCCTGATACTGCAGAAGGCAGGCAGCATTGATTATAGTAGTCCTTATTATTGAGGAGAATTTTACTTGATGTGTAAGATATATCTTTGTCACCTAAAATAAATTTTGAAGAAGGAATGACTAAGAGGTTGTATTTCCTTACCTGTTAAAGTGCAATGAAATAACTCTTCAGAAATCAGCAGGGTGTGAGTTCTATTTAATTTGCACACTCAGTTCATTCCCATTCCCTAGGTATGTAACTCATACAAAATTAAAATTAGCTCAATTACAGTGTGGTGTGGTCACCTTTAACTCTCCTACTCTTGGAGCTAGTTATTTCTATGAATTTGGGAGTGATAAATCCTGTTCCTTGCACTCTGCCCAACACCTTTCTGCGTTGGGCAGAGTGCAAAGATCTGAGCAGGAAACCTTTGCTGCTATGGACTGAGGGTCCTTCTTTTACCTATCCAAAGTAGATTTTTTATTTCCTATAGTGCTTTCAGCCTGATGTAATTATAACATTCTAGAAATCAGTGTTAATAGTCATTCATTTAGGGTATGGATCTTGTATTGCTCCTTAAATACCTCTTATGGTTGGACATGCTATTTAAAAGGCCAGGCTTGTTAATAAAGTATGGTATGTGAGGTCTCAGTTCATTCTATTTTAGGTTTATGAAAAGTACCATTTCAGATCTACAGTATTGTAACATTTGGAAAATGCTGACTTGTTAATCATTGCATATTTCTGCAGAGAATGCTTTGAAGACATTTGCTTTTAGAAAGACATCAGGTTATAGGCAGACAAAATAGCTCTTCCAACTCCATCTAAATTATTTCTTCTATGCTAGTGCTGCTTTCAGAGGACTCTGGAGGTGTTTAAATGCCCACATAATAGATTTGATAGGGGTTATCAGTGCCTTACTTTAAAGTGGGAATCAACAAACACTTTTTTAAAAAAATTAGTTTGCAAATAAAATGTAACAGATAGTTAGGTTTCGTTTACTGACTGAATTTGTTGATTTTCAGGCCATGCCAGGGAGGATCAGAGTGATAGTCCCTCAGGGTCTCTTTTTTTTTTTTAACAATAGGCAGTGTCAGAGGGAAACTCAGTGAACAACGAAAAGCTCAAAAATGGTAATATAGCAACATTTCCAATGAACCTGTTTCTAGCCCACGTTTCTAATAACAGAGTTATGCACTGGAAAGCTTATTTTCTTATAAAAAAGAATATATACAGTCCATCCAGTATAGCATTTGATGGTCTTGTTATGCATATAAATGCCTAAACCTCCTTTGAATCCAGCTGGGCTCTTAGCTTCAGTGTTGTCTTGAAGGAATATGATAAAACATGCTTCCCAACACCAACCTTCTCTTCTCCTGGGAATGAACTACTCATTATTATGAGAAGGTATTTACCATGGTCCTCTGGCTCTGACAGACCTGATCAAATACCTTCCTTCCAGAAGTGTCCAGTTTCTTATTCTCTGGGACAGAAAAAATGTGTTTCTGCCTCTCCACTCTATTAGTAGTGTTTAGATTCTAATGGATTGGTCTTGTGAAATTGAATTCATACCTGCTGAAAGCACCAGCTCAGGCTTGATTCAGTCATCCATATAGATCATTTATGGACCATGGACAGATTCAGGGCAATGCTTCTTCAAAAATAAGTAAGAAAGTATGGTATGAACTCTGTATAAATCCATATCACACTTATAACAGGTGGGTTGAAGTGAAAGTACTTTAGAAAAAAGATTAGTGTAACTTGAGGGAATATGCAGATTAATGAAGTAATAAGGACAGAGGGCCAGATCCTCAGGGCGTTTTAAATCATCATCACTTAGCTGAAGTTACTGAAGCCATGCTGATTTACAACACCTACAGAATTGATCCAGTAGCAAATCCTTAGTGATAATGTAGATGTTTTCTCCTGGTAACAGAGCTGCAGGCATCCGGGATGACAGTTGGTTTGTGGGGCAAGTATAGATAAAAGGCAACATGCATATATTTAGAGCATGTGGGGAACTTAAGACTGCAGAAGACCTTCTGGAGTTTCTGTGTTCGGTTCCTTTTTACGGTGGCAAGCAATGACATCTTATCATCTCATTCAAATTTTTCTTAGAAATGAAGTGGTTAGTGGAGGAAGGATGATATTTTAAGCACAGCATTACTCTGAAAAACAGATTTTACGAAACTTTTATCACATGCTACCCTCTGTTTTCTTTTATGTTCACTTTTGCATCTTTTATTTGAAAAAAGGAAATCACATATTAAAAGGGGGGGGCTGTTTGTGTTTTTTTTTCTCTGCTGTTGTGATTTTGGGAGCATTTTTTTGCAGGGATTTTTTTGTTTTCTTTTGTTGGGTTTTTTAGGTTGTTGATTGTTTTTGTTTGTTTGTTTGTAGTTTTTCCGTCTTTAATTCTGTTGTTAACCCTGTAGAGCTGAGGGAGTTGTGGAAGAACAAAGTGGATGGTCTTGTAGTTCATTCATTTTTCAGGATGTTAATAATGTATTTCCAGAGCATATTTTTTATAAAGGCTGTGAGACCTGTAGACACTGCTATGTTTCTAAAACTGGTAGCACATAGGAACATGACAGGAAGGCACTACGAGTAAATTGACTTGGTGCTGCTTTGTACTGCAGTATGAAGCTGCACTTAACTTACCACAGGAAGTATCTGTTCATCTGGGGGTGTCCAGCATGCCCGAGTCCTCTGCGCTGTGTCTACTGAGCAAGGAATTTGGTCTGCCTAATCTTTAGTGCTGGCAGCAATGTGCGAAGCCAGAAGGACGACAGCTTGGCTTAGAAGTAGCATGCTGAGTCTGCAAAGACCAGATACATTGAAAGACTGTCTATTGACTTGTAAATTTAAAAAATTTGATTGTGAATCCTGTGGCATACTGAAAACACAGAAGTGTTCTGTACTGTTTATGAATGCAATTTACAAAATAGGATTACACTTTAGATGAAATCAACTTTTTATACAGAAGTTCTGAATAAACTCTGAACATTTTTGATTAGTAATGAAGTGTAACCTCAGTGCCACAAACATTTGAAATTGTGTGTTACCGTTTTTAGCTAGAGATTTTTGCTTGCTTCAGTTACTAGAGGAGTGCATATGAGACAATGTGGTGTGAAGGGGGGGAGATGTGAGAGAAGGAGAGAAAGGAGGGCTTTTTTAATCTTCCAAAATGCAGTTCCTGATAACTGATAGAGAAGATAACATGGGTAAGCATTTAGTGTTCATTCCCTAAACTCAATCTGTTTTATTTGAATTTATCAAAGTTTCCCTATCTCCAGAGAAGAATGAAAATGAACAGTTTGCTGATAAATGTTTTACGATATTTCTAGATGTAATTTTCTTTTTTTTTCCTGACTAGCTTTGAGAGCCTTTGAGGTCTCTTTTCCTGATGTTTATCAAATTCAGCTAAGGTACCACCAAGTCTTTACAAGGCAATGTATACAGAAATTGACTGTTATGAAGCACTAATAAAAGTTATCAAGCTTGTTGTCTTTCCAAACCCCCATGTTCTTATTTTCATGATCAAATACAGCATATTTGAATTAGACCTGCTTTATTTATTCAACTAAATTGTTTTGAAATAATAATGGGAGCAAAATATTTCTGTGTTTTGCTGGAAAACTATATTTGCTTTTCCTAAGAAAACATTGGGTCTCCTGTAGAGATATAGTTACATTTGAATTCTGGAGCTAAATCATACCGACATTAAAGAAAGCCTCCCTATAGTATAGAGGTTAAAACATTTTAATGGTGAAAATGGTTGAAACATCTTAATGGTGAATTTTGATGTTGTGGTTTGGGGTTTTTTTGTTTTGTTTTGTTGGGATTTTTTTGTTTGGTGGTTTGTTTTTTTTTTTTGGTTGGTTTGTCTTTTTAGAGGGGAAAGGTATTTTTGCTGTTTGTTGTTGGTTTTTTGTTTTTAATAAGGCCAAATAGTTCAAGTCATGAAGCAGTTCATATCAATATCTCGTAAATCAAGGGTTTAAGACAGGACACTGTGTCACTTGCAGAAGTAACGTAATTTCTGATTATATTTTCAGTATCAGTAGTAGTGCATCAGTAGTAGTACCAGTATCACTGGCTCAGTACTCCTGAGGAGTATGCACCAAAGCAGATAAACTTATCCTAGTCCTTAGGAAAGTGGCAGTGTGAAGGAGCTTCAGAGGGATATGGACTAATTTTATATAGTGCTACTTCCATGATCAGTTGCATTCATCACTATAAAAAATTAATTGGGGAATGAATTGCATAGCTTCTTAAACAGCTTACATGTATGAAAATACAATTTGGATAATGAATTCTAAATTTTTGAAACTGTTTGCTAGCTGTAGTATTTAATGGAAAATGGTGCATGTTAAATTGGCACCCAACATTTATTTTAGGATATTGCCCAATAGAGAGCAATTTTTAGACTTATACTATGCAACAAAAGTGATTAATTGAACCGAACTGACTACACCAAGGAAAATGAGATTAAATTGATAAACCTGACGATTTCACAGATATGTGCATATTTTCATTGTTATAGACCGAAATTCCCTTTTCATAGTACGTTGGACTAATGTGAAGATTTCCTGGTCTGCTGGGTGATGTACAAACTGTCTTCAATTCTCCTGGGTAGTACCCATCAGCGACAGTGAGTCTGTGGATGTTTCTGGCTGTGCTTTACACCATGCAAGACAACTGCTGAAGTGGATCCACTGTACTTTGTCTGTGGTACAGAGGTTTTGATACTGTAGGTGCCAACAGTTCTTTTTGAACAGCACAAATCAGTGTAAGTATGGAAGATCTTAGATGTTTTATCCAATTGTTTTGTGATTATCTTGATTAAAAAATATTTAATTAACCACTACAAAACTGGTGTTTCGCATGCACTTAGGACATCTCAGAAAACCAGCTGAACAGGTGAAAACCCCAGAAGAACTAAATTAGGGTTAGAAAAAAAAAAAAAAAAACCAACAAAAAACCCCCCAAAAAACCCAACCAAACCCAAACCAAAAAACTAAAAGAAGTTGAAATTCATTTTCTCCATAACTTAATAGAATGTGATCTTGTAGATCTTTGAATTTAATGCCATGTTTAGTAGGAGATTTAGAGCAAATTATTTGATGGAATCAGTGTAGTAAATGGTAATGTAAAAAGTACTGTGAAGAAAAATAAAAATCTGGAAGAGTCTTTACACAGACTAAATTTCCTTTAAGAGGTCCTTAGAATATTTCTATTTTACTTCTGTGTTACAATTCACCATAGTATGTTTCTTTAAAAAGATTACAACTGAGCAGTTGGGAAAAAGATTCATGTTTTGCATTGATCTGGCCTCTGCATTTTTTTCTCAGGTGTATATCTGCAAAGAGAGTGTTTATCCCTTTTCTGGGAGCAGCTGGATATTGGGTAGAAGGTGAGAGGGAAAAGGAAAGTTAAAAAAAAGGGATGAGACTTGCCACACAACAGACCTGAATCTTGCTGGGCGGAGCAGGGAACAGAGGTGCAGCCAGTTGTAGGAGGGATGGAGGAAAAGGCTGCTCTGTTTCTTTTTACGTTATTTTTCTTCCCTAAGGAACAGTCACTTCTATGGCGTTTTTGTAATAGGCAAGCTACTGAAAGCTAGCTGATCTGAGAGGAAACCATGAGGAAGAGACAAGCAGACAGTAGAGATTTGTCTGTAGTCTTTTCTTATTTCTGGTATATTGAGAGTTTTTTCCATGTTATGTATCTGGTTTTCTGATTTAATTTCTGATATAGCTCAGTCTAGAGGAAAAACAAAAGCAGATAAAAAGGAAAAAAAGTCTTAGTTTACATTGCTTTTAGAGATCACCTGAAAGAAAGAGAATGGGCAGGTTTACTTCCAAACTATTGCTGAATGAAGTCTAGTTATAGTAAAAAAAAAAAAAAAAAAAGGAACTTATTAGAGATGTTATGCAAGAATTTCCAGATGGTAAAGCCTCAGGAACTTTTAGCCTGATAACAAGCAGTATGAATAACTGACTCTGATAGTTACCAAGACAGCACCTACCACATTTGGAGACCCTGCCTTACCATCAAACAGATTTGTTGTAGATATTTGTGGAGAATATGGCCAGTCTTTAAACCAATGACAATGTTTTGGGGGTTTTCACATTTCCCCAAGGGAACTGACTGCTGAAGGATTTTTTTTTTTGATAAATGGATTTGCATCTGACAGTTTGAGGTGGTGTCACAGTGTTATCTTGGCATTTATCCTCAAAAATCCAAATTCTGTGATAACCAGTTTGGTGCTGTGTGCAGTGTATGAGTTAATGGGGAGCAACCAGCCATGTCTGACAACCACAATAACAAGCGTAATAACTTGGAAGGTGTTTTCAGCTTGTGGCATTTAGATATTTTGACAGTATACATGCAATAGTTTTGATGTACCTTACATAATACACTTTGGGAACAGTGACTGTATAGACAGTACGGAAATATCTAGGATAATGACAGCTACAGGTTAGTAACTGGGTCCAAAAGTGCTTATGATGAAACCTTAACACATCATAGTGTATGGGTACATGAATATTCTAAGAATAGGACTGTAGAGGATGCATGTGAATATCTCTCCATAAATGCTGGATTTAGGGAAATTTTCTCAGAGTTATGCTCTCACTGGATCTGACCTTTTTTAAGACTGGAACAAAACCTAAAATACCAAACTCTTTCTACCTCCCTGTGCATTCCAGTCATTTCATAAGTGCAGGCAACTCTCTGACAGGAATTCGAAGTAACAAGGTTATTTACCTTAGTTATTTACATGACTTCTAGACCACATGACTTCTAATCCAAGAGTGGATTTTACGTATTTTATTTGAAATGTAATTACATCTTTATTTAGAGATAGACTGGCAATTAATGTCAATGAAAATGCAGGATGATTTTATATAACTTGCAGCTAGAGAATTCAGTGAGTTGGGTAGGGGATGTCAATATGTTCTCTAGTTTTTGTAAGTAGTATACTAGGTCCAGAATGAGTTTGTGGCTTAGAGCCTTTTCCAGCCATTTACAAACAGCAATTTTCATTCAGTGTGATTAGGACTGAGTTTGATATGAGGTCAGCAGCTGATTCACTAAGTCCTTTGACCTCCTTTCAGTGTCTTATTTCAATACTGCATCCTGTGCTTTTTATCTTTTGCCCCATCAGCTGAGTTCACGTCTTTGTTATGTGTATGTGTAGAGGCTTTTTTACCACTTTGTGGTTTTGTTTGCTAAACAGTACTCATATGCATATATGTCTATAAATACATTTCGACTTCCAAACATAAAATTATCTTGTGACATAATACTTTCTATATTAACTGACGTTTTGTCTCTAGAAGATGAGGATAATGTTTCCCAAGGAAGAGCTAAGCTCAGGTTACACAGGTGGGTGTATATGTGTGTTAAATTGCTTGACACTTAGAAGGGATGAAGAACCTTTTCTGCAATTTCCATGCAGCCTCAAGTCTATAACTGAATTGTGACAGACTTGAAATTTATTTTTTACAGATAATTTTTCAAATTAACTTTCTATTTGAATTCCAAACTGGATAGATAAGACAGGTTTTTTTGTTTTGTTGTTTTTTTTTTTTTTTTGAAATTTATATTTTTAAAATATTTTTGAAAAATTGCAATGAAATTTATGAAATTTGACAGCACTAGGGCAATCTGGTATGACATTATTTTATCATACTTTACCAGTCAGCCTAGAGTTCATACTTTTTTTTATCCTCTGTATGTCGTAACTTTTTTAACAATGTGAATAAGCATTACACTCTTATTCTTCCACTTTATTTTATTATAGTTTGTGATGCTCAGAAGCTTTACAAGGATATTCAAGGTTTTTATTGTCTGCATATTTTTTTGGTATGTAAAATCAGTCTTACTGAAGTCAATAGCACTACTTTGTGTGAAGGTAATAGTTGTGTTCATTTTTGTTATGTATATCTATTATGGTATTAATGAATATAATTTAGGCTATTGAACCTGGTAATTCTTTGGGTGAGTTTACAAGGACACATTGGGCTGAATAAAAAGTTGTAAAACTTCAGTCAATAAACCAATTAATGTATCAACAGTGTACACTATTGTGTAGCAGTGCAGTAATGCTGATCCTACAGCAGTCTTTAAGGTTTAGTCTGGAAAAGGAATAACATATTACTATCCTTTTTTATTTGTGCTGCTAATTTTTTTAAAAAATAAATTGATGTGAGAATAGTGGAAAGCAAGAGCAAGTTTCTTCAAATTACTCTTTTCAAATAAATCGCTTTTGAATAGGTCCTAGCTTAAAACAACAACAAAAATAAACAATGAAAACAGTG
This sequence comes from Manacus candei, assembly GCF_025592945.1. Taxonomy (NCBI): domain Eukaryota; kingdom Metazoa; phylum Chordata; class Aves; order Passeriformes; family Pipridae; genus Manacus; species Manacus candei. The sequence goes on along the minus strand of NW_026138062.1, from coordinate 28,813,415 downwards.
TAATTTAAACGATTGCTCCAGCTTCTTAAAACGCAATTTGTTTAGGAAATTAAATGCCTATTGTAATATTCTGAGTGCTATCAATGGAATTAAGTGAGGTTTTTATTTTCAGGAAATGATAAGATGTGTTGCAGACTATGACATACCCTGCAGTTTCTCTCCCACCTTGTTTTAAGATTAAGAGCCTCAAGTATCATTAACAATCAAGGCAGGCTTTCCTACAGGAATGGTATCATTACAAATAAGTAGCTTAGCACTCTGTGCACGTTAATGCACAGAACAAATCCTAGCACTGATTTGCTAGCACTAAAAACCATTAGAACACAGGCCCCAAAAGGGGCAAATAATTGGAAATGTACTAATTATCAGTCAGGCTCTTCAGAAAGACTTTGGGTCAATGCCAGGCATTATTAAGATTTTCAGAAAGTTTAGACTAACTTTTCTGTTTGGTTCTATCAAAAAAAGTGTAGGTAAGAGAATGTGTCTCATGCATGTGTATATCGAAACCTTATGGATTTATGGAAGGTTTTGTGTTAAAAGAAAATCCATATTTAGTGAGTTCCAGTGTACTGCTGGGTTAGGAAGGGCTAGCACACTGTGCCATTTCTGAAACCTATGTTCAGCCTGTGCTTGGGTCTTGAACCTGGTTCAGGTTATATCACCATTGTTACTTGCCTGTCCTTTGTCAGGGAATTGAAAAGCAGTCAGCGTAAAATAATAAATGAGTAAATGTTTACACCGATGTCATGGCTGGTGCACTGCAGACTGTCTGGGGCGGGGAGCTTGTCTGTGAAAAATGGACAGTGTGGGAATTTATGGCTCTGTCAGGTCATTCTCATGTCTAAGGGAATGGGGATAGTGGTTATCGACCAGCGGAGAATTTATATCTAGGATCGACTATCGTTTTTCAGTACAAATGGATTGTTTCTCACACGTCTCATAAATAATGTGCAGCTTTTCATTCAAACTGATGAGTATACCAAAAAGTTGTATTTTCTGCTTTCTTTCTGCATGGTGTTCAAACAGTGATGACATTTTTCCACTTTCTTCTGCTGCTTTTATATCTATGATGCCTGAGAGAGAAAATAAGATAAACAGCTATAGAAATGCCTACTTGCTTATTTTTTTTTCAAGCAGCCAGAAGCCCTCTGTTATAGGATGTGTACTGACACTGTCTCTCATCCTGGCTGAGTCAATGGTGGTGAGAACGGGTTCTCTACACTTTGGCATCTCAAGATGAAAATGGTCCAGGAAGGTGGTAGAAACTGGAGTTTCTATTAAATAAATGGGGTGCTCATTGGCGTCAGTGAAACTTAATTCCTTTTTACAGTGCTGGATAGCCTGGAAGGGTATTTAAAGCACATGTGCCTTGAAATAAACTATTCAGCCATGTATGATCTGATAAAAGCAACCACTCATTGTCAGGTAAGTTAATTCTGTCTAACTAGAATAGATCCATGGGAGCAGGGGAGAGTGGGAGAAGATGGAATGCTTCAAATAGTCATAAAAATTCATTGTAGGTTTTCCAGCTTTCATTCTTTGTTTGTGAGCAGGTGCCAGATAGGAAGTGGTGGAAAACATTGACCGCAACACTTGTGGCTTTCAAAAATTAGCAGGGAAATCAGATGTCAGTGTTAGGTATATGGAGTCTTTTCTGGTGTGACTGTCCCTCTGTCCTCTTCAGAGCCAAGGTAGTATTCACTCCTTTTCTCTGCTAACCATGTCAGCCTCCAGATCTGTCTGTCCACTTAGTACTTGTCTAGCAACTGCATACTGTGGTAGACCACCTCAGTGGCAATCCTGCAGCTTAAGCAGACATTCTCAGTTTATCTCGAGGTGAGCCAGCTTTGCCTTCGCTAGGAATGTAGCCACAGGCAGCACAGTGACAGCTCTTTGCTGAAGTGCTTACTCAGCATCTGCTAGATGGGACAGTCCTTACTGGAGTGATATAATGGAAACACTATCACATAAAATGTGAGTGGTAGCAATTGTTATATAATTTACACCATAGGGGTAATATGTCTCCTGGGGATTTGCACCTCACAATGCACAGAGAGCGAGACACAATTTTTTTTTTTTTTTTTTTTTTTTGAGGGGTGGGGATATTGGTTTTGGTTTGTTTGGGTTTGAGGGGGGGCTTGTTTTTTTGTTTGTTTATTTTGTGGGGGTTTAGGCTGTATTTCCTTTGTTTTTTCCTTCAACTTCATTCTCCTTCGGAACAAAGATGTATCCATTTTTAAGATGTAAAGCTATATCCTATTGATCCTCTCAGGAAGAAAATTCCTGACTACTGATTTGTAATGCTTTACCTGTGCTATTGTACCAATGGAAGTAGTGCATGCACTTATGTTAGAATGCATTCCTTTTCACAATAAGAACAACTTGCATTTAAAAAGGCCCAAAATGGATTATTAATTTGGATTTTTGTCCCCTGCGTCTTTGTGAAGGCAGATTGTGGTTGCAGTTGTAGTAGATTACCAGTCAACACTAAAATATTTTGCCTGGATTTTGATCTCTTAATTTCAGGATTAAAAGATATTTGGATTAGGTATGAATTATTTCTTCCTGTTGTTTGAGGGAATACATTTAAGGCTGAAAGAAGACCTTTTTTTGCTTAATAAAGAGAGAGCAGTGTATCCAATATGTGTATCTTTATTCTCAGTCTCAGAAGTGAATTCATTGCAAGGGAAGCTAAACTAGTGATTCAGTGATAAAGCATCATGTTTCCACTTGGAAGATTTAAGTTCAAATTAACAGCATTTTCTTCATGTTTTGGAGTAGCTGTTAATAGGCAGAAATACTATAATTTCTTTACCATATACCCTTTGTCATATACTGAATTGCTCTACTTGAAAATGGGTGCAGAACCTCTATTCAAAGGAAGAAACCTGTCCAGGAGTTCCTACACTGAACACCTCCAGTCCCATGGCAAGGGACCATGCTAATAGAAATGGTGAAGAAGTGCAGGGTGAAACTGTTTCTGAATGCAGGTCCAATGTTTGCTGTGTGAGACATTTTTATGGTTGGATTTGGAGTTTGTTTTTATTATATTTTCAGTTGAAAAGAGAACTTAACTGTAGCTGAACCGTAATACTTCAGCAGGCTTTGCTTGCTATAGTCTGATAGATGTTGTTCCCTCGGGAAAAGCAAACTCCCCTCAGATGCCTCTGAACAGCCAAGGTTTCTTTTCCTTGACCTATGGATTTGATCCCAATCGACAGGAATCCTGGAGTACAACTGATACTCTCTGCCTTGATCCGTCTGGAAGCAAACTGTGTCACTATACAGCTGATAGGCTTAGACAATGTATACACATAAAAGGCTCAAATAAAAATCACTGACCTCGTTTGTTTATTCTAGCACCGTCTTTTGTTATCCATTATGAAACTGAGATGAAATGCACAGTAGTGCTGCAAGCAAAAGTCCTGTCATGGACAACCAAAGGGATGTGTGTGCAGTGATGAAGAGCAGTAGAAGAGTTGCATCTCATGTGTGATGCAGAGTTAAATATGCCTCAAGCTCTCATATGACTGGCAAAGAAGCCTTGCCATTCTTTGTGAGAGCTTCATCCTTTATGAATTGGTATACTTTTCACAGCATAGTACTTCCTTTCTGTATCCCCAATACCAGTGTAAATTTTGTTTCTAATCCCCTGGATTCTATCCATGTGTCTAAAATGCATCTCATGAGCTCAGTGAGAGCTTACATCCAGTATTTTGAATAAGCAAGTAGGATTTTTTGAATAGTACTTCATTTGTAAGTATTTCCATGCATGGTACTGTGGTCAAAATTCTGTTGATAACTTGCAAATTTCTGAAGAAAAGAAAGATTATGTGTTCATGATTTACATAGAAAAATTATTCTTCTTTCTCCTGATACTTGCTTGTGGGTTGTTTGTTTGTCTTCCAATAAAATAGGTTGTGTATTTAGAGGTGGCTGTAAGTATGTATGTCTGTAATCATATAATAGATATGATGCTGTGCCACTAAAAATGATACGCTGTGATAAAGCACTGGGCTGAGATATGGTGTTCAGTCTCTTAACTTCTTTAAAGATTTTGAATAACCCTTGGTAGCTCACTTATCTCTGTAATTAATTTCACATCTGTGAAATAAAAGACATTCTTACTTTTTCTCTTCCCTATATATTTCACCATTAAGTAGATGAGAGAAAGGTTTTTTTTTAAAGTATGTTTCTGTTAAACAAATTGAGCTAGCTGTATCTTATCAGGGTTTTCAGTTAATCCTCTAATTTACTCAAATGAGATTATTAAAAGTAAGAATTAGTCCTTTTTCACTGTTGTAAAAGAGAAAGGAGAAATAGAGTCTTTTTAAGTAATAATAAAAGTAGGAATCATTATTATGATTTTTTTTAAAAAAAACAGAGTTTTATTCTTGCATCAAGATGAGGACAAATCTTTTATTTTTTCCTTTTGCTAAGTCAAATTTGCTTTTCCATTTGTATCCCATTGATCAGTTCAGGTTTTACAGATAAAAGCACAGTGCTTGCTAAGATTAATGTGTATTTGCATTATATAGAACAACATATACATTTTAATGCCTTTCATTCATATTATAGCCTAAATTATTTTTATAGTTCTCCTTACTGTGAAACTTGTGCCACTTCACCCAGTGAGTGATTCAAAGTCTAAAGTCTGGCAAAGAAAATAAACATCTAACAGCACGGTGAACAACGATGTTGTACCTTTCAGAACAACATTACCTTTAAATCTCTAGTTTGTCTTCACAGAATAGTGCATTGTATTTCAGTCTTGGTGCATATTTTTACTGGAATGAATATTCAGGCAGCTTAGTAATGAGAAGAGAAAAGTGAAGTTCTAGTACGTTGTCCCAAAACCTAGCAGGTAAGTCACAAAATAATCAAGTATTGGGGTAAGATCTGGGAATAATTAATGATTTCTAAAATGAAGGTTCTGCCTCAGCTATGTAACTTTCAGGATTTGACACCATCTGGGAAGACATTTTTAAAATTGTAGGTGTAGACACTTCACCTTTTACCATAAGAATGTATTTTCTTTACCCATTAAAGTACAAAACCCACTTCAGCTTCTGGTATAGCTTGCAAATATAGATTTAATTTGCAATACACATTTTCTTTTGCCTTTGAATATCCCCAAGTAGGACTTGGAGATGGTATAGATTCTCGATATTAGTCTGAGAGCCAAATAAAAATGCCAGGGCTACACTTCAAAAGATCTTTCATCCTATTTGGCTATAGCATATGTATGTACTTCAATGTCTAAGTTTTGATGCATGCAAAATTTGAGTTTGATTATCGTGTATGACAAGCGTCTATTCTGTATGCTCAGTGATTAACATTATTAATGTTGTGTCTGGAATAATGGCTATTATTTTAAAATAAACAGAATAGAATAGTTCAGTTTGAAGGGACCCACAATGACAATCTAATCCAACTGCCTGTTGGACTTAGCTCTCAGGTATAACTTAGGCTGATTCTGAGAGAACTGGGTAAATACTTAAAATAGGTAAAATCTTTACCTAAGAAGTAAATATTCATAAAATTATAGAGGTCATATATCTACAGATAGTATTTGCATACTAAGTATGCATTACATAGTATGAATTTCATACTAACACAAAATTCAGGACATCTCTGTTGGCAAGGCCAAATTGCATAAACAACTTCAAGCTATGTAAAAAGGGAAATAAATCCAACAGCAAACTGTTTACCTTGTGCAGATCACATAGTTACTTAGCTAAAGGTACTGAAATACTTTTTGGCACATGCTGATATAAAGATTCCCTAAAGTCAGACAAGAGTTTGAAAACTAGAGCTAGATTTGTCTTTTTAAATTTTTGTTGAGTTTTAATTGTTATAGATCAATCCTCAGCTTGCATTATAGAAACTGTTTTGATTTTCATGCATGTCACAAACCTTCTAAATCATTTTTGCAGTAAAAGCAACCTTACTCTTCTCTCTCCTCTCTCTCTTTTTTTCCTAAAATATTTTAATTTTTATCTTTGTTACCAGGCACATGTTGAGAGTTTCTGCTTTCACCTACAGGAATTTCTGTGATTCTTAGTGCTACTGGAAGAGAGTAAGTTTAGATTGGATGTTAGGGAGAAATTCTTTACTATGAGGGTTGTGAGGCATTGAATCTAGTGGAACATGTCCCTACCCATGGCAGCATTGCTGGAACTAGACAATCTTTGGAGTGTCTTACAACCCAAACCATTCTATGATTCTGTGATTATATGGTACATGACCAACCACCTTAATTTAAAAGACCAGTGGAGATGTTTTGGAAGGTTTTTGTCTTAAATTGATAAAAGACTATTCAGACAAACCCTTCTGCTATAATTTCTGTGTCATGCTGAAATCCTAAGCCATTGAAACTGTTAAGAAAGTGGTTGTGACTATATCCGTGCAATGCAAAAAGTTTAAAATATAAGAAAAACATAATCATGTGAGTTTTTTTAAGGTTTATTGCTATTTATAAAGATTATTTTAATTTCTTTTGTACTGATTTATGTTACTTTTTCATATAAGTTTATTCTAGTAGCTGATTTTAGGTTCTGAGGTTCTGCTTCAGTGGTATATATTATTTAATGTAAAAGAAAAATCACTAAAATTTAGAATCTGGAAAGTCTACATTTCATGTGATATTTGGATCACTTTTCCTGAAATATGAATTGTGTTTTTTATTTTTCTTTTGGAACAAGACACAAATTAAAGACTTGCTTTGGGATCAGCTAAGTCTTAGTATAATTTTTCTTTATATGGTGAGTAAAAATAGAAGGACTATCTTAGTAATTTTTCTGGTTTTCTTTGGGAAAACATTGTGGAATGGAATTTCAATGGAGATTTAAGGAGATGTTTAGAAAACAAGTCAACAGATTTTCAGCAGACTATTTTCTTGTAGAGCCTTTCATGACCATACACTGAGACAGTGTAGATAGTGTCTCACCTGACTAGCATCCTTCTGGGATAAATAATCTGAGCCTTTTTTCAGCCATTTTTCTTAGTGATACTTATGGAATGTTTTGTTGTGCAGGTAGAGAAATAGCATATCTTTGTTGCTTTAATTGAAGCTAAAGGCAATTATGTTGCATCAGATTTGCGAAAGACAATTGTATATGAGTCTGGTGTCACCTACGTCCAAAGTCAGAGACCTTTTGACTTTCAATTTTTCTCCCTTTTAGTAAGTTCAAAGTATTTGAGTAGAGTCCTTTATCTCTGGCAACTTTTGAGGTAGCATAATATTGTTTCAAAAGCAAGTTCGAAATTTTGGAACCTGCTTCCAAGTCCTGGTCTGCCAAGTGTTTAAGTTAGTGTCTGTCTGCAGTACAGACAGCTGGAGATGGAGTTGTGGGTGTGGAGGAGAGATGTGTTGGTGTATACTGAGAACCTATGCAAGCATATAGAAGTTCTAATCCCTGATTCCTAGTCAAGATGAGAAACAACATCTCTTTATAAGTGTACAGTTGCACTTTTTCTTTTGTGTTGTTTCAGTCTTTTTAGAGAATTAATTACACATATAATTCAGTGATGTGATTTTTTCAGCATCAGTGATCTCTCACACATGGACAACCTTAAAATAGCTATTATACTGGTTTGATGGACAGCAACATGATAGGAAAACTTAGATTAGCTTGGAATTTCCAATTAAATAGTGTGACAGATAACTTTTAAGAACAGTGAAACTAATCCAGTGGTTTATTAAGAGGAGTGACTTGAGAGAATATGTGACATCTTATTTCAGATCATTTCCCCAATGTCCAAGAATATCATCTCTGTGTTTGGATATGTTGAGTAAAATTGAAATCCCAGATAGATTCATTCTTATGGAAACTATTGAAACTGCTCTAACTGCTCTTACTCTTCAAATTTGGCACAAGCTCTTGCACAGTTTAACAGTGTTCGGTTCATCATTGCTATGGTTTTGTTTATCAGTACCCTTTATTCTTGTTCTTCAGTTACTCTATAAATGATGGATTTCAGAAAGTTTTTGAAAAATGAAAACTTAATATTCTTTGAAGGGTTAATTCATTCTGTCCCTGTGTCCTCTCTACCATGCACAGTCTGAGATTTGTTTTTGAAATACAGCACTTGAAAGTGTTGCTGTGAGGTTTATACCGTGCTGCTTGTTCCTCCACTCTCTGTGGGAAGTCCTGGTTAGGCCTCCGGCTTGTCTCATACATGCACCAAATTGTCATTCAGAACAAGAACACAATGAGTTGCTATTGCTCAGTGTTAGCTTACATTTTGGCATCCTTCGGTTTAAAGTGCTTTAATTCCTACTGACTCAGTGGGTATTTTTTGTGGAATCATAGAAATTAGGATTCCTAAAAACCTATTGGATTGTGTAGCATCAGCCTCAGCTATAACAGGAATTTTCTAGACTGATTTGAAAAAGTGAAGCCTCAAATCAAGTGGCTTTTACCTTTCATCTTACTAGACTGCAGGGCCTTTTTTTGTGTGTGAAATCTGTTTTTCTCCAACTTTTCTTTCTTTGATTTCTTGATTTTTATATTTAGTCTTCAAACAGCTTTTGTTATGCGTCTTAACTGTTTCTTGGGGTTTTAAGCCTTCATCTTAGAAGTTAATATTGCAAAGGAACATGTTAACAAGAGCTGAAAACATTATTAGATATTGGAATGCTTGGAACAGGAATGAGATATTATTTTCCTGACTTCAGGGGAATTTACAGTTATTATCACCAACTAAATTAGTATGCATATGTATTTTAATGCATAAAAAGTTTTATTTAAAAAAACGCGTGCTTTCACAATATTTGAAGTAGTATGCAAAACTATCAGCTAGTAGTGGATTTTTAAAGTTGTCATATATTTTGAATTTTCTAGTGCTGACGAAATGAGATAATTTATGAGGCAATTTGCAGTACGGCATAAATATATAGCATTCATCACATTAAAATGGTTGCTGAAGGAATTATACTATATTTAGTTACATTAACTTTTTCGCCCTTTACCTAATGGCATAAAAATACTTCTGGAATTAAAATGGGTTTTTCCTTGAAATATATCATCCATTAATATTGCTTGTAATTTCTGTTATGTATCACCAATTATATCTTGGCACTTTGCCTATCATAGTGGATATTCTGTTAGAGTTGCAAAACCATTTAATCTAGAAGACCTGGTGGCCTGGAACAGTGCATTACATTTACAGCAGAGAGAAAGAGAATTTAGGGGGAAATGCAATTTTCCAGAAACTCTTGCTAATGGAGATTGGATGCCTACCAGAAATGATGCTAAGGAGATCTGAGGTATGAGAGAGAGAGAGAGAGAGAGAGAGAGAGAGAGAGAGAGAGAGACCTTCTGCTCAGTTGCCATTCAAGCTGTAACCTGCTATGACAGTTGTCAACATTGCCTTTTCTGATTTCTCCCAGTTGTATTCCATTTATTATAAGCACATCAAAGAGACACCTGCTGGGGAATCCAGAGGAGAGTCACTGCAGAAGGCTGGCTAACAGATTTAGTCAAAAGTATCCTTGCCCCCTGCTATAAGGAATAATTTAATGAGCACCTCAAGGCATCAGTATCAAAATAGGTATGCCCGTTGCTTCAGTGGAGGGAAGAAGTGAGAAGAGTGGGCTTCCAAAATTCATCCTGTGTTTTTTGCAGCTGGAATCCAGGCCTCTGTCTTTTTGCCTTGTTGCAGTGAGCAGAGTGCAGAATTAAGTTAAAAGCTTGACCTGGTGTACATCATGCATGATGTTTGAAAGCAGACAAACAATGCAAGGTTTTCTTACTGGCTGCCCAGAGATTTTTTTTTTTCTCTTTGAAAATACAAGAATGGTAAGAAGGCCTGTATCTAAGCAGGTGTTGGGGTTTTTTGTTTTGGTTTGGTTTGTTTTCTTTTAATTTTACAGGAGATAGACATTACTAAAGCAATAGACAAAGGGTAATATACAAATCTCAAACTGCTTTGTGGAATATGAGATAAAAATTAATGGAATAAGCCAATACAAGGCTTTCAATGGTTGTGTGAGATTTTAAATAAAGGTAATAATTCTACATATGAGATATCTGAGTGGCTTACTTTCGCTGGTTTGGAAAAAGGATCCTTGTGCCCTCTACTAGTACAACCTCTTCTAACTCCCTTTTGCTAGAGTGGAAAAAGTATATAGCCAAAGAATCACAAACCATTCCTTAGAATAAAGCAATTACTTGTCTGAAAGCATCTGAGCAGAGTTATGGTACTTGTTTGGGGGAATAACATTATCTCCTCATTTAAAAGGACACTTCTGTGAAGTACGTTGTAACCTTATTTCACTCATTGCATGAAGCAATGGGGCTTCATGACACAGTAATTTTCCAAATATTGTGCAATAGTTGCTCTATGGTATCTCCTCCAAACTCACATAAAACAACTAAATGACTACTAAAAGAACTGCACAAAATGCACACATGCACACCAGAATCATCCGCTGAAATACCGAGAAAATAGCATTACCTGGTGCAGGGCTATGTAGTTTTGTTATTTATTTGCAAATCCAGTTAACTCTCTAAAATATAGACACATGTTAATACCTAGTACACATTTCACAGGCTCAGACTTAATTATTTAACTTCTGAGCCACAGAATTATCCTTGTATTAATGTCCTGTATGCTTGTTACAGATCAGTGCCGGCCTTATAGATTATTCAAAATATGTTCTATGCAAAATCCGTTGTTCTATGATCCTAATTTACTTTCTTTTCAGAGAGAAACTGTAGGAGGCAATCGCTAGTACACTAATATGGGGCAAGCTGTTACTAATATCAAATCAGAACTCATTAAAACACAATATTGGAGATATCAATCCTTTATTACAGTCAGGTTATCCCAGTGCATTTCTATCAATGAAGAAGGTGAATAGTTCACTCACGATTGCTAGTGCAGTTGCTCATAATTAGCCTACAGGATGTTGAATGTCAGTTTGTTACATTTTTAGAGTATTTATGCCCTAGGGGCCTGAAAATTCAGTTTACCATATCATATAATGGACCTTCCCATTATATCCTGCCTTATTTGTTTCCAGTTTTTCCTTTTGTTCCAGTGCATAAGGAAATCTCTTTAGTTACTTTACAAAAAAGCCTCTTTTTATGCAAAACAATATTATCGAAATGAACTTGATCAATCCCATTTTCTCACTTTTTCTGGGTCCTCCCATGACTTTTCAGCTTCAGAGAAAATAGACAGCTGGCTTTGTAGCTTGTAGGAGTCTGGATATCACTGAGGTTTAGATAACATTAATGTGACTGGGAGTTAATTTGCTTGTCTACGTGCTCTGCATTGTGGGGTGCATCTTTAGGTATAACAGTTGTGCTGGAAGAGCAGTTTGCCTTCAGAGCTGGGTTCTATGAATAAGAGGAGATAAGAGGATTCACAGCCAGAATAATTTCTAACTGATGCTGTTAAACCTTGATTTAGGATATTTCTGCACAGCTTGGCCCATGCTCACAAAATGAAACTGGTGGACTGTGCTGAGATCATAGGCAGCGATTAAACATTTATAGTTAACCGTAGAATACTATGGTATTGCTGCTGCCCAGAGGCAAAGCATTGTAATGCAGATTCGGTATTCAGTATTGCTGCTGCAAGAACTCTAAAACAAAAGGGGACTTAGAGTCTCTTCAGCAGTACTCCTGGCTCCTGGCTGTTCTCAAAGCTACATGTATTCCTCTTCTTTATTTTAGTAGGGGGTGAGGAAGAATAGGAAATGAGGGCTGCTAATAACAGTTCAAAAACTGCAGTTTCCATCCTTTGTCTGCCCTTTGCATCTGTTCTCTCATGTATATTAGGTTACTCTGCTTTTGTAAACTGGTTTATACAATTAAATTCTGCGACCCTAATGCAAGTATGTAGCTTTGCTGGTGGTGATGGCCCAGTTGCAAGATAGGTACTTTAATTAGAATGTCTGCTTTTAGAAGGCCACCCTTGTTAGGGAAATGGGTGTAGACTTTTGGATTTTAAATACATCCCTTAAAGTGTACATATGACAATCATGTTTAAAATGAGGGAGGTGTCTTATTTATTTTTAAGTGATTATAAGAAATGATTTCTTGGCTGCCAGCAGCAGCTGCTGTTATTCAAGAGTTCTGTTTTGCTTTGTTTGTATTTATTTGCATACCAGAGACTACTGTTTGCATAATAAGACCACTTCTAGTTTAAGTCCCTGTATGGCTGATTGCACACACATCTCAATGTGGTACTTCTTTGTGCTATGTAGAGATTCAGTTCGGCTTGCTTTCTTGCAAAATGTTGGCTTGTTAATGTTCATTGTATCTGAAGAAAATTGTAGGGTCATAGCAACATGCTTTTTATGCTAAGTATCATAATTGTTATGCTTTGAATTTCCTGATACTAGCAGGTTGGTGGAAGAGGAAGAGAGCAGGCTACTTAAGGACATAGATCATCACATCTTCTTTATGCACATGTAGCAGTTCTGATCAGCATGTGTTAATTTACTGCAACAAATGGCATTGAGGAAAGAAAAATGGTTGTCTGCTAAAGTCTCTTGGAGTAGGAAATTCTAAAAAGAGTTCCTGTGGGACATGCCAAAAATATTTAAACCTATTTTAATCTGCACTTACTGCTACAACATTGGAATTACACTTTTAAGATCACTTTGTAAGCATGTATACCATGTTCTTAAAGAGGACTTTTATGATGAAATTATATAACCTATGATATGATTAGCTAGTACCACACTTGGGGCTAATAATTAACGTGATTTAAAAAGAATTACCTGCTGGGAAGGTACCTACTGCAGGGGTAATTATGCACTGGTAAGTTCTTAATTCACATGCAGCTGAATATAAGCATGTCTGAAAGCTGAGCATGACCTTTTCTTGGAAAAGATTGGGGATTTCAGCTGGTTTTTTAGAGAAAACCATAGTCCAATTGGTCCCAGTATGAGATAAATGGCACCATTTCATAACAGAAGTACTGTTGCTATCTTAACTGCTATTTTTATTTTCTATGAAATTTAGCTACCCTAAGAATTCCTTGAGTGGCAACTGTGTTTCATAAGCCCTTGACTCAAGTCAGCATTTGAAAAAGGGAAGAAGTGCATAATTGTTGGTCAGAAAAATGCAATTAAAGACAACATCTTGTTTTAATGCAGAGGTTTGAAAACAGGGATGACCTTTAAAGGTTGTATTGTCTTTTTGTGACAGAATCTATGCAAGCCTGATTTGTCACAGAACAGCATCATCAGTTGAGGAGAATTGTGGAACTTCTTGCTGTTGCTTATCTTACTCTTTTTCATCTTTCTTATTTTTTTTCTGCTTTTGTGTTTACCCTATCATTCAACATAAAGACAACTTAAGCTTTACACACTATAAGGAAAAGGGATGAAGAAGTGCAAACTCACATCTATATGAACATCAACATGTCCGAAAAAAAAGATGTTTGTATGAGAGGAGGATTAATGTCTCCTTTCCATGGCCTGGAGAAAAGGAGAAGGGGAGATGAAGCAACTGCAATACATAATTAAAGGAGGGCCTTCACAGGTAATGCCATTACAAAGCGTGGGTGTGGCTTAAGGGTTAGGGCAGGGGATTGGGAATTAGGTCTCCTGGAGACATATGAATTTCTTCAGATGATTTGTCCTTGACTTTAGGGAACTTTTTATGTGGCTTGCTTTGTTTGACTATATCATAATATAGGGGGTTTTGTTTGTTTGTTTTATGTGAAGGTGGAGGGAATTGGTTGTTTACAAAATTCTTTGAAATTCTCGGATAGAGCCAAGTGACTCTTACTGCAGGCGTTTGGCAACATTTTTATACTTGCGTTCTGCCGAGAAACAGTGAAGGACAGGTAAAAAGTAATGCCTTTCAAACCTGACTTTCACTGCCTTGCAATGTGTGTAATCATTTACCGTGGTGTAATGTGAGTGTAAAAATGCTACTGAACTAGAAGAAAACAGCATTTTATGCTTGTTTTATGCAGGTACAGATCACTACACAACGATCAAGACAGTAACAAATCAGGCTTTCCTGGTAGATACAGGATACCCATTCTGGACAGAGTAGGCTGCTATGCCCACAAATTCACTTGAGAAACCCTCTTTTTCCTCAAGAAAGACATTTCTCATGGGAAGTTTCTAAGCAATCAGACACAACTTTCCTCTTTTTGTACAGTCTACCTCAGTGATGGCTTGAGACTTCATTGTGAAGGTGGAATACGAGAATAAGGCATAATTGCTGAGATAATCATGCCTGAGTTAGCACTGGTTGTTAATCTGATTTATTTGCTCCTCCTGGGTATGTGCTGCACCTGGTTGCAATAAGGGCTAGATTAGTATCTCTGCTGTCTTTTGTTGAACAGTAAGCTTTCTGTTGCTTGTAGAGCTTGAAGACCTTTTTTCCTAAGTGACATGCCTCTAAAAATGTGGCCTGACAGAAGAGGCAGTGCTTTCCTACATCCCCTTCACTGCACACCACATTGCATAATGATGTAGGAGTGAACTATTTGCATTCTCTTATTGGCTAGAATCATCAAGTCAGGTTGGACTCCATGTACAGTGGCTGGGAACAGGCACGGAGAGGTGGAAAGCTACAGAGTTAGTAGAGATAGGAAAGAAAAGAGTTTTCATTAGTCCCACATATTGTTTTTGCAGGGGGGTTGATTGGTTGGTTGAGGTCTTATAGTTTGGTTTGGGTTTTGTGTTTGAGTTTTTTATGTTGATTTTGGTTTGGTTTGGGGGTTTTATTTCTGATTATAACATATTGTGTATATGTAGTGATCTTTTTCTATAAATTGTGAAGGAATGATTCCAGATACATGGAAAATAGCCTATGATTATGAAGTTTTAAGTCTTCAGTAACATTGTCATTTGAATCTGTATTTTAGAAAATAAAACAGGCTAATTCCCATGAAGCTCCTTCAGTATTAGATCTTGTTAAAGACAAAATGTGTCTCAACCTAAAGTCGTAGTGCATTCTTTAGGTAATGCAAATTTCAAAAGCTTACCCAGATGTATTTCAACTCAATAACCAATATATAGAGCAGATGCCTATTCTATAGCTGATTTTGTTTTGTTTTTTTTTTTTTTTTTTTTGATGACAAATAGTGGGTCTGTGTTGGGAGAAAGACATATGATGGACACTGTTGATCAAAGCACTGATATTTACATATATCTTCTCTGCAAAGGATCCATTGAAGTTAGTCTGCTTGCTAATTCATTCACTCCTTTCCTTAGAAGGCAGCTTTGAGAGTGGCAATGATTAATTTGTGAGTGAACAGTATTTTGGTTCTGTCTGAATCTGAAACATGATAGGATCCCAGCCATAGAGGTCAGATTTCTTTGGCCAATTGCAGACTCTGGTTGACTGCTTTCTGCTGTGATTCTGTGAACCATATCAGTATTGAACAGAATAAAACTGCTTTCATATCTGTGTTCTCTGACTGTGCTATAGAATAACTTTTGTTTTAGCCGAATTGTGCTTGAGTGGTTTCCCAAAAAAGTTCTTCTTCTTTCTTTTTTTGTAATCTTGCTTTTTTATGATATCTGGCAAAATAGCCTGTTAGTTGCATAAATGGGCAGCCTTCATCTTATTAAGCTCTTTTAAGCAGCGTAGTAAGAAATTCACATTTTCCTCGGGAGTCATTGTATTGGTCTGGCTGAGATTGAGTTTCTTATTTTCTCCCCTCATCCTGTGGAGGAGCAGAGCGATAGAGCATTTCAGTGGGTGTCTGGTGTCCAGACAGGGTTAATGCACCACAGTCATCAGTGCTCAGTTGTACATACGTTGTAAACATGTTTTTGAAAATTCTGTTGAAAGAAAAAGGTTACACTTGCAGTCAAGTTTTTTTGTGTCTTTGTAAAGGGACATGCGTCAGAATAACCTGTTGTGGATGTTGATATGGAGAAGGAAAAAAAGTTTGTTATGAAGCACAAATTGCTGCAGTGAAATGCTTAGAGGGGATCACCTCACTCTCTGGGACAGCAGTAAAACTCCAGTGAAAGCTGGAGTCAGATTTTGAGGTGATCAGTGAAGCTTTTTGCCTGTGTATGAAAGGAGTATGTGGCTTCGTACTTTCGCTTACCTATGCCTCAGTAATACTGCCTGGGTTGGAACTGTACAGTTTTTTTAATGGCAGACAGTGAGATGGCAAATTTAAATAGAGGTGTGAGGGTTGATTATGAAAATGCGCTCTTGAGGAAATTGAAAATTTGGATAGTGAGAAGTCCTCAGATGGGAAATGGTTGTCAGTAGCTACAGGGATGTTTTAGAAATCACCTGTGAAATGTTTAATGAATCTTTCTGAGCTCTCCAGCTGGGAAGATTGTGCCTTAAAAAAGAGAGTGACTTAAAATAACAGAGAGGGCAAACCTGCTCTAGCTGTTCAGATAAAGCTTTGTCGCTAGTTTATTTTATTTCTTCAACAGCTGTAAAGGAACAGTTTGAGAATCTGCTAGGCCAATTAAGATCCATGTGTGCACACATTTAATTTGTATTCTAATGTTGTATGTTTAGCTGTATTATACAGATATATGAGTATGAGCAAATTCTCTTTCTTTGTTTCATTTTTCCTTTTAAGAAAGTCTAAAAGATATGACCAAGATGAGTTTTACCTGTTTATTAGAAAAAAAAAATAAAAATAAAAGATACCTATTTAAAATAATCAGTCTGTATAAAAAAATAACTAATCTAAAAGAAGAAATGGGGTCAGTTATTTAAAGATGAGATAATCTATAAATAGGTACTGGACTTACTATTGAAATAGCAAAGCTAAACAACACACTGTCCTTACTCAAGCACTGGCAATCTCTAAACAAATTGTAATGTTCTCTTGGTTCCATAATGAAACATGTAGTTCTTTTCTAAGCAGTGTGCTACAGCTCACATGTAATAGCAGCATCCTTCTTGCTGTAGAGCAGAATTCTATTTTTTACAGCCCTAAGTAAAGCAAATAGCAAGTATAGACAGCAGTAAAACAGGCAAGGGTGGTAATTTTTTCCAAGAATGACTTTTTAGCTTTATATTGATAAAAAAATACACTTTCATATAATACCAATGCTAAAAGGGGCTTTTTGGCCAAGAGGTGGAAGTGGAATATAAATGAATGTCAGTGAAAGTATTACAGGCAGTTATTAACATCTCTGTGACAAAGTATGTATTAGTATAACTGTACCGTATATACACTGGATTTTTTTCTAAAGCTTCTTCGGCTTTGTAGAAGTGTAATGGTCTGTGCATGTTGCTAGTGGAGAATCTTATCCTTTGGCATGCAGTTCATTTAACAGAAGTGAAGTAGTCAGTCATGTACATGGATGTGATTTGAGTATGTATTTTTTTTTTATATATGGGGTTCTCTAATGAGACGTAGAAAATTTCAGTGGTTTTTTTTTCCTTTCCTGCTTTAAAAGTGATTGTAAGGGATCTTGACTCCTGTGATTTCACTGTTTATTTACTTTATTTTTTTTTTCTTCTAAGTATGGTAAGCTAGGAGATGTGTATTGCATATCATCCTGTGTTTTCGGTCATCATTTTGAGATGATCTCCAGACAGTAAGGTCAGACAAAAAGTGTATGCCAAATGGGCTGGACAAAAAGAAGCTGGGCAGATGAATTAAAAGTAGAATAAGTGGATAAATATGCCAGACCTGTAACGTGGTGAACTTTCATCTCTCAGCCTTCCTTATTGCTTTTCTTCTCCTCAAATACAGAGTTCCTTTTGAACAAGCAGGTATACTGCACAGTATAATAATTTTTCATTAAAGTGTCAGTTAAGATTTATTCCTAAATCTTAAAAATATCAGTATATTCGTAACTTTATCATCTTAGGCGTTAAAGATGATTTTTCATCAGATTTTGTCTCTAAATATATCTACACTGTTTTGTGTCTAATGACCATCTCCAATATTTTTTTTAATTTTAACAGAACACAGCATTTCACTTGTACTTTGGACCTCTTGAGTAAAAGTTCTACTCAAACATTTCTTAGTTAATCTGAAAATCTCATACTTTTTCAATGAGGGATAGGTGTTCCTATCTAAACATTTCAGTTACTCCTACTAGGAAAATATGTTGCACATAAAGAATCAAACAAAAAAAAAAGGAGATTTTTTTCTGTCTCTGCATATCTAGGAAGTATGCATAGCAAACTGTGGTTAGATTAAACTTTAATTTGAAATGTAACCACCCACCTACCAAAGCAGCTTCAACTATCACTGAGTTTGCAAAATTAGCATCTGCTATCTGTCACCCAAGCCTCACCACGAGTGCCACCTTATACAGAAGTCTGAGAGTTTTACTGCACAAAGAAAATCCCTGGTCATTCTCTCATGTCATATATCTGAACATGTTGACAGAATTAAATTAAGTACCTGGATTCTGAAAGTATGCAGGGTTTAGCATCCCATCGGAGAAAATTACCTAATTATAATATTTTCACATGGTCTGCATAAATGAAACATTCGCAACAGTATAACTCATAATCTGCAGTAGCTAAGGGTTAAACATGTCTGGATGAGAACGTTGTCCCAGAATGCTCTTTTTGCAAGCAGTCTCCTGTCTCTAATTCTCCTGAGTCTGCTCCCTCTACTGCGATGACCCCTTTTGCTATGACTTTTTTTTTCCCTTATAAGTAGGTTATCTCAAGTTCTGGTTGTAAGGAAATTTGTATATTTTTAAGACCAATAGTTCATAAACTGTAAAATACTGCATAGTTCAAGCAGCTGTTGTTGGTTTGTTTGGTTTTTCTTTAAATATACGTGAACTTATTTCTCAGAGGATAAATTAAATTCCCTACTATGGAAGTGCAGAAGAAAACATATGATATATATTGTTTACAACCCTTACAAGTGTGGTGCCTCTATCTTGACAGAGAGAAACTTTCTTTAAAAAACAGGATAGTGTTCCTACTCCTTTCCTTACTAAATTCTGGTTTGACATGTTTATTCTCCCTTCTGGATCAAAGTTAGATTTTACATAAAATGAAACAGATTTATATTATAGGTTAAATGAAGATAGGCCTATCTGGGGTTTCGACTTTTCAGACTAGTCAGGATAAATGTCCAGCAGAATCTGCTTCTCTTTTGTTCTAGAAGTGCTACAAAAGACAGTAACAACTCATTTTGCAACTGGGCACTGAAGTATCTTTAAAGTTCATATTTTATTTGATTTGACAAAAGTAGGAAACTGCTTTGCTTGCAAGGTCATATTGGCTTCTGTTTAGAGTGGAAACCTAAGTAGTTAAATATCACTAGTTGCCAGAGTTTATTGTTTTTTATGAACAATGATATCTACAGCATTGAACAGTGGAACAAAACTAACTCTTCTGCCGTAAATGTAGGACACTAAGACTATGATGTAAATCTTAGACCAACAGCATTCAAACATAGTTACTAACTGACCGATATCATTATTAGATGATCAGCCTAACATAAGATTTATGAAGACAAAGGAGTACAGCAAAAGTCCTAACCTGCTAATTTCCTTAGGTGAAAGGAGGATAAATTTCAAGCAGGCGCTCATCTCCCCAACAAATAATCTAAATTGTGTTTATTTTATATTACACTAATACAATAATTAACTACTGTGATATTATAATATAGTCACTTTTAAAGGTAATGTTTTTATCTGAAGAGGTTAGCATTCAGGAAACTTTTCACTTTTCTTGAGTTTTTAGAGGTGTATGTTCCACTCTGGAATTGAATGTGAAGCAAATTGTGTTTGCTTAGTTTTACTGGAATCCACCACTTACAAAATCCACTCACTGTGCTCTTTCATAGTTGTGTAAGCATGAGTGCCTATCATGATTTGGGAACTTCCTGGAGTGTAGTGAAAATTATTTTCTCTCTGAATCATGCTTGTCTCAATTTGTCCCTTGATATTTCAACAAGTTTTTGAATTCTTGAAAACCTAGTCTGAGGAGGATGGAGAAGGTAGAAGAGCATAACTTTGAGTGAGATAGAGCATAGAGAAGCCACAAGAAACAGAATTAATAGGATGTATTAGGAATATCTTAATCATCTTACTCTCACTCTTTTACAGCTTTCCTATAAGCAGCTCTTGATGTGTAAAACCTTGGGAATGGGCATTCATTAGCTTGCTGATGTTCATAATGGGACACATACAGTATCTCAAAGACAAAAGTCATGAGGGCTTGAATAGTTTTCTGCTGTTAGTGGTAACAGAAACTCCAATGAGGTAGAAAATAGGATAGATGTAAACTGGAGAAAATATCTCTTAACCAGTTTTTTTTTAAGATAGCGGACTAGAGTTACTGTTTATTAAAAAAAAAAAATAAATAAATCAGTATTGTTAACCTGTTCCTTGGCAAAAATACATGCTTTGGTTCAGGAGCTGCAAATAGTCACCTCAATTCCTTGCAGAACAAAAAGTTAAGTATGTGATTGAACTTGCTGGGGTAGACTCTTAGCTCCAACTGTTTCTGAAGATGAACTGTGTGTTTTTATGAATTTTAATCTAAAATATCTTTTTCCCTTTTTAACTGTTAACTGGTCTCCAAAACAAATGTATCTGCTTTTTTATCAGACTGAAAGACTACACAGCCTCATTTGGTGTTAACCACTATGATCTTTCACACAAATATTTATTGCAGTAAATTCTATGAAAATAATTATTTTCTTTCTGGAAGGGGAAACACTATCTTCTGTATGATCTGTGTATGTTAGTTGCAAAGAATGAAGTGTAATACATTAGAAATTCATGACTCCAAGAATTTTCCACTTTTTTTCTGCTGAAGGTAATTAGAATTCATGTAACCAGACCTACTGTGAAAACAGTGTAAGGTCTGAATAATACAAATCTGCTTTTACAGTAACACAACATTGTTGCATGTATAAAAACTGAGGTCTTCATTTCGGTATTACAAAGCCGAAAATAACCACCAGGTATTAATTTTCCCAAAGGGTTGTCAATAATGGTTTCTAATAAAGCAAATGACTGTGTCTATAAACCCATACATTCTCTTTGCACATTAAGCAGCGAATGGGAAGTGTTAGCAAGAAAGGATTTAATGCTCAGCAGTTCACATGGTAAGCGCAGGTAAATATTTGATAAGGCAATGTTTCCTAAAGGCAGGAACTTTCTTAGCTCTTCTGCATGGTTTTCTGAAAGACTATCCATTATAACTGCAAAAAGATTGTTCCTGACAGCAGTGTTCTTCATATTAGAGCATTGTCAAAATAGGTATATACATAAGGACTAGAAACAGCTGAAGTACATCACTTGCTGAACATATTGCCGGGTATGCTCAATCTGGCTATGCAACTGCATAGCAAAGTTTAAGGCACTCACACAACAGATGTAGTGACTCTGGGCAGTGAATCTGTATTGTTGGAATTATTATTTTTTAGTAACTGTTAGTGAGGCTAGAAATATGTTTTCATATTTTGTGTAAGGAAGAGAAATTAATATTCTGACTCATGTATTCACATTCAGCTTTTGTATTTTGACCAACATTGTTGCTAGGTACCTGCTAAAGGTTGGTGGAAGGTATTTAGAAAGGAGAAAGTAGCCTTTCTTGCATTCATTTTCTGATATGATTTCATAATTTATCATTGTAGTCATTGAGTTACATGCTTGAGGAGTTGCATACATTATCATGCGGATTAGATGACAAGGAGACAGGATTGAGTTTGTGTAACTGTTATATACTATCCAGGTATTTACTCTTCCTGTCTGAAGTGAGGAGGGAAATCTAATTTTCATCAATAACCAGAGAGTGCTGTTTTAGATCTCCCATTGAACCACATCTGAATGACTGTTCACAGTCACCTAACTGGGAATCTGGACTGTGTATACATTCATTCTCTTTGTCTCGCAGAATTTGATGTTGTCACTTGAGTGTGTTGTCTTTAGCTTCTGCTCCAGGAAAAACATCCTAACATTTTTATAGTCAGGTTTAATAACCAGCATAGAGATAAAATTTTAAGACCCAACCAACTTGACGGAAACTTTTGAACATTTGCTAGACATGTTTGGATTAAGGAGACAGTTCTTTTATTTCTGGGAGTATTATAATAATTGACAATGTGTAGAAAAGTGGAATGACTTTTAGTCCTTTAGGCTTTTGCAGTGCCTCCAATTAAAAAGATGTCTAATTTGGTAATATTTTATTTTACACCTGAAAAGGCCTAACAAATATGGGTCCTTGTCTTAGACCTGTGGAGGCATATGTGTGAACATTAAGTATTTGGACTTCTAAATGCCCCAAATGTTCTGTGTCTTGATCTTTTTGTGATTCAGTTTACAGGTTTGTAGTATCACTAACAACTCTGATTTGCTTTGAAGCATAGTTAAGGGACAGATTCTCTGAGGGAGGCACAGAAATAATAGATTACTCATTACTGTACAAAATCTGTGTGCCCTACTTAACATGTAAAGAAACAACCTGTGTTTACTCTTGGATCTAATTAACTTCTGTGATTCTAGTTGGGAACTGCAACAGCAAAAAGACAGTCTGTCTTAAGTGATGCTGTTTGTATCTCTCCAGTGCAGATCCTTCTCTATTGCAGACTCCCATTCTCATTTCCCTTTCCACCTCCATCATATCCAGGCAAAAATAGTTGAGCCACCTGGCGCAGCGTATCCTGCAGGAATCAATTTTCATTTCCCACCAGCAGGTGAGCATCCACTTGCAAGGTGAGTCAGTGGAAGCTGGCTGCTCCTCTGTTGGAAGCAGTGCATGAATTACAAAGCAATGCTGATGTGTTGTGGAGTGGGGGAAGGGAGGGTCATATAAGTGTAACAATGTCTGGTTTGCAAGCAGTGCTACTGTAGATAGCAGAAAGTCACATGAGAGTGCAAAAGAGGGATTTGTATCACCGACCTCCCAGCCTGTGATGTGTACTGTGCTTTACTCTCTCTGTGAGAATGGAGAGTGTGGTACAACCACCTGTCAGCAGCCTGCTACTCCACGCAAGAATAGCTGGTAAAGTCAGTATTCATCTGTTAAAACATCTGTGTAATTAAGCTGAATGCCAAAGAACATGAGAGTTCAGATGATAGTAGAAAGTTTCAAATATACCCTTAGAGAGATTTGATTATCACATGATTTTCCCAGACGTGGCTACGTAATTCAGTAGACATTGATCAATTGACAGATGTGTATGCCAATTGCATTAAGAGCTGTTATACTGATGTTAGGATAGAAAGAGAAAGAGGTAATCTCTTTAAAAGATACTTTCTTGTAAACACACATCATCCTCACCTCAAATGGGAATTATGCAGCTTTCTGCTTTCTTCCCCATTGCAGTGTAAAAAGAAATGTATGATTTGAGGTACAACGTAAGGATTTAGTTAAAAAAAACCTATTTCTACTTACAAATAAAAGTGTTTTCAAGTACAAAAGTATTCTAATTGCAATAATAACTTGTAGGTGGTGCATACACTCATTATATCTGTGTTAGATGAAGTACTGGTATGGTAAGCATGAGAATACCAATGTGCATGATGTCTAATTGCAATATGTTGTTTTTTGCAGATGTAATTTTCTATAAAATGCCTACAGATGTTTTAAAAACACACATGATTCTCAGAACACATGTTTTCCCGAAGATTAAAAGTGCATACAGCTCTTGGGGCTCGTTTTTTTGTTATTTATTGGTTTTTTTTCCTCTTAAATCACATTTTAATTTTAAGGGATTGTGAATGTCTTACATTAAGGATTATATTGGGCTTGGTATTAACTGAGATTTGTTTTCCTGTAAAAAAAGAAAAAAGAATTCTTTCCTAAAATCATGAATTCTAAATTTCTCTTATAATATATCAGATTCAGCTGGGAAGCTAGTGAATGCACACAGATGTGAGATAAGTTTTGTGCTACCCTGAAGTTTTGTTGGGAACTTTCAATAGGAGCCCATTTAGGAGAAAAGCTGCATGATTATTCATTTATTGCCTTTTTTTCTATCATATTGCAGTGATACTATTTGTGTCACAATTCAGTTTCTACTATTTACTTTTTAACCTATGAGTACAGTCATTTTTACTGTTGAAGAAGGAACTGCATAGTGTTCCAGTAACTCATTTGCTAACATAGTTGGTTTTGATTAACGGACTCAGTCTAAAGGGTTCTCTACTATGATGTGCGATACCTCTAACAAAAAAAAAATGCATTTTTCATCAACACCTTGGAAGGAATCATTTATATCGTCACACATGAATGACTTCTTCAGTTGTTGTGTTTCCTCTGTCATACCGAGCTGCTCATTTAAAGTGTGCAAGGAGAACTTACTGGATAAAAACTCTTGTTCAGCTAAATAATAATATCCCAAAATATTTCAAGTAGGTCAATTAAGTGTGATCTTGTGTTGTCTTCATTATTTTTTAAAAGAAATGACAGTTCTAGTTTTAATAGCATACTGAGTAGTGTTGAATACTTGAGAATAGTGGCCAGTCTTTAAATGTTAAATTGGTATTAAAACTGAGATACTTTGAATGTACACAGGCAAAAAGCCTTTTGATTCTAACTTAAATATCTGATCATCACTTAGACATGTTTATTAATTAATTATATATAAAAAATACTTAACCTGACTTAGGAAGTAGATTTGCAATGTAAAAATGTTTGTGTCTATATTTGTTTTGTCAGTGGAAGAAAAGCCTAATGCATGCACACAGTATTTCTTATGCAATTAATTTATTTCCTATTCTTTATGTGGGGTAGAATTTCTTAAAAACATACACACACACTCATCTGATTTGCCTCTCATTTTAATACTTGCATAAAGATTCTCTAGCCTTTCTGATCTTCTCTTTTACATATTTAACTTTCCTCAGATTCTGAGAAGGCATTGTATTCAGGGAGTCAACTGGCACGATGCCCGCAATTAATGATAAGCCTTTCCTTGTCATTCGTTCTCTGCCTCATTGTAGGCTTTTATAAGTAAAGTAAAAGAACACAGTGTATCTCTGCTTCCAAATGCAAAATCCGTCACTTCACCTTTTCTTCCAGGGAGAAGATGTGTAGCTGAAGGGACAGAGCAGGACAACTGATGTCACTAAGAAATGCATAGAAAGCTTGCTTCTTTCTTTTTCTCTCTTACACTTACTTATTTTTAGGGTTGTGGTTTTTAAATTTCTATTTATTTTATTTTTAACTCTATTTACTCATAATTACAATGTCCCTGCCCCATCTTTGTAATATTGTAATTTTGTTCCACTTACATAATTTTTTGAACGGGACTGTGTGAATGATCTTTCACAGGCATTTAGATACTACAAACTGATGTCAACATGGTATCACCATAGATTTGGCTTAATAATACTGTATGCAGGATCCTAATGTTTGGGGAGGTTGGTAAATGTTTGCTTAAAGATCCTGTACAGTAAGGTGTCGTATTTCCTCAACCTCTACTCTTATAAACATGAAAAAAATTCTTAAGGATTTATCTGATTGATCTTAGTGTGTTGCATACCTGTTCTGTGATTCACAGGAAGGCTCTGAATGACCCCTGTGCAAAGAAAGGTTTTGAGTAATACAGTGTTTAGGGCTTCACGTAATGCCACTTCCATTGGTCATGTTGTTCCATACCAGTCTTCACGGTCCAGATGCAAACTCAGTGAAGTCAGTAAAATACTTTCTTCTTAGTTCAGGAGACTTTTTAATTGGTATTCTCCAATTTTACTACTTTTTCTAGGGTTTAAAGCCTTTGCACTCAGATTTCAAAAATATCTAGAGAGCTCTTAACCCGACAAGAGATTTCTTGCAGTCTAGCAGCTATCAGAGCTTACACTTAATTAGCACTGGCTTTCAGATTTTCAGTGAGGGGGGAAAAAATCTTCTGATTCAGGATAAAGAAAAGAGTATATGGACAAAAGAGTATATACTAGCTTCGATTCTTTACTGTAAATTATAACATCAGCCAATAGAAGGACCTTTCCCAACTATAGAGTCTGCTTTTCATACAAAATGACTTTACTTAGAATTGAGTCAATAGAATATAGGCCTTTACTAGGGAAGGGGTATTTTTATGATTTTTCTTATTCTTAAAAAAGAATGACCGTATCTTAATGATTTTGCAATTGTGTGATGGTGCTAAGAGACCTATTACGACAAAAGAGTAGAATTAGTACAGCATGACTCAATCAAAAGATTCATTTTTCAGTAGATTTAATAGATTTCTTGACTGAAATCTTGGGAGATGCTGGGTCTATCCAATTACTAATGTAACTTAGTTGTGTTACTAATGTAACCTGAGTCTGTTTTAGAGGCTGTGAGGCAAATATATGACAAAAAGATGCCTATAAGAAAATACTACTACTATGTCTTATCTTCTCTGGAAAAAAATGGTACTGTTTTGCAAAATATATATTTCAACATACACAGTGGCTAACTTTTAAAAATAACCATCACATATTCAATATACAGAGAAGACAAGGTGGTAATAGTTGATGATTCATTGTGGCCAGTGTGACATTGTAACAGTTCTCAATGGCCTTCCAAAATAAAACTCTGGAGTTACTGGAATATAACATTTTTAAATAATTTGCTTCTTAACATTTTATAAAAACTGGAATGTTATGAGCCACATTCAGATTGCCTACTATACACATCTAAATTTTATATGTCCCTACTTATATAGGGACAGTAATGGATAATAATTTCATCGGCTTGCTCTGTTGAACTGGATATCTGCTAGTGGAAATAATACCTGAGTAACATATCTACCACTTTCAGTGTATTGTCTTACCATATACACCTGTTAAAAAGTTAAGGAAGTAGATTTAAAAGATGTCTGTACACTATGGTGGTTTTGTGCAATTTTTGGAAAAACTTCTGTAGACCTCTGTTTTTATCTGTATTAAACTCTTGTATTTTTCCACTGGAACACTATTTGCCAGGTTACTACCAGAGTTTTGATAGAACTATCAATCAAAATCATTGTAGAAGGGAAAATAAAATGTGGACAAAACAACACAGCAGGACTGGCTGTGAACAAAACTTATGGCCTTTTTTGTAATGTTGAAAGGACCTCATCAGAATGCCCTCATTTGTTTGGATGCAATTGAGCTTCAAAAGGGCAAGACAGGTGTGCTGTTTTCAGGAATCTTAATTTATTTTGTGGCACAGTTCATAAACTTGCAGCTAAATGTGAGAACAGAACACATTTTGAGGCCAGCTCAATGTATCTTTACTTTCTCTAGAAACAAAAATATTTTATCATTTTTTGTACCATTAACCTTCCATACCTGAGTTGCTGTGGCATCACAGCAGAGTGGAGAGCCTTCTCTGAGACATGTGCCAGGATGCTGTCTGCTTGGCTGGGATAGTTCAGCACTTCAAAAACCCGGACAGATGGGGTGCCATCTCATGAGAGACAGCATTCTGCTGAGCTTCAGAGGAGCTAAGAGTTGAAGGTGGGGCACTGTATCCAGCTGACATACCAGTTCTGCTGCTAGCTTATGTTACAGCAAACGAGGAGATGACAAAAAAAAAAAGAAAAGAAAAGAAAAAGAAAAAGGCTAGGGAGCAAAGCTACATCCATCAAAGATAAGTATGCCTGTTGTGTTCCAACACTCAGATCTTTAAATTGACAGTTTTTGAAGGCAGGAAAAGTCTTTGAATAGACCTTTACTTTCATTGTCCTACTCTCTGTGTTTGGTCCTGCACTTTCTGCATGTAGGTGTCCAAACCACTACTGAAAGAACTCAATCCTCTGAATGTCTCAGAATCTCTTCTATTTTTGCAGTTTTGCGACTATTCCTATAAAAATCATAATGTGCTTTCCTGGTTTTGTGACCTTTATTGGAATGAGCTGTGCTTCCTACACTTATTTTGTTCTTCCTGTACTATTCACCAGCACAGCTACTTCTCCTGGTTTTAAAGCATTTGTATAGAAACAAATCAGCTGCATACAAATTGATCTGCACTGATGTACCTTCTGCTTCCAAACAGCATAAGGCAGCCAAATTTCTACAAGAGATCAAAGAGTTAGGTTATGTGGGTAAAGGTGTGCATTGGAGACAGAACAGCTGCTGCAGAGTCTTTTGAACTTCCATCTACCACTTCACTGTTTCCAAGCATGATGTCACAGCAGCAGTTTTTCACAGCCATCAGAGACTGCATTCTTTCCCAAACTGTTACCAGACCTCTGCTATAAGACTTCTGGCATATGCTTGTGCTGTGTAATTGCAATTTAGTGTGGTTGAGGCTTATGCAAACTAAAGTACTGTGTGTTGAGAACTGAGTTTAGCACTTCTGAAGTGAAGTCGCTGCAAATGGGTGGTGTACATGGGAAGGGCTCACTGTCCACATCTTAGATAAAAAGCAATTACTTCTTCCATTTGTCCTCTGGTGTAATAGTTCTGAGCTGTCCAACAGAAGTGATATTATAAAAATCCACTTTCTATTTTAAAAGCAATACATTTTTCTTGCCCTATTTGCAATTTGAAAGAAACTGGAAGGCTGTATGCTCTTTCCTGAGCAACTTGCACCCACAGCATAGTCCAGGGGCCCTATGCTGATGTGGACTTGTGCACACAGCTGATTGTGACTGGAAATGAAGATGACTCTTTGTCTCTTCTGTCATGTTGAATTCTAGGACTGGCATTTAAGAAGCCCTTTTGAATGAGTAGCTTCAAATTGATCCAGTTTGTTGAAAAGCTTGAGACCCACTGAATTGAAAAATAGCATTTGGAATGGAAAAAAAAGAGAGATTTCAAGTCACTATGCAAGCTTTGTGAGACTGGATTTTGCATTGCAGCAGTCATTTAGAGTGTGAAACTGCTTGTTTCAGCATTCTTTTAATTCATTGACTTTTATCCCACTACACTTAGAACAGGAAAATATTTCTGTGTGTGTGTATGCATGTCTGTATGTGTGCATGTATGTATTAGTAACAGCTATATGTAAGAAAGAATTATTTGAAATACCTCCTGATGTTTAAAAATGTTTAGAAGCTATTCAAATGTACTTTTCTGAGCATGTTGCAGTTGTGAATACCATGTGTTATGTATGGCTTTATGCAGATCTGTAGAAGTTGCAATATATGGTTAAAACCCATAGTTATAAACCTAAAGGCTGTATTATAAGATTTGTGGATAATCAATTACTATGGATTAGAAATTTATTAAGACATTATTATTTTACCAGCTATTAATAAATACAAGAATTGTTAATGATGTCATGTGAACACACACTGATAATTTCTAAGCTTTGCTATTTTTTCCTTTCAGGAGGTCTTGTGACTAGAATCTTGTAATTTTTTTCTAATTGTAACATCATGAATCAGCAATTAGCCTTCTGCTCACAGAAATACTTCAAGCTGTGCACTTCAAAATCTGATGTCGAAGTTTTTTAGTAAGATTGCACTATGCATTTATTCTATGTTTTAAAAACAATCTAGGCATTATGAGGACTATTAAGACTTACTGCTTAAACATTGATTTAAAGCGCATATTTCCATCTTACCCATTTCTCTAGAATACGTTGGTTTTGATTAGGAGTTAACGAAAGGATCTAGAAAATTCCATGCTTCAAATGTCACAGCACTGATCACAGCCATAAATTTATTATCTGTCTTCACCGTCTGTCTGTTCTCGATCCTCAGAAGAGGCTGCCTGCCAGGAGAGCAGTCTCAGGGCGTACTGATATCTTGAACCATGTTAAAGGATTGTAGTAAGTTTTCACAGTCCAAACAGTGGACAGTGGACAGGCTAGTGAACAGTTTGACCATACTGATACACATGTGCTGTTCAGATTACTAGGACAAATGTAACCACTGGGGCAAAGGTTAGCAATTTAATTAGAATACCATGTAAAATTCATATCACATGTCATTTGCTGAACAGGACCCATGTCATTTAACATCTATTACATAGCAGTGAAAGGAAAGGGAAAGTCAAGTAACATTTATGCAAACAATATAATTAGAAAGCTAGTTTTTAGGGTGTCACATAATAATCTTCAGGTTTTATAATTTTGATGCATTGCCTACATTTCATCACAGTAACACCCTCCAGGGTGAAATGGAAAATAACAACAATTTGGCACTGCCACGTATTACAGTCACCAGAATAAAAAATCATAAACTCCTAGAAGGTTTGCTGTTGAGGAATATATTTGGTGCAGGTGGCTTGGTGTGCAGTTCTAGATTGAGCTCTGGGGGAACAGGAGCCCAAGACAAAGGGCCATGAACTGCTGATTCTTTGCATAACAATCTCAGGGACCTGTGACCCAGCCGAGTGACCAGACACTTAGAGACATGGCAGGGGGGCTCAGGAAAAAGAGCAAAAGTTTTGGGTGCTTGGACTGTTAGAATATCAAACCCAAGGCTGTATTTTGTTCAGAGTCCCTTCTCAGAGGCACCAACTCAGGCCATTGTTGCACCGTGAATGAATGGCTTTATGGAATGAGACATCTATGACTCTACTGTGGGAAACCTGGGGCTGAACTGGTAAGGAAACCTGGTCTGACTGTGTGTGAGTGGGGTGTGTGGGGAGTCAAGGGGGGGACCCATCGGGTCACTGGAGCCTCCCGCTGTGAAGGGGCTTCAGTCCCAGCTGCAACAATCTCTGACCTTGGGAATGTGACTGCCAGAGAGTCTCTGAATGATCAGACTGGGAAGTTTCCTTAACATTGTAAACATTTAACTGAAGATCAAGGATATTAATTGTTATGAGAAGTAATGATAGCAAGAATAATATTTGGGATAAATTTCCAATTTAAAGGTTTAAAGTAATTCCTCACTATTAAAATTTAGGATAAAAATATAACAGGGATGAGCTGACCTCAAAGGTGCCTAATTGGTACAGTGGGTTTATTCTGCATGATACTGGTAACAGTTGGAAACAAGGTACTGGGTTTAAATAAAAAAGTAATTTGCCTGAAATTTTCTTATCAGTTGCTAAATTCTGGGTCTGTATTCTGTTTTCCAGGTGTAGGTTTTATAGCCAAAAGACCAGTGTCCTCTGTTATATACAAAAGCCATTCAGACTTCCAGTTGCTAATAGCTGGTGAAGCTTTTGTCTGTCCTCAGATAGTCCTTTTGTCTGTCCTCAGAACAATGACACTGGTTCCAGAGTGATACTTGCACAGAAGGGAGATATGTAGCAGGACCATGGGGAAGAAAATAGAATAGTTGCACCAAAGTCATAGTTTACTATAGTTGCAGAAGATGTATTCTTATGAAGACTGTACATGCTGTTGCTTACACTTTTGCATTTATAGATGCAATACGCCTGAGAAGCTGATCAAGGCAGTGACTTGCAATCTTGTGCTTAGTTTATGGGATAACTCAGAATTGACATTTGGTGGCTACACATAAATAGAATAATTTGCTCCTAAGGAAAAGTGTCATACTTAAAATGTGATATTTTTCTTTTTAAAATGAAAGAAGCCTTTGGCATAATATTTATTCGGGGTCATATTTCACCTATAACCTGTTCTGTTTTTTTTCTTTCTCAAACCTGTACCTAGTTACACTTTAATATTTGCAGTCTCTCTAGATTGTCAACATCATTGTATAATAACCAACTTATTATAGAAAGCAGCAAATGCCATGCTGCCAATCACTTGTCCATCACACTAACAGGTGCACTGCCATTGTCAGTGTCAAGCTGAATACTGGGGATCAGTTAGACAGGTGGAGTAATTTACTCATCTTGTAGTGGCAGAAGGGGACACCTTATCAAGGAAAAAAGAGAAGTGACTTCCCTTGGTGAATTTGGTATGTGGCTGTATAACTTGGATTTATAGTCTCTGTGTAGAAACTGATGTGCAGATTAAATTTTACTCTAAGGGAGGAGGGTGGTTCTTTAAGTTATTATGCAAGAGTATTTCTTTTTCCTTTTTCTTCACCTTATCCATTGTCATTCTCACCCTCTGCCTCCACTCTCCCATCCTCAACCTTTCACTATTGTCAGCTTAACAGACTGCTAGATGCTAAATCCTTGAAAGATCTGTCAGTCTATTGGAGTAAAATAAATAAGAAAAAAGAGTCAAACTACAATGAGAAAGAGCAATTAATGTGTATGAAATTTTTTCCCACTGCCATTTTTTTTTTGCCAGTGTCTGGAGGAGAGAGGTCCAGAACATGGTTTACCACTTCATCTGAAGAATAAACGTAGGAGTTATTCCTGCAGTACCAATGCCAGTCTTCACCTGTCCTAATCTCTGTAGCTATGACAGCTGCTGGTTAATACCTAGAAAGTTTCAGGGGGCATCAGAGAAAAAGGTTGCTTTGTTTACCTGTCTGTTACTATCAGTGCGCTGGAGAAATTCTCAGGTATCATCTGTGATCAGACTGGAGCTTTAAGCAGGAGAGCTAAGTCTGGTGTTTGTACCTGTAGCTTCTAACTAAAACTGTCTGTGGTCATGGTCTGTGGTCATTTACTGGCCCAGTTGTCTGAGCCAGTAAATGGAGCTATTAAAGCGATCTATGAGTCTTCCAAGTCAGAATGATAGAGCCTCAGACTAAACAGTGGGAAGGAAGAATTCATAGTAATGGTTTTGAAATCTCACTTTTATTGCAGCACAGAGAACAGTGGCTGGTTGGTAGATGAGATATACTGTAAGTTAATTCTAAATTACTCACAGGAGCAGTCCTAGGAGTACATGTCCCCTCAGACTACAAAATTTGCGGTTTAAACAAACTTTATGTTGCTAAAGTGTCAATTTTCTTTAGGGTACTGCTAATAATAGGCTTGACCTGTGGGTTGACAGGGGATTTTGTGGTGTATTGACTGTCTTGTTTATCAAATGACTCCCATAATCTCCAATTCCATCATCTAGATATGTAGTTCAGCACTTCTTGTTAAGACCTGAGCTTACCCTCCGAACCTCTCCGAACCTCTCCGAACCTCTCCGAACCTCTCCTCTCCCTTCCCCTCCCCCCCCTTTTTCCAAAATGTAACGGGCAGTACTAAGACTTCAGAGGGTCTTGGGCATAATATCACATTATACCTAATCTGATGTAATTCCAGGCTGCTGCCAACAAGGGTGCTCCCAGTCCTTATGCCCTTGTACTTCCTGTTGCTTATCTTGTATCCCTTAAAAGGAAAAGAAAGAAAAAATGTTATTTTCACTAATCAGTAAGAACCAACTATCTCCTAGCTGCAGCACTGTTGGGAAATGAAGAGGACTATGATTATCTTTTTCAGTGGCAGGCAGCAGTTAGGTGGAGGATGAAACTGCATCTCTGCAGCCCTTCTCTGTTCAGCATGCAACCCTTGCAGATACGCATCTAATCATTCCCTCTGTTTACTTTGCTGTTATTCCCCACAAAGCAACACAAGAACACTGCTATCATGCATTAACTTCTGAGAATTTTTTTGACAATGCTATAATGTTATCTCTGTTTAACTAGTACTACGTTTACAGGTATTAAAAAGCATTATCCACCTCCACATTCTGTTTACCAGAACCGCATGCAACCCCAAAGCCTGTAATTGCAAAAGATTTTTTTTTCTCTTTTTCTTTCTCATGTAATTTGTGAAGTTCAGAGACACTGAAAAGTTTGAAGGGTTTGATCCAGAGCATTTTCTTCCAGGTTAGTATTTTGAAATTCGAGTTGCAAAACAGGAAAAGCAGAAGAGTATTTTGCATAGATGGAAAAATGAAACAATAGCAAACAATGCTGAAAATATCTCTTGACACTTAAAGAAAGCATTTTGTTTTCTTTTGATATATTTTGTTTTAAAATGGCATTCTTGCACTGTATTAGGAAACTGGGCTCAGAAATCACAGATCAAGGTCAGGTCCTGGAAATGAACCTGAGGATTTAGCTGTACAAAACCCCAGGGCTGGATGTACATATCGACTGCTGCTCGTATACTGACACTGCAACTAACACAAGACCTTCATATTCCAGGCTTTCCCCCTTTCTAACCCCTTTCTTCCTAGAGAAATGTGTATGCATACCCTGACTGCATGCTAATCTGTATGATAATTTCGTAAATTAGGACGCTAAGGAATGATTAAATGCATGCAAACACAAAATTTCCATCACCATTGTGGCTTTTGTGTCTGCATAAAGAAAAGCAGAAACCAGGTGATCCCCTCTTTGGAGGGATCCACGTGGTTTGCATGACAGGGCTGCCAATATGGAACTGAAATTCAGTAGAATACAAAGCTTGGAAACAAAACTTGGGTTTGGTTAAATGCCATTTTGGCAAATGCCACTGCCACTTTTGTTTTAGAAAGTATTTGATGTCTGAGAACTGAAACACTAAGAACACCCTATAAAGGTACAGATGAGAAAACACTCTTATTGCTGTTTATTCTTAATAAAATGTTCAACAACAAAATGACTGCAAATACTTAAATTTAGATAAGAAACCTCCACAATGTCTGAGAATGAAGATTTAGATTTGGAGTCCCCGATCCATTATTTTTCTCTCTCACCTGAATGGAGATTAGAAAGATTAGTTCAGTTATCGCAACTACATTGACTTCATTTTCAGAGGTACATTTTAAGGTAAATTATGCTATTCACTTACAATAAGCATACTAGTGTTCTCTGCTGCTTGCAGTTCTCTCTATAAATGAAAACGCAGGCAGTCCAGCTCTTTGCATGACACCTAAATTCCCTTTTTCTCTCTTAATCTTATGGTTCTGTTTCTCAAAAACCCCTCACCACATCACCTCTCTTTCAATGCCTTTTGAATATTTCTTCTATTTCTGCTGTGTAGTACAATCTGAAAAGAACACAGCCTTTCACCAGTTCTGATATTATGCTTTCCCACCCAGTGATACAATTTTGTCTGATCTATAACCAGTGCTTTCAGATCTGGTGTGTAAAGCTAAGTGTCTGCACCCACAGCGAACTGAATAAAAATTGTAGTTAAATATACCACATATGGATCCGGGAGCTGAGCCGTTAAGTGTCAAGTCTGGAAATGTTAGTGTGCATGTTCTGAAGTAATGAAGGGAAGAAGAAAAGGGTAACAACCAAGGAAAATTGGTGAAGACTTTTTTTTTTTTAATCAGAATACATATATGATGCTGTCATCAAAGTGTGCATATGAAAGCACCTCTTTAGAAAAACCTAATTCTTTAACTAAACTGCTTCAGTAGCAAAGCTGCAGTGTAAAGTACTACAAAGTTCCTTGTCACTGGATTGCCTTTATGTCTCCTTAAAAGCTCTAATAATAACTTCATTTTTTGAACTCTGTACACATTGGAGAATTCAAGTAGTGTTTACTGCACTTACAAGCTGTATACACTGTGACATGTTCAGATACTGTTTTGTGTGTGGTTTTTGTTTTATTTGTTTGATAAAGCAGTGAATAGAAACAGCAAATTTTAAAGGGTTTTTGGTTTAAAGAGTGAATACCTTTTTCTCCCTGAAAACTTATATTCATAAATTTAGTTGGCATGGTCTCATTGGGAAAATAAAGCACAGGATATGTAACTGTCCTGATGAAGATATGCAGACTTCCTAAAAACATTAGTTCATTGCTTAGAGTACAGAAAGCAGAAAACTTACTTATATAGCTAAGATTGTTACAAGACTGAAACCTCAGAGGCTAACTCCAGAGACAAACCATATATGTAGTCATGTGTGTGAGGTGGTTCATTTTTCAACAATTTTTTCAACAACTTCCCATTTGAATGTTATCACATAAAGGCACAGGGGATTTCTCATGTTCTGTTGTTAACTTGAGGCACCATACTGACAACTGCTTATAGAAAAATACTTTTTTTTGTTTTTTTTAAAGAGCTCAGCTCCCTGTTCTTAGAGTATGTTTTAAAAGAGATGTCTCAGATGCAGTTTTTTTGTGGAAGGAATACTTGTATTGCTGCCAACTTACATCTCCCACTGGGAGACACTGTGGAGCAGGGATTACCTCAAATAGGTTTTAGCAGATTAAACAAGCCACCAAAAAAAGCTCGTCTTTATTTTTCCTTCCTCTGTCTACAAATAACACAGTGGACAGGAGGAGATGAATTACAATTTGGTATGTCAGCCATAACCATCCAGTATTTCAGGAGGTTTTGCTCCAACTTCATTAATGTATGAGTAAGGTATCATCTGAAAACTTCTAAATATAATAGCAAATATATGTATGAGATCACATTTGTAGGAACTTGTAGTTTTTGTTATGCTGCTGCACTGTTGTTACATTATAATTTTACATTTCTGTTTTCAGTCAAATGTTCTTTTGTTTTGCCTCTGCTTTCAGGAACTGAAAGGCATTTAAATTTTGAAGCAGTGTATACTGACAAACCAGTTATACTAAACAAGACTCTTGCTAAACAACAAATTTTGTTTGCTTTTACACTGAATTAAAGTGGGGAAAAAAAGAGTACGGCTTATGCCTGCACACACAAGCTGTGGTTCTGTATATGCAGTTGCCATTCTTGCCCGTTGGTCTCCAAGGACTGTTGAAGTATAAATTGGTGGGTTTGGGTTTAAGCTGATATTTGAGTTTCAAGACTGAGAAAATGTTGTTCATACACACTCAGAGCCCACATTTTACCTGCTATAGGGAAATACGATCCTTATAGTGTCTCATGGTGTGCGGCCATAGATCACTGCTGAGTTTCTGTCTGTGAATGTCTCTCTCTGTGAATAAAGCCGAAGAGGCAGAGCATGTTTGAAATTCTACTTGGACAGTAAAAATAAAATTCTGTCTGAAGGGTAGGCCCCACTCAAAAGACTTTATCTTGTTAAATTGTTGCCTCATGCCCTATCTGTATGTAACTGCGGGCATTTTTCCACATCTTTATACTACCTTTACTGTTCTAGCTGTTAGAATCCATAATCAGTTTCACATTTGTCTCCAACCAAAATCTCTTCTTCAGTAGCTCTAGCCTTTAAAGGTGATGCAGCTTGCTTCACTGATGTGTGATTACATATTAATTATATAGTACACATTCACTCTGTTGAAGACATTTTATAGGATTGCTTGCTTTTACCTCTAAATTGATCAAAAATGGGTAAACATTTTGTTCCTCCTACAATCTTTATGAACAAATTGTTCAAAAATAAGTCCTAAGCCTTTAAGAAAACAATTCCATGTAATTGGACTAATAAAAATTCTTCCCATTTCCAATAAAGTAAAATCCTTAAAGTGTATTCATAAGGTCTAGTTATACATTTTCACAATCTTTTTCAAGGGAAAAGAAATAACTTAATGTTTTCTAGTCCTAAATTACTGTAACAGGTGCCCAACAAACAATATCTGTTGCTCTCAACCTTTGTATTTGTGCAGTCCACATAGTTTATAACATCATTCTTTATGTTGGTGATATTTTATACTGTTAGAAAAGCGTAAACCATGATTTTTAGTTACAATCGAATTGGAGAAAAGGAGAAAACCAGTAAATTTTCACCAAAACTTAGCCTAAGCTTCTGCAAAGTTTGTTTTTGAAAAAGTTTCTTCATATTATTTGAAACTAAATTAACTTCTACAGCAATATAGTTTATTGTGGATGAATGATATTGGAATTAATTCTCATACACAGAAAGCATGATATTGTAAATTATATAATTCTTGAAATGCAGTTAGAGTCAAAAAGGTAACTTTGTGAAAATGACAGTATGGAGTTTCCTATTTCTTCCTTCTCAATGATTTCCCTATTAAATGTGTTTAGCTTGCAAATCTAGAAATAATTTTTCTAACTGCCAGCTGTTCATACTGAACTTCTGATTTTAAATCTCTTTCTCATCTCTTACCTAGAGAATAGAGTTTACGTACTGAAACTTAGATGCCAGTCCTTTTTGGTCATGGATGAGGCAGGAGAGGACCCAGCTCATTCTTCCTGGGGCAACTGCAGTGACATTACAACTGCATTGCAACTATTATGAAAACATTGCTAGATGAGGGAACAGATGCAACTCTGTAAATAGAAATTGTTTTGTGGACTGGAAATACGTCATTTTTACATTTTATATTTTAGTTGTGGACACTAAAGCAAGTTAGAACAAATGCAGGTGTGATTATCTTTCTTTCATATGGAGAGAGAATACAGCTGAGATGTTGGAAGCTGCATTATTCAAAGCCACAAAGGCTGTTTTTTTGTAGTCTAACATGTATGACTTTATGACTGATTTGTTTATCTCTGTGGCTAGTAATAATAAACATATTACCTTCCTGAGTATTTGCCTTACAAGATAGCAAAGCTGTAAATTGAAAAGTTGTCAAATGGTACTTGCTTGTCTAGGAATCATTTATTTAAATTCCTTTTACATGCACTTAGGTCCTTTCTATCTCTTTCCATTCCTTAATAGTTTTCCCCCCAAAACAGCTTCCAGGTCTGAGTATCACCAGAATTAGGAAACTGTGTAATCTCAACCAGCTGGTACATCATGTCTGTAGGCTCTTTTCTCTCTATCACCTATCTTCTTTTCCAGATAGCACAACTTGGCCAGTATCTGTTTCAGTAAAACACTAAGATTTAAATCAAAACTTTAATTCCCCACTTTTACTAAATATTTGTTTGGTAGAAGCTTCATTACACAATAAATGAGTCTTTTGCAAAAAGCCAACTGCTTCATATAAAACAAGCTCCTGTTTCTTTATTGCTGTAGGGGGAGAACAATGAAAATTTATTGTTACTGGCCACATCAACCTGAATGAAAGCCAAATAGGAAAATTGAAAATGATTGTCAAGTTCATCATATCTAATACAATAGAAGCAAATTAGAGTTATCTGCAGCGGCAGAAGTAGCAGCAGATTGCCTTATAAATCATCATATCATTGACAGTCAATTACATTCAAAACTTTTCAAGCATGAGGCAGCGGCAGCGTTTATCTACTAACAAACTTATTCAAGCCAGAAAACACAGTGTGGGTGCATAAGGAGAATTTCTTGGGGGTCTGAAGCATTTGCATGACAAAGAGAGAATTTTATCAAAAAACATATTCCATGAAGAGTAGAAAGGATGAAGCCTGAAATTCCAGCTTTAAACTTGATCTGCCTTTCTTCTTCCACTGCAGTAAATGCGGTAAATTTGACTGTTGTCTGGGAGAGCCCTCCAGTAATGTCAACTTCTCTCCAGTCTTCTCTGCTTCATTACCACTGCTGCTTTCACAATATTTCTAGCTCCCTTCTGAGTTCCCAGAATTTTCCCCCTTTAGTTGTTCTTCCTTTTGTTTGCTTGTTTTTAATTTGAAATACATTTTTGTTTTGTCTACAGGAATTAAGAGTTTTCTGTAAATTATTCAAAGTAAGTTACCTTACATTGTAGGAAATCAGGGACTCACTTAATGGATAATGTGATTTTAATTAAATAAATTCTAATCAAGTAGATTATATAAAAATTAATATAGATTGAGAGAAAAATCTAGACAGTATTCTACCAGTCATTTTGTTGTATGAACTCTCAGAATTGGACTGAACCCTCAGAATTAAATGAAATTTTTTCTCTACTGGAAGTTACAATGAGTGTACTTTCTGGGTGTTCCCCTGGGCACCAGGGAAAGCACAGAACGGGAGCAAAAACTTCTGCCCCCAAGACAGGGGTTTGTGATTTAGCTATAATGGAAAAGATGGGGAGAGTGCTCCATATGATGGTCCATCTACTTTTTCGATACATGTAGAAAGCCCTGAAGCCGTAACAGAGTGTAATGCAGGATTAGTATTGATCTTGTATCTACACGCCTGTATTGAGTAGAAGAGATTGTTGGGTTTTAGGGAGAAGGCCCTAAATTTATTTTTTTTGTGATCAAATCTGGGTAAATCTCCAGAGGCTCTCTAGCATCAGGTCTCTTCATATTTTTGGAATGACATGGGAAAACTATTGCAATATGGCAATGAATTGCTCTAATATTAAATTGGGTAAAGAGTCAAGGTTGAGAACTGTGCTGCTATTTTGCAGAATAAAAGATTTATTTTTATTAAGAAATAAGAGGCTTCAGACCTAGGACCTTTCTCCTGCAAGAGGTATCCTTTGTGCTCTGAGGGCCACTGTCTCCATCCCATTCTAGTCAGTTGAGTCCAGTTGTACTGTGTGGAGATGTGTTTGCGATTCATTCTCAGCTGCAGTACTAAACCACCAAGTAATTTTTGTCATTAGACACCCAGCCTTCTGTTTATTTGAGGTAAGAGGAGCATGAGGGTGAAGTGCCATCTTGTTACAGTTGCCACCCATCTCTGCTGAATTTTACCATGCCTGAGAACTGATCTGCGTGTCCTCTAAAATTAAGCCACCAGCTGAAATTCTAGACTTAGCACTTCTTGGATAATTAAACAAAAAATAGAGGTAACTGAAGAAAGGGGTTCAGATATTAGAGGGTATAATCATGCCAAGATTCTAGAACAAAAACTGAGTTAATGTAGGTATCATGGTTAGTTGCCTGAAGATAAGTAGGATGAACCTATTAAGTCTAAGATCAGAATGAATGTTAACAAAAGCAACACTGACATAATTTTAAAGCGCTATTAAATTAGCTGAAGAGTAGAAAAGAAAGGCTTGTGCATAATGGTGAAATCAAATGTTTTCATGCAATTTTACATGTCTGGAAACAATAAAAAAATCTCAGTTAATGTGTGTGTCAGGGAAGTAAGGAATAAAAATGTGTACACACTGTCTGGAATTCAGATATGCTGGTTATTCTGCTTTTCTAGAACTGTGCAGTTGACCTAACAGTCCTATGTTGTGTCTACCCTATGGGTCATAGCCTGTCTTGTGAGAGAGTCACTGGGGCGCTAGGTATCTTTGTTGAGTCCACTCTTTGGACCGTTGTCACAATATGAAATTTCAACTACAAAATAGAAGACAATTATGCATTCAGTGCAGTTTTCTTTTGGTTAGATGTTTCACTGATTATGGGCTGAAACCTAAATCTCTGTGGTTAGATAAAGTTTAGCATATTTTCAAAGATTTTCAGTTTTACTAAAATCTTCATACAAATCTGACTGTAAATCATATCTTTATTTATCCGTCTCCTTTGCCTCTTTTAGCTTTTTATGAAACACTCTTGCATCCGCTATTAAAAGAATGAATACTAAATTTAGTATTTAAGTAGTTTTGTAGAGGATTATGTTCCATATCCTTACCATATTAAGAAACTGGTGTTTGGCTGGCTTGTTTGCTTTTAAAGCTTCTTGACAACTGGGGTGTGACAAAAAAAGCTTTTCTGTATGCTTACTCTAAAATTTTTTGGACTTGGATTATCAAGTAGCCATAAATAAGCCCTATTGACCCAGGTTATTATTTTATGTTTGGTTTCACACATTTCACATACTGAGTTCTGTTGTGTGCTTTATTCTAGAGGAGTAGGTCAGTGTAAGTTACTCTGTGGGTGACATTCTGAGAATGAGTTAAGCCAGAAGTACTTGATTGTTTACAAACATGTATTTCAGTAACCATCATGAATAAAATACTAGATTTCAAATTGTTGTTTTGATTACTTGAAATTGAAAGTTACTGCCATTGTGTTATCATAAATACAGAAGCAAACTCGTGATAGGAACATTAATTAAGATCAATGGTAGTGATTTGATCTCAATAACATAAAAACCTATTCAAATCACAGGGGATTTTGTTTTGTTTTGTTTTTTTTTTTTTCCTTTTGAACACATTATTCAACTTCTGTCATCTTTTGGGACAGTTTTCCAGTGGTTTTCTTTTTAACTATACTTATAAAAACTAAATAATGTCTTATTTTTTTCACTTGTACTACATGATCCTGCTAATATTGACTGAAATTAGTAGGACACCTATCTTGCTTTATGCTATGTATAATCCTTTATTTTAAATACTGGAATTGGTTTGGGAAGCCAAATTTTC
This sequence comes from Manacus candei, assembly GCF_025592945.1. Classification (NCBI taxonomy): domain Eukaryota; kingdom Metazoa; phylum Chordata; class Aves; order Passeriformes; family Pipridae; genus Manacus; species Manacus candei. The sequence continues at coordinate 28,771,765 of NW_026138062.1, read as the reverse complement.
TGCTCACTAGCTTTAAATATTTGATTTGGTTTAATGTTCTGAGCAGACATGAACAGGGCTTTTGAAAAGCAGTTCTGACATATTGTTAAGTAGTCTTTAGATTATAGGAATTTGTTGAATACTTTGTTCTTTCTCTCTTATTGAAGTGTATGCACTGCCAATTAATATTTGAGATTATGTTCAAAGTCTTGAACACATCATACCCTCAAAACCATTCAATTTCTTTTTAATGCATCCTGAATTTCAGCCTTTTCATAAGACTTTGTATTATAGCAGTATCTTTCCTACAGTTGTAGGCCCTTGAGGTTCACCTTTACTAAATGCAACATGACTCAATTCCTCTATTTCCAAGGAAAAGTTTTTAAAACCTCTTCTGTTTTGTAAAGAGATGCCATCTTTTTGCTTTTATTTTGGATTTCTTGGTGGGTTGGGGTCATGTTGGCGTGAGGACAACTGTCTGACTTATTTTTAACTGCTTCCCAGTGGGAAACATCTTATCTGTAAAAAGTCCAATTAGAAGCTACAGAAATAAGTATGTTCTCAGAATTCTGTAGTGTATAATTTATGCAACACGTTCGGAATCTTGTACCTTCTTTCTGTTATTTTGTAGGAAGGAAAATGATAGATTGTCAAATCATGCTACATGTTTTAATTTTTTGATAAAAGGAGCAAATATGTTTATACAAGGTCACTCAACTCCTGTAAGAAAGCTTATTAATGTGAGAAATTATTTGCTGAGGTAAACCACCTCTGTTAGAGATGTAAAATTCATCACTCCAGTCTTTTTTAGTCATGTACAAAATACATTGTAAAAGTTAAAAATTCAAGAGAATTAATGTTTCAGCCAAAATATTTTCAGGCTATTCTAGCAGGAATGCTGGGGATTGATGAGAACTGGTTTTGATGAGGTTGACACAAATGGTTTCTCTGATGTGATCGAAAGTTTATGTTGCCTCTTATGAGCTACAGTTTGTTGACATGTGGTTGAATGTGCAGTGACTCCACAGAATGTGTTTACTCTCCTCCTGTTTGCAAGGCAGTAAGAGAAGCCTCTCAGGTAGTTGGGAAGTAACTAACAATAATTTTAGCAAGTGAAATTGCAACTTACCAGATAAATTATACACCTCTAATAATGCAAGATTTCTATTATACTTATGCCTTTTTGTTGTTTTCCTTTAAATAAGTTCACTTTTCATGTTGGGGTTGCATTGTCTAGGTCCCAAGTCAGTCTTCTGGAGTCCCATTACATTAGTATTCATCTTGTTCCATATATCTATTCTCTATAGTTTTAAGGAAAATAATTTGATTTTTTTTCCTAGTTGCTAGAGAGTATTAAAAAACATGTTTCCCAGGACTTCTGAATTCAAATTGAAAGTCAAGCTTCATCAAAATGGTGATCACAGAACAGAACACTAGATAATACAGTGTCAGTATTTATAGCAGCCATGTTTTTGAATGGTCAACCATTAATTCTTGAAGGAGAGAAGGTTATTCTGAGACACATTTTCAGATTTTCTGAAAAAGTGGAAAAGTTTTTGCAAAATGAAAAAGATCTCTGGGATAGGGTGTATGGGATCGTTTTGACATTCTGAAGACCTGAGTTTATTAGTGTGATCATGACTGTGTAAGTCTCAAATTATGAACATGTTTGAACAACATGTTTGAATAAACACTTGGAACCTACATTTCAGTCTTCTTCCTCACAGAGAGGGAAATACCTACAGCAGAATGAGGATAATGGACTTTGACAAATTCAGGGAACAGATAAGTAGACTCCTGAAGGAAGATCATTGAGAACTGGAGACACAGGCTCTGGTAGGTGTACAGCTGCAAACCTTTTTGAGAGGTGGTGCAAAAGGGACAGGCAACTCTGTAAAATACCATTATAACTGCATCAGAAGCTCTTTGATAACCTGAACCAGAAAGAAATCATAAATAAAATGGAAGAAAGATATACATAAGAACGCATAAGAATAAAGAAAATAACTGGGAAATAAAGTAGTGCAAAATGGAAACTCTATGTTAGTTAGAAAGTGATAAGAAAAAAATTCATTAATGGTTAGGTCAATCTCATATACATAAAAAATTAGAAAATACTATCTTTCCATTGTAAAAATCATAGAATCATAGACTGTTAAGGGATTGGAAGGGACCTGAAAGATCCTCTAGTCCCAACCCATCCTGCCATGGGCAGGGACACACCCCACTAGGCCAGGTTGTTCAAGACCTTAAATATAAAGAAGAGAGAAAATATGGATGATGTCGAGAAAGCTAAAGAATTTAGTGCTGTTTTTTGCTTCAGTCTTAATGCACCATCATACAGAATTATTTGACCAATGCCCAATGGAAGTGTTTTAATGAGTACATAGGGTACATGAGAAACATGAGGACATAAGGGCTTATAATGAGGTACATGCTGAAGTATGGCTGCCTAAAAGAAAGACCTTAAAAATAAAGTTAATGAATAAAATTAAAAATTAATGAATGAGAGCTTTCTCTGAATCTTTTACATTTTGAGAACTCATGGAGGAGGGTTCAAGGAATGTAAATATATTTCCGGGCTTCAAAGTAAGAAAAAGAGAACCATGCTGTCATGACCAGTCTGACCTGAATCCTTGGAAATAGTCTAGAGCAAGCATTTAATGTGTACAAGAAGTGAATTTAACTCTAGAAATCTTTTGACAGGGTAACAGATCCATAGAAATCTGTAGATGTAATACACCTTGAGTTTAGTACACCCTTTCATGTTGTCCCACATGACATTCCTGTAGGCAAACTGGGACTCTGTTTCATCATTATCCTGTGATGTATTACAATCAATCTGTTACTGTTAGTCTCCCTTCAGATTATGAAAACATGTGAATAGAGTCCTGCATTCATCCATCCTGGACAGAGTATTATTTTTGCTGTGTTCATTAATAATATCAATGGTAGACTAATGTATCCTTTTAAAACTTGCAGATAAAATAAAGGTTTTAACAATGTGTGTGGGGCTTGTTGAGGATCAACAATCAAAATTTTGGAAAACACCTTTAAAGTGACAAGTTGATATTTATTCAAGATTTGAGCAAAATGTTACACTCAGAAAGGAGAAATTAAATGCCCCAAGCTGAAAATATCTGGCTAATTAGGTAATAGTCGGTCAGAAATGAAACATGAATTAACAATGTGATCCGGTAAAATATATGAACAGGTTTACAGTGTGCAAGATGTGAAAAATACTTATTCAAGTCAGTACTTCTGAGGCCATATCTAATATGTTGAGTAGTTTTGGTCATCAGAGTTTAAAGAAGAGCTGAGCAACCAGACAATATCCAAGAGATAAGAGTAAGAATGATTAGGGGCTTTGAAGACATGACCTATAAATGATATTGACAGAATTTATTTTATTTAATTTACAAAAAAGAAGACTCAGAGAAAATATGACATCTCTGTTACACAAAAATCTGTTGCAAGCACGACAATGGTACTGCTTTTCTTGGCCACTTAATGAAAGAGAAGAATAAATGGTGTTAAACTACAGATTAAGGTTAGGGTAAAAGACATAAAGGTTATCAGGCAGTAAACCCCTGGAGTAAACTACTCACGGATATTTTCTTTTCTGGAGTTTTCTTCAAATTCACTGAATGCCTGACAAATGAGTCAATTATAAATTCTTTTTTTCATTTTATGTAGCTGAAGTAGATGTTCTATGAGAACTCATTTCCCATTAATTAATATGAATCCATAAAATTTATGTTTATTGTACCAGCTTTATTTAGCATTTTTGTACCTCAGTTCCTTATACTTAAAATACATTTGGTAGTAGTGGTGAGAGTTCATGAAATATTGAGATTGCTTGGGTACAGTGAGAATGGAAACCATATACATTTACACTGTAGAGTGATAGACAGGTACTCTATGTAAAGTCATTGTGAAAATGACATTTCTTTGTCTTGAATTCTTGCTGTCTATTTCTGGGAGGTCGGAAGATACAGTGGCTTCACAGAGTTGTAAAGGAAGTATCTAACCTCAGTTGTGCCTCTTGGGACCCCTTGGACAATTTTTGGAGAAGTGTTATTTGCATATCTCCAATCAACTCTTTGGCAAGTATGGAAAAAGTTCCCAGCTGCCAGTTTTGACAGCCACAATTCTGGCAGCTGTTAGTCTTGAAGGGAAAGGAGGCAAAAAAAGAAAAAGCAATGGCATTGGTATTTTCGTAGAGCTTGGGTGACATTTAATATTACCTGCTGAAAATAGTAAAAATAAAAAAAGGCATGAATGAGAAGGAGAGGAAAGGATTCCAACTCATGGAGCAGATAATAGTAATTTAGTATTTTAAAGCAATTCAATGACTATTTCATCTCTGAACAGTTCCACTTGCGGCTTGTTAAACTGAAAGTAGAAATAAGAAATTACAGGCTGAAGGAATGGGGTTAAAAATAAATCCTCCAGTGGGCTGGTAAACTGCAACTACTTTGAAGAAAGTAGTTTAGCAAGTGTCGTTTTTCTGTTGTTATTTTCACAAGAAAAGGTCTGATACTGCTAAGCATTTCTTAAAAGGGAGGTTACTTTAATATAAAGGTGTGGCAGGAGAGTCTACCCCTGATAAGACCTAAAATCCAACACAATGCAAACTATCAACTGCTGGCACCAGGGTGCTGTCTTGGTGTTAAAGTCTGCTAAGACCATCCTGGTTCACTAGATTTCGAATATACATCCTGCTATTGAAACAGGATTTGACAGAAAAGCTAGTCTGCTGGCTTGTAGATCTGTGACTAGCAGTCAATCACTTTATACTATAAAAGTCCAGTCTGCTCTCATGCAGTCAGGTTCATTTAACATAACCCCTCTTGGCGTGTATGTGTGGAGATTCCTCTCTTGGCTGGGGATGCCCTCCAAGGTTACTCCTAGAGGCTGAGGGAAAGAGAGCTCCTCAAGAGCGTTGGTGTGGGTGAGTTACACCAGATCTCTACTTCATAATTATTCCTTTTTGCTAACTTTAATATAACTGCTTCAATAATACTTTGTTACAGTGCTCTATACTTCTTTATGCTATATTATACTCTACTAGTAGATTTTTAGCATTTATATTGTGTAGTAAATAGTTCTGATTAAGATCTTTTGTCTGATCATTTGTATAAAATAAATTATTCATTTTATATAAATATTCTTAGTTTGCTAATCATTAAAAACCTGTAGGACAAAAGTGGTTCAGTCACATCTCTACAATTTCTTAAATTTAAACCGTTAACATAATCTGAGGCTAAGATAGCGTTTAGCCACACCTAGACTCCTCTCTGAGAAGGGTTTTAGAAAACAAAGAACTCATTTCTGTACCTCGAGACTCAGTGGCAAGGCTTTGCTATTTAATAAATTTGTCTAAGTCTTCCACTCCCACCAACGACAAGAGCTAAAGATATATAATAATGATTGTATAGAATAAATAGTTTTTTAGGTGTTTGAAGGATTTAGAGAAAAAAACTTTATGAAAAGGAGAGATGCCGTCTCATGTTTTTTATTTGTACTTGCAATATTTTGATTTTACTTTTTAACAATGAAACAAACTATCTTTTCAATGAAATGCAAGGTAATTTTAGGAGACATCATGTTGTGGGTTGGCATTTGTTGCTGGCCATTTTAGTAGGACTTGTATTTTCATTCACTAGGATACTGTAGTCTTCTGAATGCAAAACTGATGTTACAAGAAATTTTGCTCGATTAGGAACGACGTAATTTGACCTGAAGGTCACATTACATTTTCTCTTGTATTGAAGTATTATGGATAATATTAATCTGTATTTGTCTTTTGTTTTCTGCTATGTGTTATCATGATACATTGCCATTACAATAACAAATAGCCTGTCAACACATTTACTGGACCGTAACCCTCTTGGGATAATCACTGAATTTTCATCAAGACTGCAATGATTAGTGTTTCTGATTATGATAATCAAATAACTAATTAGCTATCATGTTTCAGAAAAGACATAAAATTAAAAGTGTTTTCAGAATATGTTAAGACTGAAGGTTTTAGATACTTCCCCTTTTTTTTTTTTTCCCAGAAAACTTTGAACATGTAGGAAGGAATGGAAGTTGATACTTTTTACTGAAAAGGAGCCGAGTTGTTTCTCACTCTGTCCTATACTTCTGTTCCTTCCTTTTTGAGCATAGCTGATTAAAAAATATTGTGAAAATTACTGCTGGACTGAGTAACATGAGGCAACACATTTTGTTTCTGGGGCTTGTATGTTTCTTTTCCCTTTATTTTATATTTTGTGCCCTTTCTTGCAGATTTTCAGAAGTTTTAAGATCTGATTAGACATCAGTGTATAGGCAGAGATAGGTCTCATCTTCACAGATTGCCTCACAGTGGTGCTGCTTTTATGTGCTCACCTTTATGTCAGTTTTCTCTTTTTGTATTTGAATGTGGTGAAAGCTTGTGGTGGTGTTTCATTCAGATTTCTTACCTCCAGAAGTGAGTCTGACTGGAATTTCTGACTTTTGTAGGGGTTTGTTGTTGTTTTTTAATATTTATTTATTTATTTATTTAATGATATGTCAGAGAAAGAAGGCAACACAAGGAATGCTGGAGTTTGTTAAAGGATTCATTACAGGCAATTCCACTTCCTTGTCCTCTTTCAGAACTACTGTTGGGTCCAGATACTTGTAATTGCATTGTTTTCCACACTGTCCTTCATCTGTGCTCATTTTAAATGTCACAGAGAGAGGTGGTGACATTATGCTAATTTGTAATGGATTCTGGTGTTACAATGCCCTATTTCTTTGACCTCAGCAAAGAGCACTTGCTGAGAAGAACAGAGGATGATTACCTCCCCTCTGAGCATGAACTAGCTGCTATGGCTGCATGACCTTGGATTTAAAGAATAAACTCTAAAATTGCTGTGCAGAGGTTGTACAGGTTTTGTACTTAAAACAAAGAAAAGATTTCAAAGAGAATTTTTTTCTCCTCTGTGGCTGAGGTTATAGATTCTTCCTCATACAATATATCTCTTATTCAGAAATTCACCCGTCTAAGCTTGTGAGATCAGTTTTCAGTAAATGTGAAATGTGACTCACATATATTTAGGATATGCTCTTTAGGAGATATCAAGCTTTTATAGCGGGATTAGATGAAAGACAAAGTACTGCAGTTTATTATGAGTTCATAGCTGGAATTAGACTTTACCTGTATCAAGATAAGGATCTGGCCTGAAAGATTGCTGTGGTTTGATCCTCCTGCAGCCTAAATGCAGGAATTATTGAGCTCCTAACTACAAAAAGACTCTCAAAGCAGGCCCTGAAACTATATCAATTCTATATTGCTAGAATATAAAAAAAAATGGTGGCAGGATCAAAGGTATAGTTCAGCCATTACTGCTCTTTTTAAAAGAGAACTGAACAGGGTCATGTGAGAGGACCCTATGAATGGTGGAACTGAAGGAAGAATTCAATCTCCCTTTGAAAATATACTGGCATTAATATGATTTTGAAGAGCATGAATAAGAAGCTCTGTAGTCAAAGCACTGCTGCAGGAGCTGGTTTTTGGCCTTTTTTAAGTCAGTTACAATTACACTGGAGCTCCAAATAAGAGGTGAGTAGAGCCTGAGGACATGATTCTACATTCATTCCTCACCCAAAACTCCCCCTCATACTCTGTGGGAGCGTGAGGGGGAGTATCGTGTTACACAACACTGCTTCACTTCTTGATTCTGGTTCACAGTGAAAGATAAATCCATTGTGCAGCTTCCTTATTTCTTCTGAATCCAACAAAGCAAAACCAAAGAGAAAAACCCAGTAAGCAGATTGGAATTCCTTTTGGGAAAAATAATCTGTTTTCTCCAGATGTGTTCTGGTACTTTGATTTTGAAAGATTAGGTGCCTTACACTTGGTGAAAGTCAAAGGCTGTTGAGCTCTGCCCATGGAATAACTGATATTTGTCATATAAGACTTTTGATTTTCGATCTTGGCACTAATTATTTTTTTCTCTTGATGATTATAGGATTGTTAATGGTACTGAAGTGAAATGTCTAAGACTTTTAATGCCTTGGTGGATTTGATTTTTTCCATCAGCAGAAAAGGCAAAGTAAAATTGTGTCCTGAACAGATGCAGAATGAATGTCAGTTGTAGGTTACTGTAGCATTTTTCCCTCCATCTTATAGACAGATTTTATTTGTTCTTGAGGGAACAGACCTTAGCTTTGGTACCCCTTTGGGCTTCATAGATTTTAAAATTTCAGTGGGCTGGACTTTTTTTTTGGATTTAGGAAGACAGAAGAAAGGAACACTGATCTTATTAAAAAAAAAGAAAGCCAAGCTTTTCAGTCATACTTAGTATCTTTCTGTCTTCATATTTAGTATCTTTTCCGCCCTTGAAACTTGTTTCCAGTTGTTTGTTCTGCAGAGTTGGTAGAGAAGAAAGCTTAAGATAGTACAGAAAGATGATTTTAATGTTCCTTATATTCTTATCTTACATAGTGCAGGTTCATGAATCAACTTACTTCAAAATGTTACCTTTGTTCTGGTCACATTCACCGTCCTAAGGTCCAAATAAAGTATGCTTTCTGTCTAAAAATGAACACTTGTATGAGTGCGCACGCACGTTTCTGCAGATAATGAACAGGGGGGTTTGTGTGCTCAGAATATCCTTAATTTTAGCACCCTAATACATTATTAAAATCAACTAAAATAAATTATATTTCTGTTAGCTTTCTTTTTCCATAAATTTCTTAACACATGTGAAGAAAAAAATTGAACTGTTTGATTACATGTCCAGTCACATCTGTAACAGCTACTGAAATACTTGTGGATTGAGTGGGGTGCTTAGAAAGGTAACTGCCATTAAAATTGTATTACAGTTTTATATAAGGAGAGGTAAATCTGAACTCTAAGTTAAAACACAGCTGGTTTCCATATTTAGACAGGCAATCACTTATTTTAATCAGATCCCAGTATTACAGTGTCATACTTCACCTGTTGCAGAAATAAATTTTTGTTGGAATATACTGCACAGGAGGTAAGGGGGGTTTTTAGCACTATAATAATGTCATATTTAATATTAAATATGTAAAAGGAGTTAATTCTATGGTGTAAAGCTAAGTTCATAAAATTCTGCAATGGAAATAGTATGTGCACTACACTTAAAATGCTTCAGTTCAGTAGAGTCAGTCTACTTAGCAGCAAATGGAACGAAATCCTTTAACTATTAATGAAAATATCTGATGTATTCTTCCTAAGGCAGTCTTTGGACCAAAATGGCATTCGTATTCATCTGGTTGTAAAGTTACAAATGCCTACATTTCTTGTTTTAATTTATTTTAAACATAATGTCAAGGAAATCACAGTGGCCTGTAATGCTGATCTGTAGAGCTCTTATCCTATTGTCATTTAAACCTTTCATTGCATTTCCTTCTTTGAAATAAATTTTTGGCAAGACAATAACTGAAGGTGAGGAAGTAGCAAGGCAGATCCCATTATTGTTCAAAGTATATTTTGATGAGAATTACTTTAAATGCATACCTGTGGCAGCTTTTCTGGAACAGAGGTATAAAATTCAAATACAATGGCTTTGAACCATTGAAACACTGAAACCCAAGAAAAAGGCACAGAAAATCTGAAAAGTGTAATCCATACCAAAATGTTTCTGCATTCCTTCTGCTTTGTGAATAGTGACTGGAAATTGCATTGTTTTGGGTAAAATAGTATGGAAAGATGGATGGTAATTGAATGTGAATAATCTTTGCAGTTGGGCTTTGAAATACACGATTGGCTTTCCTAAATGTGAGGTTTTGCTTACCGTTCTCCAATTGCTTGTTTTTTCTTCAGTTTTTTCCTTGGCACACTTAATGCTTTGTTGGATTTCAGCTCAACTAGTCTGGCTTGTATATTACAGATCATTTACTAGGAACCTGCTGGGTTACTTTCAGAAAGGGTGCCGTTCTTAAGTTCTTAAATAAATCACTAACAATTCCATTGTAATTGTACATTTAATGTATTATTTGCAAACCTTTGCTGGATTATTTTCAGTGGGTAACTGAAGTAGTGGTTTATGTTTCTGCAGTATGTTGGCTGTTACATGTGCAAAAAATACACTATTATACTTCAGTTCTAATTTAAGTATTGTCAAGTAATACCGGTTTATTTTTTCTCTTTTCTTATATACTTTTAAACAAAACATTTAAAAATAGATCTGGTTTAAGAGTAATTGTCTATGATATTTTTAAGTGTGTTTAATTTTGGACATGTGCCATGGAGCCAAGTGTTCTAAAAGTACTCTAACTGAAATACAAAATGCAGTGGGAAAAAAAACGTTATTGGTATTTAATATCTTTATGTCTCAATTCAGTCTTACTATCACAGTTTCAGAGTTAAAGGAAGAGAATTATTCTTAATATACCATATATCCCTGATTTGATCCTTATCCACTGCTGGTTGTTGCTTTCCTCTATGAACACTATCCCTCTTTGTAGAGGACTGGGAGCCCTTGTCAGAGAAGACTCAGGCAAAGAAAGCATTCAGTACCTCAACCTTGCTTGTGCCTGCTATCACTAAGATACCTGCACTACTCAGTAACAGCCAGACATTTTTGTTCTCCTTTTCACTATCTGCATCGTAATAGAAATTCTTGTTGTCCTTATGTCCATCACAAGTGTCAGCTTTAGGTGGGTTTTTGCTCTCCTAATACCAACCCTCTGTGCCCTAGAAGTGCTTCTAAATTGCTCCTTTTGTAACTTGTTCTGCTTCCATCTCTTGTAAAATGGCTTTTTTTTTTTTTTTTTTTTTTTTAATATATTGGAACAGTGCAGTATTGTACAACTGTATATAGTTGTGTGGCCAGCACGTCGAGGGAGGTGATTCTGCCCCCTATACTCCACTCTCATAAGACCTCACCTGGAGTACTGCATCCAGCTCTAGGCTCCCCAGTACAGTAAGGACATTGATCTGTTGGAGTGACTCCAGAGGAGGGCCACAGGATGATTAGAGGGATGGAATACCTCTAATATGCGGAAAGGCTGAGAGAATTGGGATTGTTCAGCCTAGAGAAGAGAAGGCTTTGAGGTGACCAAATTGTGGCCTTCCAATACCTGAAAGGAGCCTACAAGAAAAATGTAGAGAAACTTTTTACAAGAGCATGTTGACAGAACAAGGGAGAATGGCTTCAATCTGAGAGGAAGTTTAGATTAGATGTCAGGAAGAAATTGTTTACCGTGAGAGTGGTGAGGCACTGGAACAAGTTGCTCCAAGAAGCTGTGGTTGCCCCATTCCTGGAAGAGTCCAAGGCCAGGTTGAATGGGTCTCCGAGCAATTTGGTCTAGTGAAAAGTGTCTCTGCCCAGGGCAGGGGGGGTTGGAGCTACATGATTTTTAAGGTCACTTCCAACCCAAGACATTCTATGATTCTGTGATACTTAACATTATTAGTATATGGTACTAAAAAAAAATTACAACTTTGTTTGTATTCTGCTTCTTGGTCTGTTGTTATCCTGTGATATTTGAAACAATATAAGTCAGTGCAGGTATACTTCAGTCTTTGTCTGAGTAACTGAGTGCTTATTCAATTTAGTTTGGATATATTTCAGCAGTATTTAACATATACCAAACCTGACTGAGTGTGCATCAGGTATAGTGGGTAAGAGTCTACATCCTTCTTCTGACAAACACATAATTTGAGAACATTGTAAGAATTGCTACTGAAGTTGTTGAATAAGCACAATGGAAATCACACTCTTAAATCGTAAGGTTTCAACCCTAGAAAAATGTGAAAGTCAGTTATGTACTTTGTAGGAATAAAATGGCTACTGATGGTAGTAAGATACTTTTCAGGTGTAAAGCTATATAAACATATGCTTATGGGATGTGTGTATGTGCATTTTTATCTAAACATACAAAAGTGGTTATTTGATTGCCTTTCTCCTCCCACAACCCCCCCTATTTTGATCTCTGTTTAGTTTTGAAGAAATTTCCCAGTTTGTTTTCTAAGGAACTTGGAGTATAGTCCTTTCCTTCCACTCCGTGTTCTTTAAACTCTCTTCCCACACCAAAGGATGTGAAAAAAATTAATTCCTGCACAGCTTTTCAATTTAGAGCATGGGGTTCTTAATGAGGGAGTAGAAATTGGTGTTACTTTAAGTAAATAAATAAATAAAACATGGTTTAGTGAGGAATAACTGGTGTATCTGAGAGTGCTAACTCTGTCTTGAAGTCTGTTGGTATTTTAATGCATCCTGCAGCATAAATATAAGACTCCTGCCTCCTTAATTATAGCAAACACATTTTATAATGGTTCTATTGATCTTTTGTGAACAATGTTGATCTCGTAGGAAGGGTAGATGGAGCAACTAAATAACAATATACACTGCTATTGCTTTCTAGCAGAGTACTGGCACTGAAGTGCTTCTTAAACAAAAATTTTCAATTATTTGTGCAATTGATGTAGCATATATTTTCAATATTATAAAAAGTGAGTGAATACCATTCTCAATTTCACGACTTGGATTGTTATCAGCTTCTGTCATTCACAGGAAATTACATCCTGAAATCTCAATAGATAGTGTGTAGCTGCTGTAAAAGCTAGTGAAGCTAGTGAGATGAGGTAATGCGATGTAGGCAGTACAGATTGTCCCTCATTGAATACAGATTGAATATAGCGTTTGGAAGAACTTTTGCCAATCACTGAAAATAGTCATTATGTAATTAAAATGAAAGAAATGCCTTCCTGGATTGAGTGACTTTTTTATAGGGAACTAATTAGTGATCTTAAAATAACAATGATATTTCAAGCTGGATAAACCTTGCAGAACAGTGGTAACAGGGATCATAAAATACAATCAAATTCAAACTATTCGACCTTTTCTAAGTGAATAATCAACACCTTTTTTATCCACAAGTGCTGAGTTCTAGCACTGACAAGGAAATCTCTGAACTTGGTTAGAAAATCTGTTCTTTGTATTAATCTATTTTTAAATACTGATTAGATATAATAGCTAATCCTGAGATACAAAGCATAGAACTATGTAATTTTTTCCTGGTCTTGACCTTCTTTTTAATCTAATCTTTTCTTATTTAAGTAGAGTTTGGATACACAAGCTGACTGCATAAACTGTGTCAAATATCTCATTCCAAGAGATGGACAGAATCCTTGTGACATTACTCGCAAAGATAGTTTTGCATAATTCAGTGCAATTGGAAAGAATATTTGATAAGAATAAATGTCAGAAACATGGAAGGAAAAATTATCTTCTTTTTACAAACAAAAAGCATAAGTACACTATGTGCCAAATATCATATGTCATTGGATGGGGGGATGAATTGTGTGGGATCTGACAAGTTCCCAGCACTATCTAATGGCATTTTAAAATCTCAGGTTTTATTGTGACTTTTCAGAAATACTGTTTGTTACAATTTAGTAGATCCTTCAAAGAAATCACATGCTCTTCAGGAAAATGAACAGCTATACAGGCAAGCATGCTTGCTTGTACAATTGAGGCATCTGAATTCATTCTATCTCTCTCACAAGACAGAAAAGCAGCAGCATTTCAAAAGAGAACATTTAGATTTTTACAATACTTTTGTAAAATAACATTATTTGCTGGCAAGGAAGTAAACTCTAAGGGTCCTATTCAGTGACCTTTGATGCAAAGCAATACCTGACTGAATTTTTGAACATATTTGTCGTTATGGAATATTCTTAGCTTATGTGTCCATTGTTAAATATCCCCTATCATAAGAAAAAATGCTGGAAACCCCATAAAGACTTATAAGTAGGTAAACTGGAGTTCAAGATACTGTTTTAGGAGAAGTTTAATCTGAGTCTGGCAAAGACTCATTTATTCTGAAGGAGCAAGGATTTTTATGATGTCCTTTTTTTTGGTCTACAGACTCCTTGTTGCAATTGCTGGCTGAGAAGAGGAAATGTTTATAAAATTGCCACAAAATAGGGGAAAGATATAAGTCCTCTGTTCTCTGCAAGGCTGAGTCACACTTCTGTTGATGCATATTAAGTTCTGGTCTGTCAATAATTTGGACCACTCTAAGGTCAAAACTGCAGCTCCTCTCTTAGCCTTGTGTCCTGCTTGTGATCTTGTTGTGACAGCCAGTGACCCAACTACATATTATCTCTTTTTATGATTCATATTATTTGCAGGATTTAAGACTGCTACCATCTGAATAGGAGTCAGTAACTGATGTAAATAGGTTGATAGCCTTTGGATGGGGAGCAAGGCCTTGTCTCTCCAGAAATATGGAAATAGGAAGGAACAGAATATGTGAGATACAGTTATTCTCTTGGGCAGTCACATTTTGTATTAGCTTAAGAATTGTAACATATAGCAGTGTATATGATAAATAATAACAGTAATCTAACTAATAGTAATCTATGTTTGAAAGGTACACAATTTCCTAAATGGCTGACAATGAAGACTTTGTATATAGTCAGTGTATAGTAATGCAGAATTAGGCAGAGCTCTGACTGAGATACTTAGTCTGGAACTGAGTTTTTATGAACTATTCAGCTTTCCCATGTAAAATTATTGGACTTTCAGACTTACTGATATTTTCCGTGATTTCCGTGGCTTACTCTCTCTGGAGCACTTGATGTTATTTTTTTCTACAGTGAAACTCTTTCTGGGTAATCACCTTGAGCTGTGAGTAGCTGACTAGTTTTTCACAATCATTTAGCAGTCAAATTCAGTGCAACTCAGCCCAGTGAAGTTGACAGTATTCTTCTCACAACAGTGCATGAAATCCCTATGTGATAATTTCTCATTTGCAGAAGACTGGAAAAAGACATTATGAGGTATGTTTCAAGGGAGTCTTCATGTTTGTGTCACTGACTTTCTCCTTGATCACTTCAAGGGTTTTCTTTTATGTTGCTGTTTTCTCGTTAAGTTTGTTGCCATTTTCAACCATCTGGTTTTTTGTGGGGGTTTTTTGTGTTATTTTACTATGTCTTCTATGGGCTATTAATTTATTAATATTAGTTATATGAAACTAAACAAGGAAAAATATTTTACATTAATACCATGAGGTAAAATGTTCCTAAAAATATGCTGCAGAAATACTGCTTTTCAGTCAGCAGTTCAAAGTACTGCTTAAACTTGGCTAGTCTTATTAGATTCTGGTGTTGGAAATTTCTTGCAGAGGTTTCCTAGTGCTTTTCTATTTCTATTTTATTCAGTTTTTGGTTTTTTTGTTTTTCTAGTAAGCTCAATAATCTGATTTTCACAATACTCTGACAAACAACCACTGAGCATGTCCAGGTGAGACCGCATTGTATCATGAACAATGTGTCACAGGTACATTGGGCTCAGAGTAACTGTCACTGGAAGGATGAGATAGTCTTCATTTACAGAATAATTTGAAATGTTTAGCGTATGCAGTTTATTGACAGGTGCAACATAGGTCTTTCATAAGACCTACCAACACTAGCAGATTTGCTAATGGTATCAAACTCAATTTCATAAAGTACTGTGATTACCTTTCTTTGGCATTCTCATTTGATTAAAGACTTTTCCTTGAATTTTGAGTGCTTCTCAACTCTCAGTTAGAGATTCCTTATTTAACACAAGATGGGGGTATCTCCATTTAGGTTTTTTTCTTATGAGACAAACTACTTATTAAATGGGTTACCTAATATATAAAGCTGACAAAACCATTATTGCTTATTATTTCCTCAGCATTGAAGTTGTTGTGTCAAACCTCTAAGTTTCAAATTTAGCATGGCAAGTGTCAAACACCATTGTCCAACTGTAAATAGTATCTGTCTCAGCAGATGTGGTTTTCAGAAGATGCCTAGATACAGATTAATTTAACTTACCTTTTTTCACTTCCTTTAATTTAACTGAGTAGTTCAGCCTTAGTTTATCATTTGGCATTTTCAGTTTTTATGCTCAAAGCCATATGTTACCACATTGTCCCTTATGCAGCTCTTCTGGTCCTCAAAAAACATTGAAACACAAAAGACTGGAAACATGGAGATGTAAAATTCCAGCACAAACATGGAAGTTGGAAAGTATCTTCTGATTCCCCTGGACTCACTCGAGCTGTTAGAGTTGATGTACCCATATATGTAAAAAATTAGTTTATCTCTGGCTTTAGGATTGTCTAGGAATGCTTAACTGTGAAGATTATACATATCTTCGTGGTGATTTTGGCAATGATAGCAAAGAAATGGAATAGGAGTCAAGAAGCTCCTAGAGTATAGATTAATTTGAGAATTGGGCTTACCTGTTATCATTGCAATAACAGGAGTATGAGTGGCACAAAACGGAGATAGACTAGTCTTTTTTCTTTCCCCCTCACATTGCGGTAAAAAAAAAAAAAAATCTACCAAAACACCCCTAGTGATATTTCATGATGATTTTACATTGTAGTCCAGCAATATGATTGAAGCATATATAAACACATTACTGATTGAGTAGATGCCAATTTAACTATGGCAATGTTTTGTCCATTGTGGGCTAAAATATTTTCACCCCTCCTTTGGGAGCTTTGGTAGACTGGTTTAGTAGCTCTTTGTAGCTCATTCCACTACCATGATTGTCCAAGATTATATTTGGGGTCTGATTGCAGAAGCACCTGGGACTGCAGTGTAGGCAGAACAGTGGGAATATAAATTGTAAGTATAGATGAAGTATAGATTTCTATTTCAGTGCTGGGTTTGGTTCTGTTTGGTTCCCACCCCCCCCACTCTTTGCCTCCTTTTGGAGATGGGCTTGTTGCTTGGGTTTTTTCCCTCTAGAACAAACAAAGCAGGAAGGATGTAGTTGAATGTGTCTTTGGCTCATCTAGTTGTGTTTTAAGAATATGATCTATATTTCTCTGGATTCCTCTATCCCTTCAGACTCCTCTGAATATCTGAAAGATATTATTCCTCTAAGACAGGAAGGGAGAAACCTAAGAAGTTAAAATAAAATATCAGCAATTGATAAGAAGGTCAAAAAGATTTCTTTTTTTGTGGTGTTTGATTAGTGTGACTGTTAAATGCGCAGTGGTTTACAATTTCAAGAGAAGTTTAAATCTTTGTTTCTGTGTACTCACAAACCTGAAGTGCTTTCTATGAAATGTAGCTTATGAGGCATACATGTCCTTGCACTCTCTTTCCCTGAAAATTGGAGAAAATTTCTCTGCCACTCAGTCTTTTCTTGCATTTTTTTCCCTCTTTGTACAGCAAGACATTAATGCAGTTCTCTTATCCTCCTCTTTTATTACCTCAATAAATGTTCTTCTTGGCACACTCTGTTTGGCAACAGCTTTTACTGCATGCTCAAATAAAAACCAGTAAGGAACAGCATACAAAGACAGCATAATATCTTGAAGTATGAATTAAGAACCTTCAAACTGAGTTTGCTGCCTTGCCGTTCATGGAAATATGCACAGAGATCCTATTTTAATAGATGGCAGTGTTTGCTTCTCTTACATACTTGCTTGTACGATGAATAAGGGATAAAAAATAATTTCTGAGGCGATCTGTCCTGCCTGTAGTAGAATGTAAGGGTTTATAATAATGAGCAGCAAAAATACATATTTCCTTGTTAATTTTCTTCCCAGCTCAAAGTTGTACAGATTTTCTATTTAATATAATTTTTGATCTTTTCTTGAGAACTAAAACTGTTACAGGATATTTGTCTTTTTCTAGTATGGTATCTAGGCAAAAATAATTACAGATTAAATATTTCACTTTTTTTAATACTGAGTTTTTCATTACTTTGCACTTGAGTATGTATCATTAAACACCATGCCTCTGAATAAAGTGTGAATGGTTATTGTTGTTGTTTTCTTTTATAATAGTTACTTCCATGAAGAGTTTTCTTTTTCATTTCTAAAGAAGGCATTGCATTGATCTTTCGTTTTGTAAAAAAACTTTTAACAGAACAAATTTTGTAATAAACCAAACTTTGTTATTTATCTCAAGCATATATACTAAGAGTCTCTTATTGTGATTAATTCTCAGCAGTCTGAGTTAAGAATTCCTTTTGAATTTCATCTTGACTTGCTATACAGAAACATGACATAGAGTTTTCCTTTGGAAAAAAAAAATCACTCTAGCTTTATTGACAGTGAAGTTAATGGCTGTGTCAAAATTGATATATGTGGGATACTTCCAGCTTGGGGTGAACATTTTGCCATATCTCATTTCTCTCAAAGGATTGGACCTCGGTAGCTATACATGTGGTTTTCTGTGAGACCAGCACAAATTTTTCTCAGTGTCAACACTGAAAGTGGATCTTTCTGTGAGTGACAATTTCTTCTGTGGTTGAAGGGGGTTAAATCAATTTCTTATGATTGAAAGAAATAGGCGACACAATTCAGAGGAACTGAAATCAGACCATTGTAAACAGAGAGGAAGCTCTGTGTAAGGTTAAGCACTTAGGTAAATGTTTGTCATAATGCGGCATAATTGGGTGAGTCAAAGTGTGAGGATCATAAAATTAAAATTCCGAAATCACAAGTGTTCAGAATTCATCCTGTGAACCCCAGAAGTGCATTAAAAATCTTTTTGTAATGTCAGGTGATCTACTCTTTATCTAAGAATGTACTTTTAATTAAGGGTTACATCACTGTAGTAATTGGGTGAATCACAAGTATTTGAAAATAGAAATTCTTGCAGATTTATAGAATAATGTTTATTTTCAGGAAGCTTAATGGTATCTGAAAGCAGGTGAAAGATTAATCGTGGTCACTTTAAACCTGGGAACAACTGGAATTTGAGTGCAGAGTAGAACTGGCTGGAAAATGGAGGAAAAAATACCATTCCACTCCTCTCACACCCTTCAAGTGGGATTAATTATTTTTTTTCCTTTAATGGATCTTTCTAAAACTTCTCCCTCCTTCCTTTCACAGAGGACATAATATTCTTAAATATTCATAAAACTTCTTCACTTTTTTTTTTTTCAGAACAGTTTTCGGTTTTGTAGTAATCGTCTCCTGGTTCAGCTTGTATCCTCTAGCAGTTGTCACAACCATCTGTATTTTCAGATGTTTTAAATACATTGTTGTGGTGCTTCTTCCATAGCTGCTACCACATTCTTCCAAATTTATAAAGAGAACTTCAGAAATATAATGAGTAAATGGTTTACTTCTTCCCATCACAATAATTCTTTTTCACTGGTAGTATGAACGAGTGAGTGAAAATTTAATAATTTCATTAGTTAACTAAATAGTTTAGTTTACTAAAATAGTTTAATTAATCTCAATACCCATCTCTTTTAATTACTCATTTAGCATACATAAGAAAGGTCCTAATACACTGTGGCCAAGAATTCCTACCCCATTATGTGGTAGATTAGGACAAACATATTTTGTATGATGTATTACATATTTATGTTTGTGTGGGGGTTCTGTTTCTCTGTTTGTTTTTCACTTTTGTAATCTAAGTGCCTGCTGGATCAGGGGCTGTATTTTATCTTTTTATTTTGTAGACCTTGATGGACTTCCATTCTACTGTTATATGTGGAAAAAAGACTTTTTGGGTTGGTTTTTTTTTTATTTTTTTCCCTGTGCATTACCAAAATTTATTTTACATTTCACTGACTTCAGCTGACAGCTGAAATAAAGTAGTTGGTGTTTCTATGCCATTTCTGTAGATCTGAATTATTAATTTTTATCTGGGAGGTAAAATGCATGCATGTTTTCTGAGGTACTTTTATGAAGCAACTACTGAACACTGTATATAATTGATCATAAGTTTTTTTTACAAAGCTTTTAAAAGTAGGTTATTTGAAATAGAAGACAACATATAGAATAATTTTATAGTGTCCATTTTAGGCAAAGATTTTGAACTCAAAGTGTGGGAAACCGTATTGGGTAAAATACACAACTTGTCCCAAATGCTATGATGTTAATTATAATCCCACTGGAAGTCACATTAGGCTGTGTTTCAATGCAAGTAGCTGTTCCCTGTCAGTATGTTTGATGCTTCAGCTGAAGCAGTTTTACCAAGTCATACAGTGTGCACTGTGTGTCTCTGATAAGACTTCTTCCTTGTAGGGATGAAATCCAAAAATCAATGTCAGATAGAAATCAAAGGTCCCAAAGTTTGAAGGATTGATGGAAAGAGATTTTAATGAGTGTGAATTTCAATCTTTACCTTCATAAATTTGGCAGAAAGGGTAAGCATGAAATTCCTGGGTGCAGATGTCTAGGAGACATGTTTGAAAATAAGGAGCGTAAAAAAAAAGTTTAAATGAAACCAGACATAACATTTTGATTGAAAGAAAGAAATACTTTTGACATATTTTACCTGGAAATGTAGCTCAGATTTTGAGGAGATTAGGTATATGCCTGTGCCTTTGTGAAACTGGATGAGAACCCCATTCCAATTACTTCTCAGTAATTTGCGTAAAATTTAATTGATTCTATTCAAGTAGCTATTTCTTCTTATTTAAAATACATAAGAAATCCCACCATACAAAAACAGCCTTACTAAATACACTGCCAAGTAGAAGACTCAAACAAGGGAAATGAGAAAATGTAGCCTACTTTTTTTTCCTTTTTAATTTAAGCATTGCATCACAAAAATATTCTAAAAGGTGAGGTTAATTTTGTTAATGATCAGTTATTCATATAAAAATAAACTAATTTTAATTGGTAATACTTCTGTATCCATATTTTTTAATATAAACTCCATTTTTTTCTAATAATTCTATTCTGATGTTTTTCCTGTTCAACCTAGTCCAATTTTTCTTTGCTAAAAGTTGTGTGCTTGTGCCATACGTTGTATATTACCACTTAAGGAGCTAATTTTCAACTATGATGGACAAATCATTCGAGTGAAAATAAAGATAGTTGCTCTTTGTTCATGTAACACTATCAAATTAAAAGTGGGTAATAAAAACAAAGTAGAGAAATAAATTGGAAGCTTATTAATCACAACAATTGAGTTCCATAGCTACTAATTCTAAACCTGATATTTTCCCCTTTCTATTATTTAGTCCGAAATAAAAATGCAATTATGAAGCAAATAGGGGAAAAGAGTTGAAAAATGTACCACAATGAGCACACTTTTTGGAGCAGGTTATATGGTCTACTGAAGTAGGAGTTTGGTCCTTTTGATACTCTGGGTTTTTTTCAATAAATATTGCACTGAAAACACATAGCCTTATGATATTCTTCAGAAATCTATGATAAAGGTGTCCTTTTCTTACATGAACTTGGCAACAGCATGCCTGTGCTTTGTGAGGTACAAAGGTTTCACAGGTAGTGAGAGTTTGAAAAAACTCTGCATGCCACTGGCATAGTCTTTTCCCAGGTGTAATTTGAGAGAAGAGCCATTTTGTACTCAGCTGCCTGAAGCTAAAACTGGCAGTGGAGACTCTTCATCCATGGAAATTTCCCAAGCTTGACTAGACTAGACAAAACCCTTAGCAGCCTGGTTGAGCCCTGAAGTTAGCTTCTGCTTTGAGCAGTTAGACTAAATGATTAACCCAGTTCTCTTCCATCTTAAATTATTTTACAGTAGTAAAATTTGGCATAATGGCTGGGCTCAGAGTGCATCTTCCTGATGTGACGGCATCATGCCCACACTACTGTGCATAGCTTACTATTGTGCTTTAACTCTGACAGTTCAGATATCTAAAAACGATTGAAATTAAGTACGGCAGCTCCCCACAGGCATCCCAGAACCTTTTGCACTATAGTGACCTAATAAGAGACTTACTTTTCTTTCTTACTCCCTCCTACATTTTTATTTTCTTGAAAAAATGCTCCTGAAGTCCAAAGGTTGTCATTTTGACTGAAGTTTAGCTTCGGGTAATTACGTGTGCATGTAGTGCTCAGTGTATGCAGAGCAAGCCTTACTGTGGAAGTTTAAAAAAAACCTAAACAACCCAATCCCACAAGAAATTATATGCTCTTGGTTGTTACTTATTAGAAATAAGATTTTTGGAGAGATGAATACTTTTAGAGAAAAGTTTCCAAAACCTGTGATTGCAAATACCATGCCAGTTACGAGTGTATTAGCCTCTATTTCTACAATAACAACAAAAAATCTGTCCTGCTTTTGCATTTTATGTCTTGTTTTTGATGTCAGAGTTGTGAGTAGCTGAAAGAGCCAAAAAATATGCATAGAAAGGGTTTCAGCAGGTTTGAAACAATTCTTACTGAACACTGACAAAGCCTGACCCTCCACTTTCTACTACCCGTACGCCACCATCTTTCCTTAGCTGTAAAAAGAGGCTGTGCCAGTCTCCCTAAATGAGGAACCAAACGTGACAGCTCAGCTGATGGTGTTGACATTGGCAGCAGGCTTGACGGACGGCACCAAACCTTGCCTTGGCCTCTCTCCTGCTAATTAGCTGTTCGAAGGAACTCTGTGTGCCACAGGCACAGTCTTATCGGAAAAGGACATCTTTGCCATTCACCCTGACAGCTGTGATGCAGCTGTATGGGGAGCAAACTGAGCACAGAGAAGGAAGATAGGAGGCAGAGGAGGAGGATTTAGAACAAGCTACAGCTCTGGTATCTTGCATTGCAGCCATCCGGAGCTTTAATAAACAACTGGAATGGAGAAGAGAGAAGATGGAAATCAAAATTTATAAAATGGGAACAGTTTAGGAAACAAGAGGAAAATGGAGATGAAGGGAACAGGACTGCCCTGTGAGGGGTCTGTGAGGCAACTGGAGCTATATGTTCTTGAGATTAGTGCAGGCTGATGGATTTAACATACAAGCTATCATGACTTTCATGATATGGACATGTCATGATATCATGACATGGACATGGTTGTGTGCATGTCCATGGATAATAATGGGGTGTGGTCCAGAAAGTCCCACAACTGAGCAAATGGAGGAGCAACATGGGCCTGAATAATTTATTGAGGTGCCATAGATCTAATGGCTTTGGAGACAGGCTGAGGGAAGGAGTTGAGAAAAAGTGCTTGCTGTTTGTTCTGAATAATTATAGGTGAGGAATGAGAGAATTTGAGAAAGTGCTCCTTCTGTTTTTCAAAGAAAATACCCTTGCTGATGCAGAAATTCTTAAGTGATAAAATGTTGTTAGAAGTTTCTTATTTAAGATTGGAACATGTTCTCTATAGGCTGCTTTGGAAGACATATCTAACTCAGTTAAATGTTAACTACACAGTACAGAAGTAAAGGTACTGGAGTTGAGAATATAGAAGATTCAGTTGAAATAGTGGCATTTTCACCACTGTACTTTTGTTAGTTCCTGTTTGTTGTTTTTGTTGTCCAGTGGTTTGGTTTTTAAGGGACTGAGTGAGAACCAATTTTGGACCTTTTGTGATGGTGAACTGTAAGCTTTAAACTTACTAAGCCTTTTATAATACAGCTTTAGAGGGGCAATAGAATGCAAAATTATTTTCAAGGTTAAAGTCGGTTTGCAATTTTTCAAAAAGTTGATGTCATTTAGAAGGTAAAAAACCAGTTCAGAATAAATAAGTGAAATAAGGATAACAGCAATATTCCCTTCCCCAAAACTTAGTTTAAACACTTTCTTTAATGTTGAGCATTAAAAAAGAAAAAGTTATTACAGCATTAATTGATTTTCCTCTGTGTTCTGTAGAAGCTGAAAGATTAAGATAAATATTTTGCTTACAATATATCTGTCCTAGGCAAAGGTAAGGAGTGATAGATTGCCCAGTAAAGCTTGCTTGTAAAAAACTTTCGGTATAATTTTACAACTGAGTGGGTTAGTTTGTGATAGCACTGAGATTTGGGATGCTCCTGCAAATTAACTTTTTTAAGGTTTTCACTTTTTATTGCTGATTACCTGTGGGTTTTACTACATGCAACTTATCTTTCTCTACTGACATACAGACAAAGTAGCTAATAGTATGCTGCAGTTAGTAGTCAAAAGTGTCCCAAAGCAGATGTTTCTATTGTATTAGCAAAGAAACCACGCATCTGCTTACACACCTCACCAGTGGTTTAATTTTTTTACATTTAGGACCATGCTTCTTTACCTCTTGTCCTGCACTGAAGAAAGAATCTTGGGTTGCCCAAAAATAACATATCAAAGATGATTTTAATCATTTAGACATATATATATATAAAAATCCAGAACAATTAGAAAATATTAACTTATACATAAGTTTCTCAATCAATACTTGCTCTACTTTATAGTGGGACTGCTCCTGTAACTTTTATTTGTATGTATACAATGTATCCTGTACCATATTTACAGAGACATGCAATGCGTTATGTGACATTCTTTTTATTATCAGTCCTGACTTGTGAGGTAATCCCAATTATTATACTGAAAACTTTAGATACTCTTCTTAAATATTAGATATGCTTACATAACCTGAGGTCTCAGATTTTATACAAGTCTCATGACAAATGTGAAATCAATTTTTAGTGAAAGTAGTTTACTCAGAAAAAAAAAAAAAAGAAAAGTGTTTACATGGTTTGTCCACTGTTTCTCACCTTATTTTTTTTTTTTTTAATTTTTTTTTTTTTTTAATGAGTAATTCAGGAGATAATGATATATTTAACTTTTATTAAGGTTATGCAGAAGCAAAGACATTATTTGTAGGTTCTTGAGAGGTATAGCTTCAGGTACCTTGTGAACTGCCTGTGTTCTTGATACTGAAAAAACCTGGGAATCTTAATGAACTTAAAAGTCCCCCAAGCTAAGGTTTAGACAGAGCTGTGCCCAGAAGATGGACACAGCCTGCCAGTCATGAAGTGGTGACTTAGAAAGGCCTTTAAGGATTAATGTGTTTAATAGTCCTGCTGATGAGATTATGAGCTGCATAACAAAAAGAGGAGAGAGGGTGGGAATTTTTAACCTTATTATACAAGGTTAAAGATGACAAATCAGTGAGGTGAAAGGAGCATGACAGTTTCTTTCATTCTGCTTTCATCACCAATTTCTGTTGTTTCTTTACTGCTGTTGTGACTAAAAGGCAGCAGAACGCTCCTCCCTATACTGGCTTTTAGACATACTTATGAAGAACAAATGTATCAATAGGAAATATGATTTTTATTTAGCATTTTTATGGTAGTGAGTTTTGTTTTAATCTGTGAACTTTTTATTGGCAATATATGATAATCCACAAGCCACTGATGCCTACTACAGTCATAATCTTTCCTATTTCTTCTCTCTCTGAAATTAAAATGGTATCTCTGGATGCTGCAGATACAATCTGTTTGATGGCATGTTTATGTGTTTATGAGTTTCTAAGAGATGAACAGGAAGGAGTTGTTCAGAGAAGCACAGCTTTTCATCTAATATATCAGATATAGTGAGTGTACATTTTGGAATCATACGTATATGTGTTTCCAGTTTAATTAATAGACATATATTAGGAATGCAGTTTACAGGTGCATTACATTGTATGCTTTTTTTTCTAAATAATCTAAGTATCAATAAGCAACAGAGGAAAGTTTCTGTGTCTTTTTCTTTTCAAGAAGAAGGTTATCATGTTTAGTTTCTCCTCATTTATTTTCTCTTGTCTTCCTTGTGCTCTTCCTTGCTCTCAGTCTCTCACATGTTCTTCTGCTCTCTTCCTTTCACACCTGTTGTGTGCAATGTTGCAGTCTCTCACATGCTCACTGCCTCACACTCTCAGGTGTGCTCTGTCTCTTTCATGTGCTCTCTTGCATGTGCTATCACTCAGTTCTTGCTGGCTTATCCTTACATGCTCACTCTCTCTCAGGGGCTCTCGCTCCCTCACTTTCCTTTGATTGCATGATTTCTCTTACACTCGCTCCCTTTCTCACTTATGCTCTTGCACTCTGATTCTCTTTCTTGCTTCTGTGCACTTTGTCTCTTTGTCTCTTTTATTCTCTCACTCCTCAAACTTACTGTATCTTTTTTTCCCTAGGGGAAAATGGTCAGCCAGCAAATGGTCAGGTATTAGTAATACAAGATAGGTTGATCACCAGGCATAATACTGCTTTATGAACCTTCTTAATTGGATTCATATATGAGATTTTTTTTTCTTTAAGGTGTTCCCTCCCACTTCCTTCAACCCCCCTATCTGTTCAATTACATCATTGCTTGGAGGCAAGAGAGCATGGGAAGAGGGAAGAGAAGCTCATTTACCAGCCCTGGTAGACATAAGCATCGCTGTACCAATCAATCAACACACATGCTTTCCCACTGAGACTCCCCTGTGACCTTGAGGAGTGTGATAAATGACTTTGAGGATAGAACAGACAGAAGGTTTATGATAAACCAAAAAATTATGTTCTTCTGGGTGATGAAGAAAAATAAAAATGAAGAGTGAGGGTAGATACGTATTTGGGTTGAACAGGAGTCGATAAATTCTGTAACTACCTTTCATGGTACTGGCTGTGGTTAGAGGAGTTTACTGTCATGGTGATCAAGACTTCTTCAATAAACCTCACTCCAGTGTTTACAGTACTTCTTTTTGTGCAGTACTGCAATACTTTATGGCTCTGAGCCCTCTACTGTGGATGAAGTTTGTAGCAGTTATTAATAACAGATTCCAGAGGCAACATATCTCATCAAATTTATGTTGAGAGAAAATAATCAGCAGAGTGAATCACTTAACCTGGATTGACTTGACTCATTCTGAAATCTGCAGCACGTTAACTCAGTCATGAGAAGGTTATTATTAATCATAAATGTTTGATACATTAGTAAGTGCAACTACTTACAGTCTGGCTGCAGATACAATTTCAGCAGATTTTTAAAAGCTATTTTTACATACTTTATATATGCTTTTATTTTTTTAATAAAAAATTTGAAGTCAGAAATCTTTTTGTGTCTGTTATGTACCTATGGATTGAGTACAGAATGGGAAAAGAGTGCATTTTCTTGCACCCACCAATGTGTATCTAGTCTTAGCAGAAAACAATGTTAGGAGAAAGATCTTTTGTCCCACCATTCATTCTTTGTGTCTCCTTCAGAGTGCAGATTGGTATTTTCTTTACTGATTCCTCCCATTCCATTTTTCTCTATTTCTTTTGACCCTTATCACCATGACTATCTGTATTTGCCCAGTGTTAAGCCCCTAGTGACAATGATTGCTATTGCATATTTCAACCATCCAAACCACTGTTTTTATACTTAGATTCCTCTTCTTTCCAGCTCAATTAAAAAAAAAAAAAACTAACCAAAAACAAACCCAAAAAACCAAAAGCCAACTAGTCACCTTCCTGATGAAATACAGATTGTCAAATGCACGTCAGAGTTTAATAATGCTTGTTCTCCCTAATTGCCATTATGTTCAAATGCACACAGTCCATAACACCAATTTTCTAATCTCACTGCCAGAGTTTAGGAAACTATTTCCATTCCAATTTCTTTTCTTGTTCTGGGGAGAAGTGGGCTATTGCAAACAAATTTGGAGACTACATTTTTTTCTAATGACGGGCTACACTTTGCAATGCAGGAAAAGGTATTTTGGTTCATTAAGCTCAGTAGCAGTGATAGTAAACCAAAGGCTAATTGAAAGGAAGTGGCATGTGTTTGGGGAAGCAGGCAGTTAAGGGTCATCCTCATTCTAATGGTATTGAAGTTGGTCAAATTTACTGGTAAAATGCCCAGATTTCCCTTGTAGCAGCCATAGTCCAGTATTTGTCTGATGTTATAGAGTGCCAGAATAGTAAATAAAAAAATATTACCTTGTGGAGAGTTGGAATAATTTACAGAAATATAATCCACTTTAGAAAGGATTAAGTGACAAGCCCTATAAGGTCCTGGAAAATGACAGGACAAAGCAGTCTGTTGCTGTTTCAAAATACTTAAGTTTACCAACAAGGAATGTGCTATCAGAGGGCAGCAGGTACATATCAAGAAAATAAATAAGAAAGTTAATTGTTTCTGGGGCTTTTAATGAGGTTAGTAACCCAGTCCTGTAGAACAGTTAAAATCTTCAGCACCTCACTGAATGTAATTCTGTTTTGAAAGTATTAAGTTTTTCTCACTCTACAGATTTAGCTGAACTTTTCATTCAGGTACAGCCAAATTGGTACTGTGTAGCTTTGCTGCCTACTCAAATCCTCGTTTACCCTAATGAGGGCCCTCAGACTGGCCTGATAAGGAAAAATGACAGAAAAACAGGATTATAGATCAGTCTAGGGGAAAAAAAAGTAGAAAAAAGGTTTAGGTTGTAAGCCATTAAGTATGAATTGTACTTACTAGATGCTATACTCTATTAATATGAGTAACCATACGCAAGTGTAGAAAGCAAGATTGTAACTTTCTATCCAGTAGATGTTTTGTGTGCAAGATATTTTACCTGTCAATACCAGAGAGCCAATAAATGGTTTTCAAGAACTTCAGCTTTCCCAAGGAAGCTTTTTTTTAAAAAAAAAAAAAAACAAACACTGGATATCATGTTGAAATATTGTCCACTTGGAATTAATTTATTTTGGTTGGATCAAGTCTATCTCTACCAATAGTAGTTAAAATAAAAAAAAAGAAACCAAACTTTTGAAAGTATCTTCAAGGACAGGGAACCATGAGCATCTGAGTATTTTTATTAGTTTGGGAACACAAGTCATGTAGCTTCGTGTCTCAAAGAGATAAGGAAAATAGAACAGAGACTTGAACCTAGGTCATTAAAGCCCTAAGATAACACTTTAATCACTGTACCTATCCATCCTTTGGAAGAAGATTATTAATGCAAGTATTTTCATCTTCTACTTTTGAAAGTCAGTTTTCTTATAAAATAGCAATACACCTCAGTTAAGAGTTTCTGCAGCTCCTATCTGGATTTAATACAAATTAAATAATAAGTTCTTTGTGTTATCAATGCCAAAAACTTTCAGACTGAAATTTTATCCAAAATTTAAAAGATTAGCATATTTGAGAATAGAATACATATTCCTTTGTCTTTATATGGCAGAAATATGGATACATTTGGCTCATTTAATTTATTGCTGGAAGTATGAAATACTAGAGACCAAATTTTGAGACACCTATATAGTCGGTTTAATGAAAACTCATGATTTTGTAGGGTGAACACAAGGTGAATTTGGCTTTAAAACTAACAGTAACTCTGTGAAGTGTTAAATATGCTTTAAATGTAAAAATAAACACAGTTTTATTTGGCAGGCAATAAAATGAAAGTTTTGTAAGGAGAGCACAGTAAAACCTGAGCTTGATTGACTAGCCCTGTTCTTAGTGCTTTTGAACAAAACTGTGCATATCAGTTTACACAGATTAAACTTTGCTGTAGCAAGATTTAGTTAATAGGAACATTATGAATCATAGTAATGTAACATTTGTTAGAATGTTGTATTTTAGGTATAGTCTAATGTGTGCCAGTTATGTATCTCCATAGATTGATAACTGTGGGGAACTTGCTATATGTGGCAAACATAAACCCAAAGCAAACAAAACCATTCTCATTTTGTGGTATAAGAAATCAGGTCTTGTGGTTTTCTTTTTTCCCCTCCAATGAAAAAGTCCAGTACCAATGAATCCTGGTTCATGTTTTATAAACTTTAAATGATTATTAAGCTAGAATCACCATGGCGGGGTAAGGGTAAATGAGTAAATGAAGAGAATTGAGGAAAAAGAAGCCAATATATTACCCAATCAATGGTGATATTGAGTCTGAGTAGAATTTCTTAAAATAGGTACTCAGAAGTTATGCAACCATAGCTTGGGCTAAGGGAAGGATTTACCAGTAAATTCAAATTTAAGATACTGGTTATCCTTTTAGTAACAAAGACCCTCCCATTATTAAAAAAAAACCCAAAAAACAAACAATCCCACAAGGGTTTGTGATCTGTATATTCCTAAGTCCAACCTTTAAGAAATAAAAGACAAAGAAAGCCTCTCAAACTGTAATGAAATGAATGTTATTTTTCAGGCACTGGGCCCATGCCATTTCATTTCATTACCAGGATACGCTGAGCAGGCTGGAATCAGCAAGAACTACAGGCAATGCAAGCTGATGATAAGCGTTTCATCATGGCCCTAAACATATTAAATTTTTAGCAATAAATTTTATCAACAGCATCTTCATGGCTGGATAGCATTCCCCCCCCTTCTTTCTTCACCCCACTCTCCCCTCGCCCCATCTGCTTTTGTTCTGCAAATACAACTTGTACTTGACTGTTCTGAAAACAAATTTTTAAAAAATCAATAACTAAAAAAAACCCTACAATTTAGCTAGTCCAGTAATTATCCTTCAGGCTATTGCCTCTACTTACTGAAAATGGGGAAATAAAGTTACAGCGTGAGCAAGGGTAACGACAGACGAACCTCATTAGATTTTGTGACAGTCTCCAGATTTCCTCCTAAAACTAAAACATATCCCAGGGGAAAATATATTCAGTTGAAGACCTCATTCCAAGACATTTTGTCTTTACAGAATACTGATATAGAAATAGGAGGTGTAAGTCTAAAAGAAAAGGTTGTAGATTTGATATTTCTAATAATATAGTCAATAAAACATCACCAATTTCCAATGGCTACAACAGTGAAGTGGCCAAAAACCAGAAGTTCCTGAGGATCAGGACCAGGAGAAAACTTTATCTACTGCACTACTAGGTGATATCCTAGTAATCAGTGACAGAAAAAAAGGGAACATATAACTGTGAAACAGAGGGACCAGGTGATAATTTTGATTCAGTCTGGCAAAGGACTGGTCTTTCTGAACACTACTCTGGGCGATTGTAGTAGCATCTTTGATGATAGAAAGGTGCATATTTGAGGACTCTCAAGGTGTAACAAATCTGGGGCTGGTTAGAGGCTAATTAGTTTCAAAAATGGAGACTAGAGTAGCTGAGGGAAATCCTAATTGTATTAATAATGAATTATGCTCTTACATAGTGCTGTAGTATGGTTCATCACTGGAAATGTGGTTTTAAACAAGTACATTTTAAATTTTGTCTGGTATTAAATACTGACGGAGTGGTCTGCTGAGGAAGATCACACTCACAGATGTGTTGACTACTAAAACCATCATGTCTAATATCATGATGTAACTCAGGAAAACCTGAAAACAGGAAGTAGGGAGAATGCTTTAAGATCCTAAAAAACTTTTTAACAACTGTGAACAGCTTCTCCTTTTTCTCCTTCTCATCCTTTATAAGGAAATCTATCCCGCTCCTCTATGTGGTATTTCTGGTTCCTATTCTTGCTGTTAAAAATAGAACCTTTTTGCATATGAGGGAGTAGGCGCTGATAGCAGTGGAAACTGAAAAATAAGTGGGCATACCTGCATTTTGTTTAAAAAACCCCCACCCTGTGGTTTGAGAAAAATGAATTGTTACAATAGGCCTGGAAACATACTAGGATAGACTTTTCTGATAGGTATTTGTACCCTATTAATGTAACCATTGCTTGGACTCGAAAGTAAAAAAAAACAGAGTTAAAAAAAATTAATGGAAAGACTTTCTTTGTCAATACTTAGGTAAAATACTCATATTTTTCTTTAAAAATTTTATTTTTTTTCCTTTACGTTTTTTACATAGTGTAGCATTTTGACTAGATTTTTTAACAGCTCATCCTGTGCATATATCAAAGCCTGATGTAGGTGACATTTCTACAGGTTGCTTTGGGAAGACTTCAGGAAATAGCAGCTGCCATTGCAATTCTTGGAAGTGGGTAAATTATTCTTGAAAGAAAATAGAGAGCCTAGGTAACTCCTAATATGGTTTTCATCACTGTGGTATCTGAGTGTTTCATACAAGTAAAGATAACAATAAAGGTTTTTCTCCTTCTTCCTCTCCTGCTGGGAAAAATACAGCAATGGCTCTATGGGACATTTGGCACAACATATAATAAATGATTAGAGCAGTGTCTATGCACTGAATTTATCAGACACTGGCTTGGTTCCTATGTGGCTGCATTACATTTGTCCCTTTGCAGGAAGTTTAGCGCGTAAAAGCCTACTGTAAATAGAGAAGGAATCATCTGTTCTCTGTATGTCCATAGTGCATACAAAAGAAGGATTTAGCTTAAACTGTAACATTGAAAACTCAGATTAAAAGTTTTTTTCCTATGATAGTGGTAAAGCATCATCATCTGAAAATAGATTACATGGAGAGACAGAAGACTTGTCATCACGGGATGTTTATTAAGAGCAGAGTCGATAAATATCAGTTAATAAAACCATTGACAGAAGTTTTGTCATATCCTCGAGTAGAAAATAAGGGTATGACATTCTACAGTTCATTCTAACCTTTTAATGTCAGAACTCAAAGCAAACACTAACAGTGCTGCTTGTGCAGAAGATGGAGATGCAGCTAGAACTTCAGTTATAGGTGTTTGAGTATTTCTGCAAATGGTAATCTCAATCTCACAGACTGCTAACTCTCCCCCAGCTGTTCTTTGGTTTGGTTTTTTGGTTGTTTGGTTTGGTTTTTTGTTTGTTTGATTGTTTGGGTTTTTTGTCTTTCTGCTAGCCTGCATTCCTTCCAATCAATAAATTTAAGAGCATCAGCAATCAGCTTGCTCAGAAATACTATCCCTCAGTGTCCTGGCTCACTAACACATTTAACCTTCATGGCCAAACCACCTCAAAAAAAGAGGCAGCAAAATTTAAAAGACTGGTTGTTTCATAAAAATATTTTGGTTTTTCCTTTCACTTATGGCATATTAATAAATACTGGAACTGTGTCTTTTTCTTACTCTTCCAAGGATCAACAAAGGAAAAGCTCCTTCAATTAGAACCAAATACAAGAACATCTTATGAAAAAGTAGATGAAAGTTTGAGTCTAATAGAAGATGACTAAATTTAGAGTGGCAAGGTCAAGATGAAAAAATGTGTAACCATATTTAATAATTTGTTATTTCTTGTTTCAGAGCCAGATAAGATCTTTATTCTGTATGTCCTCTGATTTTACCAAAATCTTTTTCAATTAAGATATGGACGAAAACTTTAGTGTTCACCAACTGGTACTGAACACTTCTCATATATAAAGCTACCCTTAGAAATAAAGAAAGCAATAATAAAAAATATTTTAATGCATATTTTATATATTATAATGATAAAATTCTTAAGAAACTGAAAGCAATTGTTTGGTTGAAGATTATTTAAAAAATAATCTACATGAGAAAATAGTTGCACATGCTGAGGTGTGAAAACCCTAAGTTTTCCTTAGACTAGCATGATCTTTATTATTCATTCAACCTCTTTTTAAACTCTCCCATACTCATTTCTTTTTTGTTTGTTTCTTTTATTAGTATATTGGCCTAGCACTCATTTCTCCTTTCTGTTATTTCTGCAATTTTCACAAAGGCAAATTAAATCTGTTGCATGACAGCATTATGTGACAGTTCAGTAGTTTCACAATTCCTACAAATATTCCAAGTCTATTGCTGTCATAAATGATGCTCCTCTGTGACTTTCAGATAGCAAAAGCTTTTTATAGACAGCTGTGCTAGTTGTTCCATTCTCACTTCTTCAAGTGAACACAGGGAAGAATTCTGTTACAGTATGGCAAAACTCCCTGAGAAATCATCTCATGCCCATCAGGATGCACTCCTGATGCCTCTGCTGTGCCTTTAGTCTCAAACTTGTTTGTTTTTATTTGCAGTCTTCAAACCAAGGCATCTAAATATATCGACAATTGCATATAATCTCATGACTATGTTCCCTTCTGTTTTCTTACCAACATCTTTTGCTGTGTGGTACTGACATTGCCATTCCAATAAGTATACATTTTAAATAAACAATTAGAATTAGATTTTTGAGGACAATTTGAGTTTCCCCTGTTTGTATTGCTTTGTAGTGATGCAATTTTCCATATGCCATTTTAAAATATTTAAAGCTACCTGGCAAATATAATTGCTAATTTTCCTTATTGCTTCTCACTGATGTCATTTGAGAAGTTATAAGAAGGTAATATTTAGTGGAATGATTCAGCACTAGACAAATGAAACTATTTTGCCACTTTTCAGATGTTGTTCTTTTTCACTTCCAATAACAGTGCTTTGAGTGGTGGAAAGAAATATGAAGTTATGGAAACAAAATACAACGGATGGTGGCAAACCAATGCATAATCTTGCAGGCTGTCAACCATCCATATTTTTCCTGAAAATCTGGGAAATGTTGGCCTCTCTCTCTCTCTCTGCAAAACTTATTTTTAGATTAAAAATAATTACTTTTAGTTTCTAAGTCCTTAAACAGTTATCAGACTT
Source organism: Manacus candei (assembly GCF_025592945.1). NCBI lineage: Eukaryota > Metazoa > Chordata > Aves > Passeriformes > Pipridae > Manacus > Manacus candei. The sequence goes on along the minus strand of NW_026138062.1, from coordinate 28,737,757 downwards.
CATTAATTTATTAATAATTCTGCTCCCCTTCTTCTCCTCTCTTGCCTTCAGTATCCCCCTACCAAAAAACCTGTGGAGAGGTAAATTATGGTATATGGCTACAAGTCTCCTATCAGTATGACTAAGAGTTATTTTCAGTTACCATCTATCCTTATGAATCCACTTTCTGCAATTTTTAATACAGCACTGCAGAATAGTGATAGTGTTGTTAGATGTTGAGAAAGGCCATGTAGGCATAACAAGCATTTTTCTTGGTTTTTGAACATGACTTAAAAAGTATGGTTATCATCTGTCGGTGATAAAGCAGTGACTGAAGATCACCTATTCTTATCCTTTCTGAATAATTACCTTTTTAAATGTAAATGTAATAATAATGGTTATATGGTAATACAAATACACGAGTCTTGACATTACCTGCTGCAATTGTCTGAGTTTTTCAACATGCTATGGATGCAATCTCAATGATACTGAGTAAAAGTGGATAGTAATTTGCAGCTACCATACTCCTAATGTGTGCAGCTTGCCTTATTTGCCATGAGATGCACATTCCCCCTGACATCAGTCATAAACTTCAAACACCTTTTCCAGGGCTGTTATTTTCAGTCTGCACGGGGTTGTTTCTTAGAACTTTTCATTTCTCTTTATTGAGTCTCACAAGTTTTCTCTTGGTCCACTCCTCAGTTTTATCCAGGTTCTTCTTATCCAGTGTCTTCCATTTGTTAAGTCAGGTACTCACCCAACATTACTGCCATCTTCAAACTTGTTGAGAGTGCAGTTTGTGTCATCATCCAGTGTGTAAATTAAGTTAGTAAACAATTTAGAATAACATGTCAACCACTGGAATAGTCTGCTTGTTACCAGCTGTTAGCCAGGTGCCCAGCCTTTGGTTTCCTGTCAATACAACCAACCCTCACCCTACCTGGCAATACTTCTTTTCTAGTCCATGTCTCCTCACCTTTCATATGAAGAAAGCATTTGATATAATATCTATAGGCTTACTAAAGTCAAGATAGGTTACATCCACTGTCTTTTGCAGCCAGTCAATTCATCAGACGTATCAAGTTGGTTGTATCAGATGGTCCAGCATGACTTACTATTGACAAATCCATGTTGCACATTCCTGATTACTTTCTTGTTCTCATGTGCTTGAAAAAAAGGATTCCGGGGACACATATCCTATGATATTTCTATAGTCAGGGACCTATCTGAGGGTCATAGCATTATTCTCTGTGTCATTTTTTCTTGCCTTTTTAAGGATGAATGTAATTATAGCATTTTTACAGCCATAAGAGACCTCATGTAATTGCCACGGAAGTTACAGACAGTGGACTAAAGTCACATCAGCCAGCCCTTACAGCACTCTCAGGAGAATCTTATCAGATCTTAGGGATTTGGACATATCCCTAAGATATATCCCTAAGATATATCCAAATATTGTCCATAAGCTTTTGTAAGTTTTTCTTTTGGAGTGAATAATAAATCATTTCTCATTAATTATGTTATAACTTCTCTTTCTTTTTATTTTGATACATTTTTTTCTTTTTATATTGAGGTAAATTGATCTTAGCAATTCATTTTCACACTAAATCTGTTACTTTGAATGATACTGGGGCTGGTGTTCTGGATTCGAGAAACTGACTCTACAGCCCAACTTTGCACATAAAAATAATGTAATTTATGTGCTTTCTTCATGTGTAGGTTTTCTTTCTCTTACTCTACTTTAGTGTTTCTTTTTTTCCCACTCCCCACCATGGCTGTTGTCTGTTGTCACTGTGGAATTTTACTGTGAGGACTTTTACCATCTTGCCTATGTTAGGTGTTTTCTTCTCCTTAACTGAAAAGATAGACAGCCTGCAGGGCTTCTCCAGTTGCTGATGGCCCAGAATACAGGTATGGCCAGAAACCAGATGAATGCCATCCATACAAATTTAATTAAATGCTCACAGATGTAAATATCTTAAATTCTCATAGTTATAGTTCAATAATCCAGTGTGAAAAGATCAAACTCAAGGTGCTGATTTTGGATTAGATGCTACTTGCTCTGAGTTAGTGTTCTCACTGCTAGCAAAATAGAATTGATTGATTTGCAAGGTAAGGCAGTAAGATTACATGTCTCTGGCATAGGGGCAATAAGCAGATTTCCAAGGTGTCTGAAGAGACAGAACATATTATGAAGAAAAAAACCTGAAAAATAGTTTAATTTCACTGGAACAAGAAGGGAATTGATATACTGAGAGCATGGGAAAGGTTAAAACACAAAGATAATAGAAGAAATGCGAGGCATAACACTATAAATAAAAAAATCACCTTGAAAATCTCAGTTTTGTTCTTTCTTCACAACCAGTCCAAACCTCAATATCCTTTATAGTTGTGGCAAAACTTTCATTATGGCCAACACTTGGACATTTTCAGTGTATTTCAGCATTGCTGGCATCTTTCCTAAAAGTGGCATTTTTATAACAAGACAAAAATAAAAGAGGGAAAAAGTGTCCTGTTCACCCATTTCTTCTTCACCATGTGAAGGTTTCACATTTGTGATTTTAATGCAATTAATCAAAGACCAAATGCATTTGTATTCTCTGAACAGTTCGGGAATACTTTCATATTTTCTCAGTACAGCAGTGTGAAATGGTGCAGGATGCCAATCCTAATAGTTCTGGGAAAGATATTGTTCATGCTAGGACAATTGTTATGGGTTTTGTTTGAGATGATGGATTGTACGTTCTCAGTCATTTGCAAGCTACAGGCTTTACATGTGCTGTCTACATTATCAAATTTCTCACTCAGTTTGAAAACCACAGCATTTTAATTGAAAGGAATGCTAGCCCCTTCAGCTCTATCAATGTGGAAATGTTGTTAGACTTTGAGAAATGGCCTTCCCAGTTCAGAAAAATGGAAGAATACCATACAAATGTTTTCACCCTTAGTAACCAATGGGGCTGAAAGGTGAACTGGCACACATTCAAGTTCAAAATATCAAACAGAGAACGCTGTGCTACAAGAAACTTTAAAATTCAGTGACTTGGAAGAGATTGAATATCTGAGGGCTTAGCAATGTCTGACAATGGTGTTATTTTCCCTAGAAGTACCATAGAAAAGACTTTCTCCTTTGAGGCTAGTTTCAGTGTACAACAAAGATTACTGGATCTGTTTCAGTAAGAGAAGGGATCAGAGCAAGGGAATTGGGCATTTGTACAGCAGAAGCTCTAAGATCAGATTGGTGCAGCTCATCAAATGGTGGTTAGTTTAGCTCAGGTCTCACACAACAAACCAAATCTCAGTAAGAAGTGAATGCTTTAGGTCCTTGACCCTGTGAAATGTCTTAAGATAAGCAGTATGTTGGATTTTAAAACAAAATAGGGATTCTATTTACATCCATACTGCCTTTCTTAGTGGTTGAAAATAGTGCCTTTTCCAGTGGTTGGAAATGTACTTTTATAATGGCAGTGTATGCATGGTTTACCCAATGTTTAGGCATAACTGCTGACATACAGATTTTGTAGGTAATGAATTTAACTTCACAGGCTGCTGGTGTTCTGGCTCTCATCTTCTAATCCCTGTTCTGAGGGAACAGGGATTGTTCTTTGACAAGTTATTTACACAGATGCTTTTGGGAAAGTTGAAAGCTTGTTTTAGTTGAGAGGGAAGAAGATCTGTGCAGATTTTGGAAATGTGAAAACATTATTTAAATGTACTTTTCAAATACATTCATTATTGAGTATACTTTAACATTTCTAGGGTATATTCAAGGTTTCTCATTACAGCATTTATGAAGACATCAGTTTAATAACTATATGTAGATAATAAGGCTGATATGAATTAGGGAGAATGACTAACAATGAGATTGAAATACATCTGGAAGAATCGGGTTTTGGACCTCCACCTAAGAAATCCCTAGTATTGTGAATCTGAATTTTAATTAAAAAAAAAAAATCAAAGTCAGAAGTTTTGACTGCTGTTTCCAAGTGCAATATGAGATTTTGTTCAGATTTATAAAAACATATTTACTTTAAAAGTACAGTTCTGAGATTGTTTGGATGTAAATTACTCTTTCTGGAAAGAAAAACTGCAGTATCTCTCCAAGTTGAGGCATTTATTTGAAGAAGTGGTTACTTAATACTATTCAGTAAATATTCAAGGCAAACAGTTTAAACCTGCACTGTTTCAGTTAATTTTCTAGACATATACTTTGAATAATTGTCAGGGGTGGACCACTGATGGTAAAATCATCAGTGATCATAAAATTTTATATCTGAAGCTTCTTTGATTTTTTGTTGTTGTTTTTATTTTTGGTTTTGTTTTAAATCAGGATTAGTATTAATTGAATTAAAATAATATGTTTATAGAGACATATTTTTATTGTATATTCTGTGATTTCTCTCCCATTAGTGTAATGTTAGGAGTCATCTGGTAGACCCGAAGAGCAAGCAGTTATAGTTTACTATGAGCACTTTGGTTTGGCTTTCTTTCCTTCTTTTATAGGCTTTACTGTGGTAGATGTCTGATGAACCTTTTCTTTAATGGATCCCAAGGGAACTGTAAAGTGACTGCTTTGGCAGATACTCCTGACCAGATCCTCTGGTTCTGTGGCCACCTGTTCTTTTAAGAAACTTGTTTTCCTAAGTTTTAAAAAGTCAAGATCCTACTCAATGTGCCCCTTGTGGACTGATAGCCTAGCTTCCAATACCATAAATCATCAGATCATTGTTCCAGATAGTGAAAAAGTACTGGTGTTAGCTGACTGTATAATAAAGCTAGTTCTAATGGGAATTCATGTTCATCTCATGCTCTTCCAGTTCAGGAGAAGAATACGGAATGAGATACAGCTCCTGTCATATAATATTCTAGCCTTGTCTTTGATCTATCAGCATCAGTTTTGACCACACTACTGCCAAAAAGCCAAGTTGTGCTCTTTTCCCTGCCTCCAGCTGTCTGTTCCTGCCACCTCTCTTGTGTCAGCACTAGTGATTGTTCAGCTCTTCTGGGAAAAATAATAATTTGAAGAGGCAGGTCTAGTTTTTAGTCAGTTCAAGGAACTGACATAGCTGGTGAGCTACGTGATTTAAGCACTGACATAGCAAAGGATGTGCCCAGCGAAAGAGAAGAGAGTGGGAGCTGTCTTTCCAGTGGCAGTGCAGTGTGAGATTGCATAAACCTTGATGAAAGCTTACAGAATTAAAAAATTACTCTAAAAAGGTTTGGTTGGGATTTTTGAGTATTTTCTAAAATCTGGAGTTCAACAAATGGCAACTGCTTGATACATGCCCTTTTACACTGCCCTGTTACTTACATTTTCAGTTTTAGTGGTATCTCAAGATTTCTATGAGAACAAGTGAATTAGATAGTCAGGTTTGTTTTTCTTTATATATATTAATGTACACTGATGCAGTTCTTGATTTATTTGTATGTAGGATTTTTCAAGGGAAAACTAAGATTTTGCTTTTAGTTCTGAATGTGCTGAAGATCAATTTTTTTCTAGTGAAGTCAACAGAAGGAAAAATGCAAATTCTCTCTACTACTCTTGATGCCTTCGGGTGGTACAGTTTGTTTTCAGAGAAGCCTGGTTGTCATGGGAGACACAGTGGGAAATGTAGTGTTTTGAGCTAAAGACATTCTGTAGCATCTTCTGTTGAACTCTGTAATAGTGAGACTATAACTGTATGGACAGAATACTAAATAAATATGTTGCTACTATTTGTATCAATTGGACTTCTTAAACTCATGTTTTGTTTGGTTTGGGTTTGTTTTTTTTTTCAATTACTAGATACTTAGAAGTAATACTGAAGAGTCCAAAATATGTGTGGTTTGAGTCACTAAGTACTAGTCTTTATTAAAGACAGAATTAGAAAACAAACAAATTAAAACCATGCCATAAAGCCTCCCAGTTGCTTCTATAGGACAGTTCAGCTTTAGCTAATATCTTTTTCCTCGTATGATCACTTTTATCTGTTGTTTAAGAAATTATCCTGCATAGATATGAAATTGTGTTTTTTTAAATAGCTGTCAGGCTGATTTTCAAATAATCTGAAGCTGGTAGAAAGCTTGAGGGATGCTTGTTTATCTCTTGCTTTTTCTAGGACCAGAATTAATTATTTGTTGTAAATTTGGGTTTGGGATCTGTTTTCTGAAACAAAAAATTACCTGTTCTTTTTTTTCTTGCTCTAGAGGAGTGACCAATTCTGTATCATGTATGCACACAGGAAATTATACGTTAGTTTTAGACCTGTGAAGAAATAAATCCATTGTAGATCCAGATAACAGGATGCTCTTGAGTTTGTACTGGCGTCATTTCACAAAAGTTGTTGAGATGGCTGGAGATGATACACTGAGCCAACCAGGCCCTTGACCTGAACTGAAGGTTATCTGAAGGTTATCTGATCCAACAACCTACTATGTGTCACCTGGCGCATTCAAATATTGGAATTACTGTCTGTCAGGCAGAAATATGATGAGATAGACTTGTCTTATTCATGCCACCTAGTTATGTTATATACACCTGAAGTGTATACAACACTGGACTTGGAAGCTAGGCAGTTCTCTCAATTTCTGCAATTCTGAAAAAGTCTCACTGAATCTGTTGTGATTAGGACCATAGTACTTACTATAGAAGTTATAATTTAGTGATGAAGTAGTAAATAAAGGATTCTAGCTTGAAAACCGCACAAGAAAATTTTGAAAGTGACAGTGTCTTCCTCTTGAGCACTCAGTCTTCACAGAGGAATTTAAATTCTCAGGCAACTTAATGTTGAACTTCAGTTCAAATTTTCAAGTTTTTGTTTTCAACTACTTAGGTTTTCCTCCAATCCCCAACCAAATGTAGGGCAGGAATTTCAGTTTTAACTCCAATTTACCCAAATAAAAATAAATAAGTAATATATGTATATAAAGAGAGGGAACACAGGGTGACCTGCTGTGATGACCCATTCAAATAAAAGCTGTGTGGAGAAAAAAGGATTTTTGATACACTTGGTAATTAGAATTTGTTTGAGGAGTAAAAACAATTAATTGATGGATCCATATAGCTGATTTGAAGAACTTTGTGCAATACTGCTGCAGTAAATGCTTTTAAAAATCATACTACACAAAATTTTTGCAATTAAAAAAGTTAATATATACATTTGTCTTCTCTGTCTTTAACTTCTAAGATAATTTTCACAGTTTCTTTTAGCTTTCATGAAACTATTTTCTTTTGGCACTAAACTGCCCATTTGTACTTGAAGTTGAAGGGGTTTTGAATTATTTTATTTTCCTGAATTCACAATTTAGAAGATTCCGTATAATTAAATATTGGCTTTGTACCATAGCACTACCTGAAGTTTACTTTTGCAAAATCAGACAAAAATAATTGTCATGGTAAAATGGATTCCAAATTCTAAATGATAACATTTTCTTAAAATAATGTTGAATTTTATGAAAATACATAAAAAGTTATGTTGGATTTCAGAGTTAAAAGCTTCAAATATCTTGCTATGTTATCAGCTGCTATATTGCATCAGAGGATTCTCTGTGACATTGGGGAATATTGAATTTGCACTAGAACACTGAATGTCAGTGTAATATAAAACTTACACAAATGGTGATTTTTAAAGTTGTTAATATAATAGACTGAGTGAATTATTTTTATGTTTTGTCAGCAGCCTAGGTTTAATGAAGAGGCTCATCTTGGCTGCTTAAACTGAAACAAAGTCACTGAAATATATCATCCTGGTCAATCTTAGTTCTATATGATTGTTTTAGGCAAAGGAAGGGAAAGGAAGATTCATATTTTGTTTCTCTGTATTTTCATGCCAGAAATGAATGATTTTATAGATCTCTAATTTTCACAGTCTAAGTAATCCTTAAATGGTGGGGATCTTGAAGGACTTTTTCCTCTTCTCTAAGTAGAGTATCTCACTACAGGAGGGATGACTTCATGATGACTCTGAATTAAAGAATAAAAATTGTTACTTATTTTAGCATAGTATTACTAATTGTTAAACATCAGCCATATAAAATGTAAAACTTTTAAGTGAAATCAAAACAATGTAAAATTTCAATTCAGCCCCAGAAGTGAAACAGGTGACTGATCCATCTTTGTAATGGCAAGTCATCTTTATTTGAGGATCAAAGGAAGGATTCTGTTTAGGATGGCTCACTCATCTTTTCCATTTTCTTGTTTTCCCAAGCAGGATGTAAAACTTACAAGTTAGAAGACGTGAGTTGTGTTACTTATGATTCTGGTTTCAGTAAAATGATTGTGAAGGTATTGATAAGTGGAAACATCATAGAATATATTCAATACAGTTATGTAACATAAATTTCCTCTAAATAAACTGTGAGTATACCTGTGAATGTAAATTTCTATCAATAGCCATAGTTATGATTGTGTGCTTTCACAGAAAATCCCAGAAACCATCAAAACTACCTGACAAAACAAATAAACAAACAAACAAATAAAAACAAAACAAAACAAACCCCAAACCAAGCCACACTTTATCTTTGCTTGCAGTAATCAAACTGAAAATTTGTACTAAAATATTCCGTGAAAGACATTGACTATAGACAGAAAATTTTGAAGAATATTGAGGTAAAATATATCCACTGTTTTGGAAATAAATAAAAAAAGAAAATAGAGAAAAATCTTTTTTCCGTCTCTGTATAATTTAACCCAACAAAACAGATTTTTCTCTTACCTCATATGTATCATATCATAGCATTAAGGATGCCTGCTGGCATTCTAAATATCTTAGCAAGCAAATACTTCCATACAAAATGGAAGGTGAATCAAATCAGCTAACCACCTGATGGTATGGAAAATTTCTTTGAACAATGATAATAAGATTCCTCTTGCTGAACTTTTTGATAGCAAAATGATAGACACCTGTGCTGGGCTCCATCTACAGCAAAAGGAGTGGCACTTCCAGAGAGCAGATCAACATGATAGAAGTTGGAAAATTGAGTTGGAGAACCATGTTTCTACCTTTGCTTGTCATGTACTATTTGACTGTTGGGAGTTGGGCACCCTTAAATTGATGTTAATGGTTGGTTAATTTGTTATTAATGATTGGATATTCAACACAAATACATAAATTTCATTTTGGGTTTAGGTTTGGTGGGGGATTTTTGGGTGATGTATGAGTTCTATTTTAATGGTTTCAGGAAGGTGACTAGTTTAGGACGCCATCCAAATTCTGGTGGACTTCAGACATTTTGGATGAGACATAAGATGTTGCTCTATATATCTGTTAATCTACTCTGTTTTTTTTCCAACAGTCCCTGATGAAATACTGTCAAAATGAGGGTTTGTGCCATTGAAAGGGTTGTCCTTTTGAAAACCAAAAGCAATCACTGCACTGCTAGACATCTTTTAAAGATGAAATTCATTTGATGTTGTGGTACCTATAACCCTAACCCAGCCAGCAGTAAATACAGACTATTGAACATATGCTTTCCTGGCTAGCAGTCAGACTTCTTTAGCACAGACTTCTTTTATGCATACACTCCCTTTTGAGCTAATGGAATAGTGACAACATGTTTCCTAAAGAAAAACCTGTGTATGAGAAAATTGCTTAGACATGCATAATCTTTTTTCAAGAAACTGTCAGGGATTTGTATTGATGCTTGATGGTATGTTATTAACGTGCTTACAAAAATAATTTAAAGGCATTAGAGCAGGGGTGTTTATACTATTTGTGGTAATATTACCATCGCTAATTACATTATATTGTAATAGTTACTGATACAAATCAACCCCTGGTAATGACAGGATTAGTGTGGGATGGTATAACAAGCCAACATTTTAGACCTTTGAGTTCAGTTTGACATTATGTTGTTGAAAAGTGTTTTTCATCTTCTTGTTTAATGTGTGTGGAACATGTTTGCTATGCAAATTACTGCAAAGACAGCATTTTTCTATTGACTTCTGTTTTCACTTTAGGCCTGACCTTTGTAGAATTAGAAAAAAAATTGAAGAGATTGAAGACTATTTTGTTTGTTTAAAATGTTAAGTCATGTCTGTGAAGAAGCACAAATGGGAAGGTGTCATTTCTTTTTTTCTCAATATGGAGATAATGGATAACAGTGGGATCAGTAGAGATCAGATATCTAAGGGTATGAATCAGCCCTTAACTGATTAGGTAAGCAAATGTGTTAATTGTATTATTATATATGCAATGGGTTAAATCTCAATACAATCTCTTCCTCTCACTCTAATATTAACATCAGTGTGAGAACTGGGAAAAAATCTGTGGCATTCAGAGGGGAAAATAAGATTAGACTTACTAGAAACAAGGCATATGAATAATTGAATAGAAATGTCTGTAACAATGTAGATTCTTTATGTAAATCTTGACAAACTATTTTTTTTCAGTTTGTGAAAGTTACTAATAGTAGGCTCAGTCAATCATATCCTAAGCATTGTAATCAAGGTAGCTTCTGAAGTTTCTTTCAAGCACTGCTTTGTTTCTTTGATATCCTGGTGGTCTTCACAAGGATTACTTTATTACCGTTCTTTATAGAGAGAAAAATGAACTGATCACATTAATCTCCTTGTAGTTTTCTTCTGACTGTAGTCAGAAGTTTACACTTATTTCTTTTGAATGACAACAATATTTACTGGTACCCCTCCTCCTCAATGAGAGGGCTGCTGCTCCCTTCTTCATAACATAGAATTGATGTGCTACCTATGCAAATCTTTATCAGAAAATATCTCTCTATATATTTATTCCCAGAATGGATTTGAGCTTACAGAATTAATGGGATTGGAGTCAAAGCATTAAAATGGGGGAAAAATGAGTAACCATAATGCCAATTTCAAAGTTGAATCATACCCACTTTTGAGATTTTAGTAAAATGTAGCTTTTAATGACTAAGTCTTCCCACCATAATAGCATCCTCTTCTGAGGTGTAAAGGATTTTCTGAGGTGTAAAGGATTGTCCTTTGCAACATAATATGTTCTCTGAGAGCAAGAGAAAATGAAGGAGGTATTTATTTATTGCTTTTAAAGAGAGATTCTACTCCACCTGCTTTTTTGTTTGTTTATGGAGTTTTTTGGCTTCTTTGGTGGGTTTCTTTGTTTGTTTGTTTGTTTGGTTTGTTTTTGGTTTTGTTTTTAGCATACTGTCACATAGCATTTAGAAATCTCTGGAGAGTACAAAAAGCGTGCTCTTTTTTTCCCTTTGCATATAGTTTGTTAACTTACTGTTGCTGCTATTAAACCAGTCTCTCCCCTGGATGTTGCTGTGTGCTCATACAATTGACCTTTCTGTTGTTTCACCTGAGGAGTTTCACAGTCATGAGAGATGATACATAAACCCTTATCCTCCACTTTTTTCAAAGTGTATCCTCAGAACAACTGCAGTGCAATGAACAGCAGTGCAAAGAGTCAGTCACTGTTGGTCAGGCAGTGGTTTGAATCTTTGATCTTTTTGACCTTAGTTACCAGTAAGTACTTGTGTTTTTAATAGATAAATCACATCTACTTTGAGCTAAATTGAAACCGCAGATTTATTTCATATAGTCGTGATCCACACAAGCCTAAATAGTAGTCATCTGTTTCTCGGGAACCACACATTATTCTTCATCTTATGACCCTGTCTTTCCTTTGCCCTTGAGATGAGGGTAGAAGACTTCAGAGATCATAATTCTGGGCAACACTGAAGAAGCAAACAGCCACGATAATTTGATATTTGCAGGATGATAATATAATCTCTTATGGCTGAAACCAGTTATAAACTCTCATGCTTAACAGTCAGTCCAGATCCATTTCAATCATAAAGATTTGCACTGTACTAGAAATACCAAGAGGTATTTAATTAATAATTGGCTGATGTTGTCCTTATGTGTGGATTGCACCTAGGTGTCTGTGTTCAAAATAAGAGAAGACTTCTGCTGGAATTATATATTCATACCTTACATATGATAAAGTTTTATACCTGTCAAAGATCAGCATACTTAGACATTATATAGACGATAAGTAGAAGAGAGCAATGAATTGACTGTAGAATATGAAAGGTGAACTTGCTATTATGTTTGCACTGTCTTTGCAGTGTTACTTCCTCCTTACATCTCATTTTAACCATTACTAGTCAAGTACCAGAGACTTATTTAACAAAGGAATCTGGGACAAAGGTAGGGGATATAGGTCTGTGAGGCAATAGTGACTAAGAGATGTGAATCTTATCAGTAAAATTTTTGGTAGTGTCGAGTATTATGTTACAAGTACAGAGGTGTGGGGGAATACACACTCTTTGGGAATCAAAACTGAATTATGAAGTCTCTTTTTGCTTTCTTCTGATGGGGTAGAATTTCTGTCATCTCCAAGACAATTTTGTTGCTAGATTTTTTGTGTTCTGTATTCACTGCTAACAGCAGTATAGGTAGATTGTATACTAGGTTTAAAAAAAAAAAAGAAAAGAAAAAAGCAGTGAAAATGTATTTCATTTCTTTGACAAAATGTTCATTTGTCTTTCTGAAAACATACTTGCTTGCTCATACAGGAAAATAATTGCATGTCATGCGAACCTTTTAGTTCTAACACTGACATTATATTCTTTACTTCTTTTTCATTCTTTTAAAAAATTACAATTTGCCTTCTAGGGTTTTACTTCATCCTTTAGAAAGTTACTGTGCCTATGTGGTTTTTTTGTCAGTTTTGTTTCTGAAAACATACCAAATTGCTTATCTCTCTAACTGATGTAGTTGCTGCTTTTACTTCCTGATGGTGTTTTCCTCTTCTGTGATGAGTAACCATCACCAGTAAATATTATTTATTTAATATTTTTATGTGTATTTTCAAGTCCTGTAAATTACAACATTTAAAAATAAAGGAAAGCTGTAGACAAAAGAACGCCAAAGTCAATTTAAACCTGGCCAGCTGGCAAAGAAGAGAACTCAGGAAGTTGGCAAGGACTTAATCTGGTTCTGCTTCTTCAATTGAATGTTTACTGTGGAGGTACTTTATATGTATATTAATGTGTCAAAGTGCAAATCAGTCCATCATCCTTATTTCTCCTTTCTGTCATCTGCTGGCTCTTTTATTTCTTCACTATAATTAAAAGATCAGTAGTTCATTATGCTTGAATTCTTCATAAATGAAGGGAATTTTAAAGAATCTTCACAAATATTAGAGTATCCTCACAGGAAGATATAATCCTGTGTAAGAATCCATGCAGAACTGTATCATTGCTAGACTGTATGCTGGTGCACTGCAGCTGCTCTCAGGCTCTCTAAATGAACAATTAAATGCTGTGCTGTTCTGTGAGTTCTCTCATATATATACATACTACTGTGCTGTTGAAGAGAAAAAATGAACAAAGGAAATTACCCTTGCTAAGGTCTATTAATGATCAGCTATAAATGTCTCATAGTTTTTCCTAGGACATTGTTTTTAGCACTACCTGATTTGATAGATTATGGTGTATATTTATTTTTATTTCTATGCAAGAGCCTCCCATAATATTTCAGTGGGAGAAAATTGAGAATTATGGTGGGGTAATGATGTTACTATATTACAGCCAAAACTACATTAAATTCTTTTGAATACAGAAATTTCTTGCTAGTTTGTGTTGTGTTCTTGTGTTTTTTAAAACTGTATAATTATCATTTTCCTGAAATGAGTGACCAACAGTCAGCAAAATGAATTTATTGAGGCACACAAGTAATGATTTAATTTTATTCCTCTTAGGCACTGACATGTCAGACATATGTTACAGGTTTTGTGAGCCTCAGTAGGAGAAATGGGCATTGAACCTCAGTCCCTTAACTCCTTGTTTGCTGGGAATGAGAAACAGGGTTGTTCAGAGTCCCTTATGTTTTGGTCTCAGTTTCAGGGAGATTTGCCTGATTAGAAGGTTTGTGTACACGCATTTCAGTTGTGTGATTCAGATAGCTTCACTTCCATGGGCAATTGTGTAATTCAGAGAGCTTCGCTTTCACAGGCACTGTGCTACAACATCTGTCGGAACTGTTTGAAGAGGCCAAAATTAAGTATTAGGTGTCCAGGTAGCCAAGGTTCTTCAGAATGGAGGTTTTATTTGTGAAACTGAGCTAAACTTTTGAGGATTACAAAGTGCAGCAGGCTTTCTTCCTCAAGCAAGGGTATGAATTCTAGTGTCTGTATTTCTTAATATATGATCCTAATGGAAGAGGAAAAAAACTAAGAAGTTTGATTAATGGAAGAAACCTAGAAAGAGCTATGTATGAGAACTGATCTCGGAGCTCTTAGGCTGGAAAAAATGTCCCATTAATTTTAGTGGGAGTTTTGACTGTGCAAGGACTTTCAAGTTCAAGTGCTTTCTTGTTCATTAAAGGATAGAAGGTAATTAGAAATAAAGCACAGAAAAGATTTTTATATAGTATTGCTTTTGTCAGCTGAAAAAAATCCATATTATTGTAGGAGTTTTAGGCTAATCTTCTCTTTCCCTTTCTTGCATAAAATGATGACACAGTAGGTTGTTTTCATTACCTTAGAGGTCTGTGCTTCTATCTGTTCATTTTATTGGGAAAGAGCAATTGGCAAGTTTTTTCTCTGTTATCTTCCTTGCTGTTGGATTGCAATCTCATCCTTGATGCTGACTTTGTCATTTCTCTCTTCCATCCAAACTGTTTAGCTCAAGATATTCCCATAATATTTTTGTTTGTAAATGTTGGATGATAAATGAAATAAAAAGCTAGTGTGCATTATGGCTGAAGGATTTTGCTGATGTCAGCTCATGAAATAGAGGAACAGTTGGAGAGAAAAAAATAAAACTGTACTAGAAACAAATCTTGCATGTTTTATAATATCTTAAATTATGCTGACTTTTGAAGAACTTTTAGGGAAGAAGCTGTACATTCTTAAGACCTCTTGAATGCAACTCTGAAGTTTAAATGTATGGCAGTCATGAGCCATTTCAGGAATCATGAATTTAGATCATCATCTGATGGGAGTACTTTCTACACTGACCTCAGGCACAAAGGACTAATCTTCTGTTAGAACTTCATACTTTGTAATACTTAAAAATAAATTTATTTTACTTGTTCCTTACAACTACTTTTCTTCCTCTCCTCCATATCAAACCCTTTTTTTCCCTCATCCTCTAGCTGTAATTTGTTTGTGTGAAGAGTATGGTCCAAGTTTAATTCCAGTTGGAACTGCCTCTGGAAGGCTGAGAGCAGGGATTTCTTTCTGTGCTGATGGGCACAGGGAAGCTGTAAAAGATGGCTGGGGATCCAGAGAAACTATAGTGAAACTGTTGCTTCCCTGGTTCTCTTTGCTGTCCCTCCAATACATAGTGATCTTAATCATTTCCAAAAGCAAGGAAAAGTGAGAAAGACATATTTCACTTCTGATGTGGCAGTAGTCTGCTTTTTGTAGAAAAAAGGCATTGTATTTTATGATACCATGAATTTGTCTTTTCAGTCTGCAAATTGTTACATGAATGAGATGTTATTCCGTCTTGTTCCTGTTTTATTTTGATGGTCTCCCCAAGCTTTCAACTAGCAAAGGGGATGGGAGAAACATTCATTATTTGTTGTGATGGAAATCTGTCTTGTGATTCCTTTCCAGTTATTTTCAGGTAACTACTTACTATTTCTGCAGAGTGACTTATTTCAGTAAAGGTAACTTTCTAACAACTAAGGAGGTATTAGGTGATATGGACTCTGATTGCAAGAACTCATCACTTTATCAAAGTGGATAAAACTGTGCAATATACATTCTAAAAAGAGAATTTGGTCCACAGGGGCTCCTTTTTTGCTTTTTTACCAGTTTAATTTTATTGCCTCTAGGTGAATTGCTCTTCATTTGTACTCCTGTAAATGAGGGAAACAATCATAGGTAAAGGAGATACAGGCATTCTCAGTGGTTTTACCTTACTGTTAAGCTACCCTTAATAATATCTATGGATTATGTAAGTGCTTTTTCATTCAGAGTGTAAGACTAAGTAACATTTCTACTTGCTTAAGACCAAAACCATTTCTGATTGTTTAAAGTATTTTAGTTTGAGTTTTTTTAGGATTTTTTCTTTTTTTTTTTTTTTTTTTAATTTTAGATGACAAAGAAGGGACTTCCTGAACTTAGCTGAAAATGTGACTTCAGGTATCAGAGGAGAATACTTTTGCTAGATAAAATACTCAGAATGACTTTTTACTTTCAAGGGGATTTCTTGGAAAAGCTTTCAAAACTGTGATACAATTCTCAAAGAACACAGAACTTGTGTAAAATATCCGAGGTGCCTGTTGGGAGTACTTTGGAAGAGACATGTGTTTTCCATTGCAAGTAAAAGTACTATTTGATGTAAAGTTTTCTGAGGATTTTGCTCACTATACAGTGGTAAAGGAGCAGATAAACCATTCTGTACAGAATACTAATGTTCTTTCTGAATACGGTGCTTGCTTGCTTGCTATTTGGGCATATTACTCTACAGAGAATGGATTTGAAATTGTCTGACTTCCCAAAAACATTACTCTTAATGTAATGTTCTCTCTCTGGGAAGCTTTCATTTCTCAAATAAAATAGAACAGTGCAAAGGCCTGGTGCTGGGTTGATACCTGTCTGACTGTCCTTCCAAATGCTTATGTTGCTCTAGCTTAGATAGTTCAGATAGTTCAGTTCATGAACTTAGTTCAGTTCATGGTCCTATTCTTCTGTCAGCTCAGTTTGTCTAGGAGTAAGCAGATTTGACGGTACTGCAAACTTGGTAACCTACCTAACTTTCCCTCCACAGTTCTCTTACAGTCACATATGCACAGAGTCTTTATGACTCTAGTCCTTGGAGATGTGATATTTTGGGGTGTCTGAGTATTATACTCAGGAGGGAACCTGAAGTCGTACATAGTGCTATTTATATTCAGCAGTTAGTAACAGAGCATGAACATCCATTAATGCTCCCACATTAAACACAGCTTTAACTACAGTTTTAAAGATATGATGGTTTTGCTTTTTAGAGTCTTGAGGTTGATTAATAATATCTTAATAAAAAGCTTAATAGTGCATTAAACTAAAAAAAAGAGAAAAGTTTCCTCTTATCATGAGTCAACTTGGTAGTTGACTAAACAGAACAATAAAAACCCTCTGAAAATCTGTTGTCTGACTGCAGCAAAATGTTATACAATCAGCCTTCAGAAACCACTGATGTTTGATATAGCATTTTAAATGTTAGCACCCATGTGTTTGGTAACACTAGGCTATGGCCTCTGAAGTTTGCGAACCCTCATAAAAAGTTATTTATCTGTCTTCAGTAGAAATTTGCTCACATTTTGCTTTCTATATTACCAATATTGGGCCTTTGGGGAGGTGGGTAATCTGAAGATCTGTAGCAAGAATGACACATCTTTTTTATTTAAATATTATTGCTTTTTAGGCACTGAATTTTGGAGATATGCCGAAGTACTTGTGGGAGATTTGGGTACCTGACAAACCATGGGTGGTAAGATATCAGATCCACTGAAATAAATAAACATTTAATTTTTTAGATAGGTATTTTGGGCCCTGCTGTCACTGGAGTCAATGGGCAAAATTCCTGCAGGGCTCATAAGAAGTGCATTACTTGCAAATCTATGCAAGGGTGTTTCCATTCTTTTCAATGTTGTCACACTGGTGTAAAGTTGAAATAATGCCTGTAGTAAACTAGAACTCTGCAGTAGCATCTGACAGGGCGAAGAGAGAATTGCTCATCTGAAGTTTATAAGACCAGTTCTCTTTTCTTTACTCAGACAAGTAACCACAAGCAAGTGGTTACTTATTGCCTCTCAGCGCAATTAGTGGTTCGCAGATGGACCTAGTGAATAGTACCTTTCTCCAGGCATCTTCTTGAAAGTCTTGTTTTACACTTGCACTCAACTCCAACCCAGTAAGCCAAGGAACATAACAATCACCTTTTGAGCACCATGTGGACTTCTCAGAAAATGAGTCTGGCAGATGCTGTTTGTCCTCCACTATCAGAGTCAGTAATCAGAGAAGAACAAGAGTTCAGTGCTCTGATTTCTAAAGCCCTGCATTAAGGAGGAACTATGGTCTATTCAGATGGGTACTTTCTTTGCTGTGCAGAACTCCAGTCCAATTGTTGGTTTCCACACTGGATTTTTGTGTGAAATAGAAGAATGTAGAATCTGTCTGTACTTTTTAAAGAGAGTCTCTCCAAAATTAATACCATGTAGAAGTTCAGAAATTCCAATTGTTTTAAAGGTTGGAACTAATAAATGCAATTTAAATTTAGTTGCATTTTATGATATATTTAGTCACGTTTGTTAAACTATTCAAATATAAAATTACATTAAAATGTTGTTTCCTTTATAATATAGGCCTCATTCCCCCAAACTAAGCACTTTTTAGCAATGGTTTCAAGCTACATCAGAAGAAAATTTCCTAAAAACTGGAGTTTCCAGTATCAATTATTAAATTTAAAACTACATTTTCTAACCACCTACTGGGTGTTTGAATTTTTAAACTTAGTAGAATATTTTAGCTTCAGTGTAGGCATTTCAGAGATAAGGGCATTGCTTTCAATTTTTAATGTGAAAAATATTCTGAATAAACTTTGTTGAATCTCTATAAGTGTACTATAAAATTGATACAGATTAAAAAAATCTAGATATCTATCTTTCTCCTTTCTAAAGGCAGAGAATGTGGTGGTTATAAATTAATTCATTGCCACAATAATTTTGAAGGAAATTTTCAGGGAAAAACAGGCATTATACCGAATTGAGACTAGGTAATTTAAAGTGAACACAGTAATAAGTGGGATTCACAGTTGGACTAGATGATCATAGTAGGTGCTTTCCAAATGAAATATTTTATTCCATTCTATTCAGCTCCAGACACTAGAAATCTAGGTGTCTAAAGGTATATATAAATTCTTATTATGGCAATAGAGAATGGACAACATTGAGGTGGATTCAGGCAATAGAATACCATATGAGACTAAACGTGCACATACGTTCTTAGCTCACCTTTGGTATATCTTTTTTTTTTGTGTAAGTGCTGAGTACAATGTTTCATCACAAACTGTCAAATCTAATATTTTATTTTATTGTATATTAATTTAAAAAAAAAAAATCCTGGGGTACTTTTTTATTTAAGTCTGTAAGAACAATATATATGTAATCCTTCATGGCTGAGTCCACTTTTTAAGGGAAAGTATATTATTCTATACATCACATCGTAAAAGTTAGTCATTTAAGAGTTATACATGTTAGGGAAAGGTTTTTTAGGAAGTTGGATGTTAATTGTTAGAAAGTAAGTTCTAAAGTAACTAAACAGGAAGAAAGTTCTAAGCTTTTAAGCTAATTTATGGAAGATTCTATGGAAGTGTCTCAGCCTTTCCCTAAGAATTGTTGCTCTTTGTCAGACTAATTTTTTTCAGCTGGGTTCAATTCTTAAAGAGATTTAAACAAAACGATAAAGTATTTCCCATGCTTGTTCTAGTTTTAAAAAATTGAAAAATTTATTCTCTTTACCAGCTGATAGTGGGCATGGAAAACCTTTTTTTATGACTGACAACTAGCTGGCTAATCAGTTTAATTAAAGCTTCTTTTTTTGTGCCTGTGAATGTTAGGATTTGAAAAAAATCCTCCAACCTGTTACTTATTGAAAGCATTTTAGGTATTTTAATTTGTTTTTGTGATTTTTATATTGATAGATGTTCATAGTCTAAGAAATAACTGTGTTGATGATCTGGAGAGTGAATGAGGACTGCACATTTTGCAGTGCATTACTGAGTATGAATAAAGTTGTATTCTTGCTTTTTTTAAAGACAGCTGATTTACCTGTGAGTACTTTGCACATCTAAATAGCAATTACACAACCTCTTTCAAAAGGATTCTTGGCAAAGCAAATCTCCATTAACATTGTATGTAATAGAATCAAAAAACCCTCTTGAAACAAGTTTCAGACCTAATGGATTTTCTATTTCTTGAAGTTCAGTTTTAGTCATTGCCTTTAATGTTGGTGGTATCTGGACCTAAATATTAGATGCTGAAGCTCTTAGGTAAATGTCTCATACCTGATAAGCTGCAGTGAAGGCAACATGATTTTGTGGGGGAACTGGGCTGGGGTGGGATGGATGCAGGAATGGAAACACAGCACTCAGTGATGAATAATCGAAAATATATTTAGAGTGTGGGAGAGATGAAAGCATGTGAATAGCAATTTGTCTTTTAAGAAGCCTATTCTACAACACAAACACGTCCATGCACACACACACACACACACACACACACACACACATAGACACACAGACACACAGATACTAGTTAAAGCTGCATTTCCTTCAGCCCAATTCAGACCAGCATGCAGGGGTACAGGACACACACTCCAACTGCGCGCCCTGTCTGGGTCCTGGTTGTCAACCAGACTCATGTGTGCATGGTTCAGGCTCAGCCTGCTGTGAGATGCTCCATGCCCATGGATGTGTCCACTCATGAGGAGTTATTGTCTTAATTCTTTATGGATTTATAAATCATAGTGTTGGCAGAAGCCACTATAAGCCAAACTAGCCATGTGGCCTCACTAGTTACATAGCCTCAGACCACTCTCCTTGATGTCATCCAACCATAAGGCCAACTAACAGTGGTCACTGAGGTTTCTATCACTCTGGTCTCCTAGCCTGCCTGAACCAAATGTGTTACAGAAGTGTGAAGTCAGCAACAATTACATAATAGAGTTTAGCTAGTGCAGCTTTTTTCTACATCTCATACTAGGCTAATTTTGTTACTTGCAGATGGGCAGATGTAGTCATGGTTCCGTTTTCTGAGCAATGCTTTTGAGTAGACTCTTATCTTCTAACATGTGATCAAAATGATCCCTTCTAGGAATATAATGATACTTTGGCATTGACAACATTAACATCTGTTCCTTGGGGGTAGAAACACCATCTCCCACCCCAACACATTAACACACAAATCTGGGAGTATGCATGTATAGGAGGGAGAAAAAAAAATATAGAATGATCAAAAGGAGAGGGAAGATTTGAGCACGATTATGAGCACGAATCTTGTGGCTGAGCCCGACCTAAGAATCTTTCTTTGAGAGAGGAAAGAGATGCAGAGCTGTAGGAAATGGGCTAAGGTTAAAGAAAAGAATCCGAGACTGTTCAAATATCTCATTTGGCTATATTCCACATAAATGACTTGACTTCCAAACAGTAGATTGTGGAGGAATATTTGTTTCCCTGTAAAAAGAAAAAAAAAAAAAAAAGAAGAAAAAAAAGGACTTTTTCTCTGCTCCTCAAACTACATGACAATAAGTACTTGAGTCAGGATTCTGAGAAGTGGAATATTCTGTACATTTTAATTTTTGGAGTCTGCATATAGAGATATTGTTATTAACCCTGGCAGAAGTTTTCACAGTTTTTATTTTATTCTGATCATAACTCTTTGTTCCTATTAACCAGTAAAAGAAGTATCTTAGCTTGGATGTAGTTCAGGAATATTGGACAAACACTGATCTTCTTTGTAATTAGATTTTATTATGTCTTTGTTTTCAAAAGTAAGCTTCTATGCAGTTTAGAACTATCGTTAAAATTAATTGTGAAACAACTCTTTCTATATAGATGCTGGTCAATGAGGTACTGCTCTTGTATCTCAAATGTGCTTGAAGTGAAACTGAGTAACCTCAGGTTTATATAAAAATAAATGTTTACATATATATCTTGACTTCTTTTCTCTCCCTAAGTAGTAGCATGCAATGTACAATTCTCATTTTTGATTCGCCCCCCTTGGTGCCTGAACCTCCCATTAGGGATTCCAACTGTTTTCCTCTCCTGCTGTAATTGAAATGAAACTTGTTGCTGCCTGTAATTGGTAGCGAATCTAACCATCTATATGTTTTATATGAGACAGATGCACAGCAGAAGCATATGAAGTGGCATATGGAAAAGCAAGTGCCCTACTGGGGCAAAGACAGATCCATTCTTGTTTTGTTAAACAATATTCCAATACTTTGATCAACTAGTCCACCTACATTTTAGTAAGTTAAGAGATATTTGTAGAAAATTTGGAGTATATGCAATGTATTAATTTAAATGGTTAGGCCATATCTTTCTGTCCTTATGAGGAACTGTGCTTCCAGACTGCTCTTACATATTTACTTTACCTGCTCTTTTCTCTTGAGATGTTAAAGAAAAGTATTCTAGTTTCTGTCTCAGTGTTGTTATGACAGATGTAATGGCTCATAAGAGAATGTAAATCTAGATGTTCTCTCTCACCCTTGTTTTGGCATCTAGTGCAAATCATAATCTTGTATAAAGAGTGCATCTTTTTGTTTCTGGGTGAAGACATTTGCTAAGAATCTGCCATTGGAAGTAGGATGCTGCTGTCTGTCAGTATTCCAATATATTCCTGTTTTTCTTTCTCTCTTTAGTCATATAATGCTTCCATTCCCAGTGAATAAAATAATAAGATGTTTCTAAGTATTATCCTATACCTTCCCTCCTCCCATTCTCTCTCTGTCAGTTTCTAGCATATAAGGGAAAAGAGCACCAGCCACGAATTTTTATATTTAAGTAATATCTTAATATTTTAAGATGTGGGGTATTTTTGGGTTTTTGTTTTGGTTTGGTTTTTTTTTGTTTGTTCGTTTTGTTTTGGGGTTTTTGTTTGTTTGTTTTTTGTTTTGTTTTTTTTTCCCTCTGTTGAAGATCTACTCTAGTTTCTACACCAGAAAGCTTATCTAGTTTAAATAACCTTCTAGCTTCTCTTTGTGACTCAAGACACTGTAATTAAATATAGAACTAAAGAGAAGTTGTAGGTTAATAATAACTTTGTTGGCTGCTGGATTTCTTGAGATATTTTGAGGCATATTTCCTTAGCAGAAATAATCTAATAGTCCCCTGTGTGGATTTCCTCATATCTGTTTTTGAAACGAGCCTCACATATTCCTTCCAGTGCTACTGATAACAAGGTGTTATCAGCACATCTGAGTTAGACAGACTAAGACTTTGAGGAATTGCATCTGTAACTAAGACTGAAGACCTAGCTTAAGTTAAAAATCACACTTATTCTGTACTGTTTCTGACTCTAAATATGGTTGCCCTGTGTAAAGTTCAGCAGGATTTCTCCTGGGATAGGAAAGTTCCATTAGGTATATCTAAATATTAGCTTTCTGGTGAATACTTATTAAGAGATTTGGAGGAAAGGTAGTTATTCTGTAACTCCTCAGATAATACCTGGTTTCTTAGGGATCTGAGAAAAAATAAAGGAGGAATTAACTTCTTTATTCACAATCACAGTGGAGACTATTCTCATTAAATATTTATCCATCATGGAGGCAGAAGAGAGTAGAGTAATCAAACAGTTGATGTTAATTTAAGTGTCAAACCACAATTAGAAAAAACATCCTTGCAATCAAATTTTATTGTGGTTTCCCAGTCTGTGCTCTGAAAATATCCTTCACTCAAGGATTTCTACTCTGAAGGAAGAGAGGAGAGTATGATATGGGTTTGACTCAAATTTCCTGAACTTTTTCCTCTTTCTGAAAATTCCATAAACTTTCTGTGACTCATTAATCCCTTTATAAGGTTAAGTTGAGGCTGTCAGTTATTTCTTGCAAATAGATTTTCCTTGAACTTGATCAGCCTCTACCCTGAAAGCCACTAGTTGCACTTTCTGTCTGACCTTAGTGAAACCAATACAAGTGACAGCAAAGGCAGAAGTTGATGTGGCTTTTTAAGTGGTTGTGGTGGTTGTTCTTGCTTTTTAACATCGCTGGTTCCTTTGGTTTTGGGGTGATGAAGCTTATACACAACGTAGTTGTTTTTTGATGCTATTTCAACATCAACTCATACTGTTTTTGTCAGATTATTTGTCTGATACTATTTCTAATAGCATCATCAGAACACTTTGAGTAGTTAAATATAGTTCTAATATTCAAATGTGTAGTGTTTAAACAGATTACCTTTGGCCTATGATTATCTTTTCTGTGTATTACAGAGAAAAAAAGTGATTCATTATCAGTTGAAATATTACAAAAAATTGAAAAATACTAAATATATCAAGGCCAGGCATGTGATTATTCTTAATAGGCTTACTATATACATGGAGTACTATTCTATCATCATGAAGCAATCTAAGATGGAAGGGACCTCCAGAGGTCATTTGATACAACATCCTGTCCAAAGAGTGATAATTTAAATCAGGTCGTTCAGGGCCTTGTCCTGTCAAGTTTTGAATACCTCTGAAACTTGCCACAGACTTGCTGGGCAGCCTGTTCTACTTGGGAAATTTTTTCCTTCATTCCAAATTAACATTTTCCTTGTTGCAACTTGTATCTGTTGCTTCTCATCCTGTCACTGTGCAAAAAGAGTTTGGCTCCATATTCTCCAGACCTTTCTGTTAAGTGGCTAAAACTGCAATAACTTTCGGATCTTGCCAGTGAGTACATGCAGTTCTCATAGGCCATCTTCATACTTTCTGATCTTCTGACCAGCTTCGTGACCCTTTGCTGGACTTGGTGATGAAGTTTTTACTAATCTGCAATCTAAATCTCCACTAGAGCAACTGGAGGCCATTTGCTCTTGTCCTATATTTTGTTGCTTGGGAAAAGAGACTGACACCCTGAACAGAAAAGAATTACTGACTCCTAGAGCTTTCTAGATGCATTTTTACTGTTGCGATTTGTTCTTTGTTTAAAGACACACTGCTGACTCATGCTGAAATGGTTGTTCACCAGGATCAACAGGTATTTTGCTGCAAAGCTGGTTTCTGTCTAATTGGCCCCCAGCCTGCATTGCTGCATGGGGTTATTCCCTCCTATGCCAGGGCTCTGTTTGCCATTGCTGCACTTGATGTACCTGTTACCAATTTATCCAGCTTGTCAATTCCCTCTGAATAGAAGCCCAGAGTTCCAGCATGCAGAGTGCTTGCCCCAGCTTGGTGTCATCTGTAAAGTTACAAAGGATGCCTTCTGCCTCGTGATCCAGCTTATTAATGAAGGCATCAGCTGCAAAGGCATCACTGGCTGCATTATCCACCCCTATAAACAAGCTGCCCATTGGAACCATTTGAAACTGGAAGTCCAAGCAATTTTTCCAGGCACCTGGGAGTCCGTCCATTCAAACCCCCAGTTTTCTAAAGGAGACTTAATTTCCTCTTCTTGATCTATCAGTCTTTATCAGACACTTATCACTGCACCCACCCTGATACGGTTGGTCACCTGTTCCAGTGCAAATATATTGGCATATATGTTTAATGTGTATATACAAAATATCTATGCACATATTTAGTGTCTACCCATGCTTAAATACTGTATGCAAGTTCATCAAGAGAACAGACGCTTTATGTATATTGTTCTGCATTTGTGCACAGCAGGAGAAAGAAGAGAATGTAAGAAATTTCTTAAAATACTGAATAATTATCTTTTTGATTTGTCATATTGCCTTCAGCTTTTTATCTCCTACATGCTTTGCTGGCACTCGTATCTTTCAGTCTGATTTTTCAAATGATACAATATGTTTTTGTTTTTTTGAACATCATTGAAATGAGAAACAAAAAAACAGTCATACTTATGCCTGGCCAATTTTATGCTGATGATTTATTCTTCTTGTAAAGAAGGTGTTGAAATGTTTTGAAAAGGCTGGTCCTGTATAGGGGTTCAAAACACAAGAGTTAAAGAGATACAGTGTTCATGTTATTTTCTTCTAGAACTCTAATCATATATGAAATAAATTTTAAAAATCATCAGCATATAGTATTCTAAACACATTTGAAATGTAGTACAGAATTGTGTTATCAAAAAAGACATTTTTGCATACTCCCACAGATTTATTTTCTTTAAAAGCTATTTTTCTTGGGGGAAAAGAAGAAGATAATTTTCATGTATTTGAATATTTTAAGGAAGATATAGCTATTATTTCATGTTTCAAGATGACAATCTTTTCTGGTAAGGGGGAGTGCCACAAAGGTTGTCTATATAAGGTTTTTTGATACTCTATTTATATGAGAAGTCTCTTGGATATTCCTGGTTTTATATCACTGTTTGTGCTATTTTGTTTTCTTAAACCACTGCTTATGTAGGTGGGAGAGACAAGGAAGTATTCATGAGAATACTTCACAAGTTTTCTTCACCTGTCCTTTGCCTACTAAAATAAATTTACTTTCCATGCTGAAGGAAATACTTTCAGTTGTATTTTTCTGTGGAGAAAGAGAGAATTAAAAAGAACATTATGTTCTATAATTCAGAGGTTTTATGATCTAGTGTTAAATGCAAAGGTGAAGTAGGATTAAAATAGACTACAAGTGTCATTGATGATAATATCAATTTTAATCTTTTTTTTTGGGGGGGGGAGGTACATTTCCTTTGACTGAAGATTATGTATTACAATAATAATAGGGGTTTTTTCTGGGTTTTTTTTCTGTTGATTTTTACCTGAGATGTTGTTTAAGTATTCTGCCTCAAATGCTTCTAAATACTCTCTTTATTAGAGAACATGCAGGATGCTTTATAGCATCTTAAATGTTAGCCCACCCCATGTTTAGACAATAGATTGAAACCTTAGTTCTTCACTGCCTGAAACTGGAGCTTAAATATCTATATTATGGATACCTAACTTTGAGTGTCTGAACCTAAAGTTGCAACACATCCTTGACATTCATCCTGTTTGTTTTGTTTGTTGGTTGGTTTTTTTTGGTGTGTGGTTTGGGTTTTGTTGTTGTTTTTTCCGAATCATATCCAGAGAATTTGTTAAAGAACCTTGGGAAAACTCTGCTCACAGAGGTTGAAGTGGTGTATGGATTGCCTGTAGTATTTGTGTATCTTTTTTTGTGCCATGTGACATCAGATTATGTTCTCAGACCTGTAAAAAAAGAGCCCACATGGTTGTCACTGAAATCAGAATTTTATAAGGTTTCAAATGCAGATATTGAATAGGGACATTAAATGTCAGTATAGACTCACAAGAGTCTTGTGGGGATAAACAGAGGAGATATATAAAATGTAATTCAACACAGTTTTTGTCAATGACTGAAGAACCATAAATAAGGATACTTTATCGTCATTAAAGTAAGCAGACATCTGCCACTGACTTGCATAACGCTTATGGATTTTACCACTCTGTGTGACTGAACTGGAAGTTGGCCAAGTATGTGCCAGTGATTCTTCGCATCAGTAGAAATTCTGGGTAAAAGGTTTGCTACTATTCTCTTCATCAAGGTGAGATACAAAGACATTACTTAAGACCTTTAAAAAATTTTTCTCATTTGTGATGATTCACCTGATTTGAGCAGAGTGGGATAAAACATTTGTAGTGACTTTAGTAGCCTCTGAGTATTGAAAATATGAATAAGAAAGAGTTTTCAATTTTTTTGCATACAATGTGTATCAGACTAATTGTTTCTGATTTAGGATTAGTGAGGCTTCAAGGATAGGGATAAAGTGGATAAGCAGTCACTGATCTTTTGTAGAAAAGAAATGGAAAGTATTTTATTCTGAAATGTTTCAACAGTGCTGAGTCTTTGAAATCAATTTTCTGGGTTTAATACAGTGCTGTTTCAAGTTGTCATATTCCTTATATATTGCACCACTGTAAACCCTCACATCGTAGGCCTTCCTTTAAAAGATTGGGTATATATGCTTGGGTATGTGAATGTAGCAATCAGGAAATAGCACAAAGTGAAATGGTTGTTACTGTATGTTCTTCAGCATTACAATGTACTGCAGATCACGGATTTATTACAAGAGTGGGTTAATTTTGGCTTAGAGAGGTTTTTTATTATTTTTATTTTGTTTGTGTGGTTTTTTTCTTTGTTTTTCTTCTTCAGATGATCTTTACTCAGCGGTTTTTTATTTTACCCTTCCATTGCCAGAAACAGAACATCCATTAATAACTGCCTAAATACTTCCTTAAAATGGGTAAAAGAAATCATTACATTTTGCTTCATACTCTCGCTGTTTCTCCTCTTCCCAAAACCCAACCTGACCTCTACCAGCTTCTGTTAGGTTCAGAATCAGAGGCTTTACAAAGATGAAAACTGCCAAGTATATTGGCTTGCCATTCATTTGTACACTTTACAATTTATAGAACGGTCCCTCAGCCTCAGTTTTTAATTTGGTGCTTTAAACGAAATCCTATTTGGGGAAATCAACGAGAAGTTAACCAAAGTCTAGGCAGCTGCAGTAGTTAGAAGTTGACAGCTTTGATTGCATGCCAAACTGACATCTAGGTTTAGTTTTTCTGTTTTACTTATTCCTCATTCTCCAACCTTTTACCATATCACATAACATTGTTCTATGAAGCTTTTATACTGGGAGGGGAGAATTAGTATGCTTAACAGAGCATTGCTTGTTACCTTATACTGTAATTTTACAAAGATAGAAATATCAAATTTAAAAATACAGCAAAAATAGATATTTAACAATATCTGACAAGCTTACAGCTGTTATGCCTGTTCCTCTGATGCCCTTCACTGCTGCTGATTTAAACGAGGCTATTGATTAAGTCATATCATTGGTGGAAAGTAAAAGGCCAAAGATGAATTTATACAACACAAAAGGATACATACAAAAATGTATTATTCATATTCCCAGCATACAAAATTAACGTGGGTCAGTTCCTGTTTTCCACATAATTTTTTTTACTTTTTTTGTGTTTTAAAATATTTAAAATCTTCTTGATGAATTAATATGGCAGTTAAACTGAATGCTAGCAATTAAATTAAGACAGATAAAGTAACATGATGTAAATTTCCCTCTCCCATCTTAGTAAGGATTTAAATATATAAATATACATATAAACATATGTATAGAATATATATAAACATAAAACCCATGAGAATTGTTGAGGAATACATTTAGTGCAGGTAGCTCGGTGTGCAGCTGCAGTGCCAGATGTAGGTTGAGCTCTGGGTGGGAGCCCGAGGCAAGAGGCAGAGAACTGCCGACCTTTGCGTAACAAAGGGCACAGGGACCTGTGTAGTCGGCTGGGGACGGGACACTCAGAGACACAGCAGGACCTGAGGGCCCCAGGCGTTCGCATGCTTGGAGTGTGAGGGTATGAAAGCCCGGGGTGTCCTTTGTTCGGGGTCCCTCTTTGGAGGCACCAGCTCGGGCTGTTTCTGTGTTACTGTGCCATGAATAAATGGCTTTATGGAACAAGACATCTGAGACTCTGCCATGGGAAACCTGGTCTGACTGTGTGAGTGGGGCATGTGGGGAGTCAAGGGTCGGGTCACTGGAGCCCCCCGCTGTGAAGGACCTTCGATCCCAGCAGTGACAGTCTCTGGCAATGGGAGTGTAACTGCCACAGTGCCTTCTGGGCACTGGGAAGTGCCTTCTGATTGGGAAGTTTCATTAACCCAACCAAAAGACAGTCCTCAGCTGTAATGTTATCTACATATAGCCACGTGAATGTGTTATTGTTATATATATTATTACTCATGTAAAAGTATGCAGAGATCAGGTAGTAAAGTGAGTGAAGTGTCTCGGAAAGTCACAACTGACCTGATAATAGAACAGAGATTTTCTGTGAGCCTTACAGTGCCCATATCCATTTTACCATGTAAATCCAGCCTCCAGGTGTCCATGGAACTGAAAACCAGGCACTGTAAACAATTTGATAGTATTACAGCGACAGAAATCAAAGGTTAGAGGGACAAAAATTAGAGACCATGATGCAGAGAGAAGGAGGGAGCAATGAGTGCCTGCTCATATCAAAGTTCCTTCACTACTTGCATGAAGTTCCCTGGCAAATGTAGTGTACAATACTCATTGGAGCCATGTCTTGGGAAATGGCTGTTCCACTGCAGTTGTGGCTAAGGTTGAAGGCTCTTTTGGGGAACCTCTTATGCTGTGCTTTTATTTTATTCTAGTTGGCTGAATCTGTCCTGCTGAAAGGTCTGAAGGAAGAGTAGGACTTTGATCTTACTCTGATTAAAGTCAATACAAAATTAGTTTTGAGTTTAGTGGCAAAAGTTCTGTCTATAGAGAGAAACCATTTAAGCCCTTCCAGCACATTAGAATATTTCCAAGGTGAAATGGGAACTGAAAAACTGAAACCTTCCCTTTTTTACCTAAAATTCCTTTTTTTTTGCTAGACACTCGTTAAGCAAACCGAGATTGCTTTTTCATGCTATTATTCACTGTAAGGTTGGAGTTTAATAGAAAGTCAGGAGCAGTAAATTAGATCACTTTTCTGTATCTCTTACTGTACTTTAAATACTACCTCGGTATTAATTCCAGAACATAAGGCCATAGTACGGTTCTCAAATAGTGACCTAAAAACTGCCAGTGACCCTCTGTTTTAGAAAAGTATGCCGAAGTTAACTAAAGAAAGCTTAAGAAGTTAATTATACTAATATTTAAATTATTCATTGTTATCTGTGGTTATAGTTGGCCATGACTTTTCCATATTGTCGTCAAAGAAGTTGACAACTGAAATTAGGTACAGTATCTACAAGAAGTGTTTCTTTGAGTTTTGGAGTTGGGATTTGGTTTTTTAGTTGTTTGTTTTTATGATTATAACAAATTTTAAATTGGCCCATGGGATTTCTTCCCTAAATTTCCTTTGGGGTGTCTTCTTCAGGTAGCCAGGTTAATTTCTTTGTTTTTTTCTTAATCACCCTGTTATCTTCTTCATTTTTTTTTAATTTCTTATGATAATAGAATTCATGTAAGCAGAAAGCTGTTTATATTTATCAAAATAATAAATACTTGGAATAAGAATTTGTCTTTCACCTAAGGATGGAAGTACACCTAAAAATAGAAACAGTGAGAGAGCAAATTCCCAGACATAGATTGGCGTTTAAACAGGTTAACATCTAAACTGTAGAAGGCAATTCAAAGGCAAAACAAAACAAATTAGTTTATAGCTTCGATGCTGGAGAGTCTGTCAGTACCTAAGGTTTTTCAGGTAAAGTTTGTATATGCAATAATCTGTCGATGTGGATGGACAGGGGAAACACCCAAATTGGCTGAAATAGACATTTTGTTGTCAAACTTTGAATTCCAGATATGCTTAGGCACAAAGGGAAGGATCCCCATGAGAAGATATATCACCCAGTGAGAGGATTTTAGGAATGAGTAGCTGTGAAGTACAGGGTGAAGTACCAACCATCATTGTCTTATTGCTTGGAAATGGACGAGATGAAGAGCCAATCTACGATACAGGGCTCTGACACAGGGCTCTGTTGAGACAGAACAGAGGTCTGTCCAGGCAGGAGCATGATCATAGCATGCATCCTTTTACTTTGCATGTGAAGAATTAACATTTTGAACATACTGCATTTATTCAGTGAAATAGTACTGGGAAATTAATCTGACATCACAGACATTTAGTGGCTTTCCTTGAAGCTAGTGCAGTTTCTATATGGCAGGGAACACAAGATTTGGGATGTAGGAAAAGAGAGAGAGCTGAAACATGAGGAATCATGGTTTAGTGGCATATTTTAGTGGCACATTCTGATATGTGCGTGCTCTTCATTTTCTGGGTTCAGTTCCAATACTGTTATTTGCCCAAAGATGATTATGCAAAAGCAGACTTAAAAGATGAGGGTAGAATCCAGGTAATAAATTCTAATATTTATAAAAGGAAAAGGAAAAAAAAAACTTTTTTTCACAAAAATTAAAGGAGAAATTAATTAAGTTTTAATGGTAATTTCACAGAGATATTTAGCTCCAGAGTGATGGTATAATCTGGTCCAGGAGAGAAAGATGCATCTATCGGGTGTTTCCTGTTTGGCGTAGCTGTTCTCCTTCATGCCTGGCAGCTCCAGTCTGCCTGTCCCAGCACACACTTGCAAATTTAGGTGTGCAGCTTCTTCATAAAATCTGCCCTGAAAGGGGGTACATAAACACCCAGTGTCCTTTATGGGTCTTTACAGTAATCTAAGGCATATTTAGAAGCAAGTTTGTCTTTTGTTAGATTACATATTTCTTTGTAATGCTGCTTAAATATGTGGAAACATGGCACTAGGAATCTTTTGAACAAAAGAAAACAAAAAGTTGAGAGAGAAACACGTGTAATTTTCTTTATTATTATTATTATTAAAGACTTTGAGATCTCTACAATGACCATAATTCCCTCTAAGCATTTAGTTCTTCTATAAGAAGTATAGTGATTTCGAAATAAAATTAACAAGTTGAAATAAATAAATAAATAATCATTCTAAAGATTGTTTTACACTTTTGTTGTAGTGACTGGATTGGGACTTTGAACTGATTGAAAATTACAAAATGCATGATCCTGCCCCAAATCTTTATCCTAATATTGCAACATTCAGAAGACCTGAAATAGCTTTCTGCAGATTATGTGCAACTTCTGTTAGGTCAATGGCAATTTTTCCCATCTTGTGTGATGAGTCTTAGGTTGCACAGATTGCAGTTCTGGAGATATTTTTTAATGTGTAATACTTTATGATTCTTTCCCTTGGAACCAGCTTCTTATTCTATTTATACAGGTCATGCTGTGTAATCCACAAAGATTCTGTTGTCTTTACTTCTGTTAGGAAAATATAAATTAGTTTATTGTGAAACCAAAATACAGCTCAGCACCCCACATAAATGCATTCTGCATTGCAAGCATTAATGATGTTAGGTTTACAAACACCAGCAGCGTATGTCAAAAGATGGACCGCTGCCTAGGCTCTCTGAAACAGTTATTGAACCCCAGAATGCTAGCATGAAATCCATGGAAGCTTTACCACGATTTTGTAAAATGTCAAATTATGCCTGAAGAAAGATGGGCAACTGTAACTCATAAGCACAGTAGGTACAGATGAATTGCAAGGTCAAACCTCATTCTGGAGTACAGCACTAAGATTGATTTTTATTTCATTTTTAACTCCACCTGAATATTAAAAAATAATGAAATTAGGTTTTCAAGCTTACGCACGACTCTTTCCCATAAAGTGGAAAGGCCTTCTCAGAAGTCTCTCTTTTTTCTCATGATTTGTAAGGATAGATTATTTTTTTGTAGCTATATAATGAAGATGACATAGAAGAGTAAAACTTCTGGATCCAAATCTGTAATTCTGAAGGAAAGGAATAAATGACCAATTTTCATACAAGTTTTCATGTGCAAGACTTAAACTCTTACATCAGTTGTACAGAATGAATTTACAACAGATTTATCAACCTGCTCTTTCTTGAAGAAAAAAAATCTGATATATTTAACCCCTTCATAGAAGGGTAGGATAATGAACTAAATAATCAGCATCAGATACTTCTGGAAGCTTAGAGTAAATTAGCTGACATCCATTTAGGTCCCAGAAAATGCGATACTCTTATCGCCCTTTTGTTCGTTTTTGGCCACCTCTGCCATGTCAAATAAATTAATTCAGGGACTCAAACATTCCTTCATCTTTAGATCTCGTTTCAGGTGTACTGAATCTGATGTTTGATCCATTTGTTTGGGGCTTGGCACAGGATGTGGATAAAGAGTAAGATTCAAGGACAGCTTTTCAATTTGCTTGATCTGTCGTCTGACTTTGAACCAAAAGCAATTAAAGGAATTGCTTTGAAATTGGAGGTTGTCCAAGCATGGAAGGAGAGATTACTTGTTGTTTCGGGTGTTATATTCTTCTGTGGAGCATTTTGCAAACTAAGATCGGCTTCCTCTTAACTACCTTTGTTTACCTATTGTGCGTTAACCCAGCTGGCAACTAAGCCCCACTCAGTCACTTGTTCACTTTCCCTGTGGTGGGATAGGGGAGGGAATCAGAAGAGTAAAAGTGAGAAAACTTGTGGGTTGTGAAAAAGACAGTTTAATAGGTAAAGCAAAAGCTGTGCTGCAAGCAAAGCAATACAAGGAGTTCATTCACCACTTGCCGTGGGCAGACAGGTGTTTTCAGCCATCTGCAGGAAAGCAGGGTCCCATCACATGTGACAGCAACTTGTGAAGACAATAGTCCCATAGACCTATTGAGTCCATATCTCTTCAATTTAGAGAGAAAGATGTTGTGAGGGACTGTGTCAAAGGCCTTACAGAAGTTCAGACAGATAATATTCATAGCTTTTCCCTTGTCCACGGATGTAGTCACTCCATCATAGAAGACTAGGTCTGTTAGACAGGACTTGCCCTTGGTGAAGCCATGCTGGCTGTCCTGAATCACCTCCCTGTTTTCCATGTGCCTTAGCATAGCTTCTAGGAGATTCTGTTCCATGATCTTTCCAGGCACAAAGCTCAGGCTGACAGGCTGATAGTTCTCAGGGTCCCCCTTTTTAACTTTTGTAAACATGGGTGCAGTTTTTCCCTTTTTCCAGTTACTTGGGACTTTGCCTGACTGCCATGACATTTCTAATATCATGGAGAGTGCCTTGGCAACTACATCAGTCAATTCCCTCAAAAGTCTGGGGTGCATCTCATTGTCTCCCACAGACTTTTGTGTATTCAGGTTCCTCAGGAAACTGATTTTCTCTAACAGGTTCTTTGGTCTCCCAGTCCCCATCCTGCTTTCTGTCCATTCAAGTGGTGTGGGAAGAGAGATTGCCAGGAAGACTAAGGGAAAGCAGTTGTCAAGTAGCTCAGCCTTCTCCTTGTCCATTGTTTCCAGTTTGCCAGTTGTGTTCATCTGTTGGATAAATGCTTCCTTTGACCTTCCTTTTCTGGCTGACGTACTGTCGAAACCTTTATTATTCTTTGCGTCCCTTGCCAATTTCAGCTCCAGTTGTATTTCCCAACCCCTTTCCTACACAATCGAGCAACATCCAAATACTCTTCCTGGGATACCTGTCCACTATTCCATTGCCTGTGGAAGTGTCTGTGTCACTGAATGGCAGTTTGTTGAATGTCTCTTGTTTTTTCACATTAGTAAATGTCATCAGGTGTGTTATTTTCTGTTGTTAGGCTAAATGTAGCTTACATTCACATGTCTGCAAGTCAAATTCATGTCTTACATTATGTCTAAATATTTTTTTTCTCACTGACTGTGATTTTCGGAGTAGTGTTTGGACTAAGTGTCAAAGAAAACTTTGAAGCTGTTGTCATGGTTGTGAGAGACTGTAATATTAATGGTTAATGACTCAAAACAATTGGCCATTTGGGGAGGTGGCAGAGTGCTTTGCTGGACCAAGTTTACACCCGCCTGGCCAAGGGGGAGGAGGAGAGTTTTTGGATGTGTGATGGTGAAACCTCTGATCTGCATGAGACAGAGGAGATGAGCACACACCACTGGAGGTTCTGGATTTTGAGCCAGATAAGGGAGAAAACCAATAAAAGTAGACCCTGCGGAGGCAGTGTTACGCTCAGGCCAGTGACATCAAAATTGCAACAATCAAGCCTTATCGGTGGATCAAAGGGTGATGGTATCTTTCCACTCTTACGCTTTCTTTTTCTATCTTTCTTTCTTTCTTTTCCTTATACATTTTCGTGTATTATTTTTATGCTTTATATTGCTCTATTTCTACAGATAATAAGGGAAATGGCTACATACTTGCTTTCCATTGCAACCAAATTGCTCTGAAACAAATTCTACATATATATAATGTGTGTGTGTGTGTGTATATTTGCAAACACTAGTCATTCGGTGTTGTTTCAGTGTAATCCACCCCAAAAGAACTATTAACAAGAACCTGAGTTACCCTCACCTTCAGGGGTGACATGTAACAATGGTGTCACTTCTTATATGATAGAACAAACTTTTTGAAGTTCCAAATAGTTAGCTCTGTAGAGTCTCTAATAATCCTGTTTTTTCTAGCTGTGAATCAAGACCCCATTAACAAGATTTCCTCTGAACTCTATTGGCAAAAATAAAGAAGTACCTTCTAAAAAAGATAAGATCTAAGCTATAAAGGTCCTCAAATATTAAAATCAACAGCTTCAATTACTCTTCTGCTGATCCAGATTTAAGTGTAGTTTAATACTTGTAACCACCTCTGCTTAATAAGTGAGTCACAGATTTTGTATCACATGAAAGATGTGAGTATTCCTAAGTGCAACCTGAGATCGAAGCCATCATATAAATCTAGTCTAGAGGGACAACAATATGACCAATTTTTTTCATCGAATTAGTGCATAACATTTTTGCATGATTTCAGGGGGAAAAAAGAGGGTTTTTTAATAAAAATAGCTTATTTGGTTTTCTATTCTTTCAGTTTAGAAGTATTTTTTTAAAAAATACTGACCATGAGAATGTGTTATTTGAAAGACTGTTTGCCATGGCCAGCTCTCCAGTTCTGACACAGCATGGTTCAAATCAATGACAGTTACACCTACAGCCTTCTGTGGAAGATTTGCTTGTACAGAGACTGTTGAAACTGTCTAGAACGGACCCACGAGGTAAAATAGCAAGAAGAATGATCAGGGATCTAATATCACAGGCTGCTTTTAGTTAGCAAAGTAGCTTACTTAGTGATGTACATTGTTATACAACATGATAAATGGTTATAAATTCATGAATACAATACTTGAGCTACAGTTTAATATTAATAAATAATTGCAAAATTAAACATAGGTTAAGTGTTTGATAATTTGCATTTGGCAATTTGTTGGGGTTTTTTGTTTGTTTGTTTGTTTTTGATTTTAATACCTTATTATCTCAAGTAAGAATTTAGTTCTCAGCTCGCGTACATTTTTTTATTTTCATGGTTAGCCTTCCAAAGGTACTTAGGCCTGGCCATTAAATGAACAGGAGGTTTAGGCAACTAGTCTTCTACTTTAAGAAGGGATGAATGCAGAAACTAGAATTTTTGTTTTATTGCCTTTTGTAGAGTTCTTTTGTAATCCAGATCATTTGGTAGTACAGGAAACTGTAACTTACTTCCCTGACAATACAGAAGCTTTTGCAGAAGCTAGAAGTGGGATGACTCCCATGCACCCTATAAGAAAACCTTGTGCAGGCACACTAATTACCAATCAGATCATGTAAATATATTTGTCTAGTTTCCTCACTATAGCTACAAACTGTAGTTCCCTATCTAAGCAGTTAGTCCTGGCCTAATATGTTGGCAGATGGCACGCTGGTCCTTTTCCAGTAGAGTCTGCCAGCTCACAGGTCTACCACCCACTCCCTTCCTCTTTCCCCCACCTTGCACCTCCTGTATCTTTTTAATACCCTTGCATCTCCCCAGAGCTCTTGGAAGGTGGTATATTTAGAGAAAGGACAGTTTCGTGTTCCAGGAGATTTTAAAACTGTAGCCAACTAAGGCTTAGCTGGCATGCTGAAGTTTGCACGAGCATCTGTCTGTAAAATATTCTGACTCTACTTTCTTACTGATCTCTGTTGGAGGCTTTGAGGGGAAGCTTGCAGTTCTTGTTCTACAAACTGAAATTAAAAAAAAAAAAGCCCTTAAAAAAATCTGTAAAGTAGTTGAAACTTAATAGAAAATATATTTTGCTGGTACCAAAAAAGA
Organism: Manacus candei; assembly: GCF_025592945.1. NCBI lineage: Eukaryota > Metazoa > Chordata > Aves > Passeriformes > Pipridae > Manacus > Manacus candei. Next base: position 28,700,522 of record NW_026138062.1, on the reverse strand, counting down.
CAGCTGCAAGGCTACTACTCTATCTTCTCTCTCCTACTCACCCACCATGATTTATTCAAAGAACTTATGCCCTCAGCAGAAAATTTGGAATAGAGTTTTTTTAGGATGAAGACTCTGGAAATAAAGAGTGTTTTATATATGAAGTAAGAATAACACTTTTAATGTCCAAAAGTGAATTAAATCTGAAAGTTAAAGTAATGAACATGATCCCCCCAAAACAAAATTAGCTTGGTGCGTTCGTGAGAAATTTTCCTATTTATTAGTACTCATATAACATTAAAGTCTATAATTCTAGGCAATATCAGATTCCCCTTAGAAAATGGTTGACTGTGCTTCAACGGCTATGCCAATTACAAAGAAAACATGGGCAAATAATGGGTGTCAAGAAATTTTGTCAGTTTAAAACCATAAAATAAATTTATATGTAGTCTTTATTTTTAAGGATATTTAACAGCTATTAAAAAACTTTTGGGGCATCTCTATCAAATGTAATGACACAGTTTTTTTGGGCAGAATAGGTTCAGTGCTTTTACATTTTAACTTATGGTGCACCTAAATTTCATTCACTATTTGCATGAAAAATGTATCATTACATGAAGGTAATTAGGTATCTGTCATTGCCAGGTGCTGCTCTCTTTTAAAGATGGTGACATTTCAGCACTGAATTATAACTGGATTTGAATAAGGAGCTACAACAGACCTTCTATACACTACTGCCTTATCATAAAGCACACTGGACCTAAGTAATTGCAGTTTTCTTCATGCCATTTGCAAGGAGTGCTGTTTAGAGTAGAGAATAGGACTCAAAATTTGTGAGGAAAGTTGGTACTTTAAAACTGGCAGAAATTAAAACTGCAGTTATGAGTGAAAGTTGGCAGAGACAGACTTTGGAGTAGTTTGCTCCAGCATGTCTATCCCTGAACGACTGGCTTCATTATTGGCCAGGAAGCAGAGGAATGAAAGCAAAAGAGTAATTAGAGCACGTCTTGCTTTATTTGTAAGTTTTCAGTGAATAAAAGCAAGAAATAGTATGAAAAATGTGATGATCACTTCTTTGGTGAATTCCTGTACTCAAATCCAGGTTGTCTGGCCAGGTGAGGTTTTTCATAGGGGAAACTTTCTGACTTACTCTTTTGTACTTCAGTGAAAACCAGGATCTTCTAAGGTTGTTTTATTTCCTAGGCCTATGGAAGCAGAGATCAAAGAAATATTCTTCATCACCTCTATGCTCCATTTGAAAAGTTGATGAGCTGTAGAATATCTTTTTGCTTTGGTTGGTCTCCACAGCAGTTCTCTAGAAGGGTATTTGCTTCATGTGACATAAGAATTCCTATAGGCAATGTTTTAAATCCCAGAGACAGTCTTTGAAAGAAGATACCCAAAATGCAGGCATCCTATGGCTTTCTTTTTTGTTTTGGTTTGTTGTTTTTTGGCGTGGATTTTTTTGTGTTGCAGGAGGTGGTTTTGATTTGTTTTACCACATGTAACTGAATAAAATTACAGACAGAAGACTATGATAAGTCAATAAGACATCTACTGACTTAGTATTTTCTGTTTTCATATACTGAATCCAAAAGATGCTTGGCTCTGCTTATACTATGTCAAATTATTATGATATGTCTCTCAGTCATTTTATGACAATTTCCACTGTTACCATAAAATTATTAGCAATGTGGAGAGTTGATAGAGTAATACTTTCAAGAATAATTAGTTAGTTTGATTTTAGTTGTTTATTTTTTTTAAGCCTGTTTGTTTTTTAAGTGTCTGTGGTGTAGTATTATATTTTCACAAGTGCATAGGTAGCAAAGGTAATACCTAAAGGGAAAAGTCCTATAAACTATAACCAATTGCCTGCACACTGTACCCTCTTATATTGTGGTCCCTGCAAGATCTTTGGTTTCTAACCACCTTCTAATTGTAGCTGCCTTCCTGAACAACTTTGTTTTTTCCTAGAATCATTATATTGTTTAGGTTGGAAAAGACCTTTAAGATCATCAAATCCAGCTGTTAACCTAATGCTGCAAGTTCATTACTAAATCATGTCCCTAAGTGCCACATGCATGTCTTTTAAATACCTCCAGGGATTGTGATTTGACCAGTTATGTGGGTAGACTGTTTTAATGTTTGACAACCCTTCTTGTGAAAATATGTTTCTTAATACACAATCTAAACCTCCCCTGGTGCAATTTGAGGTCATTTCCTCTTGTCCTATCACTGGGAAAAGTGACTGGGAAACCTTCTTTCAGGCAGTTGTAGAGAGTGATAAGGTCTCCCTGGCATGGTGTTGGGGAAATTCATGTCATCTTGACTCCAAATCGTGTCTTTTTTTTAAGCTACATGTTGAATCTGGGAGAGATTTCCTGCATATCACTGCAGTGCTAACAGTTATGGTACCCTAGTAATAGATTTTCAAATACTGCTGAAAAAGAAAAGGCATGTATTTGTTTTTAGATCTGTCTCTCTTAACAACTGCAGAAAAGCATAGTGAATGCAGTAATACACACTTACAAGACACAGTTTCACTAGATCCGTCACAGGATGTTAAGCAAGTTTATTGTTTGACATATCTTTATTAAAATGCAAATTCTGGCATTTTCCCAAGCTGTATCCTTTACACTCAACAGTGTGAAGCAATAGAACCCGCACAACTGTATTCAGAGTGAAAGTAATATTGGCAAGGCAATTTCCTAAAAACAGTAAAAATTTCAAACTTGGGTAGAGAAAAATTATCGGGAGATTCTAAAAGGACACAAATAGAATCATAACCTGGCTTTCTGTGTTGGCATTGTCCTCCCTTTCTTACTCATTGACCAGTACTTTATCAGGACTTTACTGTTCAGTACTAACCTTGATGTTTTGCAGTCATCATCATCATGGCTAGGCTTCGCCAACGAAGATTTAGGAGTCATACCTTGTAACAAAATGACTCAAATATTGTCCTAAACATTTTTTACAACAGTTTACTAGTATAAGTATTCTAGCGCATATGTATTTGAATATGATTTACATAAATTGAAAGAAATTGTGCAGTTACATTGTGAACTAAATGAAGAAAAAGGGGAAAACATTCAGTAAAAAGAAACGGTGTTTGGCTAATGGTGTGGGCACTGAGGTATTCAGCATGCTATATGGAAGGGAGTAAAAAGCAGTGTATTGAATTACTTTCCCTTTAAACAATTAGTATCTTTGTTAGCAAACCCTTTTTTGTTGTTGTTTTTAATCCAACTAACGGAATTGGTTTAACAGCATCTTACAAGCAGTTCAATATTAAAAAAAAAATCATTGAAAAATTCCTCAAGTCACACTGTGACACTAATGTGAAAAGTTATACTAGTTATATAATATCTAGTAAGTCTTGAAGAAATGAGATTGTGTTCAGCATAAGTAGGGACATAGAAATAATTATTGGCTAGAAGATCCCTATTTTATAAAGAGATGAAAAAGATCTAGGTGGAAGTTCTTAATGCTTCTTAACCTATGCGTGTAGGGGTACAGTACTGCAGATGTAAAGGAGATTAGTCCTCAGTCCAGGGATTATATGCTATGATAAGATACAAAGTAGCCCTAATAATTATAGGTAACACTGGTATTGTCTGGTATACACTCCTGCAATTTATACAGAGAAGTCAAAATATTAGTATAAGATTAGAATCAACCAAAGCTATTAAAATCTTGTTTAATGACAGAACAGAAACATTAGAGTTTTCTGTAGGACACATTCATTACAGGACATGCTGGATTGTTTAAAAAAAAAGATTATAGCCTGACCTGGCTTTGTTTCTGATTTATTTTAGAACCACATAGTTGTGGGATTTCCACTTGCCAACATGGGAACTGTTGGAGTCTTAGCAAACTATTCTGAAAATGGAGAGTGAATGGAAGGACTACTTTTTCTTGTTAAGACCAAAAGGACAAAATGTACAGCCTTGCCTTGTCAAAGAGCCAAACAGGACTCAGAAAGTATTTGGATGACACACGGTAAAAAGAAGTAATGTTTTAGCTAAAGGTGTAATATGTGAAAAGGATTACCCTGTATCTCCAGTGACTGCTTTACATTTTCACAGCCAGAGAAAACAGACAGAACCAGAGCCTGACTTAAGGGTTTAGATCTTTATTTCAGCCATAATGAATGCAACTTTGACTTTAGTGGAAGGGCTAAACTTTCAGAAGCAAGAGCTTAATATTAGGAGTGAAATAAGTCATGGCAATTTTAATAATTTGAAACTGACAGGTGAACAGAACTCTTGCAGCCTTCACCTAATAAAGAAGAATACTGTAATCATATGCCTGTAGAGTCCAAAATATTTAACAAACACTAAAAATCTCAAGTCATTATATTCTTTTAAATTGGATTTATGGAGACTATATTTCATGCTCATTCTCACATTCAGGAAAACATAACAGGTACCCTGGAATAAATGTGCTGTTAAAATCTTAGAAAAAGGAATAATTCAGCATTAGCTTATTTGATAAATCTGTTTAATGGTTTGATAATGAAAGTTAATTTTAATTTTCAGGGCAGTAGTCATCAATATAGTCTAGAAATATATATGTTTAAATTATAAACTAACCTTTGATAAGTTAGGTACACTGTTCGAAGATCTCTCAAATACAAATGGTATACAGGAAACTGAAGATGTTCGTATTGTGAGACAAAACCAAGTGGTCTTACTGGCAGATTAATCTTTCTTACCATGGAAGATTACCTTTGGCATGCATACTGGCTGCATTTCTACAACCAGAACAAAAAAAAAAAAAGCTGAAAACTGACTTATCTAAAATGTAAGAACTAACTAATCATCACATGATGTATCTGCAAAACATAGTGACTAATCAGGTATGCAAAGTTTTTTTGTTAGGGAAAGAAATAAGCTATTGCCTACATGGGTGAAAGAACCACAGAAAAACAAACCCAAGACATTTAATCTTTAATTTGCATTACTGATGTCAGATCCTAAGACATTTTTAAGGTATTCAAAGTAGAAATATAAACCCACAAACTATAATTTCAATTCATTATCTACTGGAAGATGAAACTAAGTGTTCATTCTCTCTCACTTTTATCAAGACTCCAGGCTTCCCATTCAAAGGTGAATGTTTCTAAAATGCATGCATCTTTCAAAAGTTGAAAGATCAACAGAATTAATCAAGACTGATGTGCCCTCATTTCTGCTAGTTCCTTGTAATCCATCAAAAATATTTCTGTAAAGATTGATTTAGCCTAGGGAATATTCAAAAAAGTTACAATTGATAATGACCACGTGCTTGAACTCCCGAAGTTTAAAAAAATTATGCATATATATGCATACTTTGGACATAACTACCAATCATGTTTCTTCCTAAGAGCCATATATATATATGTAGTAATTTTATTTTGTTTATATCTATTTTTCAAGTATACAGTACAGAATGAATGTAGTAGGAGATTGCACTATCAGTTTTTATCATCATTCATGTTTGCAAATGAGGTTTTATTTCTTCATCCTCCCCTGTAGTCACACAAATAGCCACCGATTATTCCTGTGACTCCTTTGTTCCTTATCATTTTTCTTTCTTATTTACATTTTTATTCTATTTTACTTTATTATTATTTTTAATTCACATTTGATTTTTCTTTTTTGTTTGTTCATCTCAGGGATATTAGAACTTCTGTCATTAATGTGTCTTCCACAAGAACAGAAAAAGTTTTACTGTTTTCCATTTGACTTATTGCTTTGCATTTATAAGGTTATTTGCAGGTATTCTTTCATGCCTCCCATTCTATAATGCAGAAGAAAGTCTGTGGCTTGTTATCAAAAAGTACACATTAGTCTGAAGAACAGGAAAGTCAGTAGGAAGTAAGGAACATTCAATGTTTTAGTTTGGAACATTTTAGTTGTACAGGAAGGCAATGAGCATTATTATGAAGGTTAAACAAGAATAAAGCCTTAAAAAGAAACCCTCACTTAATCAGTATTTTTTCCAGATGATGAAAAGAAAGCCAAGAGATGAAATTGACAAATGTAGCATATAATGGTCCTTCTTGGAGCAGTACTACGGGGGCCTCATTAGTAGACATTTTAGTACAATCATTTTTACCCCTGTGGCTGTCACTTCAGACTACTCAGAAAAGGTGGCTGTAGGAGCTAATCACAGTGATGCCTTTCTCAATTGTATTTTCCTTGTAAAAATGAGGCACAGGAGAGTTAGTAAGTTCTAATTGAAATCAGAATTATCATTGCCATGGATAGCATGCTGTGTCTGTAGGGTATGTTTGTGCCAGTGGAAAATTTCCTTTTTCCCCACAATAAGTCTGGAAACTTTAGACTTAAATGTAAAGTTGTGCTGAAGTCAGTATCACCACATATTTTAGTCTGCTATTTTCAATACCATTTCCATCTTGCTGAACGGAAGTACAGTTGTTAATTTACGTTTAATATTGCTAGCTGTTGTTGATAGGAGGAGGGACAGACTTCAAAATATGCCAGTTTACGTGTCAGTTTAAAGTTTCAATGGGCTCTCTTTTGCATGTAAATCCTTTTCCTTCAATATTCCTCTATTTCTCTTACGAAAATAATTATAAGTACCATTTTCTGCTTGCAGTTGATTGCCACCTTGAGAGACAGAACAAGATCTCCATTGCTCAAAAAAATTGTTTAAGAACCAAGCAAAGTTTTATAATAGCATTTTAAAGTAGGGGAAAATCTCAATTTTATTCAGCTTCAAAGTATCCTCTTGTATTGGTTCATTGTACAGAAACCAGGGAAAAAAAAAAACAACAAAGAGAGTACTGAAATTAATTTCATTCCTTCCACCATTGAGATTTTGTGGTAGTGATAGAGTAATAATCACTTTCTGTAGAAGGTATTAAAAATATCTTATGCCTTTTTCTCTTGGAAAGTAGAAATGTGTTAGAAAGCAAAAGAGAGAGTAAATTATTATTTAGAAATTTTGAGTTCCATTGGAGATGTCTTTGAATTTCTGTTTATGTTCTCCTCTACTTTTGAAGAACTTTATAGTTTTGAAGAACCAACACATCTGACTCCTAAAAGGAAGGTAAAAGGAAGAATCCCATCTTCCTATATGAGTAATTGGTGAAGCCTAACTAAAATTTTAAAGAGTTTCTCTCTGAAAGAGGATGATATCACAGTGAAAAAGAGATGAGTTTCTGTGAGCACGAGTTTGATACATTGAACCATGCTTTGGTTTTAGTACAGCCTTTTGATAGGTGAGAAAATGGAGAAAATGACACCATGTTGTCATTCCTTGAATTATTAAATATTGCCATAACTAAAAATCTGAAAGTGAGCAGAAACCACATAATTGTTCTTAAGACTTAGAATCCAGAAAAACCTTTCAATGAGTTAATGAACTGTGATTTTCTGATATAAGGGTAAAGAACCCTCTATGACACAGCAGTTATGTGTCATCGTTATCAAGCAAAGGCATGCTTAAAAAATGAGAAAAACTCAAGAACAGAAATTCTGCAGGTATGCCATCAGCAAAAGGGATATTCACTTCATGTGATTCCTGCTAAAGCTGACAGTTGAAAAGGTGAAGCTGTTCACTGATGAACTAAATGTAGACCTTTTAGACACCACCTGTAATGTGGCTACTTTATCCGAGATCTCCCCATCTTTGGTCAAGGAAACAAAACTGTGTTATGGAGTAAAAACTGGGATAGCACAGAGGTTTTTTGAGTGCTTCTATTTATACGGAATTCTATTGAGGCAACAATAAGCAAGGAGTGTGAAAACAGGTAGCTATAATGGAAACTATTTTTCAGCTTTAACTGAAGCAGATGCTATCACATGTTTTGTGATACTGACTTCTGAGGAGGTGAGCATAAGGAATGATTAACCCAAAAGGTTATACTGACTGAGGTGAAATTAAGGTCAACAGAAGTACAATAAATCCTTATATTTCTTGAATGTCTAAGTCCAAGTGCAGATATTCTGAATGGTTTTATTTATGACTGGCAGAACTTTTTTTTTTTTTGGTGGGGAAACAGTATAGTAGTAATGATTTCCTAATGTTTTACAAGTGTTGGGGAACTGAGAGAAGTAATTTTAAAGCTGAAATCTATGGGGATAAACAAAGCTTCCAGAATAACTGTTGTAATTGAGTCAGAATTGTTTGTCTGCAAAGGGAATGCTTTTGTTACTATTAAAAACATTGATGATTTTAATCATTTTAAGCAGGATTTAAGTCAGAGATTGAAACAGGAAAAAATACTTTAAGCAAGATGTAAGTTAGTACTTCAGGAGTTAGAAATGAAAGACAGAAATAATTCTCGGTCTCTTTTCACATCCGTATGAGACAAGTATCAGAAAATGAGCCAAAAGATGTAGGAACGAGCTGGAGTGAAGAAATCAACACAGAAGCCCGTTAAAACTGTTTCGCTCTTATTGACATTGTGGATGATGATGCGAGTGCTGAACTGACTTTCTAGTCAGTTGTCTGAGTCTGAAAAACTAAATAACCTTTAGACTAATTTGGTTCATTTATCTGACTAATCAATTTTCTGGTTCCTTCACTCAGTGCAAGGAAAGTAGCTTTTGAATTTTCTTTTTTAAATTTTTTTTGTCTATTGTCCTTTCATCCTCTGTTCTTCTGTGAAGATGGACATGCTGAGAGAAGTATTTGAAGCAGTTCTGTTATGGATAATAAATTCCCTTTCCCCCAGTCCTCCTTCCCCCAAATCCTCATGTCCATGTACTATACTGAAAACATGAATAATTAAGAAGGCAAATAATAAAATACTGGTAAGAATTTACTACAAAATTATTTTAGAAGAAGAAACCACATCCTTTACAGATGTAAATATTCAAAACCAAAATGTTTTTATCTTGAAATTCCTTTAATTTTTTGTCTTAAACTGTTCTTTGCAGAATAAAAGAAAATGCTGAAATGTCTTTGGCATTTCATTTCTGTATTGATTTTTTTAAAAGAAAATTCCATATTGTCATAGAAGCTTTTATTTAAATCTAGCAGTGTCAGGTTAAAGATGAGGGGCACAGATATCATGAGCATTGCATTGAAAGAGCCACAGATTGTTACTACATTCTTGTTCCCAAGTTACATTCAGTGTCTCTCTGTGTGCTTGATTTTTGCATGCTTAAACACTTTTCTAAGTAGGACAGTCCTCAATGTGGGCTTACATACAAGATTTTAATGATTTTCTTCCCCTCTTATAATAATTTCTCATTGGAAGAATGTTCACTGAGCAGTTGGGAATATTTTTTATCAAGAAGAAAAGATATTTCCTTTCTTTCTCTTTTTCTGTTTTTAAGGCAAATAATGTTAATAAAGTATGCTTGTATCATACACTCTTGAATATCAGAAAAGGCTCTGTATTTCATAGCAATTTCCAATTTCTTTCAGAGACTAAGTTAGTTTCAAGAGACATTCCCCAAGCTTTGGATAAACAACTATCTATTATAAAGCACAGTATGTAATGTGTATTATTAATGATGTTCTCATAGGGCTGTCCCTCTTAAAAAAAAAAAAAATAATTGTCAGGATCACATTCGAAGTGAAGGAAGGGAGGACAGCAAAGGACAAAGAGCCAGACTCCATGCTACAGCTTTATATTCTGCTAATGCAGATGTTGTAATTTGTCTTTCAAGTCAATTACCCTGCTGGAGGCTTATGGGGAGAGCACAGGCATTAATATTTCCAATAAACCTGATTGTAGTGAGATGAAATTTCAAACAGATTTCAAGCGGGAAAGAAAAGTAGGTCAAGAGAAATGGACACTACAGATTAATGAGCCCACTGATAACCTTACCATTAGCATCACTACTTCCATAAACTAATTCAATGATGTAGAATTAAATCAGACACACTGAATAAGGAGGAAGTATAGTAATTATATATATTTTTCCCCTTTCTTTCTTTTTAATACACTGAAAAGTTTGCTGCTGAAGCAAGTGGAGTATAAACTTTTAAAATTCTTAAATATGGGGAGTCTGGTGTGGATCCTTAGTTGTTCTTTTATGATCTTCTGTATGCTAAAGCATTTCTTCTGTAGAGAATTAATTGAAGGTCTGTCTCATAGAAGTGATTATATCAGAGGTATCCAAAAAGAGGAGACAACCGGGGGCCAAGAGGGGCTTTAACTATGTGTATATGAATCAATCTATTATGTAAAATGATCACCTAATAACAATTTTATTTTAGAATGGGAGAGAGATGTGACAACCATCTTCTCTCACTCTCTTGCTTTACTGTTAAAAAGCATGTCTTTCCAAGGTAATTACTTTAGAATCTCTTCATATAGAAAGGAGAAGAAAACTACTACAAAACCATGGAACTTACCCTGTAAGATGTCAGGTGAAAAATGTCTTTCAGGTTGCTTCTTGCTTTAGTGTGATGAATCTTTAAACATTTAGAAAATTTGTTTAAGTGTTGTGGAAATCTACAATGTAAACATGATATTGGAACTGAATATAGGTAGCTCTCTAAATACTAGGAATTTAAAAGAATGGTGTGATTGGAATGTGATGGGAGAAGACTCCAAAACCAGCCAGCTTCAAGCCTCAAACTCATTCTTGACTGTATTGACTGGATTCGTTAACAACACACATTGCCAGCAGTTAGCACTTAATCACTATCAATCATCCCTGACAAGCTAATTTTAAATTAGTTGCAAGTGTACAGTGCCACTGAAGTGATGCCGTTTTAGTTCATACTGATAGCTGTAATCCGTCAGTCCAGGGAATGATTTGAGAGGGAAAGCCAGAACAGAGTCTTGTCACCTTCTTTCCTCCTCACCCTTTGCCATAAAACACCACTGATGTTCTGTGCTCCTCTGCCTATTTCCCCAAAAGAAAATTGGATGATCTCAGCTTCTCTTGACATTTATTTTTGGGATGAGGGCTTGTTCTGGTTTTGCAAATTCTGCAGGATTATTCTGGTTCCATCAGACACCCTGCCTGCTTGCCTTCTCTTCAGGATTATTTTGGTTTTACCAGACATCATTCTTGTCTACTCTGCATCCTTAGTTCTTATCTTGCAGGGTTTAATAGTTGAGCTTTTTTTATGCACCCCACTTGTGCCACTGTATCACAATTCCATCTGCATCTTTGCCAATCAAGGCTATTATTTATATATTAAAGCTGAGCTGCCTTGCAAGATGTTATTAATGTTTTTACAATGCAAAAATATGCTTATATGCTTTACCTTGTTATGCTATTTTAGTGTGCTTATGTCTGTGTTGCAAGAAATACTAGTAGAAGTCTAATTACTGCATGTAACAGGCATCATTTTGGCTACAGTAAAACCAAATCATGGTTTGGAAGCAAGGATATTTTGACACGTGTTGAAACTCAGTCCCATATATGCATCAAAAAAAAGGTTAAATCTCTAGTCAAGTTCTAGTTGGATTCAATTTCTATTTAAAAGGAGTGTCTCATTATATAAGTTATGTGAATTTAGCAGACAGAGACCAAAATGCTTCTGCAGGAGAAACCTTAATCACCCAGTTGTAGCATGAAGACTAGATGGCAGTCACTGAGTTGAAAACAGGACTCATTCTGTGAGCAACAATTCAAAATCATGAGAGTCTACTTTGATCCCAAAGTCGTAGTAAATCTAACAATCACAAAGCTATTTCGAATATGTCTGTGAAAACTGTGTTGACACATTTTTTTCTGTATTTTTCTTACTATCTATTCATCTAAGTAGGTAAATTTCAATTTTCCAAAGATAATTTACTTGCAAGATTGAAGGAGAGAATTGGAAAAATGTTGTCATTGGATGAAATAGGGAAATTGTTGCTAACAGGAAGCACCTTGTGGTTTTGATCTGAATCTCCTGTAGCATTTTCTAAAACCTTCTAGAAATTGTGTGCATGAGTTAACACTGTGTGCCTAGGAGACAACTTTACTCAAAATCACTCGTGGCAGCTAAGCAGCAGATCACCTTTGGCTGTTACTGTGTTTGGCTATAGTACCATGTATTTTTTTTTGTTTGTTTGTTTTTTACAATTTATCATTGGGTGCATGCAGACTTTCTTGCTCATTTCTCTTCCCGTTCCCTCCCTTTCACTTTTCCTCTCACTTTTTCTTTCTTTGAATGGGCAGATATGAAGAGTTTTATCTTTTTACTTTTTATATTAAGATAGTGTGGATAACTTGTAAGGGCTCTTTCAGGAATTCAGGTCAAAGTGAGCAGCTAACAGTATTCATCCTGGTTCAGAATGGAAAATTAAATTGTTGGTTTCAATTTATGCAAACAAATTTGGAAGTTAGCTGCAAATCAGGTTAGAAAGCTAGAAATATTTTAGAAAAGCATTCAAGGTTTTTCTCCATGTTTTATGTCCAAAGTGGAACCTACTCACTTGGTTCAAGCAACGGATGCTTGAATTGCCAACCATCTCCTGATCTGTGATACTCTGCTACCCACTGGAAAAGAACATTGTTATTTGTTGGGGGCAGCCCCATCCAAGGTATGCACATTCTTAGAGGTAGTTTTTACACTCAACTAAATGACAGCAATGCTTGGAGGATTTTCTTGCTGCTCTTTTTTACTATTTCAGGCTATAAATAGTTTAACATCTTTGGACCTCAGTTTGCAGATATGTAAAATGAAAGGTTTAAATCATAGTTAACTTGGTTGTGACACTAAGGTGCCCATACAGAAGAGTGTTGGAAAATTTTGAAAAATAACTGTGTCAGTCACGTGTTTGTTTTTTTTTTTTCCATCATACTCCCAAGGACAGTTGGGAAGAAAAGGGATGTTGGCCACCCTCATTATGCCAATTTGCATGGGAAATATACATTTTCTTGACCGTTAAACTACATAGGTCTTAGGGTTTCACAGCTGAGTAAACTCAAAAATATTTATAATTATTCCTATAGCAGATTTATACCATAGGAAAATATAAATATCCTTGTATTATAGAGAACTGTCTCATTTAGAAGAAGTGGTTTCATTGGAGTAAAGGTCAAATATTTTATCAACTTCAGTGAAACCAAGAATTTATGAAATACTATCAGCCCTATGTTGCAAGTGAAATTTAAAGGAAAAAGAAATTCTAGCTGTCACCAGATGCTTTGGTGTTTTCACTTAGACTAGCTACTGGGATTGTACCTGCTTTGGGCAAATCTTCATGCTTTGCAAGGCATAAAATAAAAAATTAAAAGATACAAGAAATAATATTAACAAAATAAAAAACATTTAACCTGGGGCATTTTTCTAGGTTTAGTGGAATAGAGGTTTGGAAAAGACGTATTATTATTCTCTAGAAGAAATTTCACTTTTAGAGAGAATAAAATCCATTATTCTTATTGTGCCAGGAGTCTATCCAGAAAACATATTTTGCCTTGTTATCTAAAAAGTGGTTTCATGAGAGAAAAATGCAGGGGCGGTGAGATCAGTAACATTTTGAACATATGTGTTAGGAGATGTTCTGCTGATTTCAAGAACATATATGATTACTAGTGTGAGATGTGGCTTTTTGTTGTAGGTTTTCCTAGAAAAGTGGGGTTGCGTCAGGTATGAAGGACAAATGAAATTACTGGAAAATCTTTCCAGTTTGGATTTAAGAACTCACACTTGAGGAATCACACTTTATATCCTCTGTTTTAGTAAAACAATTTGATATCTGCATTGAAATGCATTTTCAGTTAATCTTTGTCTCGAGGCCAGTGGAGTGCTGTAAATGTTGAACGGTCTTTGGCTAAAACACTGAGCACACACTGCAGCCATTCCTACTGTGTTGAAGACCAGCTGGGAAAAAGATATGTACTCTGAAGTTAAAACAGTCAGAACAGGTCCCCTACTTGATAACAGCCGAGTGCTGTAGTCAAATACAGCTATTGCAGTGGGATTCTATTGATTTATGCTGGATGAAACTGGTGCTTCTATCAAACAGTTTTGTGGCTACTCAGCAGTCTGTGTCAAGCCACAGGCAAAGATTTTCAGGAAGTTCCTGGCATCTAGACAGACAGAGAAAAACTGGTTATTAGACCAGGCAAATCGCTGAAATCACTTAGCAGCATGCCTGCCTCAGTCAGATGGAAAGCCACATTCACATTATTCGGATTATACTGCAAGATAGCACAGCAGAAAGATTAGGCCTTACAATTTTCCAGGTAGTGTTTAAAATCTTTTCCCTAGCTAAAGGGTATAGCTGACAGTTCACACTCCAAAGTCAAGTTAATCTGTAACATTATCCGCCCATTTTGCACTGAGCAGTCCCCAAAGCAGTTTGTAATATGCATATGAACTGAACCATTGTTGTGATCAAATTTTAAATACCCTTGTGAAATGGGAAAAAAGGAAAGATAAAATAAAACCCTGCTGCTCTGGTACTGAAGATTGACAGCAAAAGGAAAGTATTGCTTCACTGAATGCATGGCTCTGGCTACAGTGGCTGCATTAAGTTGCTGGTGGGACTTCCAGTCCCTCCTCTAATGCATGGCTAATAGCTCAGCAGTAACTCTGTAGAGTTGGGAGATGAAGCTTTCCCATTTCAGAATGCTATGAAGTTGCGGTGGTGTGAAATTGGAGTGATAGTTATCTTACATTTGCTTTGGACAAGGATACTTGGTTAATACAGCTCATGAATGCTTTTTTTGTGTGGTAGGTATTCCACAGTAGCTCACTGAAGCATCAGCAACAGTGCAAAGCAATAGCAATATATATTATATTTTCTGGATTTGATGGCTTTTAAAATTATTTCTTGTACTGGGGATCACAGATCTGTTTGAAAGTAAGAGGAGAAACCAAGCACAAGAAAACAATTCCCATTATGGCAGAAGGTAGAAAACAATACATCCTCGTTTGGTCTTCTGACATGATGCCCTCTCCTAGAGTGGTTGTTATATCCGTTTGTTTCATAGCAGTGAAATTCACTTCTGACTTTACTGTAGATTCAGAATTGATCCCATTTATAAAACTATATAATTCACTTAAATACCTCAACGCTGTAAGTATGTCATGAGATTAGTATAGGACAAGAGGACACAGTCTTAAGCTGCACCAGGGGAGGTTTAGGTTGGGCATTAGTTCTTCACAGAAAGTGTGACTGGGCATTGGACTGGACTGCCCAGGGAGATGGTGGCATTACTGTCCCTGGAGGTGTTTAAGAAAAGACTGGATGAGGCACTTAGTGCCATGGTTGACAAGGTGGCGTTAGGTCATAGGTTGGACTTGATGACCTCAAAGATCTTTTTCAACCTAATTGATTCCATGATTCTATACTTGATGACCATCTTGTTAAATTAAAAAGCTCTCTGTTAGTATAGTTTCCACAATACGGTGTGAATAAAGAAATAGTATAAAACCCACAATTTGTGTTATTGCTGGTAATATTCCTTCTTTGTCTTCTTAGTTATTTACTTTTCCTTATCATTGACTCTACTGTGGCTTACTCTTGCTAAAAGAAAGTTAGAAGAAAATTATTTTGCTCTTTTTGCCTCACATGGCCTTGGCAAAACAAGTATTTAATCAAGGCTTCCTCATGGAGCAAGAGAAGTCTGAAATGTATTCCCTATCCTCTCCTCCCCATTCAAAAACTGTATTTAAAGTATTACTTTGTTATTTCTGTTATTTGACAGAATGTGTTTTAGAAACTTATTGAAACAATCCTGCAATTCAAGCAGTGGGAACTGATGTCTGATATGGCACTTATAGAACCAATGCTGCCTATTCAGTATTGAGGTGACTTTATAGCATTATAGCAGTTTCTTTTCTTGCAAGACTGCATTGGCAATACAGAGACATTCAGTTTTTCAACCTGAAAGTTACTTCTGTAAACATTGCATTACCAATTAAAAAAACTCATCATCATGGGGAAAAGGAAGCAAGCAATGGTGAAGTTTCCACCTACTATTACACAATCTTAGGCTTGGTGGTATAAAATGTCTGAAGTCAACAGTCTTCTTTTAACTGATAAATTAGAATGTAGTATGATGTAACTACTAGGAATTGTGTTGGTTCCTAACCAAATCCAAATGCAGTCTATAGAGGTAAAATTCTAGGATACTACTGAGTTTTCATGATCATTAGAAATAAGTGTGAAAAAACAGTGTTACCTGGTTGTGCAAAATGAACAATGAAACTATTAGTTAGTAATACTGTGACGTCTTAATTGATTTACTCATGTTATTGGGAAAGTCTTTTTTATGCTAATATTCATGTATTTTATCTTGAAATTAATGTAATCATAAATTCTGACACAAGTATTGTTTGCATAGCAACTGGTCACAAAGAGTAATTCATTAATATTAAATGAGGTGTTAATATGTGCAGAACCTAGAGCAATTGTAAACTTCATTTTGACTTTGGATGGAAATTTGTTGCAGTGCCAATATAACTGTGTATAATTGTATTTATCAGTCCCAAAGTGCATGAGGTTGAAATGTATATTGTTCTTTTATGTTTGACCTACAGTGGTGCAATATGAAATTATTATCATGACAGAGAATGAGTTTTCTAATATTCTCTTAACATCCTACTCTATAAATATAGTTAGAAGCAGCTGGGTTATATTATGAAGCCTTTGTTTTCTTTATTGTTTATTAGCTAAGTTACAATTTCAGAAGGATTTCCCCCTCTAATTTCTATTAGAAACTTGAGAAAAGAAGGACAGAGAAGGACATGAAGTTATTTTTGAGAGAGGAATTCTCAGAGAAACATCTATCACTCTTAATATTTTTGGACCTTTATTAGACTGAGAATATAAATCCTATGTATTTTGTTTCTAGACAAGTAGGCTAATTCTTCATATGTATCTATACAGTTGAAAATTAATGGAGCTGCACGTTGGCAGCTGGGAACATCTGCTTATATTAGGCTGAAATTAGTGCACTTTGTAAGTGGAAGTAGGCAAGTGAATCCCTGAGCCTTGAGATAATATGGATTTCTTGACTTTTCATAGGTGTTTCAGTGGAAAATACACAATAAGCTAACATAACTCAGACATTAAGCTCAAGAGGGTCCTTTTATCAAGCTACTAATGACCTGTATTATATGATTATAAAATACACAAAAATAATGTTGAACTTGCTGCATATTGAAGGTTCATAGAACCTTGCCACTCCAGCTGCTAATCTTTCTTTCAGACCTTATAATCATAGAATCAAAGAACCATTTAGGTTGGAAAAGACCTGTAAGATCATCAAGTCCAACCATTAACTGAGCACTACCAAGTCCAGCACTAAACCATATCCCCCAGTTCCATGTCTACACATCTTTTAAATATCTTCAAGGTTGATGACTCAACCAGTTCCCTGGGCAGCCTGTTCCAATGCTTATAACTCTTTCCATGAAGAATTTTTTCCTAATATCCAGTCTAAACTTCCTCTGGCACAGCCTGAAGCTGTTTGCTGTTGTACTATGTTGTTTCTGGATTGTCAGGAGAAAATGGAATATTAAGAGAGAGCAAAAGGTACATATACAGCAGAAATGCCCATATTACCAAAAACAATTTGGAAGATCAGCAAGTGGGGATACCTGCAGTTCTCAGCAGTTCTTCCTGGCAGATTACTACCTGCTGAGAAGAAGAAGAGCTTGTATCACTGTAGGAGGACATCACAGAAGTAGGTCAAATGCCCACAGGTGACTGACCAATATGGGTATGTTAATATATGGATCTTGCTCGTATATTTTCTTTCTGTTCATTAGGGGTTTTCTTTGTTGGTTTGTTTGTTGTTTTTTTTTTTTAATAAGGGTCTTAGTAGTGGGCTCCTTACAACTTGCCAGCCATGTCATTTAGCAGAAGTCTTTTGATAGCATACTACTTGCAGTGTGTTGATACTTGTTTTTGAAGCTGTGAAGAAACGTGATGATACATTCAAAGTTTATTTTTATTGTGTAAGGGTATTTTGCAAAAGTAGTTTAACTCATTGAACTGTTACAAATTGTAGATCTTAATAGCTTAACAGCACTCCAGTTATGATTAACAAGAGTAGATTATTTAGAGAGAACTGATCAAAAGAATGTAGGATTTTTTGACAGAATGAACAATGGAAGCAGTGATGGAGTTTACTTGGACTCAGGTGATTTAACAGCCATGAGCTTTTAGTTTCATGTGAAAAAGCAAAACCGAAAAATAATTACAGCACAAATACAGATTAAAATCATGGTTTCAGAGCCAAAGTATATAGATTACATTAAGCTTTCACTGTTATCTGGCTTCAAGCTTTTTGATTCTGTATTCAAGATGGTAGAAATGCATTTCTGAGCCATTGCTTTCAAGCACTCTAAAATTTGTGTATATTTTTTTTTTTAAATATAAATTCTCATATTGATTTAACACATAGGAAAACTTTGATCTTGTCTGATCATATCTCAGCACCAGATGCCTAGAGGATCTCTTGTGCAGATATAGCACCCAAATCTCTTTCTCTATCAATAAAATAAGATTGCATTTAACAACAGTTAGGTTAAACCTATTTATTTTGGTAGACTGTTTGCCCCACAGAATTTATCAGAGGGGCTTCAGTTTTGCACTTCCTTTATCACTCAAATTAGAGAATGCTGGTTTTGTCCAATTTGAATTGGATTTCTTCTGCAGAAGACAGAACTGCTTTTTTAGCTGACCTTTCAAATTTTTTTTGAATATGTCCAGTTGAAAAAAAAGTATCTCTCATAACAATATTCCTTCATTCAAACCTGTCCCATTGTATATAACTCCTTCCACACCTCTGAAAACAAATTAAACAAAAAAAAAAAAAAAGGTAAAACAAGAGGAACCCTGTGAGGTGGCATTCCAAAAGTTGTATCATATTAACACTGTCATCATGTATATATATCATGAAGATTGTCACCTTAATTTTTCCAATGCCCTTTGCTTACCTGTAACTTAATTACATGATAGTTCCAAACAAGTCTATGCCCTTGTCCTCTTTCCCTTTTCACATCCAAAGATTGTGGCTGATGAACGGTAGGTTTCCCCATTTTACTTTTCAATGGGAGACAAGTTTGACTTGGCAATGCGGCCAACAGCTAAAGCAGGCTGGGGGCACAGCTTAACTGCCTGTCACTAATTGAAGGGAGAAGACTAATGGCTACATGTAATATTTCCAAGGTAATGAGAGCACTGCGCTGACACTGCTGTGTTGCTCTGTGAGAGACCAAAATGTTTTACAGGATGGCAGGGCAGTACTGTTCTCAACCCTCTCCACCCACACAGCCTAAATGTCACAATGTAGTGAACAAGCTGACTTGGCTGAGGAATTTCAGGCTGCTTCTTTTCTAATTCAAAATTGGGAAGAAAACTGGGCCTAGTGGAAATGCACTGGCCAGCTACAACTCAATGACAGGACAACCACTTAACCAACATCAAATGACAACCAACAAAACGCCCCCATGCAGACAGCAGTAATTACAGAGTCCTAGTGATGCCACTTTAACATGATTGCTTACATTACTTCTTAAGATATGCTACTTTGGTGACAGCAATGTGGTTTCACCAATAAATAACTAACACAGCAAATTTAGTGTGAAGAGGAATAGAGGAAGAACCTGCCCCAATGAGTTAAGTGTAAAAAGGAAAGACTAGACAGCATCCACCATCTCACATCAGAAAAATGAACAGGTTTCATTCAGGAAGCTGAAACAAATCACTGAACTATAACAGGGGAAAGAGCAGAGTTATCTCTTTAGGCTTTCCAAAACATGGTGTTTAACAGCTCCCATCTGCACTCAGATTTATTATAAAATATTTTTTCTCAGTAATACAGTATACTCTGGCTTAGAAATTCGTTTTGTCAACATGAGCATGTTTACTGTTGCTTTCAAATTCTGTAACTAACTGACTTGGCAGATAGGCAGCTCAGCTACAGAGAAATGTGGGACAGCAACTGCATCTGTCTGCCTGCTTTATGAAAGGAAAGGAGGAGAATTCGTCTGAAACTTTATAGCTGCTCAGGGCAGCCTCACTGATCATTGTCCACCCTTACACATGTCCTACTTTAAGGAAAGTAATGGAGATGGTAATAAGGTGTGAATGGTATATTATGATGCATGAATTAGGAAAAAAAAAAGAGGAGGTTGTGTTATTCCAGGTAATTTGGACAGGGTTATACATTCAGATAACTATCAGGAAGATATTCAGCTAATTCAGAAAATTTACCTTTGTAATCTGTTCTTATGTTCCTTCAGACCTGAAGACATTAAGCTTGGAACAACCAAAATATTACAATTAGCCCTTGCCAAAATTTTAACATAGAAATATTTTTGTAGCATTCATTTGGCTGTCTCTTGTTATTGAACTCAAAAAGTGCTACTTCCAGGCCAAGGACAAGTCATAGGTGACATAAATGCTTCTTAATTAATATCTTAATATCAGAGGAAGTATAAACAATGTTTACGTGCCAAAGAATTGTCAAGGTCATATAGTTTCTGGAAGAATATAGCTATCAGATCACACAAAGGTACTTGCTTGGTCTTTTCTATTTGGTCCAACTGCAAGACTTGAACCTGTCTCATATTTTAGGATTATGTAAATTCCCAACTGAAGCAAATATTTGAACATGCTTTAAATGCTATTCTAAGGGAAAACCTTTTTCTTTTTACTACTTCAGCTTACTGGCCCTTAGCTTACACATTTTCTCACAGTGGTATTGAGATGTCACCCCTGCATCAGTAACTTTATCACTTCTGACTTTGTTCCTGTATAAAATTCTGTAAAAAATTCTTAGCTGCACTGGTACATCAGTCACGTAGACTGTGGCAGTATTTATTTGTATATTTATTTGTTTTAATAAGAAGTAGTGATTAACAAATTGTACTTTTTTGGAAAGAAAATTTAAACCCCAAAAGTCTTTAAAGTAAACACCCTTATGTTCACTAATAGATAAACTAAGCTCAGATTTTCATACTATACATATTTATTATTAATCCATTAGCCAAATTATCTGATTAACAACTTTATCAATGAAATGGAATTTAGTATTGTTAGTGGTGATGTTACTCCTGTCTCTTGAGATTAGAAGTAAGCTGCTTGTGGGGTAGATTTGGACGTTGTACAAGGGCTGGTGTTTATACGCATGCAGTTTTCTCTCAGTGTGAAGAGATTACAGACATTTGTTGGACAGTTATTTACTGTAGCCCTGGCAGCACCAGCGCGTGGTGGCCCTGTGGCGCAGCCCCGGTGGCAAGGTCTCTATGTAACCTTTGTTGATCTCACCAAGGCTTTTGATACTGTGAGCAGAAAAGGTCTATGGCAGATTTTGGAACATTTAGGATGTCCTCCCAAGTTCCTTAAAATGATCATCTCACTCCATGAGGATCAGCACGGCCAAGTCAGATATGGTGACACTTTCTGAGCCCTTTCTAATAATGAATGGTGTGAAACAAGGCTGCATTCTTGCACCAACCCTATTCACACTCTTTTTCAGCATGATACTCCAAAGGGCCATGGCAGACCTTGATGATCAGGACGGTATCTACATTCAATACCGTACTGATGGAAGCCTTTTCAACCTAAGGCGACTGAAGGCCCACACTAAGACCTTAAACCATCTTGTCCAGGACCTACTCTATGCTGATGACGCCGCCCTTACTACCCACACAGAAGCAGCTCTGCAGCGTTTAACATCCTGCTTTGCAGACGCTGCTGAGCTCTTTGGGCTGGAAGTCAGCCTAAAGAAGACAGTTCTCTATCAACCTGCACCTCAGGAAGTCTTCCATCATCCCCACATCACCATTGGCCAATCAGAGCTCAAATCAATCCAGCAGTTTAATTACCTAGGTAGCCTCATCTCCTCCAATGGTAAGATTGACGGAGAGATAGACAACAGGTTAGCAAAGGCATACAGTGCCCTCAGAAAACTCCATAAAAGAGTTTGGCGAAATAAACACTTGAAGAAAAGTACAAAGATCAGTGTTTACAGAGCCATTGTGCTGTCTACTCTTTTATATGGTTCCGAATCATGGGTCATTTACCGCCACCACCTGCAACTCTTAGAACGCTTCCATCAACGCTGCCTCCGTACAATCCTAAACATTCACTGGTCAGATTATGTGACCATTACATCTGTTCTAGAACAAGCAGCAGTCACAAGTATTGAGGCCATGTTACTGAGAACACAGCTGCGATGGGCAGGACACGTCTCAAGGATGAAGGACCACCGCCTTCCTAAGATCTTGCTTTATAGTGAACTTGCCACTGGCTGCCGCATGAGAGGATCCCCGAAGAAAAGATACAAGGACTCCCTGAAACAACATCTCAGCCTTGGCCATATTGATCAACATAACTGATCCACTCTGGCTTCCAATCAGGAGGTCTGGAGACACACTATCTTTAATGCCACTGGTGCTTTTGAGAAAGCACGCAGGATCATTCTTGAGGAGAAAAGACAACGCAGAAAGAATCATGTCTTGCAGAATATACCACCTAGGGAGTCTTTCTGCTGTGCCTTTTGTAACCGGACGTGTCTATCTCGTATTGGCCTTTTTAGCCACCAGCATGCTTGTAACAAACATGGGTAGAGCCCTTCCCAAATCTTCATTTGTGAAGCCTAGCCATGATGATGATGATTTGCTGTAACACTTAAAAAAGTGGTAGGATGCTACTGACAAAAAGTTCTGCATGAGGGGTAGGTACTGAATTCATATAAGATGAAGTATTCACAGAATTAAGGCTAAAAGACACATAGAAACAGCTGGAAGTGTTGGGAGACCCTTAGCTGTTCTTCACTGTAAATCTCAACCTTGATCCACAAAGATTGTTAGAGCCTCTGAAGGGGCTGGCTGATAGTGGTGACTGTTATCCTAAAAAACAGATGGCAAAGTGAGTGACACCTATAAATGTGCAGGCTGTGTTACTTCACTGACAAGATGCTAAGCCCTTCTGGCACTAAAATAAAAAGACAGGTGTTTTTGACACAAAAAAGGAGTATTGAAACTATGCCTCAAGCTATGTGGAGAGTCGGAGCCAATTTTTCAAGTAAAATAACTAAAAATCTAAATTGGGGTATACATGTAAAAGCACGACAACTTCAGACCTTTCCCATCAATAAGTTTTTGATGAGTTTTACTGCCTGTCTTATGCCTGTAGAATTAGCCAATCGCCTTTTTAATTAAACTTTAATTTTCAAGACTTGAATAGATGGTAGCTTCACTCTGGAAATCTTGTGCAGCTTACTTCTAAGTGAGTGAATTGACAAGCAGTATTTTTGGGCTTCCCTTTAAGTTTGGTGATAGAATTCTTCAATTGCCTCTATGTCTGCCTTAAATATAGTATAAGGTTAATCAAGTGTTCACATACCACATATTATATTTGTAATTAACAATGTCAGGTTTATAGATTCATGTGGCCAACAGGGAAACCACAATAGTGTAAAAAACAATGTAATGAGTATACTTACTTTTAAATCCATTTTCACTTCAACATATTACTTTGTTTAAAAAGGTGTTAAAGTTAATAGCATTTAATCTACTTGCTTGAATGTAGTGGTATTTTTCAAATAACAGTGAAAATAAAGCTTCAGTATTCGAGCATTACCAGGTGGTAAAATCTCCAGTGCAATTCTTTCTCAGAGAAATTAGGTTTCTATCTTTTTTTCTGCTTTCGAATTTAAAACACCAAGTTATGGTTATGTATGAAAGGAAGCTGTTAAGTAATAAAAACTGCCTCAGGTATTCACCAAAATAAAATGGAACCCACTTGAAAAAAAAAGAGAAAAAAATGCATAAAAAACCCAGCAAAATGGTTTTTTCCCATGAAGTGAAATGAATACTCTCCACTACTTAAAAATTTTCTTTGAATTTGCATTACAAGACCTTTTTGTGTCTAGCAGTCTGCTTTTTGTTTTCAACAAGTACAATGTTCATTAGAGTTATATAAAAAGAATCAGTGCCAGATTATCCTGTTCTATTTCCCTCTTTTCCTTCATTTCGTCAGCATAGTTGTCTTCTTGGCAAATACTCTCCTTGCGTATATAGATTTATTTCAACTGGATAATTAATTATCAGAGTCCTGGTGAAAACCGTGTCTCCAGCCACTATGTATTACTGATTGTAGAGACACTTTACAATGTATTGTATTATGCTAGGGGAACTGAACAAAATTGTGATTAGACGGTATAGGTATTTCAGTGACAGGTGCAGAACAACACATTCAGTGAATAATATGCTGGTGAGCTTTTGCACGTTAAAATAAATTATAGAACCATTTTATTTTATTGTTTCTCTTGTTCTCATCCGGTGTCAATGATAGAAAAGTGACATTTAACACAAAAAAACATTTTTGGGTCCTAAAGAAGCCAGCACCAGAAAAAACATGGCTCTTTTGTCTTCTGTTGGGATAGTCACTCTAGAAGAGTGACTAGAAGAACCATTCAAGACTATTTTTTCCTTCTTCCTTTTCCATTTGAAAAACATTGGATAAAATCCCTGGATGTAGGGACTGGAGCCAGAGACTTCTCTCACCTCAGTCTATGTTTGGCCTGTTAGGCTGCCTCATTTGCTTTACTTTCATGACTAAGAATTCTGCATTCTTGATTTTACAAGAGATTCCTAGAGGAAGAGCAGAGAATATTTATAGTGTATCCTGGTGATTAGGGCTTCAGTACAAACTGGGAGGACCAGGTTTTCTGTTTCTTGAGTAACTCTCATAACAACACAATTACCGTGCTAAAGCTAATCACCATAACCACTCACTTTTCTGATAACCGTGTTTAAAAAAAAAATTAATTTTGCTAGGGATGACTGTAATTTACTGCATCTCATCTACTGAAATTCAAGTGAATGCTTATTCAAGAAAAAGGTTTATTTTCACAGCCAGAAGTTTAGATGTGGTGAAACTTGTATGCTTTTACTGCCATTGCTAATACAAATAAGTCTCCTTCCTGATTGGTTTTTTCCACATTTTCCTTGCTATTTATGTGCTTCTGTTATGCACAGGACTGTTTCAGTTGTGTGTTTGAAGCACTATATACTACCCAAGCTCATCTCAGAATATTTCTTTTATTTTGGACTTGATTGTTTGCTTCTTCATGGAGTGCATAAGATATTGATATGTTTGATTGATCACTCTCTGTCTTCTAACCCTCAGATAGTTTATTTATTTTTAATAATTCTCCAGTAAACAAGTGTCAAAAATTTAGTATTACTCATGAAAAAGTAATTTCTATTTTATGTCTTATAATTTTTGCTAACAACAGTATGGAACAAGAGAATCGTTTCTCAACCATCATCTCTTGTAAGACTGTGATGTACATATGGATGTTTTTTGGATTAAGGTCACATTTAAAATATTCTGTAATACTAGTTCTTTTTCAGTAGTTGCAGACTTTCATCCATATTATCATTCACAGTCCTTCAAGACTAACTATAGGAAGAACTCTGCTGTGAGTTTAAATTGAGCCTTGAAGTGTCTTTTTGTGAAACTGGAGAACAGAGATTTGGATTCATATCATATGCAGTCATTTTAGCTTCCTCTGTAGTTGAGGTAGTGATGCAAGTGGATCTGAGGATAAATTCTAAAAGGTTAGGTGGTGGTTTACATCTGGAACATGTGGGTTTTCTCCAAAGAAAGCAGCTAAGGAGATTATCAAAGTAGGTTACACTAGGTGACTTCAGTTGTGCCACATAAAATTACATTAAATAAAGATCACATTTAAAGTGTATTTCATTTTACTGACTTCTGTCCTTCTATATTCTTCTAAGTTCTAAAGACATTGAACTGTCCTTAGTAGTGTTTCTGTATGATGCAGCAATCGTTCATTAATGGTTCATTGAAGGTGGGAAGTTTCTAGAAATTATTATTATTTTATTATTTTTTAAAATTAATTCTCAGCTGCTGTGGCTTTGGGTAGTCTATAGATTGTCCTGTCAGATAAATATAAGTTTAGGGATGTCTAAGTTAGGCAAAATTTAATTACTCAAAACAAAGTTTGCAAAGGTCATGAAGTCTAACAAATAGTATTTTTCACATGGGGAAATATTTCATGAGATTATAAACAATCCCCAGTGATCTGTATCTTGCTTTTCTTTCTTATTTGTGTGTTGGCACATTAACATCACACTTCACTGTCTATCACTATTTCTTACCAAGCACATCATTACTTGCAATTTTCTTTTAAACATAGAGGTAGATACTGATGAAATCTAACATAACCTCCTGGACTGTTGATATTTCCATTGACAGTCTTTCATCCTAGTATTTTCTATCTCCAGGGTGTATAATTTTACATCTGATTCCCCATGCAGATAAAATATATTCTGTTGAAATTCTGTATCTTGAATCTATTGGTGATAGGACTGTTAATCTATCATTTTTTCTCCTTAACAAAGTCATGCATTTCTATAAATTCATTTAATAATTTCATATTCTTTGCACACTATAAATTATTTACAAATGTTTATGCTAAAATCAACCTCAGAAACAAAACCTCTAATTACATTTCATTAGATTACTCTGTAGAATAGTATTAAGCCATTACATATATTGACTAAAATGTTAACTTCAATTTGTTTAAACAATGGAATGACACCTGTGCGTCAATATTACCTCTCAAGTAATGTAGATCCTGCCATGTCCACAGAAAGTATGTAAGCTTCATCTAGTTCAGTATTTCACCAAATAAAATGCTAACATATCAGTGATATTGTTTAATGTTTTTCCTTGTTTATAAAGATAGGAGGGGCCATGTGATAGTCTTAACATGCATTTCTCCATTACAAAGGGTGGAGGGTTTCCTCTTACTGATTGTTGCTTTAATTTAAATCTTTCTTTTAAAATAAAATATTTTTATTTTAAAAATAATCAGTAACAGTGAAACTCCCAGAACTTTTATTCTTTTATTTTAATAATTAAACTTGTTATTAAAATGATGTTAATGGCTTTTATTTTGATATGTTGAATTTCAGTTTGTATTCATTGAATCTTGCTGTATTTGTGTCTGTTAAACCAAAGCATCTCCTATCAGCACATTCTTAATACAATCAAAGGTTTTTATTTGGTTTTTTTTTGAGATTCTCACTGGTGCAGTTCTTGAGCCTTGAAACTGTCTTCTATAGTTCTCTCAGCTCCCTTGTTCTAATAGTTTTCTTCTTGGTAAGGAAGAATGTTTGTAAAGACAAACACCATATTCTAGTAATGAGTAACCCTGCATGCAATAAAGTGCATGGTCATATTTTAATATGAAAATCTACAATAACTATGTAGGTCTTTTGAATATAATATAAGTAATAACCACATTAGTCTTCTTGTTTGCTGTATGTCATGGTTTAACCCCAACTGGTAACTCAGCCCCACGTGGATGCTTGCTCACTCCCCCTAGGAGGATGAGGGAGAGAAATAGAAGAGTAAAAATGAGAAAACATGTGGGCAAAAGCCCCATATGCAATCAAAGCAAAACAAGGAATTAACTCTAGCCTGCCCTGAGTTATCAGCAGTTTCTCCATAGCCCCATACTGGCTACTATGGAGAAAATGAACTCTACCCCAGCCAAGACCAACACACTGTCTTGTATTTGGAGCTCATATTCAGCTGATTTTTGTAACAGTCCTCAAATCCTCCTGGATGATGTTGTTTCCCCAGCTGTGTAAACATGCTCTCTAAGGTTTTCTGTTTGTTTCATTGTCCAGCATCACTCCCGTCCCACATTTATTTGTTTTTTTACATCTGGTCATGTTGAAATACATAATTTGATTGATTACAGATTCCTAATCAATCACTTTGTTTACTCACTTTCCACTAACCCTTATGCCATCTGTGAACTTCATCCCTTCTTTCTTTTTTTCACCCATTCACTAAAATCTTAAATCACATTGCCAAGATTTGGGAACTGATGGATATCAGTAGAGGTAAACCTGCTTGATAATGATTCTGTGTTTACATTTTAACAATTACTAATTAGACATTTTTATTTATTTAATATCAATAACTACTGTTACTATTGTCTTAAATAAATAAATCTTGTCAAAAAGAATTGTATTAGTTTAGGAGAATTTGTTTTTCATGAATCTCTGTTGTATTAGCGTCATGGCATGACCAGCCCCCTTCCCTGGGGCTGATAATGGTTAATTCCAAGTGGGTTTCCTGGAGCTGAGCCAATCAAAAGTCTTGACTTTGCCTCTGCGAAATGACATATTTGGTAGAACTGGAAGAGAAGCTGGTTGCACAGTTAGAAATTAGAAGCAGGAGAGAGCAGAGGGGCCGGCAGGCCCTGTGGGGGGCCAGGCCCCTCTGCTCCCCGGCCGGGCCGCAGGGCGCCTGGTGCGGTGTTAAAACCGGACCGGGTGCTGTGGCCAAGGGCTGGGGGGCTTTCCCCCACTCGCAACGGGGGGATGGCAATGGCCCCGAGCGGCCAGCTGGGGCCAGAATCGGGCCAGCGGCAGCAGCGGCCATGATCCTAGATTCGCTGCAGCTGCTAGCCTGGAGGAAGCAGTGGCGGCCACGGACGAGGGGGCGGCCAGGGGTGAGGTGGGCCCCGGGCCGGAATATGCAGCAGCCAGAGAGTGAGAGAGGAACTCGCTGGGAGTTTCCTGGCCAGCCTTGCTGCCTTCCCTGCCTGCAGGGGAGGGGTGGTGAGGCTGGCTGGGCTCTGCGGCAGCCACGGAGGGGACCTGCGGTGCTCGAAGCAGCAGCAATGCACGGCAGGGAGCGAAGCAGGGCTGGAGTGGCCCAGATGGTACAGGTAGCCAGCTGGAGCCAGACTGAGAGATGTAGGGGTGCCCTGCAGAGAGAACTTGCAATGGAGTAGAGAGAGAGAAGCCAAACTTGGAACGTTCTGGGGTAGGACTGAGCCAAAACTCCAAAATCTTTTGACGCGGGGGGGGGGACGGGTGGACCTACCTGAGAGCAAACTCCCTGTGGAAGGAAACCTCCATGTAGCAGGGAAAAAAGACTTTGAGCTTTAACTCGCTGTACTCCGTGGTGAAGACATGGTGATGATGAGTGTTTCCCTCGAAGCCCATGGATCAACCCTCAATGGGAGCCAAGTGGTTAGAGGTGGGGTACTGAGGCCTCACACCCTATAGAAGAGAGAGAGAGAGAGAGAAATTTTCCAGCCACAGTGAATCAGAGCTGTAATCCTGAGAGTGGAGGAGAGACTTCTTCTCCTCCTGGACTGATATGGGGCAGGAGGGATGGTTTTGTAAATACATAGTTTGTCATCATAGGAAAGACTATTTAGAATTGGTATATATATTATTCTATGGTTTCTATTCTGTTAGTAATAAATTTTAATATTATTCCCCCATGTTGAGTCTATTCTACCTGTCTGGAAACTTCTCTCATCCTTGAGCAAATTTGTGGGGGGTTTGAAAAATTATCGCTGGGTCAAACCATGACAATTAGTCTCTTCCTACTCATGTCTGCCTTATTTTTTGTATCTAAATTGCTACAGACGTGTGTTACTTTGCTTACAACTAGAATGCAGTTGGCTTCTCCAGCCTTCTATGTCTTCTTTTTTTTTTTATTAAAAAACCTAAAAACTATGGAATATTTTTTCCGTTGCGTTGCTTATGACACAATGGTACATCATGATTCTTTTGAATTTAATGTCCACTTCTGACAGCTGTTTTCCCTTCTATTCCAAGCTCCATTTTAAAATGATCACTGCTGTCTTTCTTGATCATTGTGTGTTTGGGGATCTGGGAAAACATATTTCTTCCCTTATCTGAATCTGATAATTTAAAGGTATCTACTGTCTATAGTGTCATGTTTGCATGTTTATATACTCTGCTTATTGCTGAACGGAGTCTTTAACATGGAAGACAAATTAGAATTTGGGACAATAAACATTTCTTATTCATAGTACTGAAAGATCAGAGATCTTCCCCAGAGCATATTATGAATAAAATATTCAGTACAAAGCTCTGCATAAAATTACAGTGCAGATTCCAGTGCATTTGGACAGTCTGTTCCCAGTTCACCCATACAGAACTGTCCCCAACTCAGTATAATATAAAGATTGCAGAGGTACGTATGATACATTCCTGAATGACCAAAATATATCACATTAAGGATAGAAAAAATGTTAGTGCTCTTAGCACAAAGATAGCATTGACTCTGCAGCCCAATACTCTTCCAAACAAGAGCACAGGATTCTATAATGATCACAGCTAGTCATGACCTCTTTTATTATTGTGGTATTTCCAAAACAGTTTAAAACATTTGGCATCATGACAGTAAATTGGCATAGTAGTCCGTGAGGTGATAAAGGCTGTAACCTATTCAGTCAAGTATGATAATTGAGTTAACTTTTTTAGGCATGAAGTCTGTGAGTTTGTAATAAAACTACTCAAAAGCATAATACCATTAAGCAATGTGAAGCTATTTTCTTCTACTGATATCTGCAGGTTTTGGTTTTTGGGGTTTTTTTGGTTGGTTGGTTTTTGTTTGTTTTTGATTTTGTTTTGTTTTGTTAACTACAGCTCAGTATACCACTGAGCAAAAAAGCTACTCCATTTGTTCTGCTTTTGGCTGATAAAAAATGTTATGTCATGCTTTTGACTGGTTTCAGTGAGTATTAAATCAGGTATAACAGTTTAGTTAGATATTTGTAAGATTGTATGTATTCTTAAGGGATAGAAAACAGTTATCATAGCTAATCTGATAAGTGTTCCCCTCTGTAAACCATTTCCCACACATGAAGGACAAACTTTAAGTTCTGAACTAATAAATCCTTAAGAGATAGAGTTATAATTTCCAGTGCTGCTTTTTAAAATTCCTTTGTAATCTCACTAACCATTTTAACACCTTGTCAGACATTCAGGAACTTCCATCTGTGCAGCCTAGTGCATTTGTGAAATAAACCCATCTGTACAGCTGATTAAAAGTTGGATGTAGTCCATGTTTTGTCTTTATCCTGAAAGAAACAGTATTGCTGCAGCAGTTGTTGATGTAGGGCCTGAATACCAGAGCGGAATGCACAGGGCTAATGGAGCAAAATAGCTTTTAGTGTTTTCATTTGTATTTAATAATTGTTTAAAATAAAATCAGAATAAATTAAGTTTGACAAGCAAGACTAATTAGAAAGGCTGCAGAGTTCAAATCTGCAGTTAGATGCAGGAAGCAACTCTAGAATTTCAAGTATGTGTTAACAGCAAGGTGAATCCAAGCAGATAGCAACTTCATGTACTCTCTCTTCTACAAACATGCTTATATTTATTCTGAGAGTGCATGTGTGCGTTTTTCATTGCTATAGTATGCAGTTTTCAGCTGCACGTTTTTAGGAAGGTGGAGGAACAGTTGCACAATTCCCTACCTACAAACTAGGTCAG
The DNA here is from genome assembly GCF_025592945.1 of Manacus candei. Taxonomy (NCBI): domain Eukaryota; kingdom Metazoa; phylum Chordata; class Aves; order Passeriformes; family Pipridae; genus Manacus; species Manacus candei. The sequence continues at coordinate 28,669,352 of NW_026138062.1, read as the reverse complement.
TAGAATAACTGCATCTGACTACTTGATTTGCATCCATATTTTGTAGTCAGAGATACCATCTCTCATATTTCTGTTCGTAATCTAACTGCCCTGCTAAAAGTTTTATGAGTGCAAAGCTGTACCTTCAAAAGGTTTTAAGGAACATCTCGTTAGAAAAACAAAAAGAAACAACAAAATCCCACCCAGCCAAGTAGGTTACTAAAAATTTCAGATGAGAAGACATGAATAGGAAGCGAATTATCATCTCACAAATCTCATGGGCATATGGCAAAGAAAAAAAGAAGGGACTTTAAGAGACAGAATGAGAATCTTTGTCTTGTGATTGGCATTGGAATGGGCTGCCCAGGGAAGTGGTGGATTCTCTGTCCCTGGAGGTTTTTAAGATGAGACTGGATGTGGCACTTAGTGCCATGGTTTAGTAACCACAGTGGTAGTGGATCAAGGGTTGGACTTGATCTCTGAGGTCCCTTCCAACTCAGCTGATTCTATGATTCTATGATTTTTTTAGTATCCTCAGGACAATTGTTATCACACATCTTTCTCCTCCATTTCTGCACGTGAAAATGTGCATCTGCTTTTTGATATTATGAGAGATGTAGCAGAATTCGTTTCACACTGAGTGAGGATATAAGTAAAATAATGACATAGGTTCTGATATATGGACCTGTGAGCTGATGTTAATGCAAGCAAATAAATCTGTGATGGCACATCACCACACAAATGTGCCAGGTCACATTTTACTGGTGCAATGCCAAGCACCTATTTCTTCAGCATTGCATAAATGTGTCTATGCTGCAGATTATTCCAAAGGTATTACAGACAATGCTTTCTCAAGAATGTATGTCATGTGTTCATCTTGTGTTGTATGGGCATGATCATCAATGCTCTCTAAAGTGCAGGAGGTACAATGTAGCAATAAAATAGTATTCGTCACCAGACACTCAGTGTACTGCAAGACCCTTTAATTCTATCACACCAGTAAAGAATATCATGTAGTCTCATATACGAAACCACATCTAAACTTCCTTAGTTATGAGTTAGGTCTGTTGCCCTTCATTCCAATATAAGTATAGGACTCCATTCTAGCTATCTGCAAGGACTTCCAAAGTCTGTATAGTAAAAGGACTCTTCTGAAGTTACACAAGCGCAGCTTCAAATACAGCATGACCTTGGATTTTAAGTGAGAAACATGGCAGATTTTAGCTAGCTAAAGATGCCAACAATACTGCATCAAATGCCATTACTCATAACGGAGGGCAACACAGTGTTTTATACTGCTAAAAACAACAACAAAAAAAAGAGGAATAAGGGTGGGGTTTTTTTTGCTTTTCTCAAGGCAGTTACAGTAATTAATAGAGAAACAAGACCTTAATTACAATGTAGATGCAACTGATACTTATATTTGGTAGCAGTGTTGTATATTCAAAAGCCAAAACAAAAGAAATTCAAAACCTCAGATCCCAGAGTAATGCTAGAAAGGAAGAAAAATCCAGATGTTCTAATGAAAGAATGATATGGGTGGGGTTTATTCAAATAATCAAGATGAATAACTGTTTAAATATTAAAACTCATCTCCATAGGGGTTTCCTGAGGTGTTTCTCCTTAGATGGAGAAAGGTGAGTTTGTTTTTTCTTGTTGTTGAAGTTGAAAAGTGAAAACATGCTTAATCCTGGGATGGGAAATGACAACTATAATTATACACTGTAGAATTGCTGCCCACTGAGTACTGTTTTGTTGAATATGGTTCACTTTTGGTGATAATAACAATACGTCATTTGGTGAATTGTGAATTCCCTCAAGGAATTTATGATACAACCCAGGAGCTGAATAAATCCCAAATGCTGGTGTCTGACTTAAACTAGATAAATGCAGCTGCTACCTATATAGAACAAATGTCACTAAACTATTTTTAAAATACTGTATTTGGAATTTTGGTTTCAGGCTGTCCTGTTAAATTGGCTTGAATAAACTTTAATTTTATTTTTCTAATTTTTTTTTCCCTTTCCCCCAAGGCAGTTTATTAATGTGTGTATGAAAAGGTGATAGATGTGGTTTTCTCCTCCCTCTCCAAACACATTGCTTGGTCTACACAGTGCTGAGCCATCAGCTTTGGGTGTATCATCTTTACTTTCTCACAGGTGCAGAGAGTGATTCATTCGGGTATAATCTAATAATTACCATTATTTGAGGAGGTTTTCCTTAAAGTCAAGGTGCATGCCTGGTGACTCATATTCTGGTTTCTTTAATAGACTAACAGCTATTAAAGAAAGCTTTCTTATTCCGTGTGGATTGGATGACTAAAGGTGCTCCGGGGAAGTACTGCACTGAAGACAACAGAAAGAATTAATTTAAGCAATGTCATATGTAAATCCCTGTTGCCTTTTCACACCAGAATGTTAATTCTAGGGATATGTGACCCCACTGGAGTTTGTGTAAGTCTCAGACAGGATAATGTAGCGGCATAACACAACTGAGGGAATAACTTTTAGATTTGAATAATGCTGAGTTCAATATGATAGTGACAAATTCACCAGTGGTTTACACTGGTGTAACATAGGATGTCATTTGGGTTATGAATTGTGTAATAAAGAGAAGAACTTGTCTCAGTTTTTTTGCATGAAAGATAAACAAGACAATTTTATATAGTCTCATTTATGCAGTGCAGTGTCAGATCAAGCTGAATGTAGAAAAAGGTTTTGGGTATCATGTTTGCAATCAACTAAATTTAAGGGGCTGAAACTTAACATTTATGTTTGCCTCCCTTGATATATTTCCTGACTAGACATCTTTTTCAGCCAAATTGTTTGAGCAGCTGATCCAAACTCATTAGTGTAACAGTATTTCAGCAAAAGTCATGCTGATAGCTATTGGTTCATTAGTGCCTGAATCCAGAAGGCATATAGAAATAGTTAGAATCAACTGACAATCTTGGCTTCAAATCGAAGTGATGCACTTATGAATAGTTTAAAAGTGTTTTAGGGATTTTTACCTGTGTTGGAGAGGTGAAGATTATATAGTATTTGATAGGATTGCTAATAGATTTACATTATTATTGTATGTTTATTTCTCACACCAAGTTACAAGTTAGATGCCACTTACAAACAATGTGTTTACTGTGATCTTACTAAGTTGTGGTGTTACAATAAACTTATCACACAATTTCATTGACTAAAACTGAAATCTGTAGTTATGAAAATTAATGTATCCCTCCACAGTGTAGTTTGTGTAAGATGAAGCTAGAGACTTTTTTTTTTTTGGAACTAGAAAAAATCTTGAATAAGAATAGTTGCAAAGTGTACCAACTCAAAAAGCAAACTGTAAACATGGTCAGAGGCCGGAAAAATCATCAAAGAACTGGGGGAATCAAGAATCTGCCTGTCTGTAGGATATGGTGATGGGATGCCATTGGTCTGAACAATTTCTTCCTCCCCTGATGCATCTTCATCATAGATTCATGTTACTAGATGGAGTTTAAAAGGCAGAAAAGGGAGGATCCAGAGCTGTAGCACCAACAGAGAGGAGATAGAGTAAAATAGACAAGAACCAAGGCACATCCAAGCAACGTCTCAAACAGTGGGTGAGATTCCCTCAGATACCTCTTAGCTGAGGTAACCGTATCAGGCTTGTAGGGTAGTTCTTAGTCGTCAAGAAACTCACCATGCCTAAATGGGTAACTACAGATTAAATATGCTGGTAGAGCCTGAGAGCGGGAGCCTGACAGCTTGGCAAAGACTGGGACAAGATGGAGTGAATGTGAAGCAATTGCAAGAAAGGAATCTTAGACACATTTTTTTCCCTATTTTAATCCAGTAATGGCTTGAGACCTCCTGAAAATATTTTTGTATGTTGAACAAATATCCATGGGCCATAAAATATTCATATTCACCTTGTAACATGTGTAGCACCCACTGAAGTAGACATCTCAAAAACATTCTTCAAACTTTTCTAGATTAGATTTTTAGGGGTGATTAATCCCACTGATAACTCTTGGATTAATGTACTGGATTTTTGTGGGTCATACAACTTGTTTTGCACCAAAATTACATCATGGTAAATCCAATCCCATAGTGTTTTAAAACACCATCCCATGGTGTTTTAAAATGGTTAAAGAATTCAACCATCTCATTGGTTGTATATAATCTCAAAAAATAAAGATGGTGAGTTAGCACTGAAATAGGTTGTTTTGCATGCAAATAAAATTTTTAATTGAAAAGAATTTGTGTTTATCTTGAATGCTATCATTAGAGAAGAACATATGGAACTTCTAGAAAATGCATAATTTCTTTCTTCTGCAGCTGTTTTCCTACCCCTACAGGGGGATTAAAACAGGGACTCTGACCACCTTTTGTGTTGTATTAGTAAACTTTCCCACTGTGCTTTCCAAGTTGTCTAATAGACACACAATTCATCAGCTGGATGTAAAAGTTTCTATGACAGTTTTATTATGGTATTAAATTGTTTCTGTTTCAAATGGTTTGAAATGATTTAATTAAATTAGTGCTTGGAGCAATTCTGAGAAGAAGTTATTCTTTGCAGAAGTTTACCAGGTCCTTAAATTCTTTTTTTTTTATAATTTTTTAAATTTATTTTCATATTCTCATTGTAGATTTATCTTGAAAGACATGATTTGACTGCAGAAACTATCATGGCATAGGTATGTGTTAAAAAACCACCTCATATAAACTGTAATTTCAGAAGGTGAGACTGTATTTGAACTAGTAACATACAGAGTAGCTACATGTGGTTTATAGGTCAAAGTATAATTGTGTGAGCATTTTTTGATTGGTACAAATTGTAACCACAGTTGTCCACTTGGCTCCAAGAATCCCATGCACTTTGGAAAAAATAATAATGTGGTTTTTAACGACGTCAAAGTACTTCAGGATATTGCTTCTCCAAATATTAATTCTTCTGTGCAAGTTCCACTTTCCTCTTAGTGCTGCCCCCAATTAAAGCTTTAAGCACTTAACCTCTAGTTGTGAAAAAAGCGGTTTATGATGGGTGTAATCTTATTCCCAGAGGTCTAATTATCTCAGTTGGTTCCCAATTAATCCATGAAGTTGTTAGGTCTTCCTTTTAATTAGATCTTTTCTTCTTGAAGAACAGTTTTATTTTTCATATTTCACTTTATTATTTTCTTCACTGGAACCCTGCAGGGTGGGAATTCTACTTTGAAATGTTCTTATTTGTTTGATTACTGGTTGATGCTTAATGATGATGATGTTCTTTACCCTCAGCTTGCATTAAAGTTCAGTTTGGAGAAAGTCCTTTAAGCATGAAAATTAAATGTAAATATGTACCAAGTGAGAGAGTGAACACTTTCTTTGTTCTAAAGGCTTTTTTTTTTTTAATTCATGTTAAGGCATAATTATCTTTGGTCCAATCTCACAAAATTGAAATTGAGGTAATTCTAAACACATTCTGAATTAGAATTTTACTTAGTTTATTGTGGGGTTTTCGTGTTGTTTATTTTTTGTTTTATTTATTTATTTCATTACTGCACATTTTTAGGAAGATACATATATGAGGAAGTTTGATATAAAGTCTTATTTTCCTCATCATTTTCACCTGTGAAAAATCTTTTCATATGACAGGAACTTCTAGGCAGGAATAGAAGCTATATTAAGTAGTCACAGAAACACTCAGTAAATGGAATATTATCTGAAGACTGTTGGGAATTTCACTTACCCCTCCCCTCTTGTGTCAGCTCTGCATGATAGAAAGCTGTATTGGTTTATCTGACAGTGTCCTTTCCTCTGTTGTGTCTCAGTGATATTCCCTTGCTGTCTGCCATCAAAAAATCAGTTTACCCACTGGAACTGTGACTCACTTCTAGGAAAAAAAACTATCATCTGTGGTCTTTTTTAACTGTAGAATTCAACCAGTCAATGAAACTCCATTCGGTATGCGTATTAGACAGTAGTCACTGACCAAAATGTTTTCTTCCTGTGATACACGTTCTGTTTTAAAATCTGAACCAGTTTGCTGATTGTTTATTTTTTGTATTAGTTGTGGAGGTAGTGAAATAACTGTCCATTCAGAATTTGTCATACCATTTAAGGATTACTTAATAATCAATTAGTATTCTTTATGCATATATAGTAAAATTCGTGGAAGAAAGCAGTGTTCAGTAAGACAAGAATGATATTAATAACCACTCATCTCCACAAACACATATTTTAATGAAATTACATAGGCTACATGAATGAGAATGGATAATAACTGCAGAGAGGCAAGGCTGTGATATATTTTCTACAGTAATTGGTGGTAGTGTAGTGGCGAAGTAGTCATCATTTTGTGGTTTTAGGAGGAAAAGTTTATAAAAGTACTGGGTTATCTTGTGTCTGCTGCTAAGACATATAAAAATACTGGGTTATTTTGTACCTGTTGCTAAAACATCTATTTCTTCTATCAAAAATTAAGAACCATGAAATCATTTATAGTTCCCTCAGATTTCTTTGTATTCCTTTACACCACAAACTTTGCAGAGACTCTTTGTAAGATATTGTTAATATAAAGAAGGTGGTGGTGTTTAGGTTACTAAAGACAACAGCAAGGAAGAGACAAGAAATTTACGTCGTTCTCTTCCTCATCTCTAGATATTAGTTTACAGTGGAAGTCTGGAGGATTTTTTCTGCTCTTTAAGTTCTGTGTAAGGCTATGACCAAGGTTTTTCATACCTAAACCCTTCAGCACTTTTGCTGTAGAACAATATGGGCAGAAAAAGCTTGGAATTCATAGATTAGGAACTTACTTCACTGATGTTTTTTTCTCTCTCTTCCAAGGATCAGTGTGATAAGCAGACAAGAGACACATGTAGCTAGTCTTCTTAAGAAACAATGGAGAAAAATATTAGATTTTCTGTGGATATTTCTTCCCTAAGATGAAAAAATTGGAAATGCGTTTGTGGGTATGCTGTCTCTTTGAAGAAAATTACTTACTTAAAGTAATCATATGGATTTTGTTTTGAAATTCTTCATATTTCTGTTCAGGAGTTTCTTCTCTGTTCTCTTACCTTTTTGTAACAGCTTGTAATTCTGTTACTTTCATAGAGATAGCAGTCATTCTAGCAATGTCTAGTCAAGTCTGTAAAGGAGAAGGTGACTTTAATAGCAGTTTGAACAATCATCAGAAAATACTATTTAAAAACAAAGCAAAACAACTCCAATGCCTACACTTAGCATAGGTAATTTTCTGTTGATGTGATGTGCCTTTTTGCTCTGTGCAAAAATTGCTTTATTGTTAAACAAAAAAAAACCACCCCCCACCCCCCCCCCCCAAACAACCTCCTAAGCCCTATTCACCTTCCTTGTTTTGGACTTTTTTCCCTAGAAGCAAGGAGTTCAAGTTTACTATTTTACTTCAAGTATGTAGACTACATATAATATTATCAAGTTTGATGACACAGTAGACCACTTTAAAGTGAAGAAACTGATGCTAAGGTCTTGACATTTAAACCTTTTGAGTTTTTAGAATTTTACTAGGTCTGGCTCTTGTCCTGTGCTGGATGTCCTGGAATACAGGAACTCATTTTACCATTCACCAGAATCAGTTTGTGCAATTTCAAACCTCTCCATATGTAAACCGAGTCTCAGTGAACACCAGCTGTTCTTAATTTCTAAAACTTGCTCCTGAGTCAAACAAAAATGTTCATGTAGGTGAACCCCTAAATACATACAGTTTTAAACTGATCTGAATATAATGTGGATTTCTGGAAGTCAAAAACCGCTTAGTATGCTTGAACTATTGGTACCACATGTTAATTTTACTGGAAGCTGTATGTTACCTGATTTTCCTACTAATGTGTACTTAGTTGCACACTCTGCAACTAAAGTAACTTTTTAGTTTCTAAGGGAAATGTTTTTAACGAGCATGAAAACAAAGAAACAAAATGTTTAGGGCCAGGTGGAACCCTGGCAGGAAATTAAATGGTGTTCTAGCTACATTTTTAGGAATCTGAGTGTGATATAATACTGCACTGCTGTGAATTTGTACCTATATATTTAAGTTGGAACAGTAGTAAAATGCCCAACATTTTTTGTGGTTGAACTTCACATAATCAGGTAGCTGAGCATTTAACCATATTAACCATCATAACCATATTAACATCAGGTGTTTTAATTATAGCTAATGTGTGCAACATAAGTGTATGAATATTTTGTTCAGCTCCCCAAATATCAAACTTAATGTAACAGGAGGAACATGAAGGGAGTAGAAAGCTGTTTTTTTAATGGAAATAGCTGATATTGGACCTTGCTCATACCTAATCAAAAATCTTTAGACATTATGGGGGAACCTTTTCATTCACCCTAATCTTAAACTTTCACCATGTTATCAGGATCTCAAGTCTTCAGACTAGCAGTGATGCACAACTATTTTAGCTAATGCCGTTGATGCACAAAGCAGGGCTCACAGTGGATTAAATAGGACCAGCTGCTATACTTTCAGTCTCCATTAGAAATAATATCTTTACTCATACATATACAACTGAAAATAATGGAGAAATAATGGAATCTAGTTTGAAAAGGCATTGTCTAGGACAAATCATTGGCTTCCGCTCCCATACAGACCAGGATGTAAAATTTGCCACTAGATGGCGTTACCCTTCCCCTCAGTTATCAGTGCTCCCTCAAATTCATGAAAAGAGAAATCAAGTCCAGCCCCAGAGCGATGATCTATGAAAGTTAAGTACTCTTGAGGGACAATGTGATAAAGCTAAGGCTGTGGCTGTTGGCAAGTAGATTAAAAGAAAATGAAGAAAATATTAATTTTGTGTAACTAAAAGAATGTATACAAATATTTTTAAAACCCCAGATATTTTTAAAAATGCTATTTCATGTTGTAGATTATTTCTATTAAGTGTATGAAATTTTTGAGTTTTTTTTTTTTTTAAATGGGGTTCTTAATTTTGAAGTCTAACCTCTGAAATTGCTCAGACAGACCTTTGTTCATTATGCAGTAATTAGAAAGGCACCATTAGCATCTATGCTGTGAACTTTTCAGTGTAGTTCAAGACACATAGTAGTATAGCCAATTAAAACAAAAACATTTAAGTGGGTAAGAAAACTATTAAAGTTAATTCATTAGACCTGCATATTTTAGGGTCAGTGGTACAGAACATGCACATCAAAGCCGAAAAAGCTTGAGTTGGTAATATGCCCCAAAGCACTGAAGTGAGTAGCATTGCAGATTGTGAATTTGAGAGGTAGGGCAGCCTTAGGGTACTGATTACATTGATGAGGATATGGTAATGACTTAAGCAGCTGTCAGGAGTTACAGAGACCAAAATCCACAAGGATGTGTGGCTAAGTAACAGATGCCTTTAAAACTGTCTGGTTTGTTACTGTTCAGTAACTTAGAGCAAAACTTTAATGAGGTGACCTCTGCAGTATTTTGTACATAGATTAGGGGTGTCTTTTTTTTGAGTTTCCAAAAGACTGGTTTGTTACAGCAGTGGATGAGCTCAGAGAGATCTGATTTTAGGAGCTATCTAAAAGCTGCTACCTATGTCAGGTCAGAGAGCAGAAATGAGGGAGGAAGGTGATTTGGAGGAATACTGAATAATAAATTAACTAAATCAATACAGGGTCTTTACAATGCCTAATAAAAATATATCTGAGAGCAGACACCAGTGATCCTTTAAGGTGTCTTTAGAGCTGGACAAATGTGGTCAGGTTGGCCTAGTGTCCAGTCGTATTGCAAGTACTTCTGACAATCTGACCAAAACCTGCAGACCGAGAACCAGCAATAGAAATAGGTGGATCAGCAGCTTGAAGTAATCTAGTGACTCAAATCATAATTCATTTTCAGAGAAATTTGTTTTGCTTCACTAAAGTTATCCATGTAAAAGTTAGGTGCTGGATCAAAACTAGTCATCCAGGGCTGTCTATGGTTGTTGTAGAAAAACAAGCATTTCAAGGGAGTGAATCATGCTGTCCAGGAGTCCAATATCTGATGTTTGAATTATTCTCTGGAGGATCTTTCCTTTTTGTCTATTGAGGTGGACTGGATGAGCAATTTAGAATGGGCATCTAGCTAGTAGAATGCTAAAATAACAGACTGTTGAAGAGGGTTAAATAATAATGTGCCTGTGACAAATTGCCCAGTTGGTACAACTGAGTAACTATCTGCACATAACTTATACATTTTTCTATATTCCCATACTCCAGTACTTGCAGACCACTTATTAAGTGTATAGAGTCAATGGTCTTTTTTTCCCCATGCTGTAGTTGCTACAAATGTTCCACCAATAAAATTGAATTGTGCTATGTGGATAGTATTGTCAGTAGCAGGGTGCAAAGTGGTATCGGTTTCAGGAGAGATGTGGGCAATCACTGACATCTGACCTCAGTTAAGCTTATATAAAGTGCTGAAAAGGCCTCATACTGATTATAACAATTCTTCAGGGATCACCATCCTTCCCTCCTGCAGCTCATATACAGCTCTTTTAATGAGCAGCTCAGTGATCTTGTCCACAGCAAGGCTGGAAGTGAAGATAGTTGAGAACCAATCAGTGATGTGATTAATCACTGCTAACACAAGAGCAGGGCACTACTGACTGTTGGTATGCACTGTTTGATTTGAATGCATTTATCTGGGGAGGTGGAAGTCTGTCTTTATTCTGACTGAAGCAACCCTGCTGCTTCCAACAGCTGCTGAAATCAGGCATGTTTCATTGCTGTTAATTCAACAGAAGAAATCATTATCATTGTGCTGAGGTGCTGGACACCTGTTATTCTTTCTTGTCTCAGTTCTAAAGTCAAATTAATAAGATTCATATGCTCTCAGTCAATAAAGTTTTACTACGTAAATGGCTTTGTCCTGGTCAGAGTTCAGTGCTTTCATTTTACCTTGGAAAGTGATGCAGGAGGTATTCAAACTAGCAAGACTGAAGAGTAAATTAAAAAGTGCATAGTTCTCTTTTATACCAGATGTGAATAGCTCTCTGTGATGATACTCTGTGTGATAAAATTCAAGGATTTGCGTATCATTCTTGCATCTCAAAATTACACTACCTTTTCTCTACTGTTTTTGGCAGAACATTATTAGGATTTTTTTTTTTGCTTGCTTTGGCTCCCTATTGAAGATGATGGATGTTTACTTCCTTTTGCTGTCAGCTAACCACTGAATAGCCAATTGAGAGGAGAATGTAGGACCAAACCTCTTTCAATTTCACAAAGTCTTAGAATTTTAACTGGAGAGGCAAGCATCAAATCTATCCTAATCTATTTACTGTAGGTTGCCGTCCATCACCCTGGTATATGAGTGCCTTCTAAATGAAATAAATGGCAATAGTGAGTCTGTAGCTGAACAATAGCACTCTTCTTGTCTGAGATAATTAAAAACCCCATCAGACTCACAAAAGGTTTTTATTGTTTGTGGAATGATTTGCTTTCTCCTCATCCAAATTGTAAAATACAAATTTTCAGTATTAAATTCTTTTGTATAGTTAAAGGCTTTCTTCAGACAACTGTTTTGTAGAAATTTATTTTGTAGAATTTGTAGAATTTTATGACAGAAAGATCTTCAACCTTTATGTTTTCCAAGTTCTTCTGAGAATCTCTTGCATAGCCATGCAGTTTCCAAGTGGTATATTGGACTCACCATTATAAATAATTAGAAGCTGCAAGGTGGTTCTTGTTCTTGTTCCTGTTGTTTTCCTGAAAATATATGCTGTTAATTTAAATTATCATATAGGTGGCATCTTAGCTGACTAGAGAATATTTCTGAGGTGAATGTTCTGTTCACATTTTCAGGGGAATATGATCAGGCTACCTGCAACAAATTGTTTTGTCCTCTGCATTTGATAGTATGTAAGATTGGGAATATTTGGTTTATGCCAATATTTATGGAGGGTTTTTTTCATCATTTTAGTTCAAGAATTCTTTTTAAACTTTAAGTGGTATTAGTGATCTGATCAATATAGAATACACAAAATTTTGCCTGTTTCAGGTGGATGGTGTCTGTTTGACTAGTTATCTGTAGGCTGATTGAAAAGGAGTTTTTTATTATTTTTCCCCTCTCTTTTTTAAAGAATGACAATAAGTGAACCATGCAGAAAAGTAGTGTATAGAAATTTTTATAAAATTTAAATAGTTTTTTATGTTTAAAGAGAAACTTAAAAATTCCAGCTATCCTGAATACACTAAATAGAAAAGTGAAAATAAACATTTATCAACATGTATCTGATGTTTTATATATATATATATAATATATATATGTGTGTGTTTTGCCTCCAATATTTACTTGCCAGCAACAGTTGCTTATTGCTAGCATTTCTCACATATCCCATGCCCATTTTCTGCTGTGTCTGTAGCCATTTAAGGTGTTTTCTGCTCTGGTAGTTTAAGAAGAGTACACAGTATGAAATGTTAACGAAGTACTTAGTAACCATAATAGAATACCTGCTTGCATTTTGATTGACAGTTCATTATATGAAATAAAGTCTCAATCAATAAATTCTCAGCCATTTGTCTGGTAAACTAGACAGACTATTATGCTTCCAATATTTCTTAGAATACCAGCCAGATGGAGACTGGTAAGTACCTTTTAGACAAAAATATGACATGTAATGGAATGTTGGCCTGTTGACATGAAAACTTGAGCATGCTCCATTTATGCACTGCTTAAATAAACTGATTCAGAAAATGGAGATTGTAAATATAATTTATTGTTGGATTACTCATATTATCTAGATCATCAGTGACCAATACCATGAATGGGCCATTGAAAGACATTTTTTCATTTTATACGGGCAAATAATCTGTGTCACACTAAGCTGTTTTCATAAAACCTATGTTGTAACACGTATATTGTAACTCTACTTAAAAGAGGCACTTAATTCAGATGGCTAAGTCAAAATTAGATGTCCAGGATAACATTTTCATGATTAAGAAGTTAGATTATATTTCTGAAGGTAAGCTTGGACCACTGGTCTACTTCCTAATTCTGTCAGTGTGTGATCGAGTTCACAGTGCCATGAATCTCCCTGATTCTGATTTTCCTTTGATTCTGCCGACTTGATCATAGTCATGCCACATTACAGAATAGTAAGTGGCACTTGGACGACTAATGAGCTTTGGCTGAAGTATGGCTTTAGTCTTCATCTAAGGTTACATTTTAAGAATAACATTTAACATGTGATAAGAATTAAAGTCCCAAATTTGAGTGTGGTTTTCAACTAATTCAATTTTACCAGCTTTTGAAAATGTGTTTCTTATGGCTTAATTTTCAAAATTATACTTAAATAGGAGCTATTCAGTTTATTTTAAAACAGATGTTCTTTGTGATCATCTAAATCTTAATTTTAGAGAATACTGAAAATGCTTGCTAACTGTCTTGAAAATGTCCTATTTTTTAATTTCATTGGACAAGTTACAAATGATAAGAGAAACTTGTTTCTACTTGAGTTTATATATTCTGAACAAAAGTTTTAAACAAGTATTAGAAAAGAGTTAGTATTTATTTTTCTTTTCTTTGTTAGCAAGGAAATCTTTTGAACCTTAGTTGTGCAAGTATTCCTAATTTTTTTTTTTTTTTGGAGGTAGGGGGAGGGACTCTTCCTGGTAATTTCTAGTAGCTATATGGTGAGTCCTAAATTACTTGCATGCTTGAAGTCAACCCAACCATTTCTCATTCTCAGTTACAGGTTCTTAAAGTTACAGATTATATTAAAGAGCTGAAACTTGGGATATTATTAAAACATTCATTCAGCAACTGTTACTCTGTTTATCTTATGATTCTACAAATATTATCTCTTGACATCTCAAAGTTTGTCAATAACTCTTTGCATACTGAAATGTGCAACATGCTTAAGAACTGCAACTATTTAATGATGCTTCATTAATTTCAGTAGAATGCTGGGAGGCATATTTTCCAAATGACATACTGATATCACTGTTCTGGGAATACATCGTGTTTGGCAACAATTACAACATCCATAGGGCAATAAATCAGTTAACTATATTCCTCTAGGCTCAGAAAATGAGCTAAATTGCTGTTTCAGAAACAACTTTTCCGAAGCTCATTTAAAATAAGGAGATTTAGGAAAGAAACGTGAGTATATTGAAAGACCAAGTGAGGTGTATGTCTAGGCACATTAGAAGGGCATTGTGGAGACTGTGAGCAGGGTTCTTTCTGTCACAGTATACAGCTAGAGACAATGACAAAAATGTGCTATAAATAACTTATTACTATGGAGAAAACAGAAACAAGAAAATAAAATAGGTACTTATGTTCTCTGCATTTTGATCAAGATGATGGCTCCACAGTTTTCTTCCAGCTGTGGGGGTAGGGAAAAAAAGTAGAACAAAATACCTTGGTCAAACTTTGTTTTAACTCCTAATGACCCTCTGTCCATTACGACTTTCTAAGTTTGGATCCATTTGAAGGTTTTGATCTCTGTGAAATACTGTGATGTTCTGAAAACAAACAAACAAACAAACAAACAAAAACCCACAACCAAATTATTGAGTACCAAGGAACATCAAGAATTATTCCTTGATTATTCAAACAAACACATGTATATAAAAATATTATGCACATGTGTGTTTTTCTATATATAAGTCTCTAAGGGTTTTTTTACTATTTTTTTCCAAACCTTAATGTCACTTCCAAATGTAAAATAACACAGCAGAATTGTCAGGTAGTCAAAAAACCAAAAAATAACCCACTTAACAAGGAAACTGTTACCTTATAGCAACAATCTTTTGTGTGAGATATGCTATAGTGCATTGTAATGCTGTGCAGCTTTGACTTGTTGGGCTTTTATTGTGGTATGTGTGGGAGTGCATGTATATATACATCTCTATATATGTGTATCTATAGATGTGAATAGATATAAATATATGCACACATATATAGCTATCTATATATCTGTATCTATATATATCTTGCTCAAGTTCATTAATCTTCAGAAAGTCACACTTTAAACACACTTTGCACCTGCAGAAAATTTCTAACATTTTGTAGTGATAGGGAGACTTGTTAAGTAATTCAGTATCTCACAGGCAAGAGAGCTACATATAATGTGCAGAAAATGTGTTCGGGTGCTGCTTCACCTTTTATTGTTATATAAGCAAAGAGCTTTGAAAATAAAGAAATTTTATAAGTGTAAAACTGTTATATGTAAAAAAGATCTGGTATAATTAAAATACAGGAAAATACTGGAGCATAAACAACAGGAAATCATATATAAGAAGTGCATATTTCCAGTCCAGTAGGCTGACTGTGGAGATTGGGAAATATATCTGCAAAAATATTGACAATTTTCTGCAGTTCCTGAGACTGGGTAAACTGCAAAGATTTCTTCTAAAATAAAACACAGAAACAAATTTGGGATGAGATCAATGTCAACATTCCGTTGCTTAGTTGGGCTGAAAGAAACTGTGAACATGACAGAATCTCCAAAGTACCACTGCTTCCAAATTTAGTGTATTTACAGATGCAGTGAGAAATGCATTTTATCTGTATTTAGCTAATTTAACTCTTGGGGAGGACTGATTAATATATTTAAATGAGTCCTTTTCATACGTGAAGCTGCACCTTTCAGAGCTGATAACTGATCCTTCGTTATTCATCCCTTTACGGATATGTCAGAATGGCAGTCAAAGAGGTGACTCCTGTTGACATACTCTACCAAACTTTCAATTCATTCACTCAGCAGTGGGTGTGATAAGACCTACATAATCTTGCAAAATACTTGTTTATGCTTGATTCCCTGTTACCAAGGTATGTGAGTCTGCTAGATATAATTAGCACAGTAGACATGCATTGTGTATGTAGTCCCATGCATATAGGACATGTAAAGTGCAATGACATCTTTAATTGAAGAGTACACATACATGTCTCTCCCAAATTGCACCTATGTAATACATGTAAATGTGTATACATTAAAAAGATACCATAAAGCATCACAGATTTAATTTTTTGCCTATAATTTCTGCACTTTTCCTTATGTGAAACTGAATCATAATCTTAAATTAGCCTGTCCGGAAAACATTACAATTAAGTGTGTGTGTGTATATATATATATATATATATATATATATATATACACATGTATATATATGTGTGTGTGTGTGTGTGTGTACTTGTGTGTCAGAGTTATCTATGAATTAATTTTGAAAAACATAAAATATTTTCTTGTTTGTGAAAGAATGCCTGTATTGGAGCCTCTTACTGATAGCTGCAGTTCAGTAAATAAGTGTTGCTGCTATACCATACTTGATATAATCAGGACCTGGGTCCTTGTGAGTTGTCCTTTGTGTCAATCTGCAATAATAACCCAGACTGTGGTACACATAAAACTGCATTTTCTTTTTTATAATCTAACCTTTGAGGGAAATGCTGGCCATTGTAGGTTTTCTGTACAAAGATTGGGTTGACAGAACATACATTTGATTTCTGTCACTGGATAATTGAAAGGATGAGGATCAATTGGTGACAATCCAGAGCAGAAAGATGTGGACTGGTTGAAAAGAGTTCACTACAGGTGAGCTATGAGAATGATCAGTTGTCTAAAGAAAATATAATCCATGAGGGAAGTTGTAAAGAACAGTGGTTGTTCAAACTAGACAATAACAAACTTGTGTGGGCATAACAGATAAAGACTAAAATCAGCAAGGGGGATTTAGATTAGACATTACAAAATATCTTGTAACAGTAAGGATGCCTAAGGACTGGGTTAGAGGTTTGAGGAAGGTTTTGAAAACTTCACTGATAAGAGTTTTTGAAATTAGACTGATATCTGCTGGGATAGAAACAAGTGTAGTTCTTTCTATGGGGGAAAAAGGGGTAGAAAATATGATCTATTGATCTTTGAAATAGCCCTTTTTTTCCATGATTATATCCTCAGGACAGCTTTCAGTTCTTTGAATTAACTAAAATATATAAGGACTTCTTTGTTAGAGAAAAGTTTTCATTGATGTTTTTACAAAGAAATAAATTTTCTGTATGTGTCTATCTATTGTCACCTCATGTTATATGCAAATGGGAGAATGGTCAAGATTATTACTCTTAAAAATTATTTTGGGCAAGTGTATAAATGTAGTTGTTGTTTTCTGCTGTAGTGAAATTCACATTTTTAAAAAATTCCAACTGTAGTTGTATTCTGCCTCCTGTTATCCTTTAAATGTTGCTTTTTCTTAGAGGTAGGAGAGACATACCTAGATCTGATTTTTTGTATTTATTTTTTTTCCCCTGAGGCACGTGATAATTATGTGTACAGGAAAATAATGTTTAGGCTTTTGAAGTGAGTAGCTACGAAAACAATTAGATCTCAAAAAACTGAAATTTTATCCTAACTTTGAAAAACAAAGCATGAAAGTAATGACGTTTTGCAGCAGAATTCCCAGAAAATTCCTCATGTACAGAGCCGACTTAACAGGACGGAGCTGACTTAACAGTGTGAACAGTTCAGTTGGACTTGAACTGTTGAACTATGTGGTACATCTGTGGTGAGAAACATGAACCAGCAGCAGGATATTCTCTTCTACATCCTTAAAATTATTCTCAGCCAAAATACTGTGTGAAGAAATATGGTTTATATGAAGTGGATATTAGAGCCAGCCTTCAGCTGAATCACAAAGAATTAATTTAAACAGGGGGGCTGGGAGGGCATAACCTAACTTGGATATTGAGAGGTTAAAGGGCTGGAAATGAAAAAGACAACTGTAAATTGTGGTTTGACAATGGATTGACAGTTGCAAATGTTGGAAATGATAAGTTACTGATTTTTTAATGGGACTTTATGTTATCTAGACATCCTTTTACTGATGTTTGCATTTTTCCCAGTCAAATAATATTTTACATTAATGTGGCATGTCTGTTTTGATTTGGTTTTAAGGGAGCTATTTTAGGGTTTTAAATCAAGCAGTGAAATTGCTCCTGTGCTATATGCAAGTTTGTAAGTGATTAGTAAATAATATAAATACCTATTTCACTCTGTTGACAGAGGTATAAAGTTGTACAATAGCAGAGACAGAAAAAAACCCCTGAAGTAATCGAAATGTAGCAGATAATTATTTTTTTCAGAGGTAGATTATGTCTGAACAGCAAGAAAGCAGATAAAGGAGATTTGTCAAGGCACGGTGGGAAAACTTTTGCAGATGTTAGACGATCACAGGGAACAAATTCTCTACAAAAGTAATGGGATTGTGTGAAAGGATGGAGGTGCACTGCAGTTGGTGGAAAGATGATAGATAGCCAGAGAATATAATTGGACCAAGTCATGGAGTTTTTATTTGTGGGCTGGTTTTAAGGGTTTCAACTTAAGCTTTTCTTCGTTACAAATAATTAAGTCCATTTCCTCTAATGCTTTTACAGTGTGCAAAGTTTTAACCTCTGAATTTAATAACTTTGCACTTTATGTAAGTTAGACTGTATTTCTCCTTCTTGCAGAAAATATTGGCCTATTAATAGTGTCCTTTTCAACATATGGTATTATATTCTGTCAGTACTTAAACAGGACATGGTTCTTTTTTTATCCTGAATCCCACTTGTAAACTGATGATGCAGAGTTATCAGTGTTAATTTTGTTACAGAAATCTTGCCAGATCTTTCTCATTGCCTAATGATTATCTGTGCTCTAGCTTGTATTCTATCAGTTTCCCAGAATTCACTGTTCTTTTAACCTTATTGAGTGATTTATTTTTGCACTCAGCAGGCTCTGAATATTCATTTTTTTATATCACAGAATTGAATTTTTACATGCATCTGTTTTTGTGATTTTTAAAGGACAAGAAAGATGTGCAGCCTCTTTTAGACTGTTTGTGGTCTTTTTGCAGAAATCTCCACATCCTCTCTGATTCAATCATAGTAAGGATGGAAAATGTCTCTAAACAATTTGCAATCCATGATTTTTACATTTCTTTTAAATAATACTATGAAATTAAGAATATGTAAAATAAAAATACAAATAAAAATTAATCTTTCTTCTCTCTTAAACTCATGGTATCTTTTAAATGTTAAGGAATTATGCTTCCTCAAAAACATTCATCCTCTTTCTTCCGCATCAACTGCTCCTTGCTAGTATTAACGGTCGTTAAGTTAAAGGCCTGTTGCTGGTTCTTATGTAATTCCTTTAAAGGTTTATATAAAATGTGTAAGCACATTGATGGAAAAAAGTCATATAGCTTAAACAAGCAAATGCTGATAAATTAATATTGAGCTACTTTAATATATGGTAATGTCTGTCCAATATGTGATGGATAAAGATAAATACAAATTAATTCACTTAGCAATACGTGGGGAAATAGAAGAGCCTAGAGATGATTTTTTTTTTTTCTTTCTGTAAATGGGATGCAAAAACTTCTCTGCAGATGATCAGGAGCTAAGGCAGAGGACTACTTAAAATATTTGAGAAAATAGGAGAAAAGAATCTTAGGATGTTCCGTTATTTGAGCCCAAATAAAAGTTCAGTATTGAAAGAATTTGAGTGCTTCATAACAGGATATTAAGAGTTTTTGTTGGAAAAGAAAATCCATACAAGAAACCTGAAAGTGTCAGGAAAGATATGGTAATGCTACCTCAATTTGCCAGATGTAAATTTCTTCATGTTTTTCCATCAACTAGGAGTGGTGTCCAGAGCAGGAAGAGTAACTGAAGTAGACATTTAGCATTATCATTCTATTATAGATATTTAATGGAGTTTGACTTGATTTGTGAATAGCTAATACCAATCAAACTAGGGTGCTTTGTAAAAGCTTAGAGGATCAAACCAAAAGTCATGCCTTTGATACAGTATTGCTGTGACAAGTGCACCAATACAAGGTTAGCAGTAGTTTCACTGCACTGCAGTGTTCACCTTTCTACTGACTAATCTTTATGTAAGGTTAGAAGCACTGTGGTTTCTGATATGTGTGAGACTCGGAAGTGTAAATAGTGTTGCTTTTTGGAGATGAGTCTTGACCTATGCTTTTGGATAGTAAGAAATATAGAAAAACTCAAAGGTGTGATTTTTGCAATTTATACAGATACTGTCCCTGTGAATAAAATCTCTGTAATCTCTGTGGAACTTCCTCTAGTTTCTTCCTGAAGATAAGAAGTAATCTTGCCCCATCAAAATACTTTAACATAATATTCACAGTGGAGATAGGATATGATTACAGGAATCAACAGTCACTTACAATAAATGCATCATTAGTATTTGGCACTTCCAGATACTAAAAAATCCTCCAAAACCCTTAATCCCAAATCAGCTGAGGGCAAATAAAAAACCAGAGATATTTTAGTGAGCTTCTCTTGCCCCCCTTATACACCACATTAAAAATTGGAACCCTGCTCTCTTACATTTTAAAGCAGTTCAGTATCTGCTATGACATGCTGCAAAATGGTTCTTGTTTCTTAGAAGCTAAAGATATTTACCAAATTCTTTCTGTCCTTTACAGCAATCAAAAATTGTAAGTGTAATTTCTTGTCTGCATCAAAAATACTTGAGGTTTTTTCTTACGCACCTGCCGGGATCTTAGACACAAATATCAGAATTATAAGAGTCTACTAAAGAACATAGAAAAAAAAAAAAAGAAAGTAAAAATAGTAGTATATATGAACATTAAAATCTTTGGTGATTCAGGCTGCAGAGAATTCTTGAAATAAAATCAGCTTTTACTTCTTTAAGACTCCAATGCACCTAAACAATTACAGTATCTTATTCCTTTTAGTGGCTGAGAGGAACAAATTATAATTTTGGTGATTTGTATTAATCAACAAAGTACTTTCATTAAGGGCGCTCTGTGGTAGGGATTTTATATTTTTGCCTAGAAAACAAGCAGATTTTTTAACTTTTACATAGAAACTGTTTGTCCTAACTTCACCTTTGCTCTGCTTTCAGCATTTCTTTTATTTTACAACTTTCAGAACATTCCAGATAGATGCTCATGGAAGCATAAGGAAACATAGTAACAGAGATGTTTTATCACTCAAGACTTTGAATGTTAATCTTCTTACTTTTTTTTTTTTTTAAATGAACCCACATACATTATTTGTTCCTCTCAGCCTCCAACTGTCAGAACAGCTATGAGATTTGAGACTTTTCTATCCTAAAGTATACCTCAAAGTAGCTTGACTGCTTGATGTAGAACATAGCAAAATAAACAGAACTGTGTCCTGGAAATGCAGGAAGGTTGGCATGAATCCATCAGCTGTTGACGGATCAGGATTAGGTGGCTGACTTTTAAAAGGAATTTGTTTTTGTCATCACACCGATTTCCACTTTTCAGGTTATATTCCTGGTAGATTACATTTCTGAGTTGTTCTGACGCTTCAAAGGATGGAAAATAAAATCTCTACTACATATTCCATATACTTTATTGTTGTCTTTTACAAGCTTGTAATTCAGAAAACTTTCTGTTTATGGAAAAGAGCTGTCTACCTGTATTTCATTTTATTTTATTGTCTTGTTGCTTTTTTGGTTCGTCTGGGTATTTAGCTGAACGTTGCCTGTTGCCTGGTGTTGGCTCCTTTGTGGAATCTAAAAAGTGCAAAATCTTGTTTAGAACTGTTGCTTGTGCAAAAAAATTGTAGAAATACAATCAGACACAAATAATTTTCCTAAGCCTGGGGAATCCTAGAAAGTTTTCATCTCTTGTGTTTGATATAAGTGAATTGTGTAAGCGTCTTGTATGCAATTTAAATAGATACTCACTTTTAAACATGGTGTTTTCCTTTGGTGGACAAGTGAGCTTGCACATCCTATAAGGATCCAGTATGTATGGAAAA
Source organism: Manacus candei (assembly GCF_025592945.1). Classification (NCBI taxonomy): domain Eukaryota; kingdom Metazoa; phylum Chordata; class Aves; order Passeriformes; family Pipridae; genus Manacus; species Manacus candei. The sequence continues at coordinate 28,647,635 of NW_026138062.1, read as the reverse complement.
GAGAAATATGTAATTTTAAAAGTTTAGAAGAAATACATTACTGAGGGCATATAAAAAGATAGAAATTCACTACCTTGAACTGAAAATATTGTAAAAGAAAGTAGGTGGTTTGAGATAGAGTGACAAATAGCCGGTTTGATTGAAAAATACCCAACCTAAATAATTATTAACCCAAACTAAATAATTATTAAATTTTCCTGATTAAGAAGTGTATAAAAATATTTTCTTCTATTGTGTCTTCCCCTTTGCATCTTCATCATAATGACATTTAAAGCCTCATTATGTTTTTAAAGTGAAAAACTTTGTCATAAGATGTATGAGCATGACAGAACGATGCCGTATGATTTTCCTTTGAAGTTCTGAAAAAAGTTTTACACATTGTGTGACAATTTCTTTAGGAGAAGATATTGGTGGAGTGGAAGCTCAGTGATTTTCTGTGTGAGTGGCAAGGGTTTCTTTTGAGTTAAAAAGACTGTAAAAGCACACTGTAATGTTCAGATTGATCTAGACACTATCTATAGGTGTCTTTATTACGTTTGCTTCTTTTGGCGTAATTAATTTATGACTAAATTCCTTGGTGGAGTCTCAGGAAGATCAAAAGGAGTTTTCTTGTTATTAAAAAAATCCTACAAAAGCCAACCCAAAAACTTATTTTAATTGTTAAAAGCATTACTAGTGTGAGAGGAAACTCAAAGGGGTAAAAAGAGAGGATATGACAAATATAACGTAAAAAATCTGCCTTAGCATAGTACACGTTAGCAGTTAGTTTACCTAGGAAAAGATTATAAAATTGCATGTTGTTCAAAGGAAGTCTTATCACCACTAGATTATTTATACTTCAGTTTGAAAAGTAAATAAATGTTAAGTGACTCATACTTTCTTCTTTCTTATGAAAAGACAAACATAATCTCTTGCTATCAAAAGCTCTGTATCAACTAGATTTCAGTCTGATTTGTTTTAAATTAAATTGTTTAATATATTTTATACCCAATCTGGAGACTTGTGAAGGAATGGTTACTCATTGTTACATTGGAAAAATGCAGTTTTATATTAAAAAAGAAATAAATTTGTGATTAAATTCTTCCCATTCACCTTAGTGGTAAGTCTCTTGAAAACAGCATAAAGCTGTAGATCCTGGAGGTACCATGTATCATGATGGGCAGATGGTGATACTCATATTTGACACTGTATTGAGCCCTTCATGAACAAATATCAAACTCACTCTTCTACAAAACCATCCACTGGTCCACTGCATTAAGATGTTCTATCTGAGCAGCCTTTCCGTGAAGACTCTTAGGGTTTTTTTGGAATTACTCTTTTATAAACAACATTTTTCTTGGTCACACAAAATAAAATTCTGAACAAACAAGAGAAAAATTTTCACAGTGCAGTATCTTTTCCAAAAGATACACTTTTTCCCTCATTAAATGAGGCTTCAATTTGTATTAATTAAACTACTTCCTGGGTGGTCAATGATACAAGGTGAAAATTTTGTTAGGATATTTTACACTATAGCTGAACACCCTGGTGTTTTATTGCTAATTTTTGCATTTTCACTGCAGTTCCTCATTGCTTGGTGGGCTGTGAAATTATTCTTTGCTCCTATGAAAGGGGATAATATGCCATAGTCTGTTAAATGTGAGATATTTTTTCTGAGATTCAGTTTTTGAATTCAGTGTTTATGCTCTTTACATTTAAAAATAGTCGTATTTCTACTCTATCACAAAAAAAAAAATGCATGTCATAGTTTCACCACTTATGGCTCTCTGGTGGAAGTGCATTCCCTCTGGTGTTAACCTGGTTAAGTAATGAATGAGTCTAACCTACTGTATCAGAATGTACCCATTATCCAGAAGATCCCCTCTAAAGGTCCAAAAGAAACAAAAAAGATAGAAGTCCAATAAGGTAACCTGCAAAGTACCTTGGTTTAGAGCCTGCACTGCCTGCAGGCTAACAATTTTCTATGAAGATTGGCTTTTAAAATTCTAGTAAATCTGCCTCACCGTTGGTGCTTAGTCTGTGTTTTTTTGCTTTGGAGGGCTGTAGAACTAGTTTTGAGATGTGATTTAAATAAAAAGTTATTAAAGACAAAGGGGACATTGTAAAAGGAAAGCAAAGAAAATAAAAGCAACGAAAAAGAAACCTAACCAACCCTATACATTACAAAGTTGACCTTGCATTAGCTTCCCTCTGGCAAAAAGGAGATATTATTTCATTAGAAGTTGGTTGATAATGCCTGGGTGGGAATTATCTCACCCAACTCAGTTGTCTAGGAATTGTCAAGTTGTAAACTGGACATCTAGCTCTTCCTGGGTTAGTGGAAGGAAAGTGACACCAAGTAATCAATACCCTTCAAAAAGAGGTACCTGAGAGCGGTGCGCATTGTCTGGAAGAAGTATTTCAACAGGATAGAAAGAGAGCCTATATAAGTATATTACGTTTAGATGACTAATTTTAGATGGGTAAGGCTGAAATGCTTTGTTGGCAATTAGCCTTAATATGTCCCTTGCTGCATGTACAGTTTCTCATACTTAAGGTATTTATCAAGTACTCTGTATTAGAACTCAGCATTATTTCCCAATTGGCTTACATGAGTAATTCACAAGAATATTTAAGAATAACTAAAGGAGGGACCAGGCAGTATTTTTCCTTTCTTTCCTAATGTACCTGAAAGAAGTTTGGCACCTTATCTCATAGTCAGAATTTCAAAGAAAATTTTGGTTTCTCCTTCCTTCCTTATCAATGTGTTTGGCAGGGTTTTGTTTTTGGTTTTGTTATGTTGGTTTATTAGGTGGATTTTTTTGGTGTGGTTTTTTTTGGTTTTGTTTTTGGGTTTTTTTTTGGTGGGGGGTTGTTTTGGTTTTTTGTATTGTTTGGTTTTGGCTGCTTGGTTTTTTTGGGGTTTTTTTTGTTTTTTTTAATTTTTTTATTTTTAATCTGTACCTTGTATTCTTGGAAATCATATGCTTACATTGGGAATATCTATTTTTTGATTGATTTGGTCACAAAAGTCTTCATATTTTTCATATCAGTTTTCCCTTTTATAAAGTGTAAGTAATGGATTCAGTAGCCTTTACCACATAGATCTTTGAATACTGCCACAATAAAAATATTTTCCACTGTAGAAAGTATTCATAATTTTTGCTAAAGAAAACTTGAAAAAACACAGATTTCAAAGTGAAGGAAATCTTGAGACACAAACTCCATAGGCAATATGATGTTATATACTATTTATTAATTAGGAAGAATATAAGATTGTGGTGCATTTTGTTTGTGGTATTAAGCTAAATGTTACAGTTGGCAGAAAGGAACAGCTTTTGGATACAAAGGTCTCTTCTTGATCCTATTATGTACAGTACTAATACAACTATTTGTGAAAACAATTGACTCGAAGTACAATACTTAAACCTTCTGGAGTTAATTTTGTGTTCAATTACCTGTGTTCATACAGCTTTAGGTGTGTTTTATTACTAAATGTAAACAAACAAATTTTACAGACTAGATTTATTCTGCAAAATTGGGACTTAAACAAATCGAAAAACATTGCCAAGGGGGGAAGTCATGCCTTGTTTTAGAAGATTTGCTGTAGTGTCATATGAGTGATATATCTATCTTTAATTTCAAAGCTGTGGTGAGATAGCCTTGCCTAGGGGACAAACTCCCACTCAGTCACTACTCCTTCTCTATGGGGCAGGGTGAGAAAATCATCTGAGAAACTTGCTAGGCTGAAATAAAGACAGGGAGGTGCTTACCATTTCCTGACTTTGGGGAATATTAATTTTCTGGTGACTTAAAGTATATTCAGGTAGTAAGAAACAAAACCAAATATTAAACCAACACTTTTTGTCCCCCTTAACCCATGCCCAACTTCATTCTTTGCTCCTCTACCTATCCCACCACCACCCAAGCAGAACAGGAGAATGGGTAATTGAGGGTTATGGTCGGTCGCTGACAACTCCTCTCTGCTGCTCTTTCCTCTTCACACTTTTCCTCTCCTCCAGCATGGGTCCTTCTATGGGCTGCGGTTGCTTTAGGAAAACTGCTGCAGTGCAGGAGAATGTCTGCTCTATTGCCTGGACCATCTGCTCCCCTTCCTTCTTTTCACACTTTGATATTCACAGGGCTGGCTTTCACACTCTTCCCCCCCCCCCCATGTCCGGTAGTTTGCTCTTTTATAAACATGTTTTCCCCAGGCACCATCAGCTTGGCCAGTGGGTTCAGCTGTGTCCTGTAGTAGGTCCATTTGTACGCAGCTGAAACTGGATTTGCCTGGAACGAGACAGCTCCCTACTACCAAAACCCTGCTATTTAGACCAAGTACAAGTGTCCATAGAAAAAATAATGCCATGCATAACTACCTTAAGTATTGAGAAAGTTCTGGGTGAATGTTTCCAGGAGATCTCCTTGGAGTAGCAAATGGACCTTTCCTGATGCGAAAAAAAATTTGAAGATGATGTTGAAACAAAGAGAGTGTATGTTTCCCAGTGCATTTGTAGTATGAATTGAGAATTCAGTTCTTTTGAATTCTCAGGCTAGCAAGTAACTGCTTAATCAAAAGATGCAAATTTAGGAGGGAGAGAAGGCAGGTTTAGTAGTCATATGTGGGGCTTTTTTCTTGTTTAGTTAGTTATCTCTGTGTATGCAAAGAATGAAAGTCTCTGATCCCTGTAAGTAATTTTTCACTCCATTGCTGGAGGAAATGTTGAAGTAATTGCAGTTTCAGTAATAGTCAATGAGTATTTGTAGTTGCAAGTTCTGTGACTACTACATAGAAGCATACATTAACCAATATATAGAACAATATCCATATTTGCCTGATCATATTTTAAGAAAACCCCAACCAACCAACCAAACAAAAAAAAAACCCCAGTAGTTCTTTAGTAGAAAGACTTTGTTATACAGTAGACTGTATAAAAAAGGAAAATGGCACAATTTCCACTTATTAACATCACTCAACTTTGGAGTCCTCTAAGCTGTTATCTTTTACGGAAAGAAATTTTCAGTTTGCTCATGTCATAAGATTGTGTTATGATATTGCAAGGTAACTTTTTTTCCTTTTTCTTACACTTCATGGAAAAGTGTAAAAAAATCCTTCATAAAAAGGATTCTTTGTGAATCTAATAGTCAAAGAACACTCTCTCTTATTTGCCTCAAAGAGGAAAGAAAATAAATGTTCTTGGCCTTGCCTTCCCCTCTGAAAGGAAGGCTAATCAAGTATATTTAAGGTGAGTTACTTGTACACAATTGATATTTATAATGGTACATCTTGAAAGCACTCATCTTTTCCAAACCAACTTGGTCAAGATTATGATGAAGGTACTAACATGATTAAACCTGATATTAACATCAATAGTGATATCATAGAAATGTTTTAATTGTTGATGGTGTAAGAAACCTTCATTTAAGTCTTAAAATATCTTTATGTTGAAAGGCTGTAATTAAGGCAGTGACCAAACTGTAAAATATGAATTGCATTTAAATGCAGATTATTCTCCAGGTTTTGTGGACTGTTTTTTTTCTTCATCCTTTTTGCGAGTTATTTCAGATGGACAGCTAGATGAATTGAAAAAAATATAGAGTGAGACATGGAAAACAATCAAGGTATTTTTCCTTTCCTACCTAACCTTTCTAAAATCATGCTTGATCTTTAGAAACAAAATGAAAAGTGTTCTCTTCCATTAATACTGAGAAAATATTTCCCTTGATATACAAGATACAGTGATAGATTTAAATAACATTGTGCATAGAAGAATTCTCTGTGGGAAGCTTTTATTTCTTCTTGAAAGTAGCTAGTATATTATCTTCTGAATAAGTATTATGGCTAAGTAAGTAATCTGTAGACATGCACAGTGTTTTAAGAAGGTGTGAGCTAGTCCACTTGCAGAACAGAAAGAGGACACTTGGGGCACAGATTCATGTCGCTTATTATGAGGCACTCAACTGAGACAGGTGAAACACAAGTGCAGGTGTGCCAAGTTTCAGTGGTTGGAGTGTGACTGAGATCTGAACTGACTTACCAAGATCCCTACCTGTCATTACTGACTCTCCAGAAAGACTAGGAACACAAGCCTGGGCATTTTTAAACTCCCTGCTTAGATGTTTTCTATTCCAGGGTTTTTTAGCTTTTGCTAGCAGTGACAGGAATAGAATGAACAATGATTTTTCTTTTCTCCAACCATGTGATATTTGTCAACATAAAAGCAAAACTAACAATAACTGTGTTTGAGTTATTTCAAGGAAGTGAGCCTGAGAGCTGTGTCTCTAAAACCACTTTAGTTAAAGGTTAATGCTCATCAGCGTGGAGTCAACAGCACTCTTATAAACCTCATAGTTTAAACTAAATGACAGAAAAAGAGCTGGTAGTACACTAGTGAGCATTACAATAAGACATGATGCATTGCATTTATAAAAATAAAAGCAACAGACTTTAGAAAACTGGATAATGCTTGTATTTGATATATTTCAAGTGGAATTTTATCTACATTTCTTCCTGTAGTCTCCTATGCAGCATTTTTGTTGCTTAAATGATATAATGAATGAGATTTCGTTGCTTAAGATCAAAGTACGAGACTTGGGTGGGTAAAGGTTAGGAAATGCATAGGTTGGCTCACAACAGCCTGCAAAAGGGTGGTGGGTTTGGAGAAGGGGAAGAGACAGCCCATGGTACATCTTCTCTGTTCTGTAGGAATGCATGATTGACTTGCCAAGTGCAGGCTATTTTGCAGGTCTGCTCCAGCAAGTGGTTTAAAGCAAGACAGGAACTAACTCCAGGAAGAATGAAGCAAATGTTCTCTGCACTGAAAAAGGTATTAATTTAAACTAAGGGTGAGCAGAGGCCAACTTTATTTCTAATCTGCATGCCAGCCTTTTTTTCAGGCAGTTATTGGGACCTGAACACCAGATCAAAAACAGCTTTTAGACTGGAACAAACCAGCATTACTCTAGCTAATCAGCATGATAACATTTTCTTGAATACTTTACTAACAATCTAAAAGCACAGCAATTACTTTTGGAAGATGAACATGGAATGGGGAATGAAAATAAGTAAGACTCTGAGAAATAAGAAGGCTCAGAACAGTCTGAAGTTTAAATTAGTTCTGGATTTCCATTTAGGACAGCTCAAGTTTCATTCTTGCTTTAATACTTCAGAACTATAACTGGTTAAACAATAAAATTCCAATTCATGAGTGAGAAGGTTTTTTTATCATGGCTCCTGTTCTGTAACCCATGAAGGAAATTCTAATGAAAAAAACTGTTTCATGAGCTGAAAAGGGATCATGAAAAGTGGGAGCTGAGAAACAGGTATAAAACAAAGGTGCTGCTTTGGTACTTGCATCAATTCTCACACATATCTAGCTGTTCACAAGCAGAAGTTAAGTACCTATACCAACTCCTGAAATAATCAATAACAACAAGTATTGTAGTCAACACTCTGTAAGGCATTTCAAACCAGGACCCACAGGAGAACTCTAAAGATTTTTAAATACATTGCGAGTAAAATAAATAAAAAAAAATATTATTGTTGTGATTATTTGTGTTTCCAGGTTTCTATAATTGCTGACAGTAGAAGGGACTTGTATGCTTCATTGGAAGAGTAAATTTATTTGAAATAACAGTTCTGAATATCACAGTATTATGTTTGAATTAATAGTTGAGGCCTCTGGATGCCTTTTCCCTTGAAAACCCCAAGAAGTTGAAAATTTTCCATGGAATCCATGGAATATAAATTCTTATTTTAGACACTTAATCTCGCATTTTTACTTCTTGTTTGAATTAATTTTTTAGAGCTGAAAGCATGTTAAGGCCTACTTCCTCTCTAGCATATCAAATATTGTCTGGCTTCCCTATTTTGAGGTATAATAACCCAAAGTGGTACACAATAGAACTCTAATTCAAGAATGAGTGTGATATGAGTTAAGGACAGAGGTGGTCTGGTGGGACAGCTTGAGTGAGAAGCATTAAAGTGTCAGTGTATGACAAGTGTTTTGGTGCTGAGTTTGTTTGACAATGAGGATTAGCTGTGCTTTCAATTGGCTTTCATTTCTCTGTTGTTGTAGTGGAACTGTAATTGCTTTCTGTGGGCTCAGAACTTCATCCTCTCTTTTGCAGCAACATTGCCTTGCACATATAAAGGTGATGAACCTATTAATATAAAAAGAAATGTACACACACTCCTAAAGTCTTTTTAATAAGTACGTCCAGTAAGGAAAACCAAATGCTATCTGCCATTCTTTCTCAGTATATATTTATATAACTTATAAATAAATCAAAAATATTTCTTTGTATATCTCACAGCAGCAACAATTGGCAGCCAAGCATTGTTTTTGTACAGTAAAACTGTCCTTACTTAAGTTGTTCTGGATGGTGTAAGTAACCACTCCTGTGATTAAACTAAGTTAATTTTAATTGGATCACCTTAAATCAATGACTCATTGTAGCACTTTGTGAATTTGGAGATACTTTTTCAAAAAAAGTATTTTTATGATGCTCTGTCCCCTGTAAATGACATCCAAACCAGATTTCCCTCTGATGTCAAGACATTCCATTTTCATGGGTACGGGAGAGTATATGTGTGTTTGTGCATTAATATTTTTAAACATTTGTATTTAGAGTTTTGTATATGAATTGATTTTTCATTTAGTCAGTGGGAAAAAAATAGAGGTTCCATAAACATCATTTGTAGAATGCTCAAACCCCCAAATGACATGTGTTCTTCAAAACAAAACTGAATAACTTAGGCACTCTAAGAGTGCCCCTGTTTAATTGTATGGACTTTTTTGGAAAAAAAAATAAAAAATTGGTGTGTGTTTATTATAGGATAATGTATGGCAAATAGGGGTATTGAAATATTTGCAAAATCTAAGTGTGTCACTCACACCACCTCCTACTGTCACTTGTGTATGTTCCGATGCTTTGTTGGCAACAGTTAATTTCTTACACTTATCTTGCAAGATTGTTCCAGAAACAAGTTAAGGTCAGTGATTAATTTATTGATATTATTTTACTTCGTTATTATTTACCTGTCACATCTACTTACTACAGCATGTTGTATTTCCATAATAATTTCTCCATCCCTTTTGCTTTAGTGGTTTTTAATTCTATGTAGATTGTATGCACTTCTCCTGCTGACATGTCTGTTGGTGTTCTCTGAACTCCCTTTCAAGAAAAGGATGACAAACATATCACTGAACTCCAGTTGCAGTAAGCTAGAATAGAAGAGAAAATATTTTCTTTGTATTCCATGGTTCCTTTTTTACTGCAGTCTTTTTCATATGCATTTTTTACATGCATTTCCAGTGCATGCATTGTAAAACACTGTCAATTTGCCTCTGTTGGAAAGTATTTTCCAAAAACAGACTAACAACATTTCTAGCTTCCATTAAATATCAATATTTAGAATTATTTCACTGCAGCTGTAGTTGTCAAATGGAACTTGTTGATGTCCACAAAACTTTATAATAATTTTGTTTTCTGTTACAATAGAGTAATCTGTGATTTTGATTACCTGTTTACAAGGATGGTACAAAATGTTATAAACCCCTGCTCTGTTCCAAACAGGATATATTGAGCTATTATTGCACAAAATTGTCCTTTCCTTATACTATTCCATTGTTGTTAACTCAAATGACACCAAAGCATATTTATCTTCCAAATTTAATTGTTTTCATGTTTCCTCCCAGGACCTTTCCCTGTCCCACCTTCTGGTTTGTTCTCTCTGGTTAAGCATTCCAGCAGCTCTCACATCCTAAGAGGTATTAATAAGGGCCACCTGCCACTGTGACTCATTTAAAATGTCTCTGCACAGTTTAAGACGAGAGATAATAAATATGTCCAGGCCATAGGGGATCAGAAAAGAGCCACGAGACAGTATTGGTCAGCATGATGGGCAGTGGTCTCAGCAGGAGAGCAACCTAACCTTATGCTCCATTATTCCTCAGTGTAAATGCTCAGCAAATGTCACAATCCCATAAGCAGTTTGTGGCAGGTACCACATGCTGCTGTAGGTCGGCACATAACCACTGCGGAGTTAGCTTTTAACAAGTAAGTTTTGATAACCCTCCCTAAATATTTCTGAACAGATTTTTCTACCAAAAAAAAATATACAAAAAAATCAACACTTCTTTTGTATATTTTCAAAAAAAATTAGACTTGCTTTTTATTCTTGGAGGAGCCTGGATAGGCTTCTCCTTCCTGTAGTTTTAAATTATTGCTTCATTCAGTCAAACTTCTAGCTCTAAGCAACCCTAGATGAATTACTTATTTAAACCTACTATTCCTTCTATATTTTCAGCACTTTTTTCTGGAAAGGTTTTTCCATTTCTTTAGTAACATTTTCTCTTTGATAATAGTGCATTTTACCCTTTAAATATACAAATTTTATTTGCTTTAATCTAGCATGCAGTTGAAGACCATACAAGCAAACAGTGGTTATAGCTCTGTAAAACCTTTATGTAGGAAAGGACATGGCAAAGGCAATTGTCTTTGCAGATGGAGAACATATGTGTGTTTCACACCGAGAGTGTAATTTTGTACATGGCAAGGAATCCAAGTTCTTGTCATGTTGTCTCATGAGTTGCTTTTTTTTTCTTTTCAATTTTTTTAAGTTGAAACAAGATCAGAGATTCAAACTAATGCAGAGAATCTTATTTTTTCATGTTCCCAAAATAATAATAAAATATAAACCCAGAACCATTGTCTAACAATAATGAATTAAAAAAAAAAAAACTAACCCCTAGCCCCAAACCTACCATAATTGGAAAACACTACTGAGAAAACTGAATACTGCTATGCAGGAAGAGAATTTTTATTCTTTCAAGAAGATACTCTAAATAATGTGGAATATTTTCTTAAGTTTTAGATTTTACTTTCTAGCTGATTTCCTGGGGGTCTGAGGTATGCCTTCTTTTACTGTAGTATATTTCTCCTGAAGTATTGAAAATTTTCTTTCCAAGTGCTCTTGGCATTAGAAACCAGTTTGAAGAACAAAAGTCTGAAATAGAGCAACATGATATCTTCAGCCCAAATTTACAAAATGTAGGCCATAGAGCAAAGCCACTGCCAATGAAGGGAGTAGTTCTTAAGTTCAAAATGTTTCCTACTTCTCTGTATCAACCCCCAGAGAACAAGCATTCAAAAAAGGGCATCAGTTTCATCTCAGTTGCACAGTGTAATAACATGAATCATCATTTTTTTTGTGTGCAATGTGAACATTACATTCCTGTAGAAATTCTGCCAACTTTGCTTAGATGAAACACTGAATTGGCAATAGCTGCAGATTAAGTAGTGTGGTATGACAGAGGGAGGGAAGGCTTGTCTGGAAGAGCAAAAGATATATACTAGTGAGACTGCTCATATAGTAGATAAAACTCTCTTTCTCCCCAGTTTGAGTGCTAGGAATGTTATTAGTCTTAGAAGCATTATCTGCCCTTCATAAAGTCTGTCTGACTGTGAAGTAGATGCTGGTTTTATTCTGCTTTTCTCAGGCAATCATTTTCTATTTTCTATTCTTCTTTAGGATGTCACTCATCATTTGGAAATGATCAGAAACATTCCTTGCTGCCAACCCAACCCAGCATAACACTTTTAGAACTTTTCTTGTGGGCCTCTGGAGAGCTAGCAGATAATTTGGGTTATTCAAGTATACTGATTCAAGGACTGAGTGCAGGTGTTCATTCATTTGGCGGATTTCTTTTCATACTGATAACTGACAAGATGGTGTTTATCCTTTGGGAAAATGTCTTTGTCAAGTGGCCATAAAAGGCATTTCATGTTAAATGTTATTTTACAATCCTAGGTGTCTTTGTTTCCAGCCTGTGGTAAAAGGGGCATGTTATCAGAAAGACATTTTGTGGTATTTTCCTACTTCATAAATATTCTTTAGGAAGATACTGTTTGTTTGCAGCTTCAGGTTGTCGGAGAAGTACAGTGTAAGTGACATCTAGTAAGGGTCCAAGTAGCAGAAAAAAGTGGACAGAAAAGATCCCAAAGCTATTTTATATGCTAAGTCAAGTGCTTCTGATTGAGATGCAGTTAAAGAGCAATTGTATAGTTTTTAACCAGAACTTCTTAGAAGGTTTTTGTCACCAATCCGTGGCTTTAAAATAAGCCTTCTTTTCCTGAAATGGTATATAAGTTGTCAAATGCTATAATCAACCAGCTCATCCAGGCTTATAGCAAAATTAAAAGCCTTGGGGATTTTCTTGGGGCTAAAATATTCTGTCTCCATCCCAGAATGTACTGTGACCTCTTTAAGTTGTGACAAGACTGCTTCTACTTTGTCATTTTATGGAATTATAAATGACTTCTCAACCCTACCACCATAAATTTAGTTGCGGGGCAAGTTTCAGTCTACAAGCTTAGTTTCACTGAAGCATATGGAGTCCTGCATGGTCTCACTGGAGCAGGCAGATGCCAGAGTTTCAGCCGTAAGGCAGAGTTTTCTGTATTCAGGAGATTGCATCCTTCCCACTTGGATGTGATACCCAGAGCATAATTCTACAATTAGTTTGTTATCCCTAGGGTATTTGTAATTTTCACACACGGTTTTCCATATCATCCCACTGTGTACATGTATATGCTTCAACATATACAATATGTTTGTACATTAAATTCATGTGCATATGTCTACCCATGTATATAAATTGCCACTTGTCTTCTCATTGCTAATAGATGTACGTTAAAAATATCATATTCACAAAAATAGTCAAATGAAGTTGAAAACAGTTTAAATATTTGTCCATTAAAAGAAATACTTCCACTGTATTTGCTTTCTATGAACATTACTCTCTTTGATTTTCTGTATTTACACTGTTTGACTCTCTTGGTATGCCAGATAAACACTTCTTAAAAAAGACAAGGCAAGCAAAATTTGAAAAGGGCAAGACTTGTGGGCTGAGCAAAGATGGTGTCAAAATACTGAACTCCAGCTCTTGAGACATGGGGGTATGATAAGACTATATTTCCTGTTGGATTTAATATTAGCATGATCCTCAGAGATGTCCAGCATATAGTCTTTACAGAAATCTGCCTCAGACTTGTCCTGGCTGGGTAATTGTACTTGGGTGAAGAATAATTCCTCCCCTGAGACGAGTACAGAGAGTAACTGAGAAAACTGTCTACAGATAGCAACTTCTGTTCCTCCGCCAGCTCTTGGTGGTTGCTCATCCCTGTGTAATTGTTCATAGTGTTTCATGAAGAGCCTGTTAATCCCTATAGGTTGTGTAAAGTGATTCCCTGTGGATGATCTAATTGAAGCAATTAAGGTGGGTTTATTATCACTGTTTAGTAACTGGACCCATATTCTCCTGTTGTATTCTGAGATTGAAAGAAATGCTGGCTAGCAAGAGCAATGACTATTTCTTCTTTACAAGTGTGGAGAGAATTAAGTTTTATCAAAGCTAAGCTGATAATCAGGTGGATGAGTCAGGGGTTAATTTGCAATTAGAAGGTTTTCAAATTTATTAGCTGCTTCTCCCTTAATTTAATTTCTGTTGAAGGTCAGTTTTTGCCTTGATTGTTTCTTTATTTTATTTGTTAAAAACAATGGCTCTGATGAAAGGTTTTACTGAAACCCAGAACAGAGCACAGGGAAGACTTAAGTGAGCACATTAGCATTAGTAACAGCGAGGAATTCATCTCCAAGGTGACAAATTTCATGAAGTCCTGTAGGTTCAACAAAAGTCAGTTATAACTGGGCCTGTGCTGGTTAGGCTGTAGTGCTGCAGCACTGCCCATGGCCTGCTGCCTTGGAGGGACTGCTGACATAAAGCTCTGGACACCTTGGTGCCGCTTTCTCCTTTAATATCTACCATTACTCTTTTGTGATGTTAACTATCAAGTATATTGAGTGGATTTCTGAAGGTAAATATATGTCTGTGATAACACACAGTTCTTGTTGTAGTATTTTGCATTTCATTCTTATTTTTTGGAGGAGAACTCTGAGCTATAAAATGCAAATGCAGGTAGAAGACCCTTTTCTGTTGGCTTGTTGGCTTCTGAAGCTTACCAGACTTTAACTAACACAATTTTAGCAGATAATATTATATCTCAAGTTGCCAAACCTTTTAAATTAGGTTGGCTCTCCAGAAAATTTAAAATAAAACATTAGTAAGATGTCAGTAAGAGTCAGTAGGAACAGGAGTTTCCAACATAACCCATTCCACTCCTTTTGACAAAATCAGGAACTTAGACTGTCACACAAAACTTTTGGGAGGATTATATCTAATACCTGCATGTAATTCTTAAATGTAGAATAGATCCAGAACGTTTTAGGTTTTTGAACTATTATGAAGGTCTTGCTATTTTTGGTAGGTTCTGATGCATTTTTGGCACTACTTTTAATATCAACGTGCTATTGAAAACAGTGTCTTTACAGTTTCTTCAACTAACTGCAGAGTCACTTGGCTTCTGAATAGCCAAGAACTACTATTCAGAGTGTAACCTCAAAATAAGACACATCTGTATTCAGGGTCATGTTTTCTATGGTCCTTATTTGTTGAGATGTGTTTTAAATTGAAAAATAAAACGCAAACAAACAAACAACCAAACAAATAAAAAGCAGTAATAAAGCTTTTGCTGTATAGAACAATTTCTATTTTTTGAATTGGACTTAGCCTTGTACCATATTAGATGTGACTTTTTTTTCAGCTTAATTAAAAGGAATTGTCAATGTTCTTATTTGCAGTTAGCTACATAAATGTAAATCATGAATAGCTGGGATACTGTCCGAGAAGTTATTCTACATTAACAGTCTGAAGTCAAGGGACAGAATATAACCTCTAACTGGATTTTTTTACACTCTCAACGACCTTCAAGCTACAGGGGAAATTGCTAGTCTGAAACAATTAAAATGGACACATCTCATTAATGTTTTTAGTCAGCTGTTGTAGCATCAGTCATCTCTTGATTTATCTGGGAAAAAAACAAAGGTAATGAATCAGGATTGTCCAAAAGATCTGCAGATTTCTCTTTCAAGTTGTGAGAAAACACATTGTTGGTTTCTTTTCTTAAGTCTCTGTCTGAAACTCCTTGGAATTGCAGATAGGGACAAAGTCAGAGTGAAAAAAAAACATTTTACAGTAAACGAATCCTTTTCCTGTTGCTCTCTAAAACTGCAGGTGTGAAAGGAGGGGAACAGCAAAATGCCCATAGCTGTACTATTTTCAGAAGTGTGAGACTTTGGAAAACAGCCTGGCTGTAGCTCCCGAAAGATGTGGTGTGTGCACATATCAGAAGAGGTGTGTGTGCTGGATGTCAGGCTTCACCTGCCACTTCATTACCCTCACTCTTAATGCTGTTAGCAAACCACAGCTGTTTTATTTCTGTCTTTCTTACATGTTTGCCCCTGCCCATGTTGCAGGATGAGCAAAATGTTTGTCATACTAAGGGCAATAAAAATTAAATTTCATCTGATATCCTGAGAAGTGTTGGGAATGCTTTGTTTAGATGCCAGTGTTCAGCCAGGGTGCTTCTGGTTCCATGTTGAAGTAATGAAAATAGTTGGGAGATCTTCTGTCTTGTTTTGCATCCATGGCATAAGCTGCTCCCAGAAAGTACACAAAGGAGCACAGAAAGTGTAGTAAAGATCAGCTCTGCAGATGAGTTTTTCAGTGGTATTGAGGAAGAGATATTTCATTTTAATTATGTTTTTAAAAAACTCTGAAGAGGTTTTGATTCTTAACTGCTTAGCTCTTTATCTGCCAGCCATCCAGAAAGGAGAGATATGTACTATGCTAGAATGCAAGTCATGGTTGCCACTTTCTTTGTAGTCCTTTTATGTTCATGTTCTTTCCATTCATAGAATCATAGAATCAGCCAGGTTGGAAAGGACCTCCAAGATCATCAAGTCCTACCCTTGATCCACTACCACCATGGTTACTAGACCATGGCACTAAGTGCCACATCCAGTCTCATCTTAAAAACCTCCAGGGACGGTGAATCCACAAAGTGGATTAAATTTCCTTTCTTAAAAAATAAACCTGAAATATTGTTTTCCCTGATGGTTCAGCGAAGGGTTCTTACAAAAGGCAAAACATTTTTTATATTGATCACTTTGCACTTACTTTCTGCATATTATCACATGAAAACAAGATTAGCACAACTTGTAAACTTGCATTCATTTGAAGTATTTAATAAAACACATTCTCAGTGTGTGTGTGTGTACACACACACACATACATGTACAAATTTTAATGTATATATTTGGAAGCTTAGAGAGAACAAACACTAGGAAATGTCTAGTTTTCTTGACCATTGTGCTTGTCACATGCAATTTGAGACTTGGGCTCTGTCTTACTGAAATACAGCTGCATGCTGTAGTGATGGTTATAATCATCTAGGTAAATTAAGAAAATGATGTGATATATTCTTTTTATGCAAAAAAATAATGAATATGTTTATACATGTCTGTGAAAAAAAAATGGTATTTAAAATAAAATTATCTGAGAAAAAAACCCAAAACATTCTTTTCAACATGAAAACCATGAACAAATATTAAAACCGAAAGATATATGAGTTTTAAAATATCATTTTAAATGCTGTGTAACATTATGTGATATGCATATAATATGTGCCTTCTTAAAATGTTGAAAGTGATACTGCCTTTTTAAAATGTTTAAAGTGATAGTGTGTTCTTAAAATGTTGAATGTCCATGGCAAAACTTGACTTTGGATAAAAAGAAAACTTAGCCTTCCATTCAAAAACCCGTACATAATTTCCATTTTGACCAGTAAAAAAATAATAAAATAGCTTAAACACACTGTCATATCTGCTGTTACTTAATATAACTAAAACAGTGTGTTCTGTTAAATCTTATAAATAGTATAAAAGCAATTCTGTATGTGTTGCTCTTCTAGTTAAAGTGATGCTGAACATTTGTAGTGATGTTGGAATAGAGAAACTTTGTTGTCTTTTCTGCAAAGTACAGTTCTAAAAACTTAAACTAACATAGTCAAATCAGTTGTTTTACAGCACTAAATCTGTGTTGTCATAGCCAAACAGTGCTTATTCAGGGTTCAGACTGAAGTGCGTTTTCAACTGAATTTTTCCTGTCACATTGAATGACTACGTACAGCTTCTGTGTGCTGTTAATAGCTCCCATGTGCTGGACAGCCATTTCAGCAGTAGATGATTTCCTCTCTTTCAAGGCAGAGTTTCTGAACTAAAAAAACCTAATCAAACAAAACAAGTAAAAAACCCCAAAATAAACCATATAATAAACTTTCAAAAAATTGTGAATTTATTAAAAGAAATATTGCAGAAAGTCTGACACCCTCACACTACTTCTTTATTACTTTCTTAACGAGTTTCCTTACCTGAGTTTACACATCCAAATGGGAGTAAAATGACTTAATCCATGTGAAGAAGTAGGTGCCCACCATCCACAATTCCTCTTATTCTAAGGTCAGTCAGGTAAATCACAGGACTCATGCTCCTGACATACCTGAAAAAGAAACCAAGCTTGCTAGCTTGCATTGAAATACAACCTCGAGACATTTAAAAAGTGAGGTGATTTTTTTAGTTGAGAATGTAGGTACATATATATCTATTTTTGTATTTCAAAACATGAGTAGTTACTGAGTGGTCGTTATTGGTCTTTGTTGGTCTTATTAAGTATCCTGAATATGGAGGACATTTGAAAGAACCAGTCTGATGTAGAGATTAAAAAAACAAAACCACTGTAAAGCATGTCTTTTAACTGAGTATTGTGTTGAGATCCTAAGGGGACGAAAGGACAAGCCACTCTCGGGAGGTTGAGGGAAAATAGCCACTTTATTATGAATGCACTGGCTTATATGAGTTTGGGATGGAAGGGTCTGGAAAAAGGGGAAGAAGTAGGGAGGAGCATGCTAATGAAAACCATATAAGGAATAAAGGAGTTAGAACATTTCCCTATTGGGAGAGTAACTGCTGCAATGTGGCAAATTTGAACCGATCTGGAAAGGAAAAAACTGGGGTATACACAACAAGGGATTTTTATAAAAACAATTTAAGGGTTCAAACAAGTAATAAACATGCAGTTAACCAAATGTCCGTGACACATAAATGTAAAGCTCTCAAATCAGGGTGATGTAGTTGCCATCCATGTCAGGGATGTCACTCATCTCCAGATACCTCTCTTGTTCTTTCTTCCACCATTCAAATTCTGTCTCCTCTTCACCCTCAACAGAATATACCTTAGAAGTTATACTTTGAAGTCCTCTGTGCCACATGGCTCATCCCTGATTCTTAAGGCTGCTGTTGTCATTCTAGGCCAATAATTGTCTACATCATCGTGATGTTAGAGTCACAAATATCTCATTCCTTGTAGAATAATTGCTTGTTACTGCTATCTGTTCAAAAATATGGTTCTACTATGCAAAGACACACAAAAGTAACACAGATGAGCTGTAGCCACCTGGCCAATTAGAGGAGTTGTCACAGCTCAAACAAGTAAAACAAAGCTTCAGGTCCAGGAAACCTCAGACAAAGAACACTTGACAAGCTGCAGTCGAGAGGCCTTGCAGATTTAGTGCAAAGCTTATGCCTGTTGTGTCAATGACAGTGCTATATCACCAGGCTGTACAGTTAGAGCCTGTAAAAATGAGTGATTAAATTAAATTGTGGTAAATAAGGGAAAATAATGACTAATATCTGTTTAACTGTAAAGAAGAAAGATTCATCCTGTTCATTTTATTGCTTTATACAAATATCTGCTTACCACATCCCACTGCTTGCAGCATAGATTATTTTTGTATGAGATATTTTATGTTATTTTTGACATAAGTATGTACAACATCCGCAAGGGGTTGTTGTGGAGGTCAATAAAGCTAAGATGATCCCAGGGAGGCAAGAAACTGGAATTGTTTATTGTAATAACAAGTTCATATTTAAAGAATTTAGGGTCTACATATTTAACAGGGGGTTGTAACTATTACAATTTATTACAAGCAGGGTTTCAGGGGATGACATAAGGGAAAAACTCAGATTAACAAATTTGGGATCTTAACAATTGCCTCATGTGGAAAAACCCACTTTATTTTAGGGGATTTTACAGGGAGGAACAGGTATTCTGGTTTACAGAATGCAAGCTGAGAACACAAAGGGAGAGATAAGGCACAGTAGGTCTTCTGCACAGGTTTGATAAGATCAGGGTGCAGACTCTGGCTTGGGCAAGGCATGTGATAACATCATGCAAGGAGTCTCTTCACATCCTACTGCAGGAAAAATCCACAGGGATGAGGTTAATGAAGAGGGGTTTTCACAGCTTTCTGTAGCCCATGGCCTTTTGCAAAGACCACTCAAATCTCTCTGCAGATACTGTATTTTGGGTTCCAACAGGTTGTCTATAACAAAGCTTCCTAAGCTTTTGGTACTACAAAGCATAACTATGGTGCAACTGTGTTACCAAGGAAAATGAAATTGCTTATTTTTGGCTATTAGATCAGATTACACTCTTGAAATTTGAGAGGCTGCTCATGAAAAATTACCTTTTTAAAAACTTTACCATTAATGTTGCTCTTCTGTTACTGTTTTCCTTTTTTAAATCACAGTGATCACACTGGACATGATTGTTTTCTCACACAATTGTAATAATGGTATTGATTTCAATGGAATTATTTTTCATTTACCCAGTGTGAGCAGAGAATCAGATTAATGCACCAAAATTATGTTCTTGCCATGTTATAGGAACTTATTACTTTTCCCTGTCAGACATTGTCATGATAATTTTAGTAGGGAATAGGTTAAAATAATCTTCATCCAGTTGGGCAAATTGAGTCAGCCTGCTGCTGTGTTATATAGCCCGTCTGTTCTGCCAACCTATTTTTGATGAGCTTCTTAGAAATAGCTGCTTTTATGCCAGTGACTTAGGGTAGGTTTGTGTGTAATTATGCTCTTAGTAACATTGCAAGTATAGAGAAAGAAGAGAAAAAAAAAGGCACAGGTCTTCTATGGGACCTCTTGTAGGCTTCTGTCTCATTATGTTAACAATCTGCCTGGAGAACGGTGTCAGATTTAGAGAGCAGACGAGATTGATTTACTTTTCAGGCCCTTCTACCCAGCCTAATTATTGCGTTACAAATGGCGATTCTTTCACCCCTCTGAAGGAGCACTTTGATTAGTGTCTGCAATGCAGGTGCCAGGGCTTAATACGGTAAGTGCATGTCAACTAGTTTCTTTCATCACATAGTCAAACTGTATAAAAAAGCCATTGCACAGTAGGAGCTGATACATGGCTTTACCAGAGTTTATATGAGCTTAAAATTGATAGGGTTAGAACAGCTACGAAATTTACCATTTTGTTTTGTTTAATTTTTCTTTTGTTATTCTAGTAAACACATGAAAAATTGGTAGATGCAAAGTAGGAATTATATTACAGTAAATAGGTAGCTTGCCGTTGTAGAATTTTATTTAAGATTCAGATCAGATTTCTCCCTTCTCCCTGCTCCCAAGACAAGATTGAATGGTTCTTCTCACAAATTAAGTTATAGTTTCAACATTATAGGCTCTCTCCTCCACTCATGTACTTGATGATTTGACCCTCTTAGAAAGGGTTTTATTATTAAGTGATAGCAGACTGACACTCTTTTTCATTGCTTAAAGGTTCATTTATAAATAGCATTCTTATTTTTAGTTGAGAATGACTACTTAAATACAGGAGTGGATTAGTAAATAGAAACATAGGCTAATTAGCACTAACTCCTTTAGTCAACATTCATACCAAGTTCAACAGAATTCACATCAGACGCTAGACTTCCCATTGACTTCCTGTTTATTTCAAGTTTCTCCCTTGTTTGATATGTTGTCGCATTTGCTAGAAAAACAGTTACAATTTTTTTCTTTACTTTATGTGTACTAAAGGAGAAAATTGTAGAATGTAGCCAGTGTAGGATCCTTTCCTAAATAATTTTACATAAGCTACTACTATAGAAAAAGGGGGTGGGGCAATAGGGAGATTATAGGAATGGTGCTATTCTGAGTGGCACACAAAGGTGAGGCTCTTGAGATCACTGAAGGTAGTGTAATGTTTCTCAAACACCTGTGCATTTGAGTTCCTGAGTCAGAGAACACCTGCTTCTTCATCTTACCAGTTACACCTCAAATGACTTTCCCATGTTCCATTTGATATGTGTTCCTTTTGAATTATGTCTGAATATATTCTGAAGTATGTGGAAATTGTGGAGTCTTCTTAACTATTTGTTGTGCAATATATTTAGTATAATTATCAGGAAACTATATCAGTAATCATTGAAATATTCTTAATTTATACGACAAATATATCCCATGCCCATTAATAATGCTTTATAATAATTTCTGGCTTATCTTAGATTCTTAGACTTTTTTAAAATTTTAGTTTCTAATCAAGGATCATCATATAGAATGTAGCTGTCAAAACTAGCATTTATATTATATTAACAAAAGTCTTCTAATTTTAATAAACAAAAATACAGAAACAAATGTCAAGTCCAACAGGGCTAAGATCTCACAAAATATACCTGTAAATTGTTGGTAATCCAGTAATTTATTTTAATGTACCCAAATCAAAATTTTACCCAATGAAACTAAAACATTAAGACATTGGAACTGGTTGCCCAGAGCAGTTGTGGATGCCCCATCCCTGGAAGTGTTCAAGGCCGGGTTAGGTAGGGCTTTGAGCAACCTGGTCTAGTGGAAGGCGTTCCTGCCCATGGCAGGGAGTTTGGAACGAGATGAACTTTAAGGTCCCTTCTGACCCAGCCCATTCTATGCTCTCAGAATTCAAAACTTTTATAGGCATGATTAAATCTTGTGTAAACATATTAGAGGCTTTCAATGTGCTTTGGTAAACTGGAATCTGAAGGAGATTACTGTGGTCTGAACACCAAATAGTTAAAGGGCTATTTAAATGCTAATGCTATACAGAGACCAAAATTTTTCATCCAGTTTAAAAGAAAAGACAACAAGCAAGTAAACAAGCAAATACAAGCATATAATTTAGGTGCTACAGAATAAATGCAAGAAAGCCAGGAATAAAAGATTACTATGTTTACTATTGGACATTAACTCTCTATTTCTCTAGTAAAATAGTATCTATAACTATTTGCTTTTTACTTATTCTTTTGCTACGTTTTTCTTTACTGGCTCACTAAGTCATATGCAGTGTGTGGTATAATTTTAGGTTTTGGGAATGATGCTTATGCTCAGGGTGTTTGTAGAATGTGTATCATATACTTGAATGTAATTTAAAAAACAATCATAATGGGGCAGTGCCATTCTGACTTATGCATCTTGCAGCAGAATGAGTTTGAAATTTTATTTCATACGCTTTTAATGAAGTAGAAGTCAGGAATTTTAATAGACCACACTTTCTCACATATACTGAAGAAACCTTACAGTAAGTGGGAATAGAATTTGACTGTATATTTTCAGCATGTTAAGTAACTAAATAAGAAAATCCAGCATAGTCTCCAGACTTGTGCATTCTAATTCAAACCTTTGATTCAGATTAGGCAATTACTTATTTTTGGCACTTATCTGCTCAAATTAAAGTATAAGAAGTTTCAAAGCTGTAGCAACATATTATCATGCTTGCAACACTAATTACAACATTGCTTTTTTCAATTGCATGAGAACACAAAGATCATCTGTGTCATCATTCTTGCTTGATGCATAATTATGACCCAGTAGTTTAATTTGAATTGTCTAAAGGAAGGTTAAATTAACTTCCTTGCCAGTAAATATAACAGCTGGGATTCTGTTAGTTCCCCGCAGAGATCTCCAGGCAATATTTATCAGAAATTTCAAGTGCAAAATAAACTGTTGTGCTATAGCAGTCAGTATGCACAGTGATATGTGTACAGCTGTAACAAGAGGCAATATACAGTTAAACAGTGTGAATTTAATCCTGTTACACCTTTCCTATCAATACTACTTGCAAATTTCAGGTGTTCTGATATGCTAACATTTTCTTCAGAAGTACAGTTTTTACAGTAGTGTGTAGCACATAATTTGTTCCTAGAAACAAACTATGTTTTGAGTCTTTGAACAGTTATTTTCAAAAAGGAATCAATGCTGATAACAGAAGCATCGATGCTTTGCTTGTATCTCTCTGTATGTGTGTCACATAATTTCTGATTTGAATTTTTGGTTACCTATCTGGATTTGTTAATGTGCTTTTATATTTGTATCTTAAGGACATCTTGAAGGTTGGCAAGGGGGTCTTGCACTGGCTTTCTAAGGTTAGGAGGCTTGATACTGTACTCTTTCAGTTGCGCAGAGACACTTAAAAGTGATAGCAACAAATACAATAGCAATATTAATAACAGCAGCACTAGTACTACTGGAACACGGCAGCTGTAGGAGCAACTGTGGCTCTATGTGCTCTGTGCCAGCCCCGCTCCTCTCCAGCACTGAACTGTTTTGTCAACAGCTCCATCTGCAGCCCATGGACAGCCGGGAGTCGTGCTGCCAGCCCAACACAGCTGTCTGGGAAAATTAGATTTGAAAGGCAACACCTTAGAACACCTTTTCGTGGTTGAAATTTTGGCACTGTCAGGTTTTATATGATTTCTGAGAGTACAGCCGTAGGCTCTGTCAATGGGAACTCACTGGGAAAGAAGCAAGCAGAGAGCAAAAGGAGAAATAAGGCGTCACTGCTGCTGAGGGCTTGCAAGCAGGCATAGTAAATTCTCCAGTTAGCTCTTTAAATATGTACACAGCAAGTTAACCTGGATTTTTGATATTATTTGTTTTCCCATTCCTTCCTGCAGATATGCTTTTATTTTCAAAGGCCATTCCTAAGCTTTTGGCCACTCGATACCATGTCCCTTGTGTGATGTGAGAGTAAGAGCAGGGTAACTCACTCTGTTGGAGTTGTGATTTCAGTGATGTAACTTGTATGCCCAGTAGTGGCAAAGTCAGCAGGGCTTTCTTCAGGGTGTGGGGCAGAAGTTAGAATTGCTTTGGTCTATTTTTAGGCCAGGTCTGTCGTTTGGCAACACTAGAGGGCTGTAGAGGTCTTTTCTAGTCACCTGCAGGTGACAGGGTTTTTTGTTTTGAGTTGGTTTGTTGTTTTTTTTCTGGGATTGGAAGTGATACTGCTAATGATGGTACTTGTGGAGAGCAGAAGATATGAATGCACATGCTAAACAGGTTTCAACTCAGCATTAGTGTTAAAAGTCTTTAAATTATCAGAATGCAAGGAGTTAAGTTACGAGTACGTATATTTATATGTCCTGACTTTTAATAATGTAGTAATTGTCATTATTTTCTAGAATCATTCAGCATAACATTTGTATCTTCATTACTTTATTTATCAATTTAATTAATATCAAGTGAATGTAGGTTTGTATTGGGGATTTTTGGGGGTTTTTTTTGGTTTTTTTTTTTTTTGTGGGGGTCAGGGGAGTGTTGGGTTCACTTTCATAAATGGAGCTATTTCTGATTCTCTAGTCTCTCTATATATAGTGTTAAAAGGTTGTATGTTGTCTTCAGAACCCCTTCAGATATCTTTTTTGACCTATTGGTGCTCTTGACAAATTAAAATGCCATTCACAATGGACAGGAACATTAGTCAGTAGGCAACAGTCGCTCCCTGGCCACAGAACACAGTATACAGAAAACCTTCCCTTCCCCTTTTCACTTCTCATGACAGCAATCCTACCTACATGTCTGTATAGATGGATGGGGCTTTGGTATATTTTAAAGATTAACAAATTTAGATCACTTCAGATAGGTATGAATTCTTCAGTGAAAGAGCACTTATATACCTTGTCATTATTTCCCTATCACTCGAAGGTGCTTCAGTGCTGTCAGTAATCTTAACTCAGGGGGAGTGAGTCAGTCTCAAAAAAGCAAGCTTCAAGTAATTTTGGGCTTTATAGGTCAAAACCAGCACTTCAAACTCCACTTGAAAAACAACAGGCAGCCAGAGCAGATTTGGAGAGCAGATGTCAAATGCTCATAAAGGGATACAAAGCATATCAAGTAGAATAGCACCTTCCTATACCAGATTGTTTCCAGGTTGATTTAATGGGAGACCCAATGTATGGTTCATGTCCGTAGCCAGATAGCTACTTGCTAAGGACATGTTTGAAATGCAAAATTATGATAGCACATTATAACACAGAAATGTAATTATGCATTAAAAGAAGAGTTTATCCTCATAATTTTCTTTATTACAAGGTCAAGTAAGATTGCTCTCAGAAGGGAGTGATACTGCTCAGTAGACTTCAGTGTCACCTAGAAAGAAGCCACCTCTATTCAAAATTCTGCTCACTTGTCATTGTTACTACCATTGTCTCTTTGGGAAAGGTTCAAGGATTGTAATATACTTTCTTGGAGATCCCAGATAAGACGAGAGGAAGTCAGATGCAGAAAAAATTGTTCCTACATATTCTTCTGATCTAAAATCTTTTGCAAGTCGTTGCAGAGATGTTCTACTTATGTGCATCATAAGTAGAACTATTTTTTTCTGGAAACAATTCACCTTGCTTCCAAAGATAGTGAACTTCAGCTTCCATTTCAAATATGGTATTTTAAAATTTCTTAATAGCATGCTACATGAAGAACAGTATATTCAGATTCTGCTCTGTAGATCAACTCTTCATTTTAAATGCAAATATTTTCCCCCTTCTATCACTTTATTGTTGTAGTATTTGTTGTTTCATTTGATCTCTCTATGGCATTTTTGGCAACTGCAAAAGTTTGCTTGATTTGTTTAGATGGTTTCGGATGTGCAAACCACGGTCAATTTTCCAAGCACCTAGCTGTCATGAAAACCTAGTATGCTTAATAAACTTTATCAATCTGTGCTTATATTATTTGTGACGCCGTTTTACATCATGATGAAACTCAGATATTTATCAAGTAGAGTGGCAGCTCTTATCAATGTGTATTGACATTATGTGGCAATTTAACATAGGCAGTAAAGAATGCAGCATCCAGTCTGCTGTATCTCTGGTATGTCTCACTATTGATAACAAAGTGGGTTTTTTCTGTTGCAAATTATAATCACGTGGATTTTGTTTCGAACTAGCATAAAATAGCAAAGCTCTTGCTGCTGTTTTTCAGTGTCAAAATACAGTGTTAATAGGGTTTGTTTTCAGCTGTTGCTGCCAGGTGTTCATTTCGAGAGAGGAAAACAATAGGTACTCAGTCTGGGTAAAGGGGGGAAAAAATCTTACAAAGCGGGAAACGTAAATCAGAGTTAACTCTGTCTCAATAATTCCTTGTATTTTCTTCCTGTTAGGAAAACACTATAAAAACGAACAAGTGAAATGGGATGCCCTTTTACTAAATTGCCCAGAAAAGGACAAATTAAAAATGTATATAACCTACTCCTGCCAGCACTGCAGCTAAAAGAAAATTTTGGGACAGTATAGGTCAGGTTTTCGAAATATTGCATATTTTATTCTGATTTGATGGTGCATAAAGTATCTGTCATATTTATAGGGAATTTTGAAATCCACTAATCTGATTAAGGGGGAACCGGGCTTATTTAACTATATTTTTGCTTGACATCAAGCAGGGCTTAGTATCCTGTGAACTGACCATTCCAGATGATCTTATTGAGCTCCTTGTGCATTACTGATGTAATGACTTACTGAACATAAAAAGAAATTTTGTGATTTCAGTTTTTAGTTTCTTTTTTTGATTTATTTGATTTTGTAGGACTTTTCCCAGCATCAAGTGGGAATAACATGACCAGCGGCTTCATATTTGATTACACAAATAAAGTACGAGCTAAACTTTCCAACACAAAGAAAATTAACTAAGAGGGCATTTTTACTATATGAAGGAAATTGGTTCTTGCTTGTCTGCTACTTTGTGTGTTGAGGAATTAAATTGTAATGACTATTGTATCAGTAATTCAGTTTTCTGATGCCATATAAGTTGGTAAGTGGTTGGTAATAAAGACATAAACAGCTAATTCTGATCAAACTTGGTAAACTGATGTGAATTCCACTGTGAGCACTGTAAAATCCTGGGAAGTTGGACCATATTTACAGATGGGAAATTACTGCTTCAGGAAAGCAGTCACACTCTATTTACACATGGGAAATTACTGCTTCAGGAAACCAGTCACTTTCACAGAGTGAAAAAACTTTGCAGAGAGAAATGCTGGATAAACAATGGAATGTGAGCTCACAAAAATGAAAGGTTTTTAGAGATGTGGCTATGCAAATATTGGATAAGACTCAGCAGATTATATTGCCCCAGCTCTTGGCATTAGTATGACTATTTCATGAATATTGTGTCCTATTCTGGTGCCTCAGTTAGGAAAACAAAACACTAAATGTCAAAGAAGCACAAAGAAATGATTGAAAGGACTGGAACATGTGCTTTGCAATGAAAAGTTGAGCCTAGTCTAAAGAAAGAAAAGTGTACTTAGATATTTGATTTGAAGCTATAAATATCTACATGGAGAATAAAAATTTGTTAATGCTTGTCTGTTAAGTCTGTAGGCAGGAAAACGTCAAAGTGTAATGGCTAAAAGCAGAATATAGACCAAATCAAACTAAAAATAAACTGGATATTTTAACTAATCCTGGAAACTACTTTCTGATGCAATTGATAGATTTTCTGTCACTGGAAATAAAAATGTGACCTTTATTCACTTTCTCCCTTTAAAGATATAGTCTAAATCAAGCAAAAATATTGAATTTGAAGCAGAAATAATTGAAGTATGGTATCTATAATGTACAGGAAGTCAAATAACCACAATATTTCCTGTCCTTAGAAGCATATTAACCAAAAATAGAAAGTATGCACACTTTCCATTTCTTTGCATTTCCTTTCTATATCCTAACTGTTAAACTATGTGCCAATTTGTTGTCTACTCCTGAAAATACTGTGTGTAGAGAGTTTCCATTTATGTCAATAAGATTAGGGGATCTTAAGGTCATACTCTTAATATAAAATATAATTTATTTGGATATTGACTACCTTACAGTTGATACCATAACAAATTCTACTTACCTGAAAGCCTACAAATTTTTTTTTCTTCAACTCAAGAATGTATAGCATTGCACAGTTGACCAAGTGTATTTTGGGAGAATTTCATCTTTCTATAGCGGATTAAGTACTACCCTTCCCCAGAGGCAAAATGCCAGATTGATTTGATGGACCAGTTTACCATAGCAAATTGCATATTCCAGAAGCACTTTTGACCAAGAGTTACTGTCTGTAGTGTACCATCTGTTAAAAGTCTGATATCTCTAAATTTAGATGATTGGTGCAGTCAATTTGGATAGTAAATTATTCATTTAAACACTGTAGTGGACACTTCACCACATGAAAGCCTGCTTCTGCTTCTTCAGAAATTTTAGTTAAGTAGGATAGAAAATTGGTGGATAAAAGCAAATACATTTTTCAGTACTTAGAACCTATACAATTACTTACATCCACAGAAAACGATGTATCAGTAGAATTGCAATTATAACATGAGTACACTAATTTGACACTCAGGACCATAAGTTATGTAGAGTGAACTCAAGCACTGCAAACTAATAGTATTGTGATTACATTACTTTGAGTAGACAGTTTATAGGATTTAACATCACACCATGTATGTCTTCAAAACGTTCTATCCTGAGAACAGGAGAAAACAACACAGAATGTGCAGTTGCAGATTTTTTTAGTTTTTCTTCCTTAATACCTCTCTGTCCTTGTATCCAATGGGGAAATGTGTAACTCCTTTGAGACCAATGACTGGCGACAAGCCTTACTTGCTGGTTAAGCTGTGTAAATTGACAGGGTGTCTGGGCTAGACTGGTGCTATGTCAGTAGTTTGTGACTGCCCATTACACCAAGAAACAAAAATTGGGAGTGTCTCATAAGCTTGCTGTCAAAACTGAAGTTTCCTTGATTGTGGGATTTACAGACAGCCCACTCCTGTACTGCAACATGTCCTAAACCCAAATTTAAATGACAGCTTCAGACTGAGCTAAAAAGTTAGTAGTGATAGCACAAGGAAGAAAGGCTTTAAATTGAAAAAGAATAGGTTTAGGTTATGCATTAGGAAGAAATTCTTTACTGTGAGAGTAGTGAGGCACTGGAATAGCTTGCCCAGGGTAAATTGTGAGTGCCCCATCCCTGGAAGTGTTCAAGACCAGGTTGGATGGGGCTTTGAGCAACTTGACCTAGTGGTGCGTCTCTGCTCACAGCCAGGGGGTTGTAACTAAATAATCTTTAAACTTCCTGCTGACCCAAACTATTCTGTGATTCTGTGATTCTCACAGGTATTATGGGTTTTGCTGATAATGTTTTTCAATTGTTTGGTTTTTAAGTAGCCTAAGCACCAACAAATAGGAGAATACCAGGAGCAGTGGGTTGGGTGGGTTTTTTTGTTTCTTTTGTGCTTCTTCAATGACAGCCCTTGAGACAAGACAGACTGTACCCTCTCATGTTCTGTGCTTCTGTCTCAGCATTTCAGGTTATGCCTTTTTGAGCTCCCTGAAACAGGCTTTGCTGGTATCGTGGACCCATACATGCTGCCGATCAGCAGCTTCAAAGCCTTTGTGAGCATCATATCTAAGTAAAGATGGCATTGCTAAGTAACTTTGAAAGGTAGAAGTGAAACACATGTAGTACATTAGGAAATTTCAGTGCTGTTTCAGATATAATTCATGCTGGACAATTAAGGAAGTAGCGCAGAGCTGACACTTTTCCAGGAGCATCCACAGGAGTCAGTGGATGGTCTGTTACTCAGGCGTATACATGAAGGCAAGATAGGCAGCAGTTTTAGTTAGTGTGATAGATAGCAGCTGATTATCACATAATGTATAGCATTCACAGGCTTGACTGTGTGTTCAACAGCATCTTGCATTGTAATTTGTTATTTTTTTGTTTTTAATTCTTGTTGTTAATGACCATGTTACCTGCATGATAGAATAATATAGTGCTTTTGTGGTGTGCTGGCACTGATCCTTTTTGCTGGGGATAGATGTTTCTGAGAGAATTTTCAAATCAGGAGCATTGATAGTTTTCAACTAAAACTTTTGCTCTAGCGAGAGTTTTTGTTTGAAGTAATGTGGTGAACACTGAAATATCCATTGCTGATTTGGATATATGTGTCATTGATAATGCAAGTTTTTCAAAGGTGTTAAATAAAAATTTAAAGATTATGTACATAGAACTCAATCATAAAAGCAGAAGTCAGAATTCTGTAATGTTTAATTTATGTGGGTGCTTTTCTGTTTTCTTTCCTTCCAGATAAAGAATGAAAAATATTAGTCCAATAAGAAGTTTCCTTATTTAGAATATAAATGAAAATAACAGTAATGTGTGGCTTATTGGAGGGGGAGAAATTATTGGCATATTTAAAAAAGTAACTACAGACTACATGTACATAATTATGAAACACTAATTACTTAAAGGTCACAGAAAGAGTTTTCATTTTTTTTAATATCCCGTGGTTCCTTTTTATAAAACATAGTTATTAAATTCTCTGTCAACCAATTTCATGTGGTGTCATTTCACTGCATTATTATAAATGGAAATATGTAGAATTTTTGCTGGTATAGGACTTCTTATTCCGCTGTTTGCTATTTTTACTGATTGACACATGTCTGGAAGACACCTTAAGAAACAATATAATTAGTCTATTTGCATTGCCTGGAATTAGGTGACCTTTGGTTTTGGCAGTAATTAGACTGTCCCTGCTGTACACTGTTACTTGCTGGTAGTCACTAACCAGGCAGAAAAGGAGTCCAAGCAGCTCATTTAGTGAGCTACAAAAGCTTTTCAAATGTCATTAAAATGAACAGGAAATTATAATTAATACTGCGGTCTTACTTTACGGATGTGTCCCACAGATAAAACGTGGCTAGCAGCAGTTATTTATTTAGCAAAAAAATCCCTTAGAATAAAGGGGTATTCTTGAGTGCTACAGCACCTGAAAGCATGTGCATGTTCTGAGTGTTTTCTTCTCAGGATGTGCTTACATACTGAGCTTCATTTTTATCAAGGTTATTTATAACTGGTTCTGTAAGGCTACTGAAAAATGTACGTAACTGCTTATTCCAAAGCCAAATCTCTTATATAATGCTTCAATGTAATTTATTTTTTCATAAAAAATATTAAAAGACATTGTAGTAAGTTTCAAGTAATATTTTTTACACTATTCACAGAGACTAGAAAAATCACTAGACCCCAAATTTCCAAGTACTTACATGCTTGATCATATATGGATGATATCTTCCTGCATGAGTCCAACCCTTCAATAACATAAATCTAGATTGCCATTACAACAAATTGAAGGACCATGCTTTCATTTCTAGCAGCTAATTGAGGCACCCAAGTTGATAGACTGGATTAAATAGACTCCTAGCTTAAGTCTCGCTTCTGTGCTTCAAGTTACATGGTAGAATGAATCAAAGTCGTAAGATACACATAGCAAATTACTCACCAGAACTGAATTTTACACAAAATATCAGGGCCATGTTGAAGATTTACTGGTAAGTGATGGCTGCATTGCATCACCTGGTTAAAGTGATTGATCTGTGCATTTCTGTGATTGACTTGTTGCACTGTAGCATTCGAAAACAAATGAGGCATGTTCACAGGACAGTATTAAACCCCAGAAATGACCACAGTCAACTAACTTTGATGATACGCTGTCCTTTTGTTGATCATAACTGCTGTGAATTAAAAATCCTTTACATTCATTCATGTTGAATACAAACAAAGAGGGTTTGGGTTTTCTTCAGAGTATGATTGGAACCTTATTTGGGGGATTTGCAAAGATCACTCCTTAATATTTTTGTGAGATAAGTATGCATTATCTATTTGTATGTACACATCAGAAGAGTTATTCTCTTAGCTACTACATTGTGTGTATACTACCACTCTGCATGCAATTTTATGTCTCTGGTTTCATAAATAAGCATCAGATGTTAAGAATTTAATTTAAATTCAAATTAATGTTAACATAGTGTAGAATTATATGCATTTGAATTAAGTGATTTTTTTAATCTAAAGCAGCAGATATGTTTTTCACTGCTGACACCACTGCTTCAAATCCTCAACCAGCAAGGGGTTTAGAAAGGTCAGCAAGGTGAATTTTATTCTCTCTCTATTTTTACTTCTGAATAAAAACTTGAGGGTAAGTTATATAGAATGTCTAATTTCAACTTAAACATCTGATTTTCAATTTCAAGACTGAAATACATTGATCACACCATTCTCTAAACTTTTACTACTGTGTCTGAGTATCATCAAAGAGTTCAGCTGAAAGAAAAATTAACTTCAGTACCTCACATTACAGTTCTGTAGTCAACCCCCCACTAAATTCACTGAAAGAAAGCTTTAGACCCATGTTACCATGCTACCCTGTCTTTCAGTTGTTTGGGGCTTTTTTTCCTATCTTTTAATTAAGAAACCAGTTTATTAGAAGTCCATGTAAAGTGTTCCTCAGTCACTTGCTGAGAGAGTTAAAACTGTACTGTGTCGCAGCTAAGATTTCTGATCACTCAGAGAACCTGAATCAGTTTTGACAGTAACTGTAGACAGGTGGTCACAAAAATGAGTAAAGTCATTTAGAATATTCAGCACTTGCTATTAAAAACAGAAGATTGACAACTTGCAAACTTTTTTTTTCCCCAGGCATAAAAAAAAATTCTTTTTCTTGACATTCTGCAGTCTTTTGAGATACTGGTTCAGTGAGATGCCAGACTAGTAAAGGGAACTTTCAATACAAAATGGCTATTTTCACTTCTTTTATTCTGTATTAGTAAAATTTGATTTTTAAAAAATATTAATCATGGAAACAATCAGTTATCAATAAAATTACATCATGGGTATTTACCCCTAAAGCACTGTTGGCAGAGGGCTAGCCTTTAATAGATTCAGCTGTCTGAAAAATCAGACACTCTATAGTTGCCTGATCAAGTAGAAGGATATAGGCACCTCCACAAGCTACTGATCCCCACCCATTTTAGATATATTTGTAGCTAAATACAAACACATCATAAACTGTCTTTACTTTTTATCATTAATTTTTGACAAGGTATATGAGTTAAATTTAACTAGGTTTGTGCAATGAGCTAAGATTGGATCCTCAATTTTAGTAACTATTGTTAGCTGACAAGTGCTCCAAAACTTTCACATTGTTTAGCTGCCAGTGGTAAAATATGTGAAATTTTGTTTCTCATTCAAGGTATAAGAATGGAAAGCAGCTCCTATACAATGTGATTCATCCCTGAGATAGTGACATTTGGTTATAGTACTTCATTAGTTGCTCAAAATATCCATTGATCTCTATCCTGAAACAAGAAATACGAAATTCTTAAACAAAACAAAGCAAACCACTTTTTTTTTGTTCCTTATATTAACCTGATAATACCTTTCAAGATTATTTTAGGAATTTCCCCATCCAACCACGTAATATTAGTTCATAACTTGCCAAAGGTCATGATGATGATGTTTAATTTTGATAGTAAGAAATTACATAGAGCATAAGTGAGGGGCAGAGAGTAAAGCTTTAGACTTAAATGATTGAGTGCCATGTCATATTACTTTCCTTTATGAATAGATTTTTGTGTTTGTCATTTCAAGTTTTACTGAATCCCTCATTTTTTGAGCTGCTGGGTGAAGGTAAATGATGCTGACTAGCCTACTTTAAAACAACATTATTATAAAAAAATTCAACAGAAAATATTTGTATAGCTGAAGGTTAAGATAATACAGACCGTTACTCTTTTCTACATACTATTATTTTGGCAGTATTCTGTGGATCTGTGGAAAATGAAAAGAAACACGCACATGCCCCTTTTTACAGAATCCAAAACTGTAATTTCCATACCTTCCCTAGATAATGAGACAAAATGTAATATTTCTGAATATTTTGTATAGTATAAAATATTTGTGCATATTTCTGGTGTGGTCTATCTACCTACCTATCCATATGTTTACAAAGACATGTAAATACACAGACTTGCTATGCAGACACAGATATAATAGCTGTGAAACTGTGAAGTATTTTACCAACTATATTTTAGGACAGATTATTATTAGAAGTTGAAAATGAAAGCTTTCTAGTTGTAATTAGAAAAGAATATTTTTTAAAAATATATTGGAACATATACTTTAATAATTTCTAATTATTTTGTGTATGGTTAAGAAGGATTTGAAGGATACTCTTGCGTTTGTTTGGTTTTGGGAAAGAATATGTTAACCACAAACAACTTCCCTCAGCTATGACTGGTGTTGATGTCACAATCATATGAATGTCATCTCTGTTAAACCTGTTAAAGTAACACGTGCAGACTGGGGGGTTGGTCGAGCATGGAAAGCATCTGCATTTCTTGTGCGCAGCATTTACTATTCATTCAAGTTTAAAATTGCCTGGAATAAATCACATGCTACTGGCATTCAGTATTTTCAAATTCAGAAGGGGCAAAAGTTTCTTGTCTTTTCATTGCTTCCAGTTTGGACAATTTATTTTCCTAACCAACATCCTAAAATATGACCTTATTTATTATAAAGGAGGAGAAAATATCTAAAATTATAGCCCACAAAAGGTTCTGAATGTTAAACCTACTAGAAAACTACACAAAGTACTATCCACCCTTTCAATTTCTTTATATTTCAGAATTGTTACAGGAGAAACAGTAAAGAATATACTTGTATATAGAATTTCTAGATGTACAACAAAGGTGGTTGTCAAAAATATTTGCAAAACTGGGATTTTTTCATTTACAAAAGGGATGGCAATTTTTTTTCACTAAAATTGATGTAAAAAGTGATTCTAAGTGCATTTGTCTTCAATAATTTTAAAAAGGCAATACATTTTTTGCAATAGCTTTTTGAAATTTAGTTTCAAAAGTAGTTTGATTCAATGGGAAGTGCAAAGGAAAGGCTTTGTGTTATGCCATGAATTTTCTAGTACTCTAGAAATACTCACAAATGCATTTAGGAGAATATATTTTGCTCAGAAGTCTTTGTAAATTATAAACGTGTGAAATTAGGAATTTAGGAAAATAAAAACCCAAACATTTCTGACTCTTAGCTACAAAGATATATAAATCCCTTATTAAATCCAGTGCTAGCTCTGGAACTACTGAGAAGGGGATTAAGCCTATAGTTTGGCTCAGGATTAGATTTTAAAGTGATTTAC
The DNA here is from genome assembly GCF_025592945.1 of Manacus candei. Classification (NCBI taxonomy): domain Eukaryota; kingdom Metazoa; phylum Chordata; class Aves; order Passeriformes; family Pipridae; genus Manacus; species Manacus candei. The sequence continues at coordinate 28,612,560 of NW_026138062.1, read as the reverse complement.
TAGCATTATCTGAAAGGTGTTGCAACAATCTCACCCCCTGCAAAACAAAAGAAGTCAATGTCAAACGTTGTATTATCCTCAGATTTTAGTTTCTGTATTTCTAATAATAATAAGTAGTGGAATTTGCTGTAGTGATAACATGGATGCATACAAAGTATCAATTCTATTTTTATACCTAAATATTGTAGTTGGAGTAACCCATATTAATTTGTAGAATTTATAGCAAATAATCCCAAGGTATTGATTACTCTTTTAACCTGCGACAGTTTTAAATACCTAAAAAAGAAAATAGGGATAGAATATTTAATCTGCAGATATTTCCCCTTCTGTATTTCTCACTTCTCTCCCAAGTAAGAGACAGAATACTTAGAAGTTCTTTGAAAGTTATTAAAACAAAGTGTCATCAACAAGCTAAGATGTTAAAATAGAAAGTTGTCACTGACATTTTATCTATGCAAAAAGAGATTTCTAATCTCAAGATGTGGAGGTAAAAGTGACAGATAAATGGTAAATAGAAGTACAGTATAAAGGTGTCACTTCTCTTTTGCATCTCCAGCTGCTTTCCTCCTCAGCCTTATTTAAATTTATTGCTGATTTTTTTCAAGGCTATAAAATCCTGGAGTGTAACACAACCTCACATAATGCTTCCCTCAACTTTTATAGTGGAGATATGATTTACTATTGCAGTAAACGTCTGCTATCTAGTATTTTCTAAGTGCTTTTATCTCTTCTGTTGATGAATAAAATGTAAAATGAGATTCTCATATGAATATATAATTGAAGACAAAGTTACTTATCACAAACTACTTTGGGAAGCAAAATAGATTTAGATGTGTTAGTTTAACACTGATACCAAAATGTCTCACAATGTGTAATTCTTATATTTGATATCCAGAAGCTTCAAAATTTAAGCGGACTGTTAAAAGAAAAAACAAACACAAGACTTTGACTCTATAATTGCGGGGCATGCAGTAATTTCTGTGTTTGACTTTTGAATCAAACAATTTGATCATTACTGCTCTTCATAATAGAGTTCAAATCTGATCCAAAAGCAATACTATCCAAGCTGTTTCTATATATTCCAGTTATGCTTCACTTTTTTTGATCAAGATTTACATTCCTAAATGCTAGAATTCTGAATTCTTTGCAAAGAAAAAGCCATAAACCTTTTTATTTATACAAAAATTGTCATGCACCAACAAGAAAAATAGATTTTACACCTGCTCACTTTCTCCTTGATTCAGTATCTGTTAGCTTTGCAACACTTTTCTCAGCAATCTTGCATGAAGATAGAAGTATAAAATGAAGAAAGAAAGAAGAAAAAAAAGAACAATGCTGCACATTTCTTGCAGATGTGAGTGCTTTGAATGCCACATCTTAGAAGCTTTGGCATCCATTAAACATACTGCCTGCCCCCTGTGGCTTAAAAGGAAGTTTGGTTGATATTAAATTCAGTGAGTTTTTTGCACAGGTCTGTATGGTGGAGTTGCAATTTAGCATAAAAGAGCAGCTTGTAGTCTAAGATGTGTGACATGCAGAAACTGTCAGATGCACAGTGTGGACACAGAGAACGGAGTATGTTCTAACTCCCGTGTGCAGGGATTTCTGCATGAAACTAACCTAGGCATGAATGGAGATGGTACATACCCTGCTGAGTTGGCTTTTGTGCTTTTATTGCAGTGCTCGTACCAGACTTACATACTGTTTCTCTGCTGGTTTCCCTTCTCAGATGAACAGTGGGAGCTGCACTTACTGTTTGCTAGCAATTCTTTGTCCTGTTTGCTGCTCTGTCAGATTTTCTTGAAGGAATTTTCAGAGCAGTGGAAAAAATGTTACAAGGAGGCTGCCATTTATAAGAAGCATTTTTATTAGGTTTTTTTGAAGCCTTTTTCTTTTTTTTTTATGAACGATCTCAAGCTTTTGAAATGTCTCTTCCTTCTGAATTGGACCTAAATCTGAAAATTCATAGGAAGGGATTTTAAAAAAATAATTTCAGATTAATCACTTTTATTTAAATTCTATTTTGTACTGTAATACACAGTATAATATAAATAGAAAATTAACAGGATGACAGTTCATGACTGCCTGTGACAGCATAGTTTGGGATTTGCTAACCTAGTAGATCTCTTTCAATTCTATGAATAGTAATTTCAGAAGAAAGGATTAAAGACAGTCATCATCAGCAGCTTTTTGCTTCTTTGAAGCAAAATTTCAGCAAAATTACAACACTCTGAGCTGTTTCACTGTTCCAGTAGAAAATGTGTTTAATGTACAATTCTAAAAGTTACTTGCAGAAGTAGACTGCCATTTTGTAACAAAGGTGTATGCAGAACAGCACTTTGAGTTTGTGCCAGCTTTTCTCTCAGCATGGATTTCTAGAAGGTGAAATGGTGCTGGTAACCTTGAATTGCTCTTATAAATCAGTAGTCCAATAACAATCCTCTACCTGTATTTTTCTTCCCCTTCCTATGGGGTTTAACTTAGATTGAATGAACGGACCACCTCATTTTTGGTGTCATTTTTTAGTGAACTGCATCATTTGCAGACAGAAAAGACAAGGTGCAGATCAGAGGACTGTGCCCTAACTGCTGTGTCACCCTGTGGAAGCTAGCAGAGGATTTGAAATAAGAAACAGAATAGCCAATGGGAATGCTAAACTGAAGGACTGTGCCACTCAGATTTTTCCTAGCTAAGCATTACTTACCAGAAAAATGTGAGGTTTATATAAGTACTTAATAAGTCTATCTCAGGAACATTGTAATAGCAAGCTTCTAGAAAGGAGATTTTAATTGTAATGATTTGAGAAATTAGAACCTGTGGCAAAGTAAGGGGAAATGGCTTGTCTGAAGTCAGGAAGCAGAGCAGGGTATAAAATTCATGTTTCCCAATTTTTAGTCACTACAGTAAATGCTGCCTTAACACCAGAGGTGTGTATAAATCACTTTTCTCACTTAATCAATTGTCTGCCATTGCAGAGGAGTTTGGATTGGTAGCATCTGTTTTTCTCATTTTCTGTCTGCCTTTGGCAAAAAGCTTAGTCTTCTGAGAACCAAAGTGCTACCTAAAGTCTTTGGGCTTAATTTAGAGCTTGTGGATGAAGCTTAATGGTTTATGATATATAGGAGGTCAGAGCAGATGATCTAATAGTCCCCTCTCACCTTAAACCATATGAAACTATGTAGACTCTTGAATATGATAAAGCAAGTGCCAGTGTCACAGATCACAATGATAAATGCTGAACTAAACCTTCTGCTTGGCTGCAGCCTGAGAACAGGACTCACTATGAACATCGAAGAGACTCAGCCTGCCCCTGTATGCCAAAGAGCAACAGTGAAGGAATCTGAAATACCTGCACCTCGTGTTATAGCCGGCATGTTTTGCTAAAAAAGAAATCTGTTGAAAAGTAAACTCATATTTGAAGGAAGTATGTTAAATGTTTAGTACTTCAAGACTGTGACTCCCCTAAATTAAGAACTCATAGTTTTTGTTCACAAGAATGAAAACTGTTATATACAGAGGACATTAATTCTTTTTCAGAGTCTTTTGGTTTTGGTTTAGCTACGTACTCTGTGAACAGATTCTCTTGAAAAAGATTAGTGAGCGTGAAGTAAGGGACTGACTTCTTTACGGCCATTGAGTTGAGGAGTTTCTGGAAAATACAGTGTATGTGGGTTTACAAAAGGGTCTGAATCCATTTCCATGTTGTCTTGCACCCTGTATGTACCACTGAAAAATGCTACTTGAGAAAAGGGTTGCATGTCCTTGATGATGGATATTGTATTTCAGTCAAAGCAGGCTGGCAGTGGAGGCTCCCTTGAACTTTGTTGAAAAACTACTGCAGAATAGAAGCTGATTCGAAAATGCATCAGAAGTGGAATAGTTTTACTTGTGTGGAAATAGACCTGCTTTTTGTATACATATTCCAGACAGGAAAAAGCTACCACACTTAGATGTGTAAAGCCAAAATAAAGATAACTGACAACCATATCTAGCTCCTGAAATATGTGTGGAGGCAACACCACTGCATTTCACTCCAGCTGTTGTCATCCTTTTCCCTCTGCCCTCTCCTTCACTGAGCAGCATGACTGCTCTTGCTATTGCTTTGAAAATTTATTCAGCAGGTAGGTCTTGTGATGTGGGACATTGCACTGCTAGCCCAGCTGCCCTTGTGCAGTGAGAAGGGCTTAACACCTTATAAAAATCCAAAGACAGGCATTTAGGGAAGAAGAATTTTGTAGATAGGATTTATTCTTTTTTTTCTCTTTTGAATTCAAATTCTTATATATTGTGATTAAAACATGGAAATGAATAGAGCAGGACCACATTTGATTAAGGGTGAAGAAGAGATGTTGCTATAATCAAGATATAACAAAAAAAGATCGATAGGGAATTTAGTTGTGTAGACATAGCTGAGAAATGTCTTTTTTAATCTGTCAGACTGAAAGAGTCCATAAAATTTAGGCAGTGTCTGGATGTAAAACCTAGAGAAATGAATCTAGAGAGAATCATTACTTAAAATAGCATTAAGTTTCACAACAAAAATAAGGAAAACAAGAAAAAAACTGCAAAAAAAAAGTAAGCAACCAGCACAATATTTAAAAGACCAGATAATAAAAAGAGAATGTTGTCCTATTAAAAAAAAAAGTTAAGGACAAAAATACAATGCACATTTATATTATCAAGACAAATAAATATCTAGAAAATATCAAGTAAATATTTCAGGTAAATATCTAAACAGCATGTCCAAAGAAAAGCAACAAATCTGGTGAAGAGTCTAGAGGACAAGTCTTATAAGCAGCAGCTGAAGAAACTTTGGTTATTTACCCTGGAGAAAAGGAGGCTCAGTGGAGACCTTACTGCTTTCTACAACTACCTGAAAGGAGGTTGTAGTGAAATGGGGGTCTGTCTCTTTTCCCAAGTAACAAGTGACAGGGCAAGAGAAAATGACCTCAAGTTGCACCAGGAGAGGTTTAGATTAAATATTAGGAAAAAGTACCTTCACTTTCAGTCTAAATCATTCTATGATTTTCTGATTCTATCTTTCAGGAACACAAAACTTTCTCTGAACAACCGTATCGACTGAGAGACTGTAAATCTCTTAGTCTCAGAAAGAAACTAAAAATATAAAAGCAGCTTCATGGAATAAATTCTCAACTGACAAAACTGGGATTTTGATGGGATTTCAACAACATATGGCTGGCTAACATAATTTTCTATCAGAATCACAGAATATTCTGAGTTGGAAGGGACCCACAAGGATCATCAAGTCCAACTCTTAAGTGAACAGCCTCTATATAGGGATTAAACCTGCAACCTTGGCATTTTTAGCACCGTGTTCTAACCAACTGAACTAATTCTATAGTATGTTCTTCATGTTACTCAGAATTTGTGCATCACCTGATCTGTAGAACATTGTTGTCCAGCTTCCTCCCTTCCAGTTTTAGCACAGATGAGGACTTACAGAATTTGTGATTTCATGGTGACTCTGCAGGTCTGTTGAAATCTGGTTGGAGGTACTAATGAATTTCTGGTTATATTAGAAATGAATAATTGTAACAGTAAAATGCAATTGTCCTGGACGGTAGAAAACAGTTCTCCTTATAAACATATGGGTTTGTTACAAATATTTAATTGAAGGAATGGCATTACTATGAAAGGTGGAAGGTTTGGAAGTCTTTGGATTTTTTGTTTGGTTGGGGTTGGTTGGGGTTGGTTGGGGTTTGTATTTTTTTTTTTTCTCCCATTCAATCCAAAATTCATATCCAATTCATATCCAAAAAAGGAAGAAAAATAGTCTACATTAAAATTGAAGAAGACTAAGCCACATTTTTACCTACATATTAAAAGTAAATGTTGACTTCTTTTATTATATAAGTGCACCAGAGTGCAGATAGGGAAATATTATGCCTATATATAGAGAAATCTTATCCAGCTAAAGAGAATGAATATCATTGTAGGACACCCTAAGTCATCTTTTTCTTTTTAGCTTTATTAAATATAAATCAGTGGTTTTGAAGGCTTCCATAGGAATGTTGCACTAACTAGGGGAACCACATCCCTCCCTAATCAAACACCAGCAATACAGTAAGTCACTCTTACTATGATTTTGCAGAAGTTACACTGCCTGGCACACTGCCTCTTACGTTCCAGGAACAGTGATTTCCTTGTCAGCTTTTCTGATGATGAGAAGTTTTTCTTACTCTTCGTATTTAGTAATCATCAGGATACACTTCTCAGCTATGCAGCTGGGATTCACTTCTTATGTCAGCATTACATCACTTAGATGTATCCTCACTGAGGAGGTTTTGGGCTGTGTGTGACCTTTCTATCCAATCCCACCTTACATTTGTAAGAATTAAACATCACTGAGGTATCCTATAAGTGTAAATAAGTTGTGATAGAAATGACAGATTTTTCCTGAAGAATTTTCTTTGGTTTCCTCATAAACATGATTTTGCATTTGCTAACAGCCCTTTGCCATTTTCTGCCAAGACAACATATTAGATTTTCTTATGATTGTTTGCTGCAACAAAATGATTAAATCAATATGAAGGTACTAATTTCCAGCAGTAAAGACAGAGTCTGAATCATGGAATATAGAGTCTTTATAAACTAAAATGTACATTTTGTGTAAACATGTATATGGGCAACCACAAGTTATTTTGTGTTAATGTGTATATACTGGCAATCACAGGTTATACATGTAACTTAATATTGTGCATTAGCTGAAATAACGCATGCTGGTAGATATTCTGAGGTGATGATGGGCTTTGGTGCATAAAATTTAGCCTTTGCTCAGAGGACCACAACAAAAAACTCAAATTTATTTCTGGATATAAATGGATAATATTAACCTTCTGTTGATAACAAAAGACAACCCACTTTTTATATAGACTGTGTATTTTTCAGTGCCTCCTATATTATTAGTCAAGAGGTGGAGATGGAGTCTGGTGGGATAGATAAAGCTGTCTGGAGTTATCCTGTTTCTTCCTTGCTGGGATGAGATAGGGGGTAGCAAAGAACAATTGCTCACTCTCCATGAAGGTCCTCTTGCACATGGATCGACTTAATTGACTTTCCTGCTTCATACTCGAGACGATGTAGTGAGTTGATAGAACAGGTGGTATCACTTAACAGATGGATACTGCATGCTATCTGTCTTTAAAGAACTGAAGTGATGATTTTGATTTGCTTATCTAATATCTTGCTGTAACTGGGTTTTGAATGAGGTCTTCCTAATTATGAGTCATTTCACAGCTGAGTGACTTTATTCTGCTATTAGTAAGTCGTAGTAGTCCTCTTTAGTCACATGTATATCTATTACTGCCAGCAAGTGTCCTTTCTTTCTTCCACTCCAATAGTTAAGGTCTTTCTTTCTAGCTGCTATTTGTTTCAGCACAGTAAACATCAGAAGAAAACAGCCTTGGTTTACTGTGTGTGTAGGAGGAGACAGATTGGAGAGTAGGAGCTCTCTGTGTGCATAGGTGAATTTTGACCTTATCCACATGCAGGGAACATATTCTTCTCAATGCTAGATAATGCCTTGATTGGGAATTCAATGTCGGTTGATATCTTCATTTCCTTAGACTGAAGAGGGCATGGAATAGCATAGAGGGCACTTAATTCTGTTGTCTGGTTAAGATTAGAAGTTTGTGAAAGGTGGGCATGCTGTTACAGGTTATCATTAAATTAAATTGTATTTACTGGTGGGTAAAAATGTTGTGAACTAATTTCACCAGTTCATTTCAGACCTTTTCATTTAAACTGACAGAAGCAACTTATGGTGCTATAGCTCATTCATCCATGATTTCACGCTCCTGCACCCTAGGAAACAAGAGGCAAATCTCAACGGGTTTCTCCATGGTAAAACATTTTTAATTAGTAAATAATTCTGAAGCTGTGGATTAAAAGCAAATCCTCACAAAGCGAGCCATATTGTCACTTCCAATGATAGCACTTTCAGATTTCTCAGTGACTGTGTGCATTGGTTCACTTTTCACAGCAGCTTTCTCTCCATAGAGAGGGAAGTCAGTCTTGAAAGTGTTGTTGTTTCTTGCCAGTTATACTAGCATGCAAATTGAGCCAAGTGTGCCTTTGTGGAAATATTTCAGTCGCAAACCATGAGACTTACAAATAGAAACTAAACAGTGAGGAACTGTCAAACAAATATGCACTTATTTTAATGGAAGTGTGGTCAAAAATAGTGTTTTCTGGTGACGACTTTAACAGACACACTGAAAAACAGAAACTTGAATGTCTTTGTAATGTCATTTTGCTATTCATATTCGAAATGAATAGAGACAATTAGAACTCCTGGGCTAGGATAAAGAGAATATAAATAAAACAAACAAGAAAAAAACTGAACCATAATTCCAAAAGATTTAAAAAAACTTGGCAAAGATGATTGGAAAAAGTTGTATAGAAAGCTTGGAGTTGGTTTTCATGTACTTTGATCTACTTCCCCGTGGCAGGACTGTGTCTTATACTTATGTGGATGTCATAGCAAGGCGTCCTCTCTCCTTACCTATTTGCAAGTTGCTGTGGTATATCCACTAAAACCAAATTATACTTAATCATTATTTTGAAGTTGCAGAATCTAGCACCCAGAAACTAGTATTAATATTCCTTACTGGAAACTCAATTCAACCCCCCGTTTGTAGGAATTACAATAAAGTACTTAATTATCTAATCATATATCAATCATATCTCCAGACAGTCTTGGTCCTATTCAGTGCACAAAATCTTTAGTCCAAGTTAATGAGCTAAACTCAATATTTGCCTTCCTCCTCATTTGCTATCTGTTGATATTATTTGTTGCAGTGTTCATATCCTATTTTGAAGGAGAGCTATTAGTTTTCTCACAGAATTTGCTATGACATTTCTCACTACTGTTTCTGAATGCATTACAAATATTAACACATTTATTCTTCAGTGCAGAAGCAAAAGGTTGTTAGTACCTTTTGTGACTTTGAAGAAGTGGCATATAAGCCACTGTTGTATGCATGATCTCAACTCTCAGACCCTAAATTAACCATTCAGGAAATAAAGAACGGAAATTAAAAAGAAATTACGTGACTTCGGTAACATGTCATCTTACACAGACAAGGTCATGCGGACATTGGTTTTAGTCAAAGTAAAGTAAGTGGCACTGACAGAAAGTGATTCATCCCACCTTAAGGATGATGTCTTAAACATGGCATCTTTGACAAATGCCCATTTGTCTCCAGTGACTTGATAAGTAACCTATTATTTTTATCCTAATGGGTCATTTTTAGGAAATGTAACAACTTCCTTAGTACCATATACACATTCTGTATGGTGAAAGTAGGGATAAAGTGTTATTGAGTGAGATTCGTCATATAGCTTTTTCAGGGATGTTTTTTAAACCATTTACCAATATCTTTTAATGCCTAGATTTGAAACAAATGATTCATTTCTGATAACTATAACTATACTATTTACTACTGAATTTTTCTTCATTCCCAAGAGAGTTTGGTCCTATTACATTCAGTCAGGGAGTATTTTCTCTTAGACGTTTTTCGTTGTTTCTCCTTGTCTCTTTCATCCATTTCCTAGTCCAAACTGCTTAGACCAGCTAGAGACTTTTCTTCCAATTCCTTCACCACCTTCCTTTGCTTCCTTTCACCACCTTCCTTAGCTTCCTTTCACCACCTTCCTCTTCTCCCAATGGTAAGAATTGATACCCATTCCTATTTTGTCCTTGTCCTTGGCTTGTCATAGAGACTTGGTCTTACCCGCTATCTTTTTACAGCCTTTCATTTCATTCTTCTTTCCATACCACAAGATTCAGACTACTTCCCTAACTCCAGTCCTCCTCTTTCTATCCAATTTCAGTCCTCTCTCTGTTATGCTTTGATTTTCCTAGACTCAACCTCTTTGCCACTGCCCTGGTCACAGTGTCCATGCCTTATATCTTTTGCAGTAATCTAACACATGTCCCCATGGTGATCTATCTTTTGTTTCTTATGCTGGGCTCTAAAAGAGAAAAGAAAGTATTGTTTTCCCATAAATGACTGTATTCTGGAGCAATGCAATGCATTAAAAATATCATTCAGGCTTGTTTTCTTGCATTTTTGTTGTTAAAAGAAGATTAATCAATAAACAACAATTAGAAAGAACCTCAAACCTAAGCTAAACCAAAAAATCCAAAGCACCACATTTAAAGACATTATGAAGTCTGTTTGGAAAAGTAGCTGCCTTGCTAACTGATCTCCCCCAAATCACATATTCTGCAATTTGTGGGAATAAAGCTGTCCTGTACTGTTTACTTTCTTCAGAATTCCATAGTCTAAACTGTTGTGGAGCAAAATTAACTTCCTTCTCGGCAGTCTCCTACTGCTCAGAGAGTTTTGAATACCAGCAGGAAAATATGACAAAAGACCCTTGTCAGTTTTAACTCTGCTGTACCCTGTCAAATCTTTGGGTTACAGTAGTAGTGGCACTTCAGCTGTCTGTCTGCTGATTTAGAAAACAAGCGTTACCTTCATTCAGTTTATAGTTTTGAGATCTTCTTTTCAGATTTTTTGGGTTTTTTTAAAGCTTAGATTCTGCAAAAGCTCATAAGGGCTTGGAAGGAGTGAATATATTCACTAATAACTTAGAGTAAATTTCCAGGTTGACATTAATTTGCTTCTCTCATGTAAGTGAACTGGAATTTAAGTATTACATCGTATTTTGATATCCTGATATTTCTTTATAATGAATATCTCAGAGAGTGTAATGAAATTAACCCAAGTACTAGAAACATCACAAGAAAGTGATTCTGCTGAGTGTTCAAGTGAATGAACACAGATAGGCAGATAGACTCCTTTAACATTTGAGTGTGTCTCAGAGGAATTATGTGGGTGAGTACTGGCATTTAGGAAGCTAAAGCATCAGCCACTTTAAAAATATTTTTCTTCTAAGATTTTTAAAAGATTTTTTTCTGCCTATACACCATTATTGTCTGTATTATTGACATCACTTGTAAGGTTGCATATAATGATGGTTCATGTCAACACCGGATAGAATCCTCATCTTGAAATCTGTAGCTTTCTTGTTGCTTCAGAACAAAATGGCAACTGAAGGAAGATCTTTACCCTGTCGGGCTTCACTAATGTATTGCAACTCCCATAGAGTTCTCATATAGTGTCAGAATGCTGTGCTGACTGTAGGTACCATTACATAATACCAGCTAGTTCACTAACCCCCACACCTAGCCTTTACTTTAAAGCATTTTAGAAATAAGCTGTTGTGTTGGCATTTCTTTATCCAAGTCCTTTAAACCCAACAATAGCGAAAAAAATCATGCTGCTCTCTCTCTCCTTGGCCTGGAAAGACCTGCATATTCTACCTGTCGCTGCAGCCAACTCCATTGGAATTTGAAGAATTACTTCAAAGTTTGATTGTCGGTATCCCAAACCTTGTTAAACTCTGGACAATGCTTGGGGAATTACTTTCAGGGCAATATTTAGGGTCCAAAGGAACATGTCTGTTTAATCTGGCAAAAGCCATCTCAGCACTGTTATTAAGGCATTGAGGGAATTTTCAAATGCTGGTGTCTTTGTTCTTCTTCCTTCTGGCGTCTAACCTGAATTGCTCCCAGATCAGAGAGATGTGAAAGTCCCTTAAGATTAAGGGTCTCTTTGTGAGAGTGTGTGAGTGGCCCTGTGCCAGACCACTGCCTTTCATTTCTCTAAAACCTTCACCTGCAGATGACAGATAGTAGTGACTGAGTGATAGCTGTTAGAGGGAAGGTGAAAGAGAGAAAACTGTCTTTGGAGTGTTGGCAGGTTCACAAATATATGATTATTCTTCCATACCTATCACAAGGCAAGATAGTGGCCATTGAACCAGCTTTGCAAAATTGTGGCCATTTAGGCATAGAAAGAGAGAAAAACATCTGCTTTAGTTAGAAACTGTCCTTGCTATTTTGCTCCGCTAGTGCCCAAGGTGCTCCAACTTGCTGATTTCAAGTGTTGGTAAACAATCTTAAGATTAGATGATGCTTTTAATTTAAGCAAATAGGGGATGATTAAAGCTTTTGATACCCTACCATATCTCTACTCAACCAGCTCTAAAAGAATTTGAAGTGATGCTGTTGGATCCATGTGGTTTGATCTGGGCATCTGTATGCTGGGAATCTCTAAGTTTATTAATCCATCTTGTACTTGGTAGGATTCACTCAACTCGAAAAAAAAAAGGCAAAACTAACCAGCAAAGATTCAGAATAATGTTTAGATATCCTTGCTTTTAACATAACATGTTAGTCTGGTTCCAAGTCTTAGCAAGAACAAAGCCTGGAAGCTGACATAGTAGTTATTTCTTCACCAAAGTGTACCTAGAAGATAGGAAACCTATTTCTGGAGTTTACAGGGAAATTGTTACTGGGCAGAAGGATTAGGATTTTGCAAAATATTTTTTAGAAATGTCTCGGTTTCAGCTCAATCCTATTTCTTGCCAGTCTCTTAAAAAGTATTATTTGTAGCAGATTTTCAGAGTTATATGTGAAACAAACCTTCCAAACCTCTTGCATTACCTATTATCTAGGTTGTTTTGTTTGTTGGTTTTGTTTTTGTTTTTCCTAAAATGGGTGGTGCTTACTGGTTCTTAAGTAAGATTCTTCCTTGCATTAAAAAAGATCAGAACCTTATCATCGATACAATTTTCTATTTCTAATCTAAATGTTTCAAGGAGTTTGATCTAGATCCTGATGCCAAAATGTTAAATAAGGTTACAATAAACTATGTATTTTATATAGAAGAGTGATAAAATCATTAATATTAGGTACAAATATGGTTTAGTTAAAGATATTGATAAAAAACCTCCAACCCGTCAACCTCAAAGATGTTATGCCAACATATATGCCAAATCAAATTTTCCTTGAGGGTAATCCTGAAAGGAGTTTACTGTTGTAGTGTTGTATATGAACTAGGGAGGGGTATTTTCACTTGAAAAGTGATACAAACATGCAATTTTCACTTAGATTATATTCTTGCATTTACCTGTTTGACATAATTGTGATTCTATAGACATGTGTGAGTGTGGGTATGGTCTCTATCAATACATGTAATTTATAAGTGCACCCAGTGCTATGCTGTGTAAGTGCTTTTAGATTCAGGACTTTCTTAATCATGGAGAATAGATTTATTAAAGAAAGGAAAAAATATATTTTTAAGAAATAAAAATAAAAATGGATCTGTTTGTTTTTCCAAAACAAGGCAAAAATGTTGAGAATAGTAAGTGTTCTAATTGTAATCCAGAAACCTCTCATGATATGCATGTGAAAATTTCAACTCCCCAGTCTAATTAATTCTGCTCACTATGATTCTGACTGGCAAGTCTTCTCTAGGCTGAGCTTTTGTGATTCCACTGTTCATATTTCTTAATTATTTTGGTCAAAAAGTTCTCTCTGTGCTCATTTGCATCAATTAATTTCACTCAGTTATGAATGGATCCCAAGCAAAAGTCTTCTAAGAAGAATTTTCCGCTAGTTTTTGCTTCTTTTACCCCTGGATTCTTTCACTGGTTTTGCCAACGTGTATGCTTTTCTGGCACACCTGCTTTTGCTGCCTAGATTGTGTTAGTTCTCTCAGAATCAATTGTGAGCAGCTTGCAACCAGATGCCTGATTAAAAAGTTAGCAGACCTTGAGTGCAATTACTTCAGCTCTATGGCATTCATGCATTAAACCCAGTGTTAATTGTTTCCCATTTTTGTAACGATCTTTATAATAGGATAAAATCAGAAGAGATCATTTCTTGAAGTTAAAACAGCAGAAAATAAAGACATTTACTCTGATTAATCATCTCAATATGAAATTAAACACAATCACAAGTAAACATAGAAGGTCTTTGTGCTAGATACCAGAGAAAATTGTCATTAGTACTGTTTGAAGTATTTATTCTGGAGCCTGGCAGAACACACATATTTGTCATTTTTTGAGTTTAGATAGAAAACAGGATTGAACAAAGTAGTTCTTGAGTTGCTAGTTTGAAGAAGTTTCACACTATTATTTATATAAGCACTATTCTGATATTATCCAGATTAGTGTCCATAGCATGTAGGGTGTAGAATTACTCATATTTTTCCAGAAATGAATAGTCCTGTGGTTTCACTTAGATTACTCATGTATGGTATCATGTCACTTTAGTTGTGGTTTTTGTATATTTGAAGAAACCTTAATTAAAAATATTTCCATAGTGGCAATAAAGGAGAGCCTGAAAACACAGTGGGTGAGCTGAGTAGATGCTCAAAAACTAATGACATAATCTAAGATTAAAATAACTCCTGTAATTATTGGGAAACTCACATTTAATAGAAGTTTTTATGCAGAATATCAGAGTCATAGAATCACAGAATGGTTTGGGTTGGAAGGGACCTAGTTACAATCCCCCCTGCCATGGGCAAGGACACCTTCTAACTAGACAGGGTTGTTCAAAACCCCATCCAACCTAGCCTTGAATACTTCCAGGGATGGGACATCCACAGCTTTTCTGGGCAACCTGTTCCAGTGCCTCACCCCCCTCACAGGGAATAATTTCTTCCTTAAATCTAATCTAAGTCCACCCTTTTTCAGTTTAAAGCCATTACCCTTTGTCCTATCACTTATATACCCTTATAAACAGTCCCTCTGCAGCTCTCTTGTAGACCCCATTTTGGTGTTGGAATGGTCACCATGAAGCCTTTTCTTCTACACACTGAACAGCCCATCTCAGAATCACAGAATCACAGAATCTGCTGAGTTGAAAGGGACCCACAAGGATCATTGAGTCCAAATCCTAGCCCTGCACAAGATCATCCTCAAGATTCACACCATGTGCCTGAGAGTATTTCTTGAACTCCATCAGGCTTGGTGCTGTGGCCACTTCCCTGGGGAGCCTGTTCCAGTACCCAGTCACTCTCTGGGTGAAGGACTCTCTCAGCCTGTCTTCATAGGAGACGTTTTCCAGCCCTCTGACAATCTTTGTGAGTCTCCTTGGATTCACTCCAACAAATCCACAACCTTCTTATGTTTGACTGTCCATATTGCTGACAAAGATGTTAAATAGCACTGGTGCCAATACTGATGCCTGAAGAATGTCAGTTGTCACTGCTCCCCACTTGGACATTGAGCCGTTGAATGCAACTCTTTGAGTGCAAACAACCAGTTAATTCCTTCTCCACTGAGTGGTTCATATGTCAAAACCACATCTCTCCAGTTTAGAGATCAGGATGTCATGCAGGGTGGTGTCAAATGTCAAATGCTTTGCACAAGTCCAGGTCCTGATGGCAGTCTCTCTTCCCACAAACGCTGTAACCACATTGTAGATGGCCATTAAGTTTTTGCTCTTAGCGAAGCCATGTTGTTTGTGACCAATCAACTCCTTCTTTTCCGTTTGCCTTAGCATAGTTTCCAGGAGGATCTGCTCCAAGATCTTGCCAGGCAGTGAGGTGAGACTGACTGGCCTGCAGTTCCCAAGGTCTTCCTTATTTCTCTTTTTTAAAAATGGAGGTTATGTCACCCTTTTTCTAGTCACTGGACTGCCATGACATCTCAAATATGATGGATAGTGGCTCAGCCACTTCATCTGCCAGTTTTCTCAAGACCCGCAGATGCATCTCATTATGTCCCAAAGATCTGAGTACTTTCAGATTCCTTAGATGTTCTTGAATGTAATCTTTTCCTACTGCAGGCAGCTCCTCCCTACCTTTACCTTCTGTGACTTGGATGCTGTGGCTGGAGCACTTGCTGGAAAAGACCTAGACAAAGAAGTTACTGTGTAACTTAGCTTTCTCCATATCTCAGGTAACCAGATCTCCCATTTATTTCTGCAGAGGGCCCACATTTCACTCCTCTTCCTTTTATCACCGATATACCTATAAAAGTTTTTCTTGTTGCCTGTGATCCCTGGGCAGATTTAATTTTATCACATATATCCTGTTCTTGCCATCACTTGATAATGAGTATTCCTGTGTTTATTTTCCCAAAGATGCCCTAGCTGTTTGCAGGTAGTTGACTACTGGATTTTACAAGGACATGTCTGGGCAAGGTCGAGGAGAGGAATAAATGTAATTCCTACTTGTTATTGCTTTAAAAATCGAATCAGGCAAATTAATAACTTAAAGTAGAATTTATAATTATAAAAGTGCAATTAGGAGATTAAATAAAAGAGCAATATATTATGAACATAGGAAAAGAAACAAAGGAAGATCTGCTGATTTTTTTAAGAAGGAAAATATATCCTCAGAAACAACTGTAAAGCATAATGATTTAGATCCAACAAGCAGGACACATTGCTAACCACAGGAATCATGTGGAGCTGGTACTGCTACCTTTATTATTTTCCCATGGCCCTCTTGTTGTCTTTACTTTGTCCAGTCTTCAGTCACATTGTAAATTTTATAAGAGAACAGCATTCTTTCCTATGTTATTTGAGTATGACCTCTCACAGTGCCGTTCTTCTGTTCTCTCTTCCATTCTTCCCCCTGCTCAGTATTAAGCCTTTTATAACCAAGTAAAGTGAGATTATAAACATATTTCTTCCACTTCAAATTATGAAATAATAAAATATTTATTCTTTGAATAGCATTTGCTGTCTGAGCATCTTAAATTCATTTGCAAATATCATGCTAGCTTTTGAAAATATCATGCCTAGCTGGAAAAAAAAACTACAATGATCTTTCCCATTTACCAATAAGCAAAAATGTTAAGTGTTTCACATCACTGGCATCTGACAGCAACTGACCACCATCAGGAGGTTCTCAATATCTGGAAGATAGACCCTAGGTACCTTATTCTGAGTCTAATTGGAAACTTTTTATTGATTACAGTGACTTACATTTTATTATACATGAAATGTGTCACAGAGTCTGTCTTCTAACTCTATGTCCTGTACTTTAACCACATGATCACCCTGCATCCCCTGGGTGAGAATGACTACCTACATTCCCTCACATGTTAGCTTCTCTGTCATTTTCAGTTTAGCTTAGAAACTCAGGATCATGAATTCTTTAAGCTGCTACTTGTCTGACCTGGCCCTTGATTTTAATTTTTAAGATTCAGGCTAGCATTCCAGATGGTCCTCTCTACCAGGGCTGCGCAAACTGGACCTGGTTGGTGTTTTGCCATTTCTAAGGAAAATGCCAGCTGTTAGTCATTTTGCTTGTTACTGAATATCATTTGAGATGATATTAGTGGCCAAAGTCCTAAAGGATATTTGGCATTACTGCTCTGGTGAATATCTGTAGCCAGTGTTATTGAGTAAGCAGTTTCATCTATGCCTGATAGTCATCTTTTGGAAAAAAAGACTAAAGGAAAAAGAAAACCTACCCAAGAAATTAGAAAACATCTGTCTGTCTTTTTCTTCCATCTGTCAACCCAGGGCATGTACCATATCAGTTTTTTCCTAGTGTGGGAAACATTTTGCTTCCTCATTATGAAGTTAAACATGTACAGCTTGATTTTGGATTATATTGTTAGTTTTACTGTTCTTATTAGGATTGATATTCAAAATATGTTATTCCAGAGGGCTTCTAATTTCAATTCTAGAGATTTTGAACTATGCTTTTTCCTAATAAATAATGATGAATAACCTTGCCTCTACAGAGCAAAGCTCATACCCTCAGGTCTTTTTCACAGTGCACACAAGACATTTCTCTAATCTGCTATATATACATATTTTAGGGTCTTGTTTGCATTTGATCTAAAATGAATTACTTAATAATTTTGATTGTATTCCATTCAATACAATTAGTTACAACTTATATCATCTATGACTATTCCCATGGAAAAAAAGGTAATTTTGTGATAAACACTTATGCAGATGTATTCTTGCCTTCTTTTTTTCCCTAATTCCAAGAAATCTTGTAGAGAAATCCCTGTTACTAACGAGAGCGATCTAATTACCTTACCTTCTGTTTTTCTCCAATGCAATGTTTCAGCTGTTATGACTGCCTCAGTGCAGTCTATGTGCTGTTTTAAAGAGTGAAGTGAATACGTCTGTACCAAGTGGGACTTGGCTGTTCTATAACCTTCATATATGGGAGGTTTGATCTAACCAAATGTGATGCATGTTTGACACCTTAGTAGTTTGGCTACTCTGTCTTTGCATAATGGAGGTATTAACAGAGTAATTACCTGTCAGTGAAATCAGCATTCCTTACTGCAGCGCAAGACCTCCATTACCTTCTGAAGAATAACTGGAGGATTTGGCCTTTAATGAAACATGCCTGTCATTTCATACTGAAATGTTGATCTTGCTTTGGCTGCCACATAATTTTTTACATTTGTTTTGGACATTGTGTAATTCAAAAGTTGGGGGCAGGCTTCGTTTATATAGTTCATTAATTACACATAAGAATTTGATCTCCATTTGGAAACTAGAGAGATAAGCTATTAAAAGAATATATATTTAGCTGATTCTAAGAAATTCGGGCACAGGAATCTGCACACACAGACAAAACAGTGACACACAAAACACTTAACGTCAAGCCTAAATGATTATTTAATATACTTAAAACTTGCTTAAGAAGCCATAATCAGATGTAAATTTTTGTATCTAAGGAATACTTATTAGCACATATTGGAAAAGAAAATCCAACGCTACGAGGCAAAAAAGTAGATTATGTATGATCAGTGTTTCCAATACAAAAGATAATATCTGTGAGTAATGTAATTTAGATTTAAAAGGTTGGTAAAGTCAGAAACATTCATAACAGTGACCATTAGAGGACAAGAAAAACTTGGGATTTTATTAACTTTAGTGCTAGTGAAAATGCTGATAAAAAAATCCTAATCCCTTTGAGGTCAGTGGAAAATTTCCAGTGACTATCAGGTTGTAGATTAGGCCCATGTTTATTCCTCCTACAAAGGAAATTCAAAATTGTGTGAAGAACTACTGAAGTCTCCATTTCAGAGAATTTTTTAAGCCTTGTTTTGCCTGCTCTTTTTATTGCTTTTTTATATTACTAGTAACAGTAAAGTAATCTTCCTCTGCTCACTCTCTCTAGAGAAAATAGGCACCTTTCCACCTTCATGTTTCTTGAAGGAGTAGGTGTGGTTATCTGCCATTTTTGACTAGTTATCATCCTGCTTGCAGTTGCTGTGGAAATATCTCAGACTTCCATATCTGTGATCTGTCAACAATAGAGATCAAACCAGGGGGTTTGGATGCATTCTTTACATGCCTTGTCAACCTGTGAAGACAGATAATGTGTCTTCCACAGGCATTGAGCTCTGTGATTTTTTTCTACAGTTTGATAGCACCTTAATCTCCAAGTACCACCATGCGGTTTCATCCATCTGTCACAAAAAGGATCATATCAGAAAGGATTCTGATCTACTTCTATGTGTGAAATTGATATTAAAACAGTAATGTCAGTTCAGTTTGCTCATACATGGAAATAATTTATTTAACAATTGTTCTAATGCTGAAGTCTTACTCAGAAGTGTGTTCTGTCAGTTCAGTAGGTAGCTAGTAATGTAATGTAGAATATATCATGACAATACAAGCAATACTTGTAAATGATTGGTTTAGGTTTAGATGCAAACTCTTTGCACTTCTATTTTTAATATTCTCTGGAAAATGAAGAAACATAGGGCATGTGCATATACCTTTACAGTACTTTTATGAAGTTCAATTTCAATCCTTTGTGGCTCTGTGCTTTTCATGCTTTTATTTAAATTACTATTGCATAAAATAAAATGTGAAACAGAAGGTCTGTGCTTGTCAGTTTGTCTAATGAAAAGCTAGCATTTGCAAAATACATACAAATTACCCTTGAAATGTTAGAAAATGTTTGGGTCAAAAGTCTGCAGTCCTTAGATATCTGTATTAATTAACATGGTTCTGTGTACAAGCTGGAAAGTGCACAAATAAACAGTTTTAAACACTGGGATCAAAGGTTATGGCATCGAAAAAATTCTGTGAAATGAGAAACTTGCTAGTATGCATATTTGAAAAATATATGCACCAGTCACTAAATTGTTTTATATTAAATGTCCAGTGTCCTGCTTTCTCCTGTTTTGTAGACAGAAAATGGAGAAGTCACAGGCCAGGGTCGTATAAAGTTCAATAGTTCTCAGAATGTGACTTTGAGAATGTATTTCCACAGAACCCAAATAAAAGTAGATGAGTATTATCATCAGTTGATGTAACTTCAAAGACTTCTGCGATGTTATTCTTTTAGGCCACTGAAATTCACCAGTGTGAGTTAACTTTACTAACAATAATCTCAGGCAGCTCAAATTAGGTTAGTTCATCAACATCAGAACATGAACATGGACTACCAAACATTTTCTGCTTATTTCAAGGGGAACAATGGCACTGGCAGCATTACCTAAAACTATCCAGATGATAGAGTTCTTGTTTTTGCTATAACTTTTAATGTGTCAAGAGCATGGCTTATGCAATTTGTGGAAAATACTGAAAATTGGATGGAGTCTAATAATAATAGTGATTCTTGTCAGATCTCATTTGACTTCTACTTGAGGCCAGCAGAAGATATATCCTAATTGTTTTTTCTCAGTGTAAGATAGCATTGAGAGTATCTGCTATTTTGATAGTACAGTAGTACCACATTCACATACCTGATTTCCATGCAAAAGTCCTTATCTTTTTCCTCTTTCCTTTTTCATCCTGCTTGTTAATATATGAAGTTTTAGCTTTCTTACTGACTAAGCTGCTAATGTATTTTTTTAATAGAAACCTCTGTGTGGAAACACCTTTGTAGGATTATTTTTAATTTTTTCTCTTATTTGGGATTATGATTTCATGTATCAGAGACCTGCCCCTACAGCTCACATGGCACAGGAATGAAAGACCCATTATCAAAACAACAACCCCCCCACCTTCAGCCACAGAAAATAGTAACATTCTCTGTGGATTTAATTTTCCAAGCTTTGACTTGGAAATCGTAAGGTATCGCAAGACAGGTGTACGTGTGTTACGTGTGATAGAAGTTTGTAGTCAATATTTGTAATGTATATTGTTCCCTGAAGAATCCTAAGTGAAAAATCCTAAGTGAGAAGCTGGAGATTTATTTATTTTCATTTCCTGTATCACGTGTTTGCATATGCAAAAGGAAAACTCCAAAGCTTTGTTAGTTCAAATAAAAAAAAAAACAAACCCTAAAATAAATTCAGAAAACTGTCCTTAGGAAAGCAGTTCTTAAGGGCATCTTGACCTTATGACAAAACATAGGGGTTTATGGTGCAAATACTCTAGTTCTTTTCCTATTAGAGATG
Source organism: Manacus candei (assembly GCF_025592945.1). Classification (NCBI taxonomy): domain Eukaryota; kingdom Metazoa; phylum Chordata; class Aves; order Passeriformes; family Pipridae; genus Manacus; species Manacus candei. Next base: position 28,591,335 of record NW_026138062.1, on the reverse strand, counting down.
CAGATATATTTTAACAGAGGTTTTAATTAGCTTATAGTGTGTGCAATGAATTGGAATAATAATATTATTTTCAAAATTAAAATATTCTAGAAATTGCATATTTCCCAGGATGCACTAGCTTAACTATATTATCCTTGACAATCATGTCCACTTTCAGCTTTTCCAGTGTGGATCTGTTTGTCTAATGTGACAACTGTAGTGTCCATTGTGTTAATAGAAGTACAGCTGCTTTCTAGAATTATGGCATGGAAAAGGTCTTACCCTCAAAGAGAAATGCTGCTGCTGCTTCTGCTTTCGGTGCTTGTAGGAGAAGACATGACTACTGACTTAGACTTAATTAATTACCTAGTGAGCTGTCAGTGACAGATACCCATTACACATGGTACTACTAGTTCAGGAAGCAATGTCCTGATGTACTATTCTCCAACAGCATCCTTACATTGAGAGCCTCCTTCCTTACCCTCCTCCTACCCCCACACTAATACAAGATATCCTTAGAATCTTTGTGAGAATTCTGTTTTTTCTCTGCATTTATTAATCCTTGATGTATTGAGGATCAATATGATCTTCTTAATTGCATTTCTGCAAACTCACATAAATAAAAGTGAAGATTGTCATCATGATGTCACTATGAACTCTGGTTACTTTAGAGTGTGATCACTTAAAGGCCTTCAGATTTTCTTTTTTTTCTCTTTTTTTTCATTTAAAATAGTCTTAATCTGACTACCCTCTGATACAAAAATTCTTAGTGAACAGCTGACCAGTTGCTGCTAAATCTGAGGATGTTGAAGTATGTTTTTCTTCCTTTTATATATATAATTAAACCCAAAGCATTCAAATTAGTTCTAATATAGAACAAGGGCTGCATTGCCTCAGACACAAGATCCACGGCCTGCTTGATTTCCAAGGTTATATGCAGTACTAAAGAATGCTAATGGAACAGAATTCTAAAGGAGTTTTTATCACATCTTTCTTTTTCCTGAAGATCACTGGAAAGTTTCCTGTTTCTTGGTACTGCAGAACCCTGCATATCTGCTATAGTCACTGACAGTGATGAAAGCATAAATGCATAGCACTTCCGTACACAGTAATATGCAGCCTCAACAATGAGGTGCAGTATCAGTACTGATTATTGACATGATACCACATGTATCAGTTTGCTCAATATAATTAATAAACCTTAGTTGATGTAACTCATTAAATACTATAGACCTAATTTATGTTAACATTATAAATTAAAATGCAAATATAGCAGTCAATATTTTCATATATGACAGTAATAGGGTTCTTTTTATAAGCAGCCTCCAGATAACGTACAGTCCTCATATAAGAAATGTTCTCTATAGCTTCTTCTCACATTTGAAAATGTAATTTATATTTAAAAGAAGGTCTCAGAAACTTTATTACCCTGTTCACATTACTGACGCTGGATGAGTTTTACAGAATGCAAATCAGGGTAAATATATTATTATAATTTAACTTGTTAAATTTCAGCAACAGCTGTTTCTACGTTTTAGTATTTCATATGCATTATTGATCAACACATGCTTTTACTAATGTAAAACTTCTCAGAGTGTAGAGAAGTTATGCTGGTTATTGTTGTAATTGGTACAGTGCTTCTGAAATGCTTCTTCAATTGAGTGCATTTGTAATGTGCATTATCTGTCTTGCTAGGAGTAGCTCATCACCAAAATCAAAATAAACAAATAAACTGAAGAACACTGAAGTCTTTAAATTACTAAAGATCACAGAAAATATAGTTCTATTGCAACTAAAATGTTTATATGTAAGTTAGTCTAGTATCTTTTTGTCAGTGAGGTCTGTTTCTTCAGATTCTTGTATCTTAAATATTTTTCTTAAACACAACTAAAATTTCAAGTGTTGAATGTCTGAAGTCAGGTGCCTAAATAGTTATGAACTATTATAATGCAAGATCTAATTAGGTTAATTTGGGGCATTTAAATTTGAAAACTCTGAACTTCATGTCTCTCTACTGTCAAGGGTTATAAAAAGAGTTATCAAAGGAATTAATCTGTCCTAGGTCTTCTAATACATGCCCAAGTTTACCTTGTCATCTATTGTCAATGATCGAGTACAGGAATGTCAGAAAGGTATTTTACTGTTATTTTACAATCATACATTTTTAGAATGGCTTGAATGCTCATTAGAGATACCTTTCTTTCTCCAATAACCACAGATCTGTTTAGAAAACTATTCAAAGTACAACACTAGTTTTTTATAGGTATATACAAAGTTGTTCCATTTTTTAATGAATCCTTTCTCAGTTTTTTTTCTCACAGAGTTTCTGGTTAGAAACATGTAAAAACTATATCCAGCTAGCATAGTTTACTGACATCTAGCCATTTGAGTGAATAATGTATCTGAACATTAGTTTAGTTGTCTACTGGTAATACAATTGGCTATTTTTTTTATATTGTATTGTGTACAGCAGTTTCCATCTTTTCTCTCCACTTATCTTTCCATGCATCTGAGATATGAATTTGCATAATTGTAGGCTTAGAACTGATTTTCTGAATCTCAGAAATTAAGTCAGAAGGATGGGGATTAAGATTTAAAATGCTGAAAATTAGTTAGTGTTTTACCAGACACCTAAGTTGAACAAGGTAATACTCTGTTTTAGACTAGATTAAATTGTAGAACTTATCTTTCCTGTTAGGTCAAATTTGCCTTGCAGTCAAGATGTTTGTAGGTAGATAATAATGCTTATTAAGAAAAAGAGTAATTGCCTTCTAAGTGGATATTAGGAAGGCAAAACAATATAAAACGTGTGGTAGTCCTGTGTTGTCTCTTTAGTTAAAGGTTTGTCAGTCTTTTGAGTGTTCATTTGAAAAAAAAAATCCTACAAAACCCAGGAATAATTTATGGCGTAACGACTATAGTTTCATGAAATAAAATGAAGGAACATCACTACATAAACACAGGAAGAATGTGATATTTCTTCAAAAGATGACTGAAACCTCAAGATTTGACTGCAGGTCTTTCTTCATTCACTGTCTCTGCAAAACTAAAACAAGTCCCCAACCAGGGAGGCTGTTTGTTCTCGACATTCAAATGTGCTTGGGACCATCAAGCTGTCATTTCCTTCCCAGTCAGTTGGCAGACTGTAATTGATACTATTTTTCACCCTTATGAAAAGGCCAGTTCTCTGCAGCCTAGGTAGAAACAACGATATAATAGGTGATTATATTTATGCTTTCTTTTAGTAATTGCACTTTAATTTACAAACGTCTATGAAATTTTGGTACTGAGAAACTGAGCAGAAGAAATCAAATGTTTGCCTAGTATGATAACAATTTACATTCTGAAATCAACATCAAAATTGTTACCTTAGGGGGAAAAGACAAGTAAATACCTAACCACTCCAGCTCTTTATATGGGTAGCATGGTATGAAGAAGTAGCATGAACATTCCATATGAATTGCTTTTTCTTCTTTCAGTCTTATTTTACCTTGAGAGGTTGGTCAAAAACTTATTCTATCTTCATTGTCTTGGTTCTGTGGGTAAGATATCAAGATAGGTATGGAGAATGGATTATCCTGTGATGCAGGCAGTATCCTTGAATAAGGACTGCCATGAGGACTACATGAGAAAGTTTGGTTTAGATGTAGCCAAAAAAGAATAACCCTATTTGTCTTAGCAAATGGCAGGAATCTCCTGCACAATTTGTACATAACACAGAGTTGAGCCAAGATTATCAGGGAGAAGCAAGAGTGGCTTTTACTACGAAAGTAGAATGATTTTATCTCAGATTTATATTCTTTTGTGAACTTCAGTGAAACATGAAAGAAGAAGGTGTGTTTCAGTGAGCTGAGTTATACAAAGCCCTGTTTGAGGTGCTTTGTGGCCTTCCTACAAGATAGTCTACAACTTTCAAAGGTCAGAGTCCAGAACTGTATTTTGATTCGTCTTTCCAATTTGGTAAAGAACATGTAGATTGTAGATTTTAGGGGTCTCTCACAAGTCAATCAGAACTGCAAAAACATATAACAAACCACTGTTTACTTATAAAAGAAATTAATACAGCTACCATATGTTAATTCAATGACCTTACCAGTTCGTTCTGTGCAGCAAATACAAACATAAATACATTTTGTCTAAGTTTCCCATTGTATTTTAGTTTAAAAGGAATCTCCTTACCCCAGATTACTCCTGCCACATAAAAAAGTGCACTGCTTGTGCTTCCAGTGTCAGAATTTAAGAGAAAAATGATTTATGAGAAAAGAAGGGGTTAAACTATTGTTTGTTAAACCTTTATTTTAAAGCTTGGTGGTGTGCTGTGTCTCTCCTTTCTTCTCCTCTGAAAATGTTATTAATCTGTTTTTGTGACTTAACCTCTATTTAAAGTCTTGACCTTGTAAAAAATTTAAATCCATGTTTTTGTACATGAACCAGGAATCTCTACTTTAATCCTGGAAGGAACAAATTTTATCAAACAGATGTTTTCCACAGAGGCATTTGGAATGAAGCATAGATTTTTCTTGTGTCCTTACAACATTTCTTAAACTTGTGCACAAACATATTAATAATCAACATTTAATTATCAATAGCCTATGGGGTTTTTAGGGTATTTGTCTGCTGCTTACACTTGATTTTATTTTAATATGTTTCTCCTCTGACTTCTTTATTCATTAGTGGGGTATCAGTAAATTATGATTCTTCTGTTTTTTTTCCAATAGGTAAATTGTTTTTTTCAAGTTTCTCTTTTAAGCCTCCGTATCAACAGTCTTTCCGTAAGAAAATATTCCAAAATGTTTTCTTTGAAGTTGTTTTTCCTTCATAATATTCCTTTGCAATCTTAACACAAAACATAGCATAGTAGTTCAGAAAGGAATGGTAAGCAGTTTTTGTTGATATAAAATCTCTATATCTGAATTAAAATGTCTCAATGACAGCTAAAGACATGTCCTGCTTGAATATGTGTTCTGATATGCAAAGCTACATCCCATTCCATAAAGCTTAATTTGACTTGCTGTGAATTGGATGTTTTAGACTTCTGCCAGTCTGGAAAATCAAGGACAGAAATCAAGGCTTTTAACTTACAACTGTACTGAGTGGAGAAGAGGGCATTTTGTTTAAAGTACCTGATTTGTAAACTCAAAAGGCAGCTCAGCTTGTTAAAATTCAGCAGGTTCTATTTGCAACTACCCAGTGTAGAAATGTTTTTTTAATTACAGCTTGGTTTATAACAATGGATAGGATCTGTAGCCAAATTTGTCCCTGTGAGACATTCAGCAATGGAACAATAGTATAATTATTTCTGGGATCCCTGATTAGCAAAAACAATACAATAGTTGTACAAAGCTTGAAAGCTTGGGCTTTGGAATAAAAAAAGAGCAAAAGCTCCTCTTAATGCTGATTTCTGTAACTTGCTGTTTGATTCAAGCACATAATTGGAAGTAAAATGCGTTTTAGAAACTACTGTACAAAGGAAATAACTGAAGAATTTTGAAACGTAGTGCTTATATTTCCTACATTAAAGTTCTGTTTCCAAAACAGCTTGTAACTCACCTGCCACAGGACATTTCAAACATTCAATATCACATCACATGATCTTTCCCGTACTTCAGACTTTTAGCACTCAGGTCCATAAAAGACCTTACACTACAGCCCACTTTCTGCCTATGTATGAGGATGTCTGGGAAAATAGGGCAGGAGCAAAAAAGCTTAGTCCCATAAGCAGTGTCCAAACCTCACTAGTATTGGTTCACCTTTTCTGGAAATCAATGCTGAGGTACAATTCCTACCAATTCTTTTCCTTAGGTGAAGATTTCAATATTTCTATGGAATGAAATTACAAATTGTGGTTTCAGAATACGTTTTATACAGCGAAGATTGTAGAAAACAAAGTACTTCAGTACAGAATCATGTTATCAGCTCTGGAAAAATATGAAACTGCTCCAGATATTCCCAGGTTTTCCTTATTTTCAGTTAGAATTGATAGAATCACAGAATCAAATAATGGCTGAGATTGGACAGGGCATCTGGAGGCCATCTAGTCCAACCCCCTGATAAAGCAGGGATAATTACAGCTGCTTGTCCAGGACTGTGTCCAGGTGGCTTTTGAATATACCCATGGAGGGAGACCAGACAGCCTATCTGGACCACTTGTGCCAGTGCTCAGTCATCCTTCCAGTAACAAAATGTTTCCTGATGTTCAGAACCTCCTATGTTAGTTTGTGCCCATTATTACCTGCCCTGTCACTTGTAATCATTGAATTCCTCATGTCAAGAAAGAGTGAAAAAATTGGACAGAAGAGTATGTGGATGGAAAAATTATAAGCTTCAACACAAATATATTTTTAAATATTTTCATTATCTCCAAATAAAGCATTGCAGTGAAGAAAAATGTAGTACGCTATGTCAAGCACAGCTTCTACTTTTCTGTACTTGATCAGTAAGGTTAGAATATCCCCATCCTCTGCCATCCATTCCTCATCTCTACACGAGTGTTTTTGTTGCTATTTTTATTGGCATTTTCAAGTATCACAGATATCATTTATATTCAGTAATTCCACAAATTGCAATTGTTACAAAGTGCTAGGTACATATTTGGCTTTACTGTAGCGGGAAAGAAGCAGCAAGAGCAGTTTCATGTGTCTTTGATTTGATATAATTTTGATTGTTCTGTGTAAAAAAAGTATTGACTGGCTGACCACGTGGTCCAAAAACATGAAAAAAAAGGTGTTCCGAATAATGCTTGAACTGTCCTACTTTTAACACCAGTTTGCTATCCTTTATCACCATCTGAGATAGAGTTAATTCTTCTCTGTATCTCCTGTGGATGTGAAGCCATGCCTCACTTAGATGAGCTTTATAGAATCTGCTGTAGGTGATTAAAAGAAAAATGATTTCATGTAACTGGTACTAATTGTTTTTCTGAATTTTAAACTCAACCCAGGTTCAAAAACCCATTGAGTCCAGTTGTTCTGAATTATATATTGAAACTAGTTTTGACGCAGCTTAAAATTACTTTGACTGAATTCTCCTTTTGGTTTTGGATTTCTCATAACGATGATGTGATATTCGCTGATTAAAAATAAGGACTAGATTTTTTCAGGACCTGAAGAAAATCCATATTTCCCCCCCCAAAATATTTGTTCATGATTCAATATGTCATAGACTTTAGATTTGAATTTTGGCCAAGTGTTGGGACCTGAACCATAACCTTACCTCATGCTGTATATTATCCTGCATATGTTGTAGCATAATTGAAATTGCAATTACTTGTTATCATTAGTCCAAGTGTTGTACCAAGTATAAACCTCATTACTCAAAATAACTTGTTTCTGTCTTTAGGTAAAAAAAATTCAAAGCTGTGTTTGATTGCACAAGGGAGTAGATAAACACAAACATAGTCTAAGTATGTCATAGGATTTTCCTCTGAAAGAAGAGACCCTGTCTCTACTGTTATGGAGACCAGAAATTCAGTGTACACTCAGTGAGGGGCGTGGTGCTGGATCTGGACCATGCATCACAGCTTGTGCACCAAATGCCAGCTTCTGGGGGCGAGTTTCTGTACCTTGCCAAATCAAGTGTGCATGGGGTGTGCATGTGGATTCACTGGCAAATTCCAAGCTGGACCAGCCAGGGAGTAGAAGGTCCCAGGTCTGGGCAGGCATATCAGGCAGGCAGAAGGGCTGTGATGATGTCTGGGGGGACCCACAAGTGCAGTCTTCTGATGGGACAAGTATGTGAGTTCTGCATGTGTGCAGTGAAGACCCAGTGGCACCAGCTGGTGAGTTGGTGACCTGTGGGATGGGTAAGGGGACAGGGGTGTTGGGCAGGCAGAAGGGCCGTGCTGGTGCTCAGGACAACCATAAAGGTGTGTGTGTTTGTGAACCTGGGCAGTTTAGAGTGTGTGCTGCACCTTCTGCCTCTGCCAGCCCAAGAAGAGGAGGGAACCTGTCTGCCTGTGCTTGGTGTGGGGACTGCTGGGAGCAACGCTTTGTCTGAGGCCATCTGTGTAGCCGCAGCTGTGGCCAAATCAGTGTCCATGTGTGTGGCTGGGATACACGCTTAGTTTGGTGACTGCAGCAGCATTGCTAGTGCAAAGGAGACAGTGGCAGATGCATCCCTCAGCCTGGGCAGAGACCTCAGGCTGGGCACCAGCAGCCAGGCAGGAGGGTTCTGGACTGGGCAGCGGAGGCGGTGGCCACATATCACATTACTCTGTCATTAGCACTGACTTGGAGTGACAGTCTTTCCTTGCTATTTATGTGATATGCCTAAGCTTAAGCTTTTACTTTGAGTCTCCTTTTGTAGAAGGGTTGTTCCCCTCACTGTTTTGAAGGCACAACTTAATCTAAAGTTTATTGATGGACTGCATGTTGTCTGTCCATCATCTCTGGAACTGGATCACTATTTACATGACCTTTAGATTTTTTTAATAATCCTTTATAATGATTTGTGGAGACCTTGATGGGTGCTCAGAAAGCCAAGACAATATGTTTTTTAACATTTAAAGTATGGATTTAAAAATTTATAGCACTATCAGCTAAGAAGTTGCTAGTATTTGTGTCAGGCCTGTGTCATTTTACTGGCTGACTGGTTCCTGTCTGTCAGTGTAGATTCAGAGCAGATTTCGTTTAGTATGAGGAGTTTTTGTTATCCAGGATCAGTATTTTTACTACATAACTTATGTTATGTAGTTATTTCATAACTCATGAAACAAGACATTTTTGCAGTTATGTATTTTTTTATTTATTTAGATGGTTCATTAATTACAGGGGTTTAATTATTTTGCAAAACCTAAAACTGAATTTCTCACCTCCCTTATTTTAGGGTTTTATTTTCTCAGTCATTCAGATTTTCTCATAGAGTCTTTTAGGTTTAAGAGCAAATGAAGGTAATCTCCTTTCCTCAGATTGTAGTGTAGCCTGGGGCAGAGAGGGGGGGGACGTCCCACCACAGTGCGCATCTTACTAATTTTACTAGCAACATAAATTCTTAGTTTGGAAAAACAGGTCTCTAAATTTATATTTCTGAAAATAAATGCAGGAAGAGAAGGTTTTGAGTTGTGTAGTTAGCTATGTTTCCATTTTGCTCATATTGAAGGGAAAGAACATGCTAATGATTAAAAAGATTGTTTAGGGTGGTAGCTCCGGAAGAAAAAGTTGTAAGAAAAAGTAACAAAGGGTGAGGTAAAAGTTGTTTTAGTGACATATAGAGTTAGGGTCTCTGTTGATGTAAATGAATACAGCCCAATGACTCAGAGGATCTATTTGGTTTGCTACATCTGGATTCTAATGCTAAAGCTAGAAAAGAAACTTAAAAGCCAAATACTAATTATAAAATCACAGCCAAGAGCAAATAGTATTACATTTATTTCTACACTGAATAACACAGTAATCCAAAGTTGACTTAATCAACTATGTCCACCCAAGGGAGATGAATAAAAAGAAACCTAGTAGATGATATTCATCATCATATAAAATAGTGGTAATTACCATTAACAAATAGTTTTTAATAAGCAAACATACAGTTAGTACTATTAACTTGAGGTTTTTCTCATTAGAAGAAAAATTTAAAAAGAGGAAAAAAAAACAGGGGAGTTGGAACCTGATACTTTTTCAGGATGGATACAAGGCACCTGATTTTAACTACTTTAAAAATTGTTAACTAGTGGAAAATACCTGTTGTAGTATCTTCCTGATGTTCCTTTCACTTCTGGCTCTATAGATAGAAATCTTGAATCATTAGTTTAGATATAACCTATAAGTTTCAGATTACTAATATGGATAGGAAGTAAACACTAAACTAAACAGTTATTAAGATAAACTTTGTAAATCTCTCCTTTATCCTAAACCAATCTAACTAACCAGACCACTGAAGCTGCTGAAACTCATTTTTGTGGGAAGATGTGCTTAACTTAATTTAACCACTCTCTTGAGATACTCTTGAACTAGTTGTTTCCAATCCTTCAAAGATGTAGTGTTTTGATCCGTGAAGACCTGTAATATTCCTTTCATGAATCCAACAGTCACGCCTGCTAAACAATTTGCAGCGGTGTTTTCAGCTCTGAAGCTCTTGGGGAATCACTGTATCACTCTGTGGCTGCAATTCAAAAAGTCAGATTATTTCTCCAGATGACAGATGTTCAAAATCAATAGTGGTTAACTAATCTAAGTGTACACTGCAGGATGTTTTTTTCTTTGGAGATGACTGCAAGTTGTTTGGTTTTTTTAAGTTCAGGAAAATGTGTAATTCTGCCTCTCAATCACTGTGTTCTTTTGAACAAAATATATGCTGTTTATTTTTATTTCTCTTACTGAAGTGATAATTGTCTATTCTGTTATTGCATCCTGTGAGTCTTTGCTGACCACTGTGACTTCACAGATATATTATCAATCTAAATTATCCATTTTAGGTAGATAACTGGTATCAGATAAGTATCCTTATAGATAGGTATTTATATATGCTACTATTCCTGAAACATGACAACCATTTTTATGGGTTTGTTTAGCTTAGTGGACTTCTTCTTTTCCATTTAGAACAGATTTGAACCTCAGAAATATATACTTATTTCATTTTCGGATGCCATTTGTTTTTCATAACATAGTTTGCAACCGTTTTTGCTTCTCAGAAAGAGCTTTTTTAAAATGTTTTTAAAATTATGAGAAATATACCTAATTTTCTACTGATCAATTTCTCATGAGAAGCATACTTCACCGATGAGCATGTATAGACCTCTGAAATTTGGCTCTCCCATCTGCCATCTTCCAATCTAAAAGCAAGCCAAATGAAAAAAACCCCACAAACAAACAACAAACAAACATGATAATAGTAATTGCCTCATAAGCATCGCTAGGGATCTATTTGTTTGTCAAAAGTTTAAAAAAAAAGTAGTCAGGAGAACAGAACAGAAAAGAAGAGCACTAATCAGTGTGTCCTGTGCTCTTCTTTGTAGTCCCAGCGCCGTGTTACATTTCACCTCCCTGATGGCTCCCAGGAAAGCTGCAGTGACAGTGGTCTGGGAGACCACGAGCCGGTGGGTGGTGGAACCCTGATCTCACACCCTCTCCCTCTGGTTCAGCCGCAGGACGAATTCTACGACCAGGCTTCACCAGACAAGAGGACTGAAGCTGATGGCAATTCTGACCCCAACTCGGGTGAGTCACCATCACTGCTCTGCTTATCTGAGTTGCTTTGCTATCTTGGTTACATTCTTTTTCATACCTACGAGCTTTGCAATGGTAGAGATGTTTTTAAGCATGTGCATGAATATTTGGTCATGTTATCTCATAAGGATTGTTTGGAAATAATGTAGTTTGCCTGAAGTGCCTCATATTGTAATTTAACTGCAGAACCAAAAATACACCCAGCGGAATAAACAACTTCGTACTAATTGCACAGTAAGTAAGAACAGCTCCGGAGAAGGATGTCCTACAAGGTAGCAAGTTTTTCTTCATGTCTGTAGTGTTGTTGCTATTTAACTTTCTACTGTGTTTTCAGAAAGGAATTCTAAATATCAATTTAAAGAGCAGGGCCATGGAGGTTGCACTAACATAGAAAACAGTAAATCAGTGAAGCACTGAAAAATTTAAAGAATCCACATTTCTGAAACACACTTACCCCTTCTAATAGCAAGAATCACAGGGTTTCTTTGTTAGGTTGGAATGGCATGATGTTCTGTTTTTTGGAACTGTCAGATATGTGTTTTTGTACAAATATTAAGGATGTGCACTTTATCTAATTTGGGAATTTCTGCCGTTCTTCTTTCTTCTCTATAATACGTTTTCATTATTGCTGTGTTTTTGTGACAGTCAACACTTAAAAGTGAAACAATGTTTTAACCAATATGTGACTACTATTTTGACATTGGAATGTGGAATGTGGAGATTGGACATACCGAAAAGAGGGAGGGGGCAACAGTACTGCCCTTAAGCCTCTTGTTCTCTGTCTAGAATGTGGACACAAAGGTTAAAAGTCTTATCTGTGCTCTTGGAAAGTAATTGAACTTGAGTTCTCTTGCATCCCAGGAGTATAGAAATAAGAACTAGTTTCTGTCTTTGGCATTTCTCCCTTTTGTATAGATGATTAAGTTGTCACTGGGCCTGTACAAACCAGGAAAGAAGGTGTCCTTGGGATCTGATGAACAATATTAAGGTCCATCTTCTCATTTGGGCAGAGCTGGATCTGAATTATGCATTTACATCATGGCAGATGAGAACGTGAACTGTGGAATATTGACTTTGGAAATATTTTTCTCATATTTTTATGGGAAGACCAAGAGATTGTGTTGGATGAAACCTACAAAGAAACATTTTGAAATGCTTTACTTTCTGAGAATTGCATTCTGGTTTATTTTCCCCTGTTATCTTTTTCCTTTTCTTTTTTTCCCTGGATATGACACCTGCATATTATTTTCTTTACCAAAACAGAAGTGTTGTTGGAACTATGATCTCAAACCCTTAATCTGTAAAAATACAAAGAATGATAAAAGAATAGCAACTATGAATGGATCGACTCTGGAGCAAGAATGTATGTCTGCTTAAGCAAGTGAAGAGCTTAAATGGAATTATCCAGTTAATTCTCTGACCATGTATGAGACTTGTGAAAGATTTAACAAGATCAGAGAGGAGTTTTCAGGCAGCACTGAGTGTTGCCACTGTCACATTAGCTTCACCGACTCTGAATTGAGCATCTCTTCAAAATGCAGCATAAAAATCCTCCAGGAGAGTTAGGAAAAAAGGACTTAGTAAACTTCATAGCAAGTTATTAAAAAGGTGGTTTTGGAAATTTTTGTTAAGCACATTGTGCAAACATAGTATATTAATCATGATCAACTTTTCATGCCTAATATAGATGCTAATAGATGATTAGTCAGAATAAGTGTTCTTAAAAGCTATATGAAAAGTTTTAATATGTCTGTGGTTACACCTGGTTTAGCCTTAGGGATGCTAAATTCTTGTCAAATTTAGGAAGATCTAACCATCAAGCTGTAGTGATGATTAGTGAAGTATTAAAGTATAGAATTTTTGCCTTTTATCAGAAATTCAAATAATGCATTCCATATCTCAAAAAATCTCACAAACTAAGAAGGGAATGATATGGTCATTACTGTGACAGAAGTCATCCTAGGAAAACCCAGTCCAGGATGGGAGTGATGGTGCTCATTAGGTGGATTTGACTTTTATATCCTATTCAGTATCAAGCTGTTGCCTAGGCATTGTGTCAAAAGTTATTTTGCTACTGGATGCACAAGTTTTTGGATGAGATGTGAAATGGAGTTTAAAGTAGTTTATGGTCATTGAAGATCCTGTGGCAATTTTCGGAAGAGAAAAATGCTGTCTGGTGTTGGGCAAAGTTACTTTGTGGGTTTTTACATACATTCATAGTTAAAATAACCGGTGTAATATCATTTGAACATTGTATTCTTTGACACTGCTAAGCTGAATTTCTAGTTTTATTGCACTGAAATGTTCAGTAGTATTTAACTGTAGAGGTAGTTTCATTTCAGTGGCTGTTTAAGGAATTGCTGTTTATGAAAATACTTGGGTTATTCTAAGGTAATATATACAACTATACAGTAAGGAAAAAATCATAGTGAAGAGACATAGTATTACCATGTACATGTACTGCTACCAATTTTAGATAAATGTTGCAGAACAATATTTCTATTTTAAATACTTCAACTGAAGAGAAAGAACAGTGTTTATGGGAATGTTTGCTAATGACCTCTACACAAAAATACAGATTTGTTCCACTGTATTTCTATGAAAGTTAATTCTAGGTAAAAGTTTGCTTCAGCTCATGAGAATGTGATGTTAATCTTGATAGTAAAGTCCTTGTCTCATGCTGAGAGCAATTTTGGTTAATGGCTTTAATGCTCAGTGAATTGTGTGGGTTATTATTGTACACTGTGAATTTACATGAATAAAAATGCAGCCGTTGTTTCTCAGTATTAATATGTTGCTATTTTAATAGACCAGGGCCCAGGTCTTCAAAACCTGAAATATGGGCGGGGGGAAATGAGCTAAAAGTCTTGCTAACTTGCTATACAAAGATATGAGAAAACTTACTGTTATATTTGCCTGCAGTCATCAGCTTCTACAGAGACACAAGTACAATTACATGATTTAATGAAATAAACGTGCACAGTGAGAGTACACTTATCTAGCTAATCTGAAAACAGAAATCTCTCACACCGGGGGAAACTGAAATGAAGAGAGAAGGCAAATACTAGCACTGTCAGCCCCACACTGTCACTGTGGTTATGAGGAAAAGGCAACAAGATAGAAATATGAAGTCCTTTATAATGATATGTAAGCCCAGGTTTGGTTTGCATTACTCAAACCTGTCTTCTTTATTTAGAGTCTTTTATTTTAACTTGAGGGTTATATTTATTTTACTAAGATATGTTGTCCATTTCACTATTGTTAATTGATCAGTATTTATTGATAGTCAGAGGACTATGATGTTAACCTGTCAATTGCAGCTCCCTTATAGTTCATGTTTGTCTCGGTTGCAACTTGATATGCTTGATTCCTATAAAAAGTAAAGGATATTCCAAAGATCTGTCATCTGAGTCAAGTTCTTTACCTTTTAGTATATCAGATAAGAATGTAGAAAACATTCCAGTTCCTTTAGGATCTTAAAAAAAAAGTCTGTATAAAATAGTATTTAGTTCTACTGCTTTATAGCATCTCTTATTACCAAAATTTTTGCTTTAGTTTTAAATGTGCGTATCAGCAAGTACACTTTTAACACAAACATCTTTATCATCAGTTCCATTAAAAGTGTACAGCTCTCTGATGTATTTTGAAGTGAATTATTTCTTCAGTAATCACTCTAAAGAAAACTGTTTTTGTTTGCCAGCAGTCAGGTGCTGAAGGCTATTTTTCATTACTACAAGTGTGTTTTTCATCAATGCGAAAAAACAACCCACCCTATTAGTGAGGAATTCTTCTTTCTCTGTGGTTTAGTAAAGGTTGTCAGGGACTTAAATTTAGACTGGAATTGTTCACATATCTAAGGGTTTCATGTGGCAAAGCTGTGCAATAGAACTGTATGAAGGAAAAATGTGCCTCCTAGTGTATAAAAGGAGAAAAAAGCACTCATGTAAATGCTTGATAAATCAAATTTTGATAGCTGCAAGCTGTGGATGTGATTCATTTTTCTTCAAAGAGATAAAGAGGAATAGCATATATTTAGTGGAGTGTTAGAACTGCTCTAGGGAGAAAACCTACTATACACTGTGGATCAATCTATGCAATGATTCCAATGGTTTAAAACCAGACAGAAATATAATATTTATGTCTTCTGATACATGTTTATGAAGTTAAGTAAATGCTTGCCTAATTTCTACACCTCATTAATAAGTAGTATCAATATATGTTACATAAAACAAAGTGATAGCTTTATAAAATCAAGGAGCTGTAGAAAAATTGTAAATCACTGTTTTGAAGGTCATCCTTTTTATTTAGTAAAATTAAACAGAATATTCTGTTCTGTCCTATGTTTTTAATTACAGCTTCCAAAGCAATTCCATGTTCTTAGGAGTAATGTTATAATGCTGTCTTTCAATAATAATGTTTGTGGATAGCTTTTTTATTTTCAGTATAGTAAAAATTGTGTGGTTAAATTTGCCTGGTAAATACCTGAGTTCCCACTTTTTAATAAAACTAATACTATGGCAGTTTAGTCAAGTGATGTCAGGGGTATTAAATCATACTCTAATTCCAGTAATAAGTAGAAATATCTCTGTGGCAGTGGTTTAATTATAATTAAGGTTCAGAGTCATGGCAAGACTGTCTTGTATTACACTTGATCATATGATAGTGTCCCATGTGGAGAAGCTAAGGCTTTCACTCAAAGAGCTTTGGTTTTACAGTGTCACTATCATTACACCCAGTGGGTGATGGTGGTTTAACCTTGTGTTTAATCCTGTCTTTCATTTTGCTGCCTGAAAAGTTTCTTATTTGGCAATGCTGGAGTAATCCATAGCTGAACATCCTAAGGTGTAGAAAGAAATGGTACTCTGTTAATGCTTAGGTCCATAGTTATTATTGTATTTTCATAATATGAGAGTATGTGAACTAAAATAGGAACACTTGCCTTTGAGTCATATCCTCCATTTCATTAAACACAAGTTCATACTTTACACAGAATCTAACACTGTCACATTTAGCTACAGGTAAGCAGATTAAGAAAAACTGGAGTCAAATTGGTGAATTAGCCTAAAAAAGAGCTATAAAATAGTCTGAAGTCTGAATTCAATCTTAGCTATTTCTTTAAAAAAAATAAATAAAATCTGAGAGGCATAAGAAGTATTGCCATCTCTTTACATCTCTTTGCTACCTCATCACAGTGAGGATTTTAAAATTGTCTTGGTTTAGAAAAGCCACTGTGTTATGTCTGTTCCTATTCTATTCTCTTTTCCTCCATACAACAAAACCAATTGGAGTGTAAATCTGGATGCCATAGCCTTTGAATGGGCAGTGAAAGAGGAACTTGTCCCATCACTTCTTCAAGAGGAACACCTAACATGTCTGAACTTCCTGGCTGCTGCTGTCATCCAAGATGAAAACTTGCAGGTCCTCAGGAGTGAGTTCAAAAGGCTAGATGGGGCAAGGGGACTATTAGAAGGGTTAGAGGATTAAAGGAAGGGGAAGGTTGCACATTAGACAAAAGCTGGTGCCTTTGGCTGCCATCATTGTTGATATGTAGGACAGATGTTTTTGCCAGTGGTGCAGGTTAAAACAAAAGAATGATTTAAGAAATTAAGAGTTATTTTTCTCCGATAAGTATTTTCTTCTCACAAGGATTTTCTTCTTATAACAGTAAGACCAGGTCTACTGCAAAGATTCACAGATGTTTTTAGGTTTCAAAGTGCTATCATTATCTAGTCAAACATCTGCCATAGCACAGTGCTTAGGATTTCACACAACTTTTCTTAAATAAAACTGGTGTTTTAAAACAGTCCAGTGATTTATTTCCACTGGTATTTAATTACATGTTTTACATGGGTTTACATGACAAGGTTGTGGGGAGGGGGGATGCAGAGATTACTCCTATGAGAAGAGACCAGAGGCTGCCCCCATATTAGTCAGAGCCAGTTCCTGGTGGCTCTAAACCTGACCCACTGCTGCCCAAAGAAGAAAGAGTAAGAAAAATGTGAGAGAAACAAACCTGCAGACGCTAAGGTCAATGAGGAAGGAAGGAGAGAGTGTGCTTCAGGTACCAAAGAGATTCCCTCACATCATGTGGAGAAGATCACTGTGTACCCAGCAACCCATGGAGGACCCCACCCCAGAGAAGGTGGGTATGCCCTAAAGGAAGTCCATGAAGAGCACTTGCAGGAGCAGGAACTGTGGACCCTGGGGAACCCACTCTGGACTAGTCTGTCCTTGAGGGCTTGTACCCCATGGAAGGAACCCATGCTGAAGCAGGTAATCAAGGACTGTATTCCTTGGAAGGGACCCCATGTTGGAACAGGGGAAGAGTATGATGAGGAAGGAGCAGCAGATACAAAGTTTTATTGACTGACTGCAACTCCTCTTCCATGTCCCTCTGCACCATTCACTGGCCTTGGCAGGGGCAAGCCGGGTAGGAGTCAGAAGAGGAGGGTATGAAAGAGTGAATTTGAGCCTGGGAAGAAGGAAGGGGTGGAGAGGGGGGGAAGGGTTTTTTAATTTTTTTTTCTGATTTCTCACAATCCTACTCGATTTTTTATTGTTAATTAATCTTCCCCAGGTTGAGTCAGTTCTGTCAGTAATGTTAACTGGTGAGTGTCCTTATCTCAACCCATAAACTTTTCCATCTCATTTTCTTCCTCTTTTGCCGAGAACAAGGAGTGACAGAGAAGCTTGGTATTAAAGTTGGTTTAATATTCCCAAAGCATTTATCTTCAGTTTCTAGCTCTTGTCTGTGTGACTGTACCACCCTTTGTCAACATGAAATCTGTGACTTTCAGAAGTGCATAGATATTTTGAGGCCCAAGAGACTGGTTTGATTAGTGTGGCCTCCTGCACAATACAGGTCAGAAATCTTAGTCAATAACATATAAAAACATGTGCCTTCTGCTGGTGTCTACAAAATATGTTTCAGAATGATTCCTTGATTTAATGATCTTCAGTGACAGAGGAAATAGTATTATATTGCTTATTGACTTCAACTGAATCAGCTTTTGACCTTTTGTTTGGTAAAGGGGGTGTTTGGTGTCCATAGTTCAAACATGGTGCTCAAGCCTTCTTGAACCTGTAATAAACTGGTTAATGCTTTGTAGTATTTTGAATGTTGCAACATTTGTGTCTGTTTTTAATATGGATCCCATATCTGTACAGCACAAAAAACCCCCACAAAAAAAAACAAAACCCAAAAGCTAGTCATAAGTTTCAAGTTAAATATTCACAATAAGAAAAAATAAAATGTCTTCCAAATTGCAGACTTTTAAAATCAGTTTTTCTCTTTATCCATAATTTTTCTGACCTGAGTAGGTTCTTTTCCATGCCTCATAAACATGCTGTTTTACCATACTTTTTAGCAGTAGAATGGTAACAGATTCTTCTATTCTTGAAAGACTTTCCGTAGGAAATTAAAGTAAAAAGCACAACCGAATAAATATATCTTTAATCATGATGAAATATATTAGAAATATATTAGTAGTTTAGGTGCTCTATCAGCTAACTGTGTTTGAGACAATGTGACTTTTAAAGGTGTGATAGTGTTATTATGGCAGCAATATTTGTCTTATATTTTTGAGGCTGCATTTTCTGAAATTCAATGGTTATCGTTGCCAGCTTTGGCTCTTTTTTACCTTGATACTAAGATTAATTTTCTGATGTTTCACATTCTCTTACTAATGGAATCTTGGCAGTGTAAGTCCTATTCACAGTGGCAAGTTGATTAGAAGAAAGATTATAGTTGTGAAAATAAAGGTGTTGAATTTAGCATGGCATTGTTAATTTCAGCATTCAAGTGGTTCCATTTTTTAAGTAGAATTAGAAATCTTGATGAATACAATGAGAAGAATAACTCCATGCAGGAGGAATAACCCCATTGCACCAGCACAGACTTGGGCCTGACAACTAGAAAACAGCTTTGCAGTAAGAGAACTGGGAGTCCTGGTGGACAGCAAATTGACATGAGCCAGAAGGCACCCTTTAAGAAAAGAAACCAACCTCCTGAACTGCATTAGGAAGGGTGTTGCCAGCAAGTTGATGGAAATGATCTTTTCCCTCTCCTCAGCATTCGTGAGACACATTTGAACTGCCAAGTCCAGTGCTGGTTTTTCCGGTATGGAAGGGAAATGGAAATATGGATTGAGTCCAGCGAAAGTCCACAAAGATTATTAAGGTATTAGAGCATCTGTTACATGGGGAGATGCTGAGAAAACTGTGACTGTTCATCCCAGAGAAGGGAAGGCTTAGGAAGGATCTTATTAATGTGTGCAAATACCTTATGTGGTGGGGGAAGGAGAGTAGAGAGAGAGCCAGACTCTTCTCAGTGGTATACCAAATTAAAGAAGGGACACTGGGCACAAACTGAAATACAGAGAAATTTTCTTTAAACATAAGGAAAAAAACCCCGTATTTTCTTACTGTCAGGACTATAGAACTCTGCACCAGGTTTCCCAGAGAGATTGTGGAATCTCCATGTTTGGGTATTTTGAAAGTCAAACTCAATGTGATTCTAGTTGACCCTGATTTGAGCAGGTAGGTTGGACTAAAACAATCGCCAGACTTCCCTTCCAATCTCAATTATTCTATGATTCTGCAATCCTATAAGTTAATTAAATTTGTCTTGTATAGATTGTGCAATACAGATGTGAAGAAAGAGGAAAGAAAAAATGTGTGTTCTCTAAAAGTAAATGAATTATAAACTTGTAAATTTATGGTAGGGTACACAGTATAGAAACCAAACATAAATATGTACAATCCAAGTTACTGGTATCTGTTCCAGTTGCCTAAAAATAACAATGAAGAGCCATTTGTGATACCATAGGGTATTCAGTACACCCACATCTGGCATATGTTCCTCAGGATCTATTTTCTAGGGAATACCAGGCAGGGTAATGAAAAGCTGCAGCAAAATTGCTCAAATTGCACCAAAAGCAGTTACAAGACAGCTATATTAAGACTCTATATCAATACTAGTCAGCCTAAATGCTCTCCACCATGGTAGGCTTCAGAAGAACATAAGCAAAAAAGACCAATGGTCTGTTGAGCCTCATACTCTGTACTGACAGTGGAAGAAGCTATATACAAAAGGCACTTTAGCTCCTGAGGCAGATATCTGAATTGGTCAAGTAAATTTTGTAAAGTGCCTCTATCCCACCACAGGTTATGAATGAAGGCTGTAGGAAATAATCAAGAGATGCCTGTGTTAGTTCCAGAAATTAATTATGAACTCAGCTCCATATTATATACTCCTGAATGTGCATACTTCCATGTAGAGATCTAAAACTTTATCCTAAGTGCCTAAACTCCCTTTTTATTTTATTGAGCATAAGAACTTTCATTTAATCTTAAAGCAGGTACCTAAAACAGGTTGGCTAAATTTCACTCTAGAGTCCATTTACCATATTTCTATTGAGTATAATAGGAGCTCAAACACCAAATTCACATATAGGCATTTGGAATGGAAATTAGCTCCAGAATGTAGATGTATAGGGCTCAAATAATTTGCTATACATAGGCATTTGGTGCTACTTGAAATACCTTGAGATTACCTACTTCTTGTTAATTGCACTCCCTTCTTTCCTGCTTGACATCCACATGCAAATATCTTGGGTACCCGGGATGTTTCTAAACTGATATTGCATGCTAATGGTTAAGCAGGAGAAGTGAATTTTAGGCTGAGATGTGTCTATGACTCATTCAGATGTGAATTGTAGGTAGATGTGACTTAGTGTGAGTTCCAGGTGTAGGCAGTGGAGACCTAGTCGGTATCATAATTGAGTCTAGAGATCCATTCAGTTACTAAACGTGCGTCTAATTTAATGTGAGAGGCATGGTTTTCCAGACTATATTGACCACATTGTATGTAGAGGAAGCTTAGACATCAAAATTTAGCTGATTCCAAGAAATCTAACCTTTTGTGCGAGATGAATCTCAGCTGTTCTTGTTGCTAAGAAAATACTCGTATCTTTTACGAGATTTATCAGGCTTTCTTACCTATCTGCACATAACATTTTTCAAAGGAAATTTTAAATTTTGTGCCTCATTTCTTATGGTTCTAATTGAATAAAAATACCAGTTACATACCTTCCTCTTCCTCCTTTTTTTTTTTTTTTTGGTAGAACTGAAGTTAAAACATCTTCTCTTTTTAAAGCACAGTTTGAAAGAAAGACTTCTAATAATGTTTCCATTCTCTAATCAGTTTTTCTTCCTTCAAACAACACCAGATATTTCTGGTAAATAGTGTAAGTCTCATGACATTTTGAAAATTAGCATGTCTTGAAGTGAAGATGTTGCATTTTGACTGTCTCTTAAGAATGCCTATATGGGACATTCATGGAATCCTGCAATCCTTCCTTAAAACAAATAACTAGATAAGCTTTTGCTTTCCAGGAAGGAAATCTAGTCCTTTGGTAGAAAAAATGTGTTATCTTAAGAAATATCCTTATACATCAGTGTCTTCAGGTTTGACCTAGTCTTGTCAAGAGACTAGGTGTTCATTTTGTTCATAGCTTTATATAGCTTTATCTTTTTTTTTTTCTCAGATTTTATGTTGCTTCCCCCCCCACCCCTTCCCCTGGAGAAATCCATGCATAAGAAGGGAGGTTCCCAGAACAAGATTTGAAAATTATGTTATATAGGTAATGAATATTCTTTTTTTCTTTCAAATATTTGCCTTCCCAAGGAATGCTTCATGTTTTCATGCGTACACTTGATCTGTTTGTTTTC
Organism: Manacus candei; assembly: GCF_025592945.1. Lineage (NCBI taxonomy): Eukaryota > Metazoa > Chordata > Aves > Passeriformes > Pipridae > Manacus > Manacus candei. The sequence continues at coordinate 28,569,466 of NW_026138062.1, read as the reverse complement.
ATCAGGAGAAGAGGAAGGAAAGATGAATTAAATTGGAAACAAATAGGGAATTATATTTATAGTCTAAAACATACATAAGTAAACCTTCTAGAAATAGGACTAAGAATTGAATATTTTCATAGCCTAAGCTTTACCCCCTTTCATACTGATCCAGGTAAATACATGTTAAAAGAATATAAGTAGGGAGAATGAATATAATAATAGAATACTTATTTTTTTCACTGTGCATAGCATGTTAAATTTATTTATTCTTTGGTTGCAAGGTGAAGGCATGCCTTCTAGAGAGAATCCATCCAGATGCAGTAGCATCACAAGCAACCCGATTTAGGACATATTTACCTTTGACAAGGAAAGGGAATTATGTACAAAGTCTTTTCCAAAAGATTCCAAAACTTTGGGCTTTTTCCCATATGCAAACCAACAAATAGATAAAGACATAAACAAATCTTTAAGTCTTCAAGAAGGTCTGAAAATTTTGAAGCTTTGGCAAAAATCTTTGCAATATAAAACCCATGCTGCATTAGCACAAAAAAAAGTTTATTTAGTAACATCTAGTCACCTTTGGGAGAAAGTAGAAAAATATTTTCTTGTGTATACCTATATATTATTTTTACACAATCAGTGTGTTTATAGGTACATGATGAAGTATTACACAGCACAATAGGAACAGATCTGGATGTGAAGCAGCTGGTGCTAAGAACACACTTTACTGTGTACACTCCTGTGGCAGTTCCTCTGGACTTCTGTGGCCTCATGGACTGCACGCCCTTGGTTACTGAGCAATAATTCTGGTTTCATTCCAGAGGTGACTAGGTGATTCATGTCAGAAGTAAACTCCTGCAAAATAATATTTTTTTTCCTCTATGAGATAACTCACCTATTTTAAAGAAATCTACATTACTGAACTGCCATCAAAATGCTGCATGCTCAAATATTCTCAGCATACTTGTGGTGATTTTAAAGTTCTTCATTTGAAAACCACTCAAAAATGTCATTTTCACTACAAGACTTGAAATTAAATTGTATGTGCCCACCATTTAGGAGAAGGATTCTTTTTGCTCACTTCGTGACATTCTCAATTCCTCTTTTAGATTAGATCTGTTTTGTCTTCAAGATCTAAAGAAAAAGTTTAAGTTCATTGAGAAAGATTGAATAACTTCTTTTACTTTATACATACAGTACTGAAGTATTTCATTGCATAGCTACCCTTATTAAATAATGTCACAGAGCTTACTGGTGAAGACATACTCTTATATCAAGCTAAAGCATCAGTTATAAACGATTCATCCATCTAAAAGAACTGGGAAAAAATAAAAACCTTCTCAACTTTATGATAATTGCATAGTTTATAATCCAAGAGCCTAATGGTATGCATGTTTATCACTTTACTCATCCTTCGTTTTTGCTTATGTAAAATATATATATTTATCACATGACTGACACAAGAGTCTGATGGAATAATTGAGCAGTTTTGATGTTTAGCTTTTACTGAATATTAACAAATTGTTAAAGAGCAGTGGTCAATTACTGAATTTAAGGCAAAGCAATTTATTAGTCAAAACATGTTAAGTTGTTGCAATTTAAAATGTACCTAAAATATGCAAGCGCATATTTCAATGTTTCCAAAGACTTACACTTTAATACAGCAAAGGCATACAAAATACATTTCATTTTTGCTGGAGAAGTCAGTAGGATTTGGATGTTTGGGGGTTTTCTTCTTTGTTTAAATATATTGATTTTGCAAAACTGTAACAAAAGAGGTTGGTTTTAGTTGGTAGCGTTAATGCAAGTCCCTTGAAACCTGGGCACTTAGAGTCATTGCGAGTGTGAATATGATCTGGCAAGTGCAGCACAGTCATTAGCTAATGGATTGTAGCTACAGTCTTTCAATAAAAATGTGTAGGTGGTTCGTAGCACTGTAGTGTTACCAGTAATTTTAAAGTCATTTGTAGGTTAGCTTGCGAAGTTAAAAGTGTAATCAAAAATTTCCCTGCACTGCTGCCTTTTTCAGATGATTTAAGTGCAGATTCCTTGGATCATTTGGAAGAGGAACTAAATGACTCAAAAATAATCACCCACACCACAGTGGATGAGTTATTGGAATGATAGTTTTACAGTTTATATTTTTTTTTCATGAGAAATTAAAGGAGTAGCGTAAGATAGTTGCTTTGTGCTATTACTCCAGGTCTTAATATTTTTATTATATACTGCAAATACTTATTCTTCATTATTACTTCACTATGAATGGAAATCATATCTTTCTAGTTGTAAATAGGCACTTAGTAATATGAATCCCTATTGCACGAGCAGCTACACTGTTTGCAGACATATTAATAATACATTTTGCAGAAGACTGAAAATATCTAACATATGGTATAGATGAATATAGGTCACTGTGACAGCTGTAACAGATAAATATATGCATATCTATGCATATAGACATGCATAGATATAACACATTCAGCTAGGGTACAGAGATGTTCAGATAATCTAGATGTTTACTAATGATACTGACCTTTGTCTATGCAACTTCCCCTCAGCATTTAAAGAGATAGTGTGACTAGATGGACATTGTTAAAAATAAGCTGTTGCATCAGTGGCTGTGTTCTATTGATACTCTCTGCAGTTTAATCAGACTCTTAAGGTCACATTCCCAGGAACTTCTAGCTAGGAACCTGTGCTCACATGCTCTATTTCTGAATATGTGGACTGCTGTGTTAGGCATAGGATACCTGTTCAGTTCATCTTTAACAGATCTAACTGAAATAGTCCCTTTAGGGCCATGAAGGTGGTGAAGGGTCTAGAGGGAATATGGATATATGAAGAGTGACTGAGGTCACTCGATTTTTTTCAGCCTGGAGAAGAGAATATGGAGGGGAGACCTCATTGCAGTCTACAACTTCCTTGTGAGGGCAAGCAGAGGGAACAGCATAAATCTCGAACAGTCTCCCCAGGGAAGTGGTCACAGCACCAAACCCGCCAGATTTCAAGAAGCATTTGGACAATGCTCTGAGGCACATGGAAGAGGTCCTGCAAAAAGAAGGGAATAGGCTGAAAAAAGACAACTTTAGAGACACTTGTGAGTTTATCCATGTTATTTTGTAATGACAATTTTTTTTTGATTATAAAAAAAAAATTACACTTTGAATGAAGTTTGCTTAAACAAAAAATACTGAAGAATCCAAGAATGACCAAATAGTAAGTTGCTTTGCATGCTTTATGAACTTTTTGGACTGAAGGGTGATCCACAAGAACACTCATGAATTAAAAAACATCTTTATAAGAGCACAATAAAAGTTAAAGGACCTTTTAAGAATTAACAATTTTGGAAGACATCTTAGTAAAAAAGAGACACATTGTCCACAGTCTTTAATTTTTAGAGGAACATTTTCTGTGGCCTTTTAAAAGTGTGTATTTCTCTCTTTCTTGCTTGGTTGACAAAAAGGGTATTCTACTCTTCTGTCCAATTTAATTAATTTATTTAGTTTGTTAGTGGTTTGTTTGTTTATTTATTACCCTGAAAGAATAAATCCTGATAGCACTTTATGTTGATGTGTGTCCATATCTCATGTCTTTCATTTAGAAATCGTGCATTTTTTCAGTGGGGGAGGTTCAGAAGTAACTTTTGATAGTGCCTGCTTTGTTGGACGAGTGTAGGGAAAGAAGAGAAATTAGACTGGTGTTATTGGAGCTGCAGAGAAAGGAATGGCTTGGAAGATGTCAGGTAAACTGCCAGATGAATAGATTATGCACAATAGCATAGGCGTTGTGAATGAAAAAACAGAGGGCTGTGGAATTGACATCAGTATAGGTAATTCTTTCATGTACATTGAAACATATTGGAACACCTCCGTGATGCTCAAAAGTTAGAAAGCTCTTTTATTTATGGCTCAAAAATGTCCATGAATCATTCTGTCAACTGAACAAACTTGAAGGGAAGAATGCCTCTTCTCAGAATACTGTGAAAGACCAGAACAATCTGGAAAACAACCAAAATTGAGATAGAGAGTTCTTAGCTGGGAGGAAATATGAGGGCCACATTGCTTAATTCAACTTCCTTCCTTTTGGTGTTTTCCAATGTTTACCTATTACAAGATGCCAGCCTACTCAGTGTTGTATTTTGGTACAATGTATATGACGTCTCATAAATCTGACAGGACACTGACAGCAGTGTTCTACTTTTCTACTCTGTTTGCCCATTAAAATCTGTATAATTAGGTCAAGGCTGTGAAAATGGGAGTAGCTTAGACTAGCCAATGGTGTTATCATATAACACTGACCTCCAAAATGTACTGGAAAAAATATTTGCATATTACACATTTCTGCTAACACTAATAGTAGAATAAGAACAGGTTTTTGGTGTGGTTTTTTTTCCTTTTCTTTTTTATATCATATATGGATGGCATTGGTTACTCAAATGTGTATGATTCTTATATATTCTGTTCAGTGCATCTGAAATTGAAATATGTGATATGCATGTCTTTAACATGTCAGGCATAGAAGAGTATATTTAGTCTTGGTAAAAAGATGTCAAAATACTGTTTTGCTGTTGAGTTTTTTACAAATAAATTTGGAGTATATTGCACTTTAGCCAGATTAAATTACTGGATCATTTAAATTATTTTACTAGATGAAAAAATTCAAATCTCTTTTTCACCGGAGCACATAAGTGACTTTAAACTGGGGTATAGTGTGTACCTAACTCATTAGCACTGGTTTTGTTTTGATGGAGTTTATTCCACAGCTTTGATCATTTAAATTAACCAGTCACACTCAAAAAGGGTCGATCAGTGCAGTTAAGTGTATGTCTCCAGATGATACTTCTGTAAAGTCTCGGTTATAAATAGCCAAGAGAGGACCTGTTAGAAAACAAAACAAAAACCCCAAACTAAAATAAATAATTGGAAATAATCTTAAACTACTTTCTGTATCTGAACATAATCTGCCTTCTGAAAGGTTTGTCAAACTGAGCCATTAATCTGTGTATCAGGGGGTCAAACTGCAAGCAACTTGAAAAAAGTATTTTCTACTCTAAGGGTTGTGCCCCATAATAGAAACTGAAGGAGAAAAAAAAGCAATGATTTTCAGTGTTAGAGTTTTGTTTGTTTGTTTGTTTGATTGTTTGTTTGTTTTTAAAGGTGCTTTTCTGGCAAGACATTTGAGAAGAGTTGTCCTTAATTATCATTGTAAACACATTTGTTTGATGATCAGAAATAAAATTAACTAGCATAGAGATCTAAACTTCCAACCTCTGTGCACAGGCATACATAGATTGTCCTCCTTAGACAACAAAAATGGATTAAGGAAGTACCAGAATGATCAGCTAATTATGAAGCCCTTGGTTATTTCTAGATCTGTTTTACGTAGTAGGTTCTTTAATAAACTCTACTAATCCAGTAATTTATATTCAGCCATTCAAAGTGTAATACAGAATGAGTACCTTATCTATTGTCATCTGTTGTTTGCTCAAATCTTTTCATGTGCCTCTTACCAAACTTTGCCATTTAACGCCCTTTCAACTTTTCCTAAATAACAATTCATAAGGGTAAAGAAGACCCACCAGTTTTATCTTCATTAGTATGTTATGTGGTAAACAAATTTGGCATGCAAGAATTTCTCTGCATTAAGATTAATTCAATCATTAGACTAATGTTTGCTGCTCTACAAATACCCATTTCAACCTATTGAATTTATTATCTAATATCTGTGGGCACTGATTAGCGGTTTTGCTCATTATTACTCTGAACCTGCTAAATAAATCATGGCCTTAAATTGTTAGTGTGATTGTTCCGTGAACTTCTCTTAACCTTTCTGGCTCAAGTGTTTCAATTTGATTTTAAAAAGATAAATATTTCCTTTTTTGCATTTAATCTTGACTGTAAATCAGAACAAGATATGAAAAATTCTCTACAACTACAGAGAAAGAGTCTCTGTCCTGTCCCATTACTCAGCCTGGCTATATGCAAGGAAACAGGAGTGTGCATTTTTATTTTGCTAAATACTCATATTTTTTCAACCTAATATTTTTACTATCCCAACCTTTTTTTTCTTTTTTAATATATAAGATGTGGTTTTCCAGGATTATATAGACAAGTATTGGGTGTAGGTGCCCCATCTCTGTTGATGGGGTCTGCAGAGTGGCCTCTGCGAGGAGCAGCTGGGGCTGCCTCATGCTGGACACGGCCAGTGCCAGTTATCTCCAACCCACCCACTGCAGGGCATGGCTGAGCCCTGCAGCTAAGGGGGTGGCATTTTGGGGATAATATACTTAAGAAAGGGTAAAAAGTGTTTCCTGGCAGTGAGAAGTAAAGAAAAATGTGAGAAACATCCCAGCAGACAACCAGGTCAGTGAAGGAGGGGGAGGTGGTGCTCCACAGGTGGGAGCAGAGATTCCTCTGCTGCTCTGAAGAAGGGGAAACCAGAGCAAGTGTATCCACACGTCACGAATGAGGGAGTGAAACTGAGTCTCAAAAAAGGGGGGAGTAAGTGGAAGGTGTTGGTTTACTTTTTTTTTATTTTGTTTTCACCCAGCTCTAACTTAATTGACAACAAATTAAGTTTTCCCAAATTTATGCCCATTTTGCCTACGGCGGTAATTGGTAATCACTCTTCTCATCTCTGTCTCAACCCACAAGTGTTTTTGTCTTACTTTATCTCCTGTCCTACTGAGGAGGAGGAGGAGTAAGAGAGAGCCTGGTTGGGCATCCAGCAGCAAGGCAAGGCCAACCCACCATAAGTAGCAGTTTAAAGCAATTGCCGAGGAAAATAGCATCAGACTTTAGAAAGAAATATTATTCAATAGATGCTCATCTTTACCAGTGAAATCTCAATTATGGTTATGGCTAGTTTTTAATCAATCCTATATTCTTTTACTTTCTACATTTCCAGTGTCTCAGTTTCTATTTTATCTTCCTGAGTCTTCTCTAATCTATGTTCTCTAATCTATTTAGTCCGTGCCTGCATATAAGAGAAATTTGTCAGATACTAACTCTGTGACATTGTCATACAGATATAAGTGAGGAATTTTGGCAGAAGATGTCATAACTCTTCTTCTTTATGCATAATGAAGTTTTGAAAAACTAATGATGTTTTGAATGTATATATATTTGCATTTCAGAGAAGGATCCTGTCAAGTCACTGAGGCAACTCTCCTAAGTATAAAGTTTCAGAACAGGACTTGTGCTTAAAGAAATACAATTCTCCCCCTGCCTCTGCCTGAAGTTTTATTCAAGCCTTTGCTTCCCAACAAAATCTTTCCATGCTTTCTCCTGAAAAAGCTTACTGATTCTCTGTTTCCCACCCAGGAAGGCAAGCTTCCTTAGTGACATATGAGAATATTGTTGGAGTCATAAAGCCAAAGATAATAAGCTGTGTCTCATCTATACTAGGGTCAGTGGGGAGAGGTAGCAGCAAGAAACTAGAATCTATTAAACACAGATTGTTTTCCTGTTTTGTTACATGAAGAAACTATAGAGAATCGAAGTCAGTCTCCTATTTCAGCTCCTTACAAGGGCTGTAACTATATCATTCAAATAAAATACTTCCATTATATAAGGTTTTGCTTTCTTATATATGTGTAAAAGGGAGCCTGGGAAGAAAAAATACAAAATTTGCCAATCTACTTTGTGCAATAGAAGCTCTTATAGGCTCCAAATGACCTGTGCAGTACTATCACTCACCTCATTTACACTGCTTCCCACAGTTTTTGGAGACTGCTTTACACAGTGATATAATGTAATAACACTGCTATGAAATATTCATATTATTTCTTTAAAGGATATTTTTCCTTTTAGTTCTTAAAAAACAACAGCTGTAAATAAAAATAGAAGTCCTTCATTACTGTCATAAACCAAAGTTAAGATGGAAAATGCTATCTAAAGCAGTTCTACTTTTTGAATTCAATCTAGCTTTCTCTTAAACATAGTACTGTGAGAATTTCGTTTTCTTACTTTACCATAACAGAAAATTTTGGATTTTCATACTTCTGGATTTTTTTTTCTGGAAGTGGAACAGGAGACATTGTAGATGCTTTGTACTGTGTTCTGTTTTTCTTCTTCCCCTCTGTCTGAACTATAATACATTGCCATTTTGAATGGCTTATTCCGAAACTATGAAAATGAATTCCAAATATTAAGTAATGTATAATTAAACCTGAAAAATACATTTTAGAAAACTCAAGGGTTACAGTCTTTCAATTCACAGTGCACAAACTTTTTTTTCAATCCAGCAGTACTATTATCATTTATTTTCAGGTGAGTATATTTTTATTGTAAACCTGTATCTGAAAAAAGCACTCAGATCTCTTTTTTTCCCTAAAATTACTGCCCAGACATACAACTGTGAACGGCTTAAAAGTAAAAACTGTAAACAGCTGTCACAGAACATGTTGATGTTTCACAAGATTTTACTTGCAATCATTTTTCAGAGTACTGTAAGAGATTCTGCTTATGTTTCCCATTATAGAAAGCCTCATTCTCTACTAAATAGTGTGTAGATCTTTTGTCCCTGGTGCTTTATTATTTCATCCTTTGGATCTATTTTTTGCTTGGTTGAATAGTCAACTATTTAACATGAGTTCAGATAACCTTTGAAAATGGCTTTTCCTGATGTTTGGTATTCAAGACCTATTCTCCAAGTACAAGCGACAGCACTCTTGTGGAGGTTTTTGCTTTGCTTTATTTTGTTTATCTTTGATTTTTACCCCCCCCTTTCTTTTTCTTAACCTAACTACAAGACATATCTAGGAGTGTAAGCCCACAATTTCTTACATCACTTCGACCTGTCTGTGCAACTAGAAATCCAGATGAAGAATACAGTCAGTAGAATAAAGAGGTCAAAAAAAACAACACAGTAGTAAATAAGAGATAAATGGAGCAGTTTGGTCAGTGTGCCATGTTTTGTAGTGTTAAAAGAGAGCCTTGAGTCATTATAGTACTTCCCCTGGGTCAGTGTCTCAGTTATTATGCAGAGTCTCTTGGGACCATCCATTGACCAAGAATGTCCTTTAAACATGCATATAGATGATACTGAAATCCATCTAATTGTTTTTTATTACTATCATAGTTCAGCTTGGAAGATGCTTTCTGTGTCTTCTGGGAATAATTCAGAGGTGCATTCCCAAATGTCCCATTTACAGAAAGATTCTGCTCAGTTGTTTGAGCAGTTGTCTCTTCCCATCAAATAAACCTGTCCTTGTTGTTAAATAATTACTTATCAAATAACGATGTAACTCAAGGTAATATTATAGCTGTCATAAAAGCAGTTAAAATTCTGATTTTAACTGTTGTTAAAATTAAAAACTGTTGTCTGGCTAGTACAGCAATCCTTTTTTAATGCAGGGTGTTTCTGAAGCCAAGGAGAGTTCTGCCATGACGGGCTAACTTCTGATAGAAGATTGATTCCAGCTTCTGATTTTCATGATATTCCTCAAATGGGATTAATTCCGAGCTACACAGCAAAAACAGTATCTGACTCCCATCAAGCAGTTAAAATGGGATTATATTTTATCTAGGCCTGATACATGACCATGACCACATAATTCCCTAATTAGAATTGCTTAGTGTGTTGGGCTTTACATGAAGTTCAACCTTCATTTCAGTCAAAACGCTATTAAAATAAGTCAGAATTTACAAGGCAGTGACTTGAAAATCATGATTCCTCTTATTAAGATTTTATACCATTCAGTCTATTGCTTTACCTATTTGAAATTTAGCTACAAAGGAATAGCACTAGATTTTTAGTCAGCTCAGGCAAGTAAAGCTTTTTCATGTGCTACTTCCTTCTTCACAGAATTTTCCAAAATACACTGTCTTCATTGAGACAAAAGACGTGCTAACCACTGAAGATGAGTGACAGAATCAGTTGAACTGTGGTGCATGAAAAGTGCTTCTTTAACCACTGACAAGTGTTATATAAAAGTAGCTCATGGTGCTAAGAAATAGTATGCTTGCTTTTGTGGTGAGTGCTGATGATCAAAACAAGAGACCAGAAGATGAAAAAGGTACTATATTTGTGGCTACATGTTATTTGAGATTTCTGTATTCATAATACGTTGAGGAGAATGTGTCATATGTTTTATTTTGTTCTGACTTAAGTTTGTCGTCCACCCTCTCCCCTCCCACACCTGCATTGTGTGTATGCATGTATTCCTGAGGTTCTCTCCTTTGAGTGTAAAATAAAATAAAAAGTAATATCACTGAAAAGCCGATGGGCAAAAATTGATTCATAAATAAGAAGGTGGCATTCATCTTGGAGCTCTTATTGGAAACCTAAATCTCAGTAAATTTGTAGCCTAAGGATACAATGGGCTTAAAGGATTTCTGTCTCTGAAGAAAAATTAGAACACCTTTGAGGTAAGGTAAATGGAATAGGTTGTTTGGGCAAACGTGGAACTCTAGCACTATTAAACGTTAAGCACCATCAGGGGGTATCTCAGTCATTAACAAGAATGGCATGTTGAAGATTGTTTCAAGCAGAAGAGTTATGGATGGCTATGTGGAGGTGGCATAATGCCACAGGGGAATTATGTCAAGCCAAAGGAAGATTTTAAAAATATATTGTGGGAAAAATCCTACTGAAACAGTGTCCTTTCTTTACATTGCCCCAAATAACCCTATGTTGTCTTTTAAAGCAAATCTGAGACACTAACTTTGGAGTCCTTTCTACAACCTTTTGCATATCAGTTCCCCTTGAACTTGTCTTCACTTGAAGTATAAACATAAGTACCAGCTTAATCCAAGCATAAGCATGTTCACTTTGGATCCAAGTAGTTAGCAGTCTTGACTGACTTGGAAGTGTTTTATGGGCCTTGTGTGTTAGTTTTGTATATAATTAAAAGGGATCTCAGGAGTTTTGTAGGCAGCCAGTAAGTTAAGCTATCAGGTGTGAGAATAATGTGTTGCTATCTAGGGAAAGAATGATTTAGGAGCCAAGCTAGGATCCCTGTTTCAAGCCAACAGAGTTTAAGAAGTGAGCAGACATGAAGTGTTATATCTCTAGGCGGTAGTTACCAGTTTTCTCATTACGCTAGCACATCCTCCTGGCTGCTCTGCAAAATGGCCTTGAGATTAGAAGGTCTGCAGGAAGCTATCTGTGTTCTCACAGTTGGAAATATGTTGTTAGGATGACAGCAGCTACGTGGAAAATGGGTATTAAGATATTCTTCAGCATCAAGAATATTTTACTTTCCCAATTTGCCTTAAGGTATTGCTTGGAGAGAATAGCAGGTAGTGTGGTCTGTGCTGTAATCCTATTTGAGAGTAAATAGTGAGAAATACCATAAGTTTATCTTCTAATGTATAATGTATAATAAATTGTATGGTGGAAGGGCCTTAACATTTTACTCAGGGAGTGATCTTTAGTTTAATAGAGAAATACACTTCCATATCTTCACCACTTCCTATATCTTTTGTTATCAAATAATACCCTTGCAGCTACTTGCACTGGATTTATGTGGAAAGGTTTTCTAGTGGGGGGACTGCAGGGATGAATTCTGTAAGAAGATGCCAGAGGCTTTGCCCATGTCAGGCAAAGCCAGTTCCACCTGGCTCCAAGACAGATCTGCCGCTGGCTAAATCTGAGCCAGTCAGCAACATTGGTAGTACCTCTGTGAAAGTATTTAAGAAAGGGGAAAAAATGCTGTGTGACAGAACCTGGGAGAGAGTAGTGAGATTATGCGAGACAACGACAGATCAGTGAATAAGAAGAGGTAGGAAGTGCTTCAGGCACCAGAGCAGAGATTCCCATGCAGACCATGGAGGTCCAGGGTTGGGTAGATATCCACACTGTCCACGGAGGACCCCATGCCAGATCAGGTGTATGTACCCTGAAGGAAGCTGCCTTGCTGGAGCAGGTTTCTGGCAAGACCTGTGACCCTGTGGGGGATCCTTCAGGTTAATTCTTGAAAGTCAACTGAAAGAACCCATGCTGGAGAATATTTTGAAGAACTGCAACCCAAGAGAAGGATCTATGCTGGAGAAGTTCATGGAGGCCTGTATTCCATGTGACGGATTGCGTACTAGGGCAGGGGAAAAATGCAAGGAGTCCTCCTCCTGAGTAGGAGGGAGTGGCAGAGACAACGTATGATGACCTGATTGCAGCCCCCATTCCCTTTCCCCCTGCACTGCTAGAGGGGAGGCGATAGAAAAAATTGGGAGTGAAGCTGAGACTGAGAAGAAGAGAGGGGTGGAGAGAAGGTGGTTTTAGATTTGTTCTTACTTCTCATTACCCTATTTTTTTTTAAATGGCAGTAAATTAAATTAATTTCCATAAATTGAGTCTTCTTTGCCTGTGATGGTAATTGTTAAGTGATCTCCCCGTCCTTATCTTGACCCATGAGTTTTCCATTGTATTTTTTCCCTCTGTTCTATTGAGGTGGAGTGATAGAGTGCCTTGGTGGGCACCTGGTAGCCAGCCAAGGTCAACCCACTATACTACTAAAATCAAAGGTTAATTATTTATAGGAGAGTTGACAACACTGTGACCTTTCAGTTTCCTTTGAACTGAACTGTCGTTAATACCTGTACAGCCCACAGATTACAAGGTCTTATTTATCTTGCTGTTACTATACACTGGGATTTTAACTGTTCTTTTTTATTCAGCATCCTTACTTTGAACTCAATTAAAAATATGGTTTTGGTCCCCTTTATAGTGTTCTGGGGTATGTTTGATCCCTTTAAAATGACCCAGGGGATAAAAGATTTCATCAGACCACTGAACTTTTGTCTACCCTTCTCCATATTTTTTGATCTAACGCAGAATAGAAATTTCTTCCTATCTGGGTTTTCTTTTTGTTTTTGGTCCGCTTGTACAAATAACAGGTACAATTTTAGGTACCTCAGATTTAGGTTTCTGAGATTACCATTTACTTGTGAATGTTTTCATAAGTATATATACACCAGGGATTGTGTCTCATTACTTTTTTCTACAGTGTTAACACCATTTGACAAAAAGAGAGATATTAATAGAAACAATGATACTGATATGCCTACTGAAGTACGAGCTATCATAAAGCACTGATGTAGTAGCTTCAGCTCTGTCAGACACTTACTGATGTCAAAAGTGAAAACATCAGTCCTGAAGGAGTCATGGGTAAAGGGTGTAAAGTGCTGAACTGTGACACAGATTATCACAAGTTGTCCATTTTTGCAGATGAGATGCAACTACATACATCTTGATACTTTCTCTTCTTAAATATTATTATGAGGATGATTATTATTGATAGTTGTTATTATTGATAGTTGTTATTGAGAATTTTAATTCATGCAATTTTGATTACCAACTAATACAGCAGAATTGAATGTAAATTCATGTTGAGAAATGTGAATGACTGAACTTTTTTAAATTACCATTGTATTGAATCTACATTGATACCACAGTTACATAATGGTCTTTCAATAGTATTATGGAATGAAAGAATCCATTTATTTGGATATAAGTATGAAAGAAACAACATTACTATTAAACCTTGTGCATGTTCAGAATACGTAAACATCTTGGCAGAGTAGTACATGAAGGCTTAGTATGACTTGCATTGTAGTGGCAGGATGATGGGTGGGTAAATGGGACTTCATTCACTCATATTTCATCTAAGATTGTTCAGAAGAAATTCATCTTCAAGAAATGAATACATTTTCAGGAACTGATAACATAGAAAATATATGTAATCATGCATATAGAAAACTAATGTGGTATTTCACTGGATTTGCTAAGCTGTTTTTAGTGACAAAATTGCGCTACAATTCTTAACCAGCTTGTTCAAGGTATTTAATGTCTTTAAAAATTAAAACTCATTATACCTATTTCATATTTAATACAAGCCTTAGAGTTCAGGGACTAAAAAGCTGTGAAAGAAAAAGATCAGTTTCAGGCTAAGATGTTACTCCACTAATCTTGCAGAAACAGATCCAGGTGATGTGAACTTTTATACAATTTGCACTGAAACATTAACTTGGCAAGAGGAATTAAAGATAAAGCAATGCGTGCAAAGCCCTGAAGTGTTGGATTCATTCCTTAACTAGAAGTTTTAGGCTACATATTTAATGCATAGCTTCTGAAAATGTTAAATATCATACATATTAAGGCTCCTTAATTCAGATTTATCAGTAGGAGTTTTGGAGGCCTGCCACATACAAAGTGAAAGAGGTAAGCACTCCCTTGATGTAAGAGGAGCCATCACTCAAAATCATTTCTGCCTAATTTCAAACCATAGATTTGCATGTTGAAATCCTATGGAAGATTTGTGCTTCATTCAAAAGTTTACATTAAACCCAGAATAAATTGTCCTGATTACAGTATCTGTGTATCATCACGAAAGATATTTGCCTTGTCTTTTCAGAGTTTGAATTATAATGCCTGCTAACACCAATCGAGGCCATTGCCTGTTGTAGGATTTTGTTAAACTGTGATTATTGAATGTAAATAATAGCACTATCACGACATTGTTAATAATAATAACATAGTATCTGTTTCTTCCAATCAAGTGTGATATTGATTGACAAGGAATAGCTGTAGAGCAAACTTTAAATTACAGTATTTATTATGAATGTGACTTACAGTTAATTATTTAAGGGATACATTTTGTCCTCATTTACAGTATTGAAGTTCTCTGGAGTTGGACGTGCTCATTAACAGCATAATGAAACTCTCAATTTAAAAGTTTCATGTGATTCATGTTTTGAATAAAGATGTTATTCTTGTGAATAGAGTTTAAAACATGGAGTGTGTGTACAGGAATCAGACACTTCATCTTTTTGAACAGTTACACGGAGATCAAATTTTAGTGACTTGATTTACAAATAAACAAATATAAAGGAGAATTTAGGCGTCTATACTTGATATGCGGTACATCATTTTGCCATTTACAGTCCAGTTTTTCCCAGGTTTTGGTATAGACAACAGTTAGAGTGTTCCACAGCACTGTAATTCTCTCTAATCTTGTATATCATAAATTCCTTTATGTGCCTAACTCTTACTTAAGAAAGCTGATACCTTGCTAAGGACTTAGGAGACAGCTGAGACATATACCTGATCCCAGGAAACCGAAAATTTAGAAAATTATTTTTGACAATCTATATGTTGCTCTCACTACAAAAGAACAGTGTTCAAGAAGTCAGTATGCTGAGGGAAAGGATGTCTAAGATCAGGAGCTAGAAATGGTAAGAACAAAGATTTTGTGCGTCACTAAACTTAATTGTCCTCATTGAGGCTGTGATTCACAATTAAATATACAGTTCTAAGATTAAAAGTAAATAGCTTCTGTGAACCTGAATTTGTAGCTGAGGCATTAATAATGCTAGGGAAAGAAAATAAGGAATACTTGGTTTTACATAATAGCCTAGCTCCTAGGAGCTATGGAGCATCACCCAAGAGTGTAGGAGATTGTGCACAGGATTGCTTTGAAGAAGGAATGCAAAATTCATTGTGTCAGAGAGATGAATATTGAAAGATTCCTCTGAAATGTGTGGAATGCTGGAGTCTTGTCCTATGACAGGAAACTACCTTCTGTATTCTTACAGAGACCACTGGATACATTATAATCATAGTGATATAATATATAAAGAAAGCTGTAAGAGAAGGACCAGCCTATTCTATTCCTGCTTCTGGGGTATTTTTCAGGGTTACCATTTTCATTTTGTGTGTAAATCTGGAAAGCAAACTAGAGAAGAAGAAGAATGGAAGGAACTGGTCATGTGTAGTAGAAAACAAATGCTTTCAACAAGGTAATAAGTGGAGACAACCAATGCAATCTTCCCTGAGTGCAGAGAAGACACAGCAATTGTTGAAAGAGATTTCTTTACGGTGCACCTTCATGGAACATGGGTTGGAGAGCCCACTGACAACATTTCCATAGTTTCATGATAGATGTATGGTAAAGCCTAGTTATTAGTCTTGTTCTGAAAACAACCTGTGGGCAGATTTGGTGCACTGGAGAGAGTGATAAAGGAATCAAGGATTCAAGGGCAAACTGAAGAGGCAGGGTTCAGAGCCAAGAATAAAAACCAAGAAGCAATAGGCAGAAAATTGCAAGACCGTTTACAGCTTTCAAGATATGCTCATGTAGCTCTTACTTGGAGGCACCCAACTGCTCATGAGGCATAGCAGGCGTGAGTGGACCAGAATTAGTGTCCTATGTGTATAATATCCAGGTACCACCTGGGGAATGACTGGCCCCTCTAGCCTTCCATTTGCAGGGAGGAAATGATTTTTTAGATAGTCACAAATTAAATAGTTTAGGTAAACAGAATTGAAACATTTTTTGGCTGTTTCAACAATTTCAGGTCTAACCACACCAAAATCCTCTGTGGGCTTCACTACAGTGAGGAGGAACAGTGAGGATAAAAGAAACCTGGGATGTTCACTATTCCCTTTGTAGATATCTCTTTTAGGATAAAAGAAAGCTTTGCAGTCAGTGTAGAAACCTGCCAAGGAGGTCAGAAATAGAAGTCAAAATCATACAACACCCTTCTTTTTGCTATTTACAGTTGGGGAGAGAAGAGGGTCTAGTCATCAAACTACAATCTCATTAAGGAATTAGATAAAAATTCCAGTTAAAAATTCTTAGTGTTTTCATTGATCCTTTTGATATTTTATAGTTTCCCTTGGAAAAGATCAGAATTATTATACCGTCATATTATAATTGTGTCATTTTGCTTCTCTTTGTTTTGTTTTTCTGTCTGTTTTTGTTGTTGTTGTTGTTGCTATTTTTTTTTTAAATGTTACCCTTCTCAGGTAACATTTCTCAGGTAACATACCCTTCTTGCCTTTTGCTTAAATTTAATCCCTAAATCTTGTTAATTTAATATGTACTCATATAATCTTCTGATTATTGACCGTGAATCAAATACCTTACTGGGCATCAGCAAAGTTTGCTGAACTTTATAAATCTAAGTTTATAAAGAGGCAAAACTTTTACTCGGTAAGCATTTTTCTTTTTCTTCTTTTTTTTTTTTAACCAGTAAGTCATCTACTACTGTACCACTCAAGCGGAACACCCAATCTTAGTAAAATATGAAAGCAATCTCCTGTTGCTAGAACAGGCTGCTTCTATTTCGGTTGCTATGGAGCTCTACAAGCAATCAAAATGCAGACATGAGCTATGACACACCACACCTCACGTGTTCCATTGACAGAGGCTGGGGAACTCAAGTCCCTGAAACATCTGTATAGGAATGTTATATTCCCACACAGGCAAACCCTAACCTTCAAGCAGGAATTAAAGTTAACCTTAAAAAACTAGTTGCACTGAATTCTCATACTGTGGGCAATATACTTTTACGCTCGTAAAGTAAATTTAATATGAGATCAGTAAAAACAATCCCAGCAGTGCTTAAAGTGTTTTCTACTTAGTGAGACTTAGTTGCAGAATATCAAATATTGCAGAAGAACAAATGATACAAGCATATGTAATGATACACTTTTATGATATTCCTGTGATTAGATGCAAATTCCCCAGGTTATTTCTTTGCTTCCTCGTGTTCTTTATGTAACAGCCAGTTTCTACTGAAGTTTTCTCTTTTTCTCAGAAAGTTAAAGATTTTTGTTGCACTTTGTGAGAACTTGGTAGGTGTATATTTTTCTATTTTCTTTCCTTTTGTTGAATCTGCTTTATTTGATAAATTTGACTTTTTCCTTAAATTTAAAGTAAAAATATTGGTAGCAATATTTTTTTATCATGTAGATGATAGGTATAACATCAATGACATTTATTATTTCTGTATAGACATGTTCTTTAAATTAAACCAAAAATATGGGTAAAAACTAAATGCAATATTAACACAAGGAGAATATGCATATTTTAGATCAAAAATTGGCTCATAAACAGTGGGTTTACAGTATCTCTAGATGTAATAATTTAGTTATTTCTGAACATATGCAATATATTTTTACATATAAAACATTTCAATTTTGCCATCTTATGAGCTTATGAAAAAAAATCTTTAAATGATTTCTTTCTTCACTACATGTTTTTCATAAACTCCATTTTATCAACTAGTGAATGATTGGACAACACTAATAACTTTACATTAGTAATTGTTCAGTAAATTAGATATTTCTTTAAGGTTTCTGGTAAGGATTTTGAAACATAATCAAAGCTATTTAAGATTTGAGACAATGTAAACAAAGAAAAATAATTAAGAAGCAAGAGGAGATATTTTGTAGTAATAAAAATGTTTTCATTGAATATTTTCCTAGTAAAGCTGAGCTATTTTTATTTTAATTATATGTGGAAACTCTTTTTGACAACCATGCTACATTTGCCTTGCATTTTTTATTTCAATAGTTCCTTTTCTCCAAGTATTTAATGCCACTCAAGATAGTAAAATTGAAAAGTAGTTAGGCTGTGGCAAAATAATTGATGTCCCTTTAGGTTTGCCCCATGAGGATGCTCACATAATAACCCAAATCCCCTTGATTTAGGTCTCACAGTTTAACTTGTCAATATGTAATTATGGTTCCAAAACAAAACAGATTACTACTCAGTTTTATTGTGGTTTCAACCATGCAGAATGGAGTGGAAACACCCAAGGCTGGTAAAAGGGATTGTCCCATTAGTAGCTTTTTATGTAGTGACCCCTGGGGACTGGAACTATACTTCTGTGTATCAGTTCAACTATCTGAAAGAAGAATATTTTTCAGAACCCCTAGTTAATCTAAAAGGACTGGAATTTTAATTTTAACTACCACTAACAAATTTAAAAAGCAATGGCACATTTTTTACATACTTGCTGTTTATCTTTCTTTAACAATTGTTGGAAATATCTTCCCGGGCAGACTGGCTAAATAACTCTCTACAGATAACATTTTTGTCACACCAAAGCATTTTCTGCTACAGATTGTAATTGATTTTTTAAAAACAGTTTTATGATGTCTTAACATTAGTGTGGATTATCAGTAGCAGTGCAATTTCCCTCACAAAGTAAAGGGGATCAGTTAAGGTAACACCTCTTCTATTAGTATATTTTTAGCAACTCAGCAAACAACGTGGAAAATGTTCACGTATTCTCAGTTCATCCTCACCTCCAGTTTGGCAAGTGGAGCTCTTTAATCCCAGAAAATAAAAGTTACTTGATAACATGATTATAGTGAAGTTGTTAAGGGCTTCTGTTTGTTGTACTTTGATAGATTACACGGGCCTTCTATTAAACCAGTCTATTTTAAAAAAAATTTAATAACCACAGCAGTGAAAGGCAATTACATATACGCTTTTTTCTATGCAATATCTATCAATAGTTTCATTTTAATATAGTTTAATTTTAATTCATCTGGGAAGCCTGGTGGCTCAATGGGACCCTCCAGTCTCTGCCAACTGAACTACACCTTTTAATGCTGAGGAATCCAGAATCTTCTGGTAGGAGGAAAATTCCTGCTATTACCCACTACCTAACTTGAATACCAATGACAAGCATCAGTCATACACTTCAAAAATCAAGACTGTCAGTAAAATTATAATTGTGTCATTGCCATTGCTGAGATTGACTTGTGAGCAGTTGTCTTCAGGCAGCTTGACAAGCTACAGCTTCAGCAAGCAAATGGCTGTTTAACAGAATATGGTCAAGGAATGTCTGTCAGAGCAGGTAGACAGGGAGTAAAGAGAATTAAGTCAGGCATATCCAACTCTATTTTGACCAACTTCCATTGGAAAAAAGCAAACCAGCATCTTCTAGGCCCATAAATTCACATGAATAACTGCTCAAGTTTTTGTGGTTTTCATTTCCACATTCGGTTTTACCTGAAAGTTTCATAGTTTTTACTACCCTACAAATTCCTGTGATAATGAAATTAGTAGTGGAAAATTTCAGATGTGCTGACACTTATTTTAAAAAGTAATAATATATAATCAACTAAAGCCTTCATTAAATAACAGAGATTACAAGCATCTGTGCTACTTTTTAATGAAATAAATCTGTATGAAGGCCAAAAAAATTATATGGAAAATACTGTCTTTTAAACAATTGCTTTTATTTATGAACTAGATTGGTTTTATGTAAGTAAAAACATTAGAATCAGGACCAAAGTTTTTTTTTAGTGAATTTCTACTTACTAATTAAGAGAATTTTGCAAGCAATTCAACTTAACCAGATATTGTTGTGTTCTTTGCTTGAATGGAAAAGCTTTCCATTTATTGATATTCCATAGGCACTTACCTTTTAAAAATTTCATATTGTCTTTAAGTTGTTGCATTTTTCCCTGTGCATACAACTCAATAGTTTTCATTTATACAAATATAATTATGTGTGCACTGAAGCCAGAATAGTTTGAACAGTTAAGGAAACAGGAAAGAAAGTATGCTTTTTAAGATACAGGTTGATAAATGGGATTTTTTTTTTAAGCAAATGCTTACATTTAATAGACAAAGTATAGTAAACACTGTATTGTGTTTGGTTGCCTTGGTGATAGCTTTATTCCTGCAGCATATCAAAACATGTAGTTTGGTTACTTGGAAGCTATGAAACTTGCTAGGAAGTACATGACAGTAAATCTTCAGATATAAATTATAAGTTCACTTTAATAAAATCTGCTCTATCTCCTTCTCAAATTCTTTAAAAATACTGCATTTTTGCTTATCCCTTGTACATTTCCTCTAAGCTCCCTGCCTCCATTTTCCTTGCTTTTTGAAAGAGATGACATATGCTAATGTTTTTTATTCTTTGATTAGGAAGAAAAAGCTTCATTAGGAGTATTTGGAGAAAAAAATAGACATTTGGAATTAAAGTTTAGTCCCTCAACTGTCATCAGCTTTATTGTTTGGTTGTTGTTATGATCTTTAAGCGAACTGACTATGCCTTAACAATGACTTCAAATACAATGTTAATACCAATAAATTTTGAAATCTGTTATTACAATGAAAAAATCATACTTCATGGAAATTCATATTATTTTGGTGAGAAGATAGAGAGCAAATTTTCAGAATATGTGAAGAAAACAGACGAAACAGTTACCTAAACAGAATTTTGTCTTCAATTCTCTGTCTTTTCAAAGAGGGAATAAGTATCTCTATTCAAAAAGCCATGTGATCACAGTATGGATATTTACTTTAAAAGTTCTAGGACATTTTTTCGGAAATAAACTCATACAAAATATGTATTTCAATGGAATTCTGGATTTAAATATGGTTTCAGGAAATATGCTTGAAAGCTTATGTTGTATTTCATTGGATTAGGTTCCTTTAAAATTCTTTATTTTTGGCCAGAAACTTATCAGACTTTTCTTGTATGACTAGTGCTCTGTAAACCATTTACTGCTTGTGCTTTCATCATCTTCTGAATGCTTTTCTTCTCAGGATTTTAACACTGGCTTGCAAGGTATCTCCACTACTATCACCCCTTCCAAAGTGATCCCTTTCTGGTGTTTCTATCACACTTTGTGTTTTCAGATCATTCCTCCTGCTGTCTTTTCTCTAAATTACAACACAAAAGCATTTTGATTAAGTCACTGAATTTAAGCGTTCCATAAATGTCAGAGTACTCAAATAGTAGTTTATATCTTTGTGTTCTTGAGGTATGGCAAAAAATGCTAAAGTTGTATGCATAATTGGTAAAATAAATCCTAATAACCCCTGATTTAGTCCCATATTTTACTTTCTGTATAGTTCCTGTCTTGGGGCACCAATAGATATTAAATGCCTACTTTGTTTAAGAAATCTAGTAATGTGCACTGCAGTTAATTTATTTGGGAACAATTACTCACAGGGACTTAGAAGAGACCATCACTACTGCTGTCCTCTTGCTGGGGGGCACACAAAGGGAATGTGAGTGACATGATGCTTAGTGAGAAGTTTCAGTCAGTGCTCAGAAGTGGCCCCCCTCAAAACCCGGAGGGTGCAGAACAGGCACAGAGATACACAAGTGCTAAGAAACTGTCCTTCTCAGTGTTTATATAATAGAAAGTCTTATGAGAGCTGCTTTAGTGGAGGTGATTTTGGAGTAATACACATAGTATTATAAAGTTATATAAATTCCAAATGCTTCTCTTGGCACTCCTTTTTGCATTTTTTTTTGAGGAAAGATGGACTTTTGCAATTAAATGTAGGTGTTAATGATCTTAAGTAGGTGTTCTGTTCACCTGGAATTCTCTATTCTGTAGGGCATCTAAAAGTTTGAACCAGCCAGAGATTTGATGACTCTGAGCATTAGAATCTATATAGTGTGTTTTAACAACATATAAGTTTATTTTGCTTTCAATTTTATAATTTACATGGGAACTTTTCCATTAGATAAGAGCTGCTTTTCTACGGCCTTCAGGTGTTTTCTGTACCATTGTCTTATTGACAGATTTCTCTGTAATCCTTAACACAAAATTAAAATCGACCTGTAAACTGAAACAAGTGTTAAGCGCTCAATTCACCCCTCACTAACAACATTTTTTTTCTCCCTATCCTTTATTAGAATAGAAATATTCCTTCCTAAGTACTTCAGTGAAATTATAAAATTCTTCAATGTTAGGCTGCAAAGATAGATTATTTTATAACTTGTATTTCTCTAGGTAACCTCTACCCTAATATTTAACTGTGGTAGAGAAAGACCTGTGGATTTGCAGCACTACAATAAGCTTCTGCTTCTATAATAGCTGCAATATATAACATTCATAAATTACAACAGTATCATCTCTGCTGCCAGCCCATAACTTCTGTTAAGTACAGCCTGAATTCTTTCAGAAATCTTCTCCCCACACAAATACTGTAGCCCATGATCTAAGTGCTGCGATGTCTTCTTGGTGAGAATTTTCTTATGTGTCTCGTTTTAAAAGCAGCTTTAAACTATTGTTTCATTCCTTGAAAACTTTGGTTTTTTTCATATTTATTTTCTTCCCTCTTCACTTCTTTTCATTTTTTCAGCACCATAGTGGTAACAAGGGTTCCAGATCTAGATGCATCTTTCCAGTACCACACTCACTGCTTATACCTATGCTGCTTATACCTACGTGTTTAAGTGCTAGACCCTTTATGCTCCCTAATTAGCCTCTGTATATCCATATTAGTGCTCTATAAAAGAAAAAAAAAAAAGCAAAAAGGAGACAATCATGCAAGGTGGGAAAAAAAAGGGGGGTGATTCAATACTGTACACTGCTGTGCAAGCACTGAAAATTGAGACAAACCGAGGGTGCAGAGAGGTTTGAAAATATAAAATTGAGGTAGGTATTACTGCTTTGCAAAAAATACTTTCTCAAGAGGCTACAAGTTTGTGGCATCCAAGCTTAAGGAATTGGAAGGTGGTTGAGTAATTCAATTGCAACTAGCTTGCCATGTGGAGATGGTGATCTAGCATAAGGACTAAACACAGAAATACAGATTATTTTTAATTCATTTATTTCTCTAAAAAGCTGGTGTAATAGAATAATGCTTTGGCTAAAGATACAAGATGCAGAATCTTACTTTTTCATTTAGTCACAATTAAAACAAAAAAAAAAAAAAAAAGAAAAAACTTCCTACCTGTACCTTCTTTCATCAGAGTAAAACTGTGATTTTGAACTTCTAATAAATATTTGCAAATTTGAGTAATTATTGTAATTTTAAATACTTATTTAATTTTTTTTTCATAAGTCTTTGAAAGAAATAGGATTTTCTTTCTACAAATATTGCATATTTGTTGGTGGGTGGTAACCTTATTCTATTTGTATATGGAAAGGTATATAAAATTATGGTCACTTACATTTTAGAGAATATTAGCTTTTAGATTAATGGTTGATTCAAACTGTGAGAAATTTCTGACAGATCCAAGGCCAAAAACCATTAGTGAATAGCTTTTTGTTATTGTTGTTGATCTGATAATTAACTTAGGAAATATTAGCCCATGCAACAAGAGAATAAATGCTTGAGTAAAACCACATTTTTTATATAATCTCTGAAATTTATCATTATGTAATAATACATCTAATGACTTGCATGATTTAAAATGATAGAGTAAATTATAAGAAAATGACTGTTTGATGAAATACAGATGGAACCTTTTTGTCTCATTGGAATTTTCTCCCATTCCCTCTGTTATGCCACCAAACCATTCCAGCAATTTCAATTTACAAAAGATATTGAGAATAACATGGGGAGCTTAATTCAGTAAACCACCTCAAAAGACTTAATTTTTTTCCAGAGAAAAAGGTCTTTAATAATTTTATGTTTTTTTTGATCTTCAGAAAAAAAGAGTTGAGCTTTCAAATCTTCCTTAAAATATTTTTGAAAGTTATCTGCAGATTCCAAATACTCATTTTCCTAGTAAGGTAATCCTACCAGATTTTTATGTTTTGGTGCGGCTTTTGTTCCTTCTCAGCATTTGGGTTCCTGATACAGATAGATGTGTAATGATATGCTGAAGAGGGCAAGTATTAGATCTGGCAAGGGCTTTCACTCAGTTGCCTTAATTTGTGTTCAGTTATCTCTGAGCCTCAAGTTTTGGATTTAGAACTTTTTCTTGGAGAAGTAATCCTTGATTTCCTTCCCCCCCCTCTACTCAGCACTACTCAGTACTCATTTAAATACAACAAATAAATTATGCAAATAGTTACAAAATTCCTATTGTAAATATCCACCAGGATTTCAGTATTAGTGGTGGAAAAGGGAAGTATTGATACTTTAGTTAGGGGATAGTAGTGTCAACATAATAACTAAACTGTATGCCATGTTGGAAGAAGTTGCAATGGTTAGTCATCACATCAACTTGAACACAGGAAAAGTGTACAAAAAGGAAACCTCAGCTCCTGGCTGTCTTACTATTAGAGTCAAGTAGAAATATAAAGAGAAACTGATCATATTTGTTGTAAGTGCTTTCATATTCTCAAACCCAGGAATACATTAAATTTTAAAATATATAGCACTTTTTTTTTTTTTTTGTG
The DNA here is from genome assembly GCF_025592945.1 of Manacus candei. Lineage (NCBI taxonomy): Eukaryota > Metazoa > Chordata > Aves > Passeriformes > Pipridae > Manacus > Manacus candei. The sequence continues at coordinate 28,544,641 of NW_026138062.1, read as the reverse complement.
TTGCATCAGAGTTGAGACTGTATTTTAGTAAAGCAATGGACAACTGTAGTGATGAAAACAAGACAAATGGTGTTGTGCGCTTTGGTTGGGCCTTTTTTGCTTTTTCCTTTGAAGACATTGTGGTTACTGTGTCTGGTTGTCTGGTTGCAGTGGATTGAGCAACTAATGAAAAGAAGTTCCATCCTCTGTTAGCATTATTATTTTCTGTGTTTCAAAAGGCCATTAATATTCCAACTCCTTTATTCCTTCTAGTACTACATAGAAAAAGCAGTGGAGAAATTAACACATTAAGAAAGAAAAAATCCTTGGAAAGTTTTACATCCAGCAAGATTCACCTCTTCTTGTCATCATTCTCTAATTTTCTTTTTTGGCAAAGCATTTATGTCAAGTTGGTACAGATTATATTCCTTCTACAATTAAAAAAAAAAAAAAAAAAAAAAGAAAAAACATTGTGCTCCTTAGGAAAACTTTTCTAGAATGCCTGGAACAAAGTTTCACACAGTTCTGAAATGTACTTAATTGCAACAGCTTATAGCCCCCAGTATGGATATGACAAACAATAGTAATAATGTGGGTCCATTTGTTATGAAAGCCAAAAAGGATTTATGAAGGAAATAGTTTTTCCAGCTTATGTAGAGAACAGTGGAAGCTCCAGAGGGAAATGGCTTATTAGAACCTATGTTCCTCTGCCTTTGGTTAAATTGGCTTGGAAAAACTGTTGACTTGAAAAACTGTTCCAGATATCTCCATATGGTGGCTGAGAGTGAATGAATATTGCACTGTATTCTGAGCAATTACACAATCCTTTATGATTATAGAAGGCTTCACTTTCTAAAATTAGCACTCAAACATTATATTAGCTTAGGTAGCTTAAACAAAGCAACGTAAAGCCAATTACTTATATATATTGATAAATCCATTGCAGAAGTGTAGTCAACAATATTGGCTATTTTTTTGCAATCTATCAGTCCTATTAGAATTGCCATGTTTGTGAACTGCTGTAGGAGCAACTTCTCTGCCTTGATATTAAAGACTCATTACTTTTTTCTTCTATCAAATTAAATTATTTTGTGTTCTGATTTATTCTTATTTGATGACATATTGTACTGAATAATTGTATACACAACTTTGCAGGTCTTTAAGAATTAAACATTTCATGCTTACTTACAGATAGGCAGACATATAAACACAAAACAATATTGGAATCTTATCAGAAATTTACATTTACTTCAAGAGAATCTAGATTTCAGTTACCACAAGGATGTGAGGATGTGTAGCAGCAAAAAGGCTACCAAATAGATATTTCCCTAATAATTTTTATTTCCAGTATTCTTATTTTTATGTTGCATTTATATTAGTTACTTGGAAATAACTTGAATGCTAATATTTAATACCTTTGATATATTTGGGTAGTTCACTAATTCTACTGTCTGCCTGTCTAGTTACTGAAAAAAAATATCTCAACTGATCTGCTTCATTGTTTGGTCTAACTTTTAAGTATTAAGCTGAACAAAAACCCCAAAATAAGTATTAATTTACCTCAGCAGTTATTTAGGCTGTTATAAAATATGTAGATGCATAAGGGAGTGTTGCACAAGAGGTTGTTTTGGGGTGTGTGGGGATTTTTTGATTGTTTTTTTTCCTGAGTTTTGGTAATGAAAAGTTTTTTACCATTGTCTCCTGACTTGCATGCAAAATTAGAATTTTTTAATAGCATAACTTAGCAGTAAAATAACTGTTCCCATAACTGTTTTAACTGATGTTTGAGCAGAATGAAATTGAAAAAAATAATTAGTAAAAAAAAATCAACAAAACCCCCTAGATTTTTCAATTTAGTTTCATTATGGTTTTTTGATTATTCAACAAAAATCTCACTGTGAAGACCCTTGTGACTGAAACAGTGATAGACACCCAAGAGTAGGAGCCTTTCCCACTTTGCTTATTGTAAGTATTTTTATGATAGAAGCATACAATGTGTACTTTGTTTATTTAAATTAATGATTTGGAAATGTGGCCTTACACTGATGGACTGGAATAATTTTTTGAATGACTGTATATCCATCCAACATTTGGATGTAGAAGCACTTTTTTTTAGGAATAATTTCATTGTTGTGGATGTTTTCTTCATTCATGTAAAAAATACATCCTCAATTTATTGCAGGAATAAGGCACTCAAGAGGTTAACTAAACCTCATTTCTATAGTGAGAAAAATAATTGGTATTGATTAGCAGTTGGTGCAACATTGCTGGAAGGGCTATTAATGCCCTAAAGTACAGTACAAAATGATACTGAAAGCATCATGTACTCCCTAGACTGTCCTATGCTAACCATTCCTGTTGAGATGTCCTCCTGACTTTGCTTATGATTCTCAGGAGCTTTGTTATACTCAGTGATTTCAAATTCTAAAGAACATTTAATTAGTTAAATGGGGACTAGGGTGAAGGGGAATTACCCAGATATAGAGGCAGCTGTCTTTCCTCTCAAGCAAAATTTGAGAACCATTTCATTAAGAAAGAAATCGTTAAAGAATTTGGTCTTACAGCCATATCTTTTATGCAGCTTCACTGTATGCAATAACAAAGTGACAGCAGGGACTGAAAAGTACATGTTTCTTTCCTTGTGCAGCTATTTTATATTTCTCAGTCAGTGTATCCTCACAGTGAGCCAAGAATACACTGGACTTTGCATAAGTGGTATCACAGATGATCTACTCATATTTGTCACTTATATTTCAAGAGAATTGCTTGTCAAGAATTTTTTTTTTAAATTAAGCTAAATATAGCATAGCTCAAGGAAAACATGTTAAAATTAGAACAGAAGTTGCATATCATGAGCTTAAATCTCTTTTCACTTAGATTGATGCTAATTCATTTTTTCTGTATATCAAACTGTATATACTCATCTTGACATTTTCTGACTGTTTCAACAACAACAAAAAAAAGTTGTTCAGTAAAAATGTCAAGCACAATTAAGTGCTTTAGGGCATTATTTAGACACTAGGTAGTGACTTAGAACAGTGTGTTTGTACTCTCTTGTGCCTGGGTCTGACTCAAGAGATGCTTCTCCTGCACTGCCAGGTGGTTGTGACAGGTTGACGATCAGTGAAGGAGGAAACTGGAGGGAGTCTGAGGGTGACATTGCATGATCCATGCAGAGGTCCCAAAGGAAGGTTCCAATCCCTGTGGCTTCTACATATGGATTACCTTTGTTTAGAAAATTTGAAATTGCTAGAAGGTAAACTGCAATGTCATTAAAACTTCTAGTAATTTGATTTGGTTTTTATTTTAATTCAAGTTCTCTGGTAGTAAGCCATTGTAATCCCCTAGCAGTACATTTGTTCCAGCCTCAATAAATTGTTTTCAAGACTTAACAAAACTAACTGCTAAAATGGACTTTTCTAGCAGAAGTTGAGCAAGAGGTCATGCTGTGATGAAGTTATGCAATTTTCTTGTGCTATTTCTCCTTAACTTCAGTGTACTGTCACTCAACACATAGATTTTTACAAGTAGATATAAATGTAGTAATAGAATCTGTACCCATGCTATTTATGTTCTTTATAAACATATTGTTGCCTTTAGTAAAAATAGTTTATTTTTCTCAGTATGAAACTGTACATTTTTTGTTTATTATTAGTGCTAATAAAAAAGATAAATATTAATTTTGTTGGGAGGAACAATATCTTTACTTAACCTAAAGGAGCTGTAATTCAGATTAAAACTTTTAAATGTATTATTTAGGAGATACAGAATAGAACACTAACTTTTCTAGACAAATGAATGTTAACTCATAATGCAGTGGATCACACAATAACTAAGTAACTTAATTCCTTCTTGTGAGATATCTTGGAAGGCACTTGACTGTGTATAGTACACACTACCAGACTTTCTAGATTGACTAGTTCCCCTGCCCAAAAATTTTAATGAGATAAAATTTGAAAAAGCCACTCTACAATAAAAATCTGTGTTATTTTGAATTGAATCTTTCCAAGTTAGCTGTCCATAAGTGAGAAGAAATGAAACATCAGCTACCCATCATGAAACAGATAGCTTCACAAACACAGAAATCCAAGTGTGTTGGTGGCTTTGTTGGGCTACACTTGAGTTTGAAGTTACTGTAGAAAGGTAATAGTGATTTGCAAAAGCTTACTTCAAAAATCATGCTGTCATTTCTGATTTAATAGGCGAAGTAATGTTTGTTCTGTCTTTTGAAGCTATTACTACTGACTACTTAATGTTTCTTTTTGCAAACATACTTTTGCCTTGTGACACTGCAATATTTTCATTATCACAGTGGTATTATCTTTCAATTTTAGGATACAACATGACAAAACATATGCTATGATTGCTGGATACTCACAGTCTATTGGGACTAATGTGTAAGTAATGCACATAGGGACCTTTTGAAAATACTGTTTGAGACACTGAAATGTTACTGGTTAATGTTTTAAACAGCCATTTGCAAAAGTAGTGGGTGTTTTGTGACCATGTGCAAGGTAGCAGCCCAGGTTCAGAGGGAGTGAACACCAGAGAATCACCACAACAAATCAACCTTTGTTTAGCAACAAGCTAGATTTTTGAGCCAGATAAGGGAAGAAGCTGATAAGAAGCAGATGCTGCTAGATAGTATAATGCTTTTTATCATTCCAGTGTCCTCCCTTACACAACTGGCTCAGGTGTGAATACTACCACTGGGGACATTCACTTGTAGGCCTGAAGGTATTCATCCCTTCTGATGGGGCATAACTGGTTCAACTACACTGGCTGGTGTGAGTGGCAGCTGTCATGTCTTAGAAGGGGTCCTAAGCAATCAAAGATGCCTAAAGGGCCACCAAACTAATTTCTGGAGTCTTCCACAAGAGGGCAGCGCATGATCCATAGTGTTGCAATAGTTCCACAGTGTTCCAACAGACAGTGTAAAACTGCCCTCCCCACCCAGGGGAGGCACCTCGATATTCCCAAATAAACCTGAATGTATACTAACCCATTGGACTTTGTGGGCTTCTCCCCGCCACAATGGATCAAGACTGTGAAGATCACTTTGACCAGTGGAAATTGAAATTGCAACAATCAAGTCTCATCACTGCACCAACAGGTGGTGATATATTTCCTCTCTACCATCTACTTTTATAACTTCTTTGTCTTTCTTTCTTTTTGTTTTATTTTTTCTTAAGTGATATTTTATGCTTTCATATTGCTGTAATTCTACAGATAATAACCAAACCAGCTACACACCAAATTGCAACCAAATTGTTCTAAAATAAACCCTATATATAAATATATATGTATATATTTATAAAAACTGATAATTCAGTGTCATTTCACTCTAATCGGACTCAAGGAATATATTAACAAGAACCTGAGTTATCCTTGTCTTTAAGGGCAGGTCGTAACATACTGCAATTTTCTCAGCCCTCTCTCTACCTAATATGCGTTTGTTGCAACTTACTTTTCCAGATATTCCCAGAATTCCCTCTATTTTAAAAATCAACCCAAATATTGTACTTTACAGGTGATCGAAACTTATTTCACTGGTGAAAGAAACTGTTATAAAATGTTGAAAGAACTTAGGAGTAACTTGAACAACAGAGTTGCACACGTCACATTATATGGTGACAATTTTCACTGAGTTCTGAAGCAAAGTACTTGGAAAACATCTCCTAAACATAGACACAGGTAATGATAAACTAATCAAATGCTTTTGGGGATGACTGTCATCTAGCTTTACTTAAGAACAGACAAGCTGTCAAATCAAGCTAGTCATTGTTAAGAGTCACTCAAGAAAGTCTCAAGAAAACAGTTCACTTGAATCTCTTTTGCATAAGTAATATCTCTTCTACCAATTATTTGATCTGAAAAACACAAACAGAAATGCATCAAACCTGAATTCACCATTTTCATTGCCATGCAAATAGTCCTATAAAATTTCTAGAGAAAATTGCAGTCTTTCTTCCCAATGTTCAAGAGTTCACACAGAAACCTCTAATGTTATCTGTGGGGAAAGAATAATATGCTATATTAGTGTATTTATAAAACTTCTTAAGGGTATCTTTTCCTTAGCAAATGATGACTTTCAGGCCTGTAGTTCCAGTGATCTGTTTGAAGTAATGTGAAAAACAGTGTTTTACTTCACATTACAGTAAAGAATTTAAGAGTCTACAAATATATGCAAATAGGTTTCCTTGTTCTGGTCAAGATGATTATTAGGCTGTTATACTGCCTGAAACTTAATTGATATCAAGGGTACACATAGTCTCTTTACAAAAGGATGTAAATCACTGTCATGTCAGTGGGTGTGTCCTATGGGAATATCTCTGACCGTTTAAATGTGAGAGTGTTAGGAGCACAATATAAAAGTAGGAGGAAACACTAAAAACAAGCTACTGCACTTTATTGGTTTGCATTAAATAAAGGAATTTATTACATTTGTCTTTGGAGCTTCTTTACCCTTTTTCTTCTTATAAAGTGAGCTTCCCAAATCCTGCTTCTTTTAAAAAATGTTGAAATGGAATCCCGGTGAACTGTATTTATTACAGCTGATCAGAGAATTTTGCAAGACTTAATAAAATCAGGAGCCTTTCCTTATTTCATGGCTCCCCAGCACTTGGTTTCACTAGAACCTTAATGCTGTAATAATTAAAATAATAAACCAACATAAAAATAAATTAATTGCAAATAGCTTTATCTTCTAGTCTGTAAGTTTGTGTTGGAAGAGAGATTATGTCTGTTGAAACTCTACTTTTGCTCAGGAATAAGTTAGATTACTGTGTGCTCTTTAGCTTGATTGCTCAAATGACTAAGTCCATAACTGTAATTGTGATATTCTTTATATATTTTAGATCTTTCTATGGTGAATTCTTTTTTTCTTTGTAACTTATGACTTCTGAAAGATGTGAAATGATTTAATAAAACAGATAGAAAGATAGGGAAAAATTGTGATAAGCATGAAATCCAATTTAAGATGTAATTTTCCACTGATTTCAAGTCTACTTTCAAAAGATATAGTTGGGTAGAGGCTGGGGTTTAAAATAATTAGTTTTTGTTGTCTGTGTTTGCAGGGTGAATTGGGACACAGTCTGAAAAAATGATGTCTCTTGTAAAACTATATTAAAGCAATTTCTAGAAGAAAATAGAAGAAAAGCAAGATTTTTTACTATTGGTACACAGGTCTCAGGAATTTACAGTTGAAAATATTAATGACTTTTGCATTAGACTCGCCTTTCTCCAGGAGTCTGAGAAACAAAATGGCAAATTATGACTTCTTAAATCATATACTAATGAGATTTTTATAGCTTTCTGTACTTTTAGTTGAGTTTTATTAATTTTTTCCCTAAAATCTTCAAGCCAATTCCTGATCATTGTAGGACATTTGTGGAAAAATTGTGTAAGTCATTAGCGATTCTTTTTATTGTTTCTAATAACAGAGAAACTGGTTTTGTTTAGTCTCTGGCTAGTGTCATAGCAAACAGAGTAAAATAAATAGGAACACAATGCTATTATCAGGACAGGGAAGGTGTATTGATATCCTTTAAGTAATGCAAACAAAGCAATGAAAAGACATTTGTTTTTTTGTTTTGGACTTTTTTTTTTAAAGGAAAGCATATTCTTCTCTTTTAATTTTCATAATTTCAGAAGCATATGAAGGACCTTTTTCTTCCTTTTCCTTATTCTTCTATCTGAAAAGCCAATTTTCATTTTAAAGAGATAAGTCTCAAAGACAGCCTCCAAATATTGCTGGTCTGCCTCCTGCTGCTGTCCAAGAAAGGTAGATGTGAGGCACCACATGTGGTAGAGAAAATTCTGCATTATGGCTGGATTAGAGGAGCAGTAGTGACAGGGACAGTGTCAGGACACTGAGTATTACTATTGCTATTTTGCTGCTTTGTGTTTGTCTCTTGATGTTTGTCTAGTGCTGAAAGAAGTTAGGGACAATTGAAGTGACATGACCTCTCACCTCATATGTGCTGAGACAGTCTTCTCTGTGTGCTATGGACCCAATCACTCCCTGGGTAGCATAACATAATTTCAATTGATTTTGGTGGGAGTTGAACTGAGGCAAGTAAGGGCAAAATTTGGTCTTTTGGCTGCTATGGTTCTGTGCTTGAAGATTGCAAAGGCAAATAGGGGTCTGTGTGATTCCTTTCCTTCTGAGTAAACTACTGTTTGAAAAAGACTAAAAAACCAGAAACTTGCTGCAATGTCATTATCAGTTTGAAGCCTCAGCTTGTGTCACTGTAAAAAGAAGGGGAACATAAGCCAAGTTTTTGAAAATGTCAAGAATTATCTCTGCTTTGTCAGATTTGAGAGTGGCATCATGGGGCTTAATTAGACATCATGTAATAGAAAATGCAGGGGTGTTAGTCAGTAGTGAATGTCTTTCACAGAGATATAAACATTCATGCTGCTACATTATTCGACATCTTTCCAGTGAGCTTGTGAATGACCTAAAATATAAAGAAAGATTATTCTGCTATAAAATGTCAGGCTGATGCTCAAATATAATTTTTTCTCTATTTGTTTCTAAATCTACTAAAGGAATCAACTTCAATGATTAGGATTTTTAAATATAAAACCTGGAATGCTCTAACTGGTGTTTTGTTATGGGTAAACTTAAAAATCCACTGTAATTCCAACAATATTTTTTTCCTTTTTTTGTTTACTTTCAGAGGCTTTAAATTTGTAGGAGGTTGAAAATATTGCATTCACAGAGTTCAACTGTGCTTTCCTGAAAGTGTATGTGCATGAGCTTCAAAAAAACCCTGTTTCAATTGAATATAAAAGTTTTTCAGCCCCTCGAGTTTTGGGCACATTTTTGAAAAAACTCAGCTTTAGGGACATGTCATCTCTGAAAATTATACAAAATAATAAATTCTAAAAAAGTCAGTAAGTACAAGATAAGCCCTGGTACCAGTCTTTTTATATATCATTTCAGATCTTTTTTCACCATCCAAATTATTAGAGCTTTAGATCATACCAGAAGACTGAAATTCAAATAATTCCAAAGGAGACATGCATACCTAATCATATTGTATTATTTGGCTGTTAATGAAACGTAACAAGAGATGAACCTTTGCAAAATGCCACCTAAGATTCATGGTTATAATAATACACTCTCCTTTCTGTGATGCTTGAATGGATACTGAACTGTGATAGAATGAACAGATTATGATCAGATGCATAATGAGTGGGCTGTTTATATTTTTGAAGTAATCATAGCAATAATAATTAATAAAATAAGAGATTTACCCTCCAAAGGTGGGATTGTATTGATATAAAACTATGATGTGAAAGAAACCTTTCATAATACGTGAAAATCTCTGTCTTCTTCAGTTGCACTGTTTTACAGAATGATTCTTTTTCCTGTGTATCAGAAGTTGCTATTTTCCTTCAGAAATTTCAAGTGTTCTTTGTTCATTTTATGAATTTTTTTTTAATTATGCTGCTTCGACGTGAGATTATACTTATTTATTTAATGGGTTGCTGTAATAAAAATATCTTGTACCCTCATTGATATCAAGGGACTAGAACAGTCTTAATACAGTGTAGTTGTCACATGAAAGGGCAGTTACCTTGAACTCTTTATGTTTGATCAGTCTGCCAATGCCCCAGTAAAGCCGAGACCTTGTGCCTGATCAGTCTGTCAGCGTCCCGTTATGGGGACTCCACTAAACAGTGCTGAAGGAGGAAGGTGTTTCAACTAACTTATTCAGGGACACATGCTGACAGCATTTTGGAATTGAATTCTTTATTATAATTTAGAACGAGGGACTCCGTCCTGGATCTCCCCACTTTTGTTGAGTATGTTATCCAGTGCTGGCAAGTGCTAATGCCCTTGAAGGACTCCTGCTAAACAATTTACAGAGTAACACGCTTTATTAACAAACACGCTGATAATAGCAAATTGTGATGGATTAAGGTTCAAAGGTTGCTGGTTATAGTGACTGACAGCAAAAATGAATTTGAAGCAATATACAGACGAACTCTAACCACCAACAAAACCTAACTTGAGATGATCATTTAGTGTGCATAGGGTATATTTCTTACCCAATAGGCATCCCTACAGGGTAGAAGCCAGGTTCAGCCTGTCAATTGATCCCAGAAGTTATGATGGAGTCTTTCCTAACATTTCTCCATCCCTAACTCACTTTTATACTATTTCTTTACATTTAGGTGAAGCTTCAGTGACTCTAGTCATACATGATTTTTTTACTGATTGGTGGAAAATTTTCTTACTTTGCTTTTAAAGATATAGTCAATAAAATACAGAGTTCATGCCCAGTGAGGGATGGTCTTGGACCAGCTTGGAGGCAGGTAGCTTTGGGATGGAGGTGTGCGTTAATATTACGATAGTGAACCAAGTTCATTCAAAGAAAGCTATTTCACCACAGTTACTGCTGCAAGACTTCTATCTCCTTCAGTTGACAGCTGCAATGTAGTTTATCAGCTACATGGTACCATAAGCTTCCCATCCCTGCAAGTATTACAATAGAGGCTGGCTGCAGTGTCTTCACTCCACTCCACCCTGCATTTCATCCCTCTCAGTATGTGCTTAAGGTTACAGGCTGTGTCGTGTGGGGAACTACCATGGAACAGATTCCATGCATGCCAGCCACATTTGATCCAGGAAGTAGCAATTGCATTTCACCCTATAATTTTTGTAGTTTTAACTTATTAGAATGTGAATATAACTTTCCAGTTTTCTTGATTTTACCCCCAGTTGTCTTCCTGCAGTAGTGTTCTGAAGACTGATCAGAGAATGGGGAAATCTTTTGCCCTGGCCCCATGTATTTGCGTAATGTGTCACTTCACTTGATGTATGGAAATCTAAATTGTAGAAATATAGAAATTTATAATGAGGGATACCATTGCAACTCTATGAAGAAATGCATGACAGTATTTGTTATGACATCTACTTCTAGGTTAGAAAACCCACAATAAATCCTTTTGAAAATCTGAAAAACCATGGTTTAAAGCTGGGTTTTTTTATCTTTGACCTATCCAACAGTTAATGCAATCATGCATTAGTAACGCAAATATTCTTACCAATATAATGTCACATTTTACCGTCAAAACAGCAAGAACTGTAGATATATACATTCAAAGTAGTTGAGCATGGACTTCATTTGGTTTTTATTTCCTATTTTATAAGTACAGAAATATACTGTAGCCTAGTTGGAGTTTTGCTGTGAAGAAAATGGAGAAAGCACCATCACCACATGTACAAATTTTCTTTTTACTGGCTTATTAGGGGGCCTGTCTCTAATTGTTTGCATCTTTTAAACATGTGCTGCATATGGAGAAATCCCTAGCTCTTCTATTAGAGATAAATTATGCTTTTTAAAATAAAAACTGTCCTCTTAGGGTTTTCCTTTGTATAGGTTAAAAAAAAAGCATACGAAGACAAAACCAACAGAAAAACCACACACAGAGTAAAATAAACCCAAAACAAAACAAAAAAAACCAAAACAAAACAAAGCAACCCGAAACAAAAACAAACAACCAACAAAAAAACCCCACCCAAAACCAAAAAAACAAACTCAGCAAACAAAGCAAACCTGAACATCTTTAACAACCAATTTCATAACAACTACCTTTTCTCCCCAGTTTGCCAAATAATGTGCTACATTGTAAACTGTCACATTAGATTATATCCATCATGTGGTACTATAGCACCTGATATGACATAAAGCATTGTGAAGGCCAGTATTAAATATGAAGAGAGGAAAAGGGTTTTATAAATACCATGGATACATCTGTGTGTTTGTATATCCACTTGTCTTACTATTAGTGTGTAAAAGTGTGTTCACATTAAGGGTTTGACAAACCTCCTATACCAAAGACATTTTGAGTGCAGAAGAAAGCTGTATCCGTAGCTGGCCATGCCACACTGCAACACATTACTGTCTCTGTTATGCAACATCAGTCTGTTGACATTTAAGTGATTTACAGGTATTTTAATTCTGTATTAAAAAAAAGACTCTTTTCCCCACTTTTTGTCATCTACACTCCTCTTGTGTGTGTACCTATAAATGGGGTGATTTTTCAGCTGCAAGCAAAGCTCGCAAGTCTTAAAAGTACTTTTAATTTATTTGCATCCTCCATCATTTGTTATAAGTAATAGTAGACTAACAGAATAATTTGTGTCCAAAAGAATCAAAACTCTGGAGGTCATCTAGCCTAGGCTTTTCAAAACAGTGTTAAATTCAGAATTAGATATGGTAATATGACCTCTTCCTTTTTCATGTGTAAGCGTTGTATTACCATAGTTGGCAACTGTCACACAGATCATGTAACAATATCCAAATTTTTCACTTTATAATGGGTCTTCTCCTTTTTCTAACTTAGTCTTGTGCAACATAAGCAAAGTGTTATACTCAAGCAAATAAGGTATTAATATCATGGAGTAATAAAATTATTTTTAAAATTACACATGAAAGTAATGTACTGTGTTTTCAAAGAGTAATACTTTATTTTATGTGTAATAACTAAAAAAGATCATTTTTGTCTTAATGTCAACTTTGGGTCAAATCACAAATTTGGTTTTGTTCACTAGATTCTGTTGTTTAGAATTTGTCGAGAACCATTCCCAGTCTTAGGTAAGGCTGAAGGAAAGTGTGTCTGAAAACTAGCCAAATGCTTTTATTTTAGCAGTGAAGGACACAGTGCCCTTGTCTTACTTAAAATGCGGTTTACATAGCCAGATAGCTTCAGCATCTGTTTTAGTATTTATTCCTACTGTTTGCTAAGAAACATTACTCATATTTCCACCTGTATTTTCTGTGTTGGAAGAGACCTTGGGAGATTGTGTAGTTCAGCCTCTGCAATGAAGTCAAGAAGCAGGACGCTTGAATAGTGACTGTGTCAGGTTACTCATGGTTTCCCATAACCGAGTCTTGATCGGATCCATCTCCGAAGATGGAGGTCTTGCAACGTCTCTGTGTGATCTGATTTAGTGCTGTACAAAAGCTTTTCCTAGTGCTGAGTAAACGTTACAAGCCACAGCTTGTAGCAGTTGCTCCTTGTTTTACAGTGAAACATTGACAAGAATTTCACGGTTGCAATTGTAGCTGTTGGACTAGTTGTAGGCTTATTCTCCTCTGAGCATTCTCTTCAACAGACTGAAAAAAACCAGCTGTCTCAATTTCCTCTGTCAGGCAGACACCTCACTATCTTGGTTGTCTTCCACTGAGTACTTCACAGTTCCTCCGTATCTCTCTTATACTAAGACACAAAACTGAACACATATTCCAAGTGTAACCTTACTGGGATTGAGTTGAAAGTCATAATTTACCTCTACCAGCTGACCATAGTTTGCCAGACGTAGTTCTGTATGTGGTTTGCCACAGTTTGTTCCCACTTGACCTGCCGTTCACTGTAACACCCAGATCATTTTCAGACTATCTGGTACTCAGCCAACTGCTTCCTGGTCTGTATCAGCTCACAAGTTTATTCTGTCCTAGGTACATCACTCTACATTTTGCTGAACTTCATGAGATTTCTGTTAGTCAAATCCTCACCCTTGCAGTCAGTCATATCAGCAAGCTCTTGTAATATCCTCAGCTGAATCCCATCAAATCTTATGTATTAGGTCTATATTTTTGAGCTCTAGGATATATATAAAAAAACCTGAGGATAAATGTAAACACCAAGTAAAGGTTTCAGAGTGTGAGTAATACAGCTGCTTTTCTCATCAATAGGCAATAGCTTTTCACTTTCCTTGGCCCCACATATTCCTCCTGTGAGCTACCATCTCAGATTTCGTGCTTTGATCCTCATCTGGTACTCATAAATAAAACAGGTCCAGGCAAAACTAGTTTCATATATGAACGAGAAGGAAAGTTTCATTCCTTATGGATAATGCAAACCCCCAAACAGATAGAAGCATAAGTATTTATGTTTTGTTTTTTTTTTTTACTTTTCTTTATTCTTTCTTTGCACAACTGCTATGGACTAAGAAGACTGGTTCAGAGGGTAACTTGGGAAACAGTCCTTGAAAACAAAGGGGTACAGGAGGGATGAGCATGCTTTAAGAAGGAAGTTTTGAATGCACAGGAGCAGACTGTCCCAGTGTGCCGAAAGGCAAGCCATTGGGGAAGATGGCCAACCTGGCTGAATAGGGCAATTTTGAAGGAAATTAGGGGAAAAAAGAGAGTTTACTGACTATGGAAAAAAGGGGCTGGCTACTTGTGAGGAGTTTAGGAATATAATTAGGTCACATAGAAAGAAAATTAGAGAGACAAAGGCACAATTTGAACTCAATTTAGCCACTTCTGTTAGGGATAACAAGAAGTGCTTCTACAAATACATCAATAGCAAAAGGAGGGGCAAGGAAAACCTCCATTCTTTATTGAACTTGGGGGGGAACATAATCACCAAGGATGAAGAAAAGGCCGAGGTACTTAAAACCTTCTTTGTCTCAGTTTTCAACAAGAAGACAGGTTGTCCTCTGGACAGCTGGCCTCTGGAGCTTGTAGACAGAGACAGGAAGCTGAATACCCCTCCTGTAATCCAGGAGGAAACAGTTAGCGACCTGCTGAGCCATTTGGATCCTCACAAGTCTATTGGACCAGATGGGTGATGAGGGAGCTGGCAGAAGAGCTCACCAAGCCGCTCTCCATCATCTACCAACAGTCCTGGTTCACTGTGGGGGTCCCAGATGACTGGAAGTTGGTGAATGTCACACTGATCCACAAAAAGGGCCGCAAGGAGGATCCGGGAAACTACAGGCCTGTCAGCCTGACCTCAGTGCCTGGCAAGGTTATGGAACAGATCATCCTAAGTGCAATCACACAACACCTGCAGGATGGACAAGGGATTAGACCCAGCCACCGCGGGTTTAGGAAGGGCAGGTTCTGTCTGACCAACCTGATCCCCTTTTATGACCAGGTGACCCACCTGGTGGATGTGGGGAAGGCTGTGGATGTCTACCATCAGGGATGTCTTCATCAGGGAAAGCTGATGAAGTCTACTTGGACTTCAGCAAAGCCTTTGACACCGTCTCCCATAGCATTCTCCTGGAAAAGCTGGCAGCCCACCGCTTGGACAGGGGCACTCTCTGCTGGGTTAAGAACTGGCTGGAGGGCCGGGCCCAGAGAGTGGTGGTGAACAGGGCTGCATCCACTTGGCAGCCAATTACTAGTGGTGTCCCCCAGGGATCAGTATTGGGCCCAGTCCTGTTTAATGTCTTTATTGATGATCTGGATGAGGGCATTGAGTATACCATTAACAAATTTGCAGATGACACCAAGCTGGGGGGGAGTGCCAGTCTACTGGAAGCCAGGAGGGCTCTTCAGAGGGACCTGAACAAGCTGGAGAGATGGTCTGATTCCAATGGGATGAGGTTCAATAAGTCCAAGTGCTGGGTCCTCCACTTTGGCCACAACAAACCCATGCAGCAACACAGGCTGGGCACAGAGTGGCTGGAGAGCAGCCAGGCAGAAAGGGACCTGGGAATTTGGATTGACAGGAAGCTGAACAGGAGCCAGCAGTGTGCCCAGGTGGCCAAGAAGGCCAATGGCATCCTGGCCTGGATCAGGAACAGTGTGACCAGCAGGTCCAGGGAAGTGATTCTTCCCCTGTACTCAGCACTGGTGAGGCCACACCTGGAGAACTGTGTCCAGTTCTGGGCCCCTCAGTTCAGGAAGGATATTGAGGTGCTGGAGGGTGTCCAGAGAAGAGCAACAAGGCTGATGAAGGGACTCAAGCACAGGTCCTGTGAGGAGAGGCTGAGGGAGCTGGAATTGTTTAGCCTGGAGAAGAGGAGGCTCAGGGGAGACCTCATCACTCTCTACAACTGAGAGGAGGTTGTAGCCAGGTGGGGGTTGGTCTCTTCTCCCAGGCAGCTATCAGGAAGACAAGAGGGCATGGTCTTAAGTTCTACCAGGGGAGGTTTAGGTTGGATAGTAGGAAGAAATTTTTTACAGAGAGAGTAATCAGACATTGGAAGGGGCTGCTCAGGGAAGTGGTGGATTCTCCATCCCTGGAGGTTTTTAAGATGAGACTGGATGTGACAGTTAGTGCCATGGTCTACTAACCACAGCAGTGTTCAATCAAGAGTTGGACTTGATGATCTCGAAGGTCTTTTCCAACCTGGTTGATTCTATGATTCTATGACTTTTCCTATTTAAAATCCAAAGACAAAACTTTTTTTTTTCATTTAGATGTTTTGAGTAGCCAAGAATTCCAAAGCATAGAAAGAGTAGAAACAGGCTACTCTGGAAATACTATCAGATTTACTTATTTTTTAATCACAGTATGATAATTGAATCTGTAAAAATACTGTTGCTTCAGAAAAAGAAAATAAGTATACATAGTTTCCAATGAATAGGGGGAAGATTGTTGAAATCCTTTCTGATCTGTATTTGTGGTGCATATAGCAATGACAGTCAATGTCAAGTTGTAAAATAGATGGTGTATTTTCATTGTATAACAGGAAGAGTCAAAGTCTCATGTGGAGAATAAAGTATTACAAGTAATTAGTAATCTATAAAATCATAATTAAATAATGGTAAGTTGCATAATAATCACTTTCTGTTGATACCAGTTCTGACACCAGTATCCATAAACAATACACAAATGAACCTTATAGGTAGCAATAGAGTGAATTCAGTTTATTCATTACTAAATAAACAAATCTGTATTTTTGATGTATCACAAATTATGCATTTGTGTGGAGATACATTTTCTTCCAAGGAACCAATTCCTTATTCACTTACTATGACTCCATAACTTTTTCTTTTTCATATAATCCTTTTTTTTTCTATCTGTAACATTGAGTCTATCTTCTGTGAGACTTTTCTTTTTTCCTTATTTAACCTCAAATACCACCAGGAAATTTGTGGGGAAAAAGAAATGACAGGACTAAGCAGATTTTTCTCCTTAGTGAAACTAGACTTTTTACTTATGATGCACTATTTTTATCCCTATAGAAATTTGACTTGGTCAACTTCTGTTAGCAAGACAGATACAAAATTTTAGTGCCAAATGTAATTAGAATTGTTGTGTGTTAATGAGTCGTTGTATAATATTTCGACAATTTCTGATGGACAAATTATGTATACTTTTCACTCACTGCCTGATAACTTTAGTGATCTAGAGGAATGTGTCAGTGTTTCTACAGTTTGATGTACAATTGATTTCCCCATTCCTTCATGCCATTCCTTTAGGAAAGCATTATGTAAAATGAGAAAATGGAAAGGAGAAAAGTTTGGGGTTTTTTTCCCTGAAAACTTAGTCACACAAAACATTTATACCACTCCATAAATATAGTCTTTGGCATGGAAAATTGACTCTTTCTATGGTTTGTGTTCAGCAATGTATTCAAGATCAACTATTAATACAACACACAGGGAATTGAGTGTTGAGTAAAGAACTAAATGCACCACCTAACAACCACTGACTTTTCTCCTATCTGTTTACTACCTAAAATAGAGATAATTTTCAGTATCATGCTGTTATGACATTTTCTTTGGACTATGCATTTTTGCTAATGAGAATTGTGATAGCCATTTCTGAATTATTCTGGTTTTACTTCTACATGTTTTTCTATCTTTATTGCATGGTGAAAACTAAAAAAAAGAAATGGTTATTGTTTTGAGAAAAAAAGAGCATTAACAAATATTTGAAAGACATTCAGTACTTAATTTCTTTGACAATATGGGATTATAACTGAAGGAATATTCTGATGACCTAGCAATAGTCCTTTATCAATGAATTTGGTTCAATTTTTAATGTTGCTAATATCGTTATAACACAGCAATTGTTATTTCTCTGACAGGTTGTTAAAAGAATTAATTCTACATAGCAAAGTGAAATATTGTCACAGTTCAAATATTCAATAAAACATGATACAAAGAAAAAGTCGTGCTTTTTTCTTCTTATGGGAAAACTGCAGCAGTGGGTCTGAGTTCAGGTTCTGTATTTGGTCTTTTCACCTTTGTTTTAAATATCCATATTAATAACCTGAAAATACAGAGAGTAATGAAGTAGATATTTTTGCAGATGACATATTTCACTTCAAAGAGATGTTCATTCAGGATCAGAGACATGGGGGGGTTTGGGGGAGTTAGGTATCCAAGGAAGCTGAAACAAATGGCAAATGAAACATAGTACAATACATTGGAATTGTAGGAAAAATAGCTTAAAATTTAATTCAATACTATAATTACAGTCTTTTAAATTGGTTATAACAACTTTAAAAATCCACAACTGTATATGTATAATTTCTAGTGGTACAGAACTTAAGGAGCATTTCAGCTTAACATATGGATGTATTAAGACAAAAAGACAAGTTTTTAGTGTGTGTAAGAAAAGGGATAGCAAAGAAGAGAAAAGATGCCTTACTGCTTTAAATACCTCTTCTAGAATGCTATGCAATACTGTCTGTCCTGTATCTTAAAGGATATCACAGAGCAAAAAGAGGTTCAGTGATATGTAATGCAGTAATGAAGTATGTAGAAAAGTTCAATTGAAAGAAAACAAAACCACCACAAAAGAAAAGAGAAATGAGGAACATTATAATAGTAGTTTTTCTGATATATGTTATAAATCACATATTTCCACATACCAAATTCTACATGACTGAACACAAGAAAACATGGACAATAAATTGAAGTTAAATATTATGACATCCAAAAATGCTTGTAGGTTTACTGTTGTGTTCCATGCACATGTAAATGGTTTATGGAGCTCATTAAGGCAAGACGTGGTTTAGATCAAAAATTGAGGAAGTTTTTAAAAAAATGAATAATGACATTGACAACATATTTAACTTTTAACAAATTATAAACCATTTTCTTGGGATGGATATTTCAATCTAAAGGTTAAAGTATGCTCTGTCTTTTAGAATGAATAACTCTAGATATGCCTGTTATAGGTTTCTTATAATCTTCCTCTGTCAGAGACAGGATATTGAACTAAATAGCTCTTGGACACATTCCAAAGTATCAGTTCTTTCTCTGTACTCAGTGCACCATGTGTTTATAGTAAAGCTCTATTAATACTGAACTAAATGCAGGTTCCCTGTAGTGATGCACAGTCCTTATTTCCAAAATTGAGTAGGGAAAAGGGGATGGGAATGCAGCCAAGGACACTATTGATGAAGGGAAATAGGTGACAGAGTAAATTATGTAGATGTAGGCATGCAGAATTTATCAGTATAAGCCCAGGAAGAGGAACAGTATGAGTGATTCGACTTTAACTTGTTCTGATCTTTAGTTAAATACCTAATAACTAAAGTAAGACTTTCAGCTTTGAGTCATAATTGCTTCCTTCTACATGGAGAAGAGAGGATGTTAAGTTGGAGGCTCAGCGTGTGAAAACTTTAGGTACAAACCTAATTCCTGGTCTAAAATTTACTTAGTTATACATGTCATAAGTATTTGCCATTGCATGAAAAGTAGCTTGTTTGAAATCTTTTCCTATTCTAAGTAGTTTTGCCAAAGACAGTCCCCAAGGTCGCAGTGTTCTGCTGGTAGAATTTATCATCTATAAATAGTTTGTCTATTGGATATATCTGATAGACCTCTGTACATTTCCCATATTTTCAGAAGATACGATATTGGCAGCTTTATAGTTCAAACCGTTCCAGGCCTTTGATTTTCAGATTCTGGCACAAACTGCCAGTCTGAAAAACTTTCATAAACATTTCTAATAAATCACACTAATTGCATTGCTAATCACTGCATTGAATTTGGTCCTCTGAATTTTCAGATTTATTCTCTTATAAGCTTTCTGGTCACTATCAAAGTAAACAATTAAGAGGTAATCTGCCTGTTACCTAGCCATCAGCATGTGCTGAAGAGACACTAGCTTCATAATAAGAGAATGGCTTCATCCTTCATGCACAGTTAAGAACTTGCAGCTGACTTGGCTGCATTTGGGGCTCAGTGGATAAAGAATCCATTAAATCATTAACTTTCTTTCTGGATATAATTTTTTAATAAGATTATTACAAGCATCAATGGCCAAAAATATCTGTCCTATTGTTGCTATCCCAATACTGAAACAAATCTATGTCAAAAGTTGCTGGATAGAGTCTTCCAATCTTGTAGCAGGCCTGACACCAGGATGTGCATTCCCACCTTTTTTTCCTAGGATCTTCTTTTCTTTTGAGCAGTCTTCAGATATTTCAATATGAAGAATTTTTTCATTTCATAGGTAAAATATTTGTCTTTACCAAAGTGTTAAGACAAGCATCCTTGATATCTCTGACAGAATCTTGCTAGGCCTAAAAGTAACAAAAATGTACTGAAGCATAGTTCGTTCCATTATTTCAAAACATGTTAGTTACTTGAGCTTAGGGCAAACATCTTCTCCCTGTTCTTCATGTCTCTTAGCCTCATCCTTCAGCAAATTCTGAATGCAACTTAGATTAACTGGGATTCCTTTTGTTCTTAAAGATTCTAAACCAGTATGTACCAGGCTACCTAGTAGCTTACCAGTATATCTGGCTAATTTATGTACCAGATGTGCTGTAAATTTATTCTAATGTTAATTCTGTGAATTTCATGAAGTCTGATTTAAGCCTTATCTGTCTTCATTTTATTCTGGACCACAATGGCCTTAGTTGTCTTCTCCAGTACTTCATGTGCCTTAAAAGCATTCTTAATTTACAGAAAAAAATTATGTAATGGTTTTGTTAGTTTTTACCTTGTGAAAGTCTATCCATTTTCTGGTGCACTGAGAAAGGGAACCCTCCTCTGCTTCTGTTTTTTCTGAAGTTCTGATTATTTTTTCAAGACTTTCAAGGACAGGGTAATTTCCTTTTCATTCTGGTATGGGAGACAGAGGATCTGAGAAGAAGATGAAAGAGAATCTACTGTTCTCCTAGCTATGCGTGCATCATAAGCCTTTTTCCCTCAGTTCTTTCATTCTTACAGGTGCTCTATTTAATTATTATTTGTTTGATTAACTGTCCCTCTAATTGAAACAGGAGGGGAAAAACACATGGTACTGAGATTCAGTTGTCCTGCTGATTTAATTGACTGCTAGGCAAAGTTTAGGAAAAAGTAGAAGAATTAATTCAACGATTAGCTTTTATGTTTTTAAAGGGGAGAAAGGATAGATCTTTAAAGCAAATTGCAAATATTAAGTTAAAAAATGCAAAATGCAAAAGAAAATGTTTTCTATTTGGAAAGTATATGAATGTCTAGGTCATACCTCTCTTATGGAAATATTTATTGAAGTTTAGATAAAAAATGTAATTAAAATTAATTCTTTATGTACTTAGTACTTCCATGCTTTGACTGACTATATTGTGTTAAAAAACAGGGCACAGGACACAAAGACTTGAAATACCCTGACGTGGCCAGTACAATACCCAGTACATATTGAGAGCTATGATTTTTGACTTAGAGAGAATGTTACCAATGCAACTAATGAAATAGGCAGCACTGAAATACTGTCATCAAATTATAAGCTCACACATCTCGCCAATTCCAGTAGAACCTCTAAGGTTGATTTTGGTAAATAAAGTTGTAACATCATGTTCTTACATATAATCCCCTCTGGTTTTACTCAGAATCTTATTGCTGAAATTGTGAAAGTTACCTGCTAGGAAGTTATATAGCTGAGCCTTTAACTTAATAGATGGTGTACAATAATCTTGGTTGCCAGACATCTATAACCAAAGACTCATTAAACCAAGCTAATTAAATAAAAACAGTAAGCCAAATAATTAAGATGGAAGTCATGACCTGTAATGACCTCAAGTCCTGTCTATGACACAGAATTAATCTTTAATCACTCCTAATGGCTGCTTTCATATTTAATGCTTTCTACAGTTACTATACTCCCCAAAGGGAATCTTCAGTTTCTTTCCTCCTTTCCGTAGTTCCTTTGGGAATATATGTTAATTACCCTTACAGAGGAACAATAGTGCAGGTTTTCTGACCTTATCCTTTTCTCTTTCTTTCTTTTTTTTTTTTCCTTCATGACTATCAGCAGTGTAAGTGTACATAAACAATTAGTTGTGTCCTCAGTGGGATCACATATAAGACTAAACTCAAGAGTTCTAACAGCAGAAGTTGAATTTTTTTGGGGTGAATGGAAACGACAGTTTGTTATAGGTTCAGGTCAAATTTAATTTCATGCTGAAATGACTTGACTAAACTGACACAGCCATATCAAATGTGCTATGATAATCTAGCAGATGTTTTTCAATAATCTTAGGGAAAGTTAAAAATTTTGTTGCCAGTCTTGTTGTTTTCTCCTGCTCTGAGCAGGAAGAACTTGATCATTAGGTTTTATGTTCATTTTTACATTTATTCAGTTCTTTGATTCTGTTTAGTTTTAGGAGGGAGAAGGGTGTTTCTCTTAGAGTTTTAGATCCCTGTGAGGGAGAATATACCTTGTCAGATTTTCATAGGCTTTCACATTGTCAATGAAATTTCTATTCTAAGCTCACAGAACACTTCTCCCCTTCAATGCTGCAGAGAAAGATAAGTATCATGAACATAGTTTAACTAGACTGCAGCCTTTCCAGTATAACCTACATTTAAAGAAACTGTGATAAAGTTGTCCTTTTCTGCAATCAGTTCCACCTTTTGAAGGGCTGCTGTTTCCATAAAGAAGTGCTAGGGAACTAGAAAAAAGAGGTTATCTTTTTTTGTAAAAGACAACCATTTTTAAGAGAAAGAACTTCTGTTCTATTTCCGGTTACCAGAAAAAACCAAGCAAACTTCTGAATAACCACTGTGAAGCACCTGTGGCTATTAACCTTGTGCTGTACTCTCCTGCATATGTAATTTGCCATTTAGTGCTTTATCTTCAGCTCAGTCTCTGAAGGAGCTATGAGATTTCCTTTGTCTGCATGCCTGAAATCAGGTAAGCATACTTTTTACGTGTGATGTTGGTTTTTTCCATTATCATCCTAATTCAGTAAATCATTGAAGCATGTGCTTAGTCTTCTATATCTTGAGGACTTCACATATCAGATATTCAGCTACTGTAAATTAGCATAATTTCACTCATAACTGAAACCACTTTGATTTACACCAGCTTTAGAATTAGCTTCAGTATCAAGAGCTACAGGGGCTCCTGAAGAGACTTAAATTTATTGCTTATAAAGTGTCAGAGTTCAATACTCTCTCATCAAGTTCTTTCAGATATTCCACATGTGGAGGGTTAATGTTTATATCAAATTTACTTATTTGAAGACAGCTGATGTTACTTGGAATTTCTAATTTAGTGAAATGATACAAAATATACTGAGAACACAATATGAATGTAAGTTATACTTAGCAAAATATGGCAATTGCAGTATACAATTCAATCACAATGACAATGTGATTGAATTGATAAAAAGTCAATGAAAAGCCATTATCAGTCTCCACAATATGCTCAATGAAGTGAGGTTTGCATTCCATGTGAACTCATTTTTCATTTTTTCCTGTATTTTCAAGTTTTCATGTATCTTCAGATATAGGAAGGTGGAACACTTGCACCATTTGAACCTTCGAATCCGGCAACTTGCTAGTTTTTATGTTTAGTTATTCTTAGTCATTATATTAACTATCATGGATGATTTAAATCCAGAAAAAGGAAAAGTCAGTTTTTTTACTTTCCAAAGACAGAAACAGGAGGCTATGTCTGAGCCCATTACAGGAGGACTGCATAAGCATAGCACCAGCACAGAATTAAACACTGCATTATGAAGTTAAAACAGAACAAATCAAAAGATTTGCTCATCCTTATGTATAGAAAAAGAAAACATATGTTCAAAGCACCCCTTTCACTGTTTTAAAGTATTTACTGTTTTATCTGAGTGACTTTCAGTCCCCCTTCTTTCAGGCAGTGTGAATAAATTCCCAATTGCATGAGCAAGCACCTGATGTGTATGAGGCAAGTCAAACCATTCAGAAATCCAGTGATTGCTCTGTTACTTTGGATGAGTTCCTGAATTCATACCGTATAAATATTTTCCTACCTCTAGATGGGAAGATACCCTTCCAAATGACAAGTAATTACTAAGTGGTAATGATGAGTTATGGTTACAACACATACAGGATATGGTGCAAGTCTTTACTGTGATCCTGTTTTCCAGAGACTATTCACCCACACAGGTGGAAAAATAAAGTCTTGTTTCAAAGTTGAATTTGTCTAAATTCAAGTTCAAACCACTTGGTACTGTTTTTCAGTTTGGAAGACTGAAACTTACTGCTATCTGACCTTTCACTTTGGATGTGCAAGCACTTGCAGACAGTGGCCAAGTCACACACTCAGTTGTCTGGCAGATGAGCTCTGAGCTGGGTCCTGTGTTTTCTTGGTATTTACTGAAGCATGCCTGCCTGTTTTTTATCATTTTTTTATCATTGACTTTTTATCATTTCAACCAGTGTCAAGTCTGTAAAGTTTAAAATATTTTATCAGCTTATAACACAGAGAGTAGTAATTCACGTTAATTCTCAGCTACTTGTTGAGGTACCAAATGGCTCCCTGGGGCCGGAGCAGCAGAGGCTCCCCATGGGGACCATCAGGGCAGGGTCTGGCAGTACCTGTCCCACTGCCCGAGCCAGGGGCAGGGCAGCCAGAGGCCACAGAAGCAGCCCCAGGCCTGGGCACTGGGCGCCTCCATAGGGGTGGGAAGAGGCTGAGGCCAGGCAGTGGGCCCACAGGTGATCCCAGCTCAGCAGTGCCTATTGCAAGGCAATGCAGGACTCTGGGAAGCTGGAGACTGACCCCACTGTGGAGTTAATGGGGGAGGGACTGATGGCCCTCACGGACTGACAGTCCCAGGGGACTGACGTGGGGTCCTGGGCCATGGGCAGGGTACAGGGAGGCCTCTGGGGGCCTGGGCAGGGCCAGTGAGTCCTGAGAATGCACTCATGGCTCGGAAAATCGTTTTTCTAAGCCACTGCTTTCTTAGTCTCCTAATTTTTAAGTACAGCGTTGATAGTTAATTCCCAGGTGCTTTTATTCGTACTATTAAAATACATCTTGTTCAATGGGGCCTTCGAGCTCAATGACCCACATCATTCTGTAAAAGTAATGTGTCCTTAGTATTTATTACTCCATCATTCTTTGTGTCATCTGTAAACTTCACTAATAAAAATACTATATTATCCAGTAAACTACTGGTAAAATGTACAGAAATCATGCTGGATTTACAAATCCTCTCTGCAGGACCACAGAAGGACCTGACTCAGTAGGCTGGCACTGGCAGCAAGAAAAATAAGGGGAGAAAAGAAAACCTTTCTCCTTCCTTTTGTGTTTCCAGTAAGATATTGTGCTGTGTCCACAGTGAGGGAAGTCATTTTGCCCCAGGGTTCCTATGTCACTCTTTTCAGGTTTTGGGGCGTTAAAGAGACTAAAAGCTCGGTAGCGGTAATGCTGGGTGGTGCCAATGCGTGGCTGTATTTTGATGCAATGCATCAATACCAGTGAGCTTGTGGGAATGATGGGTGATGATGATGATGAAGCAGTGTTAAGGACACTGCAGACTTACTATTCTGGATGACTCTGTCTGCAAGGTCAGATTATGGTATTCTTTAACCATTCTGTATAATGAGCTAGGAGATATTTTTTTAATCATTAGCTAGATTTTGTGAACTCCTCTGTCAGATGCCTAGCACCTGCTCCCTGCAAGTCGCTCTGTTTCCAGCACTTTGTAAAACCTATAGGGGTTTTGAAGGATGATAGGCTTTCCTTTTTTAGTGTTTTTTTTTTTTTTTTTTTAGCTATTAAAGCTGCTTTAAACTACTGGCCTTATTTGATAAGAAGTCCTGCTGTCCCATGTTTTTGCCTTTTCTTAATCAAATAGAACACACAGAGATGAACTGTACTTGGGGACTGAAAGAACAAACAGTTCATCCTGTGAACTAAAATGTCTGCTATGAAAATATGAGCATCTTGAAGACACAATAAAGTGCTAGCATTAGTGGAGCATTAAAATGTACGTGAGTTTATATAACTGTTTGCCACTGTCTTTTCCTATTCTGTCTCTTTGAAGGTAGATAGGAAAGTAAGCACATAAAAGTGAGATAAATTAATGAAAAGCATGAGTAGAACATCTGCATTTCTACTCACGTGTCATTGAGATAGAAAGCTTTATTTGAGTGCACCTTGTCTCTTACCTAGACAAGTAGGATAAGTCTAATGAGTGTGAGCAGACATTGCTTGTATCTGTATAAACCCTATCAGTGTCTTTTGTCAGGCAGAAAAATAATGATAAAAAGGAAAGAAGATTAGCCTTTGACAGTAACAATTCTCTATAAAAGACTTAAGAATCATTGATGGTGTTTAATGTGCAATGTACTGGATAACATTTACCTGTATGATGAAACTTCATAAAGAAACAAAAGTATTGGCTTAATGGGTTTTAGCTGTAGTTGGACATTCTATGCTGCAGAAATCCCAGCAAAGCTTGCTGTTCGAATAGTTAATTGTTATTCAGTTTGTTAACATGACAATGATCAAAGATATCAAGGCTAAACCACTCATTTATTCTAATTAAAATAACTGTTCCAATCTGTTATAGGTTTTATGCTTATAGTGTGTATATCTAGCAAAAGACTAATTGGTAACCTTAACATGTTACAGTAAAAGGCGCAGTGCATTCTGACTCCAGGGGCACTGTGATTTGATGTAGAAGGACCAGTGTTTTAAAGAGCAGTCCATTTTTTATTTCATCTCACTTGTCATTTGGTCATTTACTGAGAGGTGGACTCCTGGCAGCCAACCAGGTAGCTTGGGACTTTATTTTGTGTTACAGTTGAAAATATGACAATAAGAAAAGCATTCAACTTTTGGTTTTATGGGATAGTTCTTATTGATTTGTTCAAATCAGAATCAACTCCGTAGTAGCTGGAGGAGTAGGCAGGTTGATAGGTGGAGTTACTGAATGCCATCTTTGCTTCGGTCTTTACTGCTAAGGCCAGCTCTCAGGAATCTCAGATCCTGAAGGAGAGAGAAATTCTAGAGAAAGTTTGACTTTCCCTTGGTCGAGGACAATTGCGTTAGAGACATCAACAAATCCTTGGGCCCCAAGGGAATGTACCCATGAGTGCTGAAGGAGATGGTAGATGTTATAGCTAAACCAATGTCATGGTTTTAGCACCCAAAATCCAATTTCCAAGCCCCCCCTCCAATTTGTTTCGGTGTGAGAGAAGTTTTCAGACATGCACAACTACCAACATGGGGAATTCTATCAAATATTATTACTAACAGAATAAAAAACTATAGAAACTAAAAAGCAAATAAATACACAGTGTTAATACAATTTCTACCACCCCTGGGGCCCTCCCACATCAATCCAGAAGAACCTTCAGGACAATAGCTAAAGTCTCTCTCTCATTGGGGTACGGGGGAGGGGGTCTTCTGCACTCTCACCATCTGCTCGGCCTCTGCCAAGGTCTCCTCCTGGACTTCAAGGGAACACTTGCTGCACCAGGTCTGCATCATGAGTTACAGGGAGTCAAAGCTTTTGAGTCCTATCCCCTTGCTTCGTGAAGGTTCCTCCCAGTGAGTAAAATTCAGAGTCTTCTCCACTTTGGGTCCACTCTTCTCCCTAGGTTGCAAAACTTTCTGGGTTTTTGCTCAGTCTTATACCACAAATAGCTTTCATTAAAGTCCTTACCCAGAAAAGGCCTGCTTGGTTTGGCTTCTCTCTCTCAGCTGCAGCATCAGCTCGACTGCCGCATGGCAAGGGCGGGGGGGGCATCGCCCGCATTCCTTGTCCTTCAGTTTTTGGCTGCCCTCATCCAAACCCCACGTAGTGCACCTCCGAGCCCTCAGCCCATCTCTGTTGCTCCAGTCGCAACTTGGGTCGCTCCCTCCCCCACCATGGGGGAGGGGAAGTGGCAGCGAGATGCTTGAAGTTTCTCTCTCCTCTGCCTGGAATTCTTTCTGCTCTGCTTCACAATCACCACTGTTGCCTCTCCCGCTCACAAGGGTGAGGGAAAACGGCGAGGAACTGCTGCAGTCCTGGCCATAGTGCTGGGGCCGCGGGGTGCCCAGGGGCACCCCCAAACTTGGGGCTCCCCTCAGCTACCTCATGGCTCCAGTTCTCTCTGCCAACAACTTCTCTTTCTGGCCAGTGTAATAGGCTAACTTTGCAGGGGTGAACCTAGCTCTCAGTTGGCCCTGCATCGGAAACTTAACCATTTCCAGCCCCAGGGGAGGCTAGATGAGTCAAACCACTACAGCTACTCTCTCCATCATCTTTGAAAGAAAGGCCAGTGGAATCCTGGGCTGCATTATGAAGAGAGTGTCCAGCACATCGAGTGAGGTGATCCTGTCCCTCTACTCAGCCCTGGTGAGGCCACATCTCACGTACTGTGTGGAGTTCTGGGCTCTCCGGTTCAAGAAAGAAAATTAACTACTGGAGTAACTCCAAAGGAGAGTTTTGAAGATGGTTAGGGGTCTGGGGCATCTCTCCAATGAGAAGAACCTGAAGGATCTGGGACCATTTAGACTGAGCTCATTTAGGAGAAGATACAACTGAGAGGGGATCTCATCAATACATATAAATATTTTAAGGACAGGTGTCAAGAGGATGGGGCCAGACTCTTCTCAGTTCTGCCCAGCAACAGAACAGGGGTCATTGGGCACAAACTTAAACATAGGAAGTTCCATCTGAATATGAGGAAAAACTTCTTTAATATGTGGGTGACAGAGCACTGGAACAGGCTGCCCTGAGACATTGTGGAGTCTGGTGATATTCACAACCCACCTGGACACAGTCCTCTGCAACCTGATCTAGGTTAAACCTGCTTTAGCAGAGGGATTGGACTAGATGATCTCCAAATGTCTTTTCCAACCCCAACCATTCTGAGATTCTGTGATTCTGCATATTGATTCTTGGTACATTTTATTTGCTGTGTATCATGTTCTGCAAATTGCTTGTATTTCCTTTAAATTACCTGACCTTTTAGAATTGCAAAATAATTGTCTTTCAATGAGAGAGGGGCTGGCACTGAACTGATCAGCTTACTTAGCAGTTTGATCATTGGAATATTCAACCAGTTGCTTAAAAATAAAGAACTGACGAATGTGCATATTCTTTTCTGTTTTATACCAGCTCTTACACCACTGTCATCTTAGAACCAACCTCAAAAGCTGTGATTAGTTTTGAAAATTATATGTGATACAGTCTGCTTTCTTTAAGAACCTAATTTAAGTTGTATGATTAAAGAGGTAGCTACAAGCAGATTTCCAACTGCAGCTGCCTGTAACCTGATTTGCCTACTTGGCGTGTTGCTTTCAGCAGGCTTTCCTTTAAGCCTGGGAAGCCCAGTAAGTATCAAGATATGATATCTATAGTCTGGAATTAAAATGTTCAGTTGGTGAATAGGGTGCAGACTAGAGAAAAATACTAAGCCATGGCCTATTTCCTGTCCTTAGCTGCATCTGAAAATCAGATATAAATAATAGTCATAATTGCAGAACCTGTTGTGATAGTTGTCTAAAATAAAAGTGTGACAGTGACTGAATTGGAAGTCTGGATTGTTTCACTGACCTTTGTTAATACACTTTTTTTCTTTTTAACAAATAGTTTATAATTTTTTTTCCTTTCTTCAGGAAGAAAATGCTGGTTTATATGTTACTATTCTGCATTGTCTATTTTCCAACAGTGAATTGTCTAAATACTAAACTATATTTCCACACCTAAAAAAATCAAGGTCAAAGCAACCATTTGCTGTATCTGTAGTAATGAGATTTGTAGGAAAAAGGTGTATAGCAATCTTAACAGTGTACATTTCCCTTTACTTCTGAAAACCCAACTATTTTTCATATATCCATTTCCTGCTCTCTCAACCCCACATGGTTTTATAATCACCTTAAATAAATATATATTTTTTTAAAGAATTAAATATAAATAATATTTGTATTACATATATGGAGTGCCACTAAGGACAACTGGAGCACTTACTAACTATATGAAACTTAGATTTACTTCAATGCAGTCTTATGGCAAAGATAAGCTGAGTTCCTTATTTTAGCTAATACTGTGAAACAAGAAGGATTTTCTTTGTGACAGAGACTCTTGTTCCTCAAACCTTATCTCTCTGTCCATATTCCTACATAGAACATAGCTGTGAAATAGTATTTTTATTCAATTTTCTCCTGCTGTGGCTTACCCCTCTCTTGCAGTTTTGTCACAACAGGTGCTGGGAAAAAAACTCAATAAGTATTCAGAGACAAGAAAATCTTCAAGACCCGAAAATAAACCAGAATAAAAATATAGCAATGCTATTTATTTTTACAGTATACTTGATATAATAAACAGTAAGAAAAAATGAGGGGGATAGGAAAGATATATTAAGGACAGGAACACTTTAAAAGCACTGCTTCTCTCTCTCAGAAGCAAAGCTGGCTTGCTTTTCCCTGTTTTTTTTAATCTTATTTCCCTTTCTTCTCTCTCTCCTTCACCACTTAAGTTTTCCACCCCATCAGTTAGGCCAACAGCTGAATCAGCTGTTGATGGAGATAAACATTAAGTGAGAGAATGAAACTTAGCAGTGAGCAGGAGCTCAGTGGCTGGGCATTGAGAGATAAGCAGATAGAGTAGCAATCTCTTAAAATGATAATGAAAGAGAAAGTGTTTATAAGTCATGAAATGATAATTGGGAGATACTTATGGTTTTACAGCTCCTGATGACAGCTTAATGTTCAGCTGTGTACTTGAAAAACGTTATGCCAGAGTATCTCAGAACTGTCCAGCCTGTGGTCTTTCCTTAACAGTTTCTCTACATGATTTTCTTTGTTGAAAAGAAAGGAGTAAAGTAGTCACAGAAAAGTGTAAACTCTGTTTGCCATATATCACTGACTTGTCACTACTGAATCAACTCTCTATCTTATCTCCATTAAACATATGGGGAACTTAGGATCCTATTTTTATTTTCTAACGAATAAATAATAAACCAATGCAAATAAATTCTCACAGGGTACAGTGTTCATTGGTGTACATTTCAAAGGTTTTATTCTAGACTGGTTTTATTTTCATCTTTTAGACTAAATGCCTATTAGTGCATTAGAGTGCATTAGAAATATGTCTATGGTAATAAGTGGCCCAGTAGAAGCAGATGTATAGAGTGAAACAGGTAGTGTCAAGGACCCTATGTCCTCACTGAACATGTTTTGGGGTCTATATGTGTACTCTTAAGAGTAGAACTTGTTTGATCCTGTGGACTGAGTACCCATTGCTGGTGTCTTAATTTAATCCTAGAAAAATTCTGCTTGTGTGCTCTAATAAGTTTCTGTGCTGAGCCAAAGAGCAGTAAATGGGAAGTTCAAGATATTCCCTTCAAAAATGCACTTCGGATCAAAACTAAAATGCTGATCCCTACTTAAAATACCTAATTAGACTATGTGAATAGATACTTAGTAGTTAAATCTTGATTTACATTGAAAACTACTTAACTTAATAAATAGACCTATTAAAATCAATAATGAGTCTGCTTCACAGTGAAGTGCTACCCAGTATGAGTAAGAACATTAAAATCTATCTTAAAGTAGTAATAACAGTGTTTGGAATCTATAATTGATGGACTCATTTGCAGATGAGAATTAATAAATGAGCTCTTGCCATACTGAAAAAAAGAAAAATTTAAGCTGTTTCAATGTGTGCTTTATGGTTTTTATGCATAGGTTTTCTGGACTGTAAGTGTTTACTTACCTATGGTCAGTACAAAGTGTAGTAAAAACCAGTCATCCCAGTATTAAATATTTATGAAAGTGGCTGGTTACTGACAGCAGTTAATATAGTGGTGATTAAAGAGCACTTTGAAGGTATGTTCTCCAAAGCAGGCTGTTTAGGACATTTAAGCTTAAAGGAAATGGCCAATGGCAAATAAAAGATTTGTCTTATAACAGTATTTCTAAAGTCACTAGTCAATGCCAAGGAAGGTTGACAAGAATAATAATATATAATTCCTTTTTAAAAAGTAACCCCCAAACTCAGGTGTTTAATTATTGATCCAAGTAATATTTTCCTTTCGAACTCATCCGGGGGCTAAGAGCCATTAGTTAAAGCATCTGACAGAAACTCTTCCTAAAGGATTAATGAAATGAACTCTTCAGCAGTTTGCAAAAAAGGATTTTTACACTAGTAGATTAAATAAAACAGACATGTAAAGCATACTGAGTCACTTAGAAAGAATAATAATTACACTAAGGTTTCTTCTGTTCCCCCTTTTCCTGTACACCGCTTCTGACTGATAAGTGGTACATTCAGTCTAATCCAATGGTAATTAAAGTTGCATGTAAAAACAAAATCACTTTTAGACCATGACTGCTACCTTTATTCATACTTTATTACTTCACCACCCAACATGTCTGTTCATATATATATATATAAAAATTGATTAATAAGATATTTCTCATTCTAAGGAAAAATATCATAATTATGGACCTGTTCATTGCTGTCTTTCTCTTCTGACTGTTAAAACATTTATGAATTACGTGTACAGAAATATTTGACAATGACTATGAGTCATGTGTAAAGTATGACAGTTCTGTTATGGCTGTCTGAGAAATCTCTACCTTTCCACCCATTCTGTAAAGTCAGCATAGAAGTTTAAAAAATTAGATCCCT
Organism: Manacus candei; assembly: GCF_025592945.1. Classification (NCBI taxonomy): domain Eukaryota; kingdom Metazoa; phylum Chordata; class Aves; order Passeriformes; family Pipridae; genus Manacus; species Manacus candei. The sequence continues at coordinate 28,512,111 of NW_026138062.1, read as the reverse complement.
TAAAAGCTTTTTGAAAATCTAATTTGGTGCCTGTCTGTATTTCATGAAGCCTAACATCTTTAAAAATTGAATCCAAAGTGACTTCACCAAGATATTACTGGAAGAGAAAGGACTTTAACACAGATCATAAGTTTATGCCCCAGCCCTTAGATCACTTCCTTACAATACTTTTTTCAGTCTTTCTGCAGTCACAATTCTTATAAATGTCAGTGGGAGCAAAATTACTAATACTGGAGTTATGAGCCAAGAGTGGGGAAAAGCCAACTTAGATAAATTTTATTTTGCACTCTTGCAAACCAATCTTCAATAATCCGCTTTATGGTCCTCTACACCCTGTTGAATTGTGCGATAAAAAAGTGCAGCTGACATAATTCACCACCTTGCATCTAAAGGCAGACTCTTATTTGGAGAGTGGTGAAGTAGGAAGACTAAATTGGTTTGGTTTAGTTTAAACCCCAGGAACTGTAATGGCATATGCCATTTCACCTAAACAGGTATTTTTAGTGGTTTGTGTAGATCAAAAGCGTACTTCGGAATTCCTATCTATTATAAAATTAAATAGATGCTTTCACTTGGTTGCACACAAGGAGTGAAATTATGGCCCTGTTCTATCTGATGGAACATTTTGCAACTGACTTCAAGAGGAGCTAGGACTTCACCCCAGGAATGTACTTTCAGGCTAGCTAACATCTTTTTTTAATGTACCCCCTACGTAGCCTATTAAATATTCTTGTCATTACAGAACACAGAAGAGCCCATTTTCCAATTTGTCACGCTCTGACGGGCACTGTTTCATAGAGCTCCTCTCAACCCCTGTTGTTTCCTACTTACTAGTTAGAGCATGAAAAAGCCAGTGGGTCAGAGGTTGCTTTCTCAGTCATCACGTATACCTTCTAGTGGCTAAAGGGGTATGAAGGCTTCCTAACGGGCAACCTGAATTTAGTTACAGGCTTTTCACATACCTGTTCCATCTTTTATTTGAAGATTTTTATTATAGGCATGGTTTAGCAAAAAAACCACATGATTGGAAACACCTGGCCTATGGAAGTCATAGGGAGAGAAAGCACAGAAAAAAAAAATTCTGTGTCTCTTATGACACCACAAAAGAAAGAAAAAATATCCTGAGTAGTAATAACTATTATCTTTTGTCACTTGTTAAAAAAAACCAAAAAAACCAGCACTCTAAAGTTCGTAGTGCATTTCAATAACTCTGAAAACAGATTACCTTGGTACATTTGTAGATACACCCTAGGGTCCATGGGTACCAATGTGTACTGCCACCTCTGCAACAATGCTGTGGCTGCTGCTGTTCCACAGCACTGCCTACAGCTAAATGGAAGACAGAGCTGAAAGAAAGACCCATAAAACCAGTTATTTTCACCAAAAAATATTTACTAAGGAGGGTTGAACTTCATCACAATTAAATTTGAGAGGATAAAGTATGACAACTGAAAAATACTGAAGCTGAGTGCAGGTTTTTCTTGTGAAGGATCTAAACTGCTGAGATCTCAGAGAGATTTACTTTGGATTTAATGGGAAAACTTAGGAGCACCATCTTATGTAGTTAGTTTAGTGAACATTTATCTTCTACTCAGTTATTTATGTTTAAGAAATGTTTTCATTTATTTGTGTAAATGGAATGAAAATCAAAATTCAGGATTGCCCAAAATCTGAATTAACTACCTGTTTACTTGATTGTAACTGAGATAATATGTGGTGTTCTTATAATGTTCTGATCATGCAAAAAAGCTCAAGAGCCCTATAAATTAACAAAAATACTAATGGTTACAGTCTCATAAGGACACAATTATTTCCTTGGTTTTTATGGACACATTCAGAATTAGAATCCCATGTGACCAAAACCCAGGAATTAGATTTCCTTTCAATAGTTTTCCTTTCAAAAATATTAATGATTGGCACATTTTCAGATGTTAAAAATTGTGTAGGTCATAGTTTGAAGGAAAATAAAGAGAAAACAGTTGTGGCTTTAGATCTCAGAACTTCTACTGTCTTCTAATTTATTTTTTTATTTGCTTTTCAGAACACTGCATTAACCATATATTTTTCCTCAAAATCACTCACAATTTTCTCTGATACAACTGTGTGCAAACCTGCAGTCTATTTTACTGCTTGTGTAGATTAAAAGCTCTGCTTAGGACTTACCTCCAAAACATTTTACAAACAAAGTGTTCTCCTAACTGTATTCAAGTATGCAATGATTTTTAGAGCCTGTAGTGATTCTTGCTTAACTTGGGAAGGTTTAGGGACTTTTTATGCATAATAGAGATGGTTAACATAAAGCACTAGTATGGGCCTGATCCACCAAGAGAATAAAAAAACCCTAAATGACCTGCACGTCTAATGCACTTGACAGTTTTCAAGCTGACATACTCAACATACTGTATTGTTGCTATGGAGGCTCTACATTCCACTGTCTCCGACACATCCAATATATATATATACAGATAAAGACTTCTATATCCTTACATCAGAGGATTTCATACAGTTTATCTTTTGGGATGTTCTAATTCACTGCTTACTTATTAATGTATATGTACACTATTCACAGAGAAAATAAAAACCTTTTTTTTTCCTTCATTTGTATTCAAGAAACACCAGAAAGCTCAAATGCTATTGCATTTCCACTATGTGAGGGCCTATAAAAATATATGGTAAATATATTTCTTTTTTTTTTTTTTTTAACAGCTTAACCAAAGGGGGGAAAAAAGAAAAATAACTGAAATGTTTATATTCCACTTTTACATCCAGGATTAAGGTTGAAGGACTGGGTCATCAATCAAATATCATGTTAAAAATGTGTTATCTCATTCTTGTTCACTTTTGTTCCCATATACTACCTAGCTACCAGAAAAGGGGGCTAGTGAACTGGGTATGTGATTGGGTATATGTTCATTTGGGATTTTTAAAATCTAGATTTTTTTCCAGACTCCTATCCAGTAGACTCACTGTTACACTCAATTTTATATATATAAGTATATATATGTACATATGTGTAAATATATATATATACAAGTCAATCATATTTATGTTTTGCCTCTAAAAATCAAAATTCGAACAAAACCTTTCAGGATGCCTGGGAACAAGATCCTAATAAAGTTCAGACTGAGCACTTTTCAAGAACATAATTTTAGCAACTTCAATCCCTTTTGTTTTCATTATTTATCACATTTTAGATAAATGCAAAGGGTGAGATAAATTAAAGATGACATCACAGTGATTTTCCATCCAAAGGGTAGCAGTTGGATACTTGAACTGAAGTACTTTATTGGCAGTGATAACAGGTCAGACTTTGGCTGTATTGGTCTATTTAGTGTCTATGTAGTTAATTAACTGTTTTTACCAGAATTTAAAAGACACAGGACTAATTCTGTTGCCGTTGCTGAAGTGAAAAAAAACTGGCCATGTTGAATATATGGATGAGTGATTATCTCACAGTGCTGAAAGCCAGATGGGACCAGGAAAATGCAGGACAATATTTGTAAGCAATGTAAAGCTATCCTTTTGCACTAAGAGCTAAACCAGGGATTAGCCTCTCCAGTAGGCAGGCTTTTATCACGTTTTATATAGGTTCTTTTTGTACATATCCACATTTTCAAGAGTTAATGTGAGTGTACAGAATTGGGCAGGAAAGAGAATGTAACTGGTCTGTTTTTTGGATATGCAAATGGTAGTCATAGATTTAAAAGAACTTTGAATAATTTCCGAAGTCTTGCACTTACCTTTCAGTGCTACAGAAACATATTTGCAATCAGAGCTTAGGCAGGTCTTAGTTGCACCGCCTTCACTAGTAGTTATCATTGGTTTAAAACAAATAGAATTATTTTCTGTAAAACCTAGAGAGCTAGTTTTATACCTTCCTTTGTTTACCAGTACACTTACTGTGAGCTTTTCAGTATGGCTAACTAACTAGTAGAAGTATTAGTTAATGGGATAAAAACAGTAAAGGAATCAGCTTAAAAATCAGCAACCTCATAGGGATTTGGATATCATCCTACTTAAAAACATCTTCAGTGTGTATTCTTGAGAGACTTCTACTGGTGGCTTAAACTGCAGCCAATCAATTTCTCATTCTCAAAGCATTTCTTGTACACCTTAAGTGCACAAAAAGAAAGAGCAAGTATTTCCCATCCATCCCTAGATCTTTTCAAAGCTAGATTACCTCTGTTGTCCCTTAAAAACCTCTGCAATCATTACAATGAAAAAATGGCAAGTAATGAGGCATGTGAACCATGAAGAGTAGGATACTGAGCCTTTCCAGGGAGAAGTTCAATTCCCAGTTTGAAAAATTAGAATATGCTTGCAGACTTAAAAATATTTTTAGTAGATTGAGGAACAGTAACTGCAAAAGAATAATTGAATATTCTCAGAAAAATTGTAGTCACTTTATGTTTAATCAAAATGGTTCATCTACCTTTTTTCCTTTTTTGCTATTTGTCTCTCTAATATGCACATTTAAAGAATGAAAAGACAACAGGGAGATTAGATCTTGGGTCATGTCAAATGAGGGGTTTTTTTCAATCTTTACTGAGATATTATGGGAAAAGAGATGTCACTCGTCACTGGCTTGCTTTTTCAGGGGTAAAATGACTGTACTAACAAAACTGTAGAGATATACAAATGAAAAGATAAGTAATAATCATTATTATTAAAGAGTACATTTTTGTAGTATTGTTGGACATTGTAATATGAAGATATCACTGTTTTAAGGATAAAGTGATAGCCTCATACATATGGCATTCAAAATATGCTTATATTTTTATTCTTAGAATAATTTTCCTGGAAAATATTTAGCAATGCACATGGACTAAATTGTGTGGGTTAAATATAACCAAAGCTAACATTATAATTAAAATGTACAAGTCTGCAGCCAAAAATCTAGCTCAGTTTCTCCTTTTGAAACAAGGATTCAAGAGAGAAATAATTTTAAAAATATTTCTATTATTCCCTTATATCCAGGTGTATAGGAATATCTTAAGGAAGAGCGACCAGTATTTGCATAAGGAAGTAATTTCAGTTGTATAAATATGTTGTATGACCTAATCCACCCCAAATATCATGTGTTACTCTGGATATGTCATTAAAACCTCTTTAGGATCTGAGCATTAGCATTTAATTGTTATCAACCTCCTGTCATCTACTCCCCTAATATTAAATCTCATCCACCCCCTGCTAAGGTTAGATACCTTTGTACCTCTAGGTGACTTTGTTTATATATATTACAGGGGGAAGAGAGGGCTTTACTTCACCAACTTGGGCATCCACTATTTCTGACTACATTGTTTTCTGTAGCACAGCTGTGGCAAAGTCTGAAAGCACCTCCATAGTACTTAGGAGTTACTATACAGTCTGGGCTGTTCTGTGCTTGGCTGTGGTCATCCTTGATCAACAAAATTACAGAAACATGCTATTGTGCTCAGGATATTAAGGAACTTGGGCTGTGGGCATATATGAACATACCTTTGAGCATTTCTGATGTAAATAGGGGATAAGTCTAGCCTAAAAATTTGGCATGTAGGCTCATCAAACTATTGGCAGGTACCATATGTCTTAGTTCCCCTTTCACAATGCTGTATGATCAAGACAGGAAAGGTGATCAATACTTAGAATTGTAAACAAAGATCATAGATGGGCCCTTCATATTACTCTCACCTAAACCTGTGGGTAAAAAACTTTCTGATTTATTTGCTTCGTCTGAAAAGTTGGTCCAGACAAAGCATCTGCACTAGACAAGGACAAACAGTGAGAGGAAGCAAAAGTGATAGCCAAGGACATTCTGTCTATTATGATATTATACTGAACTGTCAGAAAAAATTAAATCAAAAGGTTGTCTGATCTCAGAGGAGAATCATACAGAACTTTAGCTAACATATATGCTGTTCTGCCTTATTTTTTATTTTAATCAACTCTTTTTTCTGTGCTCTCAATTTTTACTGTTATTCAGGACTGACAAATGAGCAAACATGACACAGATACCATTTCAAAGGATGCAAGGCATGCTAAAATCTTTTCAGAAGGGGATATTAGACATAGTTTTTTCAAGATTGGTTTAACTGCCTCATTAAAAAGAGAAGATAAATATATAAAAAGGGAAGGGATAGGAGCCAGAGAGATCTTGACAGGCTTGAGAGGTGGGCCCATGGGAACGTCATGAAGTTTGACAAGGCCAAATACAAGGTCCTACATGTAAGCTGAAGCAAGCTTAAGCACAGATACAGGCTGGGTGGGGAATGGATTGGGAGCACTCCTGAGAAGAAAGACTTGGGGACTTTGGAGGATGAGAAGCTTGACATAACATGTCAGTGTGAGATTGCAGCCCAGAAAGCCATCCATATTAAATGTAGTGTGGCCAGCAGGTTGAGGGAGTTGATTTTCCCCCTCTACTCCACTCTTGTGAGATCCCACATATAACACTGCATCCAGCTCTGGGCCGCCCAACACAAGAAAGACTGATCTGTTGGAATGAGCCCAGAGGAGGGCCAAAAAGATGATCAGAGGGCTGGAGCACCTGATCATCTTCTCCTATGAATACAGGCTGAGAGAGCTGGAGTAGTTCAACCTGGAGAAGGGAAGGCTCAAGGGACACCTACCTTATAGCACCTTCTGGTATCTAAAGGGGGCTTACAAGAAAGCTGGAGAGGGACTTTGGACAAGGGCATGTGGTGATAGTACAAGGGGCAATGTCTTCAAACTGAAAGAGGGCAGGTTTCAGTTAGATATTAGGAAGAGATTCTGAGGGTGGTGAGGCACTGGAACAGGTTGTCCTGAGAAGTTGTGGATACTCCATTCCCTGGAAGTATTCAAGGCCAAGCTGGATGGGTCTCTGAGAAACCTGGTCTAGTGGAAGGTGTCCCTGCCTGTGCAGGGGGGATTGGAAGTAGATGGTCTTTAAGGTCCCTTTGACCCAAACCATTCCATGGTTCTATGATGGTTCTATGAAATAGTAACTGAACTATTCTCACAGTACAAATATTAATGAGGGAATGATCCAGTAAAAAATGCTACTGTGGATTTTTAAATGCTTCATTAATCTGGTAAGTAATACAAAATGTACCTTGGATAGTGTTAGGCATACAGATAGTTTTTCAGTAAAATATACCTAATAGACATAACTGAGTCCTGTCAATCATTGTTGTAGAATTTCAGTAAGTCAAAATTTGATAAAGAGTAAATACCTATCTAGAAAGTGATCTACAATGAAGTTTTTTTAGGTTGAGTAGTGTCACCAAAGGTACCTCTTCTAAGTCAGGAAATTTTGAATGGCTGTTTCAGGATGGAAGAGAGGGTACTTGAAAATGTACAAGTCTGCTTTCTGAGTTTCATGTAACCCTTCTGTGTCTTAAATAACATTGCTATGTCTTTCCAGTAGTACCATCCTCATTCTGTGTTCTCAGTAATGTTGCAGTATTATTATGTACTTTGCTGATGTCCGATTGCAAAGAACCGTTGCTAATCGGCTTACTCTTGCTTCCATATATAACTTTTAAAGAGCTTATGAAGGTAACCCATTGAGATTAAGGAGGCATAAGGCCTGTTGTTTTCAGGTACCTGACAGAGAGATGGAAATGAACTCACCTTCCCATACAGGGCAGCAAAAGTAGAGCAGCTTTCTATCAGTAATTCTCATTTATCTTTAGTGTGTCAGATTCAGCACTTTATCATCAAACTCACTGTCTTATCACTGCACAGTCTTGTAACAGATATAAAGCAAAAACTGAGTTGCGAGAGGTTCAGATGTTTAATATTTGGTTCAATATTTAGCGTTATGTTTTTCCATAGTGATTTAAGGTTGTCCTTTATGCAGTTTAAAAAAGACTATTGGCATAATAATAAGTACTTAGAAGACAAGTGTGACATTAAAAAGATAATTTGGTGTTTCCTTTAGAGACAGTGTAAAAATACTGAAGGTGAGTGAGGAGAAAACAAAAAACTCTTCTGCAAATCAGTTTCTACTATAATTACACAAATACTTCAAAAGAAACAGTGATTATATTTCAAGAATTTCAGAAAACACGTTTGATACTTTTCACCCAGTATAAACTTTTGGATTACAGTGTTAGAAAACAGCACTGAGATGATACCATTTCACTACCTAAAACATGCAAAATCTTTTGGGGGGGCTATTATTGAGAAAAGACTAAAACTGATTGTAAATTTAACAAAATTTAATGTAAAAAAATTGAATTACACTTGGTATAATTTAGAAAACATACATGTTTCTGAAAACAGACAAATTTCTTAGTTCTTTTATCTTATTCCAAATTGTTTATTTTGTCTGCAAAGGCTAGTATTTAAGAAGCTAATGTGTTTGTTGCATTCCTTTCCATTTCCTTGGTGGCAAGATATTTTCCCAGAAAAATGTTTTATATATGTAAATATAAAAATATGTTTAGGACTTAATATGATATTGCCGGGCTTTGATCATATAAATACATGTAATTGCATAGATGTCCATCTTCAGTATAATTAAGAAGAAATACTCATTCTCAGGAATTTCAAATTGGAGTATTTGGGGATTGAAAAAGGGCTGTTCTGTACAGCATTAAATTTTTTTGGCATAAATAGAAATAAAAGCATTCCTCCCCCATATATTCCTTCACTGACACTAATATATTGCCACATTGACTCCTTGTGTTCTTTCTGTGTTGCAGTCCTATCTGTGTGTAATCAAGCTAACTGAAGTGCTAGCCATGTCAGCACAAAGCTCAGAGCAAACTCATTTACTTCATTTACCTTCTTCTTTTGAATGTCCTTCCTCTGTCCAAACAATTAACACCAGAATAAAACATAATTTTTTCCTCCAACCCATGAGGCATATGAATGCAACAAAGTAGATTATTCCTGTCTTTTCTGTCCTCTCAACTGTGAGGTGCAGACAGTGACATTCAGGTGCTCTGAAATGATGCCAGAAATTTGAGTTTGAAAGGCCAAATGAACTGCATTCAGAGCTATTTTGAAAAAAAGTAATTGTTAGAAAGAGGAAAGAGGTAAGAATGATCTCCTTTCTAGCATACACTTATACACCCATATGTGGTATAATGTCGACTGAATGTGTCCATCTGTTTATTCAACTTGTTGTGCTGATTGGTGCAAACTTTTCAAGTTTAGCATCTTTGCTGCAACAGCTGTAATAGTACCTGTATCATCCATCATGTATCAACATGTGACACGTGTGCCAACAAGTGACACATGTCACTTGTTTTGCTGTGTTGAAAGGAAATTATATTTGCTTTACATAAGGAAGTACTTTAGACTAACAAAGTTAAACTTTTTGAACAGAATTCAAGGAAACATAGACAGCGGAATTGAAGTTTTAATTTCTGAGTGTCTCCAGCTCATCCGTGCATGTTGATTAAGCCTAAGGAGACAATAAAACATGGCTGCATGAAAGTAATGTTTGATGTCTGATTGTTTCTAGATATCATGAAAGATTATTTTTCCTCTGTGGATTTTTTTTGTTGTTATGTAAATAATTGCCGCCTTCTTTTTCTGATCAAATCCAATTACCTCAGATCTTCCAATGCCCAAGAGCCTTTTGCTCTTTGTTTTTGAATATTTCTCTGTGTTAAAATGTTCTAACTCTTGGGCAAATGTCTCCTGTTTTCTACTTCTGAAAAATCTTGACGTTTCACTGCTGAACTAAACTCTTTAATCCAAACCATTTGAGTCTAAATGTGCTTTATTTCAGGTAGCTAAAGAAACTATAGGTAACAGATTTAAGTTCCCCTTTTTCTCTCTTCATATTATCTCCCCTAATGTAACAAGGCTTGTACCCCCTGCTGAGAAGGATTACCAATAAAGAGAAGAGAAGAACAGACTTACAAATTTAGTTTCTAAGAGTCACTGCAAATTTTTAAATGATGTATTTTTAAAGAACTAACTGAAAATTTTGGATTTTTTTTTTCTTTTCCCCTTCCCTGAAAAGAACTCATGAGCCGATTAGCTGTAACCTGCTGATTACAGTCTGATTATTGTCTTGAGTTGTGGGCGAGACCTCAGCAAAGCCCTGTAGCTATTCGAGATGAATGTAACTGCTCTGGGAGTGTCTAGGAAATAAGTGAAAATATGTATCTCACATGAAACATATTAGGCTTGAGAGGTTCTAAACCTATTTAGGCTAAGATTTTCCATTCTGGCTAGTTGTCTCAGGACTATGACTTGAAAAAAGTCCACCAAAATGGTTCAGTTGTTTCCAGCAGCTAGGCTGGAGAAAAATGTGTTACTTTTTAGAGCTAAATTGTAAGTGACCTTGAAACTTGGCAGAGGAGTGCCATTTGTGTCATGAATGTTTCTTTTGCTATCCTGTGACAATCCAAGCAAATTTAGCCAAGTTGAAAAAGCACATATGCTCAGTAGATGCTTACCAGAAGTTCACTACTGTTACCTCTAAAAAAAGTCACTGAGCATGTTTTCATCTCTTACAGTTCCTATTACTGTCCAGATGATGCTATGCTCAAATACATCAAAAATACTTCATTCAGATCAGAGCTGCAAGAGTGAAACTAATCACACCTGCTGTGATCTGCTTTGAGCAAAGGCTGGCGAGGAACTCAAACGGGAGCAAGGGAATTTGTCTTTCACCTGCTTTCTCCCTGTCCCAGCCCCTTTTCTCCTCTCCCTCCACAGTGTGACTGAGAAAGCTGACTAGCTCAGGTACATGGCATTTAACAACCAGAGTGCTACATTGGTAATAGGAGCTCGGGGAGGGTTTTTCTGGATAAGGAGCAATCGAGAGAGCAGCTGGGGAAAGAGGCAGCAAGTGAACTGAATGAAATTGAATGAGGAATTATGGGACTCAGAAGTACACAGTTGCAGAAGATGTGGAAAGAAAGGAGGGTTAAAAAAAAGAGAAGGTTACTTTAGATAACATGTAATATGATATTTGACATAAGAAGCTGCAGCCCCATGACTTTTTTTCCAGAAACTGGCTGCTTTTGGTACAGTGTTTCCTCAAAATCACTCTTGCTGTTGCTGTTAAGTTAAACTATATAGCTAGAATTTTCCATTTCCCTTAAGCAGGGTATTGGTTTCTTCGAAGAAATGGTGCATTTCAATCCCTCTCAGTCTGTCAGTATCTGCGGAGTTATTAACTTAGTTTACTTTTTCTCTGCCTTTCAAAATCTGACATGGATTTGTCCCACATCTCCCAGAGGCTTCCGTGTGCAATTAGCCATTGGATTCACTGAGTAATTACTTCATTTTTCATGTAAAATGTGCTTGATTTATTGTATACTTGGGAGTGGAAGGCAGAGATAGGTCAACAACAGTTAGAGGAGATTAGCAGAGAGATTCTCTGCTGCTGTGGTAGCAATCAATCCCCAGGGAAGCTGGCTGTGCGGGAGCAGTGCCACTCAAGCCTTGGCAGTGGTGCCCCATTTGACTTTGCCACTCCTCAGTGGAATTAATACAAGTGACTGCCAGGCAGATTTTAATCCCTATCTAACTATAGAAGCCAGCAGATTGTGGAAATGGTGGAGGTGTTTAAAGAATGTGCTTGTAAAAAAAGCAGATACTTTTTTTCTCAGTGGGAGCTGTGAACAGTTTTAGAAGCTATCTGCCAGGCAGAGTAGTTTCAGTGTACTGGAGGGAGGAAATGTAGACTGCCATATCTTTTCAGACCAGTATTATTTGTACTCACTGTTTTGGGTTAATGGCTTTTTAAATAGTGGTTTTAAAATAGTTACAGTATAAAAATTATGTGGAATAATGTGACCTTTTTTTCTTGAAAAACAAAAAGCATGGAGGGACTTCTTTATGAAGAAACATGAGCTGCTGAAATTATATAGATATAGATATATGTGGTGTATTCTGATAAATAATATATTGAAAATAATTATCTAATGAACTCTCAAAACATTTCACTTGTTATGGAACACACCATATCTACTGTATTTTTATATCAAAAGTATCAGTGTTGACAATGATTGTTCCTGTGTTTTTTCATGAGTTGTTTTATTTTTAAATTCTTCTAAGATTCAGATTTTTAAAACTGAATTTCAGAGGTTAAAAGATAATTATAAGGAAAATAAATTACGCTTTTGGAGATTGTTATTTAACCCTAGGCACAATTTACCATAAGCATGATGTATTAACCACTCTTTAGAATCTGTGCAATGTTATTGGAATTAATTTTATTTAAAAATAGTGATTTTTACATATAGAAATAGGAAAGAAGAGATTGTTTGGTGAATCTCTACTTTTATATATGGGAACAAATAAGTGACTAAAATAGTACTATTTAGCCTTAAAGTTAATGTGTTTTGGATGATCTTTATCTGCTTTAAGCTTCTGCTGTCAAGTCTGTCTCTCAGTATTCCTTTTATGAGAAACTAAAAGTCAGAAATATTAGATTATGGTGGTGGATACTTACAAGTTTTCTGAAGATAATGAAGATAATTTGTAACAGGATTTTATTTTGTCCTACTTTGGAACGCACTTAATTTTTTACTTTTATTTTATCAACTTAATTATTCTAATCAATGTCACTACATAAAAAGGTCATTGTGCAGAGAAGGTTTTTTGTTATCACATGACATTTGTGATATACAAAAAGCCTTGGTATGTACATATAAATTCAATATTCCACAAAAGCTCAATGTGAGCGTTAGGAAATGATAAATATAGATGTACCTATTATAAAGGTACAGTAAGATGATATGATTTTGAAACAGAGAACAGTTCAACAATGTATATTCCAGTATTTAACTAGCTTGTACTCCAACAACAAAAGGCAACTTCCTGTCCTGTGGACCATCCTCACTCTCTCTCCTTGAGAAGTAACCAGTAATTGCAATGTCTGTATAAATAAAAAAGATGACCAGCTAAATCTCTCACCAACACCAACTTACAGTACTCTGGGAGTGATTGCAAGTTGTACAGGATTCAGGGATTTATACAACAGGACTTTTAGGTAATCATATATTTCCTGAAAGTTTGCCAATACTGTGAAGGAGTTTTTAATTGAAGGATTTTTTATAATTGTCTGTGTTTATAACATTTTTTTCCAACAAATCACAAAATTAAAGCTCCTTTTTTTTTTTTTTATTTTTTCCCTTTATTCTAACTCCAAACTTTAAAAGGAAAGGGAAAAAAGAGAACCTGAAATCTAGATCCCATAAATTTCTGTGACATAAAGCACTTAATATATAAGATTGTTAAATGATATCAGTGAGAGTCTATGAGTATAATTTTGGATATGCTGATGGGGTTTGACTGTCTGATTTATGTGAAGCAAATCCAGACAAGTGATTAAAGTGCAAACGTACCCTTTTCTTCTAATTTTATAACTTTCCAATTTTTCCTGTGCAGTACAACAGGAAGCCAAAAACTGAATTCCCGTGTTAGTAGTGAGAAAACAGCAAAATATTTTCAAGCTCCAAACTGTGAATCATGTAAAATAGCTTGCTTGGTTATTGCCACTGTAAGATTTGAAAAAAGTTCTTCAGGGGGAAAAAAAAGTTGTCCCTTAAAATAATTCTCAAAATCAGCACTGACTTTCATATCTGATTATAGTGGGCATAATCTGTGGTGTCATCCAAGCAATGTAATGTCATTTTTTAAATATAATATTTTCCTCATACTTTTACTTTCATTCAGGAAATGTGAGGTATGTGCTTGATGGATATGGAGAGAAGAGAGAAGGGAATAAAAAATTTGAAGTTCAAATAATAGTGAATATTGTAGACCTGTTCTTTTTGTCATCTTTAAGTCAGCTTTGCTGGAGGTATTCTGTCTTCAAATCCACCCTTAACCTTAGCCAGGATATCTTAAAATTGATACCAATTTTTTTGGCTGATCTTCTGAGTTTGCCCAGTTTGGTCTGATACGATAATCATTTAGATGCCCACATGCTCTATTTTATAACAAAAGACTGAGTAATGTTTTGGCAGCTAATATAAAATACTACTAATAAATGTGTATATCAGAGACAGTACTTGGATATTTATAACTAATATACAGGTTTTGTATTAGGCCAGTTTTGAACTATGTGTTTCTAAGGTTCCCTAAGCAATTCAGTGACTGGTAAGATAAACTTAGCTTTTGGTACTTAGTCTTTTCTTTTAATATTTTTCAGAAATAGGAAGTTAATCAGAAGAGTCACGTCTACAAAAAAGAAAATCTTCAATCTATAAGGGAATTAAGAAACAAAGAAAAACAAAATCCAAACACCCCCTCCCATTACTTTAGAGTTTAGTTGTCTTCCATATTTAATATTTCCTCAATAATGTTTGGTTTTATTTCCCCTTTACTGTCACTGGAGATAAGTGCGGTTTAGGGGGAAAGTGAGATACAGAGTATATCTGTTTCCTCTCTTTTGTGATTCTTGGCCGGCTTTCTGATGGATAACTGGCTATCCAGTATTTTTAGTGCACATTAGAGAGGCACCAGATAAAACCCAGTGATATTGATTGCAAGGGTGTAGTCAAGTCAGAGGCTTGATCTTAATGATGCTGTATTCCTTCGTGAGGAACCTAGTGGAGCTGCATTATTGCTGCAGTATGTGAAAATGGGGTAGCCAGCCAAATGTCTTCTAATTCATCTTTGTTTCATAACCAACACAATGTCTGCTGCAGTGTAATTTAAGAGATGCATCTAAGATTCTCCTTTTCCTTTGTATTTTCTCAGATTACCTTCCCTGGGTTGATTTTTTTTTTAAATTATGTTGGAAACTTGTATTTCTGCTGTATTTGTGATTATCTTGGGCTATAAAGGTTGCTGTGACTTTCCTTTTACACAAAGTTTCAGAGGCTAAACTTTCAACAAGGAGCAAAGAGCAAGATCCATTCAGTGTCTGAGGAGCTTTAAATGATTATTTTCCATTTTCCAGTACAGGTTCCTAAATATTAGACTCCAGGGATTTTAGACTTGGATTTTACTCAGTACATCTTGCTGCAGACATTCTGCTCAATATGGGAAGTTATTTAAATACTTACAGGACCCAAGAGTGAAAATATTACTTTTGCCTGATGATTAGAACATCTATCCACGAGATAAACATGCAGCTTTCTGTTTCTCTTCCCATTAATTTTTAATTGTTTATATGTAGTAAATTGACAGAACCTCCCAGAATTGTTTCTGGCATATTCTTTTGTAAAGAAGAAGAAAAAAGAGTCATATCTGTTCAGGCAAACAAATAGCTAAACTTCTGTTCGTGTAAGACTGAGCGGTTTCTAACCTATTTCCTCCTTTTGTCAATTTTGAAAACGCTGTGATTTAACCCTCAATTTATTCTTTTTTTTTTTTTTAAAGTTCCCATATAAAAGTTGACTTTTACATGTTTTTAAGACTTTATATCAAAGAATACGAATTCTATTACATGTTTAGGTAGCACAGGCATACATTGCCTGATTTATTTTTCTTTATTTTGTTTTCTACTAACATTCTATTTTGACTTTTATAATCCAGTGTAAAATATCACCATATCTACAATTACTAGGGTATCTTATACTGTTTCAAGGTAAGAAATTTGCCAGCTATTTTTGAGGTTGATTACTCACTTTCAGCATCTATTTAGAAGATTAATCTGTGTAATACTTTTTGTATAGATCACTTTTGATTTCCTAAATATAACTTTTTGCACTTTTTCTTCAACTGATGTCAAATTGATTAGACACTAATGCCCTAATATGTCCCTAGATTGTTTTCATCTGAGAAACAGAGACAGCCCTCAGAGATTTGCAGCTCAAATGAGTTAACATCTGAAAGAGCTACTAAAGTATCCCTACTTTCTATCTACTCTGCTCAGTCATAAGAACTATTAACCTTCGGTTAAACTTTCTGTTGACTTTATATTTTCAAATTCCTTTAAGCTCCCATGAGAACTGAAGTCTAAATTTCAGCCAATGCTCACAAAGTGTTTAATTTTCAGGTAAGTAACGTGATTTTCAACAATTGGACTATAAATGTGAGAAAAAAGCTATATTCATGGGCCATGCTGACAAATAAACATTCAGTGTAACTGTGTGTAAAAATATAACTAATTAATCCTGTGGCTGTTAAATGCATTCACTAAAGTATAATTCAGCATTATCTGAATGTTCTTACTTTACAAAGGAAAGAGAATGTAGGCAATGCCCAAGCTTCTCAGCTGCATAGACAAATTGAACTTTGCCTCCTCTGAGTAAAGTGACACATAATTTATTTGGTCTTTACTGCAAGTGACATTGGAATTACATTTTGAAGGTGATGTCCTAGTCTATTTGGATAAGGTGTACTCCAACCAATGTATTTAACCAGTAATTTACATTTCTACATACACTCCTTGTTTAGTATTTTATTACAAAGTTCTTCCTTGCTTATGCCCACCATTTATTTTATCCTTCCCTTTTTGACAAGTTTCTTTTCATTTTAGTCTGGGGCTATTCTGATATTCTTTGAAAGGCTTTGTTAATCTTGTTCACCCCTCCTTTTTCCCCCCTTGTTTTTTTTCTTGTTGCCTGTCTCCATAAAAATTCCTAATATTATGCCTTATGCCTCATCTTTTCAAATTAATCTGTTCTGACACATTCTTCTCCTGATTTCTTCTTAGTTCACTTGTTTGTTCAGTCTTTTTATCTCTTTTCCTTTAGCAGTGTCCCTGGTTTTTTGGGGTTTTTTTTTTTTCCTTGTGTGTCTCATCTTTGACTTCTCTGGAGACTTGTGGCTGATCTGCCCTTCAGAGCTGACCATTTGTAGACAGAGATGATAAATGGGACAGAGGGCTGGCAAGGAAGTGCCAATTAAAGAAGCACAGCACTTGCTGTTCTTGTGGAAACTACACTAGGACATCAAGGTAGTTAGAGTAGTAAGTGAATAAATGTCTTGAGCTTTCAATTGCAATATGTGAGAAAAAATACTACATTTCTAAAAACTCTCTGTAATGCTGGGACCAAGCTTGTACAATGGTATATTCTTGACATGCTTGGATAACCAATCACTCAGAGTAAGCATCAACAAGTAATGAAAAACAAAATCTGAACTATAATCTAATATGTGTGAGAAAAGGGCATATTTGGTTTTAAAGGAAATTAATAACCATTGTACAACATTGTTGCTTATTAAACTCTCAATCTCTATCACAGACAATTCTTCATTTTCATTTTCCATTACTTTTCATTTATTTGAATATAACACAGTGATTTCTCTAACACAATGGTGATAAAATAATGTGAACATGAGCTTTTTAAAAACAAGAACTTACTTATGATTGTCTCCCTATTTATGACTCATATTTCTTGTTTACGTAACTAAATAGTGATGGATAAATAAATAACTTAACTTTTGATGGGAAAACTTAAGTTACCAGTAATAAACATTTCATGTGGTGAGCGGTGTGAAAATACCTTCAGGAAAATTTGTAGTGGTCTTCCAGCATGTGGTTTTTACAGAGAAAGCACTCAAAACTATGTAATACAGAGACTTTTTTTTTTGTCTTTGTTTAGTATTTATGTACTGAAGCTACACAAATACATGAAAACGATCCATGAAACTAGATATGCAGAGGATTCTGACACATATAAAATAAGCTATCAAGGTACCAGATACAGTCTCTTGGCTTATCTTTGGGGATGACTGCAGATAAGTCTTATCTTTTTTTTTTCTGCAATCATATAGATTATAAATAGGTGAGTTTGGTACAGAAACTCCTAAGCTGGTATATCTCGGGTCTAGAAGGACCAAAACTATTGTTGCACAGCTCTGTGCCTAACTGATAACTCCTGACAGGAAACTGAATGCAGACATACAGTTTCTGTAGCCCAAGTCTCCTGATAGGATGAACAGAGACGTGGTACTGCAGCTCAGAGGTCCATTACCCAGTGTGGGTGAGCAATGCATGTCCCAGGTTCAATTAGAGAATCCCAGACTGCCGAGTTGGAAGGGACCCACAAGGACCATTGAGTCCAACTCCAGGCCCTGCACAGGACATTCCCCATCAGGATTATAAAATGTTTCTAGTAGTGATGGGTATTCTAATGAGATTATTTAGCTAGCAACACCTAAGCAAAAATCTTGAATTTTGAGTAAATTCACTGAGATTTCATCTCTTTAGCTTGACTTTAAAAATAATTGCATTTTTTAAATAAAATACATGTATGTAATAACAGTAAGCATGATTAAAAAATCAATGTAAATAGATTTTATATGAGTATATGGAAATTATTGGAAGTTGATCATATAATAATGATTTTGTAGATAGGAAAACGGTAAGACTTTGAAGTTTGCTGTATTTTGTGTAACATTAAGCACATTGTCAAAACTCAATGTATTAAATCAGTTCATATATTTTCCACCAACTCAGAAGTGTTTCCTTTTATCTGTTTCACAAAGCTCGAGTGTACTTTCAGATAACAGCTGACCTCCATGAGAGAGATCATATTTCATCTAACCACCATCACCTAATTGACCTGTAATAACTGTATTGTAATACAGTTATTGTATGTTATAACCTTCATGGGTTTTTTTCATTGAATAGGATGCCTTTTGTTGGAAATTTCTTTAGATATGCTACTTTAAACCCTCCCCCCCAACAACCAACAATCAAACTCCTACATTTTACTGTCAACTTTTTGTACAAAAGAAGGTACAAAAATCATGGGTGATGTCATGCTGCTTTTTTCCCTCTTTGATTTAGTTATTTAAGAAAATAAATCTGTAAACTAAATATGTCTCCTTTGTTTGAGAAATACTGGAAAGTGAGAAGGAAAAATCCAGTTCTGAATGTCAGAGGGGCGTGTGGTGTGACTGCTACTCAGTATCAAAATAGCCAGTATCACTGTGATAATTTTTTAATGAATTTACCAAACCCCATTATATTCTTAATCCTATTTACTCTGTGCTTCATTGTACCTTAATTAATCTCAACATGTTTAGAACCTTAGGAGATTTAAATCAGCAAAATGATCTTCTTTAGTTTTGCTCTTTACCCAAGACAAAGAACAAGTGAAACCCCCAATTTGGTGGTATGTATCATTGATTTCTGTATTCATACATGCACAATAAGCTGAGTGGACAAAATGAGGCAAATTCACACCGGTAGGAGGAAATTACACATCAAATCAACGTGTTCTGAAAGTTTTCTTATAGGGTAGCTTTGCATCTCTGATCTCTTTGGCAGTCTTTGAGGTGCCTTTGAATTTCTGCTTCATGTTTTTAGGCTGGAATTAAGGGAAGAGGAAGGGAAAAAGAGGGCAGTTAGGAAATTAGAACAGAAATGTGTAGAAAAATAGTTTCTGTTAGTTTTGTCATCTGTCCACAAGTGGTGATGTATAGAATGGAATTCTTATCCTAAGACAACTTTACCTAGACTAATCTAAAAACGACTTTGGTACTTATAATATGTAACTACTGCTAACTAAATAGCGTTCACCATGTCAGTACTGTACTTAGAAACTGAACTAATACAGAGGTAGAGGTGCAGAGTTACAGAGGCTGCAAAGACACAAGTTGATATTTCCTGAGCTGCTGAAAAGCCCCTCAATGACACTCCTTCACATTGTTCACTTTGGTATTTGTTTCACACTACACAAATGCTTTGTCGGTCATTAAAAACTGAGCTCAGTATGAAAATGGTGTGTCAGAGCAGTCATGAGCCTCACAGATCTAATATTTCTCTTCCAGTTTCAAAATGGGATTGTATAGTTTCTAGAAGGAAACTTCTGTTTATAGCCTGATGCAGAAGCAGCAAACCTCATCACGGTCCATTTCCTTTCCAATTGTTCAAGAAAATAAAAGCTGAAAAATGTGAAGGAAATGCTAAAGAAGCAATTTTTCACTCTGCTAATAATATTCTACAACACACAAAGCCAAATACTGCATTTTATCTCTGTGAGTGTAACTCTAATTCAGACTTGTAAAGGGTGTGAGTGAGAATGATTTAAACATAGGTCTTGGTTTAATTTAGAACTGATTGCTCATTAATCTTTGGAATAGTTATCCAAGCTGTCTTCCAACTGCAGGGGAGGCAATTGGCTGCTATCATCAAACCCTGCTGTGCAGTACTCAGTTCTTCACTGGCACAGTATTTAGCCCTTTGTTCAATGTTTACATACAAAAAATTATTGAGAAAATATTGCTTAATGAGCTAGTATAGTTGGATCAAAGGAGTTAGGCATTCAGTGTCTGCAAGTCACTAGCCTGTATGAACCCACTTGAGTTGTTAGATGTAAAGCATAATTATTTCACACTTTTGATTTGGTGAGGCAGAAACCTCTGACTCCATGGAAACTGAGGGACTGCTTGAGCCAGTGATTCAAAAACAGGAATAAGATGTGCAGAGTCTAGATTTAATTGTGAATTATTAATTTGTCCAGCAATGAACAACAATTTGGATTTTTCTCTTCAGCAGGATAAAGAAGGAACACTTTGTAGCTAAGGACTGAATAATCCTGTGGGATGGTTAGGTCTATTTTAGCTTTTGGCTCTTCCTGATGAAGAACTCTGATGTCTCCTTTCCACCAAGGAGAAGAAAATTGGCAAAAGTGATTTCCAATCAGGATATACATCGTATGTTTGCTTGAGCAGGTGGAAACCCTTCTTTTGGCTCATTTAAAAAATATAGGCTATTTGTTGACTCATGTAATTCTTTCTGTGTTGACTGAGGTTCTTCTTTAGTTTGAGTGACAAAGACTGAATTTTTTGAAGGTCACATAAAGTGTTGAATGATATAATGTTGGCCAGATTAGAAACCAGACCGTGAACTGTCCATCTGAGACCAGGGCTGCTAATTGAGCAGTTGCACTGGTGACCTTGTTCAATATCACCCTTTTTAGATTAAAAGTATCACAGAAGAGCCCAAGCTCATCAGCCTTTACCTTCTGACTTGGCAGAGAAATAAAATACAACAGAAAAGTAATAGTATAACATGTTGAATAACAACTATTTTTAGATAGGTATCTGAGGTGAAAGAATAGCTCTGCATGTGTGCAAAAATGTCAATATAAAACTGTTGTTAGTGAATTATCAATCAGAATGGTATTTATTTTTGAGAAATATATGCATTTAAATGTTGGTATTATCATGATTAGAAAACAGCACACTAGTGAAGCCTAAATAAAGAATACCTATGAATTTCAGGACTTCTGGCCTCCAAGTAATTTCAAGGAGCCTGAGGACAAGGACTTTTCATGTTATGTAGTTTTTTATATCTCTGTTCTGGCAGCAAAGGACAAATTGAGTAATAGGAAACTCATGCCAGTCAAAAACATTTTATTTAGTGTAATCCCTTGTCAGGGTAATGTAAAAGCATATATCTTATTTTAATGGGACTGCCACTGATCTGTCAAATAAAAAAAGTAAGTTGTGTAGCTTAAACATGTTAGTATTTCTGTCTTAAAAAGACAATCAAAGGCAAACCATTGCTGCTTTCTACAGCCATCTCACCAAAACTTCTGACAATGGTCAGAGAAATTAAAACAGGACATCTATCATGCAATCAAGTCAGAATTCAGAAGAATTTTGTCTGTTGTGAGCTCAATTATTGTAGAACAAAAAATAATTAAAGGAAAGGATATTATATAAGGAGATAAAACAGAATAATCATAACATGGTTTCAACATATGTATGGAATTTTGGTTACTATGACATAAGCATAGATCTATGAATTCTGTAGAGAGATATTATATTGCATTAGCTGTCTATCTGTCCTATTTGAAATATGACATACTGTTTTGAGAAATAAATAACATATTTGGGTTATGCTTATAAAATATTTAATCCATTTTTTTCTACCAATTCTGCAAATTTTAAAATTTTCCCTTTTAAAATAGTCAAGGGTCATTCTCTGTTCTTTGCTAATAAAGACTGATAGCAAAATTGTACATATGTAGGAAGCATACATTCTGCACCACAGTTATGGAAATGTTTTTTTTATATAATTGTATGCATGTGTATGCATGTGTATTCATAGTATATAGTATAGGGTATTATTACTTGTATTCGTGGTATAGTATAGTTTCATGGTGGTATGAAATACATCTGAAATACATAATATATAGTATAAAATATGTCTGTTTTCTATGGAAAAGTTGAAATGTAATTGTTATTTTAGTGAAAGCCAAAAGCTTCTATCTGAAAACTCATTTCCATCTAACTGGAATTTTCTATAAGAAATATGTAACCCTATTTAATCTTGGGGGTATCATGTTTCAGTCTCTTCCATCAGAGTGCTGGCTCTGAAGGAAGGTATAAATTTTAGGAGTAAGAGGAAAATCTGACTGCCTAGGCCTATTTGTTCAGACAGCGTGGCTCACAAACTGGCTGTTGAGCACCTTATAGATGGTAGAAATAGACAATCTCTTATCTCATCTGTGTCACTTCAAATAGTCTCCTATTATCTTCAAGCCTCTTATGCTTCTACCATGTTTATCTTCTTATCATTTAATTCTGCTAATCTGAATGGCTAGCCACAGTTCAGAAAAAAAAATATTGAGATATCTGGGTTTCATTCTAAATCTTGCCGTCAGACCAGCCAGATTCTTTTCTCTTCCACACTCTACTATTCCCAAAACATCACTATTTTAAGCTTTTTTTATGGCTGTCAGAGTAAATACATGAAGCCATCTTTACAGGTATTATAAATACAAATGAAAGTATGCCAAGCCCTTATTTTAAAGTACTGGTACTCTAACACTCCAGAAATGTAATGGAAATAGTAGGATAGCCTCTAGAGTTCACATACTTGAGTACTTCTCCTATCCTGTGAACATTGGGAAGTCATACGACACCTTCACCCATTTCAATCTGTGGGTGAGTCCACGTGATGTTAGTTAAATATGAGTGCTCTTATGCAAAGACTCATTTTAAATAAGAACATTAATTACTTTTAATTATTTTTCATGGTTTCAAACATTCCCAAACTAGAAGTATGGAGTCCTTTTCTTTTTTTCCTTTTTAAAAACGTAATTAATTAATTTAAAATTCTTTATTTGTTTTGCTGACCAGACATAGAAAGGGGCATCCCAGACAGAACAAAAGCAAAGGACATCTGTCAAAATTCTTTTTGAATATAAAAATAGAACAATTAACATGGAAAAGGTGGTGGCTCACAGGCTTCAATATGGTAATTTAATGGCATAAGTTTCCTTATGCTTAGAGAGAGACAAAATAACATCTTTCACCTAGTAAATAGTTAGGTATGCTTTTTAAAATTTTGATATTAGTGAATTTTTGAGTCCTATGCTTTTTACTATCTCGTGTTCCCAGCAACCATTTTGTAGAGTTAATGTCATGACTGCTTCTCATTGTCAAACATCACAAGTGGACATTCAACTTATAATCAGACCTTCAGCTCATTGCTTGGTTTTTGACTTCATGTGTCTGACTGAGTCAGTGATCCCTACTCTTCTAATATGTTGCTGCTTAGATGGAATTGTTAATCCCACTTCATAAGATAACTCTCAGTGTTAACAGTCTGTGTTGGATGGAGATCAGTATCAAGCACAATTTCAGTGTAATGATTACAGGGGAGACTGTTCTACCACTCTCCTCTGTGGGTAGCATTTCTTTACTGTACTCACCATTTCATTATTTCTACAAACAATATCATATATGGAAGTAATTTTAATCTAAACCACAAATTTTATTCTAACTTGGATTACTATCGAAATATTGATGAATAGAAATAGGTGAAAATGTTGAATCCATCACAATAAAGATATTCTTTGGATATAATAAAAGACCTAGCACTCTGATAAAGCTATTATATTCTCTTAGTAGAAGGGTTAAGCCAAACAACATTTCATAAAACATGAAATCAGCAGTAATAATGTAGACTAATCTAAACTAGAATGTAGAATAATCTGAAGTAGAACTGGCAAATGAAATATGGCCTCTGGTATTAACTAAATAGCACAGACAATGTTTCTATTTTCTCATTAATATCTTAAGCAATATAATTTGGAATAGCAGATGAACCTACCACTTTGGGATTTTTCAATTGTTTTAATCATAGCAGATAAAGATGTCCCTCAGCTTTGCCTCGGGGTCCATTATTTTCCTAAGCAGTACAAAGCTGCTGATGTAAATTCCTCTGTCTCAGGTCTTCCCACTTAATTGTAACCACTACATACCATATGTATTCCACTGTCTCCAGGTAGGTGTTATTAATACAGAAGCTCCGCATTTATTATCCATTGAATTGCACTTCTTCAGGGAAATATAAATGAAATTGAATTATTACATACTTCCTTAGGTTAGTAATAAATGAGAAAGATAAAAGTAATCTTTTTTGATACACTAATTCCTTTTAAAATAGAGGGATTCAAATAACATTAAAATGACATGTAAAGAATTCTCATAATATTAAAAAGATATTTTCTTAGCCTTAGTAAGGATCAGTTAATTTCTTTTAGTACCATCCTGTTTTGCCATATATTGTACATTATGTTCAGTTTAGCAAAAATAGCCCCTCAGAATAAAAGAATAAAATTACAAAATATGTATTCTACTTGATTAACCTTATTAACCAGGAAATCTTAAAAACAAACAAGCAAAAAAACCAAACCCAAAACCCACACAAAGCCAAAAGGAATGCAAAAGGGAACATAAAGTGTCTATTTCTCTAAGCACAATATTCTGGATTTGGATTGGTGCTGGTGTATTGGCACATAACAAGTTTTTACAACAAAAAAGTTGTCTTGTGAGGTTAGATATCTGTCTTCTCAGTTAGTATAGGAAAGTGAGGGACTGTATCTTTGCCTGGAACTTGCATTTTAATGTCTATACTTCATTTTAAGATGAGTCAAATGTATTGCTTCCTAACTACAAGTTTTTTAACATCAAGTGCTGAAATATTTATTGCTAATCTGTACTATAGGCAAATTAATTTGCACAGAACTTTTGAGGACTTGCTTAGAGTAGGAATTTGCTCTGTATTGTGAATTTTGAGGAGTATGTACTCATACTAATCCAAAGCATGACTCTTTCAAGATTTGTAAAATTATGACATGTAAAGCAGTCATTCAGATATGTCTGTCTAGATTCTCAATAAACTTTCAGTGCTTATGCTTATGAAGTGCTTACGAACGTTTTTCCTTTAAAACCTTAACTCAAAATGAGTTGAATCTGCTGCAACTGTATAGTGCTATATGTGTCCTGCAATAATGAAAACATTTCAATCAGTATACAAGTATACAATGTATTGTTTGTATATATTTTGTATACATTCTATGTACATATGCATACAGTGTCATATATTTATGTGATAGGTAGAAAGATACATTAAAATACATTCTTGTTCTTGTGGGTTAACCCTGATGGGCAGCAATGGGCCCTTGGGAAACTCATGAAATTCAGCAAGGCCAAGTGCAATGTCCTGAACCTAGGCTGGGGTATCAGTATCAGTATCAGTACAGGCTTGGGGATGAATGGATTGAGAGCAGCCCTACTGAGAAGGACTTGAGGGTACTGGTGGGTGAAAAATTAGATATAAACTGGCAATATGCATTTTCAGCCCAGAAACCAAACAGATCCTGGGCTGCATAGGAAGAGGAAGTTATTAGTCAAGCAAGAGGTAAAATAAAACTATTTCAACTATATTGAGGCTTAACATTTACTTTGATAACTCAGGATGGATCATGTTTTATATATGGCACAGTGAAGACAGGCCCCCAGAGACTGTTCAGTGTGGATGAAAATTCCCATGAGTTCAGGGCAGTTAAATACAGATGTGCTCCAAAATTCTGAAAAAGGAAGTTAAAAGATAAATTCTTGATAAATAGTAGTTTCCTACCAAAACATTTTTTTTCGTATTTCCCTCTTACTAAGTGATGGAGTCCTGAAAGTCAAATAAATTTTTACTGCTAAGTTATATGGTCTGCTCATATTTGAACTGCTCACTTTGCAGGGTAGTATCTCAAACTCTTTTATAAAGTTAATAGCAATATCTGCCTGGGGCAACAAACTCAGAAGCCTTCTACATAGACTTTAGAAGACGGATCACCACCAAATAGCATTTCAGCAGTTCAAATTGTGGATTTCACATGTGCTGACAGCAAAGCTGTGCTCAGGATGATCTAAATCCTTAGGTGTAGGAGAAAGCTGCTACGGAGTTGACGTCACCAGGTCAGGGTGAGGTCTGACCTAATCAGATTTGCAGTACAGTTTTCGGAACTTTTCAGGAGATGTCCTTTCTTGCTTGTGAACCATTCCTGGAGTTTTCTCTCTTTAAATTTTGTGCTAATTATATTGCTTCAATGGTAAGAATTTAATTTGTGTTATCACAGAAAAAATCTTTCTCCATTCAAGATAGCATCCATGACTTGGTATTTCTCATTACAATCAAGGGCTTTACCTGTGCTTTCATAATGGGTGGTACGTAGTTCAACCAATGTGATCTCTGTTCATATATGTGTTATTTTAGAAAGGATACTTTGATTAGATTGGATCTGTTCTTGCAGTTTTACCCTCTGTACAGTGTCTGAGTCTATTTTTAAAGCTACAAATCAGCCAGTAGTACAGATACATCCAAGGAGTTTGTATCTTTCTGTAAGAGCGAAACTGAACAAATGGTCATGAGCCATCCCATATTAACATAGAAACTTTTCTAATTTTAGTACAAATCAATAGCAAGGTTTTGTTTACAGAACAGTGCAGATGCAATTACTTAGAATAGATATTGCCGTCTTGCAATGCTTCTTTAAAATTATCCTTTTGGTGGGACACTCCTCTTTTAGTTCTACGGATAGAAACTGATTCTTTTTCCTTCCCTTAGATCTTTGCACTTGATTGTTCTTTTCTTTTTTTTTTTTTTTTTTACTGGGAGGTAATTATTTGTTTCATGAGGGAGTAGATTTGATGCTTGCAAAAAACTTAATGGAATTTTGCATGTTTTTGTCACGTGAGGCTTTGTGAGTGAAAAACAGAAACACAGTGGGGCATCAGGTCCAGAAGGTGAAGGCTGAAAAATCTGCTTTTTATTAGCAGAGATTGAGTGTTGTACTCATCTTTATTTTTCTTTTTTTTTCTCTTTTTATATATTAGTCTTGGAAGATAGAACAATGGACTCCTATTTTACTAGTGGTTTTTCAAACTACAGGAATGTCTAAAATGTAAAGTAATGCATTAAAATTTACTGATGGAATTAAAACTATGTAATTTCATTACTAGAGGGCTCCTGGTTTGTTTAAGGACTTGCAGTAGCAAAAGCCAATTAGACACTTATAACCTGTTACATACTGAATCAGGCAGTAGAGAAAGTATCCTATAGCACCAGGGTCTTCAAATTAAATCTGCAGTTTATTAAATTAAGTCCACATAAGATTAGATACTTTTATTTCATTATGGAGCTTTGAGAGAAACAACTTCCATGAACTTTGTGGGAGAAGAGGTAGATGTACTGACTTTCACAATTTGAAGGACAAAGCAAAGCATAATCTTTTCATTTTCAGGATATTTTTAAGCTAAAGAGGGTCACATCATTTGTATTCTGACATCCTTCCTATTGTTTTCATTAAAGAAAGAAGAGTGAGAGTCTGAGAAATCTTGAGCTGCACCTGATAAGAAATTTTTAAAAGATGACCCCAACCTGTGGGGAGGATGATTTATGAAATCATAGTTTTCATTATTAGAGTTAGTGCTGACTCTGTTGTTTTTGATTGATATGCCTGGAGCTTATAGGTTTCATTTTTTTTGTCTAAAGCAGAGAGCAAGGGCATTGGAATTTTACTGGAGAACAAAGTTATGTAAAAGACATCAAGGCACCAGAACAAGTATCACTGAAGATAAAAGGGCTACAGAAAAAAAAATATTCAAGCTTTTTAAATTACTCTGTAACATATGTAAAGTTTAAATTTTTAACAAACCTTTAAGGAGAACAATATTGAAAAAGAAGGACAATTTACTTTTCATGTACAATCACTGAATGTAAGATATTCCATATAATTTGATTCCCATCTGCATATCTGTCACTAAAATAAAAAAGGTAATAAAAAAATCCCCTTAAAATTCCCCCCCCCAAAAAAAATCCCCACGAAACTTGCAAGAAAAGAAAGTACAGTTATCATATTTACCATATCAGCATATCTGTGGTGCCTACCTTGACAATACTGTGCATATCTCTTCTATTGGGATTACAAAAAGGTATGACTACTTTTTAAGATATTTAAGATGTCTAAACTGGACCGCAAAATATATCCTACATTAAGATGTACTTAACATTTCGTAGACAGTTCACGCATCCCATTGTCGATGTCCAAGTAAATGATAGTGTAATTTGTTTCTCATTTTTAAAAGTCCAAATTGTCAGAGTAATTTTTCTTGTTAAAAAAAAAAAAAAATCCTGTAGTTTTATTTTTTGTCACATTTAGACTAGAGAAGGTTAGTTTGTTTGGAGGACAAATTGAAAAAATGATTAATGTATTTTTATGAAATGAAATTATTGACTAAGAGCAAAGCATATTTATGGAAAACAAGATAGGAACATGCACTATAGTAATATTTTCTATAGTTGTTATTGTAATCCTACTGGGCTGAGAGTTCTTGTGCAAGTTATGGAGGAACATACACTCTAAAAGAAAGATGATATTGCAACTCACCTATCAGGGCCCAAAATCACAGAATCATAGAATGGCTTTGGTTAGAAGGGACCTTAGAGACCATTTACTTCCAACCCCTCTGCCCTGGGCAGGAACACCTTCCTCTAGATCAGGTTACTCAGAGCCACATACTTTGTTGTCTTGTCATACTTAGATTTATAAGTACTGATATATATGATACCTATTGCTAAACATCATGCAGCTGAGGCAAAGAACTTTGCATTGGAGTCATCTATCTGCATTCACTTTCCTACCCAAGCCATAGGAAATGAACAATAAGGACAATTAAGCTAGATGCAGAGTGAAACTACTACTACCACAGCCAGAATGTGCATCAGTTTACCTGCGTTTTCTGTGAGCTAAGAACAAGCAGATGATTACTAATCCCATGGATAGGTTGACTCCCTCGATCATATGCCTCAGCCTTAAGTAAGCCCTACTGCACCAGTAAGAGTTAAGGTTCATGTACCCACCTAAAAATAAAAGAAGATGAGGAAGATGTGGAGAGATGAAGAATGGAAAAGATGTTCTTTTGATGAGGGTTCTAATTATCTTCTTTGCTGCACAGGTGTGAATATCATGTGCATAGCAGCTTTTAGACACCCAAACCATTAATAATTGTTATTAACATGTGTTGTGAAACATTAGCTTCATGTTGTAAGCCAAAACCCAACAAGCTACAATCCTAGCTACTGATTTTAGGGAAAACACTGTAGACTTTAGTTGCACTCTACACTGCAGACTTTAGTTGCACTCTACACTGCCTAGTGTCACTTGCATTATTAACAAATTTCAGTATGAATACAAGAATCCTGGTGTATTTTTAATATATGCAAACTTTTATACTTTTGACCGACTCAAGTTTTGTCAAATCGGTTTGAGGGAATTGTTGTTCTGAAATGTCACTGATAATAATTAGACTATTGAAGAAATTGCTTTGTACAACTGTCTCTTTTTAGAATGGATTCTAAATACTGCCCATAATTGTAGTGCTATGCATAGTAGTAAACAGTCATTATGCAGAGTTGTGTGAGTGAGAAATTGGTAAACTTCAAGAAACTGAGGATATGTTCTTGACACCACAGTTAAACATCAGGAATTTTCTTAGATCGTTAAAATAATGAAATGCACAATTCTTCTAGTGCCTGTTTTGTTTTTTATTGGTTCATGTCTATAAAATAAGCAGACATATTTTTGTTCAGTTCTGTTTGTGTGCATGAATTTTCTTTTGACAGTCTAAATAAACAGTCCAAGAAACTTATTTCAATCAAGTTTTGCATTTTTTCTGGTGTGATTTTTATTAAAGCAGCTATACTGAACTATATTCAATACTGGCTACAAGTTTCAACTTTATTGTAATCTACAGTCTTGTAAATGAATAATAGTTTTGGGGACCATAGTAAGGTAGCTTGCTTGATGGTTAGCTATTAATATAAAACTGGAAGATCACAGAATCACAGAATGGTTGGGTTGGAAGGGACCTCTGGAGTTCATCTAGTCTAACCTCCCTGCAGGTTGCACAGGATTGTGTCCAGGCAGGTTTTGAATATCTCCTGAGAAAGAGATTCCACAACCTCTCTGGGCAACCTGTCTCAGTGTTCTGTCAACCTCACAGTGAAGAAGTTTTTCCTCATATTTAGGTGGAACTGCCTGTGATAAAGTTTGTGCCCCTTGTCCTGTCACTTGGAGCCACTGAGAAGATTCTGACCATTCTACATTGCTTTTAAAGTGATTGAACAAACAATTTTTGTAATTTTTAAACAAAATATCTCAATGTTCTTTCTAATACCAAAATCACAACCCACACATTTGTAAACTGGTAACAGTTTGTATGCAGGAATTTAGACATGTATAAGATATCTTATTTCTGTGACAGAAGAATCTGCTTAGGCAAAAGATGTTTTATTAGCAGGGTTTAGGAAATTTAGATGCTTCATTAATCCTCATCTATTGTTTTTTTTTTGTGTGAAGCTGACTCTTGCTTGTGTTTTTATTAGGCATGTTCATTTCACTACATTTCAAGAAAGGGAAAGCCTCTTCTTTCCCATTCAAATTACAGCTCTGGACAATCCTAGTGGAAAAATGTTACTCTTAGAGATTTGTCAGGTACATTTTTTTATTATTAGTTTTCAAGTTCTTATTTGAATTCATGCACTATTTATTGTAATGCTAAAAGAATTATAAAACCCAATACATGTCTGTTTTGGACAGTCAGTATAATTCTGAACTAAGGAGTTAGTGCATAGTTTCTGTGAGTTCTCATGTAATGATATAGATGTATCTACATCTACATCTACATCATCATCATGTAGATGACTCCGTACCATTTAATAAAAACTTTGTTTAGCCCTTTTTTAAAAACCGTAATATGAATTTCAATAGCTCAACTGATTTCAGTGTTGTTCTTTTTCTTAAGGTAAAACAGTGACATTTTTGTACAAGCAAAGGAGGTTGCACTTCTTTGTCATTAGTTTTCTGTTCAGTATTTTAGAAAATTACATATCAGGCTCTGCTGGAAATCTATACTTTTTTGTCACATTTATAATGTCTGATAAGAAAATATGTTGCATTAAGAAAATTGCTTTGTACACCCTGGGATAGGTCGATCTTCATTAAGGTAGATTTCTTGTAGATGTCATCAATGGAGGAAGGCATACTTAACCATATTTTTATGAAGTGGAAGGAAATATGTGCCATGACTCTTCCAATATGTTAGATAACTCTTTAAGACACCTCTGTACTCTGATTCTCCACATTGATTTTAAAGGACACTGATATGACTACTTCACACTTATATGTGTAACTTTTAAGTGTTGTAAAGTTGAGATGATTCTCTTGCAAGTTGTACATTATAACTTTAAAGTAATAAAAGTTTTGTAACACATCTGAGAAATACATGTTCATGAACTTAATTTTCAATTTACTGAGTCCTAAAATGTCAGCATTATGTATTAATTTTCCCTCATAGAAAAATTATTTATCAATTTATTCTGAAAATGAATTATACCAAGAGATAAAATGCAACCATTCTGTTTATATAAACGTCAAAAAAAATGATCCCTTCTTTTTCCTATTGTTTTGGTAAGGACTTTTCAAAACCTTCAAAATTTAATTTAGGTTTGTTGTAGGTACAGTAAACATAGGCTGAATATTTAAAACATTGGCCCTCATCTTTCTTCACCAATGAGTTTGAACATGCTGTCTTTTCTGGAACTTCTAAAGGATTTGAAATAGAAGATGATTCCATAAATTGAGAAAAGTGTGTCCATTAGAAAAGATTATCTATGAAATTCAGAAACCCTGAATAATTTTATCTTTTATGAAATTCTTTTGTAACTCTTCCCCCCCCCCCCCTTCTTGCATGATAAAGTAGGATCCAGTGCTGAATCTCTCCAAATCAACTAGAGGCAAATTATAAGTAATGGCGTGATAAAGAAGTAATCTTTCTTCCAAGTACCTATCTTTAGATACTTTAGGCTTAGCCCCAGAATAAGAGAATTAATTTGTTTGGCATGCGAAATGGACATTTAATAGCTAGATGTTGTTGCTTTTATTATTTCACCTTGGAGATGAAAAATCTGTTGGGATTTCAGGTACATGCACAGTTTAAAAGAATGTACTAATGATTTAGGGAACAAAACCTTAGCCATTACTCAGGAACAATTCATGATGCCAGGGGATGAAGAATTCAATCACATTACTGACACTTGTATCCTCTTCTAATAGTTTCCCTTTATTTTAAGTAGGAATTTTGATCCATGAGGAACAACAAGCAATTTCTTTGTTCTTGTTATGAATATAAATTAATGGGGGGAAGGGGAGGGAAAGGAGGGATAAATTTTAGTATTGCATTCTCTACTTTGACAGCATTGACCAAAATTTCTTTACCAGAATTCATCTCTGGAATATTATAGGTTTTGTATATACTTCTAGTAAACATAATTAAACAATAATTAAATATTTCTGGCTGTGCTGTTCATCAAAAAGAAGCAGAGATAAAACATGTTTTCCGCAACTAGTAATTTAAGTTAGTCCTTTCATAATTTGGTTCTTACACCTTCGGCAGAAGCCAAGTTTAATCTAGAAGTAATTTTGCTGCACAGTATTTTGCACTGAGAGGAAAAAGATGAAGCCAAGACCCTCTTTGATAAAAATGATAAGCCTAGGGAGAGACATGGTCTTACATCATGCAAGAAAGATGAGCATGGATGTCATAGATTTAAACACAAGCCTGTTTCACATTTTAAAATCTTAGAAAAACAGAGCTCATATGTACAATACAGATCAAAGACAAAGCAGAGCATTAATTTAATAGAATTTGGAAATTCCTGTAAAAATGGGAATGCAATCTAGAAGAAAAGTCTTGCTGATTATGCTGTCTCATTGGGTTGAATCTACCTGCAAATTGAATGCTATGCAATCGTACTAAGTCCTTCCTTAAAAAGTGAATTAAAATGCCTTTATATGTGACAAGTTGACCCAAAGATTCCTAGGCTAGGTTTCAGTATTTTTCTTAGTTTACTCGACCAAACAAGTGAAACTGAAACCCCACACTGTATTATTAGAATAAATCTCTCATTGCTTAAGTGAGAAGTTCCAAACCAAGGGTTAGAATCTGTGCTTGAATCAGGGTATTCACTGGTAAGTTCTTTTTGTTTTTTAATTGAAATTGGGGTTTTACTCCAGAGATAAAAGGACCAGTACTAACTAAAGGCAACATCTGTCCATTATAGCCAGTGGTTCTCATTCCAGTTCCAGCCTGATCCTTGAATATTTGTCGTATAATTTACTGTTTTTTTCCAAAAATATGTGTCTACTTCTATTGTCTTCCTAATGGCAATTATTTTATATGCCACTGCAACCTTTACATCTCATCTGTAATAAAGCAAGGAGGAACCTGATAAAATATGTCCATAAGAGTCTTTAACACAAAGGTATCTTAACCAGAGAGAAAGAAACACTGTACTAAAGAATTTTAAGGAGGAAAGCCCTTCTACACATAGAAAGTTTGGTATCTGAGATGGTTGTAATTTTTTAGACAAACATATGAATATATAAGCTTTTGCAATTTTATTTGCTTTCTGTATCACATACATTTTTTTAAAGATTGTCTGATTCTTTGATTGTATTTGCTCATTATTATTTTCACTGCATGATAATAGTAGTGCAAGGAGCGAAGATATTAAATATTTTCATATATTTCTCAGTGTCATTTGACAGCGGTCATGGGAGAACAACCATGAACTACATTCTCCCAAATCCTTCTGTCTCCCCTCTCTTCTGCTACCTGGGTAGACTGAATCTGTCTGGAACTTAGAGCTTACTAAGTTTCTTATGGCTTTGCCCATGTTGTTGCCTGTGGTATCTGGCTCACTCTTTTGCTATGGGACACTCGTGAAATATAATGTATCTCTGAGTAGAATTTAGTAATATGGCATTTAGAATTACCAAATCCTATGCTAGGTTCCCAGTGTTAGACTGAGAACAGTGAGAATAAAACAAGAAAATTCCAAATAAGATAGTGTTTTCCCCATTGAGCTCTGTAAAGGAACTAGTTTTCAAGTCTCTGGGCCATTTTCAATTAATTTGTCTGCAGCTGCCCAGAAAAGGAATTTCCCTTGTGAGGAAGAATCCTTTGCTTCTGTGTTCTGGATCGGTGAATTTTATCACTTTTGGTATTCAGAGGAAATCTTGTCTGGAGGGACTCTAGTATTTTATCTTCATTTGCTCAGACCTTTTGGGTTCCATAGTGGGTAAAACCTGAAGTGAATCTATAAATTGGAAGTTGAGATAAATCTCAAGACATTACATCCATCCAAAGATTTAACTAGACTTTTGTGATTACTGTAATTACTTACCTTCATTTCAAACACTGCTACCTGCAGAAATGCTCACCAATGTAAACAAGTTCAGATGGTCCAAACTTAGGCCCTTCCACCACTTATTGTCATTTTATCTGAACACGTCGAATCAGTCTGGATGTTCAGTGTACTAAAATTAATCCATGTTGGAGAAATAGCTTACCTAGCCATAATAATTAAAATCATGCTGTAAAACAGGGAAAAGAGTATCTGTGTACAGAAGTTCCAGATAAATGATTATTTGACTGTCCAACCCTGATAAATAGACATCTTGAATCTTTAAAACTGAAAAAAAAAATCTTCTATGACTTAAGTACATTTTGCCTTGAGGAACTTCAGGCAGTTTGAACCTGAAATGCAGTCCAGGGATGAATATTTAATTTCACTTTCCTTATAAGTGAAGTTGAATCACTTCTACAAGTCTGTGGGTGACAGTTTCAAATTTCAGCTCAAGCAGGCAATCATCAGAGAATCATTACAGCAGAACAAAAAGTTGGCAACTCAGTAATGATATTTTAATATTACAGAGCAGTAGTAAAGAGATCTGCAGTCCCTTGTGAAAGCTTCTGTTGACTTACTAATCAATATCATCATAACAAGTAGCATATGTAAAATTATACCAAGAGTAGTGCTTGAGGATAACAGAGAAATGCATTCCTCACATTTTCTTGGGTTTGCAGTTTATGACTTTTTCTCTATAAATGATTCAAAGCAGTACTATTTCAACCTACAACCCAGATAAGATCACTGAGGGCTCGTGATCCCCTCTTGGGACTTTCATACTTGTGGTGAGAACTAATCACATTTATCTCAATGCCAAATTAGTTATCTTTGGGTTTTCTCCTTACCTCTTCTAGGACTAGAGTCAGATCAGAACTTAGTTGACCAGTTTTTGCAATTCGTATAGTGAAACCTGCTAGACATGCACTGGTCATCACTGCTATCTTCACAGGCTGAACCTTCATTAAGCATGTCTGCATCCATGGTTGAGAAAAAAGTTTGGTGCAAAGGAAAGGGATCTGTTACTCTGACAAAAAACAAATAAACAAACAAACAAACAAAACCAAACAAACAAAAAAAGGAGAAATGAAGAAAAATTACATGGAGTTGAAACACAGCAAGAATAGAATCATAGACTCATGAAGTCACAGAATCATAGAATACTTTGGTTGGGAAGGGACTTTAAAGATCAACTAGTCCAAACCCCTGCAATGACCAGGGACATCTTCAGGGATCAGGTTGCTTAAAGCCTCATTCAACTTATCTATCTTCTTTTAGTTTAAAACCATTGTCCCTTGTCCTATTACAGTCCGTAGGAAAAAGTCTGTCCCCATCTTTCTTTCTTATAACTCCTGTTCAGGTACTGAAAGGCTGCAATGAGGTCTCCCCAGAGCCTCTTCTCCAGGCTGAACTAGCCCAGCTCTCTTAGTCTTTCTTCATAGGAGATGTGCTCCAGCACTCTGATCATCTTCATGATTGTCGTCTAGACCTGATCTAAGAGGTCCATATCTTTCTCATGCTTAAGACCCCAGAGCTGGAAGCAGAACTCCAGGTGGGGTCTCCCCAGAGCAGAGCAGCGGGACAGAATCACCTCCCTTGGCCTGCTGACCACAGTTTTTTTGATGTAATATATTCTGTAAGCACGCATTACCAGCTCATGTCCTGCTTTTCATCCACCAACTCCCCCAGGTCTTTCTCTATAGAGCTGCTCTCAAACCATTCACCGCCCAGCTTGTATTTGTGCTTGGGATTGCCCATACCCACGTAGTGCACCTTGCATTTGGCCTTACTGAACCTTGTGAAGTTCCCATAGGCCCGCTTCTTAAGGTCATCCAGATCCCTCTGGATGGCATCCCATACCTCGGGCATTTTAATTGCACCACACAGCTTGGTGTCATCTGCAAACTTGCTGAGGGTGCAATCAATCCTGCTGTCTATGTCATTGATGAAGACATTAAACTGTACTTGTGCCAGTACAGACCCCTGAGGGACACCACTCTTCACTGTAATTTTAAAACCTTGCATGGTTTTGCAATGTTTCATTGTGATATATCACAAAAAAAGAGACATAACTGAGTCCTAAAGGTGCAATATCTTAGCGTAAATCTGACAAGTTGTTATGGCAAAATAATTATATGATCTCTGAGTTATTCAGCTGCAACGTTGCACTGTGTCTTGAACAATTACAAAAGTGCATAAATAAATTATTATTTGTGTTTAATAAAATAACAATGAGATTTGAGTTGTTAAAAGTCATATTCCTATATAAAACAATGAAAACTCAATAAAATTATATTTTTAAAAATTAGAAATGTGTCTTTGAATAGTTTCAGATTCTCGCTTATTGCCTGCTTTGTTCCATTTGGTTTCATAAATGGTATGTTGTCTGTATACAGATATTTATATTTTTGTGTTTGTGTGTTGGGAGGTAAGTTTGTGTGCAATTTTCTTTAATATTTTTTCAGGGAATAGTTTGCCCACTTTTTCTGTAAGATTTCTAATAAGATGAATGCAGAGTAGTAAAATATGCTATTTTTTTTCAAATGGATTCTAATAGATTGATTTCTGTAACTTAATGAGTGGATATCCTTATACATTTCAAACCAAAGTATTAAGTGCTTTGCTGAATATGGTCCTAATCACTCAGCAGAATCTCTGTGGTCTTAGACCCAGAGCTTTGATTGAAATCAGCAGTTGGGACTGAGTGAAAAAAGAAAAAAAACAAACACGCAACCAAAAAAAATCAAGCCTCTCTCTCCTCACCTCCCAATAATTGTCTTTGTGATTTTAAAACAATTTTAAAATTATTTTTGATTTTGACATAAATCTGTAAAATACTTATTTTGAAAAGACTTCTAATGTGTGGAGTAAAAGAATGTTTGCTGGCTCACCCAGTGATCAGGTGGCTTCCTAATTAACATACCAAATGTGGATGACTGTCAATACAATAGACCTGTGTGCTTCACAATAAGGGAAAATGTATGTAACCCAAAAGGGAAATGGAGCAGAAATTAAATGCTGGTGTTAATTTTAATACATTTTAACAAACTTAAGAGACAGCAATCTTCAGTCTATAACATCCTTTGCAGATTTCAAAAGAAGCTTTAACATAGCATTAGTTTTAACTCTAGCATAAAGGTGAATACATAAGTAAATCTAGGCAGGCTTTTAAATATTTTCATTGATGTTATTAATAATTCCTTTTTATATTTCTTAAATTCCTTTTTATATTTCTTGTCAAATCCCATTGGTCAATTTTGTACTTCAAAAAGTCAATTTTCCTCATAGTAAACGTATTGAGATCATGTCTGTGTTACCTCTTTGAAGGGTGTCTAAATAAAGGAAAAAAATGGAATATTGTTTTTACCAAAAGGATGAAGGAAGGCAAAGGCTTCTGGATGTGACAATAATTAATCAATCACCAAAGGGTGAATAGTATTTGCACTGAAGTGAATATATTCAAATATTGGTAATATATTCTTGAAACATGTACTTTATGACATTGATAAAATATAATTTTAGAATTAATAATAAAGAAGATAATTATTTAGATTTTTGATCTTCAGGATGTTTCTACACATGTTCTTCTACTGAGATATAATGAAGAAGAGCTTCAAACAATATTCTTTACCTTCAAAAACCTTTTGTTCTTGGAAATTTTTATTAATATTGACATTTACTGGGACTATGCTGTTGTGACTGGAAATTCATTTAATCAAGTGTCCTTTGCCTTCAGGTGAAAAAGTATATGCTATTAGGCTCTTTATAATTTATGTCTTTTTCTTTTTCTTTTTTGGTTTGTTTTACTTTGCTTTTTTATTTATTTTTATTTTCTAGTCAGATATCTGTTATTTTTCCACACAATGTGTTTTCAACAGCATAGAAATCTATTGCAATCTCCCTCTTTTTTTGGATTGCTGGAAAATTTGTTTGAGCTTCTGTTGTGAAGTATTTGGGAATCAAATCCAAGTTGTATGTCAGATAAAACCTTTACTATTTTGGAGGCTGTGAGTTTGTAGGTGACCGGTGAACTACTGCATGTGAGGTTTTTTTACCTTAATGTTTGTGATTGTCTGTCTTCTAAGATTTTAGCCTTTATTGATAGAATGCAGTTGTGCCCCAATGAATTCTGTACATGTATGTTGAATTAGAAACTGCAATATCCGAGCATATTTAAAAAAAAATATTAGTTCAAATATCATCTAGGTATTGATCGTGATCTCATCCCTTTAAAACTATTAGTGTAATTCTTATTGATTTCATTTGAAGCATACTGACTACAATTCTTGTTTTGATTCATATTTTTGCACAAGACAGGACAGACCAGTATGAAACAGGCAAACCTTTTACATAAAAAAGACAAAAAAAGCAGAAATAATGTTAGTATTGCCAGAAAACAGTATTTTATCCCTAACTAGTCTCTTTAATGCAGTTTTATTTTCCCACCCAAGAGCAGTAAATAGGATAGCTACATATTAGATGTTTGCATTATATCAACATATATAAATGTGTATCTATTCAGCTGTAATTTTTGGTTTGTGCTTCCACAAAATCCCTGAGTACACCCATCATTACCTTGAATATTTTCTCTAATCTAGTACATACTGCTATCTAGTAATACTTTGAAAAAAAGACCTTGATGTAAAAAATAATATTACCTCTGTTCCTCATGTTGCAGAAGTCTATAGCATATCACTGTCAGTACTCAGGATATGTCTTAAAACATACTAAATTCTATTTTTATTTAAGCAAGGAATATACATTTCCTCACTAAAACTGGAAGCAAGAAAAATCAGTACCACCTTACATTAAATAATGTTCTTAAGTTTGCATAAAAATTGTAGGAAACAAATAATTATTTAAAAGCTTAGGTAATGATTCTGGATAATTTTGTGTGGCTTTCTGAAGAAGAGTCTCAGTCCATGCTTTGGAATTTTAGCTGTAGTCAGATATCAGTAGCAATATAGAGCACATGCAAAATAAATATTCAGTAGATTTACATTTTTCATATAGAATGTCATATTTCTTGTCAGAATGAGAAAGCTGTGTATCTGCTCTGCAAAGCTGTGGATTATGTCTGTAAAACAGCTATAAACAAATTCAAAACAACTTCAACCCCATTTTTGCTTGATTTAAAGGCAGTTCTGAAGTTTTAAGTAACTAGTCTGGTCCTGTGGTTGCCTTGAGATTTTGTGTTTCTCTCAGTGCCCAGACTGAATAAAAGCCTCATAGCAAGCATTACAGTGTCTGTAGCAACTAGGTTTGACTTTATGGCTGACCAGTTATGTTGGGAAAAGCAAGGAAAATGAAAAACTGTTGTGCACTATGGGAGACGAACAGCTCGTTTACATAATATCTTAACCTCCCAATCTGATCTTGTGTTTTCAGCCTTTTCAGAGTAATTTATGTTTTCAAGGTATTTGCTTAGCTGTCCTCCTGCAGAGCCACTAGCCCTGGTTTCTGATCTGGATGTGTTCTGCTAGTTTGAGCACTAAACATTTTAAAATTTATGAATTCTGACAAGCAACTGGTGACATTATGATAGAAAGTATATTTTTAAAGCTATTAAGTATTTACTGTGTATATATTCTATATTTCACTTATCATTTGACAGCAGAGTAATTGCAAAATGAACATTTAGATTGGATTGAGGAGACCATAAGCTGGAACAGCTGTGGGTGGGAAGAAAGGCAGCCTTGGTTGTACATGCTTTGCAGCATGTCAAAGTAAATAAATAAAGTTTGTCATACTGGCAGAATGCACAAGGTAGAAATGGTACCTTCTTGTTAAATCTTCACTTGCTATATGAGAGGTTAATTCCTGAGTCTTGGGCTAGTTAAATCACCTTCTGGAGTGTCAGTTTGAATATGTGCCATTCATTGACTATTGAGTAGCCTGCATCATAGCTTTACCCTACATCTCTTAATTCAGTTTCTGAAATTGGTATTAGTTAGATAGCTTACTTAAGCACAAGCTTAAGTATTTTGCTGGATCAGCAGGACACATATTTATGAATTATATTTTATTATATTGTATAATAGAGTTTTCACAAATATTTATGAAAAATAATTGCTGCATGTGAACAATATTTGCTTCATTTCCTAGCTGTTCTGAATACATGTGTGTTATATGACCGGTTTTATTTTCAGAAAACTTGATCAGGAATGTTGTTGGGAGTGTACAAAAAAAAAATAAAATTGAGCAGTCCTTTATGTTTCCCAGAAAAGAAGACTCAGAAACCTCTATGAACAGTTAATCCCAAGCTTGTTTTTAGCTTGAATATTAGAGTTTGCATAAAATATTTCTAAATTCAAATGTTTTCTGAATTACTGTAACCCAAATATAGGTGTATGTCTAAAGTATTTCTTACCTAAATGCAAATTTTATTGTTTTGCCAGTTTTAATGTCAAATATAAACTCAAAAATATTGTTTCTTTTAATTTTGGATCTGACTAGTTAAACTCCTTCTAATGATGTGGGCTATTTGCCTCATTAATGTAATTTCATTGTTATTCTGTATTATCTTGAGTACCAGGCTGTTTTCCAGCAACAATTGCTATACAAGTCATACTAATTCATACAGTTTCACTGGCCTAATATTCCACTGAGATACTACTTTAATTAAAACATGACCTTATTTTTCACAACTAAATGTGAAGTATAACCTTTTATCCTCAAGGAGTGTCATCAAAGGTTGCATCTTAGTTCTGCATCAGATCAATGACTGTCATGCAGGGTGAAGCTCTTATCGTCTGTGAATGGCACCCGATGGTAATTTATAACAGTACCTGCCAACTCATCGATCTTCAGAGACACACTGCAGTCATTCTCAACCTGCTTTAGGTACTTTCATTTAGCACTGCCTAACCATCACCCCCTGATGACAGTCAGGAGGCAATTCATAAAATCAGAGTGAATTACAATGTTTATATGTGTCTGAGTATGAAAGGCAGTAAGCAAGCCTCTGGAGGCTGAAATAAGTTTGTATATACTGTACCATCAATTTATTTTGTTATTGTACCTAGAGGGGAAAGACTTTTGTTTTAAAAGGTGAGCAGTTCTGCTTCAGAGTTAGGAGACTGTGAAGCAAAGCTGAATAGTTGGACCTATCACAAAGGAAGAGTGAATGGAACACCCTGCAATAAAAATAGCTAGCCTCAGGTCAGCATAAAAATTCATTGCCATGGCAATTGAGTATACTGTAAGAAAAATAACTAACAAAATAACCAAGCAAAGTATGTACTGGCCTATATGGATGGTAAGTAAGCATTTTTTTCCCTAGTAAAAGAGACTTTTGCAAAGTTAAGGCTGTCAACTGGAAACCCCTACATTGTCTATAAAGGATATTAATATATGCGTCATTGTACATGATCCATTCCACAGCTAGTTCTGTAACTATTGAACTTTCCTTATGGAAAGTGCCCTTATGCCCTGACCTGTATGCGGCTCTTTGAGCTACTGTTCTTCCTTCAACCTTGGTATTTGATGGGTTTATTGGGGTAGAAAGGAT
The DNA here is from genome assembly GCF_025592945.1 of Manacus candei. Classification (NCBI taxonomy): domain Eukaryota; kingdom Metazoa; phylum Chordata; class Aves; order Passeriformes; family Pipridae; genus Manacus; species Manacus candei. The sequence continues at coordinate 28,470,214 of NW_026138062.1, read as the reverse complement.
AAGGGTGATAGAAGAAGGGCTACACAGGAAAATGCAGAAGCTGTTTTAAGAGTGTTGCTGGATTTAGATAACCATTTTGATTTTGTCCTTATTGCAGTTGGATATCTTTAGAGGGAATTATTTTCTTTTTCTGTTCTGTCAAGCTAAAACCAAAAATGCCTTTCTTGAGCTAATACTGTTAAAAGGAGGTAATTTAATGAAATAATTTTGTTTGCTTGTTTTGCTCATTGTTTAGTACCAATTGATTACTCTCATAACATTTAATAGGACTAGGTCTAATCAGAAGGTCAACTGACAATTACTGTTACTCTCTGGTACTGTTTAACTCAGATGACAGAACACGTGCACTTACAGAGGCAAACATTTCACTAACCTTTTGCAGATCCGAAGGTATTCTAATTTTTTTTCCATTACTCACCATTTCTGTGAGGTTTATCTAGAATAAGATGGTGTTTTGCTTTTTCTGTAGCATATCGAAATAATATTATGGAAACTTCAGATCTGTATATTTTGCAGGTAATAAAGTTTTAATAATAGAGAAATCTTTGTATAATTAGAAGGCTCGGTAAATTGCATGTTGTAGAATAACTAAGACATCTTTAAATTGACTAAAAATTGACTTTAAATTGACTAGAGAAAAAATAAACATAAAATAATAACAATAAGCAAATAGATTAAATAAATAAATAAATACACTAATTAAAAAACTGGGTTTCTATTACAAATTAAATTTTTTTTTTAAATACATGAATTTTACAATCAAGCTTCAAAAATCACAATGAAAGAAACATTATATTACAAATAATTAAAAATAGTAATAAATAAAATCTATCCATCTCGGAAAAAGGAAAACAATCCAATTCAAACCAGTAACTTATACCATATGCGTTTTACCAGCTATACAAGAACCTATTTCCAAAACCTTCCAACATAATTCTCCTTTTCCCTTCTGCTGTTAAGTTTTTCAAAGTTCAGTCACTGCTTCTTCATTTCTTACTTAGCCTCCCACTGTTGAAAAGCATGCAATTGTATTAGTATATCATCACTCCCTAAGGAAAAAAAAAGCTAATGAAAACAAAACCAAAGCCCTACATAGATGGACATTGATAAAAGGATAAATTGTGTATTGTGATAATTAGTGTGTTCGTTTTACAGCTTAGTAATACTTTGTTGGCCCCCTGGTGGTCTAGTGGTTAGGATGCGGCGCTCTCACCGCTGCGGCCCGGGTTCGATTCCTGGTCAGGGGACTTCCCCAGGCAGATGGAGCTCGTCAGCCCTGTAAGGCCATCCATCTAAGAGAAGGTCACTCCAAACAAACCTACGTCCTGAGGACCTCACTACCACTGTCCAAGCTCGCTCGGCCCCGGCAGATGAACCTCAGGATTAAAGGGTGGGCTCAGTTCAGCGCACACTGTGTCTCACCTAAAAAATCCACTGCGCAGGCTGGAAGGGTAAAAGACCTTTCCTAAATCTTCGTTTGTGAAGACTGGCCATGATGAATACTTTGTTGAATTTTTTTCACAAGAGTTAAAAACCAAAAAAAAGGTTAATGCTTCTGTGAGTATGATCTGTGGATTAGTGTTACACACTGGAACACTAAACTTTTGTCCTTGTCTATCTTAGTTTTATTTTAATCTCCTAAACATAACTTACCTGGAATGTGTCAGATTCCTTTTACTGAATCTGTTCCATACTAGTCTTCCAGTTAAGAAGGAAAGTAATTTTTCTTCCTTCAAGGCAGAAGGTTTCCAAATCTTAGCAATGTGTCATTTTGACAATGTACTTCAGAATGGAAAAGAAAAATAGTAAAAAGCATGTTCACATCCTAAAAACTGGCTTTTAAACTTCTGTGCCAAGTTTCAGTGGTGTTTTTTAGTCAACTCATGAATTTTACATAATTTCTAAATGAAAATATATATATATTTCTTTATTTTGTGGCCTTGAAAGATCATTTTGAGCTTTAATTTCAGAGGTGAAGATGCCATATTCTAACATTAACCTAGGGTTTCATATTTATCTGGAGTCCTTGAGAGTGCTACAGTAAAAAGTCAAGTAGAATAATAGATATCTACTAAAGGGAGCTAAGCCTCCAGTTCATCAGGATTTACAGATCCTATTCAGCTGAGCTGCTACCAAGCCAGTCCTTCTGTTCCAGCATAGGGGGTTCTGCCTTTTCACATGCATGTCTGTGACTTTGTCATTTTTCAATTTTTCTGATGATCCTAGGAGCCCATTCTAGAAATCCTTCTGAATGATAGTCATGTCCTCCAACATATTGATTGCTCCCCCAAGTTTTGTGTCATTCACAAACTTGATGAGAATGCATAATACACTTGTTTGGACTTAATACACTTGTTTACCTGTAACAGATATGATTATTTAAAAAAATCTGGAATCAGGGAATGGTTTGGGTTCAAGGGGACCTTATAAATCATCTGTTTTAAATCCCCCCTGCCATAGGTGGGGGCACCTTCCACTAGAACAGGTTGCTCAAAGCTCCACCCTGGCCTTGAACACTTGCAAGGATGGGGCATCCACAGCTTCTCTAGGAAACCTGTTCCAATGCCTCACTACCCTTGCAGTGAAGAATTTCTTCCTAACATCTAATCTAAACCTACCCTCTTTCAATTTAAAGTTTGTCCTCTCACTACACACCCTTGAGAAAAGTAATTCTCCATCTTTCTTGTAGGCCCCCTTTAGACACTGGGATGCTGCTCAAAAGGTCTCAAAAAAGCGACATATAGAGTGGGATGTGTAAGTTTGTGGTTTTAGAATTCCTTGGTTGAGGTAACTGCATCAGGCATAAAACAATTAGGATGTAATATTAATGTTATTACATTTTTTTCTCAATAATTTTTAGAAAACATAACAATCACGAGACTTCCAACATATACCTTTCAAGTTGAAGTCATACACTGTAATGCAGTTTTTCCACTTATGCAGCAGAAATCAGCCATCCTTTTCCTACACTAAGTTGTTGGTTTATTATAAACACTAACTAGTGCCTTATCTAAGCTATTTGTTTGATTGTTTGTTAGAAAATAAATCTATGAACAGGCAAAATATTTTTCTTCTGAGTTACCAGAGAACTCAGGGTGGATAATACCCATTTTTTTTAATATAAAGTAACTTTGGGGGTTTGTGTTTGTTTTTGTTTTTTTTTTTTTTTTTTTTTTTTTCACTAGATCCTGCCTAAATACAGTATATCAGTGATTTTATCATTCTACTCATGGAAATCTTCCCACCAGGTCTTAGTAATACAGGCTAGATCATAAAAGAGCAATTCCAATTCCAATTTCTCTTTTTTATTACCCAGGCTTCTAGCATTCATATATAGTCAACTAAAGTATTTCTGTTCAAGCTTCTTGGTACCTTGATTAATTTTATTCTTGACATCTTGATTTTGTGCTAAATGAGTGTTCATTTGTTTCTCCTTTACACCTCCTTGATAGTTTTTAGTTTAATGTCTGTAACTGAGTCAGCTGATTTCCCGCAAGTTCATAGATTCATTCAGATGGATAAACAGCAGTTGTGCTAAAATGGACCATCACCAGTAAATCCTTGTGCAGTAACTGGAGATACATGAATGATCTTGTATTTATGCTGTGGATAATATTTATTTTAGTAATGTAAGTCAGGCATCTGGTCTAAGCTCCATAGACTTTCTCTATAGTCAGTGTAGAAACGTTCTCTAAATTTAAACACACTCTTAAAATTAAATGAGTGATCATCCAGAATCTCTGCTCATGGAAGAAACAGTCTAGATAAAGTCATCTTAACTGGAATACCATCTCTCATGTTCAGGGATAGAACTCATTTAATGATTAGCTGAGTCATCTGGAAATGGTTATTTCTTTTCATTCACTAAACATTCCAGCACATTGTTGACATTCCTAATTGAAGACGATTGAATTCTGCCTAATGGAAAAAAAAAATCCATCCTATTATCTGTCTGTTAATGCAAGATACTCTTTCTATCCTCAGTAATGAGTCCTTGAAATAAATATTCTTTCTTTTTTTCCAACTCATTAAATTCTTTGTGTTTGTGAGTAGCCATGGTTATCCTGCAAGACTAGCCAAGCAACTATTTTCTCCACTTTTCAATGAAATAGGATTAATTTCCTATAAAAAAGGACCTTCTCTGCATGTGGAATTTTCCTTGGACCTCTAAGCATGTGTTCTTGTCATGTTCGTTCTCGTCTCTCTCCTGTCATCTAGAATATTTCCATATCTTTTAACCTGTAGGGATAAGTTGGCACCTTCTTCCTCTGGTTTCCACTCTTTGTTTTGTATCAAGTGAGTATAATTCTGAAATCAGATTATAAAATTATCAAATTTCTTCCTTTATGCTTTTCTTTTTTATTAGAAGATATATACTTACCTAATCTCTGCAAACCACACATCTTTATTTTGCAACATAGCCACCACTTTGTACAAAGAAAAGTCCTTTTGTCTTTCGAAAAGAACTAAAATGGAGCACTGAAGCTTCTTGTAGGGCATATCCTCTGTTTCATTGCTGACCAGTACAGTATGAAGCAAATGACCATATGTAGAAAATGTCATCTTCTTATGTTAGATATTTTGTTTGCCTGTTTTTAATAGAAATTGTTCTACATTTCAGATTTCTTTTGTGTCATTTCTGTAACCACTTACCAGCTTCAAAGCTTAAATAAGAGTGCAAACCCATGCTATTGTGCACCATGTTTATTCTGATTTTACATTTACATCACAAAACTTTTTTTCTGCTCTCTACTGCTTTGTAACATTTGTTTTAGGATCTAGAGGGCAGGGAGACGGGGGCATATATTGTGATTAAATTAAAACTTGTGATGTGATTAAAAAAGTGTTTATTACTGTCTAGTGTCCTAGAAAGGAAAAATACCTGGGAATCCATTTCAGTGGCTGTACTGGCTGACTTCATTGTGTCTATTGTAAAAATGTTTCAGGAAAAAATTAATTTTTAAATGCCCTGGAACAAGACATTTAAAATAGATTCTCTTGTTCTGTACCAGTTAGTCAACTGACAGCATACTGAGAAGAAACCACATTGAGTCAGCACTCGCTACACGCCTTTATAACACTTTTGGTTCAATTAAATGGTAAGAGTCTCATGGAATAAAGAATTTATGAAGAAGCAAAATTTAATAACCTGTTTTTCAAACATTGAAATCCAGTCTTTAGGTTCCTTCAATGCCTCAGTTTCTCCATCTGTAAACCAAAAATAATTATCCATTTAAAACTTACTGAATTATATTGATAAGAGAATGCTATAGAAGAACCAAGCATTATTAACATCCCTATTACTGTTATATTTATAGACTTTAATCTGCATAGTGACTCATATATAAAAGCAATTACTTTACATAGGGTCCTGTGACTGAAAGTACAACATGGTATTAAAGGCAAATATGTACAATTATAGATTGCCAGCACATCAGAAAAACAACAAACCAAACCAAACAAACAAACAAACAAACAAAACCCAACCAAACAACAACAACAAAATAATTACCCACCAAACCCTAGAAAAGTCCTTTCTTTGTACATAATATATGACTCAATGTCTTCTTTTCTCCTGATAGCTCAGTGCTAGGGCTTTACCAGTCTACAGGGGAAATCAAGATCTACATTTAAATAAAGAAATTAATAACTAAAGCTAGATTTTATTTTGCAAGTATGGCAAGTGTTGTAAGGTACTTAGTATAAGAGAGCATGTGAAATGAATACTGAATGACATTCGAAATATTCTGAAGAGTTCATCTTATGTCATTTATCACATCTTGTAAATTATGGATTATATTGTAGGTAGTCTATTAAATACATTATTGAGGAATTATTGGTGGGATTCTTTTAAAGCAATTAAAGTTTAACTTCAGTGTGTATTGCTAAGAGTTCTCATACACTACGAGGCAGCATATGTTCATTAAAGCTTGTCACCATTACATAAGAGAGAAACAGGAAAAAAAAAGGCCCCTCTCAAAAACCAAAGCAAAACAAGAAAACAAGAACTAAAGAAAAGAAACACACAGTAAAACAACTTTATTGGTGGAAGCAAGCAGCTGCGTAATTTAGTTTTGGAATAGATATTTAATGTGAAATGAGAGTAACAGTTTTCTGAAGATTGTGTAAAGGTTTGGTTAAGGAGACTTTTGGGTGTTATGCAAACAAAAATCTGGTTCCATACCTTTTAGTTTGAGGGACAAGAAGCAGTGATACAGGTCTACAGGATGCTGAGCAGTGGTCAGATGCCTGAACCATATTAACAAGTCCATCATTCACTTGTTTAGTGGGAAATCCTCCAGAACTGTGACATCTTTCTGGATGTTGATAGAATGCACTAAGTTTTAATGTGATGCATTGGGAGAATGAAAAACTACCCACTGTAGGAGATCAGGTTTGAGATCACCTCAGGAACCTGAAGGTGTACAATTCCATGGGATTTGATCAGATGCATCTGAGGGTCATGAGACAACAGGCAGGTGAAGTGGCCAAGCCACTATCCATTGTATTTGAGAAGTTGTGGTAGTCTGGTGAAGTTCCCATGGACTGGAAAAGGGGAAGCATAACCTACATCTTTATATCTAGTCTCCTTACCTAATGGAGAACATTGTGCTACACTTGGGCCTTGTCACAAGTTAACAAAGTAAAGAACCAAAGTCCTCTTTGCTTTTCACTAAATCATGTGTCATACTTCATTGCTGACAGTTTTGAAATTCCTATGCCTTTTTACCCTTCTGGAACTATAAGTTGTGGGTTTTTTTTTAAATAATGCTTTGAAATCATCATTTTTTAAGATGGCCATGCAAGATGCATTTCTACTTTCAGACTGCATAACTCTCCTGCCCAGCAAAAAGTATTGCTAGGGATTTAATTCTCAACATGACACAATCAGCATATTTCCTCCTAATTTTGCTTACAAATAGTATTTTCATCTGTGTGGACTGGGAAACTGAGAACTGGGAATGATCCAAAATCAAATTGTTTATATTCTGTCAACTTACTATGTATTTTGATTTTTCATTGTTTAAACTGTATAAATCTTTTCAAAGCTTTGCTGTTTAAGATTGATTTCTCAAGGCAGTGTCCAGCACTGCAATTATACTGAGATGACCATGCTTCATGCTGTTTTTAATCTGCTTTAGGAACTACCAAAAAATTAATGAAATAGCTGACTCAGCTGCTCACTAAATTCTCCTGGCTCTAGCTGGACTGGCTTGGAGTCAGCAAGAGTCCTTTTTTAATGGGTCGAGCTGCCTTACTGGTATTTTCACCACCAATTAGTCGTTGCTGCTCATCAGGTGAAGGACTAAGCAGATAGTGGTCTTTGCCTGTGACTTTCCTCTTCCAGCTGCAGAGGTGGATGGAGAAATGAGTGGCTCCCTTCCTGCTCAGTACCACTGCTATTTGTTTCAGCTGTGAGAGTTGATGGAGAGGAATAAAATGGTGCAAATGTACCTTTATTTCAGCTTCAAATCGCATGTGCCATACCAGAAATATTTGGAAAATATTAGAAAAATAAAAGATAATATTTTAATATTGAAAGCAGGGATTAATATAAGAAAATAGGGAACAGATTATGTGAAAAAAATATTTTTTAAATGAGTAATAAAACTTCTCAGGATCTCCAGCCATCAGGATCTTGATTAATTGGCAGTTTTTTTTCATAGAGTTAGAAATGGTGATATCCATAAACTAAAACAGATAGTAATACAATTTAGTAGATAGTAAATCTGGTTTCAGCTAAGTTTATCTTATCTACCATTCATGTTTCTCAATGAAATACTGCTCCAACATGTGCTAGTTGCAGCCATGATGAATTCCTAGGCTTGTGTGATATGTCAGTACGTGCAGAAATAGGCTTTGTCTTTGGCCTGCCCTTGTTCTGGTAGACTTGGCTGTATTGGAAGGTAACTGCAGGCAGCAATTATTTAGGTCTTTTTAGTTCTCTATTATGTTGCCTCTATTAAAACTGTGACAAAAATGAGTTGAAGAATACTGTCACTTTAGTGGTTAAAATTATAGCTGAAAGTATATTAATACTTACTCATTCACACATGAGGGGGAGGAACTGCTGAATGTAATTGAGACTTTGTGAGTTTTAAGTTAGGATCCTTTTCTTCTCTAGTGAACCTGTAAATAAAAGAGTACCATGCCCCAGCAACCTCTGATGTGTAATTTTCATTAATAAAATGACACTAGAAAAAAGATCTTTGTCATATTTTCACTTTATCTTATTATACTCTCAATAGTTGTTTCTTCAGCACTTCCACTGTGAGACAACATAATGTGCTTTTGTCAAAGTACAATGTTTCTTTGTGCTGAAAACAGGTATATTGCTGTCCACATTAAAATAAATTAAATTGTCAACTACAACTCTATATCTAATTATTTAATTTGCTGGCTTTTTCTAAGAGTATGTAGTGAATTGAAATTGTATATAAATCGGAGTGAAATGCTGCTTTCCAGGTTTTTAGTATTTGATATATCCTGATGTATGTCCAGGTAAAGACAGTATTTTCTTGGCTTTATTATTCTCTCTTTGTTACAGCAAAGACTCTTGAGGTCAGACCCTTTGCCTGCATAAATCAAAAGAACTCATCTTACTCTAAGGCACCAGCTTAATTTCGCTGGGAGTTTTTCCAGTAAATACTAATGTTTGAAATATGTTTCTAAAACTATTTGAAGAATATTTGACTATTTTCTCAGCAGAGTAGAAGTAACCTAGCTTTTTCCATTAAAAGACCAAATATTTATTTTCTCTCCCCCCCCCCCTTCTTATTATGTAGCTAAAAGTGTTCAACAACCAATAATAAAAATACAAAGAAAAGGAGCAGGTCAGAGGAAAGGAATCAGAAAACCAGAAAAATAGGAGGAAAATGTTTAATGGAGGAAAATATTCTGAAACACAAATACTGAATTGCTTGGAACCAAATAAGAAGTAAAGATGTACCATTTCTATAGTGATAAGCTGCACTGGGGCAGGAGTCCATCAGCTGAGATCTGGCCCAGTGTGGTGTGCTGTCAAGCCCGATGTTTTGTTTTCTAGTATACAGCTGGGACTGTAAGAATTGATTTTTTGAGAAAGAGGGTGGGGGTTTTTGTTAGAAAAATCAAATTCAGCAAAACGTTCAGAAACATGCCAGTTCCAGTGAAGATTGTCCAGAGAAATATTTCCCATATCTATCAGTGATTTTCAGAAAAGGGAGAGGAAAGACCTACTCTACAATATTTGATAACTGGCATTCACTGGCATGTAGGGAACAGTTCACATCCCTGCTTTGCTTCATTACTGTAAGGAACTAGAATATAGTACTTCTGAGGGATGCACAGCTCCAGTCCCTGCTGGCCTATTCTTGTTTATCATTGTTTCTCATTCTAGAATGGACATAGCTCTCTTTTGACTCTAGAGAAACTTTGTTTCTTCAATTAGGGTATAAGAAGGTTTATAAAAACTTACAAAGTAAATCTTGATGGGAAAATGATTTCCCAGGCAGCATTTTTTGTGGTCAAGTCTGGTTTACTACCATGACTAACAGTATATCTCTATCTCAGATCAGAGTTCGTTCCCAGTAAGTGACTGATAAGCCTCATGTTCTTTAGAGAAGTTTAGAGTTTTGGATATAATATGAAAAATATTTATTTCTCTCTGTTGTTACTTTGGGCAATTTTGTGATGTTCTGCTAAATGCAAACTGCTCTTCATTTCCTTCTTTTGGTGGTTTGTTTTTGAATGTTCATTCACATGTTTATTTATAAAGACTGCTATATATGGTGGCAATTACTATCTCAGTAAGAATAATAATCCAGCAAAGCAAAGCCAATAAACATTGAAGAAATATATAGGAAAGGCTAAATTAATACCAGAAAAGTGTAGTCACACTACAGTGAAAAAATACCCACTTTGAATACTGTGTTTATGATGAAATCTCTAAAACATTGATATGCTCACAACAAGAAAATTTGATAGTTGAAGGAAAGGAAGTACTAAATACCTATTATTACAACAATACATATTAGTAATGAACATAATAAAATATGTGAATTAGTAATACGACGCAAAATAATGTATGAGAAAAACTCAATGCTAATAGTATTGCAGGGTAGGAGGTGGAAGCTCTGTTGTTTGAGTTATTTAAAATGGAAGAAAATGCAGCATTTTAAAGAAATAAACTGGTTTTTGCGCCAGACTGAATGCTACACTGTTCTTTGAAAATCAGACAGAAATGGATACCGAATTTGGCAGATGATGATGACAGTGTGAGTCTGGTGCAGAGTGCATAGTATCACATGGGTAAGCTGATCTTTTGAGAATATCGTCAATAAATCCCAAAGGAACTGCCATCCAGAAGATATCTTCTATGTCACTTAATCAGTGCTAATGACCAGACAGAGAAGAAAGACAAGCATTTCCAGTGACTGTAGCCATTTCAATTCTGAAATACCTTAAGGTGATTCTTTTGCTCCAATGACTTTATAGAAAAAGCAGAGCAACTTAGATGCATTTCTTTAAAATTATCTAAGTTCTTTATGTATTCAGTGTAATTTGGAATTTGGAAGTGATTGGGGGCCCTTAAAAATCTTCATTGCTTGACAAGGGGGGAAAGAGGCAGTACCTGTGGAAGCAGATGAACTTCTGCTTCTGTTGCTATGTGGGAATAACACAAGAAAGAAAATAGTGCATCAGATTTGTGGGTTTACAACATACATTTTCTCTCCTTTCATGTGATAATATATTTGATATTATTTCCTAGGGAAAAGTCACATAGAATATTAATTTTTCACAGGTTCTCAGGGAGTATAATGAATAGCATTAGATGGGGCTTGCATACTCAAATATATGCTTACTTTGTAATATAGTCAATTTGTATTAAATTACTAGTTTTCAAAACAATTTTGTTTCAGCTTGAACTGACATTTTCAGAGTCAAGGCAATTTAAATTTAGCAACTTGACTGCACTTCTTAATTCAAGTGCACGTTTGGAAAGATTGAAAAAGCTGTTACAATAGTTTAACTCTAGCTCAACAATTTGAGAGCCAAGAGTAATGGAGAGTTGAAGTCATTCCTCTCTCAGCACAGGCTGCTAAAATAATCTGAGGATTAAATCTAGCATTTTGAAGGTACATCACTTTGTCAGCTAAACCAGAGCATTAAGTGCCGTGTCCAGTCGTTCCATCCAGGGACAGTGACCGCACGTCCATCCCAATGCTCAGCAACCCTTTCAGTGAAGAAATTCTTCCTGTTGATCAACCTAAATCTTCCCTGGTGCAGCTTGAGGCTATGTCCTCTTGTCCTGTCACTAGTTGCCTTGGAGAAGAGGCTGATCCCCACCTGGCTACAACCTCCTTTCTGCTAATTGAAGAGAGTGATAAGGTCCTCCCTGTGCCTCCTTTTCTCCAGGCTAAACATCCCCAGCTCCCTCAGCCACTTGTCATAAAACTTATTCGCTAGGCCATTCACCAGGTTTGTTGCCCTTCTCTGAACACGCTTCAGCACGTCAATGTCTTTCTTGAAGTGAGGGGCCCAGAACTGGACACAATACTCAAGGTTTGGCCTCGCCAGTGACACGTACATAGGGACAATCACTTCACTGGTCTGTGGTACACAGGGAATATCTTGTCTTTAATAGTTCAAACTCACCAAATATTGATCAAATAACATGGGACATAAGAGAAAGAACATAATTTGATGTTGTAGATTCTTCTTACAGAAGAATTGCCCATGGATCTGCCAAGGTAGGGGACTATAGCTTTAAGATTGATGATAGTCTATTCACTTCACTTTCACATGTTGTAAAGCCTACCTATGTTAATTATTTTCTTTTTTAATTAAAATTTTAAATATTTTTCCAATTTTAAAAAATGAAATACTGAGGTTTTTTTCAAAGTTTCTGCTTGATGATTTTAAAAGTTTGTTTCAACACAAATAAAGGTGAGGTATACTGATAAATAAACTTTGAGTGACTTCATAGTGAATTATTCATTGATATACATGAAGTTAGACACCCCTACTACTTTTCAGAATTCTGGCTCTTGCATCAAGATCAAAGCAAACATAATTGGACTGATGCTAACAATGCTATAAAATATAGAAAATTGGGAGATGGAGAGCCCATTTCCTTCGGGTTGTAGCAGAACAAATCTTGAAAAACAAGTGCTTCACAACTACCTAAAAATCAAATAGAGGAAGCTCTGTAAATATTTTGACAGTCTGTTTATCGAAAATTCACCTTGTCTGGGAGGAATTCAGAAAATCTGTTTACATTCCTGCTTACTTTAATACATTAGACATTTTCAATATATAAACCTCTGTGTGGCAAGTGGTGGCAAGTTTAATAGTGGCTCACTTTCTTTTACTCTACAGTTACATATTTTCTATCCATCATAAAAAAAAAAAAAAAAAGAAAAAAGAAAAGGGAATTAATTTGGAGTTATTCTCATCTGAAATACTTGGTTTTGTGGACTTCTAGCCTTCTGCTTTAGAATCTCAGAAATATTAATGAATTTACTTGTCAAATCTTCATGAGGCAATGTTAGTGATTTTTCAGAAGATATCACACATGGCATGGAAAGATTTCAGTTTATATTGTTCTTTGGTGTAAACTGCAAGAAAGCCTGTGAAATCTGCCCAAGGAAACATGGAAACTTATCAGAAACATGGACTTGTGTTTCTACTCCCTCACTAGGGAGAAATCTCTCAGGCTGTTTCAAAGTTGAGATGCAATGCAACATTGAATCCCATTTCATGGGTTAGGCTACACACTCCAGTCAAGTCCTAATGTTTTTCTTAGGATGAATTCTGAGCTATTTGCTCCTAGTTCTTGATAAGTAGACCTCTGTTTCTAGGTAGAAGAAACTGTGGTATTCTCCTGCACGTTCCCTAAGATGAAAGACTGGGAAACCAGGTGTATACCAGTGTTGAAGAGCACATGTCATGTAGAATATAACATCTGTGTATCCTTCTGACTTCTGTGATTAATTATTTTTTTTGTTCTTCATAAATGTAAACCAAGAAGCATATAATTGTCAAACTTGCTCTATGTAGGAAAAGACTGAAGTGCTTCATGGTATCTTTAACTTTGATATTGTCACTGATTTATGGTTAAATGCATTTGTGTGCCATCTGGAGACAAAAAAATCTCTCTACAAGTCTATCAGAAGAGAGAAGTTCCTTTGAGAAATAAGTTAGGGTTAGAGCAAATTTAATAAATCAGAGACTAAGGTCTTTCAAGTCTCTGTATACTTAATCATTCCTGAGATGCACATCAGTGGACAGAATTTGACCCCTAGCAACAAATCTGAATAAATATAGAGGATGTGATAGTGTTCAGCTACTTTCTTGTCCAGTTATGGCTGGGCTTGTTTAAAATAAAAACAGGGAGAATAAAAATCTATTTCTAAATATTTAGGTGTTATGTAAGGGCTTCTAACTCTAAAAAAGAAATAAAAATGTCCACTTTTATGGGAAGGACTTTGAATTTAAACTATTACAGTGGTCTTAGTCAACATGTTGCTGGGTCTCAGAACCTTTGTCATTATTTGAGATTTTCTGTGTCTTTCTTCAGTGACTTGCTTCTACTGCAATACAGGAACTGTCAGTGTTTCCTTGGTATTTAAAAAAGACAGAAATCCTATTTTGTTTGTACAGTAAAAAAAGCAGCAAAAACTTGCAAACAGAAAAATGTCTTTCAGTTAAAAATTCATTTGTTCACTAAAGCCTGTTACTTTTAAAATATTTACAGTACTTACTTCCCTAAAATACTTTCCCTTATGATTCAATCGTATGGCTCCTCCTGCTCTGTGGTTTAGATCTTTCTTGGTCCTAACAAGGTGGTATGAACATATTTTTGCCTCTTGTCTTACTCCTATCCATCTCCAACAGGAGCCCTAGTATACTAATAGTGTAAATTCGTGCCTGGCTTTATCCATCTGTTTTAAGAAAGCCACCTGAAGCACAGAAATTAATTTAGGTGCTCTTAAAAACACTGAAATTAGGGTCACAATTCCTAGGTTTTTCTCTGTGAAGAAATAGGCATTTCCAAATGATGGTTCATTCATCTGTGAGTCTGTGTCTCTTCACAGAGGTCTATAGGAACCTGCTGTGTTCTCAGTAATTACCTGAAGTTAAGCTGGCTAAACTGAGCCTTCGTTCTTATGCAAAGTGACCATGGATGGGCAGATTTGGAGATTCACTTTGAAAAGGGAAATAGCAATGCAAGTTTCTCTGCACTGCCTAACCAGTGTGCAACAATCCTGGGGCCAGGGCTATGCATGAGGCCCTGGCTATGCATGGCTAAGCACTGAAAGCTTGCTTATTCGGTGCTTGACACTGCTGCTCAGACTGCCAAGAAGTGTCACAGTTCTTCTGGAGTTTTATAAGAAGGACAGGCTTAGCCACAAGGAAATTAACTAAGAGAACTCCATTTTAAAAGGAAGCATCAAGGAATTAACTTCAGTCCAATGAAACTGGCCAATCAAAAGGCCATAATTGTTTAATTTGGATATGCGTGGGTTCAATTAGTTTAGTGTTACTCTGTGTTTTGGAAAATGCTAAGAAAAATCTTGTGAAAATGGGTTGGTAAAAAAGGATTTTGGGAAGATCTGATCAGACTGTGGCTTGGGAACCAGCACTGAGATTTTAAGTCTGGGAAAGGGAAGGGGTAAGGGAAGGTTTGGGAAGGGAAGGTTTGGGAAGGGAAGGTTTGGAAAGGTTTGGGAAGGTTAATTAAAATATCATGCCTTATTTCTAATTCTGATTTGTCTTTATTGTTGGTTCTGACTTCAAGGAGTCCCTCTGCCCAAGAGCAAAGAACAAATAATGTGTTTTGATAATGAAGACTGAAAAAGAAAAAAGGGAAAAAAAAATCCTTCAGAATGGAATGGAAAAAGAAAGAGAGAGCCTGGAGCACAATCAGTAGAAATACAGAATGTCAATAAATTTGTCCTTTTTATTAGATTCAAAAATATAGATATCAAGGTGTTTGTTTGCATCTCTTTAATGAGCCAGGGCTGGAACATAGCCCTTCTTCCAGTTCCATGGAATTTAGATAATAGCAAAATGAACCCTGGAGAATTGCTGTGTTAACCTTGTAGCCAGTCTTCCATATCTATGTATACAGTTAGATTTTATTTTAAAATTGCTTAATTTAACAGAATTAGAAAACTCACCCAGGAAAGCTTCATGTAGTACTCCCTGAATTATCTTAAGGGATCCATTCAGCATTTACTGTTGAACAGAACCCTCCCCAAAACAATTCCTTTGCGACTTAGCGGCACAGCATTCTGATATATACTAGCATATATATCAATAAGCTAATGCCTGTCAAGACTACAGAATGCCTGTTCATAGTTTTAATAATGACATATGTCTAGTGAGTTCAAAATTGAGTGTGTGCTACAAAATTCCCTGATCTGTACTGATATGTCTCAGATGACTGAAGTAGGCATGTTAAAACTTTGACTTGGGCCACTACAGTTTACTGAGCAGATCACATCCTGTCTAACTAAGGAGATCTTCTAGTGGTCCATCTGAATAAATAGTCTTAGTGCATATTTCTTTTTTACTTAACATATTTTACATTAAACTCTTTTGCCTATATTTGACCATGTTGGTGGTTCATTCATAATAGGTAGCATGGCAAATACGGAAAATTCACCTGAGCATGTATAAAATCTTCCATGTTTTTTTTTTTTTCTGTGTACTCCTAGTAGGAAAATGTATAGAAGTAATAGCCTGTTTTACTAACAAAAATGTGCAAATCAAAACTAAGTGCCACCAAAATCAATTAAACTTATTCTTTTTCATCTAAACATGGCATAAAACTGTCCCCCTATAAATTTGGAGAGTCTTTCATCTCTGTGGTATTTGGCATATGACTTTTATTATGGGCATCATTCTTAAATGAAATGTCATGGACTTTACTCACTGCAGTCAACCACAAAATTATTAATGTGGACAATTAAGTGCTTTGTAAGTAACGGTAACTTCTGATTTTTGTAATGAGTGTAAGCTCTATGGCAGGCTGGTTTAAAGTGCAACTTATCACTGTGCAGCTGTAAAGTGACTGGTGTTTACAGAATGCTTTTAATCTACATATAGTAAGATGGAAGGAAGATACAGTGAATTTTACTTTTCTATTTGATATTGCTTATTTCTTCATTCTGCTCAAAATGTATATTTATTTCCAGTGGAAAGGGGGAAGGGGGAACACACTCTCTTTTACTTCTTTTCCATTTTCTAGGTTTGATAGCCTTTATAGTTAATCAGAGAAAGATGAGTACCTTCATTGCATTATGAATGTGCAGCTGTAACTTTTACCAATTTTAATACACATCATACATATACAGATATACATGTACATTCCAGCACTACACTGAAACATGGAAATATACTGTTGGAAATATTAATAGTTACAAGTCTAGCTCTATAAAGAGAGAATTCTTCAGTTAAAGAATCCTTATGTTGCAAGAATCTAAATATTCTTTGTAAGTTTGTTGAATTATATATGCAACATATATATTTCTTTGTAAGTTTGTTGCATTATATATGCCCCAAAAGAAAGAAGGAGTAGTTTTTAGACAGTGTGATTCACAAGAACTTAAATATATGAGAGGTTTAAATTTATTTAGTAGTTTATTTTCCACTTGGCATTTTCTACTGAGTAGTTCAAGTGCATGGATTTACTTGGGGAAACAGGAAATAAGGAAAAAAACCCGAGACTCCTATTTAGCTTGGGATTGCAACAAACACTGAGAGGAGTGTCATTTCAGCCTCACCTTTGAAAGGGTATTCTCTTTCTCATTGGATTCATGGGTGAACATGTCCTAGAAATGGAGTTTAAGGACAATCTCTTCACACAAAACACAGGATAACAAGGTTCTGTACATGTTTTCTAACATTTCACTGATTAAAGAAACATTCAATGTGTGAGGAACTTTTCTCCGGATCTTTTTAGTGTTTGATGAAGAATTAATGCATGTTTCATAAAAGATTACATCAAGTACTGGGCTCTAGGTATATATTCTGCTTAAAGAATATATTTCTTTCTAAATTACTTTTCTTCTTTCTAAATTACTTTTCTTCTTTCTCTGCTGTGATTGTATGATCAATTTAAATATTTGTGGGGAGTAGAAAACAAAAAAGAGTCATGTTCTTATTTCATAAACTGAAAAGGTTTAAAGTTTATTTCAGTACGAATTTATTTATTTTCAATAAATAAATCCAGTTTTTTTCATAAACTGAAAAGATCCACAAAGATGGGATACATAGTTTACAGTCTTTTTCTCCTGAAAATCCATAGATAGAAATAGTTAGAAATGCAGAAGAATGAGAAAGATGACAAAACTTAAAAATGTAATCCCAGGACTGGATTTCTAAAGTAAATTTTTTTTTTTATAAAACACATAAATATTCCTGGAGGTTGTGACAAAAATGTTAAACATTCTGGACAGAACAGCAAATTCTGTCAAGCCGTTTATCTTACCTGTGATGACAGATAGCCTTTGAAACCAAAATTTCATGTTCTTCTGCTGGACTGTGGCTACCTTCTCTCCCTTTTGGGCCTTTCATTGTTCCTTCAGGCCTAGTCACACAGCAGTGGCATTTATAGCAGACCTTCAACCTTTTTTTATAATGTCTTCCCTCTGCAATCCACAAAAATTATAACATTCTTTATGGAAATGGCTTTATGTGTTGTTTATGCTGAATGTGGGTAGAGCCTTCCCAAATCTTCGTTCGTGAAGCCTAGCCATGATGATGATGGTAGATACCTCTAAATCTGATGAAAGAGAAGCTGTGAAAGAGGCCACAAATACAATATGGTCTTTGGTCGGCTTTCAGATTTGAAGAAGCAATTTTTTTTCTGTGGTGGTGAATTAATGTGTGCAATGGACAGGCTTTGGCATATCTTGTGGGACACCATTTGTCAATGACTGGAGTTAGCTTGCCTAAATTCTCAGTTTAGTGTTCTGATGAGTTTTGGCCTCAGCAGTAGCATTGGGACACCTTATACAATTCCTGTGAGCTTCCATGATTTAAAAGTTGTAGGGGAGGGCTAATTCAACAGGAGATATTCCCTGGTACGGCCTCCTAGTTCTGCACTAGTTTAGGTGTACAGGATCCAAAGGAGAGGTGTTGATGTAAGGTGGGTGCTTTCAGCATTGGACAACCAAAGGCATTTTCAAAATCCTGTTTTCGTCACCAAAGTAAGGAGGTCCTCATCTCTTCCCTGAGACTTACTTTGAATATAGTTTGTTATTCTTTTATAGCTGGTGGAGCTATTCTCTTTTACACCAGCTGAAGATCTGAGTCAAATATGTACTTAGTTTGGACCATTGCATGCTTTCCCAATAAATGTTCACCTAAGCTATTTTGCACGCTATGGCTCATGGAAAAATATGGGCCTTGTCATTAATTACTCATTATTAAAAGATTGTAGTAATAATTATGCTAACTGGAGTGTAATTGTATGAAAATGACAGCTGTACCTCTCTAACTGCTGTATTATTTTGGGTTGAACTTGATCACTAAAGCAGATCCTAATGCAAGAACAGTGCATTTACAGGTTGCTCCCGCATGCCTTGAGGGCTACCACTCAAGCAAACAGAATATTGAGGTTTGTAACACTGGCAATAGAACAAGTTTTAAATGGAATGGAAATGATGACATGAGAATAGGAGCTTCCAGGAGGAGTATGTTGTGGTTGGAGTGCAGAGAGAAAAATAGGGTTGAATCAGCAGGTGATGCTGGCTTTACTTTCTAAGCCGGCAGCACTTCAGATAAAAAATGTACTCCGAGAATTTTTCATTCTGATCTCGGCTTAACTACCATCATTGAAGTTCTCCTTTTTCTGAACTTGTTTTCCTAACTCTACCCATCATCATCTCTTGCAATAACTATTTCAGAATTGTAGTCTTGCCAATCAATCTATATTGGAAAAATATAGTCTTCTGTACAGTTTCTGTGGGTTGGAGTCACTTCAGGTAGGTAAAGCCTTTCAGGTGTTCCTACCAGTTAGAAAAAACTGCTTTATAATTTGCTGCTGTAATTAATTTTTATAGCCATGTAGGCATTCACCCTTCCCTGTCTCCCCATATAGGCTTATATAGGCTTAAGGACAACCTAGATTTTTCTTGCTAATTATTAAATCCAGTTCTTGGGATTTTTTGGGGGTTTTTTTGATTGTTTGTTTGTTTCTCTGGTTGTTGGGGTTTTTTTGAGATATGGATCTTCATTCCAAATATTTAAAAGATATTAGATTTTTTTTTTGTGTGATGCCTACAGTATGTGTTTCACTAAGTCCCAAAAAATTGAGAATGTATGCATAGTAAAAAAAAGTCAACAAAATGCACTGAAGTGATGTAGATTTTAAAGCTCTAATATACTTATATGCATGAATGTACCTATTCTATTAGGTAGAATGGTAGTTTTTTCTTTAGTTTCACTGAGCTTAGTCCTGACTTTTATACTGAGAAGAGCAACTGTCACAACAGCAATATCTGAACAAAGACATCCTAGCTTTTTCTTGTTTTTTTTTTTTAAAAATACAGGTTTGATCATGTTGCAGTCTATCAGTATGAACACCTATGGAGGTATCACAAAAAAGCCACCTATTTTGTCTTCAAGTCATACAAAATACCATTAATTATTTTATTTGCCTTTTCATCCATTCCTCTTTGCTCTTATGTACTTGCTGACAGTTGTACTTAGTGGCATGACACACAACCTTCCCTGGAGCAGAGCCCTTTGAACATGTGCATTATTGTGCTGCTCAGCTGGATGGAATCTATTGCCCTAGGTTAGCCCATCCATGTAGGCAGCCACTTAAAGGAGAATGATTCACTTCTACCCAGAATGTGTAGCAGGACCCTAAATTTGCGCTGGTAGCTTTGTAAGTGCAAAGTAGAGAAAAATCTCCAGTAAAAGTAAAAGTGTGAAGATCAGGAGTCCTACTTCTGGCAAATCACAGTTTTTTCAGTGCAAATGGTCTTCAGATAATGCTCCAGAGGGAAGCAAAGCTTTGCCATATTTTTATATTGACATTGTTTTATTGTGTTCAACTGACTTTTCAAATCAAATGAGATAAGTACTCACCCATTTGTCTCTTACCTCCTCTTCATCATGAGGGTACCAAACCACTGAAATTAAGAGTATATTTTCTATTGCAATTTATAGATACATAAATCAGAATTTATCTAAAATTAATAATTTTATTTTTATGCTTACATCTTTTCTTCAGGTGCAGGAAAGCAGGTTAATAAGAAAAGATTGTCTCTTTCTCTGATATTATAGTTTAATTATCTTGTTGCTGCTTAGTAATGCCATGAATAAGGTTTTGAACAAGCCATCATTAAATCTGTTTCGGTTTCCATGTGGTAAGCTACAGAAAGACAGCTAATAAAGTTGCAAGAACAAGATAAAAGCTGATTACTTGCCTGCAACATCAGTTTTCTGTAAAATCTTATCAGAATGGTAGGAAGATGTCAGAGATGATGTGTTCATTCTGTAGTTCCTTCTCTTTACCAAGACTGAGGAAAAAATTAGTCTTCTTGGTCTCAGTACAAAAAGGTGACTCTCCTTCATCTGAGTACTTTTTAAAGACATATTTCAATTTAGAATACTGGATATTCTGGAATTCCTGCATCTTCCTCTGTGCCGTAAAGAAACACAACATGATAGTCTCAAGAAGCCAAACATCACAAACTAGTCAGAAACTTATTAAAAAATGTATACTCTTGCAGTCGTACTAAATGAAGATAAAATAGAAAAGCTTCAGGAAGTTTATGCTGAGTACTCTGTTGACTTCCAACAAAATGGTATTTTAAAATGGATAAATGCCATAAATGTGTATTTTCAGATTTCCGTGACTGGCAGACGAGCACAAATTAATTTATGCCATAAGCATGTAAGCTTCTGAACCCTTCACTGAATTTCACCAAGGGCAAATAACTGCTATGAAAGTATTTTCATGCTTCTGTAGTTGTGCAACTAAACAGAACTCTTTTACAATATTAGTCAATGCAAATCAAAATTGTCAATATTCTGTAAGGAGAAGAAAAAGGTCTCTGTTTTTGAGTGAATCCATGTGTGAGGCAGTGTTGCAAAGGCATTTGATTTTCTGAGTCAAACTTGTGTTTTCTTTCAGTAAGTCAATGACTTCACTGATCTATGCAATAATCAGAAATTTTAGAATGATCAATTTCTTTTCATGTGGCTGGCTATTTACATAAGGTTTATTGCTTCTTTATCAACAGGAGAATGGAGTTTGTGAACACTTTAGTTTGCCTTAACAGTCAGTGCTTCCTCTTCTGCAGTCCTCGCTGAAGCAAAACACCCATTCTCAGTAGAATAAGGCCTACAGAGCCCTCTGTCCTTGCTAAAAGTTTTATCTGGTGAATAGGACTGGTTGCACAATGTAAAACCTATGAACCATGACTAAGAAATCTTGAATTCCCTTAATAAATCTGCCACTGACTATTATAGGACTTAGAACAATTCATAGGACCTCTGTTTCCATCTGTCTTTGCACTCTTTTTCTACTTTGTGTATGAAGATAATATTGGTCAATGGCTTGTCTCCTCAAAAGTTTTCAAAAAAAAAATTTGGATACCTGGTCTTAGTCAAGAACTCTGGAGGATGCTGTCATACAAAGAAATAATAAATCAAATTTACAGGAGGCTTGGTAAATGAAAATAATTTATTTTTGGTGTGTTAAATAAATTAGACTTGCAGTTCACTTGGAAAAGTCTGCATCAAAAAAAAAGAGACTTTTTCCTGTCAGCTCCTTGTCTTTAATTTCTGCTCAATTTTTTTAAAATTTATTTTTCTGCTTAAGAAAGACGGGGATTTTATCCACTCATTCCCACATGCAGTTGCAGAGATTGAGGAAAAGTTGCTTAATGCTGCAGTCGACTGTACTTCCAGCAACACATATCCTTTAAGACCTGTGTTTACTGACAACACAGCAAGCAAATGCAATGAAGGTTAAGCAGAGAAGTTAAACAAAAAGTAATCCTCCTACATAGTCTTCCAAGGGCACTGCCTGCAGATTATTAGGACAGGAGGATGGGAGTCTGACATTATGAAAGTAAGTGTTCTTTGGTTCAGTCAAACTAAAAGATACACAATTTTTTTTTCTCTCTTCCTTAGCATGCTCAGGCTTTTCATTGACATTTTGCATATGGTAGTTATTTCTCTCTAACAAACAATTCTTATGGTTTGTTATATCTATGCAGAACAACTGTTGATCAAATCATGTCTTCAGGCATTGTATATTTACTTCTGATGCTAATCAAAGGGGAAAAATACAATTCTTTCATATGAATTCAAGATCGTGAAAGACAGATCATAGGATTAATTAGCCAGATAACCCATGCAGTTTTCATTCTTTCATTCATCAAATTCTTTAGCAGTATAAGGCACTGTTTCTTAGTAATATCATGGTGTGAAAGTTCAGTTACAGAACCTCTTAATGTAATACAATACGACAGAGTATATTTTGAGGAAAATTAACAACTTGTGTTTGCAGTTTGGTCTTAGCTCATTAAAATATGTCTAAATTGCTTTTGTAAAAATAAAGAACTGTACAAAAGACAAGAAGAAGATTTGTAAAGGAGGGAATATATGTTGCGGTTATCCATTTCACTACTAATATTTGTGGTGAATATTTACACCAAGGTACCTGCTACCTTAAGGATGCTACTTATGTAAAGTGACTGCATTAAAAAGACTTATTAGCATATTTAGTCCTTATTAGTAAACTTCTGCTAAGGACTGCACTGCAAAACAATAGGACCTTCAGCCAAAGTTATTCATAATAGTTAACAGAGACAGAATTCTTTGTCTGTTTCTAGGAAGTTAGTAAGCAGGCTGTTGTTAACCTAGGAAGAGGAAATTATTTCATCAGCTAGGGAAATTGTAGCAGTCTGCCACTGAATCCCAAAGGAATGAATCCAGATACATTAGCAAAATTGTGCATTTTAAAGTCGGCTGTAGCAACATATGAAAACTCATTAACAGAGAGGAAGGTAAAAGGGGATTGAATACCTTAACGGTTATTTCATTTTTAAATAGCTTTTTTTTTTTACAAATGATTATTTACAAAGGTTTGCATTGATGCCTTTTGAATCTCTTTTCCTAACACTAATTGCTTGCATCTTTAATTACTATCCAACTCAGTCCAGTGCTTACATATGAAACTTAGGTTAAATCAACTCTTTTATAAAAGTAAAGTGTTCATATGTTTGCATTTATTTAAAAATATTCTAAACTATTATTTTTAAAAGAAAAGGGTCTTATTAACTTTGTCATAAATCTCTGTGTAAGTAGTAATTAAGATACTATATAGTGTTAAGGAAGCATGTTAGTTTTCACATCTATTAGAATGAATTTGCTCTATCTCTAGTATTCCTGAGTCTCATTTTGAAGTAGATGTTCATCTTTCTTTAAGTAAAGCCTACACAAGTGAGCTGTGAGAGAGAAGGATATAGGAAATAAAATCATCATCGTATCTTTTTTAAAAAAATTAAAATTATCTTACCCTTGATTCAAAGAATTACAATAGTGTTATTCAATAAACCTTTCCTCACTGGCAGTTCTATTGCATTTAACAGGGTTTTCAGCTAGGTGACACATTTTTCTGTAATACTATTTTGTGTCATCACCATATTATCTCATGCAAGAGTGGGTAATGGAAATTAATATTGTAGTGATACACAGTGACACTAATTGGACTACCTTATTTTGTTATTATGGAGGAAGGAGGATTGTCTAAAACGTGTTTTGAGGACTTGCAGGAGACACAAATACAATGCCTCATGAATGCATCTGACTAAGCTACTGATAATTTACTTGGTTTTGCAGAACGTTATTAAAATACCTAAGTATATGGTGCATAAAATTGCATTTTGTATAGAATTGAAGAGAAATTAAAAAAAAAGACAAAGGAGTAATGAGACAGGCTTAAAAGTGGAGGGGTAGGAAAATGAGTGGATGATCACCACATGAGGAAAAACAATCCACATCAGCTTGAGTGACATGCACTTAAAAGTTTCTTCTTTGTAATCGCTTCTTGAAAATGCTTACCAATTTACAGAATATTTACTGGTTATATTTATATTTGTCTTTTCCGTTTATCATAGTCAAAAATAAAATAATCCTCCCTGTGTACACCTAAAGGGATCACCTAATGAGGTATTAGATAGACCATTTTATTCACTAATGATTTTATTTTCAGGTAAATCATGCCTGAAGATAATTCAGCTGAATTAGAGTTTTTTTAAAGTAAACATGTCTTCAGCCACTGATATCCATATGGTCATTTAAGTGGGCTTCTGGGACTTGAAATGGCATTTCAGATAATATACTCCTTTTAAATACATATGTACCTACTGTGTATTCAAGTTTAGTCTCAAGTTGTTAATATGATCTTTTATTCATTCATAGACTTTTCAGAAAAAAAAAAGCTATTATGCATTTGTTACAAGACAGGTGCTGGGAATACTTGTATGTGTAATGGCATAGAGTATTATTTTTTCATAAGGTGTGAGTGAAATAGCTCTAGGCTTTTTTACCCAGAGGCCTTTTCTCAAGGTACAGAAGCTATTTCATTTCTCACTGAGATTATAGTAATGTTAATGGGGAGTGGGATATCCCCCACCCTCCATTCTCCCAAAAGAGTATTCAGATTTTGAATTTAGTGCCTTTCAGCAAATATTTGGAAGACAGGCTGTAGGCTGAGTCTCAGAATCCCAGTGGCTCAGAGGAGATAAATTATATCTATTTCCAAGTCACACCATTTTTTAATTATTTTTTTGGATTAGTTTCTGGCTCCCCTGATTTTGATTGCTTTTAATGACGTTTTGACTCTTCCGTTCTTTTTCTGTAGTAACTGAGCTTTGTGAAAGTTAGTATTTTATTTTGTTCTGAGTTTATGCTTGAACTAAAGAGGATGAGAGATTGTTCATGTATCCACTCCAGTGCACAGCCCCTAGGAAACTTGAATAAAAGTAAAGATACTGAAACTTGGAGTAAATCAAAAATCAGAAAACCAAATTAACCTTCTGTGACTGCTAAGCCTCAGGGAACCAGGTCACAAAGAGGCAGAGCTATTATAATTGAAGTAATGGTGTTACATACTATAAACAGACCAATGCAACCATAAAAATGGTTGTCCATTCAAAATATCCCCTGTATTGTATACCCTGTAACTGTGAGAAGGTTAGATGTAGACTTTCCTTTTGATATGACTGTGTGAATTTATGACTGGAGTTGATCAAATTGAGCACAAAAGATGATTCATAGTTCATAGTTCATGCATGTTGGAGGTTTTATGTGTGAAAAAGTTGCCTCTTTCTAAATGTTAAGCATACAAGCAAGGTCTGAGTGCACTGGTACTCAATGCATTTTGGGAAACAGTAGCTGGAAACACCTGCTTTGTGTCTCTTGGAATGAGAATGCCACAAGCCAATCTTGCACTGTCAGCACTCAGGTTCTCACACTATGTAGAGCTAAAAGACCATGTTGTGTGGCAGAAAAGATGATAGACACCAGAAAAACCACATGTGCATTATCTTTTGAACTTAATGATTTCTTGTCAATGAACTCTCACCTCATGGATTTGGAACTGCTTTTAGAATGAGTTCATATGCTTATCAGAGTTGACAAAGAGACAGGGGGAAGAAAAATAATTCCCTGCTGTTTCCTTGATTTGCTTTCCTATCCCTTGCATTAAGATTTCATGGGATCAACTTGGAAATATGGCTTTGAGACTTCAAACAAATCAACAGATATTGAAAGAAAGAAAACTTTTGCTTTCAGTAAAATACTTTACTTCTTTTAAAGAAATAATGAACAACCTAATTTACTTTTAGTACCAGTTAGTTTTAACATTATTTATGCTCTTAATTCTGCAGAAGATACACTTCTAACCTGCTAACGTATCAGGCATGTTGTGTTGGATGATCGACTATTACTTGATGCAAATATGCTTGAGTGTTACACGAATATTGCAAATTCCTCATATCACTCTTGAAATTAGTGTTAAGAGAAAGAATTAGTGTTAAGACCTGTCTTTGGACAGCTATCTCAAAATTAAAGAATTGTCCTCTGGAAATACCCCACTGGATAAAGAGTGAGTCTGAGGCAGTAGTTTATAGAAGATACACAGTTTTTAGGTGGATAAAGCTAAGGGAGGTGCATCTCACTCTTGGTTTTCTCACACAAAAAGTCACAGCAACCGTGGTGTGAACAAAAAAACCCAACCAACCCAAACAAAACCAACAACAACCAAACCAAACCAAAAAAAAACCCAAACCCCAAAGAAACAGACTTACCTCTTCTTTCTAGCACGCTGATAGCTCAAAACCATCATATTTGACATGCTCACCTCATAAATTATGTCAAGCCAAAGTTATTCTGTTGCATCTTGATTTTTCCCTTCTCTTTCCTTCCCTTTTCTTCCCTCCCATCTTGAAAAAAAGATTGCTGTGTCTCTCACCCCTTGATCCTTTCCCTATTAAAAAAAATCTCAAAGAAACCAAACAAAAAATATTGGCCAGCTTCTCCTGCTACAGTGAATTCAGCAGTGTCCATCTGGTTGGGTGCTGGAACAGGCTCCCAGGGAAGTGGTCACAGCACCAAGCCTGACAGAGTTCAAGAAGCATTTGAATCATACTCTCAGGCACAGGTGTGACTCTTGGGGATGGTCTTGTGCAGGACCAGGAGTTGGGCTCAATGATCCTGATGGGTCCCTCCAATTCAGCATATTCTGTGATTTGATTCTGTGATCTATCAGACTTACCTATCTGATAAGGTTCCTTATCAGATGTAAGTCCATTTCTGACTTTCAAATGGGCTTCAAGTGTGAAACAGATACTAAAATACTCAGATAAGTAAAGTAGCCTCTGGAGTAGCCCCTGGGTCTACGCAATAGCAGAATTTGAGGCAGCTGTAAGCTTTCTTGGCAACACCTACCAGTACCTGGACACTAATCTGATTCCTTTGCTCTTCCTAATCAGATTTCTTGTGCTCTTGTATGCACAATTATTTGGTCTGTCTTTGCCTACATTTCCCACCTTTTGAAATTCTTAATTACTAAAGCAGATATTGCAAGGCTAAAATTATTAAAAATTGTATAGCTGTCTGGGTCTGTGGTGACAGAGGTCAACTATTTATTAGCTTGTAATATCTGGTTAAAAGAAAGCATTTGTATTTTACTCTGATGTCTTAGCTGCATGAAAGGAAGAGACAACTCTGCATGTGACCCCCAGGTACTTTCTCTGAGTGACATAAGTGAAGAATACTGACATGAAGGGTAGAGTTTCTGCAGAAACAATTACAAGTACAACATTTTCATTGATTCTGTACCTTTCCAATAACAAAAATGTTGTTTATTGAATTTTTTGGAGGAGTGAAGGCCAGCTCTTCAGGAACTGCTTTGCAATTTATGCTGCTGTTTCACCAAAGCTATGCCCTAGTTGATATTTGTGATCTAGTGGTTTCAGGAAAGACTGGAGTGATAAACAAGTACTTTTGCACTGAACTTGTCTGCTGGGCATAGAAATGTTTGTTCCTATAAGCTTGTATTTAGAACATAAAGAGCCTTCAGTAGGTCTGCAAACAAGCAGAAGTGAAATATAATGATATATATAACAATTACTGAGAGCAAAAGGGTACAAACCAAAGTATGCTGGAGATGTGGTTCTTGAAACAAAGGGAAAGAGAGAGGAGGCAAGGGATAAGGAAACAAGGTGTAGCTGCCTAGGATAGAGCTAATTTTCTTCATAACAACTCGTATGGTGCTATGTTTTAGACTTCTGATCAAAACAATACTTGAACAATACTTGATAAGACACGTGCTATCGTCAAGGCCTTCTCTGTTTCTCACTGTTACACACAATTTTGTGACACAATTTGTTGAGCAATAGGTTGGGAGCTGACGCAGTCCTGCAGGTGATCTGAACTGACTAGAGATACTCCATACCATAAAATGTATTGTAAAAGGGAAAGAAGGAGGTTTTAGGAATGTTTTTTTTTGCTGGCGAACTTACTGGGAGTTGGTGAATTATTGCCTTTGCATCACTTTTTTTTGTTTTGTTTTCATCTCTTTTTTTTTCACTTTTCCTTCACTTATTAAACTTTATTTTTTTATCTAGACACCCAAGTTTTCTTGCTTTTATCCTTCCTTTCCCAATGGGGGATGGGAAGGAAGTAAGTGAGTGAGCATCTGTGCGGTGCTGAGTTGCCCACTGGGATTTACCCACAGCAGAAGGGAATGGTAAAGGAAGGGAAAAAATTCATACTAATTTCTGATGCTCATTATGTAAGGATATATGGATTTTTCATTTGTAGCATATTAAATAAGTTGTGAGTAAGAAAAATACAAAAGGGTAGTGAATTACACTGGTTGTTATCAGGTACTTCAAGATTACAATTTCAAGGAAGAAAAAAGTCCTAACATAGCTTTGTATTTTGAGTTGTACAGAACTATATTAATTGAAACTGTAACTGTACCATTGTGTAAAGGATTGAATTATCAAACTGCTTTTAAAAGCCTTACTATTTTCACGTTCTTTTGACTACTTAATAGCACCAGAAAGCAGGGGTTTTTTTAAATTATTGAAGTCCATGGCTATCCATGTAGTTGTTCTTAGAAAAGCAGACCATATTCCTATTTGAATGCTTACTGTCCCTTTTTATATGTAAACTAAACTCTCCTCACAGAGAGGAACAGATGTTTGTGCAGTTTATCCCTAATATATGAACATATACTTTTTTCTGAACTGCATTAAAGAGATTGTCTTCATGGTTTAATTTTCTTATATTAGCCTCCTGTCCTCTGAAAGGAAGCTGGATAGATGACAGGAACTGAAAATAGGCTTCTATGATAGACTACAAAACAAGCGTCACCTTCAGTGGCAGCCTGCAAGGCAAGATTTTTCAAACATTTTTCTTTAAACTGTGTTGCCTTACTGTACTTCTAGATGAAATCTGTTAGATTATTTGCAATGGACAAATACTTTAAAACAAAATCACATAAGAACTAATACTTTCTAATACGTTGCTGTTCCCACAAATAGCTCTTGTTGTGTATCTATCTGCTACTTCCTTAAATAACTATCTTTTACCAACTGAGCTAACCACTTTTGTGCCTCTTTAACCCATTTCTTTGTAGTGCCCTTATCTGAACTAAATATTCTGCCTTCTAAATAGTCTTCATTGCTGAGAGCCAGGATATATATTTTTTTCTTTTTATTTAACTTTAAGGTTTTTAAACTTTCTGCATAACTCTCTGTAGCCCAGGGACTGACCTGACTAGGATTTCATGTTGCAATATTACTTCTGCTGGATGTAGTAAATAGTGAAAACTTTCATGGCTTTCTCTGCCTTCAGAAGTAAAAGCGTACCTAATCAGAGCAAGATATATTCATAGGAAGCTGGACCTTATTGACTGGAAAGAGCCATTGGAGATCCTCTGATCCTCTATTGCATTTTAAATGTCTTGATATCCCTGTGGAGACCCCACAGTCCCTCTGGGCAATGTCTTTCAGTGCTTTCCCATTGTCATGAGAAAAAAAACAGCCCCATGCCCATTGGAGGATCTCCCATTCTCCAATTTGTGTCCATTGATTCCAGACTAATCACCATATACCTCCAAGAAGACTGGGTCCATCTTCTTTGTGCCTTCCCACAAGGTATGTGAAGACAGCAATGAGGTCTCACCTGAGCCTTCTCTTCTTAAGGCTGGAAAGACCTTGCAGCCTCCCACAGCCTCTCCTTGCACACCATGTGTTCCATTCCCCTCACCTCACCAGTTTGATGACCTTTACTGGACCCACTCAGTGTACCAGTGTCATTCTTGTGCTGGGGAGCCCAAAACTGGATACAGCACTTGGGATATAGTCTCACAGCTACAGAGAAGGATTGCTTTCCTGGACCTGGTGACTATGCTTCTGCTGATGCATCCCAGGTTGTCATTTTTGGCTTTGCTTCAAGGGTGCACTGATGATCAATGTTCAGCTTGCCCATCAGAACCTTCAGAAACATTTCTGTCAAGCTGCTTTCTACCCAGCCAGTCCCCAGCCTATAGGATTGCGTGGGGTTATTCCCTCCCAGATGCAGGATTTTACATGTTGCTAACTTCATGATGTTGCTTGTCAGCCCATTCCTCACACCTGTCCAGGTCCCTCCAAATAACAGTCCTGCCCTGAAGCATGTCATCTGTTCCTTCCCATTTTGTATCATCTGCAAATATGCTGAGAATGTCCTCTCTCATCCTCCAAGTTGTTAATAGTCTGAACAATATTTGCCCCAGAAATACTGTAAGTTGGATTTTTTTACTGCCAATCACAGTTCTTAAGACCAACAACAGTCCAGCCTAATTCTGTCCCACTTCATTGTCTGCTTATCCAGTCTATAGCTTATGAATTTGACTAAGAATACAGTGAAAGACTGTGACAGATGCCTTGCTAAAGTCAAGATATGCCACATCCACCATTCTCCTTTCATGCATAGAACCAGTTCTCTCACTGTAGAAGGCAGTCAGGTTTGTCAGGCACAATTTGCCCATAAGGGGAACTCAGCGATTAGCCTGCTTCCTGTCGTGATGCAAGTAGCTCTTCTGAGACTGACTTTTTGCAGTCTAAATTGTGGGAAGGAGTATTCTTCTGCACAAAGAGCAGAGAGGTGAAAGAAGCCTTTGGTCCCCAACATTTTCTGTGTGAATATAGTGGCATAGGAGGATCACTTGTCAAGTCTCAGCCCATTTTATGTTTGAGATAGGTCATGATGAAGGCTTACATTAATCAGTCTTCTGTCTCCACTTAAAGATTTTTGGTAGTGATTAACCAACCCTGTGAAAGATTAGTGTCCCTACTCTAAACCAAGTGATGTAGTTTGCCTTTCCCCCCACCCCCCATTACACATCTTGTGAGATTCATCTCACCTAACTTTACTTGGATTACCTCTTTAGGTACTGAAAAGAAGTAGGCTTTTCTAGCATAGTATTCAACTAATTTATTACTAACAGCTACCTGGTAATGAAAGGAGATCATACTCTAAAAATACTAGTTCTTTTTGCTGTGTGTAAAGAATTCTGTCTTAGTTGTAGATTTAGTCAGATAATTCTCACACAGAAACATTTCTTTTGAATTTCCCCAAGGTATTTCTGTTACGATTCAGTTTTTATTAAGTGGATAGGAGAATGTATAAATCTAGATTTACCTCACTTCCAAAATATTCCAATTCAGAGGTCCTTGAAGATTTTGCACAGCTTATGATACATTGTATCACACACTAATAAATATATGATTGAGTTTCCTTCTGATGCTATTAATTGTGTTCTGTTTGCAATGTCTGAACAATCCATTTCCTTTTGCTGCTGCTAGCATGCATTGTTTAGGCATTTTGGAAACGTGAGATTTTTAAGGGATTCAGTCTTGCCAGAGTCAAAAATAATGGAGTTTTGCTATTGCCTCCGATAAATGCAGAATCAGGTCTTCAGTCTTCTCACTCTAATGTGATTCTAATTATGTTACACTTCTGTCCTTCTTCTATGCTTTCCCTTGCAACATTAAACTTAATTTGTTAATTACCCAGCATTTGCAAATTACGAGGCAAATCTGGAACTCATTTCCTTTGCTGTGCTTACTCTGTGTCCTCTCTCTTAAAAAAAAAGAGTGATAAGCACATGACTATTTTTTTCTAAACTTTGTGTCCTATATTAAAATCACAGAATCACAGAGTCAACTGGGTTGGAAAAAACATCAAGTCCAACCCTTGATCCAACACTGCTGTGGTTATTAGACCATGGTGCTAAGTGCCCCATCTAGTCTCATCTTAAAAACCTCCAGGGACGGTGAATCCACCACCTCCCTGGGCAGCCCATTCCAATGTCTGATTACTCTTTGTAAAAAATTTCTTCCTACTATTCAACTTAAACCTCCCCTGGCACAGCTAAAGACCGTGCCCTCTTGTCCTACTGCTGGTTGCCTGGGAGAAGAGACCAATGCCCACCTGGCTACAACCTCCTTTTGAGTAGTTGTAGAGAGTGATGAGGTCTCCCCTGAGCCTCCTCTTCACCAGGCTGAACAGCCCCAGCTCCCTCAGCCTCTCCTCACAGGACTTGTACTTGAGTCCCTTCACCAGCCTTGTTGCTCTTCTCTGGACACTCTCCAGCACCTCAATATCCTTCCTGAACTGAGGGGCCCAGAACTGGACACAGTTCTCCAGGTGTGGCCTCACGAGCGCTGAGTACAGGGGGAAGAATCACTTCTCTGGTCCTACTGGCCACACTGTTCCTGATACAGGCCAGGATGCCACTGGCATTCTTGGCCACCTGGGCACACTGCTGGCTCCTGTTCAGCTTCCTGTCAATCCAAACTCCCAGGTCCCTTTCTACCTGGCTGCTCTCCAGCCACTCTGTGCCCAGCTTGTAGCACTGCAGGAGGTTGTTGTGGCCAAAGTGCAGGACCCAGCACTTGGTATACAGTGTATACACTTATAATGTTGTCAGTTTACCTTATACAAATTACTTTACTTTAGCTTTGCCCTCTGTATTGGGTTTGTGGGGCCAGGTTTTGGTAGAAGGGGGGCTACAAGGGTGGCTTCTGTGAGAAGCTGCCAGAAGCTTCCCCCATGTCCAGCAGAGCCAATGCCAGCCAGCTCCAGGATGGGCCCACTGCTGGCCTAGGCCAAGCTAATCAGGAATGATAGTAACTCCTCTGTGATAAGATATTTAAGGAAAAAAGTTCTTGCGCAGATGAGATTGAAGCCAGAGAAGAGTGGACTGAGAACGTGTGAACAACTCTGCAGACACCAAAGTCAGTGCAGCAGGAGGGGGAGGAGGTGCTCCAGGTGCCAGAGCTGAGGTTCCCCTGCAGCCCATGGTGAGTCAGGCTGTCCCCCTGCAGCCCATGGAGGTTAATGGGAGTGCAGAAATCCACCTGCAGCTCAGGGAGGATGCCCAAAGGAGGCTGTGACCATGTGGGAGGCCCATGATGGAGCAGGTCCTGTCAGGGACCTGCTGATCCATGGAGAAAGGAGCCCACACTGGAGCAGGTTTTCCTGGTAGGACTTGTGGCCCTGTGGTGGAGCCATGCTGGAGCAGCTTGTTCCTGAAAGACTGCACTCCATGGAGAAACACCCATATGGCAGTAGTTTTGTGAAGAACTGTTGCCTGTGGGATGGACTCACGCCAAAGAGGTTCATGAAGGACTGTCTCCCATGCAGAATTCTATTCTTTACATGTATTTCTTGAAATACTGCTTAGTACCACATCTGAGCTGAGGTGATCACTACTGTCAATCTGAGATTAACTACGAAGAATATCTTCTGAAAGATTTTCAAAACCTTATATTGAAAAAGCCAACCGAACAAACTACTTTTTGTAAGAAATCAAAATCTCTTTGGTGGTTTTCTCTACTTCTACTCTATTCATAGAATTCTTGATACTGTCAACAAGAAAATCAGTTGTAATGCAGATATCTGTCCAACAGGAAGTGTACTGAGACCACAGGATGAATTTTCATAAGCAGTTGAGTAGCTATCAGTCAGAAATGATGTTTCATTTGGACATGTTAATGAACTGACTCACATAAAAATTAATGGTCTGTCAGAAGTTGAAAAGTCATAGTCCCCTTATACCCTTCAGTCCAACAAAATGCTTTATTTTTCTTTTGTTTTTTTCTCTCATAATTTTTTATAGTATTCCTTTTTAACTGTCTTCTAAGTCTTACCCTAAAGCCTTTTTTTTCACAAGATATTTTTTTATTCCACGTTTATATAGTATCAGGCACATTTAGGTCCTCAAATGTGACTGCATCTCTTGGGCATTAAACTAATAACACTAATAGTAAATAATGACTTCATCTCCAGGCAAAATTAAATCTGAAAAATGAATGTAGCAATGTTTGGTTCTCCACAATCATCAGAGTGATTCTTTAACTGTTCATAGCCTCTGGATGTACCATCCTGGAGGTTCAGGTCTCAGATGACACCTGGAAGATTTCCAGGTTTGGAGTCTGGTCTCTGCAGCATGAGTTCCCTGATGCTTCAAGAATCCTTACTGTAACTGCAGAGCTGAAGAGCACTTAAACCAAGGATTTTGGGCTTGTTCCTCCAAGAACAGAGAGCAGTGACAATCTGGCAGCCCTGCAGCCACAGGTCTGGGACTCCAGGGATCCTGCTGTGGGGCCTTCCACCTGCTGGCATCTGCCTGCAGCTCTGCACCTCAAACCTCTGCCCATCACCTGGTATCTCCTGGTTGCGTTCACTGATCATATATGCCCCATGAACTAGAATAATATTTAGTAGTATTTTTAGGAAGCTGAGTTTTTACTATATTCTGGCCTGCTTCATTATCTATGGAATGAATTTTAGTAGTCTTAAACTTTATATAATATCAAACTTGAAAAATTATAGATTTGCAATGTTTCAACAGTTTTCTTCTGTCCTTTTATGGCAACTTCTACAGTCATTACTACAATGAAAAGTTACATTATCATTCTCTTTTGTAATTTCCCATTATTGACTACATGCCTTACTGCAAGGTCATAGCTTCAAAGATGAATGTCTGATTTTTGCTGTGTACCACTACAGTTGTTCATGTAATAAAAATACTTACTGTCAACTGTGTACACAAGGCCTATGGGCTGAAAATCCAGATTTGAGCGAAAGCTGCCAAATTAGTCATCCTAGAGACTCATCAAATATGCATTCTTTCTCTCCATTCAGCCTTATGCCATGTCTTTCTCACCTGCAAAATAAACCCCATGTAATGAACTCTTGGTTATTCCCTTCTTTTACCTGCCTTTTCTCACTCTTCTCTCTATCTAGAGCTTCCAGGAATACTTACTGTAAATGTACCACCATCCTTTCAATTAAGCTGTGCTGTGGTAAATGTAGGCATATATAGTAATTTTCAGCTGCCTTCTTTTCAAGTTTAATTCATATTCTAAACATGTATCAACTAACTCTTGAGTTTGCCACTAAAATAAGGATTAAGCATTTGGCATGCTTATCATATGCTGGCTACTGCTATGCCAGGGGAACCAGCTGGAAGAAAAAATCTTATACTGGATTTTTCCAAGGACGTTTTTTTTTAAAGAAAAAAAACAAAAAATCAGTAAGAAAATAATAACAACAATACAAATCTTTACAGCATGAGTTGGAACAGGTGTTTGTCCTTGCTGCTGGAATCAACTATCCTCACATTTTAAACCTACTGTTTTTGAAGATGTATGATTTATTCTGACATGAAATTCCTGAGACCGGCAGCAGTTTAGTTGCTCCCATTTGCACATGAAACACTCACTAAAAGTCTTAGTGTTATACAGCAGGTGCATCTTAACTGTTGTTCATCATATTTCATTCCTTTTATAGAAATCCTCTAATTCCCAACATTCTTACTTGAAAAAAAAGAAACCTACCAACCAATTAAAAGAAAAAAAAACCTTCCACCCCAAAACACGCACAAAAGCCCCAGCTATTAGAAGAGGTCACTACAATGTCTTTACTTCTGGAAGCTTTCCAGT
This sequence comes from Manacus candei, assembly GCF_025592945.1. Lineage (NCBI taxonomy): Eukaryota > Metazoa > Chordata > Aves > Passeriformes > Pipridae > Manacus > Manacus candei. The sequence continues at coordinate 28,434,689 of NW_026138062.1, read as the reverse complement.
AGTTAAAACTCTCTTCTTTTTATGCCTCTGAGCTACACTATGCAAAAGTCAGTCCTACTAAGATATAATTAGAAGTGTAGGATAATTCTAATGCTGTTTTACAACTGATGAAATCTGCTTCAGCTCTGTCTACCACCTGATTACCATGGAAACCATTGCTGGCCAGCAGAGTAATTCTGATCAAAAGGAATTATTATTAATCTTCCCAGTCAAGGATGGATGGAGATTTGGACAGCTTACGTTAAATTTTCTGGTACAGTCTGAAAGGTTCAGTATGGGTAAATATTAATTCTTAGTCTGTTAGAGAGCAAGAGTGTTTTGTTACAAGACAAGTACAACTGGTTGTCCAAAAATCAGACATTAGGAGATTGCAATATGAGCTGTGCAGTATCCAGGAATTGGACATAAATAAAGGTAGTTCTCTAGATGGTAAGGAGCTACAAGAAAAACTGACATGAGGAAATTAACTGTCTGTTTCAAGGATACCAAATGATACTTTAAATCCTAATACTGGAAGAAAAAAGTAGTCAGAATGTTGTACACAGGTTAGTATTTAGACAGATAAATGGCTATTTTTGCCAAAATACACTCAGTTAGAAGAAACACTTTTGTTTTACTTAAAAAAAAAAGGAGAAAGAAATATGTTTGCTAGACAGAGACAATAGCTGTGGTTTGTAATAAACACTGAAATCTACTTATTTTACAGACATTTGAGAGGAGGTTATAGAAGCCTATTTCAAACGTCTGCTATTTGAACAAACAACATTTGTTGTTTATAGTAAGACTGTGAAAGCAGAAGAGAGGCCACCATTCTCCAGGAATTCCCTGTCTCTTGAAACTTGTGCAAATTGATCAGCATTTGGTGTTTCCAGACATGAGAAATTTTTCAGTTCACAAATTGATATTTATACCAAACAACAATCATATAATCATGAAATGGTTGGTCTTGAAGGGACCTTTAAAAGTCATCTAGTCCAACCTCCTGTAATAAGCAGGGACATCTTCAACTAAATCAGGTTGTTGAGCCCATTCCAACCTGACCATGAGTGTTTCCAGGGAAGGGGCATCCACCACCACAGGGCAACCTGTGGCAGTGTTTCACCACTCATTAGGAAAAAACTTTCTTATATCTAATGTAAATTGACCAATGCTATCAAAAACATGATACTTGTATATCAAAATTGTAGAATTCCAATTTTCCCGTGGTCCATATTCAAAAACCTAAAAAGAAAGGATCCAAAAAGACAGAAAACATCACAAACTTAGAGAGGAAAAAAATGAATGAGGAATCTATACTGAAAATAATTGCAATAATTTTGGTTTGCTGTACGTAGAATAAAAAGTTATTTTTACCTTCTAGTCAGCAAATAAGTGATATTTTACCTCTTTTCTCTCTTGTTTAGTAGAGGAAAGACAATTATACACTTAGTTCCCAGTTAATTCAGTTACAATTAAATATATAGCTAATGAGCAATTATTTGTCTTAGTCAAGCTATTCTTTTAGGCTATTTCTATATACAATGGATTTAGGTGCCTTTAGACAATGATTTAACTCCATCTTAAAATAGTGTTACTAACCTAAATTTCTAACTGACTTTTTGTTTCCTTTAACTGTAAAGGCAGAATGGATGATAAGTTCAATTTACTTTTAGGTGAATGAATCTTACACTCGAGGATCTTCAAAAATGACTGAGTTATTTGATAGTTAACCACTTGTTTTCTTTGTCTAATACTGCCCCAGTGACTTTTAAAAAAAGTGTAGGCAACATTAGTATAAGTATTCAACTCCTTATATTTTTCTCTGTAGAACAGATTGAATGATTAATATTAGGCTGGGATGGAAAGCTGTTGGTAGTGAGAGGGAATGGATCATTGTTAGTATAGCAACATACTAAAGCTATGGTGACAGGAGGGTTGTTCTGTGTTTGCATTTTGGTTTTATTTTATGTGTGTGATTGGATTAATATTGACTGTCTAAACATAGTTATTCTCTTAGATTTGCATAAATAAAAAATGAAGAAGGAAACATTTTGGCTAGTCTAATGATTTGGAAGATGAAAGTAGGTACTGATATGTTGGAAGCCAAAAACATGGAGGGACTCTGTACCTCATTATTGTATTTTCTAATATCAGTCTCTCAGTTTCCCAATGGGAAATAAAACAGGACTTCTTTCTTACTGTCTTCACCCTTGGTGGCCAATTAAAAGCTTTTTTGGTTCCAGATGAAGATTTGGCAGATCTACTGTTTTGGCCACAGTGTGATGAGGAGTATAATGAAAGTTAAAGTTAAATTAGAGTTCAACACCTGTGGCTGGCTTGGCTCTGTGTTCACATTTGACATCAAGCCAAGGCAAAGCTAGAATGAGAATCTTCTAATGTTGTTTCTTGGCAGTCAAAGTCACCTTAAATATCAGTTAATACATTTATCTTTTCTCATTTATATAGTTTGCTCTAGTGCTTTGACTTCCATCTTGCTCAAAGGGACAACCTAGGACTTTGACATGTTTCCATTACCGCAGGTTTGGATGAAGGAATTATTCAAATTGAAGAGAAATTTACTTTCTAAATGACAAAGATGAACCCATAACAATTATTGAAATTTATTGTGATGCACACTGTTGTTTTCTTAAAATCTTTTTTGAACTCCTATTTGAATGGGTGTATTTGTTTAATCCCCACCAGTAACTAAGCCCCACAGAACCACTTGCTCACTTTCCTCGCCAGTAGGATAGGGGAGAGATTTGGAAGAGTAAAAGTGAGACAATTCATGAATTGAGAAAAAGACACTTTAATAAGTAATGTAAAAGCTAGATGCACAAGCAAAACAAAATGAGGAATTAATTCACCACTTCCCATGGGCAGGCAGGTGTTTAACCATCTCCAGGAAAGCAGGGCTCCATCATGCACAACAATTACTTGGGAAGACAGAAGCCATCGATGTCCCCATTTCCTTCCTCTTCCTCTAGATTTATATACTGAGCATGATGCCACATGTTATGGAATATCCATTTGGCCAGTTGGGGTCAGCCATCCCAGCTGTGTCCTCTCCCAACTCCTTCTGCACCTCCAACCTCCTTGCTGGTGGGGTGAAAAGGCCTTGGCTCGTGTAAGTGCTGCTCAGTGATAACACACTCCTGCATTATCAACCCTCTTTTCAGCACAGATTCAAAACACAGCCCCATACCTTGTACTGTGAAGAAAATTAACTCTATCCAAGCCAAACCCAGCACATTGGGAAATTATTTTTCTATTCTATGAAGTCTTTTGAGATTTTTGAAACTTTCTGGTCTTCATTTAATAAAACTAAGACTTTTGAAACTCTTCAAGAGAAAAGCAAAACCTATTTACCACAGAATAGCCATTTTTCTCAGGACTACTTTATTTTCAGAGAATGGATAATAAACTGTTTTTCAAAATTGCCGTGAAGGAGTCCAAACTGGCACTTGGAGTAAAACAAATCTATTTATTGACTCTTTTGGGTTAGGTTTCTCTCAGACTCATTGTGGTTGTCCTTCTTTGAACTTTTTATTAAATAGACACTGGAACAGGATCTTTATTCTTTATCAGGAGCGAGTACTCTAAATCCTCCCTTTTATGTAAATCAATATGCCAAAAAATGGAGTAGGTACAGTTAGAGAGCAAAAAGGAATGGTATTTATCTTACAGGCAGCATCCATGTACAAGCTACCTATATAGGTAGACTGATTACAGTCTACAGAAGAAAAAAGTACTCCTAGGCATAATTCATCTTAACCTAAAGCAGATATCTAAGAGATCAAATAAATTTCATGCTAACAGCATCTATTTCTCTCCATTGATTCTAAAGGAGACTAGACTGATTATTTCTGTGCCTACATTGTAGTTTTGCTTCAACTAGATAAGATTAATTGTACCCATGTTACCTCTATGGTCTAATGTTTTGACTATTCATCTGGAAACAGATGGGGAGACTGAGCCCCCTTAGAAATACTATAATGGAATGGTAAAATGTTACTGGTACTTCACAAAGAGATTAGATTAAGAGTAGAAAATGACTGGGGTAGGCAAGTGTGCTAACTTGAGCAAGATGAGATACTGAAGGCAAACGTTCAGACTACATTTAGGAAAACATAATACCTTTAATTTTCTATCAGTGAAATACGTGTAAGTCTTGAAAACATTTCTAAATTTAAGACTATACCATTTAATTACTTACTGTCTTAACTATTACTCTTACTTTCTTAAAAAATTTGTGTATATACAAGGTCTATTAAAAATAAAGTTAGTTAAATTCTTGTTCTTTCTATACCTCTATTGCTTTCAATACTAATGATTATTACATTACAGAAATCGTATGTGAGCATTAATAGACTTCTACTATACTGTCCTTTGACCATATCAATATAAACCACTAGTATTAGTGGAGTACCTGCATATAAGTATTTATGAATGCACATATGCAACCATGTAATAAATGCATTCTTATGTAGGCATAGGTATATGTTTTCATAGCTGTTATCTGGCCTTCTTAGAAATGAAACCTCTAGTAATAGTCAAGACAAATGTTCCTGTGCCACGGTAGAAAGATTACAGGTTACATGCTTATTTTTCATGATTATATAATTTTAATCTCCATCTCTTAATCTCTTCATAAATGTATCTCAATAAATATATATTGGGAAGTTGCTTATTTTATTTCCATTTGCTTTTTTGGGGTTGTTGGTTTTGATTGTCTACTGAAGTTTTGGTAGGGGATTTTGCATTTTGGTTTTTTTAATCTGTTGATATCCAACTTACTGCTAAGAAATAATATATAATGTCTGTTGCATTTCTTACTTCAAGGCATTTTTCTTAGGAAAATAAATGTTAAACCCAAAGTAAAAAACCTGATCTAACTGGAGGAAAACCAAAAGCACTATAAGCTTTTTTAAATAGGAAATCTGGGACACTATAATGTAAGTCATGCCTAAAATATGGGTTGAAATATAGTTCTGCTTTCATTCATATGCAAATGTTATGTATTTGAAGGAGAGGGATTCATAGGTGCTTTATTACCTATCAAGATTTATCTGGCCTATTATAGCTATCGTCCAGAGAGTGGAATGCTACAAAGATCTATTAACACAACTGACTGAAAAAAGAAATTTAGAACTGAATCTTCAGATAATGGGTCACTGCCACAATTTTCAAGACTATAGTTCAATCTGCAACACTGTACTTCTATTACAGCTTCTGATAAAAAATACTGCAGTGAAATTTTGCCTCTAGCAAAACAAGGTGCAATTCTTACTCTTCAGGAGTAGAGACTTGAGACCAGATTGTGCTTTAGAAAATCAGAACTATAATTTTTTACTACCGCTGTTTCTAAAGGAAAGTAAACTATACCAGTTGCGGATATCTGACTCATTGCTTCTTTCTGCAGTAACTCTTCTGTTCTAGCCACTTCAGGGTGACAGCTGAGTAAAAGCCCTGCGTGTATCTCCATCTATATGTTTCCACCTCTCCCAGATTTTGAGAAGAAGTTTCAGCCCACAGACAACAACTAGTAAATGCCTTTGGGTTAATTTTATCCTTTTCTGACCTGCATGCTAGTGCTGATAATAGCAGATTGTTGATGGCAGGAGTTCAGGAACAACGCACAGACGATCAATATGATCAAATGATATTCAACTTATTATTTGAGTTAGCTTTTATACAGTCAGCTCCTTCTGGGTACGTGATTACAACAAAGCGATTGGATAGCTCAGTCTGTGCACGCTCTTCATGCCTTTAGCTCATTGGTCCCAATGCCCTGTCCATGCGTCCTGACGTCATTTGCGCCACCCAAAGTCCCTCCTACTGATCTGCCTTAGGGACTTTCCAAGGGACTTTCCAGCTTTCCTTTTATCAGTCACGTACACACAGTTTCCCATAACTTTCAACTATAAACATACAATTTCACACAGCTTGCAACTATGAACTATTCTTTTAATAACCTCCAAAGTTATGTCAAGTGAGGCCTACTGCTCCTCAGAGCTGGTCGTATGGATTGTTCACAAAGTGTCCATTGTCCTGTAAATACGCCACAGCAGATAGCAATCATGTCTGAAGATTCAAAAGGACTACAGATCATTCCATTCATACAACCATAGGTAAAGGGATACCCATGCTGAGCTTATGTTTAGTTAAATAAATTTGGTGTACACGCTAACTGCAATAGGTGTTCTATAGATAATTTTTATGTGGACACATACTATCCCCTGTGAAATTTGTATTGACTGAGGAAATGCACCTTATGAAGCAGCAGAAACTTGCTGATTGTTTAATCAATATTTGAACTCTCTAGTCTAAATAAAACCAAAGGCTGTGTGAGTTTAAGAAGCATTTGGACAATGCTCTCAGGCACGTGGTGTGATTCCTGCAGGGTCCTGTGCAGGGCCAGGAGTTGGACTTGATGATCCTGATGGGTCCCTTCCAACTCAGCAGATTCTATGATTTATGATTCTGAGTCAAATTGCAGTAATGATAGCACTTATAGACAGTTTTATTAAAATACTGCTAATTCCCAGTAACAAAACACCAAGCACTGATGCATACAAATATCTCAAATCCATCTGCTTTTGTTGATGTTATGGTCACGCTCCCAATGCTCTGCTGGGTCCGAAGCTAAACAGCACTGCATTCCCTTAAGGAAAGTGGAAGACCATTTGTATTATGCAGTTTTTGCATTACAGAATGACATAATACATCCTTCATTAGTTATAAGAACTCCCTCTTTGGCAATTTCCCATTAACTTTCTTAATTCGTAATGTATAGGCGTGTTTTGTGTGAGGATGTTTGACAGCTTCTTTTCGAAAATGTTGTTTCCTTTTAAATTTACGTTAATTCAACTTGGAATATTTCTCTAATCCAAATGAATAAACCACAACTGTAAAGCCATATTTCTATTCTTTGTCAGTGATTGCATCAGCTGCAACACATTCCTTAATTTAGACACCATGCTAGTATGGTGGTCAGTTATCAGAGATTAAAAACTAGAAACTCAGGAAAAGAACTGAGGACATCATTACCTCTTGACGCAATAGTCATACATCAACAGATGTATTCCAGGAACCTGAATTATTACTGTAGCTGCACTGCGAAGAGAGGATACTAAGACTGCATTTTTTTTGACTACTGTATGAAACATAATCATCTATGATATGAGGGACATATTGCCAGTAGAAGTGCTTTCTGTGATCTCGTGTAATAAAACGTAAGCCTGCATACTTAGGAAGTTACTTAAACAGTGAGACTTTTATCTTTGCCCTGCCTCTTGTCTTAATCATTTCATTTAAGCTAACATAATATGAAAGGTACTTGACAGTGTATGATCTGAGCACTTGTGAAAAAGGAAGAAGCTAATCTTGTGAAAGTTGTTAATAAGTCTTAAAGTATTATCAATGTTTTAACGTATTATTCACTTTTGTATGGTATTAGGGAGAGGGGATTTGGCTAATGTGATAAGAAACCAATTAATATGATACAGAAACAAGTATATGATAAGACCTTTGTTCAGGATATTGCTGGCTTTGATAAATACTCCCACACAGTCATTCAATAGCTTCTTCATTGCAATTGTGACAGATTTTTTCTAATGTCCACCAGAGAAGAACATAGGGATTTGTTTGTTGCTATTTATACAACTTGTAGCATTATCAACGATGAAGTAATTACTTGGAAAACATTAGATTTCCTCTTTCTTTGGAAAACATTTCTATTACCAACCCACAGCTAAAACTCATGGGTAACTGGCACTTCTTAATTTTATCTGAAATATTCAACTCAATGTTATTCCTTTCATATTGTGATCATTTGGAATATTACAATTATCATCCACATAAAATACAGATATTTTATAATTTAACCTGGAGTGAAAGAAATGTCTGATTGCATGCTTGTCTTATGAACCTCAGGATAATCTTGTTTTTGAGAGATGTGGAACTCAAGTGGTTTAAATAATATGCATTTATGGGCAGTAAGTATACTTCAGTAAACATAGGACCTTGAACATATATTTTAAATAAAAATCCTAAAAAATATGTATTCTACATGTTCTTATATGCATGTTCAGCAATCTATACTTTGCAAAATAATGTTTCAATAAATAAGAACAAAAACAATGAAATATGTTTCCTTTTTACTGATGCATTTATCCTATGCAGTGTGGTGTTTCAATGATTTCGAAGTGCATCATTAATACTCCTATTAGAGTTTAACAGTGGTGAAATTTAAAAGGTTACATTGTTAGATTTTCCTTTATTTTTTAGTCCCTTTCATGTGCTGCTGCTGAACATTTTATTAATATATAATGGTTAACTTCTCCTTACTACAAATGTTGATTTACTCATACATTGTTAAGTTGTACTTTAAACCATGCAGTAAATCCTGTGTTGAAGCAATGCTGAAATTATTTTGACAGACATTTGCAATTTTGGATTGTGATTTGCCTGGGATCTCTAGAAGTTTGTCATGTTGTGTCATTATGAACTATAATATGTAATGCAATGTAGATTTCCATTTCTGATTTTATTTTTTTTTTCCATTAAGACAAGTCTGTTAATGTCTACAAAGAAAAAAAGTGGAATATTTTTAAAAAGAGATAGTTAAAGAGGAAACAAGCAGTATAGAGCAGGTGAATAAGGAAGCTTAATTCTTTCTATCTCATAACACAGTCAGGACATTAAAAGAAATGAACACTGGAAAGTCCTCTTTCCATACACAAAGTGTGTTGTCTTTAGTTTCTTTCTGATCATAAGTTTGGCACTCTATGCTGGAAAATGGTAGGCCTAGCAGATGCTGCCTTCTAAGTCATGTTCAAATATGTTCTCAACTTGAATTCAGAAGACACAGCTGACTTCCTTTTAAAACTGGGGTAAAAAGATGAATGCAAAGATTTAAAATCTGGGTGACAGCAGCTAAAGGAAGGTAATCATATTTTTAGTTAAAAATTTTTGGAACTGGTTGCCAAAAGGAAGTTGTTAAACACTCATTTGCTTTTTCAAAGTGAAGAATTAAAACCTCCACCAATGTGCTTCTTTTCTTACTTCCCCTCTCCCAATATATTTAGATGAAGTTGCCCTTTCTGAAATAGATGTTGAACTCAAGAAGCTTTGAGATAAAAGCATTTCTATGGGTATTTCAATTTTATTTTAATTACCTTAAATATTTTCTTTTCAATTTTTTCTTTGCATTTTACATTTTCAGTTCACTACCTTCTATTCTAAACGTCACTGAGCTTGTAATTGTTTGAGGCACAAATAATGAAAAGCTAATTCGTTGACATTCCCTGAAACACTAAGGAATCCAGCCGAGACTTAATGGATTTCTCTATCCCTTCCTTAAGAGGCAGTTTCTAGTTTAATTCCTTCTCTGGCAAAGTATGTTTCACTGATGCGTAAATTCAGGGATCTAAAGGTTATGAATATAGCTCTTTGCTGTCCTATTTATTCATCTGGGGTCACAAAAGCTCAGCCTGAGATACCAATCTCTTTGTAAGACAAAAATAGAGGATACAGGAAACAGAATTAATTATTTTCTGTATGTAAATAGCAAACACATTCAGTAATGTTATTCATTACTTTTAAAATTTTGGCAGATACTACAAGTAGGGCCTCTCGAATAATCAAAATACCTGACTATTGCCATATTAAATCTGTGAAATATGAAAATCTTAGATAAATTAACTTCTTCCCCTGAATCTTCCAAACAACTGTATCTTTCTGAGGTTGTTGACATGTAAATTCTTTTGAAAAAAATTTCCTTGATAAATGCATACATTATGTAACTCTTAATACTATTATCCAACAACATAATTGCTGTTTCTGATTGCTATAATGATATTTCACCCTGGATTGTCTCAAAGTCATTTACTTATTTTAGTTATTATGTTTAATAATGCTCTAAATTTCTAAGCATGAAGTGAATTGGAAAAAAGAAAGGGTGACTACTTGGGACTGATATAAATGTAAGAGAAAACTGTAAGAGAAAATAAGAATGTCTTAGTGAATTATCTTTAAATCCTTTCAGTCACTGACACTGTAACTATCACTGTGATATTTTTTGATTCCTACGAAATTTGTGAATTTTATATTAAATTGAAAAATTACTATTTTTACCTGTGATTAATGTTGCTCTGTCATGTCTTCATGTAAAAAGCAATAATAAAGAACATTCTGGATAGGAATAAAAGTGATAGTAAAGAACATTCTGGATAGAAATGAGGATTTTAGTGTTTCTAAGGGAACAAGCTTAATGCTGTTGTTCTTAAAAGTTATGACCAGGAGCAGGAGTGCTGAAATCAGTCAAGAAGTGGGGATGTTTCATAAAATTCTTAATTCCCATGTTGCTGCTGCCAGCAGAACTCAGGAAAAAGATTTGAAGGGTGTTATGCCCCAGTCCCAAAGCCACACGCTTTCCCGGGCATTTACTTATATTTAGACTCCCAATAGTTTGCCCATGCGAAACTTTGGCAGAGTCTTGGTTCTCTGATACCTTGAATTTCACATCTGGAAAAAACAGCACCACTCTTTCTCTAAGAGAATTTCTTTTAATTTAGTGAGAAAATGGGTGTTTCAGCAAAAGGTCTACAAGAGCAGCATACGACCAAGGAAGAGATTCCACAAAAGCATTACACATATAGACAGGCTGCTAGGAACAAAAGAGCTTCCCTACCTCCCTCCAAACAGCATTCTAAGCTCTGCTTCTACACCCTTCCAAGGGGTTTACAAGCCAGCTGGCATTGCTGTGGAGTAGGGAATCTACTTTGCACCCAGCAAACACTAACCCTGTACAATTTAGGTGAAATATCATTCAAACAGTTTTAAATTACCTACAAGAGGAAGAAAAGAGTAAAGGAAGAGAGATTAAGAGAAGAAAGGATAAAGAGAGGAGAGGGAAATAGTTAGTGTCAAGAGATCACATGTTGGCAGGTTCCAGGAGAGAAGGTCAGACAAGATGGAGCCTGTGTGTGCATCTTTTATCGAGTTTGGCTACTGTGGCCACTCCAGCCATATGGGACATCTGGTTCACTGACCCCTCAGTGTCCCCCTAGCCCCAGTGAGCGGTGCTGCAGCCGATCAGAGGATTTGGGGGGGTGGTGTGGGGGGCTACCAGGCAAGCCTTCCTTGACTGACAACCAAGCCACGTGGCTCTCTGTGCTGCCATGTGCTCTCCAAGCAATCCACCCTGTTGGCTGCAGGCCTTACATTTGCCTTCTGATACTGCCATGAGGCTGCAGACCTGACCGTGGCCCCTCCCCTGACACACACACACACAGAGATGGTTGATCCAACCCATCAAACAACCCAGTGAGTTACAAATCCGAACTCTAATGGGGGGAAACCCAAAGAATACAAACAGAAATAGAAAGCCTTAGAGGTATGTATACATACAGAAAAAACACAAAGTACTTTAAATTTGGTGCCTGCATCTGAGAGAGGTGTGAAAACTCCTGTTATAGTCAGTGAAGATTTAGACACAGTAACTAAACACCTAAGTCTTGATTTAGCTGCTTACACAAAGGTATATGATATTATTTATGATAAAAATCTGTGTAGGTCATAGACATATAGCTCTGCCAGCTTTGATGGAAACTTTCATGATGAATTCTACTAAAATAAAAAATTTAAAAATCACATTTTCTTAGTTTATTCATTGCTTAATACTCTTCTGCTTAGCAATAATCAATTTCCACACTGACATAAAGCCTTTGGCTTTTACTCCCTAATTTATCCTCTTGGGAGCCACATAAGTGCCCTGCAAAGCTAAAAGTTCATTTCATCTTTCTTTAATTGCACATTAATTTCTTGTAACTTTTACATGAACATCATTGAAAAGCAAGATAATTTGACCTATTCTTTTATAATTAAAGAACTACAAATGCAGGAAAAAAAAGTTGCTGAAATTCTCCTCATATTAATGAATTAGGCTTTTAATCGACTATACATTTAACTTGTCATTTAAAACTATATTAATTATAGGTTATCTTTTTAATTTAGTTGTTAATTCATTAATTCTCATTAAATAAATGTATTAATTAAAATATATAGTGCTTTATCTTTACTTCTGTGTGACAGCTATCAACCTAAGTTGATAATTTATGCAGTGCAACATCAGAGAGCACTCACAACAATTATATCATTCCCTATATAGTTTAGAGTCATCAGAAAAGGAGGCTAGCAGGCATAACTGCTGAGATTAAAATATTAAATTGAAGTTCTTTCCATAATTTGTTAATCTGTAAAAATATAACCTGTAATCTTATTTTTACTTGCTACAGTTGGTCAGTCTCCAGGGCTTTTCTCTGCCTCCCCACCTCCTGTCACCCCACAAAAAATACTAAACCTCAATTTGAATTCAGATGTTTTAAAATTTGATGATAGATGGAAAATTCGTAAAATATAACCTTGAAACCCCTATTTAAAACAGAAAGTGTGCTGATGTTAAAGTAGAATGCCCAGTTCTGCTTGAAATTAATTTATCTGTTAGTAACTTTTGATATTATGAATGTATAGTGGACCTAGGTAGTTAATTTTCTTCATAGCAACTAATATGATGCTATGTTTTAGATTTCTGACCAAAACATAATGATAAGCCACTAATACCTTATCTTTTGCTGAATACTATTTGCATAGAATCAAGGCCACCTCTGCTTTTCAGTCTGGGCTCCCACAGTGAATAGATTGATTGGTGTGCTAAAGACTGGGAGATGAAACACTTGAGCAGATCACCTGAACTAACCAAAGAGATGCTCCATACCGTATTACATCATGCTCAGCAACAAAAGAGGAGAGAAGAAGTTTTAGGAGGGTTAGCCATCTTTTTCTTGGGAGCTGGCTGAGTATCTGTCTACCCTTGGGAGGTGGTGATTGCCTTTGTGTGATTTTTGTTTCCCTCTCTTCTTCCACTTATGTAATAATTCCTTCTATAATCTTCTTTTGCTTACTTTTTTTTTAATCTTGGTACCAAGTGTTGGGTTTTTTCCTTTATTTTTTTTCTTTCCTCTTCCTCTATTTCACTTGCAGATTGGATGGGGGAAGTGAGTGAGTAGGAGTGTGGTGCTCAGCTGCCCACCATGTGGTGCTTAGCTGCTCACCAGGGTTAGCCTGCAGCAGTATGACACCTTTTTTTTTTTTTATGAGAAAAAAATAGCTCATGGCTATATGTGCATCTCTACTTGGATCTCCATGATTAAAAAGAGAAAAGAAATACAATATATATTAATTCCATTACGATTTTTACAGTGAATGGGGAAAAAAATCTGTCCAACTCATTTGTGATCAGCTATTTAGAGAAAATTTGGGACACTTCCTTGATTAAATTATGGGAAATGGATTATATATACATGGAATTGTGCAGATTTACTCTAATCATGGTAAGTACTTCTGAAGCCAAACGTGAGATGTGTGTCAGGGACAAATCATGCTAGCTTAGTCATTGACTTCTAAGTAGAATCTAGAGTAATAGTAACAATGAAATACTTGGAGTAGGTTTCCTTACCAAGCTGGCAAAAATAATCATACATCTAGCCAATACTCCAAAGTCTTGACGGTTCCAAGATTCCATAAACTTTTGTCTTAGTCTTCCTTTATTGCTTGCATCCATATCTAATTAATTATTCTTCCTCTTCTATGCCTCTTTAAGCTTTTTTGCTTCCCAAACTATTTCAGTTTGCAACAGTGCCCCACTTTTCCCATCACTGCTAATTGTTGCAATTTATTGGAAGACCTTTTTGAGATTTGAACCTTCTGTACATTTAGTACTTAGATGCCATAGCACAACAAGTCCTTTGAACTATTAAGTTCATGTGAAAGCTGATGGATTATAGACTCTTGTCTAGTGTCCTTGTGTGCTGTAATCTCTTTGGTGTACATCTGTCTGACTTGCTCAGCACTATGAATAACTTTCAGTACGTCTTTTCTCCAGTGGTAGTCAGAGCTGTGCACATGCTGGAGTAAGAATCAGGCTACATAGCGCAGGTAAGAGATGATAGAAGCCAATTTGATCCCTTTATATTGAAAGCAAAGAAACATGCTTTAGAATATCTACTGCGTGCAACTGTGTTTTTATTCTGGAAGCTGTACCTGAAAACAAAACCAAAAACAACCAACCAACAAAACAAACCCAAAAAACACATTCTAAATTAATCAGTAACTAGAATCACCAATCCTAATTCACTTTTTCAGTGCACATTCCTCTTACGGTAAGCCCCCCCATGAAATGGAAACAAGAACACTTAGTAACATTACTTTTCAATAGCATCTTTAATTTCACAGAATTATCAATCTAAGTTTATATCCAGCAGATATTGCTTATTTTCAATATGTAGGTGCCATATGCTTCTGTTAACGCTTATTTTTATTACATTTCTAAAATATATTTCGGAAAAGAGATTTTAACAAATGTTTTTTATGACACAAAATTAATGTTTATATCTGTAACAAAGTATCTGGATCATAGATACAGAGAGACACAGACATTGAAACCTGATGCAAGATTAAAGAGTATGGCACTTGTTTGCAAACTCTACACAGAGAATGTAAGAAAATGAGTTTTCGTTTAGTAAACAGCAGTTAGCATAATGACTTCTAGAGCAAAAGGTTTGGAGACTATTATTTTCCAAGTCTCCCTACATAACCTTGTTGCTGGGAAGTGATCATAATGTATCATTTCAAAGAAGCAAAAATTGGTTCTTGCTATATTCTGGTCACTGCACAATGAGAGAAGTGGTGAGGAAAATATTGCTTTGAAGGCAGTGTAACTCTACACGTTTAGTTGAAAGAAAGCAAACCTCATCTATCATCTTTGCAGAAAGTCCCCAGACATGGTCTTCTTCAGTGATCCTCCCAACGATCCAATGATCAAAATGATCAAAAGCCCAGTAGCAATGCAATATTGTACTGTTAGTTATTAGCTCCTGATACCAGGCTTTTACAGGCTCTGGAGTCTGTAAATGAGCTTTGCTTTCATACTAACACAACACAGTTTTAGTCCAGGCAGTTGTGTTACCTTTGTGGTTACGTAATAATGGCTTGGCATATGGACACATTCATTTGATCATGATTCCATGTCTTTTCCTGTCACTGGAACCATGAAAGTGCATTTGAAATTACTCTTGCATTCTTCAAAAAAAGGCACAGTACTTATATGTTGGTTAGATCTGTTTAATAGCCTATCAGACATAATTTAGTTGTAACTAGGAGCATAAATTCATAGCATTACACAATCTGTTTTTTGTTTATTTAATCCTACCATTTTAATCTGTACTCTTATGGGAGAGGATATCCATGAAATTAAATGAAATCCTGATTTTACTAGTGTCAAAGGAATTTTGTGATTGTCTTTTTTTAAATACAAAATTCACATATGTTGTTTAGGACTTCAGTGGATTCAGATTTTCCTCCCTTTTGATTAAGTCAAAAACTTATTGCTTGAGTAATGTCGCATCTACAAATTTTTATTCACAGATTAAGAAAATTGCTTCCTCCTTAATGCCTGCTCTTTAACAGTTTATACCTCTATGGTCATTCTTTTCCACATCTCTCAAAAACATTTGAAAACAAACAAAACAACAACAACAACAACAACTAATTCCAAAGATATCTTTCAAAAAAGTTACTTTTAAACCACGAGACTTGTGGTTATTATCTAGCTGGTGTTGATAAATAGTTCAACTCTTACGCATAAGAAGTTGGTGCAAAATTGGAGTCTTGGCAGTATTTCAATGAGATGCTAGAAATATAAGTTAATTCTTGAGATGCTGAAAACATAAGCATCTGGTCATTGAAGTTAATAGTGTCTTTCCCATCTCTGGTCCTTTTTTAGCCTTATGTTACAAATAAAATATGAAACCTAGGGGCGAGTGAGCTATATCTATGATATTATTTGTTGCAATAATAATGCTAAAAAAATCAGACTGGGCAGCTACTTGGCCCCCTGCAGAACCATGTCACATCATTGCAACTAATGATTTATCTAGCCTTTGCTATAGTATCTGCAGTGATAGTGCCTTGACCAAAGTCCCTTAAGGAGCTTATTTCTGCAACAAATTGATCTTTAAGTTAATACTTTTTTCTTATTTACTACTGCCACTTTTCTGTTCTTTGCTTTTGGCCAATGCCCCATCCTTATAATTTTCTAGACTAAATAAATCCCTTCTTTCCTTTATATACTATTACCCTGGAGGTACTTGAAGAGACTGATCATGTCCCTAGAGTTTCCAGTTTGGTAAATGGCACTAGATCATATGGTTTATTTTCTGGTTGTTGTGTTTCATTTTGTTATCGATCCTTGTATTCCTGTAGTTTGTTCTGTCTAACTCATTATGTGTGAGAAATAGCATTGCAGATATGGAGCAACAGACTCATGGTGAGGACATGCAGCTACCCTGCCCAAAGTGGAGCAGTAAAAGTGCTTTTGTTAATGTGGGGCATTGTTGCTGTCCTGGGGGTGCTGGTATCATAAGAGATGAATCCTCGGGGTATGCCACATAGTGCAGTCCTTAATGATGCAAGAGACACAAAACCAAGTAACACTTGAGGCTTAGAATTTGAGAATTGTTTTGTGAGCTTTGCTGTGGTCTACACTGGGTGATGAAATGAAAGCTATCCCATAGGTGGCACAGAGGTATTGAGGAACAGCAAGGGAAAGGTTCAGTCAGGATACTGAACCATACTACAAAATGCCAGGCAGTTTTTGTTTGCAGATTCAGACTGGTATCAGACGCGTACACTCTGTAATATTTCATCTTCTTTTTAATTCTGTCTTGATACTCTTCCATTACAGCTAACTATGCATCTAATTGTATACATACCCTTATGGTAAGTCAGGGTAATAATTTCTAGCTGAGCTGCTTCTGAGGGTATAAATTTGTGTCTCTTTGCAGCATGTCATGTTTTAGCATTCCTTCAATGATGAGGCTTTTGCATCATTCACTCCTAAAAGTGAATGAGCCTGGAGAAACCAGGCCTGATATTCTTCATACCTATCTCAGCTGATAGCTTTATAGATACCTTGAGGATGAGATTGATAAGTTTACACCTTCTCTGTGTATGTATGTGCTTATTGACATACTCTCCTCACATATCATTGGATTATAGTGGTGAAATTATTTCCAACATTTCTTAGAAATCGCAGCCTCAGTGCAATGTAGTAGACTTTGTTCCTTTATGTGCTTTTTTTTTTGATTTGGTTTGGTTTTTTTCCCTAAGTGCTTGCAGCTGAGGTGTTGTCTACAATGATGTTGAGTACAAGTGTGAATATTTACGTCTAAACAGAAAATAATTTCCAGAATTTCAAGGGATATGTAAGGCTTTCATGGTAGTATTACAAAGAGAGCAGGTAGCAGAAATCTTGTATCAGCTGCCACATTTTGTAGTGCTGCTTTCACCTTGTATTCATTTCTAGCAGTTGGCTGCACCTGCACCCACCCCAAGGGGCTGATCCCATGCCAAGTACTGGAATGTCTCATGCAGGGCATCACTCATGGCTAACTCCTCTCAGACCAGACTTGCTGCATACATGCTACATAGCACAGTCCTGGCTCTCTGTGACGTCTATGTCACCGTAAGACAAAGCAATCATTTTTTGTATGCTGTGTCAGTTCAGGGTGTCTGAAATACTATAAACAGTGTACTGCAGTCCTCAGCATGAGAATTTTAAAGCACAAAAGAGGATGTGAGGGAGGCCTTTCCTTTGATGGGGCCTGAGGACAGGCAGGAATGTTTGCAGGTACACAACTTGTGGTAAGTGTGTTAGAGGACTTCAGGATGTAGTCATGCCTATACAAATGATCCCTGGACCAAGCTCTCCTCAGAGAGATACAGAAATTTTCTTTTGGAAACAATTATCTGGTTTAGAGAGATTTGTGTAGCAATGAAAATTAGGGAATGAGGATACAAGGACTAAACTAGGCAACAAAGCTCTTTAGCTTACATAAAAGTGTTTGTTGAGTATGGTTTGAGATGTAAGTTTATCGCTCTTTATCTCATAAAATTGTATTCCATAGTTTTCTCATTTGTAGATTGGGTTGCAGAACATAATTTCACATGTATCGAATTGTTTTACCATGCAGATAAGGCAACCATGTATTTTGTCCTGGCTATCTCTGAGTAGTGATATTTAGTGATCAGACAGCCTTGTTCAAATGAAGTATCTATTACTTTATCAGCAGATACAAACTTCCAGCGAAAAATAATATTTTAAACAAAAAAGTGATCTATATGTGGGTGTGCCAGACACAGCATTTATTACACTTTATGGCAACTCAAACAATTTAAGATATGCTTCTTCCTACTCCAGTGTGTCAGCCTGGTTCTTTTGAAGAATGTCCGTCCTCTGCAGAAAAAGCATGTATCATTAATCTCACTATAGCTCTTGCATTTTTATGTATTTTGCATACAATTCCTGTGCAGATTTAAAATAAGTGTCTGAGGCTGGTATTAGGAAGAATTAAGTTAATAATTTCTGCATTATCCCCTGCAAATCTTTAGCTGCTTATTTTTGTATGCTTGATCTTGAACCATTAATTTACATTCTACCTGTAATGTAATTAATATAGCAAAACTTTAATGTGACAGTTTAGATACTTTAAGTATATGTATATATTGTTTATTAATAGTTTTTTATTGCTTGCTAAAAGGAATATATGCTGAGATTTTGTGGTTCTTGTTGAGATTGGGTGTGGAGAAAGATAATGTAAACATATGTTTTCTATTTCACTATTAGAATTATACCAAGGGCAAAGTGAATCTTATATTAGAATATTTCCAACTGTGTATTTTCCCGCTACATTCTCATCTCTCCTGCCCAGTATCTCAAGAAACTCTCTGTAACCAAAGTTGTCAGGCATGATAAAAAAAGATTAAAATAGCAAAGGTAAAATATGGCCACAGTCATTCCTAAGGGAACGACTTTTTTAAGCTCCATGGGTTCTTCTAGTTCATCAGACATAACTGAGGTAAAGGAGCAAGGTCCTGTATCAGTTTGTCTGTCCATTATCACTCTAGTGTTGAAGGTCAGAAGAAAAAATGGACAAATGCAGTACCAAGCTAACTTCCAACTTGAAACTAGCAGAACAGTACTGCACCTTCTCATATGGCTGCATTTTGAAACAGATGTTAAAAATTTCATCTAATGATCGGTTGGGTTTTTTATGTCTTCAGAGGCTTTTTTATGTCTTCAACTGTTACAAACTTCATTCTCTTCCTCATTGCCCAGTAGTACATATATTCATGTTACAAACTCATCAATGTCAGTTCAATCATTGTATCCAAATTTGGTAAAAATTTGGGATGATGTAGAGATACATTCCTCAACAGAGAAATGTGCACTCGGTGATATCAGTTCAAGGCTTTCATAGACAACAGAGAAAGAATATGGCCTGGAATTTATTCTGAAAATATTGAAGTTGTTTAGGATAATAGAATCATTAAGGTTGGAAAAAATCTCCAAGGTCTTCGAGTCCAGCCTTTGACCGAACACTATCCTGTCAACTAGACCGTAGCACTAAGTGCCACATTTAGTCACTTCTTGAACAGTTCCAGGGATGATGAGTCCACTACTTCCCCGGACAGCCCATTCCAATGCTTACACATCTTATCAGTGAAAAAATTCTTCCTGATGTTCAACCTGAACCTCCCGTGGCACAGCTTGAGACCATTTCCTCTTGTCCTATTGTTAGTTGCCTGGCTACAACCTTCCTTCAGGTAGTTGTAGAGAGTGACAAGGCCTGAGGCTCCTTTTCTTCAGCCTAAACAACCCCAGCTCCCTCAGCAGCTCCTCTAGACTTACTCTCTAGATCCTTCACCAGATTCATTGGCCTTCTCTGGACATACTCCAGTACCTCAATGTCTTTCTTGCAGTGAAGGGCTCAGAACTGGTCACAGAATGGTATGGCCTCACTAGTGCTGAGTGCAGAGGGACAATCACTTCCCCAGTCCTGCTGACTACACTATTTTTGATACAGGTCAGGATGCCACTGGCCTTCTTGACCACCTAGGCACACTGTTGGTTCATACCCACCTGGCTGTAATACAGTATCTGTTTTATTTTAAATATTTATAATTAATTTTAATATTCGTGAAAAATGACTGAAATTTTTTTTAAAAAATGAGAGTTGTACCAGACTGTAGGAAAATACTGGAAAGTTTGAAAAGGAAGGTATTCTTAGGCTCAACATAGCACAGTTAAAAATACTCTATCCTGAGAACAAAAATACTGGGGTTTATTTTTCCTCTTCTACACTCTTCCATTATTTTTCTTCTCACTGAGAGACATCTTTTCTTCTTCCTCAGAGAAACTTCTTACTCTTACTTCCTCCTAACTACAGAAGTCAAAAGTAATGACCACTTTAAAGTTTTATATAATGGTTTCAAGCTCAACGGATCCAATAAATTAATGAGTACTATGGATCTCCTCTCTTTGACTTACTGCCTAAAACCACCTTTAGACAGAAAAAGAAAGGTTTTGCTTTCCTAACTGGAAAGAGTCTTTTAAAATCAAAAAGAATAGAAAGATGATAAGTAATTCTGAACCTTTCAAGTAAATGACAAAACTTTCAATTGACATCAGCAAAGGCCAGGTTCACCCTTCATTCTTTTTGAGGTTTGAACAAAGCACGAAGATAACAAGCTACAGGAAACAGCACAGGTCTACCTTCTTGGTTCTATTTGTTGCCCACGTTCCAGTTGGGAAATTGCAAATATAACTGCTATCCTTTCTTAGCCATTATAAATCTGCAGTGCAAATCCTGATTCAGCAGTGCTTTAATACTTATGAGTGTCTCTCTCTCTTTCCCACTGACTTGGAATTTTTATAGGTTCTTCATTGTGGCTTGGAATTTGAGCAGATGTGCAGAAAGATGAACACATCATTACTGAATTCTGAGGGATTTCTCACATCAGTGTATTATAAACTGCTTAACTAGATGGTGGGGGTTTTTTGTTCTTCTTAAAAAAGAGAAGAACAGGAAATGTAAGCATGGAAGTCTATTGTATCTGTACTGATGTATCTATACTTTCAACCTGTAAAAATGGAGACTTATATGTACTTTCAGGGGAATTGTAAAGGTTCTATACCCAAGAGACAAGACAGTACTGTAAGACAAATAAAACAGGGTTAAAGTCATCTTTGGACTTAGTATTTCATGAACTCAGGAGAGTTACATCTCTCCTTATCACAAGGCTTAAACACAAAAGCAAGTTATAATTAACTGTAAATATACATAGTACTTTAGTCAAGGGTAGTCAAGGTAGTAAGTCAAGGGTACCTTCTCCAGTCACTTTTTTATGTATCAAGAGACCTAATTACAAAAGTGACTGTTTCCCCTTCAGCTGACTAAAGGCAGCACAAAACTATCCACTTCCCACTTGCACTGTTCATTCCTTGTCCTAACCTCCTTCAGAATCAACTCAATTTAGAGGAAAAATGAATTCTTTAAAAGGTTTCAAACATTTACAAGATAAAGGGAGATGCACTACATTTGGATATATAGAATTTTATCTCTTTTTATATCCTTTAATTTGCTTATTTTGAAAATTATTTAAATCATTAATCTGCCCCCAATATGGCTGTCAAATTATTATCCATAGTTGATTTTTCAGTTGTTTGACGATGAAGTTGCAACAAGAAGTCTGAGGGCAATTCATGGCTTTGAGATGACTGATTGAGTTATCAAAGTTCTCCTGTATCTTTCCAGTTGCAGGGAATGATGAGGGAAGAAACAGCAAGAGCCAGCAGATCAATATCTGGCTCTGAGTCTGGTGTCACTGGAAGATTTTTGGGGCTTTTGATCTTCGGTCAGTCTACATGAGACATGCTGGTGGCGGACGGGGTACACCTGTCTCAAAGAGGAGAAAGGATCTTTACACAGGAGGTAGCAGGGTTCATTGAAACAGCTTTAAATGAGATTTGAAGGGGGAGAGGGATAAAACCAGGCTTTCTAAAGATCAACCTGAGAAAGGCACTCCAGTGTTTGACAGACAGTGTACTAGTGAGGTCTTTCAGTCTCTGGACGTACCTCAGTGGAGACAGGGGGTGGAGAGCTTTGCGTCAACAAAGATGCAAGGGTTATTGATGGGGCCAGTTCTTTAGTTCTGTTTAATATCTTTATCAGATGTGGGGATCAAAAATGAGATATTTACTTCATGTCATATATTATTTATTATACCACATTGAATTTGAATTGAATAGTGCAGAAACTATGTGATACTAATGATAAGCACGTGTTTTTGAATGAAGTAGGACTGAAATAACACCTTTGCTGACATTAGCATATTTGCAATTTAAATACTGGTCTTTTTTTTTCCTTGTTATCATTCATGTTGATTTACTTACTCATTTCATAATATCACTTGTGAGGGGAATCATACTTATCAAAAAAAAGTGTACTATATACTACAAAGAATCTGCTTTTATTAGATGGAACATATTTCACTGTGCCTTGTGATACATGGAATTTTACTTTAGGAATGTGAGAATCTTAAAGTTCAGAGCAAATCTTCCTGACTGTACTTGAGAAGTGCAACAATCATTCCAACTGAATTGGGACTGAATGATGCCTGGAAAAAATATATAGATTTGTTACAACAAGGCTATAAAAATAGAATGTAAAATCTATTTGTCTATAAGACATTCAATAAAGCTATAAAGTTAAAAGTATATTTTGAAGTGCTATAGACTAAAACGCCAAATCAGCATGTCAGTTTTTTAAATATAATCAATAGACTGTCGAGTTTACAAACATGTTTGTAGAGGTTTTCAGTGATTTACAGTGGCATATTGGCTAATGTTTTCTTGGCTATTTCAGGCGTATGTTCTTTGTATATATGTATCTAAAAGTGCATATCACTGTTTTAATCTGCATAAAAATATAGCATTGAAGGCCTAAATCTTCTGCTAGACATACCTGAACAACTCCCTTAAAGTTGATAGGAGTTTAGTGTGAAAGCATTTGAGTGCTGATCAAGCCTAAAGGCTCTTCCTTGCCATGGTCAAAGAAAGTTAAGATTAAAGTTGTTGAACTCGATGAGGCTTCAGTAATGTATGAAAATAGTAATGTGATGCTAGACTTAATTATTTTTATTTCATCAGAATCCCTATAGTCGGTATTTGATAATGTTTATAAAGGCTAAACAGAATTTTAAGTAGTTTTTCTCACCCCTCATACTGCAAGCGTTAGCCAGCTGTAAGTAAAAAAATGGCTTTGTGGGAGTTAATTGCCTCTTCTAGCAATAATCCCATGTGTCTTGAAATATATGTCTTTGAACGTATGGTCACTATTGCAGAAGAGAAGTTATTGTATATTTTTTATTTGATATCACCCTGACTGGGACAAAGGATGGGAATACATACCCTTGTTTTCCACAGAAGTACTTACTTTATTTGTCCTTCACTTACACACCCACAAACACACACTCATTGTATAATGCTTTATCGTTTAATCATTCATTTAACAAAGCTTTTAAGACAAGAATTCTAATTCGTCAATTGTGTAGAATTCTCCTCCTCCTCCTTTCTTCTTCTCTAAAGTAGGATTTGGTACTTCATGTGCAGTGATGTGAAGGTAAAAGCTGAAGTGTTGTGTTATGTATTTCCTTAGGCTTATTTTATTTTTTTAAAAATAATTACAAACATAATCCTTTAAAAAGCTCTATGGTGGAATACTGTTACCTCTTCTCCTGTGGAAATGAGCCAAATTGTGGTGCATAAGGATTAATTTCAGTTTCATTGCTTTAAGAAGTATCTGAAGGACTGTAGTCAGATTAATATAAAATAAAAAATGTGAAGTAGCTAACAAATAGGATATACAACCTAAACATAATCTGAAAAGTCAAAATCTTGCATATGTATATGCTCTGAACTTCTCAAGGGATTTTACTTGTGTATTTTTTGGTTCTCTTAGGTTGCAGGGAAAAGACATAAAGTGGAAATATACAGGACTGAAGATATAAAATGCTGGTCTTGAAAGTTTCAAGCAAAAGTAAGAAGAGCGGGTTTATTAAAAAGTGGATAGAACCAGAACTGTTTAAAATTTCCTACAGCATTTCATGAACTTTGCTCTAGTGCTCTTGCTTTCAATTTATCTTCTAAACATATATTTTTTCTCATAGCCACCTGTTGAGAAAAAAAGATCACAGTAGTTCACTTAACAGGTTTGTAAGGGTGTTTTTTCTTTCCACTGGCTATCAACACCTCACTGTATTGTTCAGCATTTCGAACACAGATTTTTCTCCCTCTGCTGTTCTGTTACATTTCTTCTCACACATTCACACTGACTTGCTTTCTCAAGCTCTCAATTTTCCAGAATTCTGCAGCATCTTACCCAGAAATATGGGGCTACACCAGACCCTTTCCACTGCTTAGGATGAGTAACTGAAGGCCTCCTAATTTATTTGTCTAAAACAAGGACCTAAAATTAAGTAGTGATCAAAGTTCTGTTGCCCCCAAATTTCCCCAAATTTTGTGGGTTTCTGCACCTTTTTCTTTTTTTACTTTTGAGTTATGTAGTAAATGTAGTGAGTCATAAATAGAGTAGCACTTTTACTAGTGCATGTGAACATTTTATTCTCTATCATATGTCCGCATATGAACAAATATTATTTACACACAAAAAGTCCTGCAGCATGGTTCATACCTGCATAGTTTGGGACTGTGACCTTCTGGAGCAGACTGGCTCTGCTTACTCCGCACAGTGTGGAGTTGTGTGTTTCTTTAGAGCCTCAGCTGGTACTCCTGTACCATTAGGAACAACAGCTCAGAACTTGAACTGATCTGAAGGCTGTGTTGCAAATCGTCAAAGCACTGCTTTTTAGCATGAAACAAAGGATGCATGCTGTGTTTCAGGCTGGTCATACCTCAAGAACACCAAGACTTTTTTAGGATACCAGTGTCAGCTAGCCAGGGAAGTGCTGATAGGGAGCAGCACCGGGTGCAGCTGTGGTGACATCCATGCTTAATTTTAGGAAGGGTCCCTGACATGAATGGCCTTGTGTGCTGTGCTAGGATTGAGTCCTGGTGAGAGCTGGTTAGAATGCTGCAGATGCTTCTGCAGTTGCAATGGCTAGCGCTCCAGTTTGCTTCCTAGTCTCATTTATTTAACAGCACAGATATAGTCTGCGTCTGTTTCTTATCTATGTATTCCTATAATACTGCTGAACAGTTGCATCACTGTTGTTAAAGCTGATCCAATCTTTGGCATTTAACTGACTTCTTTGTACATTCTATATAGGAAGATATATCTATAAACATGCGCACACACACACACACACACACACACATAAATCCTGATAAAATTGTTTTCCGTTCTTTCAGATATCTTTCAGTGAAATAACAAAAAAAATAGCCTCATACTCAGTGTTTAGAACTCTATCAGCATTTCTTTGCAATAGTTACTCTTTTTTTTCCTTTCATATAACATTTTTCTTACCAGCTCCAGAAACTTTTGAAGTGTTTGCCTCATACTAGAATATTTGTTTGTACTGTTTCTTGACTTCGGTCATCAGGTTTTATAAACCATAAAGCAGATACTTTATAAACCACAAAGCAAACTACAGCACTGGGTTTATCTTGGCAAAAAAAAGCCTTAATGCTCTAACAATTTTCCCTTTATAAGCAATGTCCCTATTGCACTGTGGATGCCAAAAGCATCACATGCTTCTTTTCCTTAATCTCTTTAGTAGGCCCTAAATTTTAGTTGTGATTTATAGCCTCTCAGTAACTGGTTTCTAGTTTCATACTCAGCAGTATCAACGGTCCTGAAGTTGCTGACCTGCTCTGCAAGCAGTTTAGGTGAAAATTGTGGCACCTGGCTGGTTTCCAAGCATGTCTGGACTTCCATTATTATGGAACCCCAGAGTTCAGTTATTTCAAACCAAGGTAGATTTTCCAAAAAACTTAAATAATAATTACAAAGAAAAAGAAAGAAAGAGCAAGTAAATTCCAGAAAAAAAACCCAACCTAGTGACTTAAGTCACTTAAATACTTTGAACAGTATTTGGGGTACTGGTCATCAAAGTGGTATTTATGCCTTCTATCCCTGTATTGTGTCATTATTGTCAAAACTGACTCAAAGAAAAATGCATGTGAAGGGTTTTTTTTTGAAAGGCCAGCTATGCCATTCAAGGTTTTCAAGATCTTGACCTTTCTTTTTTTAGTATTAATGTAATCTAGAAATAAAGCAGTGATTTTCAAATACTAGCTTACAACTCCATTACAGGGAGAACAAATACTAAAGAAAAATACCTTCCTTTCATTACTGCTTTTTGATATCCTTCACCTGATCAGGGCCTAAAGCTGACTCTAAAACTGATTGCCCAGGCTGACTTTAGACTCCTTGAAAGAAATGGCGTATGTAAAAGTACCTGTTATTTACTCAATATATACTTTACTGCTTCATTTTTGAACATCTTACTTTTGAACTAGCTTACTTTAGAAAAACCCCTATGCAAGGTGTTAATACTACACATAATTTTGTAAAAGATGTTGGTACTGAGATGTCTGAGACATAACAGCTTTCTCCAAAGTGCAAGGAACCTTGAACAGACCCCTTTTTAATGCCATAAAAAGTATTTGGTAGATTCAATGTTCAGTATTGACTTGTTTTGTAGTAGGTCTTCGCTGCTGCAAAAGATCTGGAATGAGTTTCTTCTGAGCTGTGGGTGTCCACCTCCAGTCACTCTCTGTATTGTCAGTCGAGATAATAGGCACTTTTAGGGAACAATTCATGTGACTTGGTTTAGATATTCATTTTCATATGAGATGAATCACATGTAGGGGTTTTCTGTTTCTCTGAATTGACTATAAAGGAGCCTTATTTGTCTCCAGATACAGACACCTCTGTAGCATGTGAAGTTATTTGACAGAAATCCTCCGCCTTCAGTTTACTAAAGCCTTAAATTTATCAGTGAAAAATTATGTTTAATCTGTGAAGTAACACCAGTATGGATTTAACATTCAAATGGCATTAAAAATCTCAAAAGAGTAACTGAAAGTGCCAAAAATAATCGACAGTTTTAATCTTATTTTAAAGATTTGTGCATATAGTTTGCTTAGTTGATGGCAACCAAGTCATAATTAATATTTACTGGCCGCAATTGCAGCAACCTCAACAAAACTAATATTTTAGTACCATATTGAGAAATTAAGTGACTTTATACCAAGATACATTAAATAGCTTTTCCTTCGTGAGTCTTTACCTCCCAAAAGCCATGGCAGCAGACATTGCTGTTCTTGTTCTTGTTCTTCTTTACTACAACACACCATCTTTCCCACAGTGGACCATAGTGGGGAATGGTCAGCTTCTGTTTTTTATTAACCAGTCTCTCCCCCTTTTTTTTTTTTATTTGTTTGTTTGGGGTTTTGTTTTGTTTGTTTTGTTTTATTTTAGTTTGTTTGTTTTTTTGGTCTTTCCTTTTTTAGGGGGTTGTTTGTGTTTGGTTCTGGTTTTGTTTTTTTTTTTTCTTAATCATACCCTTTTAATCAAGTCATTTCTCTCCATTACACAAAGGAAAAGTAAATACATTTAAAGACTTTTCCTGCCAAGCCATGTGCATAATTTAGGGGTCTTCTGTGAACTTGCACCACAGGAATCAGAGGCCATCAGAGAGTACAGGATTTGTAAAACTTAAAAGCATGAACTCAAGGGTTACCTGAACAATGCTTTTGTATGAGAAAATTTCAAACTTAAAAATCTACTCCTTGGATTTTGTCTTTATTCGTCTTTAACTGTGTATTTACTAACTGACAGTATAATTGAAAGCATTTTTTAATGGGGGGGGTCGTTTGAAGGTTTTGTTGTGGATTGTTTGGTTGGTTTATGGGGTTTTTTTTAATAGGAAGTAAGGAAACATTGCTTACTACCCTGCAAAGTAATATAAACTGCAATATACGATCAGCAGGTTCAGATAAGTAAAGTTCTGATCTGATACCCGATAAATGCATATACTGTATGCTTCTGTTTTATTTCTAAATATCAGCATGAATCTTGTTATAGATTCAACCTAAACCGTTTGCCTGAAATGAGTCAAGCTAAATCTTTCATGTAAGAAATCAGCTATGACTGTAGGGAGTTTACTTGATTACTTTGTAACCAGGCACAATGAAAATAGACATTTTTTCCTATGAAATCAGTAAGTTATAATCAAATGGTTAAGCCTGTGATGTGTGGCAAATCCTGAACTATGTTTCCCCTAGATTGGGATCTCATGTGAGGCAGCAGCAGACTTCTCCATGGCTGTTTGCATTAGATGAATGCTGCTCGAGGGCATGGCAGTGGAATTGGCTTCCACTGCTTACACAGTTATATAATGTACTTGGAATGGAAAAAGGATGCTTCTCCATTAGAGAATCCAGAAAGCTGTGTCCCTTACTGAACCCAGTGCTTAATATGCAGGAGAGAGCACTGAGAGGGGGAAGGCAGGGAGAGAGTGAGCTGTAACATAGGGCTCTTACACAGCTTCATAGCAGTTTGGGTGTTTGTTGTTTCATTGAGTTTTGTAGGTTTTTTTTCTTTTTCTTTTCCTATGCTGTGTCTGAGCATACTAATTGCTTCTTCTGCTCTTCCTTGTTAGTTCTGTAAGTTCTTCAAATGCCGTACTGTGCTTAATGCCTTACACTGAGTGTGAAAGTGTGAAGGTCAGCTGGTAGTACGGCATCTCTTTAGCGGAAAGGTTTTACCCTCTAGTATTCTTTACACATGGTCTTTTCAGTTATAACAGTACTTTGTATTTCACTTTTTACTTGAATGGATGGTCTGTTTCTGAGGGACATTGTTTCTTTTTTTTTGCTTTGTTAAGCAGTCTTTTTTTTTCCTTCACTGTGCTTGTGTAGGTCATGTGAATTGTGGCCAGAAGTTTTCCTTGGAAGCCTTGGCTTGAATTTATTTGACTGAGGGGCCCAGGCACTGTTCTTTAAGAATGCCTTTATGAAAGGCCCATTGTTGAAATTTCAGAACAGTGGAGAATATATTAGTGCAGTCCTGAAAGTGACTGTAAAAATGGTAGTATGGCACTATGTACTAGTGTAAGCTTTACTATTTCTCAGATGGGCTCAATTATGAGCAAAAAAATAAGAAAAAAAAAATTAAATGCCAGGTCAACAAAATCAGCCTAGAATCAGGCAGCCAAGCTAATGTGTGTTTTTGGATGATACATACTTTGTGCTTGTAACCTAGTTAAAATCCTTGTTGCTATTTGAATTTGAAAATAAATCATGCTCATTTGCTTGTATATGAACAGTGAGTGGCAAACTCACTTTTCCACAGTAAAAAATGAGTGTGGGAAATAAAACAGTAACCATTAATAAGATCCAGGTTTACCCTTGTCATTGGTTTGACCTTTTGTCCTCTTAGAGTCGATGTTCCTGGTGTGCCTTGTAAAATAATTTTAATTCACAAGACACACATAAAACCTGATTACTGTTAGATATTGAAGAAGATCAAGCATTTGCACTTATTATTTTGATCTATTACCTGTCAGTGGTGTCTTGAATAGATATAGGTACATTTTATAATAGTAGTTATAAAGAATGCCTATAAATGTTCTGCCTATAAATCACCTGCCGTACCACAGCTGCATCAAAGCAGCGTGATCTGGAGGATACAAAATCACAAAGGTTTTGAAAGTGAATACAAATAATGTACTTTACAAAGCCAAATTGTACTTAGTTTCTTATAATTTATTTTGTTTATAGGATGTTAATATTGCCAAGTCTGAGATACATTGTCTTTCTCTTACTTTAAATTTTGGTATTCCAATACTTTAGTGGATTTTGTATGATTAAATAAAAACAAGATATTGATTTAAAGTGCTAGGAATGAAGAATTTTAGCATAGGTGAATTTAACATATTACATTTTCTGCAGCATGTCAGCACTAATAGGAACTCTAGTTTATAAAAACATGAATAGTGACATCTGTGCACTATCCATTAAGAAGATTTAATAAATCAAAAAATCAGGGTCAATCAGCAGCAAAATTGCAAATAGTTATAACTTTCAAATACTTAAATTAGTGGAATGAATATTAATGGTTAAATCAAATTACACTGGCATATACAGTTTCTCAGTACAAAGCGCAACAGAAAAATCTGCTTTCATTTGTAAAGATTCAGAATACTGGATTTTTTTTAATGTCAAAAGAAAGTTATAGCATACTTAATATGAAGTAACTGGACTGCTGAGTAGCTGTCATAGCTCTGCTTGCCCTGAATTTTCAGTTCTTAATTTCGATCTTCAGAGATAAAATTTCTTCTTGGATGGTGCAGTTTTCACATATGTAGTAAAAAAGAGTACCCTTAATTTGTTGTAAATGTCTGTTGCTAAACAGATACTAACTGGGTATTAGATATAGGCTCAGAGCATCCTTTTTATGGTTTGTAGTTTTACCGTATTAGTTAGTTACCTATTTTTTTTTCAGCTATCCGTCCACATTTACCTTTTTTTTGCCCCTCTGCCTGCAACATTTGGATTTAGAATACAGGTTTTTTTTGCAATAGCTGGCCTATATAACAAAATACTATGAACACGTGTTTGATCATAAATATTTATGCTTTCCTTTATGCAGAAATACTTGTGTGTTAAAATTATGGAAGGGTTATTTACTGCTGTTATATCAGCATATTAATAATTAAATGATTCATAAAACATATGCACATTTCTTAACACTGTAGTTTTATACCAATATATATCCCTCTGTACATCCATCTGGTATTAATTAGTAATAGGTAAATTACTGTAATTTTAGCATAAAAGAAATAAATGTATCAGCTGTGGACTGCATAGTATTAGTGTATCAATTTTCAGCACAGATTTCGCATACAGCACCATACTAGATGTAATAAACTTTATTTTTAATGGTATTAAGGTTTTTTAGCATAAATCTAATAACTGTTTGGATTGAGCTATACATATATATAATCAATAAATTCTTAGACACACATATGTATGAATTGGCCAAAGAACGTTCTTGGTGTATATATGCAAGAACATAGGTATGGATATGCGTATACACACACACACACATACACGTACACCTACACACACGTATGCATAAAGAGAGGTATATATACAGTAACTCTAAGAATAATTCTCATATCCTAGAAACAGATTTTTTTGTTGTTCTGAAAGGCTTCTATTGTTAAAAAAAACACCATGACAACAGCAAATGAAAAGGATATGTTAAGCAAGCAAAGAAGTGAGAATTGGGACAGAAAGAGATGAAATGGCTTGCCAGTGATTACAGAGGAGGTCTTTGGCAATTGGGAAACTGGACTCAGATCTCTTCTGTTTCAGTAAGAACCTTAACCCCACAATTTCTGTATTTATTTCCTTCACATATAAAAAGAGTTCACCAAAATTAATTCAGTTCAGTATGTTGTAAATGGGAAATAAATAGATGGAGTTTTCACTTAATTGAATTAGATTAAATCATGAGATCTGAGTTGTTTTTTTTCTGGACACGTATTTACTCTTCAGAAGGAAAAAAAACCAAACAGCAAAAAAAGCTCCAAATCCAAAACTGACAAAACAACAGTTTTTGGCCAGAAAAAAAACAAACCAAACAAAATTGTATTCTAATTTGTAAATGTCCCATGTCCTGGAATGGGAAACATATCAGTCAGTAACATAGAGACTGGCACTGATGAGCAGTACAGGTTGCCCATAGAGTTCACTATGAGTCAGGAGATGATTTGCTTTTAA
Source organism: Manacus candei (assembly GCF_025592945.1). Taxonomy (NCBI): domain Eukaryota; kingdom Metazoa; phylum Chordata; class Aves; order Passeriformes; family Pipridae; genus Manacus; species Manacus candei. Next base: position 28,402,996 of record NW_026138062.1, on the reverse strand, counting down.
GCAGAGATGTAGATCCAAGATAATGACTGTAAATGCATGAGGAAAGTAATGATTTATCTAAATCAGACCTTTATTTAGCTGGCTGGTGGCAACTGGCACTGGCTACAGTGAGATGGACCAACTGGATCATCCGGGAACTCTGCCTCAGGTTACAAGGGGAACATGTACAAGCAATCTTAATTTGATCTGTTTGGCTAAGATACCTTTTCAAGGCAGGATTCGGTACCTGTGAAGCAAAAAATAATTCCACTAGTGTATCTTGAGGGAAGATATACAAGGTATTTGAAACAAAAAGAATCTCACATTTTTTCCTGCTCCAGGTTGTTTTTTTCATAATTTTTTATTGTAACATCTTTTTTTGTGAGACTTTAATGAAAAAATCAAGGTCTCATCTAGTGTCAAATGTGTTTAAATGCTCCTGGACATTTATCTTTATTTCGAATGTGATTTTCGTAGATTTCCTGCCTAAACTTTGGTTAGGCAGGAAAGCCTTTCATATAATTCAAGACGGTTATAACAATGATCTTTACAGTTCTCTAGCCTTTAGTAGTTTGGATACCATGCTGCTTTTTGACAGGTATCTTCTCTTGCTTCAGTGCTGTAGTTTTAGCATGTCTTTGGTGATTTAGTTCAATTATAATTTTTCCAACTTATTTCAGCCTGTCTATTTTTATAATCTTTCAAGTCCCATTTGAGATCTAACTTTACTTTGGAAATATATTATCATTTTGTTTTGATGCTGTTTCTTCAAAACCTTCTTTTTCTCTTTAGGATTCAAGTTTTCATAAAACCATCTTGGTTTGAATGTGTTTTTTTTCATTGTTGTTTGATTGTTTGTTTGTTTTCCAAATAATACAATATGGCACCCTTTAAAGCAAATAGCATTAACACAATATAATGTGTTTCATGATAGTTTGCAAAGGGGTTATTTAAAGCCTATTTACAAACAGTTCTTTACATCCATATAATTTACTCAGTACATTAGTAGATTTGTAATTATTACCTATGCAATAGATGTAAAATTTGCTATTATTTTGTCACTATAAATGTTTCTATTGTATCCTCTTAACTGAATGGATACTGCCTAGTGTCTAGCCTGAGTGCTGCAAGAACTTACCGTTTTTTGGTATTCTTGTTTTCATTTTAATTATTTTTTTAACAACATTATTATGACTTAATGAATTCTTACTAATTTTTCTCCAACAAAACAAAATAGTATGAAAGAATTCCATCAGTTAGCATGGAAGATCAGGCAAGTGGGAAAAAGTCTGTTTGGACATATAGATTTAATTATTTAAATACTTAAATAATAAATATTTATGCATGGTTATTTAATAATAAATGATTTTGCAATATTCAATAAGCAATATATTACTATTAGTATTTCAGTCTAGATGCTTGCTTAGTCTTCATCACCACATTATGTAATCACCTAATTTTTCTCTGATTTATTTCCCACATGTGGTTTCACCAAGGTAAAGCAAATTAATCTTGGTTATTTAATGTCATTTACAGTTTTAATTCCCTCCTACTGAGCCTGTATTATACATATGTCATGACAGTGAATTACTGGTTTTCTGGGCTGTTGTTTTACCTGTTTCTTTACCTTCTTCTTCTTAGAGAAAGAAAAGAATGGTGTAATATTTCAAATCTAAAAAATAGTTTTATTTTTATTACTAGCATTTTCTACTCTGTCTCTCTGAATCTACTAATAAATTTTTTGATTTTTTTTATCATTCCTATTTCTGTTTGTCCATATGTCACGTTGGCATTATCTTTAGGGCATCTGTAAGCAACAATTTTATATGAATTCTTCATATTTTTATTTTAGTAGAATCTCTGTCCAAGTGACTACCACAGGCTATCCTTACAGATTTTGTTTTAGGACTCATACATAATCCTGGACAGTGAGCTCCTGGCAAAAATTGGAAATCATGTGAACCTAATGGAAACAGAGACAGCAGAGCATACTTCTGTGGTTATATGTTCTCACATGAACAACCAATGTTCTTTCCTTTCCTGGATGCCCCAAGTCAAAGTAACTCAATATACTAAGGAAGAGGATGGAAGAAAGTAAAACATTGTCATTACAAGAGCATCTGTTGCATATAAATATGCCTTGTATCTAGAAAGCCTAAGAAGCTCACTAGCTCCTAGCAATATAACAAATACGTTTTCTGAATGTCCAGGCTAGCTGTGTGCTTTTCCAAACAATTATGCACATACCAGAGAACTTGAAGCAAGAGTATTTGTATGCATGCTGTATCTTGTTGGCAAGGCTGGACTCTTAAAATGTGTTTCTACCCAGTACATGATGAATTATTCTGCAGATTAATTCTGTTGTTTATAGGTTGCTGTAGGCCACTCATGAAGTCATGAACATGGTCATTCAAATACAGAACACTTATAAATTCTGGCTTCAAAGAATACGCATAAACTTTTTGACATGCAACACTAACTTGAATCTCGGAACCTGAATATTAATGTCTGTGCCACGTGTTGTGAAATAAGATGGCTTTTTCTTGTGACAGCAATGAAACATGGTTGTAGCTGAAAGTTCTTGTTGTCACTGATGTTCTTGAAATGTTATTGCCATAACAAAAGGGAGATGACAGCAATTTCTGGATCCAGGAAAATTATTAAAATAAACAGCAGCGGTAGTTTAAAGAAATCACGCATGTGCTGAAAATTGAGGTTTCTGTTGTGGAAAATGATAAAGTTTTGATCTGCTCATACCTTCATCCTTTAGGGCAATTAGATCTTCAAAATTCTTGAATATTTTTATTTGTTACTCTAATTTTAATTAATTTTAATTAATGCTACAAATATATTATCTTCACTTCTAAAACACTGAGTGCACTGTTTAGCCCAGAAAGATTCTTTATAAGTCCCTGACAAGAATGGAAGTCCTGGCAAACCCTTGATTAAAGTATGATGAAGATCAAGGCTATCAAACAGGGCTTTACTTAAAGTAGAAGTCCCTCTGTACTGGACTGTGGTGCTGCTAAGAGCAGTGAGACACTAGGGTGTCTTGTGCCTGGGCAGGAGCAGGAGTTGTGAATTTAAAAAGAACATGCTCCATGTAAGTGCAGCAATTCAAGATCAAATTTGAAACATGTTTATTAAAACCTCTCTTAGTGGACTTGGATTTAGGCTTCATCTGTAAATGAATTGTGAATTCAATTTTATTATAATATGGATAAAATGTTTTGTTCTCTGATGAAGAGTACAGTTGCAATTTCAAATGTAGGTTTAACAAACCTTTTCAGCTCATTATTTCTAGCCACCTTTTGAGTAGTTACGTATTTGCTATAGAGCAAGGAACACTTGCACAGCAAGAATAGACATGGAAGCAAACAAACAACCCATCCAGAAAGTACCTATTCTGCCCTCCCAGTGGGATCTCAATAATGGTTTTTGAATTCAGTGATTGAAACAGTGAGATCTTCTAGCAAGGAACTCATATGCACTTAGTGATTCACTTTTAAAAATCCATTTGTAATAAATTATTTCATGATATTCCTTTAATTATTTATGATACCAAATGGTCATTCAACATTCTGACTCATGGCTTGATCCACTTACATAAACACAGCTATGTACTGCATGGCTTTCAAAGGTGCTAGGCATTTTTACTTTACCCAAGCCTGGTTTAAAATGCCAGTCAAACTGCAAACAGAAGCCAAAACTGATTAGCTCTTCTAAATTCTGAGCCATAACTTAAGACTGTAACATTGAAAGTCTTGCCTATATTATATATATGTATGTATATAAAAGTAGGTATGCTGTGTTCAGAATGTTTTTTTAAATAAACACATATTTTTATACTCTTTTCTAAGAGTTTTTGTTTGTTTACTAATTCTCCTTTAACATACTTACTTGATTAAAATTCTGTACCACAATTAAAATATAAAATAATACATTAATAAGGAACTCTATACTGCTAGTCTAACCAGTGGGGTTGCATTTCAGATAATCTCCTCTTGGGAATTAATCTATGGAGAACTGCCAGGACAGCCTTCTGCAGTAGGTAATAAACCCTCCAGTCAGTTGTAGTCTATTTTGAAGAAATTGTCCATTCAGAATGGAAAGGAACCTGCTTGCAAAACTTGAATGTAAACTGGGATAGGCAGCTTTGAGGTGAAGAAACTCTATTTTTCTGTTATGTAGAAAGCTAGCTGGCATCATTAGTCTTCAAATATGATACTGACAATTGAGATGAGCATCTGGTAGCATTTGATAATGGTCTACCACTGGAAATAAGGTAATAAATATCCTCATAATGGTTCACTGCCAACAGTACTCATTTATGAGCGAAACAAGATGACCATTTATTTTCCCAGTTGGGCAATGATGCAGATTTGTGTTCTGTTCCTTTTGGTGAAGATCTGAGAGGGCAATTAAAGATATATTATTGCAAACTAAGTGCATTGCTTTCAAATACTCTGTGTGACAATTCCTTGTTGTAATTATGTTTTAATGCCGAACATTTTGCAGATATATTCACGTAGGAATATATCTGAATGTACAGAATCCAGCTCTTTCTCCTTACTACAAATACATGCTTTCTGCATTCAAAGAGTAAAAGCATAAATTTTCTGTTGTAGGCTGGAGGAAAGCTGTGAATTGTGCTATTTTAACAATGCAAAAATCAGCTTAAAGCTGATTCATATGCACTTAAAACAGCCTTTGTTTCTGCCACCTCTGAATCAGAAAATGCTCTAGGGTCTGGATTCACAACCAAGCTTATCCAAATGAATTGTGCATACTTGCTGAAGTATGCACATTTAGAAACTATTCTTAATTATGAAAGCAATGTTGTTTTTTCGTTTCATTTTCATTGGTGGTGGTGTGTTTCTGGGTATAGCAGAAATTCTGTGCTGTTTGGGCAAGTCTCTAACCTTAGTCTAGGTTAGGATCTTGAGCCTTTAGGCTTCTAGTATAAGTGCTGGAGAAAGAAGGCATGCTTCTACACTGTGGGAGTATCTGGGTTAGCTCTTAGCCTCCTTGTGTTGTCATAAGATTATGACAGGTTCATTAAAAGCTTTCTCTTCTTGTGTCATTGCTAGTGTGTCGAGAGGAGAAACTAGGTAATTCCAGTTCTCTGTGAGAACATCTGTGCTGAAGTGCTGGCCAGGATTGAGACAGTGTGTCAGGAAAGACTAGCAAGTAGTGCCCATTTGTCAGTGCAGTAGTCTGGATTTGATGATTTAAAAGATACTTCTGCGGTGCTTTTCCTAGTTAAGATACTGTGCAGACATCTGGGGACGTTTTATGATCACTAAGAGTGTACTGTGCTTTGCTGAACAAAGTTATAGTGTCAGCTGCTCCTGCTTTTTCAGTTAGAAAGATCTTTTTCCTTTTTTAAGTGTGTGTACGTGGGGAGGGTAAAGGGTGAAGGACAGTAAGCTTGTTCATGATAAATGAGTTGTTGCAGCAAAAGACATTGTATTGCTTACTATGTCTACTTGTCGTTAAGGAGAAATATAGTTGTAACAGCATTTCAGTTTCTGCAATACATGCATTTAAGTACCTGTCCGCTAAGGACCCTGCTTCCACTGATTCAAGTAGGAAAGTTGGCATATTATTCCCCAGTGCTCTAAACTCGATGTTGGCTTCTATTAAATGCTGCCAGACAGGCAGAACAATATTTGAAACAAGACTGTTTGAACTGAAGTGTAATTGCACTCATTTAAAGTCTTATTACAATTGAAATCTGACTTCCTCCTTGTAATTTGACTTGTAGAAACCTCTCAAAAACATTACCTTTTGCCACAGGCTGTAAATTTAAATTCTGCACTAGGTAAGCATAATGAGAAAAGAAAGTTCTGACATGGCTGGAGATCATATCAGGTCTGGCTTGATTAATTATTTCCACAAGATCAATCAGCTCCTTATTTAGATAACTGGAGGCACTCACTAGTTAATTTGTTAGAGTAGAACAATGAGGGCAAGCATTTACATGGTCAGTCAATACTCCAATTAGTGTTAGAAAACCAAATGCAGGCTTGAAAATAGCTAGTAGAAGAAAAGGGACTGAAATAACACAGCAGCTTCTCTGGTTTTAGATAGTCTTTCTCTGATTACACTGCAGTGACTCTACTCACCCTCTCCTAAAGTATTTACCTAGTCTTTCTAGTCATCTACTTCATTTAAAAAAAAAAACCTGTTTACTTTTAAAACTAGTTAAAATAAATACCAAAACTGCATTCACATAATGACCCTTAAACTGGCAACTGTATATCTACTCACTCAGCTCCTACCTTAACAGTACTTACTTTCACCTCCAAGACATACAGTAGTTCTAGGAAGTAAAAAACTGCAAAATGTTTCAAGGCAGAAGTTATGGAAAGGATCAATTACTTTTCCATGTACTGCCCAGTGCAGGGATTAATTCACCTGAAAGATGAGCTGGCCAAATCTGAAGATTGACTTCTGCATTCAGAATAAACTCTCTGGCCACAATGTCAGATATAGTGGGATAAATTGGCAGACGTTTAGGACAAACATTGTCCAAAATTACATCGTCGTTGTTCCCCATAGCATCTAAGCACTGGCAAATGCCTGTATATGAAAGAAAAAAGAGAAATAATCATTTTATATAACTTTATATTTCTCTACCTTCTGCTTGCAAAAGGAAAGAAGCCAAATTCACAATCTGACATTTCAGCTAAAACATTTTTATCCACATCAAACTGATTTTAGCAGAATCTTCTATGGTGAAAAAAAGTTTAGAAAATTAACAATACTTTTAAAAGGGAAAATTTTGAAGTTTTGAAATATTTAAACATGCATGATATCAATGAACCAGCTAATTGTGTCATAAATTTGTCTATGAAGCAACTTTATTATTTTTTTTTATATTAGATAGGAAGTTTTGGAAGGAGAATTTTGGTTTTGAAACTGATGAAAGAAAAAAACAATCTTTTTACATATATATTTCTTAGATTTTTAAAAAATAGCGTAGTAACGTATTTTATTACTTTTATATTTGATACCACTTTTTATCATTAAAATCCTAATTCTTCCATAAAATCAAGCATAACTTAACTTAGATAAGAAGCCATCTTAAAGATCACCACCACAGTTGCTATTGTTAAGTTCTGCAAAAATGTAAGTAAAAGGATCATATGGGAAAGAAAGAAAAAAAAAAGATTATATTACCTCAAAAGCCCTCAGTTAACTCAAAATGAAGCTAAGGAACCTCACTGTTAGACCATAACTTGACTTCCATGTCAATAACTTTTACTATCATATGTGTTCCTTTTATTGCCAGCCTTTCAGGGAGAACAATGTACCTTAAAGTGTACATATAAACAAAAAAATATTTGCCTACTTCAGTACTGTGGAAATTGAATTGGTTTATCACTTGTTCAATACTGCTGTCCAATAGAAGTTCTCTCAGTTTTTTGGAAGACTTTTGAACCGTTTTCTAACTAAAATCTTCAGAAAGCTTCAAGTAGATGATCTAAGATATGATCTAGTTTACAAATCCTTAGTATTGTGTGACCTTATTGGGCATAAATTAGGTAAGGTGATGGGTGGGAATTATATAGAGGTTTTTATCATAGCTTTAGTTATGCTAAATTGGAAATGCGACAAATGTGAGAGGGAAGAACTACTCAGCTCACTTGAGTTAAACCAAATCAGGTTCAAAGGGGTTTACTGAGTTTTGAATTGTGTGTAATTAATAGGCCAGTTGGTCAGCTGTACATTTGGGATCAATATCAGCAGTACAACAGATAAAGTATAATACTGTACACCTGCAAAATGTGAGTGTACCCATACACATTTCTAACTGCCCTCCAATAACCCAGGAAGCTCTAACTGCACACGTACAACTACACGTTTATGTGCACACCCAAACTTGTGTCTGGTGGGATTGCAAGTGTACTGGCTTTACCTGTGACCTGTACCCATGCTTCTCCCTACAACCCACTTCTGATGTAAAAGGTCCACTGGGCTCAAACAGGTACTCCAAGCTGTAGTTCCTAGCATGTGGCACCCTTGCAGAGTCATCCTTCTAGCCAGAGTACAGCTGCCTATGCTGTCACATGAGGCAGAGACCCCATTAGACCCAGAAGGAGGTCAGGATGGTGGTGGGATGACTTGAGGCAGTGTCATATTGGAGTTGGAGTGCTGCTGTTACCACTTTTCTGTTCCAAGGTATCTCCCCCATCACAAAATGTCATGCTTCTTTATTCTTCTTGTCAAACTGACTCCTTTTCTCGAAAACCCCTTGGTAATTATCTGTTTTGTTTAATCTAAGTGATGGCAATTTCATGCAAAGCTTGTCATTGGTAATTTTCTCTTTAGGGGTCTTTGTTTTGGGGGCACATTTTCTCAGAATAGTATATTTCATTCACACATACTGTTAAAACTCACTGTCCTATTCATTGTTATCATCTGTTGTTAACCTGAACATGTTAACAAGAGGAGTCTTTGAGGATTCCTGCAAATTATCTGACAAGGGTTAAGGCTAAAAGCTTCCAAGAAAAGTAGAAGAATCTCAGGGAATATGTTAATACCTTAATTTGGACTCACACCCTAATACTGACTACCTTTCATCTACTAGCATGGCTATACCTTGCTTGAGAATGAAGTATATAAAAGAGAATTTGGTTAAGCTTCCTCTGACAAAGTAAACATGTATTTAAACAAGATGAAAAGTAGACAAAGGTATGTGGAGGAATTAGAAAAGGTGATTGTGTCTTTTACTGTGTTTCATCTGTATCCACTCCAGACTGATTCTCTTCCAGCATCTTCTGGAGAAACTGTAGAAGTGCTAATGTATGCCCTTTACACATGGCTGTATGCCAAGCCATAGGTTTTTATTATAATTCTCCCTTCCTACACCTCTTACCATATTGAATTTGTCCTTGGAATGGGCACCATCATTAGGAGTGAAGACTTAATTATAGCCACTTAGAGACAACTTAAGAACTGTTGTTTAATTTACTGCAATTTTAGAGTGGAAGCTAGATGGTAGTTTGGAACTTTAGCAGTTTTAAAGCACTGACACATAGGACACTTAGTCAAAGGTTTGTGTAGCACAAATTCATTCTCAAGGAGAAGTGAAAGGACTAATTTTTTTAAATCACCACTGTGTATACCTAAGCGTAAACAGACCAAATCTTCTCAATATAGTGGATTTTTATAGTTGTCTTAACTAGTCATTCTGGCTGGGATTCATCTTGCCTAGCTTTAGACATTTACAGGATGAACATCTGCATTGGAGATAGTTAACCTTTATATTTAAGAGAAAGATGTCCATTTTAAGGTATAATTCATTTGTCTATTCTAAATGGCTTCTTTTAGTAGCAACGAATCTTATGCTAAATAAAATTGTTTTTCATTCATTACAAAAGGTGCCTAGGGTGATTACCTCAGCTGCAGATATTTAGTTTTGTTATAATGAATTCCATTCCAGTTGCCTTATAAACCATACAGCATTTGCTTCTGTTCAAAATACAGGTATGAGGTTTGTGATAGATTTGGGGTTTTATATCTGACAGTATTTAATTTAATCTTATTATTTAGTGTCTGTAATTCTGGGCTCTCTTTACCAGTGTCTATATATGCAAATTTGAAAATGCACATAATCTGTCATACTACTGAAAACATGGTAAACTCATGGTAACTCTATTAGCCTATGCCAGTTTTGAAGTGGATTATATTAGTGTGGTTATTTTTAAAGATTGTTGTTGTTGTTTTTCTCTTTGTAAGGAGATCCTGCTGGGCAGTTAGATATCACCAGGGATTTTGATTCCTTGTTCAGTAACTCAAACGTATTACAAGTTCTCCATTTCCCTTTAAATGCCAAGAGCAGAGCAACATGACCTAACACAATTTACTTGTACCTTAATACAAAGTAAGATTTCCAGATTGCAATTGGGTATGCGTTTCTCAATTTGAAATTAGTAAATAATCACAGCCTTAGCAGTTTTAGGGACATTGTCTCTGTAACCGGGTGATTTACAATTGTAAAATATTCAGCATAGAGAAAGAAAAATTCCTTGTGGATTGGAAATGAAGAGCTGATTTTTAACTGACACACCATACCTTCTTTAGGTAAGATAATTCACATTATTTTCTCATCCATTTATTTCTACATGGAAAAAAAAGAAATTTCTATTTGAGAGAAATACATATTTTTTACAGCTCACCTTGCATTAGATTGTTGATTTCTCTAAGTGAACTTTACTGGTGGTTTAGCACCAGAATATATATTGTTTCCAGTTTTCTGAAAGCTTCTATGTGGGCATGTCAAAGAGGAAAGTAGGTAAAATCAGATCCTGAAGGAAATATTATAATGTGGATTACAGAATTTTTCAGTTTGTTTATTTGTTTCAGTATATTTTATATATCAGGACATTGCACTATCTCTGGGTTACAAGTCTAGATTCAGCCTAGAAATTAATAAAGTGGGGGAATATGGGCCTCCTTTTGTGCTTTGTCTCAGATCAGTGGTGAGCCTAGGGCAGAGGTGAAGGATAAGAAAGTGCATTTCATGGTGTTGTGGTTTGAATCTTGTTTTCCCCCAGAGGCTAAGAAAAGTGGTAGACCCCAAGGAGTGGAAACCCCTGGAAGTTTTGGAGTTCTGTCCAATGGGCGCTCCTGAAAAAATGTCAACATTCCACAAGCTCACCGGAAGAGATGAGTTGTAGTTTGGTTGTTGAGGAGAAGTGGCCATGTTGTAGAGCCACGAGGAAGGGGCTCCAAGCCCCTTGGGCCCTCTGGGCCCTCCCAGCCCCCAGCGGGGGCTGTGGGGACCTGGAACAGCATAAAGCTGGGCTAGGTGCCTGTAGTTATGCCGGGAGATGTTTTCTCCATGGGCGCAGAGCAGCAGCTGGCACTGGCCGGAGAAACGGTGGCAGAGAGCCAGAGATAAGAACCTGAACTGGGGGAGCAGCAGAAACAACATGCAGCACCAGAGAAAGACTCCTGGAAGGAGAGCTGGGAGAAAGAGAGCCAGCAGCCTGAGAGACAGAGTTCTGGGGGTAAGACTGTACCAGCCCCCCAAAACTCCTTTGAGACCCTCTTGGAGAAGAGGGAGATGGACTCCTATTAAGGAGAAAAGTTTTAGACATGCAGCACTGGAGAGAGAGAGGAGCTGAGAAGCTCAAAGCGTCCCGTAGCTGGACTGGGACGGCCAGATGGAATGCGGGGGGAGTTGACCTTGGCTCCCTCCCCTTGCACTGCTGCCACGGTGGCAGCCTGAGAACAGGGCACAGAGGCCCTGCAAGGAGCTGAGTCTCCTGGAGATACCAGACTGTCACAAAGCCCCCTGTGCTCGTGATATGACGTGGTGAAACGACCTTGTCTGAGGTTACGAAGCCCACGGAAGACCCCTCGGTTGGAGGCGATGGGGCCGAGAGAGGCTTGAATACCTCCCTCGTGAGTGCTGGCAGAAAGCCAGCTATCAGCTGCTGCATGTGGAGAAGACTGACAGACTGCTACCTCAGAAGATGCTGCTGTTTAAGGACTGGAAGGGATCTGTCCTTCTTTCCCTCCTGGACTTTTATTTGGAGGGGAGAAGAGATCTGATCAGTGTAAATACATATGTCATGGTAGAGATACTTGTGATCGTGTGTATAATGTGATATGGTATTTATTTGTACAGTCATTGTAATATATTCCCTTTCCCCCACTTTGAGTCTGGTGTGTTTTGTCTGGAAAAACCCATCTTACTTTAGGTTGAGATGTGGGAGGGGGAATGGAGCTAGGGGATTGGATTTTGGGGCTATCTCAAACCATGACACGTGGTTTTACATAGTATTCTACCTTCTCTATAGTTTTCTGCAACCGATGTACTGAGGCCTTGAATAACACTACTTGCTGGAATTCTGGAAGGTCTAACATCAGAAATTCATAGGAAATAGAGTTCTGTGCTATGAGCATGTGCTAACTCTGTAGCTGGGGAGATGAGTATGAATGGGGAACAAAATTTCTTTATCCTTCTTCAGTTCAGTTGCTGCCCCTGCCCTGCTTAGCATAATGGTGACATATAATATAATAAAGTTTAAATAAAGTTGATGGGTCTTTTAAAAAAAGTATTTTCAGCTATCAGTGATCTACTCAGAAAACCTTTGCAAATGTTCTTTAATGATACCTACAAGAAAGTAATCGCTTTACACATAATGTTGTGAAAATTAGAATAGTCCCTAGCCATACCACTTTCTTCCTTTTGCAATGGTTTATTATAATCAGTCCATCTTCATTTTGTGCTCCTTCGTATGGAAGTACTTGATAGCCATCTTTCAACAACAACAATATTAACTGTGGAAAAATGTTTTTTCTAAAGGATACTGAAGAAAATCACAATTGCCCTTACCACTGAATGTAATTTTTTGTCTTGCATATAAATACCCACAGCTCTAATAATTCTCACTGCTCTCCATTATTTTTAGCTTTGACTTAGTATTAACTGGTGAATATTGTCAGTTTTAAGGTAATTCAGTACATCTTTTCTTTCTGAACTTCAGTTCATAACTCTTTATGCATATAATTAAAATTAATTTAAATCTCAGCCTTAGCAGAAATTATATTTAATGGGCTTCTACAGTCTGCCCAAGTGTGTTTACTGAAGAAAAATATTTTTTCCGTTTGATGTATAAATGGACAAAGGAAATTGAACAAGTTCCAAAGAAATTCAAAACACTGGGATTTTAAGGTTAAATGTTAGACTATTTCTACTATTTCTTACCAAGATTTCTGAAGCATGGAAACACATAATCCAGTATTATTTAACTATATGACATTCCTCACTCACAGTTAAACGATTTTCTTTTTTCTCCCAAAACATTTACATTTCTGCAGAATTTACAAATGTTTTAATTTTTTTTTCTTTTTCTTACAAGAAGAAAAAAAGCAACTGCATCATGATGTAATAATTTTATTTCTGAAAGCAAGACTTGAAGTCACTTAACTGAGCATGATTTTGTCTTTACAATTCTTTTTCATTTTTCTTCTGCTTTGCCCTGGGGTGTTCTTAGATAAAAGTTATGCTTATAACCAAATTCGTTGTCATTGGTTCTTTGTTGTCAGGTAATCTGATGCAAGAAACCTGAGCATGTACATGATCAAATTTCTCTAATTTAGAAGCTGTATCATAAAAAGTTTTAGTACATGCTAAAAGACTTGGAAGTAGTATTTAGTTGCTGACAAGGTCTTTCTGTCATCTATAAAGAACTTAAAAATTACAGCTGAGCACCTAGCCTCTCTTTACAAGGGTAACTTTTAATAGCTAGAAAAATTACAAGCTTCCTTTCAAGTGTAAGTTTTGAAGACAACTAGGATCCTGCCTCAACATCCCTGTGTATTCACATCTGACAAAGTGAAATATCTCCTCTCACTCTTAAATTAATTTGGTAGATGAGTTGTTTACTGTTTTCATTACATAACCCTAAAGAGGGCATGATGGCTTGCACATGGTCATGTTGCTGTGTTATATTGAGTTGACCTATTATGTGGAAGCAAAATTTAATTTTCTTTTCCCATACATTTATAGACATAGTGGTATCTTGTTAAGGTACCAACACTAACAGTTGCAGATAATGGTACCTTGGATCACTGAATGAAGTATGCTTATGTATTTTCAAATACTCTTAATTTTTGACAAAGGATTATTTTTTTCACACCTAAGATGTCAAGACATGAGCACATGGAGCCTGCACAGCAACAGTCCACCCACAAGTGATGTCACACCACTTGTGCAGTTCACACAATGCACTGTTTGTCTGCATGCGTACTATTGAGACTAGTTTACTAAGCAAACGGTGCAAGATTGTCTCCGCGTATTTGGCAGTGATTATGTATGGATAGGAGAAACCTTTTCACTGTGAAGATAGTCAAGCACAGGAATAGTCTGCCTGGAGGTCTCTGAAGTCTCCATCCTTGGAGGTTCTTCTGACTGGATAAAGCCCATAGCAGTCTTTGCTAATCTTAAGGTTGATGCTGATTTGAGCACAAGACCTCCTGAGATTCTCTCCCAACTTCAACTCCTTGACTTCTCCATTTTTTTGTGCAGCAGATTTGTTGTACCCAGGACCTGCTTCCTACCATGACTTAAATGTCCAGTGTAATTGTGATTATTACAGGCAAAACAAATTTTATCTACTAGTATTAAAATATCTGACCCAAAGGAGATATTTACCAGCTCAAGTACTTTGTCAGTGGGGGAACATCCAGGAGTGCCTCTGTAGCTCTGGAAGTCATTATGTTCATCCTCATGACCTCATTTCACTACCTTCCAGCTAGCAGCTGCAGATTTGAGGGGGAAGCCTCAGGTAATTTAATCACTTTGATTGAACATGTGCTGTCCCATTTATTTTCTGGAAGTTAAAAGAGGTCAAACCAGAATTTTTGCATGTCCTTTAGCACAAGAGCACAACTTGACCAAGGACTTGTTTCTCATCTTTACTCTGTAAACAGAAAGAAAGTTTGCTGGCATATATTTTATATAAAATACACAAAATAATTTGTTTTTCTAAGAAGTGAATTAAATATTTATATGGAAGTAGGTTTCGACTGAGTTTGGCCTTATTTAGTTTTTTAGGGTTTTTTTGTTTGGTTGGTTTGTTGTTGTTGTTGTTTTGTTTTGTTCTGGGGAAAGTCAATAAGAGGAGTGGGAGTTTCCAGATTTAGACCTATTTGTCTGGAGGTAAGAAGGTCAACCAATTAATTTTTTAATTAAATCTTCTGGTTATAATACCATTCCACAAGTAATCAACTTGCTTTTCTTCCTTTTTAGCTTTGTGGGTTTATTATTTATATAGGACCTCCTGACAGTGTTTTACAATGTTCAGTGTGTTACTTTTATCAGATTCATGTTCTTGATTTTTTCATCAACTTGGCAGTTTCCTTATAAATAAAAAAAAGTTTCAGAGTTGGATGAAACTCTCGTGATGCTTTTCATTTGGTACATAAATTCTCTTATAAATAAAAGTCTAAGAGGGTTTTTTTAATAATTTGATAAAATTGTACTTAATATATTTTACTTTGGACGTGTCTGACAAACCTTTAGACTAGCCTGTAAACACAGATATGTTAGTATATTTGCTATGTTTGGTAATATTACTGTCAATGTGTCACTTTATACCTAAAGTAATTGCTCTGAAGCAATTTTTTTGTTTGTTTGTTTCTAAAAACATGCAGCTTAGAATATCTGTTGATTTAAATGCATATGTCTAAATTAAAGTTGGTTATTTCAATTATATAATCAATAAATAAATTAGTTAATATATTATCTAAAATACACTATTTTTTTATCGTGTAATTTAACAAACTCGGAAAGGTTTATTTTGTGCATTTTATACAAAGCCATTGTGCTGTCTACTCTCTTATATGGTTCCAAATCACGGGTCATCTACCACCACCACCTGCAACTCTTAGAACGCTTCCATCAACGCTGCCTCCGTACAATCCTAAACATCCACTGGTCAGATTATGTGACCAATACATCTGTTCTAGAACAAGCAACTATCACAAGTATTGAGACCATGTTGCTGAGAACACAGTTGTGTTGGGCAGGACACATCTCAAGGATGAAGGACCACCGCCTCCCTAAGATCTTGTTTTATGGTGAACTTGCCACCGGCTGCTGCAAGAGAGGAGCCCCGAAGAAAAGATACAAGGACTCCCTGAAACAACATCTCAGCCTTGGCCATATTGATCACCATAACTGGTCTACTCTGGCCTCCAATCGGGAGGCCTGGAGACACGCCATCTATAACGCTGCTGATGCTTTTGAGAAAGCACACAGGATCACTCTTGAGGAGGAAAGACAATGCAGAAAGAATCGTGTCTTGTAGAATATACCATCTAAGGAGTCTTTCTGCTGTGCCTTTTGCAATTGGACATGCCTGTCTCGTATTGGCCTCATAAGCCACCAGCATGCTTGTAACAAATGTGGATAGAGCCTTTCCCAAATCTTCGTTCGCGAAGCCTAGCCATGATGATGGTTATGATAATGATGATATTAGGAGAGGTTTCAAGTGTCTTTTCTGATTGTATTCTGTAAATAGCTATTGCTCATAAGAAGTGAAATCTGCTCAATGCTTCTGTCTTTTATGTTAAGGTTTTATAACATCATTCATAAGCATGTCATTGAAATATCTTCCATGTAACTTGACTATCAATAGCAAATATCTAATGACAACACAGGCTACATTTATCCTGAATAAAACAGCTCCAAGGAATATTTCCAGCCACTGGAACTGAATTGTCTACATTGTTGAATTGTTAGATTTGTCCTTCATATGGCTTTGGCCCAGACCAAATGAGACCCTTCCAAGCAGCTCCTGAATACAGTCCAGCTGTCGGAGCAGACCAGAGACCATCCCTGGTAGGCAATTCAGATGTGCCTTATCCTGACCTGATCGTTTTAGAAAGCAAAAGAGTTAATAGCAGCAGCATAAGCGTTTACATGCTGGTGTTTTCAGTGCCAAAGAACAGTCTCAGGATATGTAAGTCATAGCCTCAAAGGCTTGTTCTCCTGTCTTTTCTGTATCACAATGTCCCAGTGAAGACATTTTATTCCTTTATTTTTGTTTGTAATATACTTTGCTCATTCTTTTGGAGGTCTTCTGGCTACCATTTTCCTCACCATTGTATGTTCCATCTTGAGCTTTGTGGACCATTTTGTTCTAGAGATATTACTACCAAGGCATTTCACATGAAAAGGATTTGAACCAGTCATCATCATGTAAATTTACATCCTTAATGGAGTTGTAGGAAACCAGCATATGAGTGAAGTATTGATGTTTTATATGATGTATATGATGATTGTATAACCATGTGGTAAACTATGTCAATAAAGCATAATACACAACATGAGTTTATGTTTTAATACCACACTATAAAGTGAGTAAATGCCAGAGAAAGTAGTTCATTCCTAATGTGCAAGTTCTGTTTTCTTTTGCTGTCTTATTTATTTGAATGTATTTAGATTAATTGCAGCAGAACAGAGATACATGAGTTGTAGCAAAGTTATTACGTAAAGGAAAGACAGAGGTTACACACTGATCAGATCTTAAAGCTGGTTTTAAAGCTGGTTATAATTACATTGTTTCTTGGTGCCAAAAATAAGAGAGGAAAGGACCATAGTATATTTACATCTGAACTCTAAGAGCTAACAATTGTTATATGAATCAGTGATAGATTATTCCTTTACTAGAGGATCTGAAAAACCTTTATAAAATATTATGTTGCCAAACTGTTGAATGATAACAATTTCAATATTTCATGTTTAAATCCATTTTCATTTAAACATATAGTTTTGTACTCTACTTTGTCCTTCGGGCTTCTCAGCAAAGTGATTTCCGTAATCATTCCTATAAAGAGGAGTTAAAAATGTAGCCCAGAAACACATTTTGAATGAGTATATCTATTTCTGTGTAATTCAGCTTTCTTGGGAAGTATATTTTTAATATCTGACGACTTTTGCTTATTCAGAGAGAAAGAATGTCATATCATTTACAGTATTTTTCCCAGGAAGGTCCATTTTCAGTCTCCCTCCAGCAGCAATTACTCATAGAACTATTAATATTACTTTGAAACAACTTCTGAAGCACTTGCAAGTGTCTGGAGAAAGAGAGAGTTTCATGTGATTTAACTCTTCTGAAAAAATGTGAGGTCCTGTTGCTACCAATTACTGTATTTTTTGCTAAAAGTTTGCCATAAATTAGTCCTATGTGAAACTTCAGGAAAGTAATATTAGATTAATGCAGATTATTTTCCAGATTTTTTTCCCCCAGGTGTTGAGAGAAATAGCCAGTTCTTTACAAAGAATTATTAATAGATCCCTAATAATCTCCTAATTCTATTCATTGGCCTTAGGAGAACTCAAAGTACAGTTTTCATGCACTGGTTTCTAAATCTTGTTCTGCAGTGTGATTTGAGATTTTCTCTGTCATCTCATTATACCTCATTATCAGTACAAAGTAGCCACTACTTCTCATACTTCTGAAGGATCTATCATTTTTTCACCAAATAATTGGTTTGTTAGCTGCTGTTTAAGTATGGTATGGTCTATGATGGTCTATGATAACTGTTAGTGTATTGATTACACTGTGCCTGTTGTCATGTGTAAGACAGTAACCTAAGAAGTTAGTATGTTCAGATATGTTTCCATATTTAACCTACAGCCCTTCAGAACTCTTGTCAAGGTTATTGTTTATTTCTGGAATTTGCAGCCTCAGGTATACTCTGGGAGATGACTTTTCTTCTTTTCCTTTCATATAATATGCATACTATTGTCCCTTGGTTTTATTTGACTTTTAAAGTGTGATTCAGTAGAAAAATAAGTACTAAGCAGAGGAGAACATGTGTGTGACTTTTAAAGAACCACTTCCATGAACATTCAAAAGAGTGCTCAGAGGTGGTACTAAAATAAGTATTCAGACAGACATGGTTTCCACCCAGAAGTGATGTCTAATCTAAGACCAAGTAAAATGACTGGTTGTGATGAACAAAGACATGGTGAGGAAGGATCACCATGCCAAAGCAAACAGATGATGAGTGGTACTTGTAATGCCTAGGACTTTACTGAAAGTGCTTTTATGTGACAGAGTAAAGCAAAATATTCCCAGATAGCCAGCAGCAATAACTGATTTAGAAAGAAGTTAGGAGAACAATTAATTGGAGAATTCTTCAAAATATCTGCTAATAAATCCAGTGCTATGCTCTCACTGATCGTACTTAACACTACATCACAATTTATCTGTCATAGCAGGTAGTTGTATGAGCTTGCCAGTAATATGTTGCAGATAGATTTTTACCTCTTTTTTCTTTGCAAAGTTCTGTGCAAAAAGTTCTGATGAGTTTTGGACAGGTTTGATTATTATTTTATAGAGCTTTGAGTTTTAAGTTCTTGTTGAGAAGTAATTTCACAAATATCCAAGAGTGTAAGCAGTGGAAATCAGTGAATCCAAATTTTGTAAAAATTGACTGCTGGTCATTATGACCAGGTATGAATTATTTCTAACCAAATGCTGATATGTTGTAAATGCTTTGTGCAGCTTCAGTGATATTCTCCAGTAGGAGAAAATGGAAGTTCCTTTACATGCTTTTTGAATTTTGTTTTAAGGATCAGGCATAAGATTACCTTCAAGTGAAATTCCAATGAAGCAAATTAACTGCTGGAGAACAGCTTCTTCATTAGGTCACATATTTTCAGTGTTCTATGTAAAATGGTATTCATTGCCTGGGAGATTTTGTGAGGAGAAATGGGAAAGAGAGCAACAGGGTGAAAATAATTAGGAGATGCAGATTAGAAAGCAGTGCAGTTAGAAATGTTGTGATGGTGAATGCATTATGATATTTTAGATAGATTAGTATTAGCGCTAACTTTTTTCAAGGAAATCTTTGGAATTTGGGGAAATGAATGAATATGTTTGGTACTTCCCTAGGAATATTTAGGAGTGAAAGTATTTTGTGATAGATAAAACGTTTCTGTTCTCCCTCTGTTAATCTTAGTGGATATTACTAATTTAAAATGGATTCCTTCTCCAAGCCATGGTTCAGTTTGTCTATAAAATTCTCAATTAGTGCACTTAATTTACTTTTGTTCTTGACCACATGTGCATATGAGTAGGCAGGATAGTAGCCAATGTTCTCCTTTCTAGTAGAGAGCTGAGCACATAGGATATTTCAGACTTTTACTGACCGGAATTTGCCAATAATATGTTGCAGAGAGAGACTTACCTTGTCTGATATCTAAGAAATTGTTATTTAAAAAGCTTATTAGACTGAAAACTAATGATTAACTGAATTCAAAACTAAATGAACTAAGACTACTTTAATCTATGCGATGCTTTAGGACATGTTTCTACTGTGCGTAGGAAGAATTTTAAAAAAACTGTAAAACTTGCTTTTCATTATGGAAATTTTGTTTCCTGTGAAAGACAAGAAATAGATGTTGAGGATTCTTTCATTTCGAGGAAAAGATAATGTGAATAGTAGTAAACCACAATGGAGATAATTTGTGAATGCTGATGATAAATTATGCTTGTTCCAAATGATGTCTTTGAGGATATTGGAAATATCACAATCCTTTCTTTAAATATTGATGTTCATCTCATGTGTTTCATAATAAGGATTTTCCTGTATTTGAAGTTGGTAAGATCTATTTTTTATTAAATACTCCAGGTGAACTCTTCTGGATTAGTTTGTTTTCTTACCCTGTTTCTGCTTGAACAATATTTTTCTATTAAAATAGGAAAATGTCTAATCTGAAGCCTTGGCACATAACTTGTCCACAGAATCATAGGAAATGGATGTGAACCACATGATGTAGTTCAGTGTTTCTGCCCTAATTCAGTAAATTTCTGTTTCTGATTTTCACTGTGGATTATTTTAGATTTACCTTGTTTTGCAGATAAGGCCTGAGGTGACAAAAAATTTGTAGCTATAAGATTTAGAGTGTGGATGACATATCAAGGAAAAAAAAAATTTGTGTTCTGAACCAATCCATTTTTAAGGGCACTAGAAGTCTTTTACATGTCCTAATGAAAAATTTTAAGGAGAAAATTCATTGCTATATATATGTGTCAAGTAAGTTTTGAAGTAGCAATTCTTGCGAGACATTACCGAGAAAGTACATTCTCATATAATCAGGGACTGAAGTGCTGAAGAACTAACATTTTTAGAGAAGGAAAAATTACGTTTGTGGTTAGCCTATTTTCGGGAAAGCTTCTTAGTGGATTAAAGGTTGTCTACAGATAGGATTGTCTATATAATTAGGCTTAGATACATCCTATAACTTGATACCTTGGCAGGTGCCTCATTGGAAGTTTATTAACTGCTAGCTTGCTGTTTTTTAAGGGAAGATAGTAGCTGCAGAAAGTGATTCAGTTTTAAGGTATGCAGAACTACTTAAAGATGTTCTCACCTTTGACCATACTTGCTCCTAGGTGTGTCACTTGATTGAAGAACTGGCATTATGAGTATAGTCACCAGATTCTGAATGGGGAAATAATGTAAATTTCTGCAGTAACAATATCCATCACTGCAAGTAAATTAGATTTCTAAGATATTTTGATACTGAAAAGCATTTCTAGACAGGCTAGTTTTTGATGAGATGTTTTAATTTACCTTCCTACAAATCTGTGCTATGTTCCAGGTTGAGCCCTCGTTCTAATTTAGCTATGATGCTGCCTTTCTTTGAAAATCATTTTGGAAAGGAAAGAATTACCATTTGAAGGTAGCAGTTGCTCTGCAGTGATTATCCACCCCTTCATGTCACTGTTACACACATAAGATTAGGTGAGATGAATCCCACTGATATCTAAAATTCTGAATTCTTGTATCTTCTGTTCTTGTATCTTCTCGTATTAATCCACGCGGAGCGTCTCATGACCAGAAAGTTCAGGTTTAACAGTTTAATGCTGCATAAAATATTCTTTCCAAACATCAAATTTCTGTATTTATTTTTATTTTTATTATGGGATGGTAAATATGTTTTCTGACATTCAGCATAATTTTCTTCCATATATTTCAAAAGTGCTTTCTAGAAACTGTTCACACAATTTATCTCCTGAATTGTCCAGTTCACTCAGCAAAGCAATTACTATGCAAAATTCTAGGTTTTAACCAAGTTTTTTTTTATTTCTATTTTTACTTTTCCCATTACAATTTATGACTCTTGTTCTCTGCATGTTTTTATTAAGTATTTTCTTTGTCTTTGCTTTTGGTTTCCAATATTTGCATGTGTATATAGTCTTACTGATTTGATTTAATTTAATTTAGTCATATAGCAAAAAAAAAAAGTCTGTTTTTTCCTCTAATTTAAAAATTTTTACTTTTTATCTGTCTTTTTTCTACAAATTCAATTTATTTTTTTCCTAAGAAAAATGGTTCCGTCTTTGCAGTTAATCTTGGATTATATTGGTACATATTTAATTTCCTTCTTCACATAGATTTGCAGTGCCACTTTGGGCAACTAATTTGTTTTTTGACAGTTAATTTCTTTTTGCTGTGGAGAGGATTAATTCATTAATCTTCTGCAGATCTCATACACAACTCCAGTATGAGCCACGGATAGTCTCAGGGTCTTCTGGTGTTCTCAATATCAGTCCCAAACTAAAAATGCTGATCAAGACTGGCTAGTCATGTCTTGCTAAAGCTTTTTTCCTAACCTGTCTTTTCTCAAAGCTACGGGATATTCTTTTCATAATCTTCATCACCTTTGTGTTGTTTCAAGCTGGCAACTTTTTTTTGATCTTTCAAGCTGGCATCTCCCGGAGAGATGGGAGGCTGCAAAACTCTAGCAGGTTGTTCAAGGACATAGACAATAGTGTTGCCAGGTTTGTTCTTTCCTGAGAACCATTAGGAAAACACAGTGTAGACAGTCTTCAACATGGCAACAGTGGGAGAATCATTTAATTCCTGTCTGTGCTAACTGATGAACCAAATCAGGAAACAGAAAAACACTTACCTAGGAATCCATGGGACATGCACACAAAAATAGGGGAAGCCTCTTCCTAACCATGACTATCCTAAATATGCCATAAATTCTGATTAATTCTTAGCCACTGTTTTCTATTCTGCTTTTTAAGCATCAGTGTTCCAACACCATTTCAATGTTACTCTCTCATTTCTAGAATTCTCTCAGTTTAACCACTTGAAGGTACATGGCAAAGGTCCCCTTTCACGGAAGCATCTTTATTTAATATAGAACTTTAATTACATGATTAAATTTTTAAGCTTGTGTTTAAGTTTTACAGAGGTCAATGGCTCTTAAAGCTGATGCTTGAAGTTGAGCATGTGCTAAAGTGCTTCTCTAAATAGAGATAGATTTAAACACATACTTAAGTGCTTTCCTGACACAGGGACCAAATTATATCCAGGACTAAACTTGGGTATCTCTAGTGAAATTAATCTAGCATACACAAATTTTCCTTTTTGTTTCATTCTTTATTTGTAACTGCTGTTTCCTCTAATGTTTCCCATTTGATACTTGGATATTATTCATGCTCTTTTAAAATGAAGATTGTACAAGCTTGCAATTTTTTTTTTTTAATTAATGGCACTTTACTGAAATTACATATCTCAGCATGTCATCTCACTCTCTGAGTTCTCATAACACTATCACGTAAAACTGTCTTTTATTCCTACCACACACAGTGTAAGCAAGACATGCTAGTGGCAACCAATCTGGAGCTTCATGCCTTACTACAAAATAAATCAGTGAGGAAAATGTTATCTACATCTCTTAAAATTTGTTTGGATATAGAAATAGGTGGAGAATGGAACGGAGATGGTGAAAAATACTTGAAACTTCTTTTGGATGTTTTCAAGAAAAGCAAAACGGGAAAGAAAGTTTGAGGTAGGGTCTAGACATTAATAAATTATCATTTATTCTAGATGAAACACAAATTAACTTCACTTGTATCTGGGGGAATACTACTTTAACGCATGTACAACTAAGACTAACAATAGTCTAAGCATTTTAGAATGCCATATGTTTTGCTCCTATAAAAAATAAACTATCACATTGCCTCCTTCTGTCCAAATCCTATATGATTAACTCTGCTCCCTCCAATCCAAGCTATTCACAAAACAGGGACTCTGTTAACAGTATCTTTTTAAAAACCTGGTTGCTGGCCAGTATTTTTGTTTTTTTCCAGGGATGATTTGTATATATGCCCACTCTATAGAACTGCACTGTTGAAAAAAAAAACTTTTGGCATTTTATTTATTTTGTGCTGTAAGTGAAGCTTCTCATCTGTTTAGAAAGTACCTTTGAAAACTCAAAGCTTAGAACTTCACTTGAGACTTTTCACTCATATTCAGTGCCTCTGGCTTACTAGCAAGTGTCATATGGTTGCAATTAAAAGGATGTCACAAAAACTTCATTGTAAGTAGGGTAACATATGCTCTTACGGGGTTTGTTTCGGTTTCCAGTGCTTTGAATCCTGCTGGGGTTGGGAGTCACATCTTTCACAGCTAGTCAGCCTTCCTGCCTTAGATATGTCAGCTGATGGGGTGCCAGTTAAAACATCTTCCGGAAATGTTGACAAGTATCTGAAGGGAGAAAACCAACTTCTCCAAATAAACAGAAATGACTGAGGAATAGGAGTGGCAAATTTTGCTCCAGAGGTGGTACATCTATCAGTCAAGCAGACTATGTGTGGCATTTGAGAAATATTTCTTGTTGAGGGATGGAAAAGGGCTTTCAGTAATTCTACCTTCTGCTGTGGGAACAGCCACAAGCTTGCCAAACATGAGCCAGAAATAGAGATAACAAGTAATTAAAAAACCCCAACCAAACGGAGATCACAGAGATGAGAGAAATATAACAAGATGTGTGACATTCATGATTATCATAGAAGGCTAAAGCTGCACGAATTCAGTCCTGTTATAAGAACAAGCTAAATTAGTGAGGGAGAGTCATCTTGCATGCCTATGCTCTTAAAATGCATAGCTGCAAAATTTGTTGGATGTGTTTACAAAGAAATGCCTTGCAGAGCTATTTTCTCATTATGAATTTGTTAGAACAGGGGCAGGCATTTGACTCAAGTTCTCAATTCACTTTGGCACATGTACAATCAAATTTTCCTAGATTTCAGCATAATCTTTACATCTACTATTCAAAGTAAGCAAGGAAATCAATCTGCAAATTGCACGTTCGAAGGCTATAACAACATATTGCCATTTGGTCTTCCTTCATGCAAATTTTTTTCTGTGACAGAGATCTGCCCCCCCCTTCTCCACCCCACCATCCATCTCAGCCCCCCCCACCCCTTTCATTTTAATCCTTTATTTGGCAATTGTGTTTCCCTTTCCATATGGCTCACATCTCAGTGTACACTAGTAATTCAGCTCTGGTTGTCAAAAAAAGTAACAGTTTATTGTGCTGGGCAGGAAGTAGCTATTCTTAATTATTTTCCCATATAACCCAAATATATTATTTCAGTTGAGAACATCAGGGAATAAAGAAATCCTGCTGCAGACAAGATCCTATTTTGGTCTGTTGTATGACTGAACTCATCATTACTTCCATAAAAGCCTTAAACATATTCCCTTTGCCGTCTGTGTTAAAATTCTAAAGGAGAGAGGTGCTAAACTTCCAGTTGATGTTCAGATAAGCTAATATTTTAGCTTTACTTCAAAACCTTTATTTGATTGTTTGGCAGTGATGAAGATCATTTACTAGGTTAGATTTATGACAATAGTGTCTCCACAACTTGTAGTAAATTGAAATAAAAATCCTTTGCAATTTATTTTTTGACACTAATGATCTCTCTCCCTAGTGAATTCTGTGTTTATATAGGGGAAATTTAGAATCACAAAGTTTAGCAATGTTTCTGCTTTGCTGTATGTCTTAAAAGTGAAAGTGGTCATAATGTTGAAAGTATTAACTATGCAAGTAGTACTAAGGGTATTTAAAAATTCTCGGTGACTTGCTTTTGTATTTTTCTTTTTTTTTTCTGAATTGCACTGAAAATTTTACAAATTTATTTTGTCCTGTTAATTGTTGTTAGCTAAGTTCTTTGATTGCACTCTGCCTAAACCATACTAATTCTATATCTTTATCTTTAGGATATCCTTATGATATCCATATCCTGCTATAGTTATACTAATCTAATTTTAAAAAGAAAATAAAAACAAACAACCCTCCAAATAAACACCAGAAAAACAAAAGAAAAAACATACAACCCTCCAAACACCTCCACAGCCCTACTGAGATGAGTAGAAAAACATATTCTGAGGAAGATTTAGAATGGGAAAGACCAAAACCTGAACGTATGGGGTTTTTTAGAAACAACATTGATATTTGTTAATGAAAGTATTTTTTCTTAATGGAGTGATTTTTAGTAGGTTAAGAGCAGAGGCATTTTGAATGGTCCAAGAGCAGTGTCAACATTTGGCTTGTGATGTACTTAGTCAGAAGACAGAGCACTCCTCACACTCAGTTTAGTGACTTGCAGTGCTTTGTGAGTGTTTGACCACATCATCCATTTTGGTCAGGAAAGGAGATTTGTGCTCATTGTGTGTAATGTATGAGATTATGGGACAGGGACCTGATCTGATTCAGGACATGACATTAAACCTGCAGTAATCTACTTTCATTCTCAACAAAATCTAATATTGCATTGCTACATTTGTACATCAATAAATGCCTTGAGCAAAAGAAGAATAAGAATAACATGTCAAAAGTATATTTTGTGTTTTCAATTTATTATTACAGAACTATGTGATAATTTATGTTTTCCACTTGTATTTACCTCAAAATAAGCTTTATTTTTGAAGTCTTCTTGGGATACTTTTGTGCTTTCCTGACAGCAGTATCAATGGTCACAGCTGGTAGAAGTCTCTATTTTTAAGCCATATGTCATATTGACTGTATTACAAAAAATGGGGGGAAAAAAGAAATATGGCATATTATATTGAATACATAAAATTTTATTATTTGTCTTGATAAGGTGTCCTGATTAATCATATCAGACGGAATAGTTGCTCAGAAGTAGTGTGGAATTTTTAATGCTATCACACAGGACCTTCAGCTTGGAAGTGGCTTACAGTTACTTCTCTGTCAATGTTATTCTTTTTCTTTTTTCCCCGCATGGATGAACTAAAAAAGCCCAACTGTAATTCTCTAGTGGATATATTGCATTAGTATTTTGGTTTGAATCAACTGTACTATTTTAAAACAAAAACTCTGATCGTTTTCCTTGTGGGTTTTTTGGGTTTTTTTCCATTGTTTTGTTCTTCAGAACATTTTTGGTGCATCAATTTGGTTTTAAGGTAGAATTATTACAGAGAGGGCTAAATTCTCATGGGTACGCACCAGATACTTTCTTACCTTCTTTGACATCTCAACCAAACACTGGACCTTTGGGGGGCTTTGAGGGGCTTCAAGAGACATGTAGTTCAGTCCATAGAGCCAAATAGAATACAATTCAAAGTAACCAGTAGCTTTTGTAAGGGCCTTAGTACTAATTGGTATGATTTACTAAACCATTCCTGTTACTCCAAACTACTTACTGTTATGGGCATAGCCAGTGCTAACAGACAGGACTCTAAAAGCTGAAAGAGTAGATACTCCATGCACTAAGGCAAGAAAAGCCTAGCTATGAAAGGACTGAAACTTACACTTCAGTGAAAATTCAGCCTAGAAGGCATTAAAACATCTACACTAGATATGTAATTTTCTTCAAGGAATATAAGTTTTCTGGGGAGAAAACAGAACTATAATTATAAATTCTGTGAAGGTGATGAGGCCCTGGAATGGTGCCCAGAGAAGTTGTGGATGCCTCATCCCTGGAAGTGTTTGAGACCGGGCTGGATGGAGCTCTGAGCAATCTGGTCTAGTGAAAGGTGTCCCTGTACATGACAGGGTGGTTGGAACTGGATGATCTTTAGGGTCCCTTCAAACCCAGGCACTGTTTTCAAGATCTAAGTGGATATTTTCTCATATCTGGGACTGTGAAGTGGTATTCTTAATAGCTAAAATGAAAAGCATGTATTCTGTTATGAAAAAATCATCTGCACAATTCTCATTCACCTATTAAATTCAAACCATTATATTCCTCTGCAGTAAATTTCAATTTATATAGAAGAAAGACTGGTTTGAATTGTACACATTCACTGTTAAGATGCACAACTTGGAACAAATGGAAGACTCTAGGAGTGAATTTATGAGATTTACACACAGCTCTTCACATCAGTTGGGAAACTGTGAGAGTGAAGGTAGTATCTGCTTAATACATACTGGTGGTGCTTTTGTGTAGATTGAGAGTAGTATTGATTCAGTAGAAACACACAGTGGGGGTATGTTTTAATGTAGATTATCTCATTGGTTAGCCAATATAGGAATATAGATGATCTTGAGTATTTGAGAAAGCAGAGTGGTACCCCATTTGAAAGAATTATCTTCAGCTTGCCCTTAAAGACTTTCTCTGATCAGAGATTATATCAAAGAATTGGCTTACCTTTTGGGTCGTACAAGTAAAGATTTTTTTTGGTTTCAAGGGAAAAAAAACCCACTTTGATAGAGCTGGGGTAATTGATGTGTCTGGATAAAGCTACCTGAGAATACAAATAAAACATATGTTTGTATGGTAATGATTAGAGAGGATGATATCAGATTCTACAATTCATATTAATCACTATTATCTTGGATTCTTTCTATGTAAAGTCAAGTACTATTCAAGTACATGAGTTCAGGCTGTTTTCAGTGTTATTTCAAATTGCCCAGGGTTGCTAGTTTGAAATATGTATTTTAAATTTATGAAAGATTGAATTTGTCCTCATTCTTTTGTGGTACAGATTTGTGAGCTCTCTGTGTAGAAACTGCTACTTTAAAAATAGTGTCAAAAGCATGTGATGTCAAGTATAATGCACCGGTGTTTGTGATCAAGATTTGCTCAACATAAGGAGATCTGTGAGATCTACTGTATGGCAGTCATGAAGGTGATAACCCCTTATAAACATCACATCTTGAGATTAATAAACACTACCCTGGCTTCAGCATCTGGAGTGCGAGTTCCATTTTGCATAGAATGACCTTGGCTGAAGTACTGAAATAGAAGTGTTTCAGTGTGTGTGTGTACGTGCTCATGTGTGTGTGACTGAATTTATGACTTGCTGGTAATACCGGCTACAAGGAAATAACACGCCTCACTATTTTCTGCTTTCTTACTTTATCAATATTATTTTACAACATTATTCATCCAGGAGATGTACAAAAGAACATCTTTACCTCTGTTGTTCCCAATGCTGTTTTCTTTAAGATAATAAAAGAAAACCTCTCTGAAAGACGCCCTCGTGCAATTCTTTTTGTTCTAGGGCCCAATTTAATAACTGCCAATGTCAGCTGAAAGATTCATATTGAATTAATTGAATGCCTAGCCTTTATTAACCTTAGCCCAACATGAGATACATAGTAACCTATTGCAATAGACAGCTGGCAAAAGGTAGCATACTAGTAACTTCCTGTGATTGTAGGGGTTTCTGAATTGGTATGTTTCCACACTGGTCTTCTAGATATTTCCTTTTGAATGCAATTCATCTCCATCAGTTCTGTACTGAGAGAACAGAACCTATTTGCCAGTTCTACAGCCAGCAATATTTTTATTGTTGTTCAGAAAAGACACCTAAGAGAAGAACTATTTTATTTTCTTAAGGAAACACTGCATGTTTTCACTATTGTGAATTATGAGTTTGATGTATGAGTAGAAAAATTGTAACCATCATATATTTTTGGGGACTGCCTCAGTATTTGGATTTATTTTAGTACTGCCTTTCAAGTTGTCCAGAAGGACAGCAATGGTATTCATTCCATGTGCACAGTGTTTCTTTGCTGCAGTTAATTAAATCTTTGGAGTATGGTCCTCCAGACCTGGCTGACCTACCACTGCAACATTAAGGAAATGTTGTGTACGGCAACATTTCTTCTAGTTTTGAATTTCAATTTTATTTTTCTGAGTCAATAAACCACGTTAGAAAGCCTATGAGGCAATATGTTGCCTAAGAGCCAAAGGTGTGGGAGGTTTAGAATTTACAACCAGGTGTTATAAAAAATAATTTCTGAAGAGCCAGAATTGACCCTGATTTATATCACATGATGGAGTCACACATGCACACTTACACACGGACAAATTTAAAAAAAAAATAATAATTCTCAGTGAAATAATAGTGAGTAAAAGAATAGCATGAGATGGTAGATGTTTTCAGACACAGGACCTGGTTATTTCTCAGTGAACTTTTTCTTCAAATAGTTTGTATCCAGTGAGTGCCTTCTGATTCATAACATGACTTAGAGACTCCCATCTGCTAAACTGAAGTATTCCACATGGTAGGTTTAATAAAATAGCTGAGTAGCACACTTCAGAACCTAGTCACATAATAAAGCTACATAGCTGTGGGTTTTGAGACCATCTGTATTGTGAATATAGCAACAAGTCATTCACATCATTTACCGTACGATAACAGTCAGGGAGCTATTTTAGGAGCAATGGTCCTTACATTGCAGACATCTAGCAAGACACTACAAAATACAATTTATTTACTTCAGTGCTTCACAAAGATTAACTTTATCCTTTGGAGGCTAATAACCCTAGGATCTCTTAATAGTCCATGGAAAGAAATAAACTCTTTCCATTGATTCTGAGCAGAACCCTAACTTGAAGGATGCAGACCATTTGGAAAGAGTACAGAAGAGATCAAGAAGAGATTTCAAAACATGATCTGCTTGTAAAGATTGTGGAAATTAGGCCTGTCATAGAGGGGAGATCACAGGGGTACATGAGTGTTTTAAAATACAAAACAGACTGCTGAAAAGTCTGTTCTCCGAGTACACAGTGAATACGACAAAACAATAATGCAGTAAGGAAGATTTGTATTAAACAGTAAGAAAAATCTTCCAGCAGTTATAGATATGGAAGCATGCTGACAGAATTTCTCTCAGTAGATTACAAAATCTCTGTTGCTAGTTGGCTTTAAGAGCACATAAGACAGACATCTGTCAGGAATGCCATAAATATAACTGATCCTACCTGCAGAAGGGACTAGAATAGATGACCTATAGAAGTTTCTTGAAGTCCTATGATTTTATGACTTTCTCAAAAACAATCCTATTTTTTGATTTGGGTTAAGGACATTTTCGTCTTTAAATGAACTTTAACTTTTGTAATCATTAAGTTTTTTTAGTGTGCAAGAATTAAAGATTGTCAGATGCTACATTCCTTCCAATTACGAGATTACCAACCCATGGATTCTGTGATTGAATTCTTGCCTCTGAGTAGCACTTCATACATAATACGCTTGACACTATATCATCTTCTTACAATACACACATGTATTAAAGCATTTGATGTTATTACCTTCAGTATTGTCTTAGCTCTCCTGAGAGATTTGATTCCACAGTGATTCTATTTTTCCTGTGATAATTCAGTTTACTAGTAAAGTGTTCTGAACTGTAAGTCAAGCTTCATATCCGGTTTTCATTCTAGTACTTTTTTAATCACCTGTTCATTCTCTGCTCCTACTGAAAAAAAGTAGACTTCACTGCTATCTCTTCAATGCAATGAATTTATTGTTATGGTTGATATACATATATAGTATAAGACATATTGGATTTATTTCTCTTTTCATTTTTATCAATGAAATAGAAAATAATTGTCAGGAACTAAGTTCACTTATTACATCAGACTTTTAATCATGACAACACTGATTGTGTTGCTGATTAACAATTTTTCAGGAGGTACAAACGCAATGAATTTCTGTCCAACACTACCTTTTGTCTTTTTGTTATGACATTTATTAAACTCTCCCAGGCACTGTATTTGAAGTATTTTATCAAAGTTTATCTGGCTAGGAAAAAAAAAAAAGTACTATAAGCATTGGAAAGTGACCTGAACTTGAGATGTATTAAAGACAGAAATATTAAAACGGTCACATACTTACCCTCTGTTTGTGTATCTGACCCTACAGTCACATATAGAAGTTATTAATAATGTATTTAAAGGAAAGATCTTGAATTCACTAAACCCACACAAACGTGAATGCAGCTGTAGGCTATTCAAACTATTTTAATTTTCTACAAAAATAGTTTAAGAATATCTTAAGTCTTAGTGTGGCTTCATTATACTTTAAATCATACTTGGCAAAACTATATAAAAATTTTAATCAGCATGAATTCCTATTTCTTTTAATTTTATTTATTTTCTTTCTATAAATTAAGTAGAGCAGGGAATCTTTTTTTTCCCTCCCTCTTCCCCCAGTAATACAGTAAGTACAATTTAAAGAGCCTTCACATCCCCAGATGAGCTGGTTTTTTGCTATTGGAAAAGTCCAGCTCTTACGTATCACGTAACAACTAAATAAAATAATTTAAAAACCCCGACCAAATATTTGGATAATTATGTGGTAATGTCATTTGCTAGAAAATCTGCTATATTTTCTCAGTAGTAGTAGGGAAGCCAGCAAATGAGAATGGCAAATTATTGTCATGTAAAACATTATGAAGTTACATGATGTCCAGTAGCACAGAGGACATAAAACAGCAATAGAATGGGCAGGAGAATATAAAATACCATGGCATTGTCTGAATGAAGCACAAGCCATCTTCACTGTCATTCTACTCAGTTTTTCTCTTTGTTTTGTTCTGTGGGCATGCTTTGCTAACACAAGTTGATGATCTGAATTCAGGCCACAGAATGTAAATCAGTAGAATGTCGGAAGAGATTTCTATTTTTAAAAATCCTTAGTCTAATGAAAATTTTCCTGTACACATTATTTCTGGGCATTTTCTGCAGGAGAAAGAGCAGGTTCATTCATAGGGTTACATGTTCACATGATTGGAAGCATTTTTATTTTAGAAGTTTAGAATGATGGAAATATGCATGAGTATAGAATTTTTTAACAAAAAAAATGCCTAGTACTTGTGATCTGAGGAAGAAACCTGGAAATGAAAAGTTATCTTAAGAACTGAAAGAAAGCAAAAGGCATATCTAAGAAATCAAATATGATCTTTTTTGTTTTTTCTTTTAATTTGGTAAGCTGGCATGAATTTTGGTCCTTGATTCAGAATTTTAAGTGTTGGAGATTGGCAGTGTTTCATGTGCGTAGTCTTCTTGGGATAAATTTTCTTTCAGCTAGTAGATGAACCATGAAATTGCAGAAATCAAATAGAGTTTCAGGATTGTACATAGAGCACAAGCAGTTTTTCTTTGTTTACAGCAGTGTATAAAACAATGTGCCTGATGAGCTAAGCCAAGGAGAAGCATTTTTGCAGAGATATGTTGTAAGTTTTTTTCTCTTGGATTGAATCAGTGAACCAAATTCTCTACTGCTATAAATTGTTGCAGATTACAGTTTTATTAAAGGATTGCTGCTGTGCTGTCTGTGCATCTTCCATTTGCTTTCCTGGGCTTACTATACTGTAATTCTAGCCAGGGTTCTCTCAGAATTAAGTTCACCTCTTCTATATCTGATTCTCCTGACAAAGCAAATTTTGTACCACTGAGGACTTCAGAACTGGCATCAGACTGCATAATGTATGTAGCAAAGGAAGAAAATTTATTTTGCATGCATTCCTCTAAAGGGAATCATAAAAGGGGGGGGAGAAAAGGGTGGTTTCAAGTCCTTTGGTATAGAATTAAGTATCTGATAGAAGGGTAAGTTTTTGCCATTGGCAGAAAGATATGGGCAGTCTTTCTGAAGAATTAACTGGTATTAAACTATGTGTCTAGCAGGAATAATTACATCTTGTAAATTATGATCTTTCAAATCCCCCTAAACAATAACAATCCACAGTAGGTGTTATAATGTTAATGATAATTACATAAAAAGTGTATTGAAATTGCAATTATTAGAACTTTTTTTTGTCTTAAGATGCTTTATCTGTTGTGGTAATTCAATTTAATTAAATCTTTGCAGATTAGAAGGTATTTTTTTAAACAACTGTGTTAAATGACTGTGGTACTTCAAGCAGTAATAACTATGAAGGTCATCCTTTTTCTTTTCCCCATCATATCCAGTCAGTTTCTTAAACCCTCCAGTCATTTAAAGGAGAGACAATAGGCAATGAGGCAACGTATTTTTTCTTATTTTACAGGTGAACTCACTAGAATTTGCATGGCAGTTAGAGAATGTTTTGATGAGTGTAAGAAGATATCCTCTTAAAAGTAAAACAAGTCTGCTAGATTTGGGAATCTTATACCATAGATTCAGAAAACTCAAAAGGAAATAATCTCACAAACTAGAGTACATTTACTTATATCTTCATTAGCATTGTAAATAGTTATCAGGGACTTGCATGCATGCTAAATTTTATTTTACACATAGTGAGCACTTTCACTAAGTTAAAAAAATGTATTTAATCCCATGCACAAGTCTTTTCAGAGCTGGCTTCAGGGCTACAGTATAATCCTGGGTGTCCATAAAAGAATGAACGTAATGTGGTGAAGAAAAAGATCATATTTTTTTTGTGATTGCCTTTCCTTTAAAGGAAAAAAACAGGTGTTTGACAGTTGCTCAGAAATTTGGAACATTCAAAGTGGTTCTAGTAGAACAGAATTTGTGGACCAAGCACAAGTGAGATGATACATGGTAAATGGAATCTAATTTTGCACCTGTAGAGTTTATTGCATGTGCCTCATCATATCAGCTTTATCTGGAATACCTCCTCCTTTGACTTGCTACTGGATATCTTGACTCTTGCAGATCATCTTTCATTGTCATCTTTATGGTTGCCACAGTGAACTATTCCACTGTCATGGTCTTGGACTTGAACCAAACATGGGGAGGGGGTAATGGAGTGTAGGACTTCAGGAGAATTTATCATGTATGATGCTTCTCAATATCACTTGCTGTAAAACCTCTAACATAAGACTACAGCTGTGGTGGCATGAAAAGTTTGTTGATCCTAGTTTAATTTTCCTCATTTATATGCTTTCTTGTTAAGACAAGGAGGAGAAAAATTGTGAATATTAAAAGCCAAACAAGTTCTATATACAATTCAAATTATACCTCAGAATCATATAAAAAGAGGTATTTGAAAGAATAAATGTTACCTTTTTTGGGCTAAAAATTCCTTAACAAATAATTTCTAGCCAAGGATCAAGTATTTTAATTCAGAAATAAGTTCTTGTACATCAAAAAATCTGCAATGCAAATTCGTTATGCTTCTTTCAGTAGCTTGACCTTCCCGGATTTTCATCTGCAGTAATCTTTCTTTTCTTTTAGAAATGGCAGACATTTACATCATGATTTTTTTTTTTTTTTTTTGCTGTTGGAAAAAGCCCTACATTTTATGTAAAATTTTCAATTAGGCCTATAAAATCTGCTACAAAATTTATGCTTTGTTCGTGCTAGTTCAGGTAGTTGGTTTTTCACTTCTGT
This sequence comes from Manacus candei, assembly GCF_025592945.1. Taxonomy (NCBI): domain Eukaryota; kingdom Metazoa; phylum Chordata; class Aves; order Passeriformes; family Pipridae; genus Manacus; species Manacus candei. Next base: position 28,368,148 of record NW_026138062.1, on the reverse strand, counting down.
TTCTGTTTGACCTATAGAAAAGTCTGGAACAAATACATAGACAGGTAGAATGTATATGCCATAAGAACAGATAAAATTAAAGAACACCAGCATGTTTGAGGAGCTGTAATAGCTTCCATTTCATACTGAGCTTAAAGTAAATTTTAAAAGTAAATTGGGATATTACTTTAAAGTAATAAAAGGATTGTCCATGTTGGTCTGTGTAGTCCCATAAAAAGTACCAGTGTCTTGTTTAATAAAAACAGGATGTAATTTTTCTTATTCTTCTTTTGCTATGGGTTGGGAAAAAAACAAGCATCAACAAATAAACAAAAAAGTAAAACATCATCAGGCAAATTATAAAAGATTACATTAGTGAGGCAGGTAAAAATAGGGAAAATGTTAAACACCATCAAAGCCATTAACCAAGACAAATATTTTGTTTCACTCTTAAATGTGAAATTCAGATGCACTGTTGGATTCTAATAACTGGATTTTCTATTTAGCCAGTTGTTTCTTTTCACAATATCCAGCCACCTAGTGACTGCTTTGTGCCAGGTGGCATTTCTCCAAATATGTGATATTTCCATGTCTCTGTTCACAGCTTTCTGAAGACAGACAGATAAAAATACAGCAGCATATCATTCTACCTGTGGATAGATGAGAATGCATATGAGATGTGACTAATTTAATGGCAGCCTAAAAATGCAATAGAAAGCAAAAGTTTATTAATGATTTTAGGGTAAATGAAATTACTGTTAGAAAGTTAGAGAAAAGCTAAAAGAACATGCTAAATGTGTTTGAAAAACAAAAATGTGCAAACCAGAAGGAAAGACCTGTTGCAAATATAATAAATCACTGTGTCATAGAAGCTTAAAATAAATACTGTTAACCCTCCTCATTAGCAGTGTTCGTAGCAGCTTATAGTGAACTTTAGCTATTCCATTACAGTCAGGTGTTAAAGTGAAAAAAGACACTAGATGACTGTCAGATTGACAGGGTTCACTTGCTTATTTTGAATTGCAGAACTCAGAAGTTTGCTGTGGTATACATTTATTCCCTACCGGTTTCAAGCTTCAAAGGTAGGTCTCCCCCACAGGCCTGCAGAAAGGCAAAGAAATCAAGGTTTCCCATTTTCTTCTCTGTGCTGAAGACTCCCATTCAGGAACTTGATGTAGGGCATATCTGACCACTGTGAAACTTCATCAAAGGGACATTGTTCTCAGAAAGAAAGAGTCTTAGAAGAAAAAAGCTTGGAGGTGGTCTCCTTACCAACAGGGAATGAATATTTTCACTCCCTTTTTTTAGTGAGTCTGAAATAGGAGCCATATGTTGGTGATATGACAATGTTTCTGGAAGGGAAGATGAAAGATCTTAACTCCTTTGCAGATAAGGTATCCCAGAAGAGTGTATAACAAAAAGGATTTATAAAAAATTGCTCTTTATGTGAATTTGAACAAGAATAGAAGGATTAGAAAAATGATGAACAGTAAATGCAGCTTTTATTGCAAACAGTTTTGCATCTGAGTAATTTTTGTAATAGTAATATTTCAAACTACATCTTCTCACTGAGGATTTTAAAGTATCAAGAGCAATGCATAGCATATGTAACCTGTAGTTGATATCTTGGACTTTTGTGTATGTTAGAAGCATAAGACTAGACTGTTGCAGAGCATTACTGTGTTCAAGACACAGAAGTGTATTCATTAAGAACAACTTACTCTTGTTCCTTATAGCATTTTAGAACCACTCTCTACTGTCTGTGGAAGAAACCTGAAATTAGTTTTCGTTAGCATTCCCCAATTACCAAAATATAGTTGTCTGGTAGATTTTAGAAAAGTTTGTGGGATTGTCAAACCCTGCTGTTTAAAAGCTATAGAACTTAGTCTATTAGTGGATTTTGAAAAATATGTTTTCCTCTTTATTGCTCTGTCTCCAAGGTTTTGTAGCAGTATTGATCTTCAAGTCAATGCATCATTATGTTGTTCTGTGAGACTATTCATATCCGATTGCTATGTAAGTACAGCCACTGGAAAAATAAGAAAGTGTATTTTCAAAAAAATAATACTTGGATTACAAACAAAATAAAAAGAAGGAAAAACAACAAAAAGAATTTCACTTGAATCTACGATCAATAATATTTGACCTTATCTGGTGCTTAATTGGTTGGTTCTTCAAGTCTTTAAAATGGGGGATTACTTGCCCTGGTTAGTGGAGCTCTTTTACAGCAACTATGTACCTTTGTATTGACTGGAGCTTTGAACCTGGTCATAATTATACTGTAATGGATCATTCAATGGGAAGAATTTACTTGAGCACTGTTACCTCTTAATAGGTCACCACATGTTCACAGAGCAGTACAATTCTTCTGTTCTAGAACTGAAAGTTGCTGAAGCAATTATATTACGAGACAATTTATAAAGCAGTTATCAAACTGCAAAGATTAAAATTGAAGAAGAATAATTTGCAAGCTATGAAGAGCTGTGAGAACTTTTGCTTAGTTTTGATTTTAATCTTTAGATTTACTTCATCATTGCTATGTGGAAGTTTACATGTGTGGAAAGACATGCTTATCTGTACACGTGGGCCCACACAAGGTTGAATGTGTCCTGTAAGTAGGATTATGATTAAGCAGTTATATATATGCATCCTTGTGCTTTATGTGGTCTTCAATAAAGAATACTTTTTCCTTTCTTATACTAATTCTTATACTAGTTTTAATTTTATCCTTGTTAAAATTTAACTTCAGCTAAAGCTAGATGATTACCAGCTACTGAGAGCAGACATTCATCAATTAGTGATACTTTGCCCAAAAGGCTAAGATATTTATTACGTATAGTTCTGTTAATTTTATTTATTGCATTAAACTTAAGTATATTTCTTCCACTTCTGTGAAATGTAATATTTAAAATTAAAAGCTTTTTAAACTTCTTTTGGGTCAGAGTTACATTCAGGTATATCTTTTTATTTTTGTCATTAACAGGATTTCCTCTACTTACTCAACCTCCAGTTTTACAAGGATTTCAGTAATGTCACAGCCAAGCATAGAAATCCTAAAAAGCACTCATTATCTAAATTGTGTGTCCCTATGTAATTACACAAGTCATTCAGCAAAACATTTCTGTTATCACTAAACAGCCGGTTGGCTCCTGTATGCTGGTATACAACCATGATGACTTCAACTGAGGAGATGTTTAGTGTTGCAGTACCATAAAATAAACACTGAACTGTTGCCGTGACATATTTAGGACAAAAGAAGCATAGATACAGTATTTAGAAAAAAAAAATGGCATGTTGAATATTTCTAGTTTTGAGACACTGTACAATTTGTTCATATAAATCCTTTACGGAGTTTCTTTTTCAGTTATGAATTCAGAGCATACCCTAAAGCACTTTCTCATGCAGCAGCAACTAATTGAGGGAACTCTTTCTATTATTTATGGACTTTACATTAGCTTAAAATTCCTCATATTTCACAGTTTCTTGAGGATGGAGGAGCATAACCTTGATCTAGATTCTCCAGTTAGATTCAGTTAAGTTCGTGTAACCTTTCTACTTCTCAGGCTTTGTCCCGACACTTTTATCTGAAGAAAATGTTCTTCTTGAGCTGAAAGAGCATGATGCATCTTTTAATAGAATTATTTTTCAATGGAAATGTGGCAGGACAGCAATTGCAGCAAAGAATTTATATAATGGAGTATGGAACGCAAAGCATCTAAGACAAGAATAGAGACAGCTTTAAAGATAGCTGATTATTCAAGACTGTTTTGTAAGTTGTAGATTTTTACCCTAATCAGTGTTCACAGTGTAATTGAGTAGATTTATCTGGAAAAATTCTGTTGTCTTAAATAAAAAAAATACAACAAAGTCAGATTATAGGTCTATGTGTATATAAAGGAAGCAAATAGGACATTTATATGTGGAGGATTTTTTTAATTGGAAAGACAGTGTGTTTAACAGTAAAATCTGTGTATTTGACCAGTAAAAGCCCTTATTTTCTTAAGGTAAATATTAAGTATAGCACTTTTTTTTGTCCTGCAAGTGTCATTTTCTTTTACCAGACATATATTTTTGGTTTGGAGGATATTTTTCATCTGGATGACCTTTCAAACAATCATCTGTACGCAGACAAGTGTAATGAATCTTCTATTTTCTCTTTTCAGTTCCACTAGGTATTTGTGACAGGGTAGTTCATTACAGTGTTTTCTACTGGAAGTTGCCTCAAACTTTTTTTCTAATGAAAGGATTTTTTTCCCCTCCTTTAAAAAAAGATTAAAAAAAATCAGGTGTTTCTGAAAAAGTTTTGACAGAACAGTGAAATGTAAGCAGTAAATCCAAGGTGTCTATAAAATGTGACACAGGCCAGGATATTATTTATGGCAGTAACAATTAATGTAGGAAAGACATTTACATGGGTTGTGTCTGTGTGAGCATGTGCAGTCAGTCTCAGGAGCAGCATGGCTGACTGCCTGCTGGGAAAAATTCCTGCCCCATGCTCTCCTTCCCACACCATGATTGGGAGAGATTCTTCCAGGACAAAATCATTCCAGGCACAATCTGTATTGCTGTTTTTGGGGGACTTTTTTGTTTGTTTTATTGATTGATTTTGTTTGGGTTTTTTTGTTTGTTTGAGTTTTTTGTTGCTGTTTGTTTTATGATTTTTCTTTTTCATTTAGTGACTGTGAGACACTAAAATAACTGAGAGGTTACCTTTAGGTTCTTTGACTGGATTGCCTAAAACCAAAGGGAAACAAATAACCCCAACTCTAAAATAGTCTCTGTTAGAGACATATATATGGATAGACGTGAATTTATGCCGCATTTCAATCACACCCATATCTCTCACATAAAGAATATGATCAAGTGATTCATAAAGGTTAATTAATTGAAGATTTTGCATAACAAAGTGCATATATGTCAGTGATGTAGAAAGTAAACTACTGCTAAAAATTATTCCTCCACTAATCAACATTGTGAATAAAACAAGAAAAAAAATCAAAGATATACTTTCTTTTCATAGTGACAGCTGATATCTAGAATGTAAATTCAAAGGTGAAGGTATTTCAGATGAAATTATGTAGGAAAATTTAAACAGAAAAATAACTAAAAAACTAAATATACTCCAGTGATTAGTTTTCAAAATTTGTTCTGAAATATCTTGACTAGCAAGCATTTCATTTGCTATATTTATTAGTGGACTTTGCAGTCAAAAATACCATGGCATTAAGCAGCAAGAATATTGGTAAAATATGTTAATTGACAATTAAAGGAAAGGATTCTGATATTATTTACACCACTAAACTTGAAATAATGTTAGTGGAGCTCCAATTTGAGTTCAATATCTGGTTTGAACTGGGAATAGGCAGTAACTCAGATAAGAATCTCAGAATATTTTTTTAATCAGTTTTTCATGGATGCTTCAAGGGGGACAAGCAAAGAAAAAAGCCAGCTGCAGCTTTCTTCAAATAGCAAAGAGTAGGGAAAGTGTATTCTCATTCTTTATTCATTATTTAACCCTTATGATTTCTTCCTTGCATCTTCAAAAGATCTGTATCATTGGTTACTTTGAAAAGTACAAGTATTTCAAACCCTTTGATTATAGATTGCCAGGAGTGTAGCTTTCCACGTGTCTATTTTAAATATCTAAACTGGCCTTAGAGAATCTAAAGAAGCACCTCACAGGTCTTTTTGATTAGCGTTTATAGTATTTTGAAAGTGTTGAATTTTTTTCTTTTCTTTGAACACCCAAAGCTCATCTGGATAAAAGAGGACTTCTGTACACTTACACAGGGATAGTGGAAATTCTCTAAAGAAATCCTGTGGTTCAGTAAAAAATTCCATCCATGCAAGAGCTGTATAAACCTGACCCTCATGACTACACTACCAATAATTCAAATAAAATCATATATAAACTGGTATTGGTCATAGCAAAAGATACAGTAGTTATTCCTGTGTAGTGATGGATGGAATGTCAAAACCAGATGCTGATTCATGAAAGTCCTGCTACTTCCAAAATGAGCAACCTTTACCTTGTCTTCAAAATCTTGGTCAGGGAAAGAACTATTTACCTTTCTTGGTCTAGATAGATTTTTCAAAATCTCATTCCCTACTACTTGCTTATTCACAAACTATTTGTGCTACCTGTTTGCATGATTTACAGCAGAAGGGATTTAGTCTGCGTGAGAAATCATTGTCTGGAATAAATAGTATAGAGGTGGTATGCACAGTGTAGAAGACAACCTGAGGTGAACAGTAGCCAAGAGGGTGTGATGAGAGTTGTTATGTATGTTTTACTTATAAGTATTTTACATCCCTTTGTGATGTATAGGTGGCATGATGCACACTGTGAATCTTGAACATTTGTGTTTCTGTTCCAGCTTTGAGGAGGGAGAAATACTGTGCTCTGTATTAATTGGATAAGTTTGGCTTAAGCTTTTAAGTGTGACAAATGGAGATGTGCCAAACTGGCTGAAAGTAATTCGGGCTGTCAGTGAACTGCAGTGGCTGCCAGTTTGCAGACAATTTCTAGTCTTCTTGGGTCTGTCACATCTCTTTCACAGTACCTATTTACCATCTGAATAGAAAGCCAGCACTCTGAGACATAAATAAACATATTCGTCTTTTATATGAGAGTGTTTCTTTGAGGGACTTGTGTTACACTGAGCCACACATCATGAACCAACCTGAACTTCTGCAATGACACAAATAACAGACAGGTCTTCTCAAGCAAGCAACAATTAAAGTGCTCCTGGAAGCCAAAGAATGTAATTAATAATGAGGTAGCTTTGTGGTTGCCACGTAATTTTCTCATGTTGTAATGATGTTTGTGTTAGGTTAGCTCATTCTCTCCAGGACGCCTGAAAGTATATTTGCGATAGAACAAACAACCTACCCTTGCGGATGTGACAGCAGAAGGCTTTGTTGCTTTATGAGTCTGGTCCAAAGATGCCTTATGTTCCTTAGTTTACAGGAAATGCAGGGTAAACCTTTTATTTACAAATAGGGAACAGTTGCCAGAACAGAATAAAGAAGCAGCTGATTAATCAGCATGCAGCTTTCATCTTGTAGAGCCTAAGCTGCCTGAACCTTTTTAACATTTGGAAGATTAACCTTGGTTAGAGCAATGTTATGTGGAAATGCTTTTGATAGCTCTGTGCTTTAGTCTATCATGCTTTGGAAAGGGGATAGCACTGGGTTTGAAAAAGTCTGCATGATAGAGCAGAGAATGTTCATGGCTGGGGAAAAAAATTTCCTCATTCTAGATCTATGCTGCTGCCCTTTGAAGCAAAATGAAAGGAAAGCTTGCTCTGTCACTTCAGCTGATAAAATCTACTTTCTGGAACATTACCAAGTCTAAACATATATCATCTATGAGAAATAAGGCAGACAAAGGATTGTATTACTAAAAAGGCTTGGAATATCTAGGCAACTGCTAAAAAACACAAATAAGGAACAGTGCCCTGCTAGTTCAACCCTTAAATTATGCAGCTGTTCATTACCAGAATTATATATCTCATGCTGCCCTTTGGAAGGAAGGCATGGTGCACAGAGCTGGAACAATTACTGAATTATAGTACAATAAGAAAGGCCTCCTAAAGTGTCACATGCATGTAGAGGAAGATAAGAAAGACCAGCTTAAGTTCTTGGCATTTTAAAGAAGGCAATCAAGAAACCCTTTGAATTCTTTGGTTTTCTTTCCCTGCAGTTCATCTACATTTTTATGCTAGTCTGACAAAGCATCCCATTCATATGTCAACAGTCTCGTCTCTGGATGCATTAGTGTTTATTACAGGCTGAATTTGCAGATGCTACCATTTGAAAACAGTAATAGAGCCGGTTGTGTGGCCTTAATATTTATATAATTACTAATGATTTCATGCTTCCCTCCCCAGTGCTTCTGAAATAAAAACAGCTACATTAGCATGGTCAAGCATAACAGGGCTCAATACAATCCTGTAAGCCTAAATTGTTTTGCTGTAACAGGCTTTGAATTTCACCCTGAAATAAAATATGTTGTGTTAATCAGCTTACTGTTAATGAATGATTTGGGTGACACATTTGGCACATTTTTGCACATTTAGCTATGATCTGATTTTTTTTTGATATTGATCACACATAAAATGTATACTCTGAAGAGTGGACTGGAGTGTCTTGAATTTTGTATTTGAAAATAATAATTTGCATTTTTGATCTCCCAAAAGCTTATCTGGGACTATGGTCTGGAAATTAGCCTAGTAGAACTTTTTTTTTTTAATTATTCCTTATAGTTATATTTCTAGATACTGTTTCTCCTCGTGCATTTGGATTATACAGAGAATATATAATCATACAAAGACTTTTGATGAAGCAAAAGTCATACAATATTTCTAATGGGTATATTACTTATACAGAAATAAAGAGTAAGATAAAGAGTAAGAATTACACTCTCCCAGTATGTTTAATTCAATAGTGTTGTGTGTGGCTATGTTTTTAAATGCTTCCTCATGTAGACAAAGATAAAACCATAAAGAAATGTAATTTACTAATACATCAGGTTCTCTATTTTATTTCATTCATTGGGACTAGAACATTTCAGTTATTTCTGCATTTTGAAATGAAAAAAGAATTAATAGATGTTGTTAGACTGGGAGAACATTAAAAGATGTATGGGGGTTTTGTTCATCTGTTGGTTTTTATTCTGTTGTTTTGTCCCGAGTTAGAAGGTGAGTGGTTCAGTAAATTATCTGTCAATCAGGATCAAATTCCAATTAAATATTCTATAAAAATTTTAAAGGAATAATTAAGGAAGATGAATGTTGTGTAAATATTACGAAAGTTAAGAAAAGGTAAAATCAAAGCAAATTCTTTCGATTGCAAAGACAAAAGAAAAAAGAATTACTTGCCCCTTAGGGGATCCATCTGACAGAGTTTATATATCTGGAGTTTGGGAATGATGTGTGAACACAGAGAGAGATCTGATAGGCTTACTGCATGGCTGTGCCTAAGAAACAGGGTCCCCATTATCAGAGCTGAAAGACACTTTTGTTGCTTTTATCTCAGGTGCTCCTTAACTATGTTCACAGAGTAGCTTTTCCAGAACTTCTAAAGATTACGAGGGCTCCTGTGTCTTTTGTCTTATATTCTGTTTACTTTGTTCTACTGTAAGCTAGTCACTAAAAACTTGTATCACTTCTAAATTCAATAATATCTCTGTTGTGTGAACTGGGTAGAAGTCACTTTTGCCCTTACTGCTTTCTCAGTGATCCAAGAATAGGATGCTTGAGAGGGGAAATAGTTAGCAAAGTCATCAATGTTTGTCACTATCTCCTTGAACAAGCACCTCAAGTAGTAAAGTGCTTACATTACAAGGGAAGTTGTGTCTGGGCTCTGGGATGACAGCTCAGAAGTCTTTTAGAGACAGAAGACGTTTAGTCTTCAAAACATCTGTCCATCTTCTACAGGGTTTCCAAAGCTTAAGCAGACCTTAATCAGAAGCAATATGCTCTGTGAAACCACATGAAAATCCACCATCCAGAGAGTCATTGTAGTTCTCTCTTTGTTCAAACCATTCTGTGGTAGAGGAGTCCCGTAAGGGAGATCATGTGAAGGGTTCTGGTCTCAGGTCCACATGCTCACGGTTCAAGTTACATGTGGGCACCACTGTGCCTGCATAGTTCCTCTTCTGATTGGTGTTGGGCTGTGAGTGTACTTGCTGCTTATTATTTGCTCATATTATTTGTTTGTGGTATCAGTAGAGAAGGTCAGAAGGGGAACTTCAGGACAAGAAAGTGGGTTTTAAAAATATTCTGAGAGTTCCTGAAAGGAAGCCTGATAAGAAAGCTTATGGGTTTAATGGAGTAGAACAGAGGCTTCTTAAGACCATGTAAATCTGCAAGTAGCATAGGCATTATTTTAAAAGTAGAAATTGTGTGTTATTAGATCTTGCCAATTCAGATTTGAATGATCTTTGCAGTTGTAAATGAAAGCCATTACTAGTACATTCTCTTAGATTGCTCACTGAAAATTAAACTGTGAAAGCTTGCTATTTTCACTGTTTTAAGAATAAGTTTGCTTTCATGAAAATTTTGCATTTAGATAAGAGAATTGTCAAACTGAAGTAAAGTAGTACCTTTCAACTGGTAATGTTACTGGCTTTTAAGATTAGGAGCTCTGATTTTTATCTACCAAGGTATGGTTTGAATAATGTAGTTTGACATGTCTGGATATTTGAGCTTGGTCTCCCAAATTTCTCTGTTTAATCTATAAGATTTCTCTACTTGCTGTATTTTATTTAGGATTGCAATTTATTGTAGCAAGTAAAATGCTGTGCAAATCTTTTGAGTGAAAGACAATTTTTCAATTAAAATACAACAGGTCAGTAAGTCATAATTTTTTGTTTCTTGTCCTGACAGTTGTCTGTTTGGCAATAATGTATGTTGGAAATGTATATTTATAAGTAATCAGATCTCATTTTGTTGTTTTTTATGTGGCTGACATTGAATAGTATTGGCTTATTCTTATGTCTCACAGAGACAGATACTAGGGGTGGCACCCTCTAACTTTAGTGCTGCTGTAACAGCTGATATAGCTGGGAATTTGGTTTATGATGTCTGTGAGCAGTTCTTTTTCAAGAGTAAAAAAAAAAGAGAAAATTATTTACATTCATTTTGTGATTCTTTGTTCCTATGGAAATGGAAGACAACTTTTTTTCTATGAGATGAATTTCAACTTTTCGTATCTCTTGAGAATGAATTTCAGGCACTATGGGAGAACAAAAGAGAGCACTTCTGAGTAGGAAGAGTGCTTTCAGCCCAGATACAGAAAACATGACACCCCCCACTGGTCTGGCTTGCTAGAGGGGTTACTAGTCTGTCATCTCTAGCACAGTTATCTCAGTACTTATGAATGACATAAGAAGCCTCAGATTCGGGCCTGTGAGCTGCAGATAACTTTTCCTGAGATCAAGCAGAGAAAAGAATGTCTATTTTGGCTTTAAACATTGGATTGTAAATATAGGGCTGTTGTTCTTGCCATTGACAAGTACTTTTTTGTGCCTCTTTCTCTGCACTCTCCAAATTCTATCATCATCCATTAGCTCTAGACAACCTAACAGGAGATTTTTTTTATTTGCAGCAATGTTGAATGCTTGCCTTCTCTTTATGGCTGCTGCTGCTGTTAAAATATTCATATCCTTGATTTTAAATAAATAAGGTCTCTATGTTTCTCTAAATCAATGTGGTTAAAAAACCCTTTCTCCCAGGGAATTTTGGATGAATGCCAATTTATCCTTACAATAAAAAGGCACTTTCCTGTATGCTCTGGCTGAAATACAAGGATGATTCTGACGGCAATTCTAGGGTAAATTAGAAGTAATTCAGCTGAAGTCAATTGGTATTGGTGTAAACAAGATTAAAATCAGCCTTTGCATATATGAAACAAACATGTATCTTGTCATGAGTCACAGTGCTATACTATGAATGTGTTGCAATGAATTTTTCAAACTAAATATTTGAATGTTGGCAAACATTACCCTGGAAGATGTCTTAAAACAGGATATGGAATATTTAAAAGGATGTATCATGTATCAGTGGGCAATAAATAAAAAGGACTCTTTGTTGATGCAGCAATTGTTTACTTGAGTGGTTAGACAAATAGAATAGCTTGTGACAAAAGAGAAAAACATATCCCGTGTGAATTCTCTTATTCAGGAGGGAGGGATATCCCCTCTTTCAAAAACATCTCTCTTATTGTTGTGATTAATCATAGCCTGCATTACAGGAACCCCATCCTTCAATGGTTCTTTGCTTCAGGGAGGTGTCTAATGTGTCTCTCTGAAGATAAATTAGTTTGCACGTTTTACTGTCTTTTCTTCTTGCCTTCCTCATTTAGCAGTCCAGAAGAGGCCTAAGTACTTATAGGGCATCCATTGCAATGGTATTAGAGAGCCATGTAAGCCCACTGCATTGCCCAGTAAGGTATGGAAATTCTATTATCCTCATTTTATAGATGAGCAGTAAAGACATAGAGGAACTAAATGACATAGCTAAGGTCACACAGATATTTGAAAAAATCTGTCTTCTGTTGCTTTGTCTGTAGAAGCTAAGGATGCCACATATACACCTGATCTAGGCGCTTTGTGTAATTTAGTAGTCAGCAGGGAGAAGTAGACACTTTCAGGGCAAAATTCATTCATCGTAAAGTAAAACCTAAAAGAGTTCAGATGAATCACATTGTAAAAGGGCCTGTTTAAAGAATCTAGATGATTAGCTGAAAGGTATTCTTCAAATACCTTTGGCAGTATTTCATCAGATCATTCCTAATTCTAGTACCTTCTCTTACTAGATTAGATTTTTTGAAAGCATTTGTTGCCCGTAAACAAAGACACAAACCAACAAAGTGCCGGTTTATGGGTGCTTTATTCGGGGCCCCGGGAACCTGCGGGCTAACGCCCCAAGTCAGGATTCCGACGACCCTCGTTCTCAGTTCAACTTTTATACACAAACAAGTTTACATGTATTCTCACGGCTAAAACAATTACAGTTTCTATAGCAACCCAGGTGCAGTAGTTTATAACAATTAACAATCATCTACTTTAATCATAAATCTGCTTAAGTTGTCCTACCCCCCTAGAAACTGTTTAACAGACCCTTACCACATCTAAGGTACAAATCGTTACGTACATGCTTGACTACATCTTTTGATTATTGTTTCTACTTCTTCAGTACATTCTATTCCCACGAACAAGGCTGCTGCTTAACTCACTACTGTAATGTGCTGCTTTCTAGGCCTACCCTTTTACTTAAGCCTTAGCCATTCTACTACTAAATTTAAACTGCTTTGCAACAGTCCCCCCTTTTGAGCATTCTTCAGGCTTTGCTTGCAAGGATGCTCAAATACAGCAATCTTCAGGTTGCAGTTTCTTGATGGATGGGAGGTGATCCATTTTGCGGTGAGATTACTTCTTTTCTTGTTATAGCTTTCATGATGCGTCTCGTATGTTGACCTTCTTTTACAATCATTCCTAAAAGACACTTGTAAACAGTTATGGCTATGACAACAATTATTACAATCAATATTCCGTACTGGATAACAGAAGATATCCATCCTGACACATGGAGACCTAGGGAGCTGAATAATTGTCCTATCCAATTGTGTTCCGCTTCTTTCTGCAGTTTATGAACATTCTCGTCAATTTGTTCTAATTGATTAATATCTTTCTCTACTTCTTGAGTGACATTTGGGATGTGTACACAACAATGCTCATCCTTTGCATGCAGGTAACCGCAAACTCCATGTTCTTTGAGTAATATCAGGTCTAATGCCATGCGGTTTTGTATGATCATTCTAGAGGTGGCTTGTAATTGTAAATTTAGATCTTTAAATCCTTTCTTAGTGACTGCTGCTAACCTTTTGGTCTGGCTCATCAATTTGAACAACATTTCTCTATTTCGATATGTTGAAATTGGGGCAAACAAAGATTCTAGTGCCCATCCGAATTTAACTCCTGCTGATGGCTCATGCCAATCTGTTAGTTCCAGATCATTAATGTCATTACTAACTTCTCTTTTCTCCCGTGATCGCATCTCTGCTGGTGTTAACTTCTCTTTTCTCCAGAGTGGACAAAGAGTAGGTATCCCTAGTGTGACAGGTACAACCGGACCGTCTAGTGGCATGTGGGTGGTCCATTGACCATGTCCCATGACCCATACTAGGTTTCCGGGACTTCTAACTGTGGTAGTGTGACAATCAATGTTTTTCACATGTCCTTTAATAGTATGGTTATATCCTCGACACTCACATCCTAACTGCAGGAGTGTTTTGACTGGCATTAAGCCTATTTCATCGTCTGGGGTATCACATGTGTATATTCGGGTACAATTCCAATCCTCTTTTGTATGTGTTTCTGTCCTCCAATTATGATTCTCTCTATTTCCTGTAGAATAAGTTTGATTCTTTTTCCCCTTCCAGTGAATGCACCACTGTACCTTTCCAATATAACTATATGTCTCTAGCAGGCTGGGTCCCCAAATTGTTTGCCATTCTTCCATGGTTGTAGAACTGGTAATATTTTGACAGACCTCTTCTTGTTTTTCTCGTTTTACTGAAGCCGGAACTTTAGAGCATGGGTGTGTTGAATTTGTAACTAAACAGTATCCTTTTAATTCATTAATTGTTTCACTTGTTACCCATGTCCCAATTACTACCCATCGGAAATATCCCGGCATCTGTTCACATTGCTTCTTCATCATTTTGTCACTTAATAAACATACATCTACCGTTTCGCTCCATGTGATGGTTACAAATTTGCAATTCCTTGTAATATTCTTAAACATTTTGGGTATTTCTGGCACTGGAATTATTCCCCGTGGAATTGGGTCTCCTGCTGCATGAGGCATAGGGAGACATGCAGTAATTTTAGTAACGTTTTGTACTTTCCCAAAATCTCGAATTAGGCCCACAATTAAATTTTCCTGTTCTATTTCTCTATTCGGAATCTGCAGATCTCTCACATGTCGAGTTTTCCTAGGGGGTATAACTTGTACCTTAGTCATTATTTCCCGAGTTGTGTTTATCATGTGTATTTCTACATATCCATAATCAAAACTCCTTTGAATCCAAACTACACACATGTATGTCCCTTCTACGGTTTTAGACACCTCAGGTACCTGCAGGACGGTATAACCCTTTTGTTGTGTCGCATCCCAAACTGTTGTCACTCCTTCTGTTATGATTCGATCTTGATCCCTCCGTCTCCACTTGACGTGGACATCTCTTAATTCAGCTCCCTGGTCATCTGAAAACAGACAAGTTAAGTTTACATCAGTGTGTTCTGGTACAAACAAATAAGGATCTGGGGTCTCAATTCTCACGATGGTCTCTGCTAAACTTATCAACCCCAGGAATACCACAATCTTCAATTGTTGGCTCGAAATACCATCTTTGTAGGTGAGTGAGGTTCTACCGACCATGAGACTGGAACCTTCTTGACTCGGGTGTAATGGATCCAATTGTCGATTCCCTCGACTTTCACCGCCGTATAAGTGGTCATTATCACCTGGCGAGGACCGTCCCATGTTCCCTTTAATGGTTCCACTGACCAGTTTTTCACGTAGACTTGGTCTCCTGGAGAAATGTCATGAACCGGATTCTCCAGGGGCAGAGGCCGATTCCACTGCAGCGCTCCTCTGAGGGCTGTGAGGGTCTTATTCAAAGATAACACATAGTTAAATACTGCCTGATCACCCACTACATGAGGATCCCCTTGATAAGTAGCCGCATGATAGGGCTTGCCATACAATATTTCGTATGGACTTACTCCTATTCTTTCCCTTGGTTTAATCCTAACTCTCAGCAGAGCGAGGGGTACTGCTTGGGGCCACTGGATTTTGGCTTCCTGACAGATCTTCTTCAATTGACCTTTTAATGTCTGATTCATTCTTTCTACTTGTCCACTAGACTGCGGTCTCCATGGTGTATGGAGATTCCATGTTATCCCTAATACAGCTGACACATCTTGGACTATCCCTGCTGTAAAGTGCGGTCCTCGATCAGAGGACAACCCTAGGGGAACTCCAAATCTTGGGATGATTTCCTTCAGAAGGGTTTTCACTACTTCTTTTGCCTGATTGGTCCTGCATGGAAAAGCTTCTGGCCACCCTGAGAAGGTACAAACATACACTAGCAGATATTTAAAAGTTTGGGCCTTAGGCAACTCAGAAAAATCCACTTGCCAATAGTCTCCTGGTAACTGTCCTACTTGTAGTTTTCCCATTTGTACTTGCTTCCTGACTACTGGATTATTCTTTATACACATAGGACACATTGCATTCACCCTTTTAGCTAGTGTTAACATCTGGTTTGAGAAAATTTCGTTTTTCAGGAATTTCACTAGTGCTTCTGCACCCCAGTGGCACTTGTTGTGTTCCATCTCAAGCACTGCTTTCATTATTCTGACTGGTAAAATTACCTGTCTCGTAGGAGTGATATACCACCCCCTGATATTTTTCTTCGCTTCCATCATCACAGCTAATTTCTCATCTTCAGGTGAATAATGCGGTTTCTCTTCCATGAATGCTATTGCTGGATTATTCCGGGTTGGTAAAAGAACCATTTGAGTCCATACCTCTCTCGCAGCCCTCCTGGCTGCTTGGTCAGCGTATCGATTTCCCTGAAACTCTCGTCCTGGATCAGCCTGGTGTCCTCTGACATGCATTATTGCCACTGCTGAGGGCTTATGTATTGCCTCTAGCAATTGTAAAATTTCTTCCCGATGTTTAATCGTTGTCCCCTGAGAAGTAAGAAGTCCTCTCTCCTTCCAGAGTGCTCCGTGAACATGAACTACCCCAAAAGCATATTTGGAGTCAGTCCATATGTTAACTCTCCTTCCTTGGCTTAATATTAAAGCTCTCACCAATGCCCATATTTCGGCTTTTTGTGCAGACGTACCTGGGGTAGTGCAGTCGCTTCTATCACTTGTTGTAAAGTGACTACTGCATACCCAGCGTACCTGGTGCCGTTTTCTACAAAACTAGATCCGTCGGTGTACAGCTCCCAGTCAGGATCTGTCAGTGGTTCGTCCTTCAAGTCTCTTCTGCTCGCGTAGACTTGTTCAATGGTCTCTACACAGTCATGCTCCAGGGTGCCTTCTTCCTGTGTAGACCTAAGGAATTCTGCTGGGTTGAGATGGTTAGTAATTTTCAGTTCAACATCATCTTGTTCTCTCAACAAAGCCTGGTATTGCAACATGCGGCTGGAGGAGGGCCAATGCCCCCCTTTTTGCTCTAGAACTGCTATGACCATGTGGGGCACGTACACTATCATGTGTTTTCCCAGAGTCAATTTGCGTGCTTCCTGTATTAAAATGACCGTCGCTGCCACAGCTCTGAGACACCCCGGCCATCCCCCACTTACTGCGTCTAGCCGTTTGGAGAAGTACCCAACCGGTCTCTTCCAGGATCCTAGACGCTGAGTGAGGACTCCTAAGGCCATTCGCTGTCTCTCACAAACATAGAGCTGAAATTCCTTGGTTGGGTCCGGTAGTCCCAGGGCAGGTGCTTCCTGGAGGGCTTTCTTTAGTTCCTGGAATGCTTTTTCTTGCTCTGTCCCCCAGGTTAGCTTGGACTCCTTTGCTGCTTCATACAGTGGTCGAGCAGTCAGTCCGAAGTTAGGAATCCACAGCCTGCACCATCCGACCATTCCTAGAAAAGATCTCAGTTCTTGATTATTTCTAGGCACAGGTATAGCACATATTGCTTGAATTCTATTTGTTCCCAGGCGCCGGACTCCTTGGGAAATTTCACATCCCAGATAGATAACTTTCCGTTTTACTAATTGTGCTTTTTCTTTTGAGACTCGGTAGCCTGCTTGGCCCAGCATGTTTAACAGTTCAATAGTTAACTGACGACAAAGTCCCTGTTCTGTAGCTCCTAAGAAAATGTCATCTACATATTGCAGTATTATATATGAAAAAGGAGATTCTTTTACCTGAGTAGTCTTCCATTCCTCTAGTTCCTTTGCTAACTGATTACCAAATATTGTAGGAGAACACTTGAATCCTTGTGGTAATCTGGTCCAAGTAAGCTGTCGCTCTCGTCTAGTCTCTGGGTTCTCCCATTCAAAAGCAAAGATTTTCCAACTTTCCCGTGCCAGTGGTATGCAGAAGAAGGCATCCTTTAGATCAATAACTGTAAACCACTGAAATTTCTCAGAAACAGATGTTAACAAGTCTTGCACTAACCTATACTTACCATTTTTTTTTTTTTTTTTTTTTTTTTTTTTTTATCGGAAATATGGGGGTATTAAATTCCGACTCACATTCTTTTGATATCCCTAAATTAAAAACTGTGTGATCATTGGAGCTATCCCTTTCCTAGCTTCTAAACTAATTGGGTATTGCTTCACTCTAACAGGTTGTGCTCCTTCTTTTAATTCTATTCTAACTGGGGTGGCTGCTTTAGATTTCCCAGGAACCCCGGTCTCCCACACCCAGGGTACAACAGCCTGTTCAATCTCTTGGGGTATTTCTTCCTTTTCCACTTCTTTCACAACAAAAATCCCACCTTCTTACTAACAGTTTATATCCTTAATTCTGCATATTTTCTCTGTAAGGAATTATAAATCCTTTTATCTATCTTGTATTAGAAACAGTACATTGTGACTATAGTATCTTAATACTTTATTACAGTGCAAACTTCTACTGTACATCAGCTACCTTGACTGTAGTTAGACATTAAGAAATGAAATATAAGACTGTAGACTTCCACTAATATGCACAATAAAAATAAGTCTGCTGTTTTTCTTGTGGAATCTTTGCTAATATAAGAATCTAAATATTGGGAAGGGGCCCAGTAGTCTGTTATCATAGACAGGATGTCATCAGATTTATTCCCATGACAATACTGTCTCTTAGTTTACAAAATCATGTGATGTCTCTGTTTGTTTCCCAATGATCTTCACCTTTTTCTCTGGTTTTAGTCTCCTAAACAAAGAAAGCTAAAATCTCCTAGCCTTCTCTGACAAGAAATACTCCTTTTTTTTTTCTTCCTGTAGTTCTTTTGATAACTTGGTCTTCATTAAAGTACTTTCCAGTAGTATGTAGAAGTACATTGCATCAACCCTTCACCTATATTTATATTAAGGTCATTACTAAAAATATAATTCAGGATTAGTTCTGATATTGAATTGTGTGGCACCTCTCTCCAGCTCTGTACTTTTCCTTTCAGCACCATCTATTCACTCATTGAATTAACCTACAGGTTCTATTAGCCTATTTTCTTGCTAAACTAAAATAATTTACTATGTGGCACATGCTTTACTGAAGTCCAGAGAGATGAGATTTACTCAATTTTCTTTGTTTCTAAAATATGAAGTAGGTTACCATGATAATCTCACATTATCTACCATTCTTAAAATATATGTGGCAGATCTTCCTGTTTATCAGTTGTCATGGTGTTATATTTTCCTTTTTAATTCTGTTTAATTCCTTCAGATCAATTCTTATAGATTTGTGTCATCTTGTGCTCACTTTTCTCCTCTCTAATTTTGGCTGTACATTTATGACATCCCAGTCAGGTAGCACACATCTCATACTTCACTTATTTATAAAATGGGTTGGTGTTGATTTTGGATTTTTCCTCTGATTAATTGTACCCATTTTTCTGTAGTAAATACCTCCCCAGTAAACAGCAGGTACCAGACAAAAGTACACAAAGTATGGACAGGGAACCTTAGGTGATACACAACAGAATTAGCATGAATTTAAGCAATATTTCTACTTGGTGCTGTGACTGCTGCAGGCTGTGCTGAGGTGGGCATTTGTGCAACCAAGTGCTGCAGTCATCAGCCTTGTCAACAAGGAGATCTTACTACCTCCACTTTTAGCTGTAAAATAGTAGGACCCTGAAGGTTTACTTAGAAAACTAATATAGACCCACTGTCAATGCATAACCATTAGAACAAAAAATGTTTTTAATGTTACTGCCTTCCAGGAAAGGGATGTGCGAGACAGCAGTGGACAAATTACCAAGGTGTTTATGTCATTCCCATGTTCTTTGACAGCAAGAGTATAGAAACTGACAGAGCATAAAGTTCCTTTGAAAGTCAGACTACTGATAAGCTGCAAAGTGATTACCAGAGACTGTGAAATAGATTAATTAACAAAGAAAAAAAAATTGCAGTGCTTAGTAAAAAGTTTCGTATTCAAAATTTCTGCCAGGTGTTTTCTGCTTTCAGTGCTATTTTTCTCCCCACAGCGGGGAATAAAATTTTCCATTATAAACAGGAATGCTGCTAGCACTTCATGCCTGAATGGGGGACCAAACACAAATTACAATGTAATCAATCTTTTCAAACTTTTTTGAAGGGTTTGTCATCTCACCTTGCACTCAAAAAGGCCATTAGCATTAGTGGAAGTTTCAATCATTTCTTTTTCAGTTTGCTGGCCCAGCCCACTGTCCTACCACTACAGCTTTGGTCCCTTAATTACTGCTGTGGTGAGAGACATGCAATACTGTAAATGTGAATGATGTCCCTACTACTTCTATGAAATTTCATTCTATGTTTTTGTGTCACAATGCAAAAAAAAACAAAAACAATCCCACAAAACTTTCTCTAGAAAAATTGTCCTGAAACTCTTCAGCATGTACTTTGAGACTATCTAAAAGTCTTGCAAGTGCAGGGGCTCTGTTCTGTCCAGATGGGATCCACTCACTAGTAGTCGAGGTTGGGAAAAACAAATTACTTCAATGGGCTTAATTTTGCAAGAGAAAAAAACAGTGGTTTGTTGCAGCAGTTAGTATAATCTAAAGAGCTGTTCAAATTCACTTCTGTATATTTGGTTTGGTGAATTATTATATTTTATTGACTAGGCCAGCTGACAGGTTTGACAGGATGTCTGTTAATCCAAAAGAGAAATTAGAAAATACATGTATCTATGGTTGCCATGTAGGTATATACATTGTAGACATCTAAAATTTGAATCTGAATCTCAGTCCTATACTTTTCTTCCCTGTAGCACTTCATCAACTTAAGTTTTTAAGCTGTAAATATACAAGAAATCTTCTCTATGCATAATCACCTTAGATCACAGAACTGCAGAATCATCAAGGTTGGAAGAGACCTTCAAGATCATCTAGTCCAACCATCAACCCAGCATCACCATAATCATCCCTAAGCCATATCCCCAAATGTCACATCCAGACACCTCTTGAATATTTCCAGATGACTGTCTCTAGAGCTGAATCCTAGGCTGGAATGAATCCTACCTTACTTAGGACTCTGTGTTTAAGTAACCCTAAGTTTTATACCTAAATAAGTTACAAAAAGAAGCCACATCACTCATTTTAAGTGAAATCTGGTAACTAAAGTCAGTGATATAAATGTGTAAGAGAAGGATTTATCATCCGGGCAGCTGAGAAGATGGTGGGAGGAAATATTTTTTTTGGGAAAATAAAACAAGAATACTGATGAGAACCAAGTTGAAAACATGTCAAAAAAGAGAGTAAGCAGAACTGTGTCCTGAACTTGTAAAGGAGGAATTGATGTGGTATGTAGGGAAGCTAAAAACTAAAGGAATGACTTGTACGTCACAAGGGAATTGGTCTGTTTCCTTTAGTGCATGCCTTCCTAAATCAGGCTTACCTGTAAAATTCCTTTGGTGTTCTATAGAGACAAAAGATCAAGTTTTACACCCAATGAAGATGGTAACAAAACTCCAACTTATTTCAAAGAAGAAGGGGTATGTGACCAATGAACGCGTGGAGAAATAGCTGCCTGTTTCTGTTATCCCACCAAATAAATTGACCTGAAATGCATCCATTTTTCTATCAGTAAAGTATTCTGGCATCTCAGGTCATCGCACTTTTAAGCATTTGGCACTGTTTTTAACTTACTTGCTGTCTCTGAAGTTGACATTAATAAATTAACTCACTTGATATAGGAGTAATAATCTTCTTAAAAGTAACTGTTAATTCCCTCATGACTACAGTTTTATAATAGTTCCTTTTCTAAAGCTAAATTGTTGGCACAAGGCCATGCATTACTTGATAGTGTTTGCAGGGAAAGACAGGGTGTCCTAACCAAATGTCAGTGATCCTTTTCGGTATCCTTTGTCTCAAATCAGTCATTGAACTCAAGCGCAGGACAAAGTCATTAACGGAACAATAATTCTTAGGTGTTTTGACAAGACATTCTATAAATGGTAATTAACATCTGGACCTTCGTTCCTGTCAGGGAGGTGAATGGAAATGCTAAGTGAGCTGAATCCAACAACTGGAATTCTTCATCTACTTTTCATATTTTGGTAAATTTTCTTTTTTGTTTTTTTTTTTTTAAATACAAGAAGAGAAATATATTATTTCTCTCAGGTTGTTTATCTGCTTCATAAGTTTTCAGTTCTACAACAAGTTCAGTAAACACAAATCGGTTTGTACTGTCCATTATTTTCAGAAGCTTGAAACTGATGAACCTGTAACATACCTTGTTGAGTCCAAAATTACATTAAGCATGTATTTTTTATTATTTTTTCTTTATTATTACCATATGGAAAATAAAAACAGTTTACCTTCAGGTCTCAAATTGGAACACAGAAAAAAAGAGATCCATTGTACAGCCAAGTATTCACAACTGTGATATTAAAGGAATTGTCAGATTCTTATGTGCCTGGGCGAGGAATAGAAGCTTCTAGACACATTTTGTAACAATAAAATTAATTCTAAGAGTATAAGCAAGTCTTAAATTTTGTCTTTTACTATTATTAAACCAATGGTTTAAGAAAAGCAAAACAACAGTTTTGCTTGGCATAATCCTTCCCAAAAATTGATTTACACATTAACGAAATTTCCCAACCTTCCAATGATTTTTTTTACTATTTGAGAAACCAGACTGTGTACAGTCATAAAGCAGAATGTAAAGAGCCTGTTGCATGTGTAAATCTTCATGATGTCTGCTCATGGCAACAGTTCTTCTTTGAGCATCTCAGTCTATTTAAATCTATTTAAAAATAAAAGATATTTGATAATACTTTGGAAGGCTTGGTTTGCTGAGATTTTTCATTAAATAGAAAAAAGACACAAGAAAGTTTTCAGCCTCCATTAAATGTCAACTCACTGTTCATGTTAAATGTTATTTGATTTCCTCTTTATAGTCACAAAGATATTTTTTTGCAGTTTTCCCAGTAAGATTTGAAAGCCTGGAAGCTAAAGCTCTTGCCAAGCATTAGAATAGGATTTTGTGGCTAACCAAAATTATTTGGTGCATACAGACGTTTCTTCTGTATTAATTTTCAGTACATTGAATGTAATGACTATGTACAGCACAGATTAACTTTCAAGCATGGTTTAATAAAATGTGTTTTGACTCAGGGACATTTGTTTAATGGGAGTTTTACTGTAAACTATATAAGCTCATTAAGAGACTTATGGATATCTCTTCTGAAAAATTATGTAAATGAACATAGTTTTTAAAGAAAAAGAAGAAACTGTACCATTTGTGTAGCTCAGATATAATGAATGAGAGCACTTTCTAGTATTCTCTGTGTAATATGTCTGCAGTTCTGACAACTCAACTGGCACTGAACTAAATTTTACAAAATTAACTAAATGAGATGTCATTATACAAGCAGAATTAGGAAATGGTTCTTTTGTCTCTGGATTAGTTTAAGGACATCTCTGACATCTCTGTCCTGTGATATTTATCAAAGATTCATTTTTTTGTAGAAAGGAAGACAAAATCAATATAATCAAGCTTACTAGGTACCTAATTTAAGCACTTTCTTTTGTCACTGACTTCAGTTATCCAGTCGTGCAGCTTGAATTAGGAGAATGAGTACCCAGAATTAGGTCCTAATTCAGCTAAGAGAAATGTACTTCAAAAGGTCTTCTCAAGTCAGTTAAACTGCTTATTTACATAATAGCACATATATATAAGAAATCTGCTACAAATTTGCAACAGATTCAGTTTAACCTAAATTTGATTTTGGTCTTGCACTGAAGGAAAATAGAAAAACACAGAATTGACAAGAAACACACATTAGTAATAGAGGTTCATTAAAAAGATGTATTTCAACTTAAATTTAATGTTTGTTCAGATAGTTGTAATTAACCTAATTACAGAATGAATTTCATAATTTTATACACAAATAATCTTAATTATCTTTCCTAATTAACATTGTGTTTTTAACACCATAGTATATATATCTGCATTTTCATATTACTCTTAGATAAACTGCTGTTGATATTGTCTTTCCCCCCCCCCCCCATTTATTCCTTGAAGGAGGCAATTTGTTTTTCCTCTTTTTTTTTTAATTCAAAAGTAATGGAAAAAATGTTTAGTTTGACACTTTCTGTTCTACAGACATTAATTTAGTGCTAAGGAAAAAAATACTTAGGAAATAAGACTGAATGTTTACAAATATTAACTAAGTGATAGAATTTGAAATGAAGCTACACTAACCATTTTTGGTGGCAGCCTTATGTTATAAATTTGCTAATGGTTCCAAAGTTTGTGTCTTGGAACCACATTTTCCCAGATTAAAGCCCAGACTTATTACTTCTGGAGAGAAACAAACTGACAACCCCAGTCAGGAGTGCCTCATAAAACTGAGATTTATTTGATTTGAGGAAAAAGTAAAACTTACAGTAATGAAAAGATATACTGAAATCTGGGACCAAATTCCTGGAAGTCTGGAAAGGTAGTGGGACAGTGAAGTTGTACACCTATAGTAAAATAACCTTTTCCATAAAAACTTTTTTTTAATGGAGAAAGCTACTATTTGTGATTAAAGAGGATAACTCCAGGTGTGATATTATCCTGGTTTTCTTTTTACATGTTTCTGTCATGGATAATAAAAGCAGTAAGATCATGTTTTGGAGACTGTAGTTCTCTAGTCTTTTTCATCAACTTCAGTTGGATACTTAGCCTGCTGCTATTTCTAAGCCTTGTTTGAAAGAAGAGTTTTATGCAACTTTAAATCATGTGGGGTCCTTTTCAAGAAAAAGTTACATATCATTAGAATACAATATTTCTTGTAAAAAAAAATTGCAATAGAATAAGGAAACCCTTGTTCTTAAGCTATCAAGCATATATTAAACTAATGGTTAAATACTATTAATAATGATATTTCAAGATTACCTGAAAATTGGCAATATTTGGGGATTACAAAAGAACTGGAAGTATTTGGGGAGATTACTGAATGACCCATCAAAGAAGATTAACAAAAAACAAACAATACTACTAAATTTTAATAGATGGTTTTCATTAACCCTATGTTTCCTGGAGAGGAAATACAATAAGTAAAACCATATGCATCTGTTTGAATATAATCTTTTTCCCTATTTTAAAAATCAAATAAATTTATGGTGCAGTAAATAAGTAACTTACACAGTCTTAAATCTGACCCATAAATATACAATTTTCCCTTTTTCTCAGTTCTATGTTTTCCAGACTTTTAATTGTATGATCTGTCCTACTTTCAAGACTTCAGCATACCTAAACAATTACAGTCTTCTCTGTTTTATAATTTGTAGCTTTTCAGGGTGTTCTACCTATTTCAGAGTGTGAAGGACTAGAATAATCTTGAAGTATTAATTTTCTGAAAGAAAACTTGCCTATAGCAGGCTCCCTCTAGTAATCCTCTTCCAGGCTTCCCGGAGTCACCTTTCCTGAGTATACATGAGATGCACTGCCATTTGGGTATTGGATAGTTGTCTACTGTTATTTTCACTGGCTGCTGGAGCCATTTTGCTTATAGTGGAAAAACTCAGTTCAAGAGATCAGAGTGAATTAGTCTATCTTCTGCTATGGCAGCAAAGATTTAGACTCATCACATCCATTTTAAATACATAGAGCTGGATCTAATTGCCATACATGGATTCCCTATTTATCAATGCACAGAAACTCACACCTCCAGAAAGTGAGTTAGGTTTTCAGAGAGATAACAGTGCAAATGCTTCTCTCCATTGATAACAAAAGGAGGTTAGGATGACTCCATACCCAACTTGACCAAAGCAATTAAGTTATTCATTCTGTGAGTGATTATATTCAATTCAATGTTCACCACTCTATTATTTCCATTCTGATCTTAAATGACGAAAAAAGAATTAGATGGATAAATATAATATATATATATAATATGTATAAAAGTAAAAATAAATGTGTAATATATATACAAATAAAACATATCATATATATAATTGTATAGATAGCACAGTTCATCTTATATGTATACATTGATGAATTGTGCTTTTTTTCAGTAATTGCTTAATAAAACCAATATCCTTAGTTCGATAATATCACAAGGTATTTATCACATGCACTTGAGGCGTAAGATTTATCACAAGTATTTATCACAAGTCAGAAGATCAGGCTTTTACTGTAAGATGGAAAATGATCAGGAAAACCAACTCCTTCATTTAGAGTTCTTTTGAAAATCATAAAAATCAAGTGAAATTCAACTTGAATGTTTTGGGTTTTTTTCTGCTGTACATGAGTTAATGGTCAGGCATATAACAGCTGCATAAAAATTTTACAACACTGTGCGGTGTAGAAATAAATATTGTTCAGCTCAGTTTCACAGCATTCTACCAGCTTTTCTCATTTTGAGTGTCTTTTTCACATTGAATCCTACCTTTTCTCAAACACAGTTGTAGAAATTACTAACCAAAATTTGATTTTATGATAAACAACTGACTGAGTCTTCCAAATTGAGATGCAAGTTGTTTTTGACTGACAGCAGGTTTGTGTTTGGGGCATATTAATGATCAGAAAATGTGACCATGTCAAAAGTGGTGCTGTCTCAGCATGTTGCCTGTAAATCAATTCAACAAAATATTTTGATCAAATATCATAAATATTTAGGTGTGAGAGAAAAAAGATAGTAAATGATTGTGACCATGGGATGCTTTATGAATATTTTATTATCACCATCCATCATCACCTTTTGGGAACAAAGACTTTTTTTAGGCAGCAAAGTGAAGAGCTCTATAATGAAAAAAGATTAATCCTGAAAATAATATTATTCCAAATATTTGAACATTGGTTTTGCTTTGGTCTCATTGAGTGATCAAATCAAATTTAGAAGGTTCATTTAAATACTCTGAGGAGTTTTTATATGTTAGATTGTCCTGCTAAAATTAAATGTATGGCAGGAAAAAAATGCCAATTTTGAGGAAATAAGATTAGATGAGATAGCATTCTTCATAGGAGTATTTTGAGTGGACATGAAGATGGATGAGTTCCCTGCCATGCTGAAGATGGGTGCAAATTTATCAAGATATGCTGTCTGCTCTTTGTGTGCCATAAAGTCTGTCTAAATAACAATATCCTCTCAGGGAGAGAATCTGCTGTTCTGGCTGCCCATGTATTGTTGAATTTGGACTATCTCCATTTGCAAATGTTGACTTTTCATTTGTGCCCAGAGAATGAAATCTGTATGAGAGATGTGTAAAGCATTTAATCTTTATTTATTTGTTAACAAATGTTGTTTTTTTTTGCCAAATCCTGTTTGCATTTCTTTTCTCCTGCTCTTCCTGCAAGGTGACTGTCTGCATCCACAATGTGACACTTCAGCTAAGAATATAAATTACAGCCTTTTTGTGGGGGGTTGTTTGTTTGTTTGTTTGTTTTAATGACAGAATGCATTAAGTCAGAATAACAATCCCAGATATTATTTTGTATCTTCTGTATTTCTAAAGGATACACTACAATTGGCTATTTTTTTCATATACATATATGACATATATATATTCGTCATGAAAGTTTATACAAAATACAGTTTTGTATTCATACTTGCTGCTATGTAGATTTTTAAAACCAGAAAGAACCATTAGATTATCTAGTGAACCTCCTATGGCATCTTCCTACACCTGTGTTGCAAGGACCATGCTCTTGTGATTTCAGTGTTGCAACTTGCCTTCAGAATGGTCAAAAGCTTAATGTATGTCAATATGTCTATCTATTCAGAAAGACTAGAAAGCACTAAGTAAACTTGACCCCTGGTATCTCACAAGCTCAGCAGACATGTGAGTTGTGTTCAGTCGAGATTATGAGATGGGCTGCTTGCTACCTTCTGTGGACAACTGAAGGCTAGAAGTTGGTTAAATCTCTGTGACTTCTCAAGGAACAAAGAGAAACTGCAACTAGGACTTAAAAATATATTTCTTACTCTGAGATATTGCTAAGAGTTGAGTCCCAAATAAATTCAGTATTACATAATTTCTTTCATACAAACCCCATAACTAAACCTGAAATGTAATAACATAGAGCTGAACTAATTTCAAGAGTGTGTTGAGATGGCAGAGGCAGAAATGTTATAGTGGCCTGCCTATAGACTGACCTTTCCTTTTCCAAACAAGCTATTTTGGAAGACTTCATGGGATTATTAGCAACTCTTGTAACCCAACTAAACTCTACTGAAATTCCTTGTATGCTCTAAGTGTACTTGCTTAGGCATAGCAAGAGGCAAACTTAATCTTGTGGTACCTACTTTGCATCTGGCTGGACAATAGATAAAGCATCTGCAGATACAGGCCACAAAATTCCTTCAAGATATGTATAGGTAAGCAGGTCTAGGAAATCAAAGACTTTATTTTAAAAGCATTATAAAATCAATTCCCTTTCTTGGAAAGTCTCTTGCCTTGGAAAATGCAGGGAACTGAAATTTTATTTAGACTGTCAGTGCTTCAAAGAGTAGACTCTATAGATCATGTCTACTTCCTGACCATGCACCCATGGAAACGCACAGTAGTTTTCATACATGTATGTCAATGAAGAAAAAGTGATTGGAAATAGGCACAGAAAGTTAAGTCAGATAAAAATAACATATTGACAGCAGAACCATTACTGATTAAATATATGTCTTGTAAATCATAATGGTATTGAATTTCTAGGAATGATATCAGAAAAAAAAAAAAAGAAATAAAATATAACAAACTAAGTAACATGTCCTTTCATTGTATCTTTGTAATGTTGCAGCTACAGGTGAAAGGAACTCGAGACAAGAAATAGAGAATAGTTTCTTATCTTTTTCTTTCCTTTCTTAACTCTGAAGAAATATAGTCATGAAGCAACTGCAGTCATCAGAAGACTGTGTAGAAACAGAATTTCCAGTACTTGAATAATGTTGCCTTCAAAATTTAGCTACCCATGTATTCAAAGAAGTCCTACATAGTTTTTGAAATTACAGTTTGGATCTTAGACACCTACATATCTGTGGAACCCATCTGAATCATTTCAGTACTTCACAGAATTGTATAGAAAACCTTATCCTGCCAGGTTTTCCAGATCTTTTCAGAAAATACCTTTATTCTTTCTTTTCTGTGTTCTGGGCTGTCCCACACACCCTTAGCTCCCCTGCTTCCTATCACTTCTGTTATTGTACTAATTAAGGATTCCGGCAGCTTATCTCTGCTAAGTAATGCAGATATAAGCTAACCTTACAGTATTATTTATTTCAGCTGTGATGAAAGGGAAGTTTGGGCCAAGATAGGGAACAGAAAGTAGCAGGGGTTTCTTGATCTGTACCTGAGTACAGAGGATGGAGCTCCAGGAAGGAGAGAGGGAAGCAGCAGATGACAAGGTGTTAGTGGTAAGTCTACCAAAACTGGCAGTTGCAGTGGTATGAATCCAGGGACCGAGGAACAAGGTGATTTGAGGAGAGAATATGAATTTATCAGCACTGACTATGCCAGGTGCAATGACTAAGTCATTAAAAATATATATTTTAGTAGTCACTGAATCTTGCTACTAATTAATAATACCAAGGAAACACATCTAGCACAGCATGTCTGTGGCTTCGTAGTCTTGGATTATTTGTTTTAACAGACTAGAAATAAAGAATAGTCTTTCTTATTTATTTGGTTGATATTTCAGAGCAAAAAAAATGTCAAAAGAATCTTTTTCATTATAAACTGGTTTTGAATTTTTATATTTAATATATAGAGTAGGGGGAAAACCTCTATGAAATGGAATAATGTCATTTCAGTTCCAATATATGTATAGAAGGCTGTAAAAACACATGGTCTCAGAAAAGGTAATTTACTAAAGTAGCCCACGAAAGCTTAAAAAAACGTCCTGTATTTGAGGTTAAATAGAACTGAAATGTTGCTGCTATTTGTTTTTCTTGTAGGATGCAATATGTAAAGTTAAATAAATATAATAGTCTGAAACACAACTGTGGCCATGTTCAAATCCATTATACTTAATATTAGGGCCCTCAGGAAAAGAGTACCTATTCATTTTCTTTGAGACCAAAAAATCTCACTGAGTGGAACTTATGTTATGGCCTTGAATCTTTCCGAATTGAAGAATGAATTTTCTGGCTTTAAGCAAGAGAGTTTTAAAGAAGCAGGTTGAAAAACAGCTGGTCATCACACCAGAAGCTAGTTGCTAATTGCAGCAGTAAGTTAATCAATGAAATAGCTGTTTAGCTTCTGGGTATAATAAAAAGAGATAAAAGACCACACAGAAACTCCAGCATTAGGGTATGACCAGTTCTTGAAGCATACATTTTCCTTCTTACACCTGTCTGCTTTTGAGTAGGCAAGTCATGCATCTGCTTGACAGCTATTAGCAGAATAAAATAACAAGCATTTTGGGGTAAGATCTGATATAAATATTTACAAAGACAATTTAAGAGAGTGTTTGTTATGCACTTTTGTGTTTGCATTCAAAACATTTAGCTCCAGAGACAGATGGCTTGTACAGTTTTATCTGCACTTGTGTCATTATATATTCAAGCAGCCAAGACTGATAACCAGCCTCACAGATTATGGATTGTTCAGAGAACAAATACTTTGAAAAAAAAAAACCACATATCAATAAAGTACTTCAGTATGGAAAAGCTTGATACAGAATTTTTTGTGAAGAGAAAGGAAACAAATTAATGCAATTATAAAATTAAAACAGCAGGAACAGGTTTTTAAGTGGCATCACTGTACGTAGTAATGAAACAGCTTTAGAAAATTGGGTGAAAACTATTGTTCAGTAGTGGTGGAGGAGAAAGATAATTACCATTAAAGCAACATTATGTTTTCTCAATACATAGCAGCCAACTCCTCAGTTCAAGCTATCCCCACAAGATCTCTCTCCCATCATATTGCTCATGATCATTTCACTTTACAGTACTAAATAGCAACCAGAATAATAAAGATTCTTAGAAAAGAATAAACTTTCTATGATTGAGAATGTAATAAAACAAAATAGAATCTGAAAAAACCCTAATGTTTCAAAGACTTTTTTTTTCTTTGTAGGTGAGATACCTTTTTTATCTTTTTGTCTTTTTCCTGAAACTCACAGTAGGACATTTGTAGAATCCCCTAAATCATGATCATCACCATTATTAGCAATAACATTTAATGAAAAATTATACTTGTATCGAAGGGCCTTAACTGGAAACAGTTGTGACAGGCGCCACACATATTATGAATGAAGCTGCCTTTTTCCTGAATCAGTGAGCATGATCATTCCTTGTAGTAGCTCAACAGTAAAATAGATTATTCTATCAATCTGCATTTCTAAAAAAAAAAATTACTTTGTGAATGTCTTTTTCTCTTGTGATGGCTCAAACCAAAGATGATTAAAATAATAATTGTTACTTATATATTAGATGAAGTCTTGCAAGGCATTTTGTAAATTTAAAACTCACAATATTTTAGTAAGGCAAGTAAATATCCCCTCTATTTTAAAGATTTGTAAGCATGAGACAGAGTACTGGAAAATATACTTACTCATTTGAGTAGAGTCTGAACCTTTTGTCAATTCTCTACATATATTTTGTTCATAGATTTATATGTAGGCATGTGTAGAGGTGTGTGCAGACTTATACCTCACAGCTATTTGAACAGTTATACAGCTAAAAGAAGTGTCCTGCACTGGGAAAAAAAGTGTCCCCTGGGATTCTCAATCCTCCCCTAAAAGGAGAGGTACTTACTCTGTCTACAACTGTCACTTGGTGTGACTGACATCGATTCAACAATTGTAATTTGCCTGCAACAGAGCAGTGGTATTTTTTAAACTCAAAAAACCCAAAGAGCAGTTCCTGAACAGGCGATCATCTCAGCATTGTTACCTCATTCCTGTCTGGTGCTCCCAGTAGTAACAGATATCTAAATATTCTAGTGCTCTTCAGAAAGTCTATCAGCTTAAAGATGGCTTAAAGCAAAGGATGTTTAAAATTCATTCTGAGTTTAACAGCATTAACTGCCTAGCACTGTTACTGAAGAAAGCAAAACACACCAAGTAAATCTTCCAAAGAGTTTGACATGTGTCTTATAGGACCCCATGCATATTTATTCCTAAGTAAAACCAGCTTATCGCTCATTTAAATTTTAAATGGAAATTATATTCTTATCACTTGAAATTTATTTAACTAAACAGAAAAAGTAACTAGAAAGTAATAGAAAAGAACTATCGTACTGAAGGCTCTTCTGTTAACCTTTTATTCCACTGTAGATTGGAAGCACAGAGTGCATGCACTGTATTTCTTGAAATGTGTCATTCTCTGACGAAAGGTTTTCTTTTCATCCCTACCAAACCTTTCCTCTTTGGTCAGCAAAATAGTAGTGTACTGTGAGAGTAGGCAGGTTGAAAATAGTTCTGACACTTCTCACGTTTTTTCCTCTGAAATGGAATAAAACTAATCAAAATTAAACTTCTGTTGTCAGGCAGAAAAGAAAATCAGCTTTTAACCTATATATTAACGTTTGGAAATGTTAATAATGTACAGTGTATACTTTCTTTACTTATTATTGTTTTGTTTTGCTTTGTTTTCTCACTAAGTACCTGCTTCAGTTTAGTTAGAATTTCATACTAGAGGATTCAAATAAGAGTTTTATAGAAAAAAGAATATGTCTCTTCCAGGGTATTATGTCAGGTCTCATTTTAGAATTGTAGTTCGTGGTTCTCACTGAAATCTCTGCTGGGCTCCTACTTTACAATTGTTGTGTTTCCTAATGGTTCTGGTTTAATTATTTCATCTTATATTGCTCTGCATGGAAAGTAGCATTGATTCTATATATTTTTCATGTTCTAGTTTTCAGCAATAGGACACTTTCTAATATGGGGAATGTGGTAGCAACTTTGATTATGGCTTATTATTTTCTGTCACTTCAACAGAGTACTGTATATTCTCCAGATATTCAAAAAGAGAAGCTACACAGGGATAAGATGAGCTAATTACATTGTAACATGTGGAAATATACCTGGTGATATTTTTTATATCTGTTTTTAAAAGCAATGAGAAATGAATAGGAGTTTCCATAAAATTAATTGAGTTAATGTCAGTGTTCAGAAAAAGATAAGTTACTATATATGCATGGAGTACAAGTGAATAAAATATTCTTTGGCATTTTAACATAGAAATCTTTGTTAGTGTGTCTTCACTTATCATTTTGAGTCTCAATTATATTATTATAAAGATACACTTTTTTTTTCTGATACACCACTGACATATTTCTTCTGATTAGTAACTTTGCTATTCATGACTACTTCCTAATGTTCTTTCTCAAAAATCAATCTATAATTTCCTTCCTGTCACTGGGCTGTTTAATCAAGGAAATATGTCTCCTTAACTCTTCAGATGTCTGCAGTACTATCCAGTTGATTTACTCTGAAGTTAAGAAAAGACATCTCATAATTCTTTGTCAAAATTACAACACAGTTAGCAAAGAATCATGACAAAGTGTATCTCAGATATTGAGAAATATCTAATGAAGACATACAGAGTGATTTCTCTGCTTTTTTCCTGGTTTCCTCTTCCTCATACATCCAGTCCGATCAGATGAGCAAAGTAAGCCATCTAAAAATGCAGTAAAGCTGAGAGGAATTTAGTTTTACTGAAGGCATGGGTGACCTGCTTTATTGAAAGACGCCTGCGGTTGGCCATGTGTGTCCTCCGGAGTGTGTGAAAGATGATGTGGATATTTAATATGCCTAGTACTTCAGCAAACTTAATTTCTGTCTTCTGTGGTCTTGTATTACTATCTTTCAAAGAATTATGAGAACAGTTCTTTATCAAGTGCAAGATTTACATAAACTTTTTTTTTTCATTTACCCCTTTACTTTTGTCGTTGTAAAGCAGCTATCTGAGATGTGTTTAATGGTCTCCTTCCATGCAATGTTTTGAAGTGTTTCAAGGTTTCCTATTAAATCCAGCAATGTTTAACTTATCTCTTACTTGTTGGGAGTGGACATCAGAGTGTGTATCCACAGGATAGAAATCTAGAACTATGAACCAATCTGTGTTTGTAAAACAGTAGGCATTAGAATAATCCTGTACAGTGCATTCCTCTGGGCAAACCTGGTTTTGGATAGCATAAATGTTTCTCAGTTTGCAGTAGGCTGTTAGTTCACCAAGGTTCTGCAGCAGTAAAGTGAGTTGAAAGCAGAAGACAATACATCCAAACTGTAGGCTTTTATAAGCAGCATTAATTCTTACTCAGAATCTTCAAGGGTATGTTCACTTCCTTTGACATTTTCACTTAATTATCTTTATTTTCTTAGTATGACTGAGAAAAGACTTAAGTTTATTCATAGTAGGATCTAAGACCGATAACTTAGGGATAACAGAACTTTATTTCCACTTCTGGAAACGAGGTATGTAGCATATACAGCTTATGCCCTACAAAGCAACTACTTTCTAACAGAATGAAAATTTATATGGGATTTACCAGCACAATATTTTGTTGCAGAATCATTGTTAATTTTCTCATGAGTTCTATGTATAAGTTTAATGACAAATATCACAATCTAATATTATGTCTTTTTTTTTTTCCTTTCTTCCTCTTTCTTCTTTCTCTTTGTTTTTCATTTACAGATGGGCCTCTTGGGCCACGAGGATTAGCTGAAGCTACAGAGATGTGTACTCAAGAATGCCTGGTTTTGGGTCACTCAGACAACTGTTGGATGCCTCCTAGCTTGGGCCCATACCAACAGCCAAAGTCTCCTCTCTCCACCTTTGCACCTCAGAAAGAATGGGTTAAGAAGGACAAACTAGTTAATGGACACACATTGACCAGGACCTGGAAAGAAGATAGCAACAGAAATCAGTTCAGTGACCGAAAGCAGTATGGTTCCAGTGAGGGCCATTTCAACACTGGCAACCACATGACTGACATTCCTCTGGCCAACTTGAAGTCTTATAAACAGGCCTCAGGAACTGTGGAGAGTCCAAAGGAACACCAGCTATAAGAAATGATTACTTTGGACCCATGACTTTAGCCTACTTAGACTTGCTAATACTATGTGTGTGTCAGAGCTTTATGTACTGGATAGACCTCTAGAACTATGCTTCACCTAGCAGAGATATGCATATCTTTATGTTAGCGTCGTGGAAGGTATGATGTCCTGCAACATGAAAGAGTGTTTCTACTAGTTGTGTGGTTTTGTTAAATAGACATGATTAAAATCTGCAGAGATCTCTCCAGTTTGCAAATATTCTTTTTTTGTTTTTTTTGGTTTCGACCCTGGACTGCTGCTATGAACAACAGAAGATGCATTTGGAGAGTGAGAGAGCATGAAAGTTCAGTGAATTGCGAAGATTGAAAAGCATATCCAGTTAGAAAATTGTACTTTTGTTGTCATTGATCTATGCTGGGACCTTTATACTTGAGATCATATTGCAAACAATTGAAGCTAAACATTAAACCTATTGTGCTATTAACAATGTTAGTGGACACTTATAAGTCAATCAGTGTTCAAATACTTGTAAATAGAAACAATTATTACTTACAACTTTTGTGTACTTATAATGTTCACTTGAAAAGATACTGTAGCATATTTCTGTGTTTCACAGTTGCTTTTTAATTTCTTTCATTGGCTTCCTATTGTTTTGCTTTTATTTTCAGTGATGGTGTTTCTGTGTTAGTAATCTGTCTGACACACAATGTTCCAAGGAACTCAAACCACTTGTGTAAAAAGGATGGGGTGGGAAGAAAGGTTGGTTGCAGAAAGGGAAAAAGAAAAATTTCTTTCTATGTAGTAGCAAATCATGCCAGCATTCAGGTAGAATTTCTTCTTTTATTTTATTTTATTTTATATTAAGAAGTGAAAGAACTTGTGTAAGGGCTTAAAAACTTAGCAGTTTTTTGTTTCGTTTCCATTATGTTTCATGAAGCAAGGAAATTGCAAAACAAAAGAATATTTAAATGTATGGTGGCAGGTGAGGGGGAAAGCTATTCATTTGGGATCCTAGATCAAATTAGCTGTAGTCTGTCATTTAATGAGTGGTAGCTGATGTTGATCCCAGCTGAAATACATGGAGGAAATTCTACAGGAGCAAAATACAGTAATAATGTTTTTCCAATTGGGCAGGTGTGTGTCTATACCTAAGACAGTATGTATTGCTGAAACAGCAGCATTTGTGTTGATCTTCATCTGCGTTAACGTTGTAGTAACACAAGTGTTTTTAGACCATAGCCACAGAATATTTAATGTGTTGTGCCTTCATGATGTAACAGAGCATTCTCCTGGTAGGCTAGTTGGGGGAAACTAAAGGGTTAAATCTCTAATTATTGCTGTTTAACTGTTTGTTATCATAGTTGGTCAATGCCTGGCAGGTACCAGTATCACATCACCTCAGTCAAACCAGTAGAGTGACTCCTAATGTTAGTGAGATCTAAGTTGCACGCAAAGCAAATCCAAATCCAAACATTTTTAGATGGTTTTTTTAAGGCATGAAAGATGATTTACACAAATAAATAGCATGCAAAGCAAAAAAAGTCCATACAGAAAAAAATCAAAAGTTATTTATGCCACAGTGAAACATCAGTCTTAAAGTAACAAATTTAGCTAATCTGAAGGTGATTTTATTACTGAAAACACAAGCTTTTCTTTTCTTTCTTTATTCTTTTGTATATAGCAGTTCACTTTTTTTCCCTCCACAGTATAAAAGGCTTCAAATGGGCTAGGGGTGCATTGCTTATGGCAGTACTTATGTCAGTTTGTGAGGGGTGTTTGATGACTTTGACAGAATAAATATCTAACCAGTTATCCTTGTTACTGCTTTGCCAGTTCAACATTATTTAGTTATTCAGCTTTTGCAATAAATGTTCTGAATTCCTGATTGTGTTGTGTTAGTTCTTGGGCAGATGCCTTAGGGACTTTATTCCCATTAATTTCTCTTCCTTTCTGTTATTGTTGGTTGGTTTGTTTCTTTGCTTTGTTCTGAATTTCCAGTTATTTTTCTAAGCATGTCATGGTCCATTTGGTTCATATAGATATGTATAAGACTGGAATATGCAACAAATGATAAATCCTGAGGGCCAAATTCTGTCATTCCTATGCAAGTAGGAACTTATTCAAAATGAGTTATTTGAATCGGATAAAGTGTTACTTAGCACAAAAGTGACAGGATCTAGCCCAGATTTGTCAGACATATGTAGGCACATGTAATAAGCATCCTTGCATGAGTCTTTGTACAAGTATGGGGTAGCATATAGGAAAGTCAGCACACCTTAGTCCTTTTTTTGAGAGTAGAATAAAGTCATATCAAAATACAGTAAATTCTTTCCCGTAAAGAAAATTTGTGTGGTTATATAACCATATTTGTTGCAGCACAGTTAAAAAAAAAAAAAAAAAAAAGAGAAAAAGAAAAAAACCTGAACAACCTTGAAAAAGATGTATCAAAAGAAGTAAGCTATTTTTGAACATGCTGAGTTTTAAAGATGAGATGCACTGAGTTCTGTATTAAAACCAGAAATGCAACAAGTATTTGAACACCCAAATAGCACCAACTAGTTTAAATTAGGAGTGTCTTTTTAAACAGATTGTATTTGAAAACATTTCTATCACAGACAGAAAGTAAAAGATGTGACTTGCTACAGAAAGTGAACCATATTGAGTTCCAACCTTCAGTACTTTGTGCTATTATCAGCCTGTGCAGGAGGAGCTAAAAAACCATGGTTTTAAATTGTTAGCAGGTGGAAATTTTCTCATCTCATTTTCTTAAGTTCTGTATAATTTTAGAATCTTAAAACCTTACTCAGCTTTGAAATAGTTATTAAAAAAAAAAGACAGGAGAAAAAGCAAGGAGAAAGAGGGAGAGAGAGAAAAAGAGAGAGGGAAGGAGGGAGGGAGGGAGAGAGGAAGGGAAAGAGAGAAGGAAAGAAGGAAGGAAGGAAGGAAGGAAGGAAGGAAATATATATATCTGCAGCACTGAGAACTGTATCTTAATCCCATTTAAGCTGAATTAATGTTTTCCAGATGTTTCTATAGAATCTGGATTTGGCCCTAAACATATATTTAGTAAGTGCCCATTCATTCACGACCATTTGGTTTGCTTAATCGGTAGTACTAGCATGGCTGTCAAAAATTCAGAAATAAAGAGAAAAAAAAAGAAGAAAAAAAAAGAAATTCTGTCATATCTCAGATGAGGTGCTTTAAAAAAAAAAATTTCACTGCACAGAATGAGATGGCAGCTGAGTATTGGTGACTATTCAGTTTTCCATCTTTGGGGCTAAACATTACTTAATATTATCCATAACCTGTCATGATACAGATGCTTCTCTGATGCCAGTTCTAGCTTTTTTTTCTTCAGACTGAGTGTCCATTTTTTTATTTATTTCATAATTTATTTCATAATACACACACTTACAAGGACTGCTGAAAAGATTTGCCAAAGATTTTTTTCATAGTCCTTTAGTTTTACTGTCACTGACCAAAGCCCCTAGTCCAAACAGAAAATGGAAAGCATGCGTAGACGTAGTTATTTAGTCCTACTTAATCCCATGCTGTGCCAATTCTTGCTAAAGTAGAGCAGTCAGGACCATGTAAAAAAACCCAGAAAGTTCAGGCTTGAAGTGTGAAACATTTTCTAGTGGTTTAAGCAATGTTGTGCTAGAACAGATTGCCTAGAGATGGTTTTGGAATTTTGAAGAAGAGAAAGGAAAAACACCTAACAGGAATAACTGCTCTTTGTCAGAGAGAGCAGATGTACTAAATGCCTTCTTGAGATCCTTTACAGACAATGTGACTTGAAGAGAAAGTATGATGGTGAGGTGATTGAACTTCACAGTACAATGAAGTGATATGAAAGACAGATTATGTACTGTATTTCCTCACAGAAATAGGTAAAAAAATTGCTTACTCAGTGCCAGTAGTTGGACTTCACCTGGAACTCTATGAAAGACTGTGGGAAGGCTGACAAAGAAATATATGGAGCAGAATTAGGAGTAAACAGAAATATACATCAATTTTAACAAATAGATATGAAGAAAATTATATTCATATTAACTGCTTAATGTGATTATTAACTTTTAGCAAGTTATTCTTAGGAATCATGATCAGAAGGAATCTTAAGGACTTTAGCATGGAGTAGACTAAACTAAGGGAGAAACTTAGAAAGCTTTGGATGCATAAATTGCATAAATGCAGGAGATGTATATCGATGTGAGAGTAAAGAGCAGGAGTGATGAAGACTGGAGCTGATTTGAGAAAAAGAAATAAAAGGAGATCATAACATTGATCAGAAGTTTAATTTTAGGACGTTTTGAGCAAAGGGAGGCACTAGTTGCTTTAATGAAACAGAAGACACAGTGAGAATCATTGAACATGGTAATAGGCAATGTCAGGGGATCCACAGGCCACAGAACTCATGATGTGCCAGAAGACACAGGGGTAGCGTCTAATAGCCTTAGACAGTAGCATCTGATACCTCAAAATATGTTACAAAAGTATTCCTACTAGCATGAGAGCACAACAGTAGTGTCATATCCAATTCAGACAGAAGTATAAATTTTGATTTCCCATGACCACAAACTATTTACCTGATTCAGATTATAAACTTGCTTATGGCATGTATCCTTCCATTAGAATGAGAAAATAAGCAGTGAGAATTCTCTAGCACGTGTGCTCACATGAGCCAATTCAGACTGTGAAAGCAACTGAGTACTTATAGATCAATTCTTTCTTGTTTAATATACTTTTTCTGTGGAACTGTTTTCCAAAGTCTTGACTTTAATTAATTTATATGCTTGTAATCATTGCTGCTTTGCTGAAAAACTTAAAAATGGAAACCAGTTCTAGAACACAGAAAGGCATTTTAATATACAGAAAACATGATACAACATCACTCAGAGGTGTGATTCAGCTCAGTATATCATGGACAGTTGAGCTCTAACTCAATTAACATTAGTTTTATTAACTTACACTGCTCACCACCTTAGTGGATCTATCCATCAAGTATAATTAGCCCATAATCTAAAACCACCTCTTAATTTTCCTCTTTTTCCAAAAAAACCCTCTGATTGGTAGATGATTCCTTGTAAAATTATAAGATATCCTTTTTGCACATTATTTGAGTGGATTGATTTTTTTTTCAATTTGACTTCTCTGAAATATAATACCTTATTTAACACAGCTCCTTATATTATAAAATGCTTTTTTTTGTGAGACACCATTCTATACTTTATTTTCAACCAGTTGAGCTGAAATTAAGATCATAACATACAGGGCCAGATTCTGATCCTTCAGGCTTTATTGAACCTCTTACAAAGCTTCTTACAAAGTAAAATATCAGGACCTGTCCAATAATTAGTAACAGAAATAACAAGTCCTTTAGTATGCAGTGGACTAGCAAATGCTTGAGAATAAGCAAATTTGCAATTTTCAGGTTTTTAAAACACAGTGTAGTTTTCTTATAAACTGAAATACATGCCAATAAATGAAGAATTGCAAGCTTTTTTTTTTAATTGATACAGACACATCACTTTACTGGGCAGTAATAGAATTTATGTGCTGACATGTATCCTCATCCTGCAAATAATCTGCAGCTCTTGAGACACTGAGTGCGCTTAACTTCTTTAGAACACAGGAGTAAACATCCTCTTGTAGGAGAAGCTCAATATTTCACATAACTGGGTCTGCAATGAGAAGAATATCACAGACAAGCATACCATATGCTAAGTTTTGAAGCAAGAATGCCTTCTTAACTGCAGCATCTCATGGTTCTAATTGCAGCTTTAAGTTTATACAGCTACTTAATTGTACAAAAGCAAACACAAGGATGTCTTTAGCTATCAGAAGCGATCTCAAATTCTCATTGTATATTATGAAAAGAAAGAACTTAAAGAAAGTAATATCACTCATTTTCAAAAATAAGTTGTTTGTTGTTGGTTTTTTTTTTACCACAGCCATTCTTAAATCCGCCTGTTGTGCCTAGGTATTGCAACACATTCTAATATTGCATGGCATGTAAATAGATACCTTAATTACTCATAATGATATTATTATATACACACATATATTATATATATTATATATATATACATAAATATTATCAGTCACATAATTACTCAGTATTATTTAATGGAATTTTGGGACTATGGATTTTGTTGTTTGATGTACTTTAAACTGTATGAAACAGCATATTA
The DNA here is from genome assembly GCF_025592945.1 of Manacus candei. Classification (NCBI taxonomy): domain Eukaryota; kingdom Metazoa; phylum Chordata; class Aves; order Passeriformes; family Pipridae; genus Manacus; species Manacus candei. The sequence continues at coordinate 28,327,331 of NW_026138062.1, read as the reverse complement.
TTAAGACTATCCTCACCAATGCTTTTTGAATATTTATTCATTAAATAAAATGCTTTCTTTTGCTTGTTATAATCCTGTTTGTACAACCATGTGATAATGTTAAAATGGGTAAGTACTGTACGGGAATTATAACTGTTTCTTTTCTTGTCTAAATATATACCTATAACAATATTTATTAGTGATCTGAGTTTTAAGAACGTGTCTTCTTATGTGTTTTCTATCTCTTTACACTAGCCCAAATTTAAAGGAAATTTTCTTCATACAACTCTGAGTCCCCCAATAGCTTTGAAATGACCTTTTGCCTTTATCTGCAAGTGAAATTAATATGAGATTGGTACTTTAAATCAGTACATGAAAGTTCCATAAAAGGAATGCATAGTACAGTACTTAAGTTTTGCTTACTGTAGATATCATAAATAAACATACATTCTTAACTTCTCAGGTAAAGACATATTAAGCCTGGGATCTGATAGGGAGAAACTCTGCACTCCAAGGATAATATTTAGAATAGCTGATTTAACAGATGAGTCAGAAATCTGTTACACTAAACAGTGTTTTTTCATATTTCATAGTCAGTTTCCATCTTGGTATTGGTAGAAAGAATCAACTAAAATGTGTACCTCTTTGAGGAGCTCAAAATTTTATTGTTGTCAGAACTGGAAATTGTTTTTGGTAAATCTTAGATATATCAAAGTTAATGGGAATCTTCTTGATTATTTAAAAAAACCAGTAGCCAGTATTTTCCCAGCATTTCAAGGAAATTCATCTTCTACTGTTGTTTCACTCACTGCAATATTCCATAGAACAATTATTTCCTTCCATTCCTTTCCCTTCCCTTTCCTTCCATTCCAGTCCATTTTCTGTCCTGCCCTGGCCTGTGCTTTCCTCCCACCTTATTGCCTTGGATGTTTTCTGGAGAGGTAAAGTGCTGCAATACCATAAAATGGTAGTATGAACTTGAGACAGTTGAGTATTCATAGTGCCTACCCAAACTGGACAGTTCTTTTAAGTTTTGGTTACATGACCCTGAGATTAGCTCAGTTGGTTAGAGCATGGTTCTAATAGAACCAAGGTTTTTGGTATGATCCATGTATGGGCTTAAGAGTTGGACTCAGTAATCCTTGAGGGTCCCTTCCAACTCAAAATAGTCTGTGATTTTAGGGAATACCAGATGAACACTGTTTCCACCAGCCATTTCCTAAGGTTTCCTCCTACAATTTACTTTCTCTTACATCAATCCTCAAGGATTTCAACAGTAAACTGAATATGTTGCTATGTTATATTTACCTGTACCACATCCTTCACAGGGTATAGAAAGGGATTCCAAGGATCTCACAATGGAGAACAGGAGAGAGAGAGTGGCAGAAAGGAAAGGGGATAGCCTAAGACCATATGTGTAGGGAAGAAGTAAACTATTGTAGCAATCAAAAAAGTAAGTTTGTATTTAATGAAGGAAATTATTGTGAAAGGGCTTAAAAATATGTTCTAAGTCTTCTTCTCTCTGTAACACCATAAAAAATGACCCACCTACCTACATAGGTTTGTGCACACAGCATATTTAATTCTATTTTCTTATGAAAAAGGGGTATCCAGAATTATGGCAAGGCTGTGCCATTCTACTATTCTTCTCTGAATTTCTTCCATTTGGTATTCACATTCCTTCTAAGAAAAACCTTTTTTTTTGATTACTATTTTTTTATTTATTTTTGAGACATTACTCTTTTGCCTGCTATATGAATATGGAGACAGAAACAATACCACACAGTTTCAGTAACTGAGCACTAAGTTGACAACTGAATTTTAAATGCTTATAAAATCATTAACTATGGATAAGTAATCTGTAGGCCCAAATGATTAAGAATTATCTACTACCAATTAGCAAAGAGGAAAAAATAAAGAAGAAAAAAAAGATGGTACACAAAGAATTACTCTCCTCATAAACAATTCAGACTCTTCTAGCCCCCACAAAAGGGCACAGCTGGTAAAGATACAGGTGTAATGCCGTGAAGGAATTGGTGCATTTCTTTTCGTATGCAACATTCTGCAGAAAGGTCTGGGTTATTAATATGTCTGATATTTAAATTAATTCAGTGTGAGGTTAAAGAAATCCAGCCACAATGGTCTATTCATTCAGCCAGAGCTACCTACTTGCTGAGTCAGCAGCACGCAGTTTCCTTCATTCTTTAAGAACAACACCAAACGAAATTGTGAACTGTTATGCCTCATGGTGGGTCTAAACCTCATTCTGAAAATAATCTGAAACATGAGGAGACCTGGATATATGGATTTTAAGGGAATACAATGTTGGATAGGTCGCTGGCTACTTAGTTTTAGGTATGTAGTGGAACAACTTATAAAATAATCTCAAATTCCCTAACATGTACACAGCTATGTTTGAAGATCTCCAGAAAGAATCCTTTTATTCCCAAATTTAACCACATTAGATATCTCCTTTATGGAGAATCTGATTGCAGAACCTATTCCAAACTTTGCAGCTGACAGCTGCAAAGTCTCTGAATACTCTACCATGTCAAATTACCCATCACTAATACTGAAAACATGCAAACCTATAAGCAGAGCAAAAGTGAAAGAAAGATGAAGTTAATGTGGTTCGAGCATCCTCTGGTTCAAAAAGAAAGCAAACAAACTTCGTGGAACATATATTCAAGATTTTTAGATTTCATTCTTTTCTTCGTAAAACATATAGCTGCAGGGAAGTATATTGCTAATATTGCATTTTCTTCGGCTGTCCTACTATGTATGGTTCAATTACCATGCTAAAGGCTAAACTCAATAAACTTACAAGCAATAATTCTACACAAATACACATTCAGTTAATATATGGTTCTTGTATGGAAAGTGCTAACAAATTGAGTTTTTCTGCATTTGTAGAATATCAAATGCATGATTACTATTTATAACAAGCTTGCAGTCACAGACTCTGTAATTCTTTAGTCCTGAACAATTGCATAATTACTGATTCAACTACATTAGCATTGGGAGTAGACATGGATGATTTCAAAAGGGATACTACTGATTTAATGAGGTCTCAGTCTGTACATTTCCAAAATTACAGAAATTCTGTTCAACAACCAGCCATTCATGCTTTTGGATATTTGAACCAATAAATCAACCAACCACCAACCAAAAGAATCATTAAAAAATGAAAACAAACAGAAATGAGAATAAAATTGCATTTTTAATGACATGAAGTTACCAAAACACTATTTCCTGACTAGTTTCCAACAGTCTGTCTGGCTTTACTAGAGACTGGTTGCTGCTGAATCTATTGAATACCTAAAGCTGCCATTTGTGATGGTGGTTTTGTATTTTGAATGTTTATGGCATTGTGATTATGCTAGAATAAATATGACAATAGACCATGGGCACAGAGGGGCAATTCTGAATTCATTGCCCTTGTCTTGCATTTACCACCTCCTTTTTTTGTGTGTGATAGACAGCAACTAATCTGATCTTAAGGCTGTGAAGGTGATATTTTGCCAAAAGTAAACAGTTGTCAGATCTGTCTAGAGAGGAATTTGTAAAATTTTGTGATACTTGCACTTTTTTTCTTCAAGGTATCTTTATTCTGCAAAGGTCCCTGTATTAAAAACTGCCTTTGATTTCAGTGGGAAACGGATTAGCTCAAGCTGTAGTTTTCATGTCTGTGGTCATTACACCAAATAAGGATGAAAGGATATGTCAATCAGAGACATCGTAAAATCCTTAAACTCATATGCCCCCAAGTAATCCTGCTGTGCAACCAACAATTACTATATATAGAGGGAAAGGGGAACAAAGTTCTTAACATAAAAAGATTTAGACTGCTTAAATTATGGCATAGTAGTTGCAGATCTACCACAGAGCAGCCAACTGTACATCAGCACTACCTCTTCTCATGGTTTACCTCCATCAGTTTTAATAGGGTTTTTAATGCTTACAGTGTGGGATCTGCACATGTTTGTAAGTTCCTCACACATCTCAAACTGCTCATGGACTCAGACAAATGTTGGCTTCATCAACACGTTCACTGGGTAAAATCAATTAGATTCTTATTCTCAAAACAGGATACCTGAGCCTGAAATGCAAGTGAAACGGGTCATCTTCATCTCTTCCTAAGAAGTAGAGAATGGTGAGAGCTAAATCACAGCATTTGCCTTCCAGCCAACAGACATTCTGAAAACAGGCTGAGCGCTATGAACTGAGTTAGAATGTCCTCATATTGCTTTTGAGCCATGTCAAGAACAAGCATAGTAGTATGGGAGACAAGAACTACCTACAACTTTCTTTAGAATTCCAAAGAGGTGTTATGCTATCTTAATCCCCAAATGCTAAGCCTACAATAGGCTATTTGCTGCATCAGCTCCTACTGCAGAGGACTGTAGTGTAGATGGCAATATGTCAGATGTGGGAGGACCTCCCCTGACTTCTTCTAGCCCATCCTTGAACATCAACACAGCTGTGCTGAGAGACCTCTCAACACCTTCACAGCTACTGCTGGGGAAAACTGACCCCTTTAGACAGCCCAAGACAGCCTTACCACCACTATCAAAAAACTAGAATGAACATCAGAGTGAACATCAGAGTGCAGATGGATGTGTCATTTCCAAGCCAGAGCATTCTACTTCCATGAGGTATGTATATAATGCCACTGGAGAATGATAAAAAACTAGTGAAAGGTTCCCCTGACAGATCTCCTCATATGTGAAATGTATTTCTTTGCCACCCTTAATTTCTGCTGGTGTGTGAAATAACCACATTTTTCTTTTTATATGATCTGCCTGCTTTCCCCCACTTTTATTCTAGCATCATTTTAGCCTTCTGGCTGCAGGAAATGGATGTCAATGTTCTTGTGTAGTCTTTCACTGTTCATACCTATCTTTGCTCTACTGCAAAATCTAAGATATCCAAAGGATGTGTCATATTTTAGCAAATCATAAACCTTTTAATCCTACAGGAACTCTTTGTATCTGAATCTTTTTAACATTGGTGGAAAGGGCACTCTTTTCCTCCTATAGACCCTCCTGCAACCCAGATTGTCCATGAATTCAGTTTTGTACAACAATGTCTGAAAAATGGCATTGACTTGCTTCAAGACTTGTTGTAGATTATCTTTGCAGGATGTACATCCATATTTTGAGGGGAAATTCTACTTTTCGAGGGTGTCACAGGGTGTACAGTTGGGGGTAACTATGTAGAGCAACTGCTTTCACAAAGTGAGAGGGTTTTTGAAAGGAGCCAGAAAACAGGATAGGATTTGATGAGCTTGACTGTCTGTAAAGAAAGGAAGAAAAGGGAAAGGAAAAATAAAGGTGTTATACTTGATGTTTATGTTTGCTGTAGCCAAGATCAGGATGGATATTTTCCTGGGGAATGTCTCCCTGTGATGTCTGAGACCATTATGCAACAGTGCGAAGGTAAGACTCGATCATGAAATGTTGATGCAAAAAACTAGGGAAGAGTAGGGAAATAACTCCAAAGAAGAAGGAATATGCAGTCCAGTTTTTAAACTGTCAGACCCATGCACAGGTGGCTTGCTGAATATATGCTGTAAGGGAAGCTCATCCCTCATGATTTTCCACTTCCCCAAGGAGACCAGGGTGTCTTGAATGCAATGCTCCAACACAACAACCATCAAGCAGGGTGAGGGATATCATGATATACTTAAATCACCACTTTTCTAACCTCTTCTGAACTGTAACTTGCCTCTCCTCCGTTGTACAGAAGCAGCACATCCTCATTTCGTTGTCTAAAGTTTACCCTGTCTGGCTGTAGATTCCCACACAAATTCCTTTCTAACTGATTACATGAACTAGACTCAACCCTGAATTTCCAGTAAAGCTTGCCATTGTCTGCATGTAATCTTTGTCTAATCTGTGCCTTCTTTTTGTCAGTCACCTGCACTTCCCTCAAGACCTATGTTCTCTTTTTAAGGTCTTTAAAATATCATTATAATTCAGATACTAAGATAGGCATGCATGGTTGCAGACTGAGAACAACAGAACATGAGTGTCACACAAAGATTTCACAGTCTTGGTTGGTACCCACTGTCCAGGAAAAACTGAAGTAATTAGTATGTAGCCAGTGAGAGCATATTATGAATAAATCTAGAAGTGGAATGTTAGTTGTGAGAGGGCTGTATTGCAGATGTTGGTGTTTTTTAAATCTCAATGTCTAATGGTAGATATATTCTGACTATAGGCATATATCTTTGTGTGTGTGCATGTGAACGTGGGAAAGAGGCTGTTATTACAGCTCTTATGAGTACTAGGACATCTAAAACCCTAAAGAACATCTGCTTTTAGTTAGATGGACCATACCTATTTTGACCACTATTTTGAAAGAATAATAATTTGTTTTTCTTTTAATATTTTTTTCTTTTATTTAGTCATAGTGCTAATAGTTTCCCTGTATGTTTACCAGTCTCTGATAATTAATTTCACAATGAGAATTTCCAAGTCAAAATGTAAAAAACAAGTAATTGAATAAGAAAATAAACAAATAAATAGCATATAGTGAAAAGAAGGTATATTCATTCCTGCAGTGGATAATTTGTCCCAAATCTTTGTTCGCGAAGCCTAACCATGATGGATAATTTGAGCTGAATATTTTTAAAATGCCCATGGAAACTTATTTTGTTTGTTAGACTGAAGAGTTTTATTGTCAATTCAGAATGCAATTGAGGGTGTACATAAACAAATATTTTAGTTCTATGAATTTAGAGGTACTGAAAGCCTGATCTCAAATCTATTGAAGTTAATTAAACATTTTCTGTCATCACTTAGAAATTTGAACAATTTTATAAGATAATTAATTAGTTTGACTATTTAAAAACAAAATGTGAAACTAGGGTTATAAATTAAAGTAAGGCTTTGAAATTAGTGCTAAACATTTAACTTCTTTTGCTTCAACTGCAATTAATGCAGACACTTCAACCTATTGCTCATCAACTTAACTGTGAGACAATCCTTATGAGCTGATTTTCACAGAAGAATCCTTTCTCTGTCATTTACCAAAATTTTTTCCTACATTGTCCTTCAGGAGTGAAAAGAATAGTTCCCGTGGTATTGTCCTGAAATACTGTAAAGGGTAGAAGAGAAAAAAAACAACCAACAAACAAAAAGAAGCAAACAACACTTAAAATAAATAAATAAATAAAAACCCACAAAAAACAAACCAGGGGGTCATCCCAAGTGTATTACTGGGATATCTTTTTCCAGTTGGTTTCATGTGTAATCCTAAGTGTTGCTGTTGAATTTTTTAAATTTTTTTGTCTCTTTTCTTTGCTATGGATGCAATTATTCTCCTCAGGTGTACAGGATCATGAGCATCAGAAATTACTCTGAATTGCCAAGATCAGAGTTGCATTCTGTTGCCATAAGGAAACCAGATCCAGCAATATTATCGTCCCTTACCTTCACTCTGTAAGGAAATAGAGTTGACAGGGGCACCCTTTACTGGTTTAAAAACTGGCTGGATGACTGGGGCCGGAGTCATGGTGAATGGTGTTGCATCCAGTTGGTGTCTAGTATCTAGTAGTTTTGCCCAGGACTCAGTCCTGGGACCAGTCCTGTTTAATATTTTCATTGATGACCTGAATGAAGGGATTGAGTGCAACCTCTTGAAGTTCTCAGGCAACATCAAGTTGGGTGGGAGTGTCAATCTGCCGGTGGGTATGAAGGCTCTGCAGAGGAATCTGGATAGGCTGGATCAATGGGCCAAGACAAATAGTATGAGGTTCCACAAGACCAAGTCCTACTCTTTGGCCACAAAAACCCCATGAAGTGCTACAGGCTGGGGGAAAAGTACCTGGAAAGCGGCCTAGCGGAAAAGGACCTGGAGGTGCTGGTCAAGAGCAGCTGAACATGACAAAAAGTGTACCCAGACGGCCAAGAAGGCCAATGGCATCTTGGTTTGTATCAGAAATAGTGTGACCAACAGATAGGACTAGGGAACGATTGTTCCACTGTACTCAGCATTGGTGAGGTTGCATGTCAAGCACTGTGTCCAGTTCTGGGACCCTCAGTTCAGGAAGGACATCGATAGGGAAGGACATCAATAGCTGGAGCAAGTCCAGAGAATGTCAATAGAGATGGTGAAGGGTCTGGAGCACAAGTCCTGTGAGGAAAGGTTGAAGGAGCTGGCCTTTTTTAGCCTGGAGAAAAGGAGGTTGAGGGGAAACCTTATCTCTCTCTAAAACTACCTGAAAAGAGGTTGTAGCCAGGTGGGGGTCAACTTCTTCTTACAGGCAACTAGCAACAGAATAAGAGGAAATAGTCTCAAACTGGGCCAGGAAAGGTTCAGGTTGGATATTAGGAGGAATTTCTTCAAAGAAAGGGTGATTAAACATTGGAATGGACCCTCAAAGGAAGCGGTGGAGTCACTGTCCCTGCAGGTGTTTAAGGAAAGACTTAGTGCCGTGGTCTAGTTGACATGGTGGTGTTTAGCCAACAGTTGGGCTTGATTATCTCAGAGGTAATCTGCAAAAACCAAACACAGAGGCTAGCAGAGACTATCTCTTAACTGGAGACCTCTGTGCTTGACAACAGTTTAGCAATATCATGCATGTTTCTGCTACGAAATTTAGATTCAACTGACTCCCTTCAACCTGGACTGTGATGTACCAATCCTACAATTTCTACTACTTAAAGGTGTATTTCAATGCGTCCTTGAAGTGTTTCATCTCTTTCCTGGTTACATGTTACTTCTTTAAGTCCACAGCACACCAGCTGCCGCTGGATACCACTGTCTTCTATCCTAGATGCATGACCAGCCCAGTGCAGCTGTCCTATAATGATCATGGCTACAGTTCCTGGAACATAACTCTGCTCTGAAACTTTTTTATTGAAAATTTTATCCTACCATCTGATGCACAATATGGTCCACAGATGGTGCAGATGACATTTGTCTAGGAGTCATGTATGTCGTCACTGCTCCATGTCTTCAAACTATTCAGCAAATTGGATAACAGAGCTGCTTTATAGATTCTTAATGTGATCTACCAATTAATGCTGAGCTGCTGTTTGACCCCAGAGTAGTCTGCTTCCTCAATCTCATTGTGCAATACAAAAAGTGGTAGTTTTTTCTTGAACTTTTTATTTTTCCAAAGTGTTTTTGGTTGTGGGTTTGTTTTTTGGTTGTTTTTTGTTTGTTTGTGTGGGGTTTTTTGTTGGTTTTTTTTGGTTGTTGTGGGTTTTGGTTTTTTTTTTTTTGAGGGGGTTTTGGTTTGTTGTTGAGTTTTTTGATTGGTTGATTGGTTTGGTTTTTTTAATCTGGTTTCCATTGTTTTGAACCGGGAGCATTCCAGTTACTTATGTCACACGCCTGTTAAGAGTGAGTGCTTAGCAGATGTAGTTCATTTCTATTTCTTATTTACTGCTATAAACTGCTAAGTGCCTCATGGAAGCACCAGACTTGGATCACAGCAGGCAACAGGGAGGTAAATGTCTTATGAATCTGAGTGTGTAGATAAACAAGCAGTCTTAATGCTGACAGGACATATAACAAATATATATAACAAATACTGTGTGCAACTAAGGTTCTAGAACTTATCTCTCATGTTCCTATTGTTCAGGAAATAAAAAAAAAAAAGGAAAACAAAAAAAAAGGAAACAAAACATCAGTACCCCCACTACACCTAATAACTTATTAGATTTTTTTCTCTTTGCTTTGTCTACGGAGAAAACTTAGAACATAAGGGAAAGGTTCATCTCAGCAGCTGCTTTTCTTTCATTCCACAGAATCACAGAATGATAATATTATTCTAATATTGGAATTTTCCTTTTTTTTGATTTTTAAAGAATGGAAGAGAGTAAAAGAGAGCTCAAATTATGCTATACTAATGCATTACTGGTATAGAGGGTACTTTTTTCCTTCAGATCTACTGTAAATTATACAGTACTAGATTTTAAGTTTCTCATATGGAAAATTTCTTCTAGATTATATATTTCCCTCTTTTTTATCTTGTTTTTTTCTCTGTTTATAATCTATTTTACTGTGGATAATCAGAGCTGACTGATATTTTTTGGTGATGACACCAAAATCACATGCTGCTTATGCTGTACTTTCTCTTTTTGCACTATTTTAGCATTCCTTTCTCTAAGAAAAAATAAAATTCTAATTTACAAACTGAACATATGTTTCCAGTGAGCTTACCAGGTGTTTAGCCTCAGTGACTACACTCAATTTAGAACACAGATGAGTAATTCAACTCATATTATTCCTTATGATGTGTTTTACCTATAACATACCTTATCATTTATTCAATGAATCTCCTCCATATTTGTCTTCATTTATTAGGTCACATTGAAGTTCTCGGTTTTTGTTTTCTTCTCAGAGGATGTAGGCATACAATTCAATGTAATTTATTAAATTGACTTAGCAAGTGTATGGGGTCAATTGAATTTCTACTGGTTTTCATATTTGGTTAGTTACTTTGAAAGGGAACTGTGTAGCTGGTTATGGAAAGAACTTTCAGTTCTTTCCTGTGATATGACTGTACAATAGTCTTAACTATTGGATTTGTATGAGTCCCTCGGATGTAGGGTTGTTCCATATCTTGTCCAGAGTGGTAAAAATACTAATGCTAATAATGCCCAGTGTAAACCTATTTCCAGTTTGGGATTTTTTTGTGGTTTTGTTTGTTTCCTTGTTTGTTGCTTGTTTTGGGGGATTTGGGGTTTTTCACTTTGATAGAAATGTTTGACTCACTTTGTATTCTCTGCAAAACTTCAAGTGAGTTCACAAAAGAAAAGAAGGAACAAGACACTTCCTAAAAAATAAAATAAATCATTAACTCCTTACTCCAGCAGAAACTACATTGACTTTCATGCTTGTTCTCCTTCTGTGGCTACACAAACAAAATTACATTCTATCCTCTGCATTCTACTCTCCATTAAATATTGCTATTATACAGTGGTGAGTTTATTTCTTATATGTAATTAATAAAAGTGTTTGTAAATAACATTTCCTTTTCTTTCCCATCCATTTTCCTGGGACCAAAACTAGCAGTGAGTGAAAGAACTTCCAAATACAAATATTTCAATTGATTGAAACCCTTCCTCTAAGTATATAACGAGTCTGTTTTTCTCCCTAAGTATTTATTAATTTTAAGTGTCTCTGTATATACTTATTTCCTTCTAATTTTAAAATACCCTCAGAGACTGTACCAGAAATTTATAGCACAAATAGAATGTGCTACAGGGGAACTGCAATATTAACTGAAGAATATCACAGGTCATCTACTTAGTTTTAACAAATAAATTTCAGATGCTCAATGTATCTCAAGAAAAAGCCAGAGCTTAATCACTTAATGACATGTCTGTGTAGACATAAGCAAAGGTCTAGCTGATCCTGCTTTGGGGTATTGTGACTGACTCTCTACACCAAAGTTCTTTAAATTGTATTTTCTAAGTTTCTCTTTTAGAGCAAGGATTAAGTTTTTAGAGTTAAAATACAGCATAACTGTTCAAAAGTCACAGTAGTACTACCACGTAAGTTATGTCACAAATTTCTAGTACTTTGTTTCTAGTTATCTTGTCAATATTACATGAAACAATATAGATGGTTTGTTCCTATTTTTCAAATAATACAAAATTCAGATATCAAGTTTAATATTTTTTATTTCATCTTTGCTCCAGAAGTCAAGAAAAATATCACCCTTGGAAAATGAAACAGTTGTTTCATGAGGAAGGGAGATACTAAAACCTAATCCTTCACAGATTTGCATCTATTTTTCTCTAAGCCTCCTGTCTATATCCCATGTGACAGACCTACAGAGCAAAAGATAAACATAGGGAATTAAACTTGTGGTGGTTGACTATGCAATAGACTTGATGTATCAGCTGGTTTTACACAAATTTAAAAGAGATTCCTTGTTTCAGAGAGGGGAGGAGCACCTCTGATTTAAATGAGTTGAAATTATGTTTACTTATAGTTGAATATTTAATATGGTTTTTATATCTCAACAGACTTTTTGAATGGATTAAAGATGGGCTTTTTTTTTTTTTCCAGTCTTCACATTTTGACATTAAGATTTTCAGAGGAGGCAGATACTGTATACATTTAAAGAACCTTCAAGGCTCAGGCAATTCAAATGAGAAAAATTTCAAAAGTCTGATTGAGACTTTTTTTACCAATTCTTTCATTGCAAAAAGGTGACAAAAATTCTGACTCAGTATGACAGTTGATTACTGTCATTGCATAATGTTTCTACAGGTTTAGTGATGTGACTTGAGTCTCATTGGGTAAGAGTGCTGAATGTTTATGTTTATTGACAATTTGGATAATCCTATGATGCTGGTGTTTTGTTGTTTTGGTTTTTCTTTCCCTGTTTGCTGAATATTTACCAACATTTGAAGATTTCTCTAGGGCTTTTGGAGAGAGAGTTGGTTAATCTTCAAACTACTGGAAGAGCATTTCCAAATGACATCATGGTTGGTTTTGGTTTTGGTTTGCTTGTTTGTTGGGGTTTTTGTTTGTTTTCTATAAGTACTGGATAAATTTTTTTAACACTTTAACTCCTGAAAAGCCTTTTGCTATGATTTTAATCTGGTCTTTTGGAGAGAAGCAGGACCAAAACTATATAAGTAGAAAGTTAAACATCAGTTTATTTTCACTTTGATGTAAGTCCATTACCTTTTATGATTTTTGAGACAAAAATCATAGTAAAGTTCCATTAGTAGTAGAAATAAGAAAAATACTTTTATTATGGTGGCTATTAATTGCTCTGACTGCTGGGAAATGCATAATACCTGCAGATTTTTATTGTAAAAAGGATGCAATTTAGGCAATGTTGTTGCTGAAATAAACTGTTCACAGGTCCAAGAAAGGCATGAAACATTTTAATTCCTATAGGTCATGTTGTTACAGTGGTGGGTAAATGTTGATACTTATCTCTAATGACTGTTTCAGCAGCAAGTAAAGGATTTTTTTGGGCCACTTCTACCAGTACATGCCTGAAACTTTCCCCATAAAGCAGTCCAGAAAACCCAAGCACCCCTGAATGATGGAGGTGCATAATGAAGGGTTCTCTTTCAGAAACACATTTCACCCTTTGTTCTGTCTTTTCCTCTTCATCAGGAATAGAGTTGAAACTAAAGCATGCATTCAGCCTTACATTGTTGAAAGATATGGGGCCCCAGGAGAGTGCCTTGTTTAACAAATTGGATGCTTTTTTCTCTCTTTTCTGTTCATCTTGTGTGCACATACAAACCAGTGTGAGACATCCAAGCATGCAAAGATCTACAGCTCTGTATTCTAACATTTAATGTCCTTTCTTGGGTGGGACAGAGAGCTTGATTCCAGATGCAGGGACACCATGTTCATTTTATATTCTACAGTATGTCATAAAATGTTGCAAGAGTCCCATGGATGAAGATCTGAGCTGCACAATTTATTGTTCATGTGTAGTATATAGGTATTAGGTTTGATTCTTTTCTGAGTGGATTAGAACAAGGATTAAGACTTGATCATTTCAAACATATCCTCCTGATCTTTACTACAGAAAATAAACAAACAAACAAAGAAACAAACAAAAAAAACCACCAGGGAAAAAATGCTAAGAATGCTAATTTCTGTTCTGTTAAGAATGCTGAAGCTCCAGAAGGGTTATCAGACTACTCCAACTCCCTGCACCATGTTCAGTTACAACTTCTGTCTATAAATTCCTCTGCTGAGAAAGGAAAAGAAAGTAGACCTGTTGGGTAGTAAAGTCAAGATGCTCAGACATTCAGGAAGTCTGCAGAGGCCTCAATCAGATCAACTCCCTGTTTGTCTGCTGTCTCTATCTTCTACAGAGGGTATTGTAAGAGATGAAGAGCAAGAAAAATGTAAGCTGCAATGGAAAAGGATTTTTGTCTCCTTCACTAGGATATAAAACCAGCTCCCCATTACACTTTTAATCCATGTGACAGAGAAAAAAGTATTTGCATTTCAATGAGTGACAACAGAACTGCATGAGCACATTTTTATATGATACTTATGTGAGATTAAGTTTGCCTATTGGCATGTCTTGGTCGTTAAACTTTCTTCAGTATTTCTAATTTATGTAGCTCCTAAAATATGATATATCTCAGTTGCCTCAAGTTTTGGGATTTATTTTTCCTGGCAAGCTAGGGCTGATTAGAAAGTATTGTTGGTAAACAGTGTTTGTGACCTAAACTGGCACTCACAGCAGGAAATCTTTGGGATAGAATAACGGTCTCAGTGGGACACTTGGTCTGGGGGGCAAACAGCAGTGCTGAATCACACCGAAGGAACTTATTGAGATGGTAGAGAGAATCAGGAAATCTGATTATTTTTTCCCCCATTTTGAGATTTCTTGTAAAAATTCTCTAACAGAAACTTATGACCTAGGAGGGTGGAACAGGGAGTTTAGAACATCTCTTTTTTAATAGGAAGTACTTTAATTTTGTAAGAGACAGCACTATGGTTTTCATTGTTGAGGCTGAAAGCAGTGTCAGCATTTCTACATTGCAGTAACCCTGACCATAACTTTGTTGTGAAAAGAAACTGTAAGACTGCTTGCAATGGCAATCATGCAGAGACACTCTGCAGGAAAACTTCTGGACTTACTCCAGTCATTACACATTTGGAAAGAGCTTCACATAAAGGTATTTTGTGCATGAATAGTCCAGAGCAATAGGTTTCTGGACCAACTGGTGTGTAGCTAATTTTAAAAAGTCAGTTTACCATAACAATTATTTTATGAGCTGTAGAGCAGATCTCATTAAAGTAGGGAGAGAATCATAAATTAAAGGAGAACCAAACAGTAATATGTCTAATGCTGCCTCTACTTAATAGGAACATTACAAATGGTAATGAGGACACTGTTCATCTTTGTGGAGGATGGTGGTAAATATGGTAAAAATAGACAGGTATTATATTCTCAAGCACAATTTTCTGATATCATTTCTTCTGTACATTTTTTATGATACTATATAACAGCTTTTTGTACTCAGAGACCCTTGTATTATTATTCTGATTATTTTGTCAAGTAATTTTCTTATCATGTTACTTTGTCATTTTAGAAATGTCTGTGTATAAGCTAACTATACTTTTGCCTCTGCTGGAGTTTGGAACATGTAATTCTTATTATTGTCCATTTTCTCATCTATCTTGTGTTGGTTTTGGTTTCTTCATTTTCCTGTAAGTCTCAAAACACCTGTACTCATCTAGTGCTGTATAACAAGGACATTCTTGTGTATGTTGGTACACTCACAAACTACTTAAGCTAATTGGATGAAAAGGCAATAAACCCCAAAAATTACATATATGTGTTTTTTTCCTATGAACCTGAATACAGACTTCTCTCCTATGAAGTTCATAAAGTGGATCCAGTGTCCATAAACACTACAATTATATGTAAGAGTTTAGGGCTTACTCTAATAACACTGTAAATTGCAGTATGAAAGACTGAAGGTCACCTATATCTGTTTTCATGTGGAAACTAGCTGAATAATTAAGCATTATTTTTACACCTTATTTGCAGATGTAATATATTTCTACACATTTTTATATATTTACAAAGCTGATTGTTCAAAATACTAATTTTTTTCTTCAGTTTTAGGTGCTAAATTCATTCATTTAACTTTTACTTTAAAAAACATTTGTATATATCAGTTGTGTATAGAAACCAAAGACCTTTTTATGGTGCTTTACTATTCAACTTTTATTCTTCCAACTTCAGCAGAATCAAAGAACAACAATAGTAGTCAGCAGGGGCTTTCCCATTGACTTCAATGAAATCATACTTAGGTCTGAGCTGAGTACGCTTCAAAATCTCGCCCACTATTAAGCAATTCTAAAAACACCACAGGGGTGCCTAAAATTCAACATTTGCCATCCAAAAGGAGAAAAGTCTTCTGGACCCTTTTTTAAATAATGGTACTAATAGCTATTTCTTTCATACTGTTTTTATCAGTCAGTCTTGGATCTCTGTGCAGAAGAGGTTGATATCATACTTCCTACTTTATGGACAGAGAGATGAATGTACAGTGAAGGAAGTGACTTGTTCACCTCAGCATTTTTGCAGATTTTCAATACTATGGCCCAGGGTGATTTAGAAGAGTAGCACCTGAAAAAAAATGACTGTTTGAGGAAAATATGGCATGAATCATTATGATTTCAAGTATATTTCAACTATGAAACATACTTGAAATGAGTAAGTGGTAGCATGCATTGGTGTAAGTGAAGCAGGTTCTGCAATCATAATAAAACTGCTTATAGTGCTGTGCTTCTGAGTTCAGACTCAGTAGCGAAGATGCCTCTGCCCTGCACTGGCTGCTGTAGGACCTTGTGATTGAAGTGAGTAGTTCTGACTCCAGACTAATGGTAAATACAACAAAAGTGCTTAAGAAGTCTTAAAATTTGTCTAGTTTTCACTTGGATTCATATGTATTTGGTGGCCTCTGACTTTGCTTGTGCCTAAATAGAAAAGTTCAAAAGTAAGAACACAACACTGTTTAACTTCATATGAAATGGCATCATAGTTTTCATTGTTTGTTTGAGAGTGGTCCTGGCTTTTCTACTTCACAGTGAGTCTGAACATAAATTGGTCAAGAAAGGAAACTAAACCTTGATGCTTTCCTTTTTTTTTGTTTATGTGTGTGTGGGTGTGTGTTTTCTTGTCTGCACTGTATTTCTGTCTCCACTTCTAGGTGCTAGTGTGTTAACCAGGGTGTGTGAAAGTATTATTATAGTATTTGATATAAACTACAGCAATGAAAATAAGAACAAAATAAAGACTGGACCTGAGCTCCAAGCACCCATATTTAGGTTTCTGTTTATCTGTGGTATGCAGATTTAGTGTCAAAGCTTTCATTATTGCCAATGGAGCCCAGAAGGAAATTCAGCTTGGGGCTTAACTCGATTGCCTAATCATAGACCTTTAGCACTAATTTGAGACTTTCAGAGATAATCAACAAGGATTCATGCATTTCCATATATGACACAAGACCTATAGCAACCTCTCTCCAATCTGAAATATCAGATAGATTCTAGCCAAAGTATTCTTACAACTTAAATGGTAATGAACAGAAATATAAGGGTAGCTGAACTGAGCTGATTATTGACCATAGTTTGAGTTTGTAATTTCAATATGTAGACATATAGATACCTTCATTAAGGTTTCTTAATTAAAAATGGAGTTTATCTTGATGCCTTAAGATCCTTTTAGGTTTTTTTTGATTCTTCTAATTTTTATAAGTTTTATAAGTAGTTATGTAGTAGAAGTACATTTAGAAACAGCAGCACTTATTCCCTTACCCTTAGCACAGAAACTACACACATTACCCAACCCTATTACCCCATTCCATGCTCCCCATATCAATTCTACACCTGGATTCTATTAGAATATGTTTAGTCTCACTCTTAGATAGGCCTGTTCTGTTTGAAGAATGCTTGTATCTTGACCCAAACCACAGAACATGGTCAGGAACTAGGTCACTGTGTACCCCTTGTATTCTGAAGAAGATGATGGTTGATGAAGAGAAGGTCTTGAAAATCCCCCAGCCCCAATTCCCAGGGGGCGGGATGGAGGTGGATCAGGGCAAAAGCCACCAGGTGGGAAAACTTCAGATTGGACAGGCAATATTATAAACTGTAACATCTGAGGCACGGGGAGTACGCGCCCGTCTTGTTACCGAATTAAATCCTTCTCTTATCTCATCCCCGATTAAATTGCTTTGGAGTTTTTTTCTCAGCTCCTTTAGACATCAGTCTTCTATAGTGGGTATATTGCATGAGTTTGCAGAAACTGGATTGATGGAGAAGGTCAAGAAGTGTTCCATAGTTATTTTTTGCATTTGCAGTAAGAAAATTAAGAATAAATCCAGCGCTTCTAATCTAATCAATTAACCTGAAAAGAACACAGATTAGAACACACATAGCACTAGAGTCAATGAGGTAATAGAGTACAGTTCAGTTCAAGAGTTCAGCAACTAATGTCATGTTAGTTGCCTTCTGAAGCCTACTATGACTTCCAATGCATTTCCCAGAGAGTAAGGTACTCCTATAGATGCTATGATATATTTTTCATCCCTGTGAGGATATGTCAGGTAACCTAGACTATTTCAAAAACCAGTAGTTTTCTTCTGTGTTTAGGCAACTGAGTTAAACCCTTAATGTTCTAGCTGTGAGGGAAAATAATTAATATTGAAGGCTGAGTTTCTTGAGAAATAATGCTAGAAATAATAGAAAATAAAAGGTAGCATGTAATAATAAGCATAAGCATACGCTTATCTAGACCTTTGTTAAGAAGTGTTAGAAAAACAATTAACAAAATAAAAATAAAACACAGAAGATGAAGATACTAACCAGGGGAAATGTGCCTGACCAAAGCAGAAAGAGAAACTTCAATAAGTCAATGACTTAATGATCAATAAACACAATCTCATTTATGGCTTGTAAAATATGGCTTGTAACAATATGCTGGAACATTTTTAAGCAAATAAAGACAAAAACATCCATAAATGAACACTTGAAATGAGAAGAATGCTTTGATGTAAAATTAATTTAGTCTCTTTGTATTTCTATACCATAAACACACATACCTGAGTTAACAGCTTCTATCATAATTTATTGTCAGTGAAGAGAAATACACACTTTCATAAAGCCAGTCTCTTTTAGACGTCTATTTAAAGATGCGATGAATCTTGCTTTAGAATTGTTTTTCTCCACTGAGTAAACTGACAACTTTCTTCTTCTAAATATCATGAGGAAAAGCAGGTTTCAGACAATGCTGTCACTGAATATCCTTCATCCAGTAGAGCTCTTATTTGTATGGGCTTGTGGAAACTCTCCCTGTTTTATCTATTTTGTATGTTGCATAGAATCACTGAAAAACTTATGACACTGTAAGTTTAATTGACATGAGCATCCTGAACATTCCCAGATATATCTTTATCCTCTTAGATGTGGCTGCATCAATAAAAATGTACGTAAGAATCTGAATGAGTGTCAGCTGAATGAACATCAAACTAAGCAAAGTATAAATAATGACAATAGAAAAAAGAGGATATTCATTATGGCTCCTGGTAAAGAAAAGCTGCTGACTGGTGAAGTCAAGGTAGGCAGAAGTGAGGTTTATATACTTGCAATTTTTCTTTATTATGATCTTGGACCATTGTAAAAACATTTATTGGAATTACTTTAGAAAAAGAGAGGCATAATTTCACTCAAACAAAGTATGTATTTGGCAATGTTCAGAGAAGCAGAGTCCAGGGAAAGTTTTAGTTGTATCTTCATTGGGGCATCTGGACTATAGGAATAAAATATTAAGACTGTTTAGCTGATAGATAGTAGGGAGGAATGTGCTTTTTCAAATATACCTGTTTTGTTATGCTGGAGGAAGAATTTATCGGGTTATAAAAGGAAAAATATGAGCTTGGTTACACAGAAAAAACAGAATATTAAATTTGCCTAATAACAATTCATAGTCATATATAGTCATACATAGCCATAGCCTATATTGTTACAGTGCCAGATGCACAAAGTAAAATTGTCATTTCAAAATTACACACTTTTTTCCTTCAGCCTTTAGACAAATTACTCTGACTAAATGTTAACACGTATTCAATGTAAAAAAGCGTGAAACATTATCATATATTCTTTTCTGTAAAGAAGAGAAAATCTTATACTCCATATGGTAAAGGATGAACTGGTTACAGATCTTACTGTGGCATGCCTCTTGAGGATTCATTTATTTAAACTGTAAGAAGCAAATGAAGCTGAACTTCCTTCCTCTATATTGTTTGTGTTTGCTGACCTCTGCTAGGGCCAGAAGTACTGCTGTGAGATGCTGTCACTTCCTTCACAGTTGTAACTTGGCTATTGTCCCTTCAGCAGAGATCCCTTGATTTGGTGCAAGATCAGAAGGCATCGCCTGTGCCTGGCATATTTATAAACTAACATATGTTGCTGTGATTCTGAGTCCTGGCTGTCCAGGGCAATAGAATGAAAAATAACAGATCTTATACATGTTTACATGCATACTTATTTTTCCCCAATAGCCCACTGTTTTAAGCCTACTATTTGATTCATTCATATTCCTTTGTTCAAAATCTTGTTCAAGCTTCATTTAAATACTGTAATTAAATATTGCAGTGTGTGGCATGAAAAAAATATTTTTGCCAGTCCTAAACACTTCATACATAATAAAATTGACAATTCCTTTATAAAAATGATGTTTTGATGTATTACAGTTTGCTACCTTACTTTCAAGAAGTATTTTGCTTTTGTTGCAAGATAAACTGATGTTAAGGATCCAAGTATAATTCTGCTGTTGGTCAGGTTTCTTGAAATGGGTCCACATTCTATTTATAGGTATCTGTTTTAGTTGTGATTATCAAGATAAAATGTTTGTTTGCTTTTAGTCACAGATCTTTTTTTTTCTTTAGTATGAATCTGAAAGCACGATTCAAAACAAGAATTGAGGTGTTTACATAGTGATATGTTTGCATAACTTTGCAAGACTTTTATCTGTTCTCAGTGCTATGAATACTTCTCAGTTAGAGTATTATTTAAAAGTTAAATTATTCTCAACTAAATAAATTCCTATGTAAAGAAATACAATTATACTTCTTCATGGGTATTTTATAGGTCTCAGCAAGGTGAAGTCTTTTGAGTACATGAAAGATCCATATCAAAGTTATCAGAAGCCAAAAGGTAGGCATGATGGACACAAGCAAGCGCAAGAGAAAGGAAGACCTGATTTAAAACCCCCAGCCCAAAATTATTAATTTGATATCTTGGGATGCTAGAAGAGTCTTAAATGAAGTAATTTTTTTTGCCACTACAGAAACATTAAAACCTTTCAATAGCTAAGTTTAGAGAATTCCCAGAGAAAATATTGAGAGTCAAAAGCCTTTTTTATGTGGAACTGAAAATGGCCTTCATTTTTTAAGAAGTTACCATTGCTTTCTCTAGGTCCAGATATAATTTTAGGTTTTGATCAGAGGAGTTTGAACTTCAAGAGGAAAAATTGTTACCAGAATCCTCCAGAGGAAAAAAACCCAACAAAATCAAGAAAAAATACCCCTAGATATTATAGGTTAGCAGAGTTTACATTCACAAGAGAAAAACCTGATACTGACTTGATATCAAACAAAGTTTCAATGATTTGCTGGACTGATGTAGTTGAATTAATTGCAGCCTAGTCTTATTCCAAATTAATACAGATCCAAACTTTCCCTCATCATGAAGACAATCCTTGACTTAATAGCTACACTTAGTAGTCAGCACCTGGATGACTTAATTGGCTTATTGAATTGAGTCTAGGCTATTGTTTAACTGACAATGCTCAAGATACTTCTGAATTTTTATGTTTAACTTAGACACTGTGGGCTACCTCAAAACTACTCCCATGATTATTTTTGGTGTGTTCCTATTTCAATAATTCATATATTCATATTCATACATATATAACATAATTTTTATAGATGCATATATAATTCACATGTTCATTTCATGAATATGCATTCCTCAAAATATATATCACATAACCTATGAAAACACAAATGGCACAGGAAAAAATTCAACCACCACAACTGAAGACAAACATGACATGGTAAATCAGCCTACAGATTTGATACTAGTACATGAGATACTTGAAGAACTGCATTTAAATTACATTTCCTGTCTCGGTCTTGTTTGAATTTGGAAAACTTTCTTGGAATAAATCCACTGTCTACAGTGATTCTAAATGCTTAAAATAATGCGAATCAAAACAAAGTTTTGATTTTTTTTTTGCTGAATTTTTTTTAATTACTTTAGTCTAGTTCTATCAGTTACAGTCTGCTAAGACACAAAATACATAGGAAAGGACCACATATTACACTTTTGTTTGTCTATAACACTTCATAATGTATTTTTTTCAAAAAATAAAGAGTTATACTTAGATTCTGAACTAGCATTTAGTTAGAGCACAGTATTCACAACTGTCTTTTAGTTTTCTTTTGTTGCATCTTAATATATGTTTTTGCCCCAAAATTAAAATATAGCTCTTGCTACTACCATTGTATATCATAGTATGAAATATTTTCTACCAAGTTCTAAATAAGATAGGCATTAATTTGATTAGTAATCAGTACCTTTGGAAGGTACAAAGGAAGTCCGTACAGGGATAAAATTGCAAGATTACAGCTTCCATAGTATTTTTCTTCTTTTATGTCAGAAATTGCAAGAAATGGCACTTATTTGGTAGGTGTAATTTCGTGATGAAAATATGATAGTAGAGAACAATATATCACTGTACTTTTCTCTTATTAGCACTTTCAGATCAAACATTTGCTAATGAGTCCAGGAAAAAATGATTAATAAATATGTATGAGTCTATATGTTTTAAACTGTACAGCAAATCACATTGGCTGAAATATTGCAGTAATCAGTAGGTTAACCACTTACCTATTTTCACTTTTATTTTGTAAAATGAAGGCTTGTTAAAAAGATATACTATACTTTAAATTGTAGTATTGTTTTTCCCACAGAATTACTGCTCCTAAATCCCAATTACCAAAGATCCGTCTATGACCCTCTTCCAGCTGTCTGACTTATTTTTTGTTCTTATTTTTGTTTCTTATTTATAAATTAAAGAGGGTGTGGAAAAACACATTTCTATTCAAATGAATCCACTTCTACATAATGAAACAAATGCTGCAGTGTAATCCCTTTGAGGCAAACAGCTCAGGAAAGCAACTGCAAGCTTTTTCTTATTTCACTGCTATGCTTTATTGCTGAAATAAAACACTTCGGGGAAGTATTAAATATGCATGCCATTCTTTTTTTCCTAATTTTAGTGTGAGAACTACCCTCAGAACTGTGTTTATACAGTATGCAAAATATAGCAGATCTGTAGCAGAGTTAAGAAACCCATGAGGAGGTATCAAAGTTTATGCATCTTACTTCAAATTAAATCTCTGCATCAGCAGGGTATTTTCCTCTTATCTTTTATAGAGGCAAGGAGACGGGTTGAGAAATGTGTTAGGTGCCTTGTGCTTCGTCGTCATTTTTATCTTTCCCTTATTAAAAAGAGACTCATTAAAACTATTCATGATAAGCTCTAAAATGTTATTTGCTATCATTGATTTTTGCAGTTCTGTGACATATTTTGCTTTTTCTAGAAGTCCTGACTCAGAATAATTTTAAGTCTATGCATCAACTAAAAATATTATGCCTTTCAGAGCCACCTATTCTAAGTATTTAAGCTTTTTTTTTTTTGAACTAAAATCCTCAATCTGAAGTCAGCTTATGTTTCACTAGGACTTGATATTTTTCATGGGGTTAATTTACAACAGTCATTACCCAAATTCCTTTTCCAAATGATATATTGACTGTTTTTTATTTGAAATTGGAAGATAAAATAATATAATTTTAAAAAAATTAATATAAAATTGACACTTAATTAGTGACTTAATTCAAGTAAGTATATAAGCACCTGCTTAAAGTTAAGTGTGTATTAATATGCCTGGAAACAATGTCTACAATTATATATTTGGAGGAATATAACATTAATTTGCTAATTTGATGACACCGAAGGACTGTGACCAAATGGGAGGCAGTGAACTTGCAACACAGCCCTGATAGCTTTTTAAGGACACTTAACCAGGTTGTAGGGTACTAATGAAAAATCTTTTGTTTCTAGTCATGGGTAACCTTGAGAAAGTAAATATTTCATTGCTCAGTTAAGTGCTCTGAATTGTTAGTTATTTTTGTGATAATGCAACAAGAGATTCCTGCATGAATCACTGAGTGAATCTGAGTCTCTCATTTGGGTTGATGATTCTGCTTACATCTGTGTGCATAAAAACTAAATGATGAAATACTAATGGTTATCTCCCTTGAAGGCCTGATCTAAATTCAGTTAAAATAATTAGAAAACTTTTCAGTGAATTCAGTTACCATAGGAGCCTGCTTTTTCAGCTTTTACTGGGACAATGTTCCTAGGGGACTCAGTGTGAGTTATACATGGTCAAGACCTCGATAAAAAGGAAGTGACTTGTGCAGTAGACTTACTAGAGTAATTGAATGCATTTTCTATTTTTTCCATTAACATATAGTCTTTCACAAGGTGAGATTGCGCATAAATGTTTTTTATCCAAACTGAAAGCAAATACATTTTGAAAAGCAATTCTGTTCCATTATGTATCTTCATGATGTTGTGTACAAACACGTGAAGTTGGAATATGTGAGATAGACTAAGTATGAAACAGCATAATCAAATATGGCAGCATCACACAACTGCATTAGTAAGAGAAAAACAACATATTTTTTGTATGTCTGCTTTTATCAGTCCACTACTGGACACTGGACTTCCCATGTCTTACATATTTTGCAATACCTGGTTAGTCGTACCCCTCCTCTTCTGCATTATCTACCATGTTCTGTCACTCTACAATTCTGTTTGCTGTCTTACGCTGGAATACCCAGGCTTTGGCAACCACTCCAGAACCATCTTGACCAATCTGTCATATTTTCTTTTGGTGACACTCTTGTATATTGCTGATGCTGTTCTGGATCTTCTCATAAGTTATTCCTCCGCTCTTCCTCCTTAAATATTGACGCAATTCCTACTAATAATTTATTTAGTTCTTTGTGGAACAACTTAGAATTTGATTTTTCTTTTACAGAACTAAGTTGTGTTATTAACAAGGAAATTGCTGTATCATTTTATAAGTTTTCTTCTGGATGGGTAAATGCACTGCTGTGCACACAGTCAACTCAACACTATGTACTATGTAGAACCCTCTTAAACTTTCACAAGGGGGTTTAGTAAGGATTTTACACTTATTACCAGAGGAGTAAGATCTATATTCAAATCCTTGTCAGGTGGAAGAGGACATGTTTTCAAAATCTTGCATGAATACTCTAATTATTGTGTTAATGGGCAGCATGATGTAACATGTTAATTTTGGTTTAATTAATTTTGTCTTATATATCTGTTTTTTTGCTTGTTTTGTGCTTCAGGTATATTCCACAAAGTCTGTCTTAATTTGAACATTAGAATTGGATGAAAAAAGTAATTGCTTCAATGAAAAATGTCACTAACATTTCACAAATGTGAACATTTTTTTCTGAATTATTGAAAACTGTTATTTCTCTGTAGAAATAATAGTTAAATTATCTGGTTTCATAACAAGTAATTGAAAGACTGGAACTCTGATAATTTGGGACTGGCAGTGGTCTATGAATCTTCCCTTTTCCATATGATTGAATTCCATCTGGCCTAAGGCTATGTTAAGTCAAAGTTCTTATTGTGTAAGGACTATTCACTTGCAAACACAGGAATAATCTGTGGTCTCAGCCAAAATGAAAATAAAATCTTTACAATAAACAAGAAAAAACCCACTAATTGTCACTGATTTGCATCACTGATTAACAGGCTTGAACAAAGAAAAAATGTCATAAAGAGTGGATTTTATTCTCCATACCTTTGAAAATTTTATAAGCAAACATAGCACAGTCATCAGCATAGTTCATATAGCACCAATTACATATCCATTATAGAAAAGACATTTGCTAAGCTAAAATGAATAACAGTTAGGTTTTTGAGATTAAATTAACTGGAAGACTGGTCACAGATATATCCCCGCATCACACAGTTGTTAAAAGTGAAAAAAGAAAGATATCTTTTATTTAATGTTATTTATTTAAATAACATAACATAAGTTATATGTACATTAAATATAATGTGTACACTATATATATGCATTACATATGCTGTTGATGTACATTTGTATATGGTCTATATGTTTACATAGTTGTGTATAATTTACATGTACATGTGTTTGTGTGATTTACATGGTCAAAACAGCTAGTAGGCCTATGTTTTTAGCCTGACACTTACAAAAGCAGCTTATTTGTTTGTAAACGAGGGGGTTGGTATGCAGCTATGGGAAAGAGATGTGAGAAAAATCCCTGACTGTAGAACTTCTGAAATATGTCAGTTGCTGATACATGGGTAGAAAACTGAACCCAGAAGTTATATATAAGCTCAACTTCTACTCTGGAAGAATATGTAAATACATATAAATATTTTAATTTAGGAATCAAACAAATTTAAAGTATTATTTTTCCTTTCTGATAAGGAGTTGACCTTCTGGTGGTGTGAGATGTCCACTTACAGAATTAAAAGCTGTAACAATAGCTAAGCTATTCATATCTTTTGAATTATACGTAGTGATGACAAAAGAGAGTGATCTAATTAGGTCCTTTTATAAACTGATCCATCACCTTCGTTTTCAATGAGAGATGAGGTTCCCAAACATCTCAGATATGCTAATGTAATTTCTAGTGATTTTCTCCCTTTTATGTGTTTTTGATTGCTATCTAATATATGGTTTAGGGTTTTTTTGAAACTTCTTGGAGTTTATAAATAAGTTCCTCCCTCAACTTCTGTAGGTTATAGGCTTTAGAAGACATCAAGTCTGATTTATTTACTTCTGTTCAGGAGTTGCTGTTCCTAAGTCTAAGATGTATCCCTCTCATTTTGTAGGTAAATATAAATTTTTTAAGAGCTAATATAAACTTCTTAATAAGTCATCTTGACTGATATCTCCTTGTGAAGTCTTTGTTCATTGATTCAAAACTCATCTCACAAAACTACTTTAAGTATATAGTGATAAGATTCAAGTCTGTATTCATATTTGGCCACTTCTTAACCAGAAGTACATTGAGTTGAAAAGAATGAAGCAACTTAAGTGGCCAGAGAATAAAGCTGATTTGATTTAAGACAAGCAGAGAGTAAAATAATATTAGCATTCACTGATTTGCTAAGAGATAGCAAAAAAGCTGCATGATAATCTCCTGGCTATCGCTCAAAGATGTACATACCATAGATAAAAATGGAAAGGATCACATAAAAATTGTATATGTAGTAGGAAAACAATATGATTAAATTAAATCAGTCAAAATTGGTATGAAAATCAGACATTTCCAAGCCTTTGATTTGTTGTATTAGACTATAATTATTTTGGGGAAATGCTATATTAATGGAATTATATAAGTCAAAGAGAACATGGGATAACTGTAGATGAGAAAGGCAGAAAAATGGTTATTTAAAACTAAATCACTTCCAATCTCTTGATTTCATGACATGGATACTAGAGATGGAGAAAGAATGAAGCCAAACACAAGTATATGTTAAGGCAGTATCAAGTAAGAAATACAGAGTGCTTAGATTGTCTTGGGATTCCAAATAAGAGGACAAGATTGTTCATGTCATGGAATTCAGTCAACAAAAATCCTCAATAATTGGAATTTAGTCACCTACAACCCTCTTTAGTGCCACACAGCATTTCAGTCTGCCTGCTTTCTGCGTCTGCTTTACCCTGAAATTCATTACTTACTCTTCTTAGCTTCAGTGCTCACTTACCAATGACAATTTAATTTGTAATGCCTGCTCACAAGTGCCTGTTTTGAGGGAAAAGGTACTTCTCTTCAAGTTGGAATTCAAATGTGACACATATGCTTGATCCAAGACCACGAAGAAACCCCAAAACATAAATGTGATTTGCCACTGTCAAGTTTGTGTATAAATATTATGTCTCATTTGATAGCTATGATGTAGCTTTAGCATGAAGTAGAAATTTGTGAACTTGTTTTTTTGACCCTGTCAGATGAAAAGACTGAACTTTTATCTCTCAGGGCACTGCTGTGACAATCAGTCTGTGGAGTATCCTCAGTAATAAATCTTATATTTTTTGAACATATATCACTGTGCTATCACGGATGGGCCTGTAATGGAGTTAGGAGGAAAGCAAGGTAATCTTAGGGCTTGCCTGTAGGGATGGAACTAGCAGGAGAGAGATTACAATAAAAATGTTGGGCTCAGATTCTATTTTCAACTTCTGTTTTGGTTTGTTTGTTTGTTTTTTTTCTATTAGAAAGAAAAATCCCTACTTGATAAGTCTTATCCTCTGACAGTGATGAGAAAAACTAATTCAAGTAGGTGAACAGGATGTTTATGCCTATCATCTCTTACCAGTTCTTATGCAGAAATTAGGATCTGAATCTTCACTCCCTGTAGCGAGTCAATAAAGCTATCATGATCCCAGGGAGGCGAGGAACTGGAATAGTTTATTTGGATTCACAAGTTCATATTTAAAGGGTTCAGGGTTTACATATTTAAGAGGGGGTTTACATATTCATGGTATTAAAATTGGGGGGGTTCCCAAAGGTGAGGTAAGGGGAAAACCCAGGTTAACATGTTTTTGGAGTCTTAGGAATTGCCTAATGGAAAAAACCCTATTTTATCTTGGGGGATTTACAGGGGGGATTAGGTATTGGATATATATATGCAAAGGGTTACAGAGTATACACATGCAAGGGGGGAACACAATGGGTTTTATGCAGAAGTCTGATGAGATTAGGATGTGGATTCTCTGGTTTAGACAGGACAGTGATAACATCATGTAAAGAGTTTCTTTACATCCTGCTGAAGAAGGCAGGAAGAGTCCACAGTGACCAGGCCGGTGAAAAGGGTTTTTCCCCAGCTTTCATAGTTCCTGGCTTTTTACAGAGACTGCTCAAATCCCTCTCTGCAGATATTTTATTTTTGAATCCTACAGCTCCCTCTGTAGGGAATTTGATTCCTCCTATTGTTTCAGAAATATAAATTTTTGCTATGATAATGTGCCTAAATTAGAAGGTCTGTGTTCTACCTGCAGTTGTATTTCATTAACTGAAAGAACCGAGATAAATAAACATGCACATATATTAATTTATTTAAAAATATAATAATTTGCCTGAACTGAAAATATTAATACATGACATATACATGGACATGTACCAATACATGCCAATGAAGAAAATTGGGAAAATGGTCACATGTGATACTACATTAGGATAGAATATTACATATGATATTTGTTCATATGCAGTCAAAAAGCAAATAAAGTCACCTCTTTGAAACAATTAAGAAGAGTTTTGTCTGTTCTAAAAAAATATGTTACAAATGAAAAGAGTAAAAATCTATTAATCCATTTGTAATCTCATTCTGATCTTTCTTAATCAGTAAAGATTATGGTAAAATGGACTTGAATAGGTAAGGAAAAAAACCAATACACTATATGTCTTTAAAGGGAATACACAATCTATTTACCACACTTTATAAAATAGTCATGTACATACACGGAAGTGTTTAGATGTTGGGAATAGGTTCATTCATGTTTCTTATGGATGAGAGATAAAACAATCCTTTGGTCCATTTAAAAACTGGTTTAATCAAAGAATTAGCTCATACTATTTAGCGTCTGGCCTATGGTATGTCTTCTCATGAAGTTCAGGGACTGCAAGCCTGGAACCTGTAGGAGCACAAGGTAACATGTTGAGTACCAACACTTTCCTAGCATAGTTTTTACTCCTGAACTCTTCTAGATGCACTGAACATGTCTTCTTGGACTTTCTGTAACTTCTGGTAGCAATGTAAACAGATTCCTTATCAGTACTACTTTTATTTCCTGTTTTGCAATGGAGAAGTTCAAACTAATCAAGCAAACAAATAAATAAAATACTGATTTTATTCTGGTGTATCTAAGCGCATGAGAAAAGTTGCTCTGTAGCTTACTGCTGTGTATCAGAATGATAATTCCTTCAACCTTGTTAAATAGAATGTCTTCATGGGCTACTGCTGATTCCTCAAGCTTTAGTCATATCTAATACCAGGTTGACCTGGCTTGTAAATTCATCTGCTCACCCCAATCTGTGGTTTTTTTAACTCTCTGTATTGCATTTTTGAGGCAAGGTTTTGGTAGCAGGGTGATGGGCTACAAGGGTGTCTTCTGTAAGAAGACATCAGAAACTGCTGCCATGTTGGACAGAGACAATCCTATCTGGCTCCAAGATGGACCTGCTGTTGGCCAAAGCTGAGCCAACAGTGGTGTTAGTAGCACCTCTGTCATAACATATTTAAGAAATGGTGAAAAACACTGTGTACCAGCAGCCGAGAGGAGTGAGAATATGTGAGAGAAAAAGCCCTGCAGACACCAAGGTCACTGAAGACGTAGGGTGAAGTGGTGCTCCAGGTGCCAGGGCAGAGATTCCCCAGTCGTTATCTCAACCCATGAGTTTTTTTGTCATACTTTCTCACTCTGTCCTGTTGATGGAGTAGTAGTGATAGAGTGGCTTGTTGGGCGTCTGGCAGCCAGCCAAGGCCAATCCACTACACTTTTCTCATAAAGCACCACTTGGGAAAAAGTTCAGTAACTGCTTATGTAGGGTCAAACATGTCCCCCTGTGTGTGTATTTTGGTCAAACACGTCCACAGACTATATTCTAGTTAAAACATGACAATGTCTCATAGACAAATTCTGATAGAATTTGATCCCAAACTATCATTGCATAGAGAAAACATATAGGTGTAGAGATTAAATCATAGCTACAGATATAATGGGTTTGTTGGTTTTGCGTGTGCATAGACATGTCTCTAGTTCTTTATTGGTGCTCTCTGTACAACCTACAAGAACAGATGATGAGGCCCAGAGTTAAAACTTACATGAGCATAAATATGTATACAGAGGGATAGCACTGAAAAGCAGGGGTGAAAATTCCTCTTGTGTGTTTTTTCTACATGGTGAAACTGGGATGCAACAGTAACTATTTCAAATATCTCAGGTCACTTGGAAGTAAGTCCTTGTCAGGTCGTAACTCTGAACCGTGAACTTGTGGACATCACTCTGACCAGAAGTACTTTCCTTTGGAGGAAGAACTAATAATTTTTGGCAGTTTAAGTGACGTCACAGTATAAATAGGTATCAAACATAGTAATAATCCCAAATACTCCAAGTAGAAATTATTAACTTTGAAATAAATATCACACTAAAATCTTTCAGTTTATTCTTTGCTCTTTAAGTTATATAGTAGCCCTAAATCTGTAGTTCACCGAACATTACTCCTCTGAACTACAATGCATTTTGTCCTTGAATTCTTCTTCATATATCTGTCATATTGGACAAAGTATCAGAAACTTCTTAGTAGAATGAATTATTTATAAAAATACTTAACATTTTGAAAAACGTGTGAGTTTTTTGACATGAGAATCACATGAAATAAAAGAAACTATGAAGTATTAATGGTGAATATTGATTGATTACTTATGAAATGAAAAGTTGATCAATATTTTTAAAAGGATTGCTTGATTTAATTTCATTTCCTATATCTGTATCCTATTAATACAGCATTCAGCACCTGATTGTTACTGCTATTTCATGAAAGCTGCTACAAAGTATGGAAGGTCATGTCAGTGACACAGTTTTGACTGCCCTCAAGCTGCTGATTATTTTGTAGGCTCTGTTTAATTCTCTCTTGTTTTCAAGAAAGTCATGTGTGCCTGCAAATTATGTGTAATGTTTGTTATTTCTGGATGAATGCACTTAATTATCTCTAAAAATCATTTAATCAACAGATGTCTCCTCCTCCTTCCTTTGTACTAATCATTCTCCACATTTGTGAACCTTTTTTTTTCTGGAGTCCTTGTGTTCTCTTTCTTCTTATCTCTGAAGGATTTTTCCTCCAGGGCAAAGCTCTCTCTCAAAACCAAAAAACGTGTAGCTGCTTAAAGCACACTATAAAAGCTTTGCAAACATTCCCTGGTGCATGTTTGAATACATCCATGAGATCTATCCAGACAGCTTAAAAGAAAAAAATAGGAACAAAAAAAAGCACATAATTTTAGTAATTGCTGCAGTGTGTTGTAATGGCTAATGTTTCAAAATAACCTACAATGCTAATAGCACTACATTATGTGCAAGAGATCAAAAATTTTCAGGGTTCAAAAATCAGGAGGTGTACAAAGGGGAAATTACCCTCATAAGGTTAACATCACAAATAATAGGGGTTATGTTTTATTATAAATCTTAATGATAATATGAGTAAAATATTTAGAATGGTATTTCAAAGTAGAAAGATAAATAAAAAATATTGCATTTGCAAAGTGACTGTTAATACTGTGAAATCACCTTGTATTTTTTAATGCAATCATTACTTTTTAAGTGCTGATATGGCAATATTTTAATATATTGCTGTTATAGTACCTGTGATATGAATAAAAGTAATAATGATGAAAAAATAGTGTATATTATTTCTTTATTACGAAACAAAACATTGTCAGCTAGAAAAATTCTGCTTTTGTGCTTCAGAGAAGTACAAGTCTCTAACACAACCACTTAGAGCATAAAAAATCCCAGAAAATAGTTACCTAAAATTTCCTAAAGTGATGCAATTCTCCAATTTGAGAGAATAATTTTCATGCTTTTGGCCAAATATAAAGCTGAAATGATGATCAGTCTGAAAGACAAAACAATGACAGTTTCAAAAACTACATTTCTTTTTAGAGTCTGTTGATTCACAGAAATGCCCCATAGGCTTGTTGACATAGAATTCTCTAAAAGAAATATAGAAATAATGGTACAGAAATAGAACTCTTTGAGAGAAAATCCTAACAAGTGTTTTTCAGCCCCATGACCAAGAGAATTGCTCTATACTTTTTTTTCCTTTAGTATACCATTTATCCATTTCTATAAATCCATAAAACAAGCTTATGCAGTCATCTCAGTGAGAAATTCAGTCAGTTTGTTAATTTAATTTATGTAGGGTTATTTTTCCTGGACCCTTCATCCCAGTATATATTATGGAAGACAATATTTTTCCATACCTATTCATCTTAGACTAGTACTACTTATCACTAGTACTACTTATCACTGTATTGTGATACGGCACCCGCGGTGCCTAAAAAACAGAATATACTGAGCTGGAAGGGGCCCACAAAGATCATTGAGTCCAGCTCCTGGCCCTGCACAAGACCATCCCAAGGAGTCACGCTATGTCATTTAGCTTGTCCAAACACTTCTTAAATTCTGTCAGGGTTGGTACCATGACCACTTCTGCGAGAAGCCTGTTTCAGTGCCCAACCATCCTCTGGGTGAAGAACCTTTTTCTAATATCCAACCTAAACCTCCCCTGATACAACTTCAAGCCATTGCCTCAGGTCCTGTCACTGGTCACCACAGAGAAGAGATCAGTGTCTGCCCCTCCTCTTGTCCTCATGAGGAAGTTGTAACTGCAATGAGGTCTCCCCTCAGTCTCCTCTTCTCTTCTCATCTCTACAGAGATGACATTGCAAAGACAGAAGAGGTGGATATAATGTTTGTTACAAGGTAGGTACTTCATAGGATAAAATACAAGCATTTATACTCCAGTATAAATATCCCTACAGGTTAGTCTCCCATCATAGTCAATTAAAGAGAAATAGGTACTTTTAAACTTTTAAACTGCATACCTAATTGAGAGGTCTGAACCAAACAAAAAATACTGCAACATATACATGGCTATTTTCCTTCATTAAATACAAAAGGGTGGCAGAGACACATGCTCACATAGACACTTCTGCAAGGTAGACATTGTAATTTACATTAAATAAATCCAAGTCATGGAAGAATTAAGGTGTTCTTAAGAATGTTGTGGATGTTTCTACAACAAAAATATATAATAAGGAAAAGGTAAAAATAACATCATTTAGCATTATATGGTTTAAATATTTTAATATATTATGTTTTTTAGTAGAAAATATCTGCACCATCATCTATACATTAAATTCTGACCAGGACTACATTATATAAATTTGATTGTACAGACATTTTGGAGCAAAATATCTAAGCTGTTAAAACCAGATATTTTGTTGGTTTAACCAATATTACTTAAGGAAATCGTGCAAATTTGCTAATATAAAAATGTCCTTTTTGGCATACCATTCTGTACCCATGGGTTCTGCTCATATAGCTGTTGTTGCTATGTACTGCTAATATGGTGACAGGCTGCAGAATATTCAGGTCTCTCAGGGAAATAATTGCAGAAGTCATTAAGGAAATCTAATTTTTATCAGCCCCAAGTTTCCCAAACACCGTCCCCCTTTTAAGAGTCAGTTTGAAAGATAGTCTAGTCATAGTTAACCTTCAATGCAAATGTTATACCTTAAGGAATAATGGCTACTATGAAAGAATGGATGGAACATATTTATAATATATTGAAACATCTGTCTGATATTGTGATCTTAATGAAGTACAAGAAACCCAGATTTCAATTATTAACTGTCTCGTAACACACTTGGTAACAAAAATGCTACCTGAGACAGAGTTTAAATTATTCAGAAGTAATAGGACTATTGTACACTTACTTATTGAGATGCTGGACCCACGACGTGATTATCCAAGTTTTTTAGCCTTTTTTTATAGGTCCCAGGGAGCCATCCCACCCAGGAAACTCTACATACTAAACTGCAGAGTAGTTATCTTTAACTACTAAATACTGGGAACTTTAGAGTTTTTCTTGTCATCACCCATCAGATTTTCACCACCTAAATATTCTGTGTACAGCAATATTATCTATCTTTTAGCACAGTCAATAGAGAAATAATAGCAATTTTATGGAGTGCAAATCATCAGCATGGGAAGAAAGGTAGGATCTATAGAGAGGAGAAAATCATCTTCTTGTAGTTAGTCTAGTAACTAAGTAATACTTTTTGTAGTTATCTTAGCAGTTGCTCAGAATGTGGGAAAGGTTTGGGGCCCTCCTCAACAGCTTTATCTTGAAGCTGTTCCTGTTCCTCATATACTGTTCCTCATATACTTGTACTTAAATGTAAGTTGAATGTAAGTTGAACACATTTATATGTAAGTTCACAAGCAATCTTGAGAAAACATTTCTCTGCCTCTGCTGTTGAATTTGAAGCATTGGCAAGAAGAAATTGGGGAGAAAAATGAGCAAAGAAGAGCATAATTCTTTCGTTTGCTGATGAAGACATGGTTACATAAGGAAGAGAACCTGGGATCAGATCATCAGTCACAAATATATGAAAATGACTATGATTGTCTGGTCACTGTGAAAACTAGAGTGTTTTTTTGATTTAGGAATGAGGTTTGTTGTTTGTTTTTGTTTTTTTTTTCAACTTAGCCTCTTCAGAGAAAGAAAAAATATGTTTTAATTTAAAAGAGGGGTTGGGACCAGTGTTTATTTATTTGTCATAGGATCCTTAGGGAAAGAAGTACAGGTGCTAAAATCCAGTCAGATTTGAAACATACTCTTATGAGAAGCTAGAACCTGCCACCTCCTCCAGCTGACCCTGCTTAGGACCCTTCTGTCTGTCTGCATTAATCATTGACTAATTTAACATTTACAGAGTGATTCCATAGGATTTACTACAACTATAACAGTGACTAAATTATAGATCCAAGATGGCAACATTTGTATTATACTTTCTATAAGGTGTTTAAATCAATTCACAGACACACAGAGACCCAAAGATGTATACACATAAAAGTACAAAGGTACACCTGTTAAAAAATCACCTTGAGTTCAGTGAAATACATGTAATATCCTTGTGTTCCTCAATGGGTGAGGGTTAAGCCTCAAGGAGTGGGGATATCAGCCCAGGCCTAGTCATTAGCTTTCAGTGATAGTCCTCCAGACTTTGCAAACTTGAGAATTCACCAGTTTTGAGAAGCATACCGCTCAGAGGGAGGTGATGGACACAGCCTGCTACTGTCCAGGAGAGCACCTCACTCAGGACCACCACTTATAGGGTCTCAGTGTGGTTGGCTTTAGTCATCGACCAGTTTCCAACCTGACCACAGTCCAAGTCAGTAACTGGTGGGATTTTTCAAAAGTCCAGTAACAATGATACCATTCCACTTGGGCCACAATTCAGGTAAGTAATGTTTCAAGGCTGTCAGGAGATGAATGATGATCTCTTCTTCCCCTCCTTGGTGAGACAGTGGAAGTCCGTGGTGTGACAGTGCCACCCCTTCCTTAGCCATGTGAGAGTTCCTGATATGAAGTTGTTACACAAATGGCTAATGGGAATTCCTGCAATTGTAGAATGGTCTGAGGAGTGGCGGCAGAGAATGCACCACTGTGGACATACACACGTATGGACATACACAAAGGACAAGGACATAGCTGCAATTGTGGCTACACAGATGTCCACAGATGAGGTGCCACCCCCTGCAGCCCCCATGTTTGTGATTCACATGAGACACAGGCACAGATGGCCACATCTCCTCCTCCTCCTGAGCTGACAGAGTCAGAAGGTCACTAGTGCAGCACACACGCCCCACTACCCAGCTTCACAAGCACACACATATTTATGGTTTTCCCAAACACTGGCACAGCCTGTCTAGTAGCCCTGCCAGGATCCTGGCACCCCTTCCCTGCTCCACAGGTCCCCAGTTTACTGGTTGTTCCAGCCTGGAGTTTGCCAGCAAATCCACATGCACACCCCATGCACATTTAGTTTGGGGAAGGTACAGACATTCACCCCCCCAGCAGCTAGAACCAGGCAGACACATGAGCTGTTACTCATGATCTTGCTCCAGTACTGACTCCCTTACTCACCCTGTTTTCCCTCTAGTATATACTTTTTTGGGAGGCACACCATTCCTGCCCCAGCGGCTGAAGGCTAAAAATGCCACTGGCTCCAGTAGCTGCCACCAAGACCCTGCTGGCTCCAGGAGTCGACATCAAGGGCCGGGGGTGCTCACAACCCAGTTTGAGTCCAGCAGCTGGCACCCATTCCCCTCGTGCTGGTTCCCCCAGGACCTGACTGAGTTCTTGAAGCAGTGCCACACACAGGACAGAGAGTGAGATTACGCAGGGAAGTCATCAAGAAAGGATGCAATAAAACAGAACAGACTGTGGAGATCAGGCCCACAGCTCAGCCAGACAGCTGCATCAATGGGCCCCATTTTGCACCCGACTGCTCCTTTTATGTCTTTTCCTGTCTGTTCCCATTTTGATCAGAGACAGAAGATTAAAAAAAAAAAAAAAAAAAGACATAGGGTCTTAAAGAAAAGACTCAAGAGAGACTTTATACCAAGGTCTACAGTGACAGGACAAGGTAATGGTTTCAAAGTGAAAGTAGGTAGGTTTAGATTGGATATAAGGAAGAAACTTTTTACAATGAGTGTGGTGACACACTGGAAAGAGGTTTCTCAGAGAAGTTGTGGATTCCCTGTCATTGACTGTATTCAAAATCATCTTGGATGGGGCTTTGAGAAAACTGGTCTAGTGAAAGATGTCCCTGCTTATGGCAGGGTGGTAGGACTAGATGATCTCTAAAGGACCTGTTCAACTCAAAACATTGTGTAATTCTATGATTCTATGAGTCTAATATTCCAACTAGAACAACAACATGTGAAGAACCAGCAAATACATGATGAGACTTTGGACCAGAACTTTTAAGCAGACTTTTCAAATAATTTATTTATTTTATATGAAGAGATATGAGCTGCACAAAATTAGTTCCAAAGGTAACATCTAGTTTAAACTCTACTTTTTGGAACTTTTTATTACTACCTATACTGTTAGCAACAGTATCATGCTAGGAAGACCATGTTTTTTTCATCCTCACTTCCAAAATCCACAAATTTTCCATATATTGATTATAGTATTGCATTATAATGTGTATGAAATTTAAGTAATTTCTGAACATGAGTTTTAGCCTACCTTTTCTAGGGTTCTACCACTTTGACACTCCTAGCACTGTGGTCTGTTCACATATCTAAGGACAGAAATTGTGAAAATGTCTTTTTTATCCTAATTTGCATTAACCTTGTACTTATACCATGAAGGTACAAATAATTACAACTGTTGAAAACTGATGGAGAATCAAGCCCAACTGGTTTCATTCACACCTATGTGATGCAAGTGAATATACCAAAGAGTGCAAGGCAATTGACTGGAACAGCAAATGCCCATCCAGTTTTCATGGAATTCATAATAAACTATTTTATTCTCTATTTTCCTGCCTTCCCTATCTGTGCATTTAAAGAGGAATGGAAGGAGAAATTTTATCCTGAGTTTTCTGTATTATGAAAGTAAGGAGAAAAAAAAAATAATCTCCTATGTCAGTCATATATTGGTGAAAATGAAGTAGGTCTAATTCTGATTTTTGCTGCATTTTGCTAAATTTTGGTTCCCATTCGGAATCTTTTGTGCTCATTTTTGGAACTGAGAGCATTATCCCCAGTTGTGCAATAGAAACAATTTGTTCCAAAGTCCTTAGCCAGTAGTGTTCCAGAAACAAGACGAACTACAAAACAATTCTCCCAGTACATTTATCAGAACAATGTGATACATGCCCAAGTGCAATAGTAGCAACAAAGCACTGATGATATTTCTAAAGCACAACTTAATTAAGTTGTTCATG
This sequence comes from Manacus candei, assembly GCF_025592945.1. NCBI lineage: Eukaryota > Metazoa > Chordata > Aves > Passeriformes > Pipridae > Manacus > Manacus candei. The sequence goes on along the minus strand of NW_026138062.1, from coordinate 28,289,140 downwards.
CAGTAAATACAGCATCAGATTCCCAGACCTGTCCTACTGTGTTGAGGGACATTAGAGTTACATAGCAGACATTGGAAGCAATGACATGCTTCAGGCATAATGAAGAAACCTTGGGGGAAAAAAAAATCCAAGCAAATGAGGAAACTAGGGGAACCCATGAAAGATAATGCAGTACAAGATATTGGATCAAAAGCTATTTTTATTTCTTTTTATTCCAATGAAGTTTCTAAGGAAATTTTCTGCAATGGAAATGAGTAGAATGAAGATTCTATACCAAGAAGAGAGTAACAACAATAACTAAACTAAACTGAACTAAACTGCTTAGTGACAAGTTGTGTCCCTCTGGGGCCCATATTGGGGCCGTATTGGGGCCAGAGTTTTTTAATATCTTCATTAATGACATAGGCAAAGAGATCGAGTGCACCCTCAGCAAATTTGCAAATGACACTGAGCTAAGTGGTGCTGTTGACACACCTGAAGGATGAGATGCCATACAGAGGGACCTAGAAAGGCTCAAGAAGTGGGCCCATGGAAATCTCATACAGTTTAACAAGACCAAGTGCAAGGTGCTGCACCTGGGTCAGGGCAAACCCCAGGATCAGTACAGGCAGATCTAGAGCAGCCCAGCTGAGAAGGACTTCAGGGTGCTGGTGCATGAGAGGCTGGACATGATCCAGCAATGTGTGCTTCCAGCCCAGAAGGTCAATTGTATCCTGGGCTGCAACAAAAGCAGGGTGACCAGCAGATTGAGGGAGGTGATCTTGACCATTTACTCCACTCTGGTGAGACCTCACCTGGAGTACTGCATCCATTCCTCAACAGAAGGATAAGAAATGAGAAAAAAGGAGACAGAAGTTAAAAGAAACCAATATGCCTTTGTTTTTTGTGATTTTTTTTTGTTGGTTTTGTTGATTGATTGCTTTTTTTGCTTGTTTTTTTTCCAGAGTACAACGGGTTAATCAATGTAAACACAGTTAAATGTGTACTTGGTACCCAATAGTATTTTGTATTTAATGTTATTTTTAATCTATACAAGTATTTATCTTTTTTCTTTTTTTTTTCCATTCCTCCTTCCCCCAAAATGTTGTGTGTTTACAAATTGATTTTTGAGACAGTGTCTCTATAGTGATGTATAGAAAATTTCCAAGTACAGTGTTTCATGAAATAATGAGTATACTGTATTGATGAAGCACTGAATGGAATCTTGCATTCAAAAATTATTTTCTTTTCTAGTATTGTTTTAACAGTAGATTCATGAGCCCTGTAACTAACAAAAAAGAAGTATCCTATGCACGGATCAAAGCAATTTCACAGATTTTTAAATTCATAATGTCAAGGATTTTTGGATTCAGACCTCATTGAAAAGGGACATACAGACACACAGTTGGACATATAAGCATATATGTGCACCAATTAAACAAGCTATATTGTGAATGGGTAAGTCTCAATATCCATCTGAAGAAAAAAATTTGATTGTCTGATACAGGAGTCTTTAAGAAAATAGTTCACATTTTTAGGTTGTACAGTTTGGATACTAAACTGTTAAGGTATTAAACTTAATAAAAAAATATATTAAAACATTTACATTTTGAAAGTTTACCTTTAAATTTAAATGTCTTAACAGGTATAATTGTTTTTTTATTCTTTTGGGGGGTTTATATGTGTACTAAATAAGACATATTGTGGAAAGCCCTTATTTTGGGAATAATATCATCCTAAATCTTCCTATCTTTGTAATATGTCTAAGAACATTGAAATATGAAATCATAATGAATAGCATTTCTAAGAATAACACCATCTTTTATAACCACATTGTTTTACATACAACTTTGGGGCTATTTGGATTAATATTTAACACATTTGACAGTCTTATGCTTTCTATGACTAATGTAATCTCTCAACATTGAATTCTTAGACCACTGATTTCTGAGGAACTGCAGTGACTTTTCATCTGATAGTGTATGTAGTAACTCCAGATAAAAGGGCAATGTTGCACTCTACACTTCCTTATAGCTCCTATCTTCTGTAGAAAGTCTGGAATTACTTCATAGAGATCTCTGCAGGATGATTTCAGTTTTCCCTTTGAGGAATTTCAAAGATATTTTTCTTCCAATAAGAATTTTCTATATTTCTCTGACGCTTTCACCTTGAGAGTAATGTGCCACAGTCACAAATGAGAGGACACTGTAATATGCTTATACAAGAGATACTATATTGTTGTTATTGAGGTTAATCCTTTGGTATTTTCAGATAGCGCTTAAAATATTTGAAGATCTCATTCATGCTGCTTTTTCCCAGTGTTTCCAAATCAGTCTTCAAGGTCTGCATTAGTCTGAAATAGACCTAATAGCACCTCTTAGATATAGAAAATAGAAATTAACATTTTTTATTTGTACCAGACTTTTGTTCAGTAACTCAACTTATAACTGCTTTTCTCCAAATATTTAGAACTACAAAATTGGTAAATTAATACCTGACTAGAAAATTCTTGAGATCAAGCTTTCATGCACTGTGCATCAATTAGAACCTACTTTCTTTAGCAAGCTTTTGAAACATATAATTGATTTATTCACTGTCCATTTCAAGTACATTTACAAATGAAATTGCAACCTGTTTAATACCATATATCCAATTCTAATAAAAGGCAGTAGTGTTTATACTGCCTAGATAGTTCTCAGGATGCTTAGAAATCTCTGGCCTAATCTTGGCTCAGCTAGTTTTATCTTGCTGTAAGAATTCATGAACGGTAAGGGAATCCCTGACTCCCATCTTAGCAGTATAGACATAGTCTAGCAGGCAGGCTACAAGAACTTGAGAGAAATCTGTCTGACATGCAGGAAAGATAGTATCTGAAACTCATGGTAGGCTACAGAGGGTGAGGAGAGCAAGGCAAAATTGTGTTCAGCTCAGAACTGTAGAAGGAATATTATGATTTGTTAGATAAGAACGGTAAGAGAGAAGTTGCTCGAAGGGTAATGGGATGAAATCAGGCTGGAATAAGGACTAAGGCAACATACAAGTGGATATTTTTTCTGTAGGAGGATGAAGAGTTCAGTCAAGGGATGTAATAGGAACCCAGGGTTATTAGTCCTATAAGTTTTCTTATAATAGACAATATGAACTGAACAGGATGATAAACCTTCTATAAAAAGACTGGGTTTTTTTAAGGATACAGTTTGGTTATTTGATAACTGTACAGAGTGATGAAGTATAATACTGAAGTGGCATGTGATGATTTTATTCACATACAGCTTGAGTGACAGTGATATAAAACTTGATCAAGTCAGGCTTGGAAATAGGTACATATAACTAATATGGAGAACATTTTTCTTGAAAATTTGTCAACTTCCTGGCAATGGCACTACTCAAACAACTCAAAAGTAGCAAGTCTTAGGACACATACGGCATCTGTTAACTACTTTCTTTCTTAGAAGAATACAGAAATAAAGATGGGTCTGACAGAAGTTGAAACAGAAGCTGAGACTTGCATATGCTTTGATAAAAGCCTACTTTAGAGTTAAATGTTTACATTTACAGAGAACTTGAGATTGCACCTTTAAATTTTTATGCATTTAGTTCAATCCTTCTTTAAAAGTATTTAATACATGATGCTGCAAGCATCATTCGACCAAATTGATAAACCAGCTACATAGATGAGAGCAATTACAGGATTTATATTGCTCAGGATAACAACAGTAATAACAGTAAGTTATTGCGTATTGTATTGGGTAACTTTAGGGATGGGATGGAAAGAGTCTTTCATAACCGTGATTTTAAATCTAGTTATCCAAATTCCTGCTATATTGTGTGGTTCAAACTCTAGCCTTAAAACAACTCTGTCAAAAATAGACCTATCATCCTACTGGCTTCACAGTCCTTCAGTTAAAAAAAAAATCAAACCAAAAAACCCCCACAAACCACCACCAAAAGAAAAAATCCAAAGAAATAAAGAAATAAAGACCAAGGAAATCCTAATCCCAGGTGAACCACTGTCTGGAGATGCTTGTCTCTTTATTTCTTTCCACTGAGTGCAGAGAGAGCCTGGATGACAGCTTTTGACTACTTTTCTAGAGTAATTTTATCTTTCAGCTTTTACACTGAAATGATTATGTAATTTTAAGCAATATCATATTCTAGAACAGAAAATTCTAAGCAAAACAGCAGGAAGAATATTGGCAGAGGAGCAGGTGACTCCTTCATGTCAGCAGTTATACTAAAAGTTTCATAAGTGCTTTTGCAGCATATAGTGGAGCTTCACCTGTTAAAGGTTCATTCGCTAGCTCAAATCTCTCATTGAGGCTGATGTGGAGATACACGTTGGTTAGTGTGCATTTTTTGGTGTGGTTCATATAGATCAATATTTGTCAAACAGAGGAAATTTACTGGGGTATATCCTTGCCTAGCTTGGCAAAAATATTCCAGATTTAATCACAGTTTAAACCTAACTAAGAAAAAAAGATGTTGCACTGGATCTGACTGGGATGGAGTTAATTTCCTTCATCACATCCTGTATGGTGCTGTGTTTTGGATTGTGACTAGGATGGTGTTAACATGCCAGTATTTTGGCTACTGCTGAACATCTGCACAGCATCAAGGTTTTTTTTCTTTTTCCACTCTGCCTCACAAGCAAGTAGGCTGCCTACCAATGGGGAGTTGTGAATAAATTACTTCTTTGCTTGCATACTCAGCTTTTGCTCCACCTATAGAACCGTCTCTGTCTCATGGGGCCATGAGGCTTCTTGCCTTCCGCTTTCTCCCCAGCCTGCAGAAGAGGGGAGTGAGCAAGTGTAAGTGCTTGGCTGCTGGTAGGGGTCAACTCACCATAGATGCAGATATAAAAAAGGAGACAATAAAAGATTAAATATTTATTCAGTGTGATGCCTCTTCACTTCCATGATTGTTTCCATAAGTATATACTTGTTTTATTGTCAATGATATTGAAGTCATGCTAGTTTTCCATATGTTTCGTAAATGAGAACCTGTCTTTGGTTCAAACTGAGTTAGGTATTGGCTGAACCAGTAGAAGAGAGCAGTGTAAAACTAACAAGGGAGAGGATGGATAGATGAGAAGTACGTTCAGTACAAGGTAGCAAACAAGCATAAATACTTTGTATTGTAAACTCTACTATACCAAACAAGGTAGAACAGTCCCTGCTGTCAATAAATCCTTAGGGAGAGATAAGTAAGAGATGTTACCTGAAAAAAGTTGCTGAAAACCTGAGAGAAAAATGTAACACCAATTTTCTCCTACAATATTTGAAAATAGATTTTTTTAAGCAGAGTTTTATAGTGAATGAAGGAATGAAATGTTAGTAGTTAAAAGTTCCTAAGTTTTTTGAGACACCGTTTAGGCATACTGGTTTGTGCCAATCACTTTCATGAACACATTATGACAAATAAGTCAAGTTGCAGCCTAACCTTTTGTCACTGCTTTGCCATGATCAATCACCAAATACTTCTTATACATTTTTCATCCATTTTCTCTATGCAATGCTAATATTTATTTTAAAGTTCTTTTCAGTAATATTAATTGTAAAATTAAAATTATAAACCTAACTGTGAAAAAATGAAACTGCAAATGCAAGTGCATGTGTGCAGTCACTGAACCAGGATGACAGTGTTGTATAGATACTTGTGCATGTGTTGCTTCATTCTACTTAGAATGTACAGTTCCATCTGGTTAGGTTAGTTTTCAGATGTTAAATGATTGAGCAAGTTTTCACAAGAAAAGTTTCTTACTCTTTTTTCAGTCTTTACACTTCTGAAATTGCAATTGTAGATATTCCTCTCTAAACCTCCTTCCAGTAAATTTACCAGTATGCATACATGGAATGTAATCGAACTTCTTTCACCTCACACATCCTCTCTTTGTAACAAAATGCCGTGGAAGGCACTAACAGATTTTTTTGTCATCTATTGCAGTCTCTGTAGACATTCTTTCCATTATCTGGAAGATGGAGAAGCATATCTTTGGTGAAATGGAGGAATGCCAGTTCTGTTGCTGGGACACAGCAATTTTCAGAACCCTTAGCATTTTCCGTCAATGAGACTTTTTTTCCCGTGACTTAAAAAGTGCAGTACACTAACTCTGTGTTCTTAATTATTATTTAAGTATTAAGACTAAGACCTGAATTTTTATTCTAGACTTCTTTTCTGACTGAAAAATAGTACTGGTGGTCTATTCTACGTAAGAACTAGCAAAATAGAGCTAAAAGATTCTTCAGATATCCAATCTTCAGAGAATCACGTAATCGAAAGTACATGAATGCCATTCTCCCCAATCTGTTTCCTGAATTCTTTTTCTGTATCTCAGTATCTGTTTCAGAGTGTCATGGAATTGTTCATTATACAGTTTTAAATCGCTTATCTATTTTCTAGATACCATTTGAAATAGAATCCCTGTTGTCCAGGAAAACCAGAAGACATTTTGAACTAATGTGTCAATTATCAGAGAGTTTTGACAGCAGTATGCATAATAGTATATTGAAAAACTCTTTCACTTTCACCTGTTTCCTCTTGAGATGACCAGCAGGAACTCATTAATAGAACTTCCCACACTATGTTATAAAAATTTTGCTCCAACAGAGTATGTTGAGGTTTTAATAGGACTTTCATCTAAAAAGAAGATAAAAACATGCTTGAGGTATTTATAGTATAAGCTCTCACTTTATACAATGCAACCATGCTATATTGTAAGGTTTCTGTGATATACAGAGGTACAAACTGTGTTTAATAAAAAGGAGGATATGTATGCCTGTATAATATGCCTGTATAGTTTGCTGAAAGGATGGAAATATGTTTCATGAGTATGGTCAAAATACCGTAGCAAGATGCAACATGCTTCACTACAGTCAGTGTCATTATTAAACACTTATTTAAAAGCTGTGGGAATTTCAAACAAATGTAGTTAAAACACATAAGGCTGAAGTCATCCATGTCAAATGATGGGTTAATAAAATGAATTTAGGATTCAGTTTTTGTTTAAAAGAGAGTACGGATTCAAGGCCAGATCAAGCATAGAGTTTATATTTCAAGGTTTTGCAGATTTCTGTCACCACTGCATAACCACAGGGTTTAGAAGTTTTCAAAGAATTTTGCTTGTCCTCAAGCTATTAAAATACTAGAACAAAATGTTATTATTATGGATAATGGCAGTCTGATTTTACTTTTGAGGGAACAGAAGTTGAAAAGAGACTCCAGTCATCTTTGGACCTAATCCCAAATTATAAATGGATGAAGGAATTTCAGCCAAAGAAATCAAACCATTATTTTATTTTTTGTGTTTCAGGTGTTGTTCTTGAGATTTATCTCTTTTAGTACAAAGCTATTAGATTCAACAGTAAATTAGAACTTTTATATCTGACTTACAGATTGTTGACTTTTTAAATTAATTTCCCTCAAAAAAGGCAACTTTAAAATGATAACATTTTGTGATCTCAGTTTAAAGAAAGTCCAGTGTTTGTTCTCAAAACTGTTATGACTTCTCAAATATGGCAGAATTTATCTGGTACATGCATATATGAATAGTATTGAACAAAATACCTGAAATATACATTAAAGACCTTTATGCGTTTAAACTACAACCATTAGCTTGCTCCAGTGAAATATTGATATAATTAGTCAATGTACTGCAAAAAAAAAAAAAAGTCTATGCCATAGAATGGCAAAACCACATTTTTGAGCAGTAAGTTTATTAGTACTGCCAGAGAGATAGAGTAATTTTGTGTTAATTTAATTCTGATTACCAGAGTGCTGGTATCTTAGATATGACTTGTAGCTGCATTCACCAAGATAAACTTCTGAGAACTAGACTGTAGACAAGCACAAGTTATGGGGTTCAAATCAAGAGTAACTACATGGAATCTTATATCATACAGAAGGTTAGACTATATATTTTAATGATCCTTTCTGGTCTGATAAACAATGAATAGGTGAACTTTCTCCAAGGTTTTAATTTCACTCCTCATTACAAACCTATTCCCTAGAAATGCACTGGAAAACACTGGTAGTAGAAAATAATATATATCTTCCTACTTTGAAAAAAAACCTTTTAAAAAAATCTTTTTTGTTACTTAAGAATTCCCACGTTTCTAGAGAAATTATTCTAGAATTTTTATATATTTTAAAGGAAATTACTCTCTCTCTTTTTTCCCCTTCCAAAAGCATTTTGTATCCATTTTCAAAATGATTTCAGTTTTTGCAAGTGCATAAGAGTCTAAGCTCTTAAATAATGCTAGAATGTGTAATGTGATCTTTGAAAGAGGAAATTTAATGAGAATATGATGAATTTTAGGTAGCAATTAGGCTGTGTGCTTTGACAGACAAATTTGGGCAAATAGACTGGTATTCAACTCGGTTAATAACAGAAGATAGCTATACAATTAAGATTGTAGTTATTCAGATCCCATAATTCAGTTAGCAAATATCAGTAATACATGGGAATTATAGATGGGAACTAGAAAGTTCAAATGTGTTTGTTATAAACTTCTGTGATTCTGATATTGTAGGGAGCGTGTTTTAGGGATACTAGGAGGGGCATCCTGGGAAATGAAGTCCCAAATGTACTCCTACACACATGAGCACTGGGGTACCACATGGTGATTGGTTAAGAGAATCACGTGCTGTTTTAAAGTGGATATAAAAGGTGTTGTTTGCTTCCAATAAATGGATTTGGTGGTTGAACCCTCAATTAACTGGGTCTGTGCGGGTTTATTTATTTATTATATAAATAAAGCCATACGATATGGTTGGTGGGAATTTTAGATTTTTAGCTTATTGTGAGCTTTGTTATTTGCACTTTTTATGTCCAAGTTGTCAACCATATAAGAACAACAGAACAATCTGCCTGTGCCAATGCAGTATGTAGACTTTTGTATGTATCTACTTAAATGTAATGGCCACTGATTTCCTATCTGAGAATTTCTGTTTTTTTATAATACATGTGAGGTGGCATATCAATTCTGTAGTTATTTTAAGTCCTGTGCCAAAACTACAGACCATCCTGTAGATGGTCTGTAGATTGCTGGCTCAATACCATGTCAAAACTGTACTTAGAGTAGGATAATTTATCTGATTGGGACTGTATTTGTACAACCCTATGAGTCCAAGAGAAGAAGAAAGTCATTCTTAACACTGATTGTTCCCTCTTAAAATATTCAACAAAACTGCTCAGCCAACTGTTCAGTGTTTACAGAAATAACAAAAACAATTTTGAATACTACCAGGGTTACATTTCCTCCCTCTCCCTCTGCACCCTATCCCCTCCCTTTTTTTTTTTTTTTATATTTCTTTAGTTATAAAGCAGTTTTGCTGCAAGGAGAAATTTCACGTTTCTAAAAGGTGTTATCCCATTAAACAAAAACAGTGTATAAGGGGAAGACTGGAGCAGTCTCAATGGAACAAATAGCTATTAGACTGAGTCTGAATGGAGAAAAATCTCAAATTGTTGCATGATATAGTGTGCCAATAATCCTGTTCATAAAAATATTTGTCTACAATTTAGACAGCTGACACTGTAAAACCAAATGCATCTGAGCTCCTTAATACAATCCATATATCACACTACAAACCACTGTACTTCTAAGGGTGAGTCACAGACCTTCTTTGCTTTCTTTCTCTCAGGAAACTAGTTTATTGGAGTCTGGAAGTAAATATACTTTATTTTGAAGATTTTTCTTATTGCATTTTGCTGCTGACACAACGAAGGTATGAAAGCTAACACAGGGATGCTGTGGATGGCTACATAGCCAGTATTTATTTCTCTGTGGTAAAAAAAAAATAAAATGCTTAACCACTTTAAACAATCCTTTTATTCTCCAAATTGTGTATTATGATAACTCATAAATCAGTGATGTCATCTGTCTCATCATTCTGAAACTTTTACAAAATCGTTTACTAGTGAAATATTTTAAAAATCTAATGTATCTTTTAAAAAAGCTAAATATTTGTAATTATGTCTTTGGCTGTTTGCATTTATAAAGTTTTGATCTTGAACTTCTTCCTATTAATTGAAAATCCATTTATGAATAATATTTTAGTTGTGTTCTGCTAGAGTCATACAAGTACATGGCAAAGGTAGAAGCTACAAGGCAAACATCTGTACAGGTTTAAATTCAAAGAGGCAGTATAGGTTTCAAGTCACACTAAAAGTGTTGATCACTACAGACCTCTTGCCCTCTAATCTACTGTCATCAAGCTAGATTTTTTGTTCTATCATCAGAATTTCCAGTCACACTAGTGAAAGAGGTGGGTGCAAGAAAATAAAGTCATAATTCATAACCCTAAGTTTAATTTTTCATGGGGCAGTGGCAATGTGGAGGATACCTCAGTCACTACCTTTTGACAATGATTCTTATTGAACTGCCTAGTGATTATTTCTAGTGAAGATTCCTAAATTAGGAGCCACACCAGCCCATTTCAGATAGGCTATGAATTCCCAAATGAAAAGGCAATTAGGGAGATCCATAAAATTAAACTATTAAACTTATTAAATACAATAAAAACATAAAGTAGGTAGCATGTGAAAGATAGATTAAAAAGCTATGGCAGAAAGCTTGGTGTTACTGGGGTATTTTTAGCAGAATTGTAAGTACCAGAACATGTTTGATGATATGTAGCTTCATTTCTGGTTACAGAGAAGTTCTCAAAACTCTCTCACTGTTTTGTATATCAGCTGTATTCTTATGGTTGAAACTCAATCTTGGTAATTTACGGCATATTTCTGGCACAATCCTGTATGTACACTCAGTACCCAGCTTAGTCTTCAATGCCACTAAAGTAAATATCTCAAATGTATAAAATGTGAGTAAATTGTAAGATGAATACTGCTTATTTGGATGATCTTGGTGAATTAAATATAATAGGCACTGACATAATTAACAACTCCTTTGGAGCAGTTTTTTTGTAGAAGGTAAATGTAGATTAAGAATAATCTGTTTGTACATGGAAAATACTGAAATCAATGCTGCATTGCCAGAATAGTGAATGCACAATACAATTAATTATGAAAAAGTTGTATAAATTCACACCTATTTGACTAATAATGAAATTAATTTGCACACATTTTCATCTGAATGTTCAATGCATATTAAGTTTTAACTACTAAGCTTTTTAGATGCCTGTGTTTATTCTGTGATTGTCGCCGTCAGCCTTAATGTCATGACTGAGCTGCTGTATGGACTGGTCAGAATCTAAAACCATCATTACCAAGTTGCTAACTACCATGTCTGTATTTGTGACTGTCAGGTGTCAGGCATGCTCCCTGGCTTTCAGCAAATCATTGTCATCAGACACTGGAATAATTAATGATTCAAATAATATCAGCCTCCAAACCATATAACTTAAATTGAGAAACATCCACCTACCATTTGGATACTCTTCACAAAAAAAAAGTATTGAAATTTTAGGTGGTGCATCTATAGTTTAGATTGATTCCAACAATAAGTTGCCACATGCAACATTTCAGAATGCTAGACAATTGCTCTGCTTCAAGATTAAAGTCAACCTTAAGACATGTTAAAGAAAAGAAAAATTTATTAAAAAATCCAAAATGTATGATATACAGCCAAGTGACATATACGATAGAAATAAACTCTAAAATATACACTTTTCCCTAAGCAAGATTCAGTTCCAAAGCTTTCTCTTCCCTTCTCTATATAAAACTGATGGATTGTGGATACTCACCCAAATTCATTATGCAAATTCATTATGCAAATTCTCCTGGATTGCAATTACATGCTTTTGGTCAATCTTGCTCCCTTTTATCCTGCATTCCTTTCTTGAGGGTGTTATTTGTATTTTCCTCTTAAAAAAATATTTTTCTTTTTTAGTACTTTTGATATCATCTCAGGTTTTGTACTATCCTAATCACCTTAGAAATTCTAAGAGCCCTTTGGTAGACTGTCATATCTTAAACTTGACTCAACTAATAGTAAATCATTATCCATTGAAAGATAAATGCTTTCCTTTCTGGAGAAACAACAAGCTACTCTCATTCTAAAGCCACTCTGTATACAGAATTCTTTGGGACCACATGAATTAACAATCATACTTGAATTAAATGTGTAAATGGAGTTAATGCCTGTCACTGAAGCTAACTCAAGACTGAATCCAGAGAAGTCTATGTCTCTACTTCAAAATAAAACTAAAGCCAGGGACTAATCCCTGGCTCAAAGCTCATGTGGAAATGTCTGACTTTCATCAGCAATGTTTAGAGCAATATTATAACAGAAGACCAAGTGGGTTCATTAGCACTTGCTCAGTTCTATCTAGGTCTCTTCAATTCCAGCTGAAGCCCCCACAAATATAACACAATATTTTGTGTATTTTTTTTCTAGTAAAATGTGTACAGTCATGTTATAATAATGCAGTTCAACAGAGTGGTGTTTTTTACTGTATGACATGACAGTATATGCATAGTCTGCTGAGGTCGTTTTGGAAGGGTGAGTTGCACTAACAGAGACAAACCTTGTTGCAATAATACTTCCCCTTGAAAATATTCTCTTGCAGTTGGTATCCTCTGATCAGAGCTTTGCTATGTTTCTTGGAGCACTTCTTGCAGGGAGCAAAATTGTGCTCAGCAATTAAGCTAACATTGGCTGAGTACTGTGGATTATCAGTGCTTGAACTTCCACAACTTTCTCAAAAGTATTGATATAGCCAGTAACAGTAGATTTAATAGTGATGATTTTTAAGTAATGGTGTCCCACCTATCTTAGCAGATGAACATGATTCCTTAGACAATTACATCTTCAGCACAAATTTAGAATCATAGAATATCATGAGTTGGAAGGGACCCACAAGGATCATCCAGTCCAGCTCCTGAGACTGCAGAGGACCACTCCAAGAATCACACCATGTACCTGACTGTGTTGTCCAAACACTTCTTGAACTCTGTCAGGCTTGATGCTGTGACCACTTCCTTGAGGAGCCTGTTCCAGTGCCCGACCTCCCTTTGAATGAAGAACATTTCCCTAATATCCAGCCTTACCTCCCCTGAAACATCTTCATACTGTTCCCTTGGGTGCTGTCATTAGTCATCAGAGAGAAGTGATCAGTGCCTGCCCCAAATTTAAATCAGATGTTGTTCCCATGTAATGCAATACAGCTAGACAAGTTCTTTATTATTATTTACTATTTTTAGGAAGAGGTGATGTTTAAACATTTCACTCTATGGAGTCATTTACTGGGAAAAGTATTAATCCTCAGTTGAGTGTATTCGCCATTAAACACTTTACTGAGTGATCTATAGTAATTGTACCTCATTGCCTTCTATTTGAAGCATGGCACATTAAAAACATAATTAAATATCAACTGAGTAGATTGTCCAGGTTGCCTTTTCCCCCATTAGAGATTACTGTCATAGCCACTGAACTGTAAAACAAAAGTGGGAATCAGTCTATATAATCCAATCTGCATTGGAACATGTGTCTAGGTCTGTTCAGACTTGTAGTCATCTGAAGGACATCTAACCTACCTTAAGAAAGATTAGACTGTCATCCTCTGGTGTCCAAGTCTTAATATGTGTATAATTAAAAGAGATAAGCAGCTGACTAAGATGGTCTGGATTTCACTTTGCTGGTGTACAAAATGTTTATAGCTCTATATTAGTTTTATTGAAAAATTAGAAACTTACTTTAGGTGGCCTGAATTGCCTCATTGCCAAATCAGGTGCACTAGATTTCACTTTCAATATCTTGGTAATGTTGAATTCTATTTGGAATCAAAATATAAAGTAGTCTCACTTTTTTTCTGCAAAATGACCATGACCTGACCCTTAAAAACAAATTTAAATGTGCTAACCTTATTCACAATCATATTTGAATAACTAAATGGTACAAAAAGCAATTAACATAAATTAAAACATAAATTTTAAACAGCAAGCTCTTAAAAAAATTCTAATCAGACACCTACTGACTAAAGATCTAATCCTGCTGCCACTGAAGTCAGGTCATATATTATTTTAATTTCTTCTATCTAGCTCTCTAATTCCTTGTTCTTATAATAGCATCTATCACTGCAGCAGCTAAGTGTCAGTGAGGAAATAGTAACTGTTCTAACAACTGGCCAGTAATCCAATTTTTAGTCTCTCTACTTCTCTTAAGGTAGTTAGAATATATTTTTATTTATTGTGGTTTTAACCACATCTTATATCTTTCTTTTTCTTGTCTTCTGTTTTAAAACCTCTTCCATTCCTCAATGCCATCTTCACTGATATTTGGAGAAGTTAACATTTTGGTTGAAAGGGTGTTCAATCTAGGTTTATTTTAGTCTGGTCAGATAAAGTTTTGGTTGCGTTGTTGGGAAAATGCTGCACCATATTTTTTTTATTCTCCCTGCTACAATCACACTGACAGGTCCTACAGAAAACAGTTACAAATGCAAGTCATCTTTATGAGGACAGACATACTCTATGAGATATGTCAGGTATTGGAGATCAACAGAGATTAACTTTGAAGGTGCCTGATAAGAGATGACTGTTTCAGGAGTGATCACATTAAGCAATGTTCTGGGAGAAGATGGTGGTGATTTTATTTTTTTTTATAAATAAGGAGATGCCCACATTCTGAATTTGCTTAATTGTTTTACTGCTATGGTGCTGCTACCACAAATCTGAATATTAACAAGATTTTAGGGGAATGCCAAAATGTGATGATCTAGCACTACAAGGATGGGATAGAAGGCTATCTTTTATTTTCCACTACTGAAAAAGATTATTAAGATTATTCTCAGTAAGGACTCAACTGGCAGTCTTGTCTGCAAGAAAATTAAGAGAACAAGTAGTTCACTTGAAATCCACAGCTTTAAAGATATTCTATTACTAATTATATTGGATTTAATTGGTGGAAGATAACACCAGAGACATATACCAAAGAAGCTGTAAAGCATAAGAGAAAGGTAGAAACAAAGAAAGCTTTCCGGTTAGTTTAAGGATAAAACAAATAGGCTGCTCAATCACAACAAATACATAAATAAAGACCACTGACACCTCGAAGTTTCTTGCTTATGAACACTGCACTATCCACAGAAAAATTTAGGTTCTCACAGCTGTTGCCAAAAGTCAGTCTTAGTCCATTGCTTTAATTAATCTGTGCTCATTCTAAGGATGACAGACTCGCTATGAATGCATGGTCAAAGGAGAAGATGTATCATTAGTAGATGTTTTAGAGCAATTTGCAGGATACTGAGACATTAAATATTTTCTACCCTAGTGAAGTTCTTTGATATGTAACAATAACAATGACATCTCTAAATACAATCTTCAAATAAATACTTGAAGGCTTGCAAATCTGGTGCATAACAGAAAATGTCATTCTCAGTAACCAGCTGCTTTCTCATTCCTTAATAAATTAAGGGGTATTACATAGAACATATGGCCTTATGATGATCTAAACATTCTCTCAAGATTATGAAAAAATTCCTCGTTAGAAATGAGATATGTATTTACAGCAACTTATTTTAAAAAAAAAAGTGGAAAGTGGATTTTGTTGTAGGAAAATGCACAACCCACTTGATTTTTCCCTTTCCTTATCTCTTCCTCTCTTTATGTATGTAGATATCATGAAAACATATGCTGTGTTTAACTACTTCCTTAGAGTGAAAATATGTAATTTACTGGTATTCTATTGGAAAGTTAAATACCTAACTGAAAATTACATTAAACTTGAATTAAAAGTGAAAAGGTAAGATTAGACCACGTGGAATTTGTAATAGGAATATTCAGTAATCATAAGCATATATATAATGACTCCAGAAAATTATTTCTAGATGTTGCGCTTTAAAAAAAACAAACACCACCAAACGCACACTAAAATCTGTAAATATGTGGATATTCCCCCACAAACACCCAGAAGTAACAAATGATCATACATGTCTCCAAAAAACAACTAGTTTTGAAAAATACACGCAATAATAAATTACCTGTCAGTTAAGAAAGGAAGATGAAAATCAAAGAAAAGAGAAGGGTACAAAGAACAGCTGAGCTCCAAGATGACAGGATATAACACGTTTTTCTTTTTTTTTTTTTTTGGTTAAAGGGACAAATAAGCAGATCATTTATTTGCTATCAACAGAACAGTGAATAGAACCTTTAGTGCTAATTTTCATGACAAATACATAACAGTATGTACCTGCCGATCCTATATCTAAAGTATTTCAAATGCTTTCTCTCAGTGATCACATGATGAAAGTTTAAAAATGGACTAGAATATGAGATTACAATCTGGTCTGTTTAAGGTCTCAAATGGTTATGGAGGATGACCTTAATGATGCTCTCTATAGGATTCATATTTGGGTTGGATTAAGTGATATGTTGAATGTCTGGTGTATTAAATTCGTCTTTTAATCTGGAAGGACAGGTAGTGAAATTTTAACAAAACCAGCCAACAATAACCTTCAAAAAGAGGTAGCAATTTATGCTATTGAATAACACTGTGGGAAAAAAGTTAAGTGGATGCATTACAAGTAATCAATACTTTTTAAAAATAGAAACTACTGATATTTATCAATCTGCTCTTTACTAATAATAGCTTTATTAGACATTGTTATGAAATGGGTATAAAACCTCAGAGTACAGAGAGGCCAAAGAAACGTTAATTCAAAATAATACTGCTATTTTTAATAATCCTGAAAAGATATCATCTTCAGCATGCCACATACTTAGAAAAACAAATAAACAAACAATATTGAGTTATGTAAGGGTTTACATAAAAGATAAAATTTAAAAAAATTACAGCAAATCTGTTGTCATTGCATTTTTATGGTGGACACAGTAGGTTGTATGTCCACTCTCAGGTCATTAAAGTGACCAAATTTTAAATTGCCACACAAAATTTCGAGTCTTCAGCGCTCATCATGTTTTCAGAGCAACTTATATTAATAATAAGTAGCTTAAAGATTAATGCATAATTCAAATGCCCCTGCTGACTTGGTCACTGCTCACATCACATATTTAATGTTTTTTGTAGCTAAGGACATAAATAGTAGTGCATCCGGTAAATATAATTTGGCCATTAGTAGTAGAAGGTTGTAGACCTTGCACTGACCTGACTCTGCAGGGTCTCAACACTTGTCTCAGCTTGTCCTGTTGGCTGGTTTTAATTCATTGTTACAGCCAGCGGACTTCAGAGAGCAATTAATCTCAGCCCAAAGTAGACATTTACATTTGACCAGCCAATTCTTTGTCGCTTTAATTATATTATTACAGATTTCCCCCACGTACTGTAGATGTGTCCCACTGCTCCTTTTCTGATTTGGCAGCTCGCCTGTGACAATTGTCCTTGTGACAGTGTAACGTAGATGGTGTTGGGAGACCGAGACCATCTGAATCCTTCCTTGGCATTTCCTGATAAAAGAACAGAGAGAAACTGTAGGCAGCATGAACTTAGTCTGAGCTCAATTTATCTAAAAATACAATACAATTACACATAAAGCCAGGTCTTCTTGGCTTTTAGGCTCTTAGGATTTGCCTAGGCAAATGGAGATATGAAGAAACAGGAACACTTTCCTCAGCATAGAGCTTTAATATATCTTTAAAAAGATCTTAATATTTTCTGTATTGTTTTATTTAACATGCACCTTTCCACACATTTTTGTGCTCTTCAAATGCTTATGTTCTGAAAAACAGAAAAGAATAATTTGTAATATTTCATGTCTATAAGTTAATTACCCAAAAAGGGAGAAAAAATATGAAAGAAAAAATCTACGATACCTCAAAAGAGGCATAAAATGCAAGAACCAATATAATACAAATTTCATAAACATATATTTAGAAAGTTATAAATAAATTTTACCTATACAATGATGGTGTTGGATATACCACTAACAGTACTGCATATTCAAATATTTACTTGTTATGCTTGTTAATGTTGCTGATTTTATAAGGTATAACCCTGAGCTCACTAAAAAAATAAATAACCAGGCCTCAATACAAAACTCAGGTACAAAATTGTACCTTATTATTCATAAAATAAATGAATCTAACTCTAAAAAGTTAGGAAATATACAGAATAAACCCCTTAAACATTTACAAAAGCATAGTTTTAGTGAATAAGAAGGGTCTCCAGTCATATAAATCTATGGGTCAGGTCTTTTAATCTGTCATAACTCTGCTGAAGTTGATGGAATAATATTTTTCACTAATGAAAATACATTTTAAAAATATTTTTATTCTCTCTTATTCTATTATTTTCTTGTTGTTGCACAGAATCACAGAATCACAGAATATGCTGAGTTTGAAGGGACTCACAAGGATCATTGAGTCCAACCCTTAGCCCTGCAGAGGACCATCCCCAAGAATCATACCATGTACCTGACTGTGTTGTCCAAATACTTCTTGAACTCTGTCAGGCTTGGTGTTGTGATCACTTTGGGGAGCCTGTTCCAGTGCCCAACTACCTTCTAGGTAAAGAACCTTTTTCTAATATCCAACCTAAACGTCCCCTGACAACTTCAGGCCATTCCCTCGGGTCCTGTTGCAATCTTATCAAAATTTTTCTATTTATTACTAATTATATAGAATTACTTTCTGTACAGTCTGAATTTTGTTCAGTTATTTGTCATACAATACCTTCCAACAACAGCTATGTTTTTTTAATCTATACAGTGAGTTTTAGCTATGTGGTTCCCATTAAAGTTAATAGGTAATGCACTACTGAAATACTTGCTTGCCATTTTGAAAATTTATGAACAAGAGACAAAATAAAAAAGTTCAGTGGCTACAAAAAGAGTTTGTCATTAAACTTGCTCAGTATTAAGTAGCTCAGCTTGCTGAGCTGCAATGTGTATGCTTCACTGGACACTATAGTTTTTAAGTCTGCACTGCTGATTATTTGTAAAACCATCATCCACTAATTCATGGGTTCTAGGATAATATGGAATGGGTCTCAAAGTGCACAGTTATTTTTAAATTAGGAAGGAAAGTACTGAGAAAGAGAAGGTTACATCCTTAAAAACCTCTAAAAAACACCCAAACAAAAAACTCCATGACTGTTCTAGATATTGCTTTTAATCTCCAGTCATAAACAAGTCTGAGGTTACTTTCTTGTACACAATGTATTTTTTTTTTACATATCTGGAATCCAAGAATGAGAAATATAGAATAACAAAAATTGAAAGAAAATCCCTAATATACAAATATCTATTTGTCCTTTTTTTTCTTGAAGGTTATAATCACTAAAAGAGACAACACACCTTCACTGAACACCATTTGAAAACATTGCTTGGCAAAGAAAGTAATCAATGGAGTATCCATTTTATGAATATAAGACATGAAGACAAAAGAAGCAAAGCCTGAAACCATTGCAAGAGTCAAGTTAGAAGCATTAGGCTATGAAACACTCATACATTATTAAGTATGTCAGCTGTGGTATCAGAGTACTTCTTAATTTTCCTTTCCACTGAAATAAAAATTTTATTCGTTAATCATTAAATGGGACAATTAATCTAGGGGGAAAAAAGAATTATATCCAAACATTTGTGAATACAGGAAGTTTCAAGAAAATGAAAACATCTATTCACCAAATACTTTGCCATTTTAGAGTAATCTCTGAGGTATCCCAGTACTTCAGAGTTCTTGCTTGTAAATACCACATGCTTAGGTCTTAACTTTGTAGTATATTAAGAGATATTTAGGGGTTGGATATGTAAGGAAGAATGTTAAGAGATCAAAGGGGGAAGGCAGATGTGTGTTGTAACCTGCACATTTACAGTATGAAGGAGAGATACTGGAGTGAGTCTCAGACAATATAATTTCTTTACTTTGAGACATTACCATATACAAGACCTCTTCATGATTTGCATTCGTGTCATGAGTTGTAGTAAATAACTTCTTGGCCACCTGTCTGTTTGGCACTCATGAGCAATGAGAACACTTCTGTTTGTAGTGTAAAAGAAGGACCACGCCAGCTGGTCTACCACCAAGTGTCTTGCTGCTTTATTGACACTACTCTTATTTTGCTAGTTTGCATTTTTTGTTAGGTAATTTTGTCAATACATTAGTGATGGCTTATTTAACAATGTTCGCTCAACTCTGAAACCTCTTTCATTTTGGCAAGATAACCCTGGGTCCACAATTGTGACAGGGCCCTTAGTGCCTCCCTGCTCCTGCCAACACACATCCACCCCGGGCTCCCCTCACCTTGCCCATGACCCAGGACCCCATGTTAGCCCCCCAGGGCCATCAGCTCCTACCCCAGTGACATTACAGCAGGACCGGTCTCCAGCTCCATACAGCCCTGCCCTGCCTCATCACAGGGTCCACTAAACCAGAACCACCCATGGGCCCATGATCTGCCTCCATTCCCAGGAGACATCCAGTGCTGGGACTATGCATGGTGCTCTCTGGCTGACCTGCTCCTGTCAACCAGATGGTCAGTGCAGCATACTGGCAATATTCACCTTGAAATTGTCCAGATTTGTGTATGGGTTATCTTGGAATGTTATAAAGCAATGAGCTACCATTCATAGTTTTGGTATATTTAATTTAATTTAGGAAATTATTCCTGAGTGAATCTTCCTCTTGGTGCACCTGTGCTTCTGTAGAATAGTCAGCCAAAGTGGGTCAGTTATTAAGATATAGACAGCAATCTTTCTTTTTTCTTGTCTTCTTTGAAACCATTATGGACATGGAGGCTGTTCCAAATATGCCTAGGACCTATATGATTAGATGGGATCTCACTGTCTGTATATCACTGTCATGGTTTAACCCCAGCCATCAACTAAGCCCAATGCAGCTGCTCATTCACTCCCCCACCAATAGGATCAGGAAGAGAATTAGAAGGGTAAAAACTGGAAAACTCATGGGTTGAGATAAAGACAGTTTAATAGGGAAAGCAAAAGCTGCACACAGAAGCAAAGCAAAACAAGGTATTAGTTCACTGCATCCCCTTTGCAGGAGGGTGTTCTCCAGGAGAGCAGAACTCCATCATGTGTGGCTTGGGAAGACGAACAACATAACTCTAAATGTCCACCACTTCCTCCTTCTTCCACCCACTTTATAGACTGAGCATGATGTTATATGGTATGGAATATCCCTTTGGTTCATTGGAGTTAGTTGTCCTGACTGTGTCTCCTCCCAGCTTTTCATGCATCCCCACTCTTCTCATCAGTGTGACAGTATTAAAAGCAAAAAAGGCCTTGGCTCTGTGTAAGCACTGCTCAGTCATAACAGAAACATCCCTATATTATCAAACCTGTGTTCAGCACAAATCCAAAACACAGCCTCATGCTTTCCACTCTGAAGAAAATTCTACCCCAACCAAAACCAGCACAATCACACAAAAACTCCCTTACAGAATGCCTATTACTCTTCAGGTGCTGTAGTGAATCAAAATGAACGAAAACTGTCAAGGAATGATAAGAAAGTCATGAGGAGTTTTCAATGTCACATATTTCCAGTAATAAATATCTCTCTCTCTCTCTCTCTCTCTCTAGTTTTCCTGAGTCTTCAAGCTTGCAAGGAGTTCCAAGTAAAAGGCATGTGTCACATGGCAAGAACTCTGTAACAAAGTGAAACCCCAATAATTGCCATTGGCTTAGCTTCGGTTACTGCTTGCTCAGTGGTACCAACCTCTGTACAAACTTTTACGAACACATATATATTCCTGTTGTTTTGGTAGTCTGGAAAAAACTGAGAGAGAGCATTCCACATTTTCTGTTCTGTAGGTAAGACATGCAGTGAACCAGGGGATGCCATGCAGTGTAGATGCTGTGCAGCATGTGGGGAAGCAGCCTGTTTCTGTATTTTAAGTATGTTACGTAGACAATAAAAGAGCCCTATCTATATCTGTGGGATAATATGAATAAACTCAATAGGCAACACTTAGTAAAAATATATCCTTGGAAATATAATGCAATATCCTAAGGTAACTGCATAAATGTGAGTCACCTAATACAATTATAATGTTATAACAAACCATTTCAGAGGCAAAAAATCTTTTTGCATGATTAAATAACAAATTTTGCCTGAGCATACTCAGGATTTTTTTAAATTGCATCAGTCCTTTTATTTCAGATTCTTCTTCAGATATGAGCTTTATATATCTTTATCTTCAGTTTTTAATTTTATAGGTAGTGTTAACATTCTCTCAAAAGGAAGAGATGAGACAGAACTGAGACCACTAATGGATAAAAATCTCTTTCCTGCTTCAAAGACAAAGAACAATATACTTTTCAGTTTAGTGATGTAACTTTCAATAACATAATACCTCATTATTCATGACATTTTGTCCATTATAGCATTAGATTCCTCAAAAGATAGAAATAACAATCCAGCAGAAAAGTCTCGCTAATTATCCATTGTCTGAAAAATCGAGCTGGTGTAAAGGGTGAAACATCAGTTACAGCAATTGGTGGTGTCTACTGGCAGAAGAAATGTGTCTTTGAAATTACTGTACCAGAAACCTCAGAAATCTGAGTGTTCCTTACCTGCCTTCTAGATATGTAGAAAAGCTTGTTTGCAGAAGAAAATTATATATATACACAGACATATTAAAAAAATAAATGCCTAAAAAGTATGTTACATTAACATTACCTTTGTAGAATGCACAAGCTACTGACTTATTATTGTTTTTGTAAAGCAATTAGTAATTCTGTAAAAATGTTCTTTATTTTTGTTTGAAATACACAAAATACTTTAATTGCGTATTAGAGTTAACAAAAGGACAACATAATATGAATGCTTTAACACCTAAACATGACTTCTTAGTAACTTTTCCAGTCATAGGCAGCTAAAAACTTTGTCAATTAAAATTAACAAGTAACTAGCAGGGAAATTTAGACACCTAGGATTCCACAACAAGAAGCTTTGAAAATTGTACTAGGGACTTCTAGGACAGCTGGAAAGAAAACAAGAAGGACAAGAAAAACTGACTAAAAAGTAAAGGAAAAGGTGAAAAGGAACCATGTGCACAAAATTTACAAATGGACAACAAAAATAACAGCTTCAGATAGGGGCAAAGTGCTAGAGTCAGGGTATTCATGTGAAAAGATAGAAGATAAGATTAGACATTTTTATAAAACTGATTTTGATTTAATTTGAGAAATAAGACCTGAGGAGAAAGGGAGATATGCTACATTAAATGTTAATTGATTCTACTGCAAGAAAGTTGGGCCTGAGTTCTGCCTTCAGATAAACTACAGTGAGAAATGTATATAGTATAGAGGCAGGATTTGGCCCTTTTTCTTTGCCTTTTAAGGTGATTGAAAATAAAGAGAGGTCAGAATAAAAGAAGGTTGGACCAGATGATCATTGAGGTTCCTTCCAATCTGGTCTTTTATGATTCTGTGATGAGATAGCTGGAGGATTATAGGCCAAGTCTCTTTTCTCGGTAGTCTGTTCTTACTCTTTTTAATTTATTTTGAGCTGTGCTTCATTTGCTATCTCTGGAAAGGTTACAAGCTGGCATTCTCATAGGAACTGGAAGGGAAAATATGTCCTTAGGTAATAATCAAAGGTATAGGAATGGCTATAATTTTCTGATTGAGCGGTGACAAAAAATATTTGAACTGAATCAGGTTTTTTTGTGCCTGCCTTATATTGTGTTCTGTTAGAGGTCAAAACTGGCTATCACATTTTTTCAAAATACTATTTAGCTAAAACTTTTTGTAACACTGGCTTTTCTGTTTGCAAGTATTATCATCCACACAGGGAAAAAAGAAAGAAAAACAAACAAACAAGAAAACTCAAACACAGAATCACCTGCAAAACAGAGGTATTACATATGAAAGTATTTTTTTGTTTGTTTTGAGAGTGTTCAAGGTGGTTGTATTTGTGTGATTCTGTAGGTTTAGACCTCTGCTCAGTTCACAAGTTGAAGAGTAGCCTTATGAAAAACTGTTCACTCTTGTCTGAAACAAAAGTCATGAATAACTGGAAGACATGCATCCTGAACAGTGAGTGACAGTGTGAAGATTCAGCACAATAGGAACCAACTATCAGTGTCTAGAAGAATAAAAATATGTATTTGAATCTAATCTAAAAGCTAAATATTTTACCATGTGATTTCTTGTATCCATTCTAGAAGTAATATTGTTTAGGAAAAACAATCTAAATCCTATATAATCACCTCATACTCATTAGAGTGTTCTCTTATGGCAGAAAGTTTTCCAAGAAATATTGTTTTTTTCAGGTTTTTTTGTACTCTTACAAGTTAGGAAAATTAAGCATATGAATAAATAAATTGACATTTTCAGGAAATAAGCTAGTTTATATATAGGGGTATTGAGGTGAGAATAAGACGGATACTCTGTACAGTAAACCTCCAAGGAGAGGAAAAAGAAACAGAAATGAAAAGTTGTGTGAAGATGTAAGGAGGACAAGTTAGGTTAAAAAGATTGTACTTACAGATTATTTGGTATCAGCCTATTTCAACAACCCTGGTATTAATTGGGAATTCTTTGTGGTATATTTTAGAATGGAGACAAAGTTGAAAGATTTAAGATTTAGTAAATTATTTCTTTCCTAAACTACTGTGTTGACAGCCCAACATGGAATACTTTTTGCCTAATCTATATTGAATTTTAACCAACGACTAAGGCAACAATGATAAATTATTGAAATAATAGAAGACAATAAAGTCAAATGTACACAGTCCACAGCTCACTTATGTTGCTGTATCTTGAGAATTGTGTTACTGTATACAAAAACAGTAGGTACACAAAGAAATAGTAAAAATGGAGTAAGAAGGCAACAGTAAAGAATAGTGTAAATAGTAGTCAGAAGCCATAAATGCTATGATCAAAGGTACAGTAAATTTTAATATAATATGAGTTACTTGCTAATATTTTGAAACAAATAAAACATTATTGCAATAGTTCAATCCACCTATAATCCATTGATTTAAAAGGGCTGTGACATATATACAATTCTAAAATATATTTGATATACGTGAAGTCTGAAATGGTGTAGACAGTGTCATACCTAGTTACTGTTTTCCATCTACCATGAACAATAGTACAAGGAGGCATAAATGGATATGAGGGGAAGTGAAGATGGACCACTGTTATCTACAAAAAATTAATTCACCTGTTGTGTCCCTCACACAGGTCTATGGTATACAAATCCCCCTCTTGCAATAGAAATATTATGATCCATGTACCTAATCTGATATCATTAACTGAGACTTAGTGTTGGGGAGAAAAGAAATTTTTTACTTTGAAGGTTTTTGGGATCTTGCTGAAAGATAAAAGACTACAGAAACTTCAGAATATTTACTGAGTCATATTGAATGGTTACAAATTTCCTGAAACTTAAGGCTATGATATGGAAAAGTGTGTTGAATTTCACAATTTAGAAAACAGTTTAAGCAAGGGAAGAAAAAGATTTGGCAACTAGATTAAAACAAAATAGGATTTTCGTTTTGTCACTCATGCTCATACAGGGCCCTTTATTGCCTGGATTTCGCACAGATCTTTTGAGAATTTAGAACACTAAATTATTTTTTTCTGTCACTGGTCTATCTGTCTTAATACTAGAGTACCTAAATAGTGAAGTTTTTTCAGAGTATTTTAATGTACATTTCATTAAGCAAAAATGCTGTTTTTTAAGCTAATATCTTTTCAATGAAAAATCATCTGGGAACTGTAATATTTACAAGATGGAATGCCTTCTCAAAATGGAGATAAAGAAAGAATGTAAGTTCATTCAACAGCAATGGTCCCCTCCAATAATAATAATAACCCTAATAATAACAACTCTAATTGCAACAACAGCTACAGTGACAGTAGCAATAAATGCCTGAGGCACTTTCACTGTTGAAGACGGTATATTGTTCTAGACAATCTAGTGGAAGGCTCCTAGATTTAGGTACAGTGAGGTTTTCCTGTCTCACATCCCAAGGGAGATCTCTAAACAAAGGCATGTAAGACAACATTCCAAAGAACCTAAACTTTTAAGGAAGTGAAAACCGAGTTTTCTTGTAAATCCTACTAATACCTTTGAAGCTTTGGACTGTCCTTACTCTGGTGAATGTAAATTATTCAACCTTAGAAGAAATGCCAAAATTAGATTTAAACAACCCAGTCTCTAACTGATTGGAAATATATTTTTGCTGACGATATCTTTTAAATGTATGAAAAGGAAATAATCTTTTAAATAGCATGTAGGACCTGCTATTGCTATGTAAAAGATTAGAAAAATTGACCACTGATATAGAATTTTTGCTATTGCTTTCTTGTCCTATAAGGTAGACATTTGCTTAATGAAAATATTGCTGCCACGTTAAAGAAAAAAAACAATTGATCTCATGTATCAGTTATCAAATGGTTTATAGGTTACCTTTTACTGTAAAACAATACAGAAACTAATCTTCATGATGCAGTCAGACTTGCTTCAAGAGATTGTTTTCAAGTGCTTTTTCTTTCAGTTCTACTAACCGAAAAAAGGTAAGAAATACAATCAGGTAGGAGAAGGCATTTTTCCCACCAACTCGAGTATTACATTTACATTTCTTATTCTTGTAACTTTAAGGAATGCTACTTTCAATTTCTTATCTTATGCCTCTGAATATTTACAATTTATTAAATTGTATAAAATTTGAAACTTCATTTAAATTTGATTTATCTTTATAAGACACATTTATTTTCCCTGTATAGATGTGAATTGTAAAAAATCTTAAAAGGACAGAAATCAATCTGATGATTCACAACATGGGGGTTTTTTGTCAGATTCAATAAAACACATGAGACAAAAACATTGCTAAATCACTGCATTTCATATATTGTGGCAATTAACATTTCAGATAAAAAAAAAGCTTATGTGTTAACTATAATGAAATTATATATTGTTAATATTCATTAATATTCTGTTTTCCCATAAGAAATACTTAGTAATCTAAAAAAGAGCATATGTTTGTGCAAGTTATATTTTCCCTTAAGATGTTGTAAGAAGCTCATCATAATAAGCAATTATACGGTACTTCTTTAGCTTAAACTTTTAGATTAATCACAGAGAGGTTTTGTGCATAACCTTCTTGCCAAGAACACACTTTAATGTGACAGGTTTATCCTCAATTAATTTTCTAAAGAGTCTTCTTTGTACTATTTGTCATGTTTTGGTTTAGTACAAAGTCAGTGTATTCTTTTTACATATATATTGATGTAAAAGATATTCTATTGAGCATACTGCTTTTAGTTAATAATTAGTGTGATAAAGTTAGGTTTTTTTACTGATTGGCTTCTTTTGTATGCACAGTTTGGCTTTTGATGATCAAGATGACAAAATCATCATGCAAACACTGTAACTAAAAGGTAAGCCCTATGCTGCACTTTGAAGAAATGTTTCTTTCATAGTTTTATCTTATTATTTGTAGACACCAATTAACCCTATTTAATATATTTTCTCACAAATAATTTGCATGTTTGAATGGTTCCATGCCTTTAGGGTGAGACAGAAAAAATTATCTGACTACAAATTCTAGTCTTCTGTACTTTTATTTGACATTATCAAAATGTACCACAGAGGCAAAATGTCATGTTATGTCATAATATAAAATGACAAGCTCTGTACAAACACATGAACAGCAAATCCTTCATCTGGTATTAGTGAAATAAGTAGCAAAGGTATAAATGTCTTCATTTACAAGGGATCTGGATACTGTAGCTAAAGACAAGTGAAATCTTTTTAAAGAGAAGTTTGTAAATGACTGATTGTGCATAAAGTAGCATGACACAATGGGAATGTTCTTTGCAGTAAAATAAATGGTGTCACCATTTAAGCAGTTGCTTTTTCTTTGATAATTTTAGGTTCCTTCCTGTTGTCTGAGCATTCCCACTTGGCTGAGTAGCACGAAGAATGGGGTATTTCTGGTGTGTCCAGTGTGAAGAGGAGAGCTTTCCAGTGGTAGGGTGTAATTTATCAAATAGTGAATCACTATGAGAATGTATTTACCACTGCAAGTTGGTCACTGGTAAATTCTCAAGATAACACTGCTATTTGTGAATAAGCTTTTCCAGCTGTCTCCTGAAGACAGATTTGCACTGATGCAATATAGAGAATGAAATGAAGTATTGCAGTACAGAAAGAAGTGGGTTATAGAGGTTGGAGTAAGGATAGCAAGGATTGAAGTAACATTATCACTTAGAAATTAAGATATTCCCCAGGACAAGACAGTACAAGAACTCAGATAAAGGTGATCTTTGTTCAGATGAATATACAAAGAAAACATATGCTGTTTGGATTTCGGCAGTATAAAGAAGGTAAATAAAACAAAGAAATAGACATTATCAAGAATTATATTTTAACTGTTAATTTTTTATATGCATGGTCATAATATGTTGCTCTTGGTAATAAAAGCAATTAGTATGGTATTTGTTACTTCAATATCTCTCTCTCAGATGTCTAAATCTTAACTCATTGTTTTAGCTGTACCAATAAACAATGCAGAGATAAAATAGCTGTCAGAGCAAAAGTTACCTCAGCTATCTCAGATACTTATCTTAAAGTACAATGATAAATTATTGTATGGGCCTTTCTTTTTTCTCCCACTGATTATGAAGAGAACTCAGGCCAGGTAATTCATCCCCTATGACACTTCTCTGATGACAGCATGAATCACCCTCCTAGTTCTTGTTTTCCTCTGTCCACTACAGAAAGGAAGTTAGATAATTATTTCATGTGAATTAGAGGGGAAGCATATAGTCCTACATTCTCAATTGTTGCTGAGTTCAACTCTGCTATGAGTATACTAGATGATATATTGATTATGTCTTACTTTTTTGCCTATTTTTTCTTTCTGTTCACAGAATAAAAACTGCGGAACTACTCTTTCTTTACTAAGAAGATATTTCCAGTGCTGGAGATTTACACTGAGATTTTACCCAAAAAATGTATTCAGAAACTGGTAAAGTAGAAATAAATCCATAAAACTAACCTAATTCCCATATTGGTTTTGTGTGGGCTAGAGTTAATTTTTGTCATAGTATGGAGCTAAGTTTTGGATCTGGGGTGAAAATAGGATTGATAAATCAAGGGATGTTTTAGCTATTGCTGAGAAGTGGTTACTCAGCATCAAGGTTTTTTCTATTTCTCTGTTTCTCACACTGCCCCACCAGTAAGGGGTAGGCAAAAAAATGGGTGAGGACACAACTGGGCCAGCTCACCACAAGTGATATCCAATGCCACTTGATGTTGTGGTCAACAATAAAATATGAGGAAAGAGGGAGAAAGGGAGAACATTCAGGTTTATGACATTTGTCTTAATAAGTCACTGTCACATGTGATGGAGCCCTGCATTCCTAGAGATGGCTGAACACCTGCTTGCCTATGGGAAGGGATGACTGGAATCCTTGTCTTCCTTTGCTTGCACAGGTGGCTTTCCTTCATTTATTAAACCATTTTTATTTTGACACATGAGGGTTTTTTGCCCTTGCACTTCCAATTCTCTTTACCATCTCACCGCAGGGAACTGAGCAAGCAGCATTTGGAGCTTAGCTGCATACTAGGGTTAAGCCACAGTCACCCCTAAATTCTTATGCATAACCTGTTTTTAATGATTTTTGTGGTGGAAATCGTTTTAAAATTCAGCTTACCTGTTGAAAATATGTTTGCATCTACAAGCATATTTAGTACTTCTTTATTATCATTGCATACACCATAGGGATAAAGTGACTTAAGCATTCAGTGGAAATATTTAGTCCCTTTTACTATGCTAAGAACAGATCTCCTTGTCAGAAAAAAAGAAAAAAGAAAGTTTGATATAACTCCATCTTTACCCTTGCATCCCTCTTTAGAAAGCTACATATTCATCACAGGAATTTATTCCAGTTCTTTAGATATGCACAAAAGCACAGGTGCACGTGGGCACACACATAAACCAATTACAGCTCTATAAAATTAATTTTTGAGTTAAACTGGAAGCTTTATTGGAACAGCTGAACTAGTTGCTTACCAAGGAAATTTTCCACAGTTACAGAGCTGGTGCTTAAGTATCAATTCCATTAACGACATAGGGCAGTCACTGAAGGAAAAATGTAGTGGTATGTCACTTGAAATTCTGTAAAAGTGAATGATCATTGTGACCAAATACGTCCAAAGGTCAACTTGGGTTCTGCAACAATATTCTGAGACTTTGACAGAGCTTGATCAATCTCATCTAAAACAATCCATCTGGGCCCATTAGCTTCACTTTAGGTGCTGGCTTTGTTTCTTTTCATCAGAGGATTCACACTGCTGCATTATTGTTTGCTTGGGGATTTTTGTCTGGGTTTTTTTGTTTGTTTGACTGGTTGGGTTTTTTTTCCACAGAGCCTCAGATATTCAACCCATTAACTAATGAGATAACTATATGGATCATATGAGCTTTCTTTATGAGGACAGTGTGTCAAATGAGCTTTCCAGTGGTGTTGTGTGTTGGAAAGACAAAGTTTGAATAAGAGTTACAGAATTTACAGCACTATGGTAACATGGTTTATTAAATATAAATTTTACACTAAAAGACAGTGAAAAACTTGGATGACAAATACCATACATTCTCCACCTCTAAAGGGTATCAAAAGTAATCCAGAGAAAGAATTAAGTGCCTACAAGTCCATTTGAAGCTACGAAAATATAGAAAATTAAGGAAAAATATTAATATTTTTTTAGAATTTTATTCCTGGTCTGAGTAGAAACTCAAAATCTTTATGAAAACTCTTTGATAACATTTACTTTGTAACTTGAAGCCAAATTTCTAGCCTTTTTAACTAGTAGTTCAAGTAAATTTTCCATATTAAATTCTTGTTTTCTGTTTGTCTTAAGAAACTTCTGATCATAAATAATGATATTAAATTTGTTTTCTGATAGTGTTAATTTACCATTACTTTGCTGTCAGAAGAAAACAATTATATGGTCTTCTAGACCATCTAGACTGGGTTTTTTTCCTTTTCATTTTATACGCTACTGTTCTTCAATAAAAATTTTATCCTGTGCAGATAGATGTAGCCATAAGGGCAGCTCTCAGCCTTAAACTAACATAGTGGCATGCTTCAAATGCTGTATGAGCTTAGAGCTGAAATTACAGACAGGAATAATTTTATTTGTTACGTGCATGTACGCTGCAATTTGAATTGAACTTAGGTGATGTCCCCAGTTTGGCAGTAAACAAAGGTTACATACTGTAGCAGCAAAACTTTGGGGGGGTTTTGGGCTTTGAGGACTTAAAGTATAACATAATAGAGTTAGGGTCAAGTTTTCTCCACAGTCTCCATTTCTCACCTGTGCATGCTCAGTATATATGACAACTACTCCTTTTCCAAAGATTCATTCTATTTCCCTGGTATCTGTTTAGGTTTAATACCACCTGCTAACAGAAATTTTTTCACTGGAAGAGTGGTCAAGCATTGCAATAAGTTGCCAAGGAAGGTGGTGAAGTCACCATCTCTGAAAGTGTTCAAGAGGTGTCTAGATGTGGCAGTTAGGGTTATGGTTTAGGGATGAGTATGGTGGTGCTGGGTTGACGCTGGGACTAGATGATTTTGAAAGTGACTTGCAACCTTGAAAACTCTGTGATTCCATGAGAAAAGAGTTTGGAACAAAAATACATCTTCAAAAAATAAAAAAAAATAAATAATTTGTTTCTGTAAGAAAGAAGCATTTTTCTCTGTCCCAAACACTTACAGGTTTTGGGAAAAGGAGGAGCTTGGATTACAGCACTTCCAAGGTATGACAAAATTTCACTCCAGGATGGTAAGAAACACAGAGCAGAGACAAAAATTTAAGGCAGAAAAGTCTTAAGTGGGAAATACAAAGAACTAATAAACGTCTAGAACTGACTGGAAGACTGGGTGCCAGAAAGCAAAATAACAAGACAGATGTATTGATTTTGGTATTTGTGTGGAAATTACTAGATAAAAGACTGAGATCTTAGGGTAAAGCTGCTGTGAAGGTACAACATCCACATTTTTTTCATATCTCTTCAAGCACTGTAGCTACACGCTGTTTTCCTGAAACATAATGCAATTTCTCCGTGTGTGTGTGTGTGTGTGTGTGTGTGTGCGTGTTTTACCAGCACCTTTCCAGACTTCTTTTTTTTCTGGAAAATACCAACCACAGTTCCACTTCGAGAACTTACAAGTACTTGTTCCTAAAATCTGCAACACTTAACCTGGATAGAAGTTTTTAAAGTTTAGTAAAGTGAGATGGTACTTTATGGAAAAACAAGGGGAAAAGGAAGATTAAGATTAAATATTTATATAGAATAGAAACTTCTTATTAACATTCTTCTTTACAAATCTATGCAAATTGTTTAAGCTCATGTTATTTCTATTTCTATCCTAAAAACTAAATAAAATATCAACAGTTATTCTCAACAATTTCATTGAACATAGAGTATGTAGATGCTTCACCAAGTAGCTTTTGTGTAGACAAACTTAAATCAGTGAAGTATGAGTTGCAAATCTCAAAGATCGTCTAGATCTAATAAATGCGTAAGACATGAATTCTGTTTGCCAAGGCTTAGCAAGCATTGTGTTGAATTTGCTGGCAAGGGTAAATAAATTTCTACCTTTGTGTCTTTGAGACTGCATACAGAAGGCAAGTGGAAAAATAATCAGGATTCTGAGGTGGAGACAGGAATAATGGCACAGTAGAGAAATTGAAATGTTCAAGGGTAATGTAGCTAGATAAAAGTATCATCTGGACCTCAGGACTTACAGTAGAAAAGTGAGTGCAAAGAAGATCTGGATATATAGGGAGCTAAAGGAGAGGCAAGATTTGGACAACAACTATGTCCTGGGCTGCATCAAAAAAAGCATGGCCAGCAGACTGAAGGGGGTGATTCTCCCACTCTCTCTCTCACAAGACTCCACCTGGAATACTACATACAATTCTGGTGCTCCCAACATAAGAAGGACATGGAATGGTTAGAGCAAGTCCAGAGCAAGGCCAGGAAGTTGATAAGGGGACTAGAGCACCTCCCCTATGAAGGTAGGTTGAGAAAGTTGAGGCTGTTCAGCCTGTAGAAGGGAAGGTTGTGTGGAGACCTCATAGCAACCATCCAGTATCTGAATTGGGCCGACAGGGAAGCCAGAGAAGGACACTTCATCAAGAACTGTAGTGACAGGATAAGGAGTAATGGGTTCAAACTGAAAGAGGGGAAATTTAAATTACCTATATGGAAGAAATTCTTTACTGTTAGGCTGGTGAGGCACTGGAACAAGTTGCCCAGAGAAGCTGTGGCTGTCCCATCCCTGAAGTGTTCAAGGCCAAGTTGGATGGGGCTTTGAGCAACCTGGTCTGATAGGAGGTGCCCCTGCCCATGGCAGGGTGGTTGGAACTAGGTGATCTTCAAAGTCCCTTCCAACCCAAACCATTCCATGATTCTATGATTCTAGCAGAGGTAGAGATTATTTGAGAACTCTACAAAATCTTTGACTCAATGAAATGAAAAGAAGGAATTGAATAGGAGAGGCGTTTCAATTACCGTGGTTGGCTAAGGTGGAAACATTGTTGATTGCTGCAGATGTTTGTTGAATGGTAGAACTCCAGTGCTGAGATTATGAAAACCATGACTATCAATTCCTTTACCATCTACTATTATCAAGACATCAGACAAATGGGGTACAAATTAACTGGAATCTTCATTACATGCTCTGCTTCTTGTTTTTATCAACCATTTAGCTTCTTTTCTTAGTGTCACTTTTCTTTCCCTACTCAATGGTATTTACTTGCAAGATGATATTTACTTATAAAGTGACAGTCTTTTTCACCCTCAAGTGACATTTCTATGGCACGCTGTGCAAATGTTTGGCAAAGATTTGCTGTATCGATTAGAAGAAACAAAGAAAAGCACACAACAGATGTTGATTTTCTTGTTACTGTGACTATTGTTTTGAAAGACTGACACAGAATTTTCAGGTTTTTCTGTCTTCTTGGCAGCAATATAAAAAAAAACTTGCCTAACTGCAACACACATACTTTCATCTTCATTAAACTGACTCTGAAGACTCTTAATGAGGGAGGCTCTGTGTCATTTTTCACAAGATGAGCTGTTCTGAAAACAGCAAAACCACTACAGGACAGTCATGCATCAATCATGGAATTAGATGTACTAGCTTGCATGTATGAAACTGACCTTATAAAAGTTTTTTCTCTAGCATCTTAGCAGTCAAAGAGCCATTTTCCCCAGCATTTCCTTTATTTAACTATTGCATTAATTTTTAAAGAAAAGAGATTTTCAGTAAAATCCTGAGCCTATTGGAATATTATAATTTTAAAGTATCAGTTTTCCATTCCTTTTGTGATGAAAATTTTCTGAAGAAGTGGATAAATGAACGAAAAAGTGTGTTGATATGATGACACATCAGGTGATCTTCAGGAACTGTTTGATGTGTTCTTTTTTATTTGTGCATCTTCTTATTCATTGAAGAAACAAGAAAGAATTAATCTGGTCTTGGTAAAACCTCACTCATTAAAGAGCCTGTGCTTTTGGTTGAATCTGTAGTTCACTGAATTTGGCACCACGAGTTTAGAATCTTTTAAAGAATTTAAATTTAAAGAAAACAGAGTCAAAATGTATCAAGTTCCCATGTGGATTTAATAATTTTTTAAAATAGTAAAAAGCCATGGCTATAAACGGTATTTGGATGTTTATGCTAAACAAAGAAAGCACTCATCAAACATTAGAGGTTACATTTAATTGTCTAGCATTACTCATCTAGAGTCATTTTATATGACTGAAATGTCTGGGATGTCTGCACAGGATTTGAAATATACAGTCCAGATACAAAGATTTGAAATACACAGTGTATCCCTTGTGGGATACACAAAAACTTCTAGAGCAGCAACTGAATGCCAACAGTGATACTCTAAGGTATCTCAAATGATTGTGAACTTTTTGTGTAAGATGCTCAATTTTCTTCTTGCTTTTTTTCTGTTTGTTTCTTTCTTTGTTTGTTGTCAGAGCAAAATTCCTTGCCTAGTGTTCTGCTTCAGACCAAATATGGGATCAGTTTTCACAATTGCACTGAGAGGTTTTTTACCTTCAGTTCTCACAGTTTCTTTTTAATGAAGAGTTTCCAATCAGATACTTTATATATTGAAAAATCACTAGTTAGGTAAAAAACTAGAAAGGGTAAGCCACCTAGATGCTAAAATGTATGGGTAGACTTAAATTAATCAAGTCCCTGACTCACCACACCTAATGAAATACAGTTAGTTCCTTATTTCAGAGGTTAACTGATCCACAGTTTTAATTGTAGCTCTAATTTAGTTTTGGACTCTAGTGCCTCATGTGACATAGAAGTCAGTGTAGCACAGGGTAGTTCTCAGCCTAAAGATATCTGGCTAAAAACATCCAGAGAGTAAAAACGACTGTTGAAGGTCTGCCTTGTCTCTTGAAAGGAAATCAGTCTTCACTTATATTAAGAGGAGATTTCAGCAAGTATAGTTCTGAGTTCAGTGCTTATGTAGATGGGAATGAATCTAGTTTTTGCTGTACTTCCCAGAGCACCGATTCCATGTGTCCTAAAGTAGAGGTTCCATTCAACAAGCAAACTGTTGTACATGGCTTGTGTCACTTTCCTAATTATAATTAGGTATACTCCTTATATGAGACACGCTGACACTTTATTTGGAGAAAATACAGCCTCTCAGGCATCAGACCAAGAACAGTTGACTGTTCCTGAAGTGTGGCCATCCACTAGCAGCTGGGATCTGCAGTAAACTTTAAATGAGAGCCCAAGTGATAAGAATGGGCTAATCACTTGTTTAGATACTGATATAATTTCTGCAATTATTTCTAGGTGTTTTCCCCAGCTCACCAGTGTCATGTAAGTTTACGCTAAGCTGAGTTTCCCACAGATTTTTCTCATTCACGGACTAGTCTTGATTAAATGACTTTTCAGATCCTGAATTATATTATCATTGTATTATTCATTATATTATATTATATTATTCTGTTGTTCCTATTATCAAGTCTTTATGAAATATATACCTCTCTATGTAAATTTATGTAATATATGCAATATAGTAAATTCTTTGTTAATCTGATTCTTGTACTATGTTTTAGTTAATTTTCCTGAATTACTTAAATTCTGATTATAGGTATTTGATTTTTCATTTTCCTTCACATTCTGGGATGAATGGATATCACAAAGTGTGGTTCTTGTCATAACCTCAGAAAGGCTCTGACAGTGTCCTTTTTAATCATAGAAAAGTAAATAAAAGGATGAAATTGCAACTAAGAGCAATGCTCTGAATTACTACAGTCCTGTGAGTATGATTTCATTTTTATTTTTTATGTTAGATATGAATTCATACAATATAAAGGAGAAATGAACAAACAATTTACATTATGAAAATGTCAGATTTTGAAATTAAGCACAGTAGGCTGGACAATGCTGAATAGATTTTTTAAAAAATTGTCCACACAATAACACACATTATCATTCCTATTAGAATCAAACAATTAAAGTTTATATAATTTTTACCCTATGTACTATACATATATATGCATTTTAAAAATATTTTTAAAATGTAAGAATAAACAGTCCTTGCATGCTCACTTATATCTTAAATAGTGTGAATATTTTTAATATGTTAAGGTCACATGCAAATTTCCTCTGAGGAGCTGTGTGCATTAATATGATATTATTTTATTGAATTAGTTCCACTTTTAAGAAATGTTTGGTAAGTGTTTCATCTTTCACCACCATTGGAGTCCCTAAATGTGTTGTATGAATTTGTACAAGTTGTAATAATCTCTTTATTATCTTTCAGGAAACCAGTTTAGCTAAAATTAAATTGCATTACTTTTTAATCTATTTATAGATATAAAGATCATATAATATTAAAGGTCATATTCAATATTAAATTGCAGTAGTTACAGTTAATAATGAAATATAGAGATGATAAATGCTAGGTTTTCACAGGCAGAAAAAGAAGATGATAACATATAGGGGAAAAAAAGGGAAAAAAAAGAAAAAGAAAATTAAAAAAAAGAAATGCCCAGAAATGGAAACTCTCACTTTTCCAGTCCTTACCTTACTTATCATCATAAAACAAAAATAGTGAACAGATACTTCAACTAGTTGGATAATTAGATTACCTATGTTTGTATAGAAAAATAAAACATTCATTAAAAGGCCATCACATAAGAATTACAAGGAATAATGACTGTCCTTAGGGGAAAAAATATATGCCTGAGTAATTAATGATGAAAAATATATTAGGAGGAGAGGAAGTAATGAAAATAATAAATATGCTTTTGCAATACATGCAAAAAAATATGAAACAGCCTAATCAAGGTGCAAAGCACAAATTCCTGTGGAAAAAAGTGTTAGTTAATCTTGTATTGTGTAGGCAGATGGTAATGATATAAGAGCTACTAATACACTGAACCTTATTTCATCTTAAATTCTGTACCAAGTGATAAGACTATGCAGATTTAGTATCCTTATATGGTAGCATATCTGGTCACATGAAGTTTCAGATATAAATATCGCAGAACTCTAAGGTTGCAATTAATCAATTCAGTTGTGCTATGAGAGTTTTTTAATCAGCTTTATCTCAATTCTCTGAGCACTGTTTAGGGCTGCTATCAATGAATGTTAAAGTACGAGCGTTAACCACAGTCTGTTAACAGGTGTTTATTTAGTTATGCCTTGGAGTGAAATATTTCTCCTGAGACTAGAGTTTGAAGGAAACTCATTTGCTAGTTAATTTTCTACAAGGGTGTATATTTTCTTTTATTTCATTTTATTAATCTAATAGAAACTAGATCTAGGTTCTAATGACCTTGAGTTAAGAAACACTCAGGCAAAAACAAAGACGGAGATAACAATACTACATAGATAAGACATTGATAGCCATAGACAACCATTGCCAAAAAATTTCTGGTCAGTGCTCCATGTCACATGACTAAATGCTGGTCTTTTCTGTTAGACAGAGATTGATTAAGCCCTCAGTGCATACCACAAGTTTGGGTTTTTTTTAGTTTAACTCGAAGATAACTCTTTGCTTCTGTGAACCTTTAAGAGGTGGCCTTGCTTCATCTTTTTTTTAATCCTAAGAACCTCTCAAACACTCATTTAATTGTTAGGTACAGAGAGTGAATTCACAATAAACAAATGTCTTAAAGGAAACAAAAGAAAAGAGGAAGAAATAAAAGTCATATGTGACATTAACTCACTAAAAAAATTGTTTGTACCAAACCCACCATATATTTGGAAATAGAAAAGAACTGGTCAAAATAAGAGATATTTGGAAGAATATAATACCAAAGTTCATTTTGTTTTGGTTTAGTTTTGGTTTATTTTTTTAACTTTTATGAGAATGTTAGAACAGGAGTTGCCTCTGTCATGAAAAAGGGACACTTATTTTCATATTCACAAATTATTTTACACTAAATGCATTATGAATGATAAAGTAAACCAAGTTTTTTTATTTTTGAAAAACATTTTAGATGTCCATAGTCAACCGTAGGCTGACTTTTTCCCTTGCCCTCTCCCTTTTTATTTTCTTTTTTTCTTAAACTTCCTTCATTTCTAAACCATGTAAGAATCCTGGCATGTGCCATCTTTCACAAGTCAGAACAATTATTTGTAGAGTACTGTCAGGTTAGATAAACTTTCCATCTTGTGTTAAATCCTGAACTGAAGTGCTTAATTCTAACACAACCTTCCAGAGTATGACAGCATGACACTAGGAATCTACTGATACATGGGGGAAGTACATCTGAAAATTGAATGACTCATTGAACTTTTAGAATATGTCTTCTTCTTAAGGTTTCAAAATTCATTAGCATAATTCATGTTAAATGATAGGATAAGGTTTCATATTATTAAGACTTTTTCAGATGCATGATATCTATAGACATATGTCTATATGTATGTACATGTGTGAGTATGTATATATATATTTATATGTGGGTAAGCAGAGACATAGCACTATGTATGCATTAAACTGATGCATATGCTTACAGCAAAACTATTATTTCAAAGGTTCAGAAAGTGTTTTATCATAAAGGCTTTGATGATGATGATAATGATTTCATTAGTGGATTTCTGTTTCTGTTGATACTGATGTTTTATTCTATGTATATGTTGAGCTTTCTTTTAGTATGTTTGGCAGCTGTTGAAGGTCAGTTTTATTGTGGTGTAGACATGGAAATGTGTGTGGCATATCACTGTATCAAGAAAGATAATTTTACTGCAAACTTATGGAAATTCATAGCAAAACTAACAATTCACTTAAATCCATAGTTATGAATAACTGAAAAGAGGTGACCATGTCACAATAATTCTTTTAATACTTTTCACCCTTCTATGATCTAAATAATAAATGAATTCTCAATTCTCAAAAAAAAAAAAAAAAAAAGAAAGATTTAAAGGAATGGGCAAGAAATTACTGTGTAGTGAAAGAAAGTTATATGTGGAAGATTTATTTGAGGAGGAAAGAGAGTTTTGCTTAAGGAGGTTTTCGCTGCTGGGAAAACTAGGCCTACGAAAAACCCATTATGGGAGAAAATTCTTTCCCATGAATAGTGCTACCTATTTTCTGCCTGTCTGTTTTAAGAAGTTAACTCCTCTCTTGCAAGAAGAGATAAAAGTTCTCGCAGACATCTTGAGGCCCCTGCTGGGAGAGAGGGAGACCGTAAAAACACAGGGGAAAACACAGTCTTGAAGTTATGTGCTTGCAAAAGGTGCAAATCATCATTTTGCAGTTTGTTGCAGTCCGAAATTTGGATACCAACAGAAAAGGAACTGCCAGGATTAAACAGGAAACCATGGACCACAGGGGCTGGGAAAAATAAACACCATCTAAAAGACCAGACAAGATCCATTGACATTTATTTTGTGTCGATTGTCCTGATCTCCCCCAGCAGGAAGTAGAGAGACTTTGCGTGATGCTATCAGATATCTCATTGTTTTCTCCCTCCCTGTGTAAATCCTTATTTCAGGAAAAGCGGACTACCCTTCCCCAGTATAATCTTGCTTACTGGAAATATCAAATCCTTTTTCCCCAAATATGAATACTGGATCCGAGAAATGTAAATCCATTTTTCCTCTTATGTCTCCCCTGTTACTGGAAATGTTAATAGACTATGGAATCCCCTCTTTGGAATAACCCTACCTCCTCATTAGCATGGAAGCCCCCGAGACCCTTAAATAGCACTCACATGTTCAATAAATCATTTCAGTTTTTGCCTCCATAGCTGGGATCGTGATAGCTTTATTAGACCCTTACACACACCTGTTATAAAAGCACCAAAACAGGCTTCCCACTGCTTTTTGACCTTGCTATGTTTGACTTAGCTGTGTATCCAAGGTTTCCAACTTTGGAATAAACTTAGCCATGATTTGGTCATCTGGATTTACCTGCGTGTGCATCACTTCTTGCATATTGAGGTTTTAAGAACTGACTTGGACCAAAAGACTCAAGATAGCCAATTTATTTAAGCCTTAAAAGACAGGCTGATTACACCTCATTAATACCTAACATGCGAAAACATGAGGAAAATATTTCTAAGATCCAGTAGAAAGAAATAAACTGAGAGTTTAGAATAGAACTAAAACACTCTTTTTTAATAATTATGCTTTTTTAATCATCATTGGATATGCAGGATTCTCTCGCATTTGAAGTTTTTAACCCAAGAAAGCAAATTTTTCACTGAAAATTCTGTGTTTCATTGCAAAGCTGTGAACTTGACACAGGAATTTTCAGGTGAAATTCCAGTGGGTTTGGTTGTACAAGTCAGAATAGATTAAGACAATAATTCCTTCTGGTCAGAAAATCTATAAATGAGTACAAACTTCCAGCAGTGACATTTTCTTGACTTTTTTTTTTTTCTTTTTTTTTTCTTTTTCCCTCCTTGTTTTTTTGAACCTCTTCTTGGGAAAGAGGCATGGCATTAACTTTCTACTTTGCTGATGCCTCAGTAAGTATTCTTTATTATGCCATAGCTAGAGAGTGAATCAGCTGAAAATTTAGGAGAAGAGAAAAAAGAAGAGGAAACTTTTTTTGTTTTGTGCTTGATTGTAGGTTCCTGTGAAGCAAGACAAAAAACTAAAATGCATTTAGGAAAAAAACCAAACCAAAACAAAACCAACACAAACCAGCAAAGAATTGATTTCACCTATCTCTTTTACCACAAAATAGATTAGGATGTTTTGTGCTGCTTGGTACAATGATGAATGTATATGACAACCTCGAAAGAATACATATTTACAGCATTGCCATTGCTATTGCAATTCTTTAGTCTTAAACAATTTAAAAATTAACCCTTCCATCTTCCATACCCACCCATCTATCTTACATGCCTCAACTTTTATGAATTACTAATTCTTTGATGGGCAGTTAGATATACTCTGGCAAATTTCGGTATAGTGGTGTGCAGTGGAGAATTCTGTAGTCCTCTGATTTGTAACTTTCATCAGTTACTCTGGCAGAAAAATGTTTCAATTAATATCAATTTATATATATATATATATGAATGTATATATAGGTAGAGGTGCCCTGTCTAGAATACAGGACAGCATTTCTCACATTGAATGAGATTGAAATTCAAAAAAAACATATCTTATTTCTCAAAGAAAAGTGAATTTATTGCCGTTAAGAACTGCTTTAGGAATGGTGTTGGTAAAATGCAAACCTAAATCTAGCAGTTATTTTGCAAGTACAACATTTCTGCTGGTGAATATCCAAATACTAGAGCAGATAATCACACCTGCATCTAAAATATTTTAAATATTTTCTTCCTGTGTCATCCAATTTGTCCTGATCTTTTTATTTTTCAGCCCAATATATGTTATCATATTTTACATGCTACAAACCTTCTACTCAACTAGATGATAAAACTTGTAATTTCAAAGAAGTTCATATATATTCTTGTTCCCCTGTCATAGAATATTAATTGTTTTTATTTAAAGATATTTAAAAGAAATTCAGAATGACTAATACTGCAAATTCCATCATTTGTAACATGGAAATTGTCTTCGTAGTTAGATATATATTTTTCATTAAAATTACTATCTATTATTTATATTGCTAATAAGAAGGGCTAATGAGTATATCTTCTGGTAATTATCAATGGCTTTATCTAAATGAAGGATGTGAGGATTCTGAATATTGTTGTTGAAGTATCTAACTTTATTCTGGAGTGGGACACACTGATTTAGGTGTCTGAACACCTATGCAGAATATAAGGACAGCAAGGTACCTCAAAATAGGATGTAGAAACCAACATTCAGGAAACAAAATATAGAAGCAGAGTGTATCTCTTCCTAAATTGTTACCAACAGGACTGCCACTTGGAACTGGCAGTCTGAAATTGTTCTGGTGAAAGCAGAACAAAAGGCAATTCTCTCCTTCTCTGAGAGGGAATATAACCTGTATTAAATTCTGCTCAGTGGGAAAATGTTATAAGTTTTGATGAACACAAGCATTGAAATCATCTCCATTTTGTCCAGTCTTGATATGCAATTTGTAAGTTCTGAATGATACTAGGCTTCTGTCTATTCAGGCTCATAAATCTGAAATGTATACAGAGGTGCACCTTAAACAGTGAGGTGA
This sequence comes from Manacus candei, assembly GCF_025592945.1. Taxonomy (NCBI): domain Eukaryota; kingdom Metazoa; phylum Chordata; class Aves; order Passeriformes; family Pipridae; genus Manacus; species Manacus candei. The sequence goes on along the minus strand of NW_026138062.1, from coordinate 28,246,659 downwards.
GCATCAGTGATAAAAGGAAAGTACTAATATAGGTTAAGTGACTCTGACTTAAGAGATGCTCAGGAACTAACAAATTTAGCCTCTGATGTTTAAATTCTGCTGAATTCCCACTCCAAGGACTTTGGTTGCTTGTTGCTTCTAACATATTTATGTTTTCACCTGTTATGGGTATCAGTCACTTTGTTTCTGGGAGTGGGAAACTGGTTTTGAAGAAAGCAAACTATTACTCTTCAATATAAATAATAAAGAAAAACAATAAAAATGTATTTTAAAGTACTACCTATATTAGAAACTAATAAAATCTCATTAGGATATAAGTAACCACAATTAATTGCCATTGAAGACTGTAAATTGCTATTTTGCTATTTGAATAAGTTTAGACTCCTTGAATTCCCTTTGTACTCTGTAACCATTACTTGGTATTTATAATATTTTCAGATATCATGCTTTTTTAATGGGGTTTAAATGTTTAGGGGGAACCCCCTCTGACCTCAATATTGTAATTTTGAGACTGTATTTTCTAATGAGAATTTTTCAGCTTGACCCTGTAGGCATTTCTTGTTTGTTATCTCATCTGTGACCTTTAAACGTTCTGGGAGGATATACTGAGATGATACCATTTCTACTCTTAGCATATTTGTTTTACATACATTGCTCATTTCTCTAAATGGAGATAAGGAGAGTAAGAAAGAATTGGCAGTAGTAAAGTATTTGTCGCTCTCACTGTATGCCTTCCCTCCTGCCCCTTCGTGTGCTCTGACCTCTGCAATAACTGCTTCTAAAGGACTTTATTTCTAATATCTCCATGTCTCAAATCCTACATTTGAGTATGATAAGAGGATCTTGTCAGAGAAAGTGATTAGAAAGGATGGACAAAGTAAAATGACAGGCACAATGACATTTCAGTAGTGATTGCCACGAGGAGCTGAATTTAAGCAGACATGGACAAGACTGGGCTGCAGGAAGTTTTGCATATTATTTGAACTCACATTCACCAATGGCTATGGCATTAGCTATGAATGCTAATTAGCTTAAGGAAATACCAGAAAGAGAACATGAAAACATGTGATTAGAATGACTGTGGATAACTTTCCACAAAAAAAAAAAAAGAAATTAAAAGCTTATGAAACAAACAAATGCAAGTTGTTAGCTAGGAAACCAGATATGGGAAACAGAAGAAAAATTATTCTTGAGATGTACTTATATTCTCCCCCTTACTTTTTATCTAGTAAAGGCGTTGAGCATGAATGCATATACATTGTGCCTTGTCAGTATAGCATATACTCTTTACCATTGACCTTAGAGAAATAAGGTGCCCATCTAGCAAACATTTGGTAAATTCATTTCCATCAAAGACATAAGGTAGTCTGCATATGTTGAAAAAAAAAAAACCATTGAACACTCTGTGACATTTAAACAGCAAGACCTCTGTTCTTTCATGTCCACATTGGCTGAGAGTCTGAGAGTATCCACTGTCTTATCCACAGGAATACAAATACCTTTCTTCAGAAAAATGTCTGTGCATGTAACAAGGATCAGTAGAGTACCCAGCTGCTCTTACTTACTTTTGTAATTTATTAAACAAAAAAAAAAAAAATACCGTGAACTAGATATTCAAGGTGAGAAACACAGACATTTTGAAAACAGGTTACTTTTACTGGACTGGTCACAGTAAAATTTATGCTTTAAAAAACTGAAGTTTTTATAATGAGTATGTATGTATTGCCTCCAATATTGTAAATATGAATAAGCATGCTTTGACAATGTAGGTATGAATTGTTATTTCCTACAATTCTTCTATATAATTTTACCTCAGATATTGAGGAAATAAGGGTGATTAATACTTAAATTCCAGATTTTTGAAAGTTAAGAAACACAACAACTGGTGGCAGTAACAACACTTCTAGGTCTAAGTGTTTTCTTGCTCCCAGACAGACAACTCAGAAAAACAACATCTTCATCTTCATTATCTTCAGTAATGCAGGAAGAATCCATTGCATTTATTGACTCAAAGTTCTTTAAAAATTTTAATTATTTATGGAATTTGGGATGAGTCAGAAGGGTATCAATTTTATTTAATAACTTAAATTATTAAAGATTCATTGTATCATTGATCAAGCAGAAGCAGAAGTGCTGAAAGCCTGAAGATTATTCCGTTAGATAGCAGGCAGCTCCTGCAATATATTTGAGAAATATCTTTTTCTTTCAAATTTGAAAAGCTGCCATCCGGAGCTGTATTCCCACTTTTTGCTGAGCAGCACTCTCTTGGCTGAGGAGCAGTCATATGTACTTTTTGGGATAGCTTATTTATGTACTCTTGAGCTTCCCTTCACCAAGCAATTTTCAGTCAATCTTCCAAAAATGGGGATTTGCAGAGGCAAATCTCCACAGAGATTGGAAGGCTTTTCATGTGGAATGGTCTGGGTATATCACCTCTGCATAGCCAGTTAATCCACCATCTTTTCTTTTTCAGAGTTTTTGGTTGGTATTTCATATGTACTGATAAGAAAAATAAACCAAATGAGACTGGAGCCATAGTCTGTTGTGCAAACTCATGTTTGAGATTTGAGATAGACTTGAAACGCAGTGTAAGCAGTCACTGCTTTGTAGTTGTCTATGCATGTAACATTGCTGAAATACACACTTTCAAAACACTATAGTTTTGCATAGGCAACATACTGTCAAAACACTTATTTTCAGGCCAGTGCGTAAAGTCATATATGAATAGAAAATCTTCAAAGCACAACTTGGCAGCTGTAATTAGCATTTGCTACTAGAATGCAGTCTCACATAAAGCACTAAAATATTTTTAATGTCAGAGGGTTTGGAAGGTTTATAGGGGTTTTGTGTTTTCCATCTTATTTTCCTTTAATCAGAACATACTCTTTTTTGTGACATATGATTCAGTTTGAAAATAAGCAAATCATTGCTGTAGTCCTGGCATTAGTAATGTTCCATACATCTGACAATATGGGATAGTACATATTTTGGAAGCAAAAAGGAATGTTTACTATGTTTGTGCCAGAAAAATATGTTTAGCCTACAGCTATTTGATGGCATTATCAGCGTCCAAGATCTGAGAGAGATGGAACAGAACTTGCTCGCTTGCAGACTTTTGTTGTTATTTTTGCATGGAAAATAGCAGAAAGAAAGTCTAAAAAATCCTTCTATTTGAACATTCATGGCATATCAGGACTAACAACAAGCATAATTATTTACTCTGTATAACAGCAGATAAGCATCTGTAAACTTACTTTCTACCACTTGGCCTTTTTTTTTTGCTCTAAGTAACAGTGATGCAGTGGAATTCAGCAGAGCACAAGCTCAACTGATATCTATCTCAATTGATTAACTGTCTAGAAGATTTGATTTTCAGAATAGGTACCCAGGAGAGCTCCAATTCATTAGTGGTTGTCCACATGTGATTAGAAACTGTGGGAGGTCTAACCCCCTCTTTTAATTGATCTAATTTCATATTCCTTGTGGTCATTAAGTGTGTTAATGGTAACTTAGCACCTGTATTAAGAAACCAACTTAACAACATCCTATAAATGACTCTAAGTCAGCAGGTGCCAAATTTAGAGGGAAAAAAATGACATGATTGCTGCTCTAATGTTACTGCAGGAGGGATATGAAGAAATAAAATGTTGCAATTGTTTAATCCATCATGATCAAACATCATCATTTGATGTTAACATGATTGTTATGTTATTACTATCCTTTATTACTGATTTCCCCTTCTTTGCTCAAGGGTATCATTCCTTTTTGATGTTAATAACTACACTTTCATTTATGCTACTTTATAAGGAAGTAAGACTTTCCACTTTCTTCACTGTAATGATATCATAAGATTGCAGATAGCAGACTCTTTTAGTCATAGGTGATGCCAGAAACACTCGCGAATTCTTTATTCTTGTGCTGTGTTTCCACAGACATTTTACTTGAGAATTCTATTTGTAAATCCTATGAAAAGAAGCTCACACTCTAATGACCTGCTATTTCTAATGTTTTTTTTTGATTCCAGCAGGATTGGCAGTACTTTGAATAAATTCTAAATGCTACACAACACAGATTTTTGGACCGATTATACTGAATTTTTGATTGCTGTGCTATTTTTGATGAGTCATGTAAGAGTTAAACTTTTCATTTAGGAAGACTGTCTGAATATTTTTCAATTCTTCTGCCATGTGGAAGATGACTGCTAACTAAATTTTAGGACATGACTAAATACCACAAATACAAATTCTTAGAATTGTACCTCTTCACATGTCCAAATTTGCCCCGTTCTGAATGGCCATATGCCTAAACCCTGTCAGTTTCCAGAAAATAACTGGAAAAATGTCTATGCTCCCTAAAGGGTTCAGTCTGTGAAGCACTTTGAGAATAGTGCATTTAGCGTGCACCTCCTGGATTAGGCTGTCATATAAAATGGAGTTACTCTAGGCTTTGTTACTGCACAACAGTGTTTGGCAATAACATCCGATAATATCTGAGAAACCAAAGAGCATTTTGAGAAAGAAAAGGAATTGGGTCTGTTTTAAGCTGTGACACTGTATACCTCATGCAGTTATAAGGAAATACCAGAATAAGAAGTACTCCTTGGAGCTGGTCAGCATTTAAAAGAATTTAAGTAGGAAAATGTGAAAGACATAGGTAAGAGAAAGGAAGGAGTAGAGAAGGTAAGATGGAAAGAGTGCAGTTTAGGGTGGGTGACTGTCAGGGTAACAGGAACATTATCCTCTCAAAAAATGGATGAAGTTTCTAATGTTTCTAATGTTACAGAAAATCAGCTTCATTTGCTTCTGGGCCAAGCCAAAACATACAAATACATTAAGTATTAACTTTAAGCCAAATGCTCTTCAGAAAAGAAAAGAAGTGGTGATTTGAAACAGAGAGGTACAAAGATAGAAAGATGTTTCTCCTTTCCATTTTCAAGTTATTAAATGTTAAAAAATTGACACTGGACATACATTGTGCCACTTACTATAAAACTGCTAGATCCTAGATATATTCTAGATAGTTCCTTGAAACATTGGAACATACAGATCAAAGACAAACAATCATAATACACTCAGGGATGTTGAGAAATACATTTAGTGCAGGTATCTTGGCAAGCTGCAGTTCCAGCTGCAGATTGAACTCTGAGTGGTAGGAGAGCATGGAGACCTGTGGCGTTGGCCAGGTGATAGGATGCTCAGGGACAGAGCAGGAGCCAAGTACCCCAGGCTTTTGCATGCTTGGACTGTAAGAGTGTAATACTCCAGGCTTTCCTTTGTTCAGGGTTCCTCCTCAGAGACACCCAGCTCTGGCTGTTATTTTGTTATTTAATTATTGCACCAAGACTAAATTATTTTAAGGATTGAAATGTCTGAGACTTTGCTATGGAAAACTTCGGGGCAAGATGGTAAGGGCATCTGGTCTGACTGTGTGAGAGTGGGATGTTTAGGGAATCAAACATGGCATCTATTGGCTCACTGGAGACGCACGCTGTGAAGGGGCTTTGGTCCCAGCTCAGGTTGTGTGGTTGTGACTGCCAGAGAGACTCCTGGATGGTTAGACAAGAAAGTTTCCTTAACAAGGAGAATTATGGTTAAAGGAAGACAAGCACATCTGAGAAAATAATTGGGATGCTGATTGCTATCAATTGTTATTTCTTAGATGAATATGCAACTCTACTGATAGAGTGCACCTCTTTCCTCCTTTCCTGAAAAGCATCAAGCATTTTGATTATGGTTATAAAGGTGTGTTGCTTTCTATTACCCTGCAGGAATGGTGGGAAAGAGGTTTGTTCCTACAGCTGGACTCTATGCTTAGCTGAGAAGTGTCAGCTGAGACATGGTGTTAACTGACACTTCTTGAGAGAGATCGAGGCTGTCTCCCTTAGAGAGGTAAAAGTGAGTTCTTTAGGTGTTGAGCCAGAAACTCAGCATTCTTTTACTTTACAGTAATGTGCTTGTGTGATGCATCCTTTGTTTATTAATTTCTCAGGAGAAAGAACTCTTTAGGTGTTTTGGTTTGTGAGACCTCATTAGGTGATTGGTTTAAAAAAGAATAATCAATAAAATGTGAGTCTCATAAATATTTACATATGTGTTTATACCTTTATTCTTATATAGTGATATCAGATTTGTTTAATTAGGTCAGCTGAACTAACAGATTGTCACGGCTGGTTTAATGGTGTGTAATCAGCAAGTTTCTGTGTCAAAGCCCAGAGACCAAGTTTAATATGCAAGGGAAATGTAGCATTCTTCACACTTATGTTTGATGCCATACTCTTTGGTACTGACAATATGAATATAGTTGGTTCAAGAAGGTGCAAAATATGATTCTATTAACATTACCTTACACAGTAAGCTTATATAATCCTTACATTCCCATCTGTGTCACATCTTGATGCAGAACAAAAATGTTGCCAGACGTTCTACAATTATGTAGTTAAATGAGAAAGTGTTGGAAACATCTGTAAAATCCCACCACAAAGAAAATATAAACGTTTTGTGGTTTTATCCTTTTTGACAAAAATCCAAGAAATTGCAACCATAACTCTAGAGAAGGGTAATGCAGCAATCCAAAGAGAAGAATAAGATCATGAATGCTGCTATTGAGGCAGAAGGTAGGCATTTGGCCTCAGTCTAGTAATGAGAGAGGGAAGGGAATGATAGAGGTATAGGCCTAAAAATTTTCATAAGACTCTAAGAGCATGGCTAAGCAGAATTCCCCAAAATGTCTTTTTTTGCTTCCTGGCCTCTTTTTCTGATTTTCTGCTCTTTGTACAAACTCACAGAAGCTAAAGTGAGTCAAGTAAAAAGTGAGTAAGTAAATTAATAATTATCCTGCCCTAGCCTTCAGGAAAACTTAAATCTGTTGAAACTTGTCTCTTTATTTCTTGATGAATTTCCCATGGGGGAAAAAATTATTATTAACTGACTAATGAATACCTGGGTCATAAATATAAATGATGAAGATTCTGTAGACAACTATTAGGTACAAAGTGAATAATTTAATTCTTCATTAACTCCTTAGAGTGAATTTCTTATTATCTTGCCAAGTTTTGCTTTTATTAGTAAATTTAATTTAATCCTTATACTTCTAATAGAATATCAAAACAAACAGAAACAAATACATTAATCAAAACGTGTAAATAGTTTTCACAGAATTCCAGCCAAATTCTCAGTTTATTTAAACTGATTTTCATCTAACAAAGTCAGTGATATCTGTTTGTAGCAGTTGAGGCCTTGGCTCTTGATATCATAGAAAATGTACCTGCTTTGGGACCCTACCTGATATTACATTTTTAAATTGCTACAAGCCTGGTGCATTGATAGCCTGCTGTGAGCAATTCAGACTGGGATTTTTTTATTTCAGCGCAAAATGGGAAATGTAGTCTACATTGAGAGATCTTAGAAAAGCACAACTATAATTAGAACTATACAGTGGATGAATAATTGGGAATGTATAGTAGCTCCAGCTGATGTAGAAAAACCCATTCTACTGATTTGTTCTCCCTTAAAAAATGTTGCTTTATTCTAATCAATAGAAAATTCTTGGTGCATGAAAACTGATGTATGAAGAATAACTATCTTGCTTTTTACTTTATATATACAAAAAATTTTCACAGATTACCATTTAGGTATCTAAGGGTTGAATGTTTTATTATAATATTTGTGATGATGAGGAGTGCAGAAAGAAGAAAACTGTTTGTCTTTACCTGGTCACAGGATTTGAATGAGTTGAAAGGCTTCATAGGAAAGAGAAGAGTGCTCTGAACCTCAGGATAGAGCAAGCAGTGAATGGGAAAGACAGCATATGCAAATATGCATTTGTCAGCACATATGGTGACAAATCACCAGACTTCAGGTGATTTAATATTCTGCTGTATATTACTTCTATAATTCAGCAACAATTTCATCCAGCAGAGCAGTTTGCTTGTTTGGTTTCTAGGCTCAGACAGAATTTTAAAATCCAGTGTACTCCAGATCCTCTGAAGGACTCAGTCTAATGGGCCTTTTAAAAACAAGCCTACCAGGAAGACTGAGCCCTTCACAACATGCAGCGGTACCTTCCCTTTTGGAGTGTTCTAAAAAGAGTTGTTTGCTTTTTATGTGCTTACTGGCTTGAGTCCTCACAGCCATTTTCACAGCAACTACATCTATTCTGCATAAAAATACTTTGCCTTTGTACAATTTAATTTGCTTGGTTGAAGTCATTTAAGAGCAGAATCAGATCTTATATGAACAATTCAGGAATGAGACAGCATTTTCTTCTGTTTGGAGACAGTGATGAATCTTTGTGACTAAGCATAAATACACCATGTATTGTTATTACCCTTTATAAACATGCTTTCATGATGAGAATAATTTGGATGATTACATGATGTTGGGGCATTGTGTTTTTAAAGTTATAGTCATGATTATTTGTCTTCATTATGAAAGTTTTTGTATCTACAGATCTTGGATCTACAGATATGCATCTATTATGCATGCAATTTTTTTCTTAATTTACAAAACAGTTAAGATTTAAATAGTTTTCTGACACAGCACTCTTTTTTCTGTAGGTTAAAACCTTATATATTTCATTTTCTATATTAATTTTTCTTTCCTTCTGTCTCTTTAAACTCATATGAAAAAAAGAGAATTCCAGTGCTTTGTCTGAATTTTGCTTGCATTAACCTGCTTTGTTAAAAACAGCATACTTGGACAATGTTTGTATCAATGTTCAAAGGTTTAAAAATTACTTACATTCTTACAGAAGCAATGCTATGATGAGTAAGTAAGTGTTGGGTCGGATCTCAAGATCAGCTCAGTTGGCTAGAGCATGGTGCTAATAACACCAAGCTTGTGGGTTCGATCCCTCTATGGGCCATTCACTTAAGAGTTGGACTTGATGATCCTTGTGGGTCCCTTCCAACTCAGAATATTCCGTGATGGACCTCAGTAGGATTCTGGGCCAACCTAGCAAAGCAAGGTCAGCTGCTGGGCAGATAAATTTCTTCAGGACTTTATGCAGTCCGGTCTTGAAACTCCATGCCAGTCTCTTTGGACATTGGTTCACTGCTTTCCTTACAAAAAAGTTTTTCCTTCTAGCAGATCTGATCCTTACTTGGTTTTTCTTGTGCATTTCACATTGTGTTTATATGATGTATTAGTGTATGTATGTTTGGAACTGTTTTCTTTAAAGTAATTTTACACATTTCTCTTTGTGTACTGTCAAACAGACAACTGAATTAACAGGCGTGAAAGGTAGCACCAGTTTCCTGATCAGGGCCCCAATGTGATAAAGAACTTATTTATACTGGCTTTGTCAAAAGCAAAGCTATAGTATTCTAATAAATGAAAATGCACAGAGACATCTGAGTGCCTTTATACTGGTCATTCTTAATGGCTGACTTTAGATATCATATTACCACCTCCCCATCATTTGTCACACTAATTCCAGAGACTCCTTTTTATTAAAACTTTTTCTTAACCTATTGTATAAAAGATTTTTCATTCTCAGTTTATGTAGTTCTTTTTGTCATACTCTTCTACCTGTTAGGAAATTAATTCTTATTGTACAGGAGACTTCCTTCTTCAAGCTTTTACATTCACAGTGGAATACATAGATGGCAAAACATAAACTACAAAAAAAGCATCAGTGCCCTAAATGTTAAAATGAAATCCTAGTTTTCAGTCCGTCTAGACTTATTATGCCAGAAGCTGAGATTTCACTAAGGTTCTTGTTGCACCAAATAACCTGCACTTCTGCAGATTTAGTTGCTCAGTGTCATTTGATTGTATTCTGTTCAGTAGTGTTCTGCTTACCTGAGACTTTTGTTATTTTTATGCTTTTTATTTTCACTTTTTCTGTATTCTTATAAAAGTACTTACAATTTAATGGGTCTTCTAACCGAAACCAAAGGCACTTGTTTGCAACTTAAAAAATATCTTTCAATGAATTTGTCATGTACTGGCAATAGAAGAATCGTATTGCAGATACTAACACTGCAGAATAAACCTATGGTTAATACTTTATTCATACAAACTGAAGACGTTTGGTGACCTTGAAGCTGCATTGTGTTCAGTGCCCTTATTATAACCTTAATTACCAGGGACTACAGTGTTTTAAAGAAAGACTAACATTTCACTTTAACATCCTCAATAATCTATTATAAAGCCAGCTAAGCCAGTCCCCAAATACAGAGAAATGTTATTACATGCTCAGCTAGTTGCCAAAGGGCCATGAGTCAGTGGCTTACTGTTATCAAAAGTAACAAGGTTGTTCTGAATTTCCTCTAACAAAGCCATCCAGTTTATGAAGGGATTAAGCTCTTTGATTAGAACAACTGGAACACATCCTACCCTTTTAATTAGCATTCCCTTTCATTTGGTTTAGGCTGGCGATTTGACACTCTTACTAGCCAATGCAAGAGAAGACTTTCAATTTTGGCCTACCCATGAGTATTATAGCAGTGGTATATTAACGTGCACTAGCTAAATTGTGAGCAATCTTAGAGATCATGTTCAAAGGCCTATGAAAATCCCCAGAGCATTATGTCAATAGAGACAGTGTAATGATGATGATTGCAATGTGGGATACGGACTCTATGAGCCTTTAGACCTGAGGCCACAATCTTTCTACCTTCTATCCTGGACAACCAAAAAGGTATTATGCCAGCTTTGTTGGTATTTTAGAGGTTTATATTTTAATTTCTAACATAAAGACAAGTCAGTCAAAGCAACCTGTATTTGCACTGGTGAAGAAATAAATGAAAAATATTTTGAAAAAAATTAAGTGTTACTATAAAGAGAGTTTGGTGTGGAAACATTCGCACCTGAAATGTTGAAAAGAAAAAAAAAGCACTGGTATCTTGATTTTGTATTGCCTGCCCTCACCCTTCCCCTGTTCTCCCTCTCCCTGACCTGATACCTCAGTGTTGGTTGGTATTCGATAAAGATTAAAGAAACGACAGGAGACCATTGTGCTCTATGTGTCATACTGTGAATAATTACTGAATGAAATGTTCATCAGTGTTTTGCAAGTTGCCTACTTTCCATTGCTGGTACTTTTCATTGAAATGCATTTAAAATAAACCCCACTGTATTTTGCTCCTCTTTGTCTCTGATCAACTACTTAAATGTGTACTTGAGAACATCATCCTGCTCACCCATATCTTATCATTCTCTCCTTTTTTTTACTCTCTTTACTTCCATACGATATCAAGGGCAAAAAATCCAGCTTTGCTCAGCACACCTGTGGTGACAGTCAGCTCAAGAGCAGGTGTTCATCTCCTACTCTCCACTCACCAAACATTACCCCATCCTCAGATCTGCCCTGTGATCTGATTGTGTAATCGATTCCTAACACAGTTCAATAAAAATTGTCTGTGTTAGTAAAGTACTAACTTTCTAAGGGTTTGAACTAACCAAGATCATATTGCCTTAATGACTTCTCTGGAAAGTGGGTATAATCTAATTCAATAAAATATTCAAATATTATTTTTATTTTCTGTATTTCTCATTCCTTGAAATAAAAAAGCAGCACACATCTCATTTATGTAATCTTCTGTTAGAGCACTAAGCAATTAATTTGAAAACATAGAAATTCTCTCTTTCCTTTTTTGGTTTTTTTTTTTTTTTATATAATAGCTGAAACATTTGACTTCTGCATGCCCAGGTTAGATAGGGCTCTGAGCAACCTGATCTAGTGCAAGATGTCCCTACCCATAACAGGGAGGTTGGAAATAGATAATCTTTAATGTCCCTTCCAACAGTAGCCATTCTATGATCAACTGGAATTAGATTTCATGTATTGCCTCCCAAAGCTATCATGATATCTCCCACCACATCTTTGCTGTCCTGCAGTGGAGCATTGAAACAGATAATATAGCCACATTTTTGTAGGTATTTAGGCATTCCTTTGCAGTACTCAACAGGACTTAGGACTCACTAGGAATAGATGAGGGAACTTAGTTATCACTCCTCTCAAATTTTGAAAGTTGGTACTGTTTTCTTATGGCAGAAGAGCAGATTATTCAACGTCTCATAGCAGTATTAGATTTAAGAAAGATTGAGGGGAATTACATAGAGTAGCCTGGGTTTTGTCCATTGGCCTTTTACTTTGAGTCTTTCCCCTCTTATTGGGTTATTTGGCTGTCTACAGGCAGAAGTATAAATTGCTGTAAAAATCAGTAGCTGAAACCACACTCTTCTCTTAGCACACCTCTTGCCCCTTTCCACAGTCTGTATTTTTGTGTGACCCAATCTATTCTACCTGACAGAAACATTCAAAGGACAGGCTTGAAGTTCAGTTTTCAGACCTTTACAGTATCCTAAACCATTTTATAAGCCAAATTGTGCGTGTTTAAAAAGTATACATTCTAACAAACAAATCCAGTCTATTTTCAAGATAGTATTAAAAAAATAATAATTTTGGAGACTATTTCTGTAGATTAAAGAAAAAAGTAAAATTTTTTGCCTTTGAGAATAACCTTCAGAGAGCAGTGTAATTTTTTTTGTTTTAAGAAGAATTTCTTCTTTAATGAAAGAAAAAATTTAGTTTCATACTGCCTGTCAAAAGTAAGATTCTTTACAATGATGTACGAAATGCCACCACAATGAGTTTTCTCCTTGATATATATTTTTTAAGATGATGGGCATTTTTAGGTTTCGGCATAATAATTTAAGTCATGTACATCATTGTAGTCTTCTTGGAACTTGACTCCCTATTTCTTGTTTTCCAGTGTTAGGTTGTTTTTTTTTTTAACACATCCCGGGGTGTAAAAATCGTTTGAAAATGACGAACCAACTAATTTCAGACAGACATTTTCAAAAAGAAATTTTCTTGAAGGACAAGAGATAATAAAATTAGGTGAAATAATTTCTTTTCTTTCTTCTTTTTATAGAGCCTGTTAAGACATTAAATATTCTGTTAAATAATATTTTTTATATTTTGTTTCTCTAATAGATGAATAACATAGCATTAAAATAATTCAGTAGAAGCTATAAGGTAGCCATCTTGTTTCAAGAATATTAGTATAGAAAAATATGGATAAGTTGCAGTATTAAATATAAAGATAATAATAGATGACATCACCTGTAAACTGTAAAAGAGACAAACAAAAATAATGAAGAATTTATCCAAAATGTGAGGAGAGATGGAAAAAAAGGATATAATTGTGTTCTATATATTTCCTAAGATATTTGAGTTCTTTCCTAGGACAGGATTGAACACAGATAAATATTATGTAAAATACTGTTTCATTTCTCTTTTATGTGGGCCACGAATGCCTAATAAAGAATTGAATACACAAAAAAAGGAAAAGTACATTTGTCATTTGCTAGTATGACTAGAATAACATTTTGATTTCGTCTGTAAATCTACACACATCAGATTTGAATTTAAAAAAAGGAAAAGGTAAAATAACATCTAGTAAACAAATTACCTAGGAAAAATTCAATTGCTAGGATGCTTTGTTTGTGTCCCATGTACTCACGTGCATATATGAAGACAAACACATAGTGTGTGCACAGACACACATACAGTTTTGTGTTTATGATAACCCACACATATAAATATACTACAGACAAACTCGCAAGGAGACTTTTCCCTAAAGATGGAAATATTTGTGTATCTTACCAGATATCTAGTTGTCCTCCACTGTTTCCAACTGTTCACTTGCCTAATTGATGCAAAAAAATGCAATTTCATGATAAACTAATAATTCTTCTTGTGTTTATATTCACAATTTGTAGCTGAAATTCAACAAGAGAAGAGAAAATATCCATTTTTTAATCTGTACCAGTGTAGTTCAGTCTTCCAGATGGCCTTTTTCCATCTTCCAAAGGGGAAATTTTAAAGAAAATAATTTTTTTTCTATAAACTGTTTGAACTAAAAATCTGGGGTTTTTTTCAGATATGAATCTGTATTTTTCTAGTTTTAAAGGAGGTCAGACTTTGTGTTTTCAATTAAGCTTATTAGAGATAAACTTCAGCTGTAAGGTAAAAAAAATATATACTGCAAAACTCTGGAGTGTGTATGTGATGGAAATGGAGAGATATAAAAGGACTGGCATTAGACTAATGACAGCTAAATAAAGTAGAAATGAAAGAAGCCATTTAAAGATTAAATTATATATCCCTCCTTAAGATCAAAATTAAAACACAAATATTTGCTAATGCAGTTCATAACTTATGATTATACATTTGATGTACTTACATATTGATGTACTAATTTATTACACATTGAATGTATAATAAATAATTCTAATTAAATTATGCCTGATTAAATTAATATGGGATGAAGGAACTGAAATTACTTGATTGAGAATGCTGTAAAAACTTTGCAGAATAAAGAGAAAACTTTGTAATTAAGCAGAATGGAGGAGGTCTTCATATCAGAAGAAATGATCGCAAAAGATGAATCCTACTCATTTTTGAAGCTATTGATATTGATAAAAGGTATGAATAAGAAACTCATATTTAAAAGGATTGCATCATTACAAAATTGTTCTGAAATAACTTTAATAATAATACTACAACAACAAGACTGTTTAAAGTCTTGGTAAGATGTTGAGTATTTCAGCTATGGTTAGCTTTGTATGAATATTTAAACATGCACAAATACATTTGGATTACTTTAAAAAGTGACTTTTATTAGTCAGTCATCAAGCAATGTTTCCTTCCTGAAAACACAGATACAATTCTTCCCTTAATTTTTCCTTTTCTATATGTTACTTAACTTGCTGGTATTCTGTAGGTACTAAGATGAGCTATCACATCTACCAAATTCTAAATTGTAAACTGTACAGTTTGTGTGGCGCAGTATGCCAATGGTTTAAAAAAAATCTAAGAAAAAACCCACTATTTTTAAGAATCTAGGTAATCCCATCTGAGCATAACAGCAGACACATGTTCACTGCAGACTTTAGAGATCTAATTTTTGAAAACTAAAAGTGATCCAAGTAAAAGGAGAATTAATTCTACTGTAGTTAAGATAAATTCACATTAAATCATATAATGACTACATTATTAATATTCCTACTACTCATTTTTAATGATAAATTGTGTAGAAAGAATGCATATTGATGGATTTTATTTCACTTACATTTAACACTACAGTAAATTTGGTAGGAATCATAACTCCACAGACACTACTTAAGGAGATATTCCATGGTGTGGATAGTCTGGTAGAAAAAAGAGAGAACTACAAAGCTCACAAGAGAGCTGATGTTCTCTCTAATCATAGACATTTGATGTTCTGTCCAATCATAGGCATTCACAGGTCATATCTGTAGTTTCTGAGCTGTGCCGTGGTATGGCTCATGATTCTGATCAATCTTTGAGTGCATAGATCTGTTTAGCACCAGTATATACAGCAACTTTGAGAAAAACATACATATATGTAGTACAGTGTCTTGGTAGTGGTCTATATATGTAGTCTTAGTCTGTTGGAAAACACCTTCCACTGAGGAGTGGAAGAAGGGAGAGAGAAAGAAGCTGGGGAGGATTTTTGAGTTTCCTAACATAGATGTAGTGAGGGGAACAACTTGACCTTTAAGCTTAGGCCTACAGTTTAGCCTAAGGCATGGTTGATAACAGTAAATATGATTCCAAATGGAGCAGTTTGGTATCATGTTAAATATACATGGAATTCTTATTGAATATACATTTTTTTCTGCAATTGATGGCAGAGCTACATTATAAAGAGCTGGAAAATTTGGTCCAACAGGCAGATATTTTGGTTAAAACTCTTTTGTTACACATCTGTACTTTCCAGTACTTAACTAAAAATTTTTTATATATCATTACTTGTTATATTAGTCTGATGTCAGATTTTTTTATTATTAATTTCCTGAGACAAACTTTTATTTGGGAAGCAACTGCAGTACTGTATTCATAATTGCAAGTCACATAGTATATATGAAAAGTGCACACAATAATACAGTGTATGAAATAAGGTAAAATTACAGCTCTTAAGTATCTTTTTAGTAGAATTCGTTATTCAGCAGAGTCAATTCTCTGCTAACGGACTACTGAAGGCAAAACACATCCTACTGATGTGCTGACAGATGTCTTTCTTCAAAATATTAAGCATTAGATTTAAAATAGGCTACAGGCAAAATTGGTGTTTTATTGCTTTGGAGGGATGAGATCTACGTCTATCCTAGCAAATTAAGAATAGCATGGTTCTTTGGTCCTGAGGCCAAAGAACATGGAAATTATTTTATCCATACAGCTTTAATCTCTGCCTCTGCTAAATAAGTTTGTTCTGTTGAAAGAGATTTCTGTTCAAACATTTTAGCAATAGCGATTTCTTGCACTTAGACTTAGTCTTAGGAATGCCTGAGGTTTCTACAAGAAAACACTGTTTGACTTGGACCAAATCTATGCTAACTGTTGTATAGTTTGGTCTTGTGCCCTGGTCAGCTCAGCATTTTAAATAAAGACATAGCTGACTGATTTCTAGTCCTTATACACTAAGACTGTACAGTGAAAGAAACAGGAAGGACTTCTATGACACCACTACCACCCCTCAAACCCTCCTCCTAACACCCGTCATTCTCTTTGCTATTAAAAAACTCCCCTAAAACTAAATACAAATGGAAAAAAAACCCAAATATTCAAACATTTGCCACATTCACAAAAAAAAAAAAAATCAACCAAAAAACTCGCTGCTTGGCCAGTGTTTTTTTTCCCCTGGTAGACATGTCTCTCTGATCAGTATGGGTTAGTTTCATTTATATATTTCTTCAACATAATATTATGTTTCCAAAAGATTTATGTCCTAATCTTAAGATTTATGGTTTTTTTTTAATCTCCTTTAAAAGGCTTAATTGTTCTTTTGTGACATTGGAAAGAGATGAATTGTAGCTGTCAGTGTTTCAGGGGATTCTTGTGAACTTCCATGAAAATCCCAATATTAAGTAAGAGTTATATTGATCTGCTGGTGTATTTCACACTGGATGAAGCCCACACTGGTTCTCTTACTTGTTCCAGGACAGCAGTGGTGGGAAGATGTCAGAAGTTTGATTAATAAACGTAGGCCCTCCTTTCTTCCTGGCAGCTTTTCAGCATCAGAAGGCTGATTCCTTCCTCAACTTAGTGTTAAATGCATGTCTCATTCAGTTTCAGTTTTTTAACTTCATATACATAATTATACTACCATAATGGAAGCAAAAAAATTTAGAAATCACACCCAAAGTTTTCTGAAACCTGTAACTGCTTCAATATTTCATTATTTCTGTAATATTTCTGAGATATTTTAATAAAGAAGGAAATTGCAATTTTTAAAGAAGTAAAAAAAAAGTTACTGAAACCTTATTTCTGTCTGTGGTTGCATATTCCAAATTCGTGTTATGCCTCTAAGACTATACTTTCATAAGTTTAGGAATCCTAAGAAATATAGTTGTATAATGGTACTAGCCATTATTTCTTTGATATTCCTTTCTGTTCATCAGATGAAATGGTATGCTTCTAAAATATGTTGGGATTATGCTTCATTCTGCTCTAAAACACTTTGCAAGTAATTTTTGCACTAAAAATTAATGAAACTCTGGGTTGGAGATAGAAGCCATAAACATGGATTGTATGAAAAAACAAAAAAGAGACTTTTTCTTCAGGATACAGACAGGCACATGGACTCCTGAAAACTCTGAGGTATAGCTCATAAAGCATTGCTATATGCACCCATCTTGATGATGCTGCACTACACTGTGTATCTGAAGAGTTTTGGGCTGCATGTCCACAATATCAAGAACTTCTACAATTTTATTTTTAAATATCCTATTGCTATCATGACATGTTATAGAGAAAAAGCTTAGACTGAGTCATCTTAGGTGCCCTTCAGCATTTGTCTCTGGTAACCCAGCCCAAAAGCAAAGTTGTTCTTCCTCTTAGGTCATTTACTCTAAAATCTGTACAATTATAGAGCTCTAACATCCTTCCTTCTAGTAGATTTATTCATACTTTAAGTAGTAAACAATATATAGTTTACTGACATTCCATTTTCTAATGAACATCTTAGACTTTGTGAGGACGATAACACTGTACACTTACAAGAGGTCTATCTTTGGGAAATCTAGCTACAATAGCCATTGGCAGGAACACTACTATGACAGAGAAGTAAGTGAAGACTATAAAGTAATCCAGGCACAACTGAGTCTAGTAGTGCTAGAATGTACTCCCATTTGTCAATGTTACTTGTTGGATTAAAGTCAAATTTACAGAGACTTACGAACGTAGTATAAAAAAGTCAAAAGCAAATAACTCAATAATTGAGTCCAAAAATATGTTTTCTAGTGATAGTCATCAAAATTCATAGGAATCCATCTTTTTTATATTGCAATAAAAATATTCATTAGTCCTTACAGAAAACGTATGAGAGGGCAACTTTCCTAACACACCTAATCACAAGTACAGGATTGCTGAGCTAAGGAAAAAAGGGAAAAAAAAGGAAAAGAACAAAAGCCAGTCCTCCTTTCCTTCTTTCATGAACAACACACTGATTTTGAGATAGAATATTCTATCTGTAAATAAATAACAAAAAAGACAGGCTGAGTGCCTTATCTGTTTGTAAGTAACATATGAGAAGAGAAATGTGAACTTGATCAATTTTCTTCCACCAGCATTACGTAAAGATTGTTCATACTTTGGAAATTTCTTTACAGGACTAGTTTTACACCATGGGATTTAAGATTCATAGAATAATTTAATAATTTCATTGTAAGGGGCCTATAAAGGTCATCGGATTTAAATTTCTTCTTAACTAGATTTGACTTTGAAGCTAAAGCATGTGCATCAGGATTTTATCCAATTGAGTTTTGGGTATCTACAAGAATAGAGATTCCTCAGCAATTTTGGGCAACCTGATCCAGAGTTTGACTGCTCTCATAGTGAAAAGCACATTTCTTAATATCTAACTAATTACAACTTTATTTACTGATTTTTGTCCTTTAAAATTCAGAAGACTGTGTTTTGGTTTTCCCCATAAATGACTTTCAAGGAACTGAAGACACTAGTTAGATCTTCCCTAGCCTTCTTTTCTGTTCTTATATATTTTACTTCAGGACCCTAATTGTTGTGCTGTGTCTTTATTGTTTTCACCATACTGATTGCATACTCACAAGTGCCAAACAGAAAAAAAATAATCTTGTTGACTTACTGGCTAGACTCTTACTAATACTTGTCAGTTCGTTGTGGGTCTTCTTTGTTACAACAGCACACTTTCCTCATGTTCAACTATTGTCCCAAATGTGTAAAGTTGCTTTCTAGAAAGACTGTTCCCAGCTTGTACAGTTTCATAGAGTTATTCCATCCCAGATATAGGACTTTGCATTCATCTTTCTTGAGTTTCATTAGATTTCTGTTCTTACAGTTTCTTCAGCCTGTTGAAGTCCCTTTGATTTGCAGCCTTTGAGATAATCCAACAGATTTCTCAGTTTGGTATCACCTGTGTAATCAGATGGGTCCAAATTTTTTTGCCTAATTATATATCTATCTGTTATATATCAGATATCTACTGGCATTGAGACATCCTGGAGTATTCAAGGTATCACACTGAGTTAACAGTTATGACACAAGACCTCAAGAAAAGCAATAAAAGCTGATCAGAGTGCATGCCCTATGCCTCGCCGACACTTACATGTAAGCACCTGAAGTGAGTAACTGCAGTTAAGCAGTCCACATGCACACACTGACCTTGAGCTGTCTGTGCTATCATTACAGTCTGTGGGGATCTGGAAATTTGTTTACTTGCCTCATAAGGGTGTCTAGCATCAGATGAGATCTTTAACAATGTCCAGCGTATCTGTGTGGAGATAGCAGATAGAACAAAAGATCTGCATGGGAGACCTGCATAGTCCTATAGAAGCACTTAAGGTCTAACAGGGGGCATGAGAAGACATTTCAAATGGGTTGTGTGCCCATTTCGAAAAACTGAATCAAATCTGGATTGAAACAGAGTTGAGGAAATCTGAGGAATTACTTAGTTGAGACTTTAAGAGACATACAAATTTAGTCATCTGAACAACTTTCTAGACTGTATAGGCCTAGTTCACTTGCTCAAATACAGGCTCTGGTGCCATTTGAGATATGCTGGGATATCCAAGATATACACACAGAAGTGACAAATGGGATATAAAGCAGACCTATATCATTGTGGAGTGACAACTGGAGAGTTTGGAAAATAGTATGAGATGAACACATTTAAGTAACTTGTTTGAGTCTCAGTGACTGCATTGAACATAAATTTAATCAGTTGACTTAAATGTAGGCATCTATTGCAAATTTACTTGCCCTAGACTAACAAGCCATCTCACAGGTATGGTACTTAGGCCACAATGCTTTCAGGGGACCATTGTAGTTCTGAAACAGAAATTGGAGGACAGAAAAAAGCCCCACCCAACATCAAAAATGGTACTAGTATTCTGTGTATCCTGCCTAATGTGTGTGAATCTGAATTCCACCTCCATATAAGATGATAAAATATACAGGTATGAAAAGACTAGAAAGAAAATTACCCAAGTGAACACAATATTGATGTATCTTTTTACTGATAAATATGTAATTATGCACTGTGCACCTTATGTAACACAGAAGGAACTGTGCTTTGTGTTTAGCAGAAAAAGGCAAGAAGCATAGAAAGATAAAATAATGCTTATCAACCAACCCATTTGAAAGTCTACAATATAGCAGTATTTAAGCAACTCCTTTTTTTTTGTCACATAAAACTTCAAAGCAATAATAAACAAATCATTTTTTCACTTGGTTTACTATGCAATAAAATGGTAAAACCTCCAAGACTTTTCTGAAATGATACCGCTAACAGAGATACCAGGTGTGGTTTACAAGAGCGTAAATCTTCCATCTGCTATGCTTTCAAGTATCTCTGCCTTCACATTTCTGCTAAAGATGATCCCAAACTAATTTCTTAGAACAGCCAAAATGATGGGTTGGGTACATTGGAAGAGGAAAAAAAATATGTTCTTTACAGATAAATGTTGAAAGTTCGTAACTTGAATTTTTGTGCCTTCAGGGTGTCACTGATGGAAATCAGGGAACATGTTAAAGGGAGGTATAAAATATCTGGTTCTATTTTTATAATTATTTTAACCAATATTGTAATGCTGCCACTCATAACCCGTAATTAAGTTTGCAATAATTTTGCAATAATAATAAATAAATAATTATATTTTAAAATAATTGTTTTTTTTTAAAAAACGGAACCACAAAGGAATTCAGGTAATTAGCAAAACTGAAATTACATTTAGTCACCTAAAAGCAACATTCTGGAGAACTTGTCCCCTGTCCTATCACTTAATTCAAGGCTTGCTGCCTCTTCTCTCTTCTTATCTGTGTAGTGCTTATTGATTTCAGTTGTGCCTTTGCATATGTATGTGGAACAAAGATTCTGTGTTATTGACTTAAAAAACACCACCATTTTCTGTTTTTACATATTTTCTTCTTGGAAGTGTATCTTCAGATTTATTGCCATCTCATCAAGTTTGGGAATAATCTTAACTGTAACTGGAGGTTGTGATACAAAAATGTGATATTCAAACAACATGTATAAATCAGAATTTAATTTATACTCTGGCTAGCTGGTTGGAATTCTTACCATCATTTCTCCCCCCCTCCAAAGCATACATTCTTATCTTGGAATTTTCATAATCCATGTTCATCGAGCTCATTGCTTTCTTATAGTTGCTGCCTTCAAGTTTACTAACAGTAAAATAGTGTTCTGATTCCTTGGTTACAAACAAAGGTGAAACACCTTTGACTTGCAATAAGGAGGACAATAAGAATTTTAACTTGAAAAAAAAAGATCAGGTTTTCAGGTGCCATGCTTAAATAATTCATCAAAAATAAAATGGATGCGATGGGTGACATCAAAAAGACCAATGACAGTTCATTAATCTTGATGGTATATTGCGCAAGTAAGGAATGATATGATATTCAATAATTCTGAAAGAAAAAATAATTTTAAATGTAAGTTTTATGTTTTGAAGAAGGTGTGTTTAGACAGAGTTTAACAGAAAAAGGAAGTATATCTTAGCATGTTGATACATGCTAAGATACATACATATGTGTGTGTGTGCATGTGCGCATGTGTGTATCTGACATTGTGCTCCTAAATTCATACCTCTGAGGCCGTTTGAAAGAAGTACACTTTAAAGATGTATGTAAGGGTAGGTTTCAATTTAATTGACTATTCAGAGAATTGAGTGAAGCTCAAAGTTAAGAACAAATGGAAGTCAGAGAAAATTTTATTACAGAGAAGACTTTTTCAGAGCATTTTTCCCATGTTTTCTAGAAAACACTGTGGTATGTGAAGTATAGTTTGCACTGAATATTATCATTGTGAAAGCTTGCATTAAGTAATTTTTGAGGAATCTGGATTTGTTCTGTATCTCAAGTTTTCCTATATTAAAATACATAAGTAGTTCAGAGAGTATCTCTAACATCTGATGTATTTCTCACTCCTAGCCCAATATTTCAGTTGGATATCTTGGTCTGAAGAATGATTCTTGCAGTATTCCCCTCCCTGCCCCACCCCCTCCCCACTCCTCCCGTTTGCTGGGGGTTTTTTTCCCTCAAGCAGAACAACCAATTTTGTTCTAAATTTGCACGGGGTTCAAATACATTTTACAAGATAGCTTCCTGGTTTACTTTATTTTGGCTTTTTCTGTTAGCTGCCTATTCAGCTAAAGGGAATTTGTACTTCTGCCTACAAGTTGTTGGTTTGTCCTACGTTAATCTTATCATCTTTCCTGTAGAACGTTATGCCATAACTTGCTGTATAAAGTCTCAGTAATCTGTAAAGATGACTGCATCTTAGAAATTAAACTTGAGAATTAAATTGTTTTTTGATGGTACAAAATCTGAGGAATCGCATCCATTGAAGACCAGCTACCACAGGACAAGCACTTGACCAGATATTCTGATGGAAAGACAATTCAGTCTGTCTCCCTAGAATATTGGAACAATTAACAGCAAATAAACAAACATAGCAAAATGACAACCAGCCTGGAAAACAGCATTGTAAGCTTTATATATCCTTGTAAGCTTTATATATCCTCTGCTTTTCAGAGATTCTTCACAAAGTGCTTAGTTTTGAACTTTTGTATATTTCTTCTGTGAGTGTCTCCTAAATAGTTTACCATCATACAGAAATATTAATACTGTCCTTTTGTGTTGCCGTTCTATGGCACAACCTGTCTAAAAGTGAAATGAATAAATTATTAGGAGCACTGAATATTCATTGAAGCATATAATAACTGGAGTCAATAAGGTGTTCTTTAGTGTGCTGGAAAAATAGTGAGATGGTTTCACAGTCCTCTCTTTTAGGTAAGTAGGTCCTCTACACTTTGTACAGAAGCATATATAGATCTGCAAAAGAGTAGTGATTTATTTTAATTTCAGTGGATAATTCTATTAATATTTATAAACTGTAAAAAAAACCAACTGTGATTGTAATTGAAAAATAAGTGCTTCAATATCTACCATTTCAACACATTAATGATGCTCTGAAACAGTAACAATGTGCTTCTGAAGTCCCGTTTAGCACAGAACATTGTGACAAGATTTGTCCAATAATGTAGGACTCTTCCTTTGTTATCAAAGAAAATGCCATGTTTTGCTTTCCATCTCAGGGTAATAATCTGATATCTGCATTCAGGGACTGCATTTTCAAACCATCATATTTTAGTTTGAGCTACTGACAAGCTGAAATATGAGAAATATGAAGAAGTCTATCAACAGAAACTGTATCCAAAGGACCTTTAAAAGTAACCTTAAACTGAGTGACTGGTTGTAAGCTTATGATATTGGAACTGCTCACACCTATCTCCAAGAAGACATCTGTAGATTTCACATGCATTTCATAACAGTATAAGTAATGCAGACTAACCCAATTTTTGCAGTATCAGACTTGCCAAGGCACCTAGATGATCTGTGCAATCATATGGATTTATGATCCAAGAAAAGTAGAAATTCCATGAGGGGAGTATAATAAAGAGAGAAGCACTGAAAAAAATATCAGTTCCACACAGAAAATAGGAATCAGTTTCTGATAAGTACTTTCAGTTCAGATATACTCGTACTTTCAGAACTATTTCTTTTATAGTGAGCATCTTATTAGACTTCCTAAAGTAGTTATAAAGTAGATGTTGTTTTCCCATTAAACAAGCTCAGCCCAATGGGAGAATAGAGTTCATTTTCACTCCTGGGATTTTACTGAGTTAAGGAGATTGTGGCAGCGTGCTTCAGTTCACCATGCAGTGTAAATTCACTGGCTAAGCAGGAGATCAAAGAACTACAGTACTGTTCAAAGTGCAATGCGCTACAATCGGACTTCCAAAGGCACAAAAGAAAAAGGAAGGGAAAGGCAAAGAAGTAAGAGATGGAACAAATTGCTTAAGGTTATAGCATAGTGGCAAAGCTCTATTGAGGGCAAAGCCCTATTGATATACAAAAAAAAGCAAACAACAAAGCCATGCTACAACTCTCCAGTAGTAGTCTTATTTTCATTTCTGGGAGGGAAAATACTCTAAAAAAATTAAAAAAAAATATCGATCCAAGTATATTATAAAACAGCAGCAGTGTATTGGAGAGGCTAGGATATGAAGTAGCATGAATTACTGGCTAGAACACTTTCATGGAAGATGGGACTATTTGGTATAAATATATTTTTAAATCTGCAAAACTGTGGATATGAACTTCAGTTAACCCAGGAAAAAGTCCTGGCAGGTGATTGCTGTAACAATCAAGGTACAGAATGTTTTTGAGTTGGTGATAAAGAAGTTTGCCTTTTGCCATTGTGGGCATTTTAAGACGGCAAAATTATACTTTTTATATCGAGTTCCGGTCTAAAGCTAAAATATTTAATTTACACTATTTGCATTGGTACATTCTTTTTCCAGTAGGAAGAATGCAGTCATTTGAAGGTACAATGGATATTTTTAAGGTGGTTACTTTAGACTAGGCTGTTCTGCACCACATGGCTGGAGTCAGATGAGAATTTCAGCCTGAAGGATTGTTTTTCTTTCTTAAGTATAAGAAAGAAAAAAAAAAGTTTAAATATATGGTTATGTGATTCAGTTCAAACTAGTTTTATTTTATTGATTTTAATACTTAAAGTACAAAATCTTGTAGAATGCAAGTGAATGTTCATGTGCTAGAAGGCTGGCAGAAAGGTGTTACTGTGGGTGACCCCATGATGATGAGGATGGCAATGATAACTTTTCTTGCTCAAAGTATTTCAGATTCTTTTACTGAGAATATATTGAAAAACTGTGTACTCTAAGACAGTGAGCCAGCCAACATCTTGTAGCATTTTATAGTCTGATAAGGACTTCTCTTCCTCTGCAGTATAACCCTAGTGCTTTAGCCATAACAAGAACTTGGACTCAGTTATGTTTCCACTGGGTGCCAGTGTGCTATTTCCTTATGGAACTGTTGCATCCACTGGCACATGCTGGGGTGTTGGGGTCTAGCAAGCTCCAAACCCTGGGATGCAATAAAAATGTGCAGTTTAAAAAAAAAAAAAAAAGCACACGGGAATAAACTATGTACTTAGCAAAAGAAGAAAAGTATTTTCTAGCTTGCAGGTATATTGAAACAGAAACTTAATAACTTTGAGTAAAATAGAGAACTGTTTGCAGGAATTACAAGCAAAACTGATGCATAATTGCATGGTGTTCCACAGGGAGACATTCACCTTAAAATCAGTACTTGAACAGATGCAATACATGTTACAAAACTATGTTAACACTGTTTGTACTATTAAAGTTTAAAAAAAATGAAAAAGGAAAACGAAAGAGAAAGAGAAAAAGAAAAAATAAATCTCTGTGGAGAGTTTCAGATTCATTTGATAGGATAATATAAACTAGTTAATTTGCTTAACTCTCTGGATTAATTTAGGTAAATTTGTTCGTTTGTTTTACTTTGACTTTTTTCCCTATATAGAGATGCAAATTGCAGTTCATTTTGCTACAAATCTAAACATCTTTAAACTGCAAAACAGCAAAATGTGCAGAAATTGTTGCCTACAAAATAAAATGCATGAAGCTTGTTTATTAACACTTTATTTGCAACAGATTTCTGAGATACCCGCATTGCTACCTGTTTATAGTGATTTAGGACAATGCTTCAGGATGAATAAAGACACTGTGTTAGGCAGTCCATCGCAGTTCTTCGTTTCCATTTGCTCAAATTATGCAAATGTAAGGATGGTGGTGTAGAAGGATTACAGAAGACATTTTAGTGATCTGTATCACTTGCTGCTATTGACCCTAAGATAAAAGAAGCTGTAACACTGGAAGAACGATACTTGATAACACTGTTAAATAAAAGAGGATCAAGTAATGGTGTCTTTTTTCTGAGTTCTGGTAGCATTCCCAGTCTCATCTCTCTTTACAGCTAGGTCATTCTAGGAAAGAAAAAAAAACAAAAACAAACAGTCAGGGAAGATGCTAATGACTCTGTTGAGTGTAGATGGCAATGTTTTGGCAGCAAGGCACTTCAGGGGTGGCCTCTTTGAAGAGAGACTGTGGCTGCCCCACACAACCAATTCCAGGTGCAGGGCGCGGCTAACCCCACAAACCCAAGTGGTGGCATCTCAGTGATAACATATTTAAGAAAGATTATAAATACTGCACAAGCAATGAGGAGTGAGGAGAAAACTGAGAAACAGTCCTGCGGACACCAAGGAGAGAGAAGAAGGTGGTGTGGAAGGGAGGGAACAGGCGTTCCAGGCAGTGGTGCAATGAGTCCCTTGCAGCCCATGAAGGACCAGAGAGGAGCAGACATTCACACTGTAGCCCGTGAAGGACACCACACTGCAGCAGATGAACATGCCCTGAAGAAAGCTGTAGCCTGTGGGAAAGACCCATGCTGGAGCAGAGCAAAAATGTGGCGAGGAAGAAAAGTAGAGAGAACTTGTTACACACAATCCCCCATTCCCCATCTCTTCTGTGCCATTCAGGAGGGGGAGGTAGAGGATTCAGTAATAAAGGAGTGAATCTGAACCTGGGAAGAAGTTGTGTGTGGGAGAAAGCTATTTAGTTTTTCATCTTTGTTTCTTACCATTCTACTCTGTTTTAAATTAATAATAAATGAAATTATTATTCCCTGAGTTGAGTCTGTTTCATGTGCTAGAGTAACTGGCAAGTCATCTCCCTTTCTTTATCTCAACCTGTGAGTTTTTTCATCGTCATGTTGAGGAGGTAGGGAGTGAGAGAGCTGGTGAGTAGGGGTCCGGCAGCTGGCCAAAATCACTCTACCACGATGATGAAACAGGGTGTCCCATCAGTAGTCCAGTGTGTGAATTTGCACACTGTTGCCCTTCTCTTATTTAAAAACAATGGTATACCCAAAAATAGAAGGTATAAGAAAAAAGTATCAAACACTTTCTTAAGGTCTGAAAAGCAAAATCTTTCAGACCTCAGAACTAAACTCTGTAATAAAAAAATATCTCTAGGAAGCTACAGTTGTATTCTTTAAAAGGCAAGAACATCTCCTTTTGTAGATTCAGAAAATGTTATGATTATTTAGATTGACCTCTTGTATAACATGGGCAATAGGATCTCATTCAGTGATTTCTGAAAATAGTCTTTAGCCTAGAAATCCTATCTTGACTTCTTCTGATTTAGTCTGCTATTGACTATTGTGTTTATAGTATTTAGTATAGAGGTATAGTATATATCTCTAATTCTAATAAAAAATAAATATTAGCTGGTGAGATTTAAAAATTTTGGAAACCGATCCTTTAAACTTCACGTGTCGTTGTCTCTTTTTATTGTTCTTCGATGATTAGTTCTTTGATGTCATGGAGATAGCTGCCTATATGTTGCTTGTGATCCAACTCATGATTTTAGAAGAGTATCTCATATAGTAGAGTGAGGTAAAAGTTGGTAACATTTTCTAATAGATCAAATATATACAAAAAATCTAGAAAGGCCAAGAAGTGCAGATCCATTGCCTTTGAAAAAAAATCTGCTGAAGTTACTGAATACACAAAATTTCTGGTCCTGTTAAAATAAGCTGTCCCCAGTTGCAGGTTGCATAAGTCTTCATTTAATAAGAACAGAAGCTCAGTTACCATACCGTTCTAGAATTCATAAACCCAGTACAGAGTCTATTTCTCATTTGTAAAAAGAACTTGTAATTAATAGATCAGTGAAATAAAAGAATAAGCAAATTAAAAACATAATTCCGACACTATCTTCATAGCAGAATTTGAGCGACCCTGAAAGATACGCTGCACGTGCACATACACCCACAGAGAAGGCTGTGGGTGGTAAATTCATTGACAAACAGTTAAAAATAAAAGGCAAAGCCCACTTGCTTAATTGCTCGTGTCGCCTGCTTTCACAGTTGGCATTTTCCTCAAACAGAAATGAAGTACTCTTTTCCAATATAGACTTTTAGGACAACAGAAATGTTGAGCTGTTTACAAACCAAGTAAACCATTTCCAGAAATTTTGTAACTAGAATGTCTTCAACTTTCAGGTGAAACATTGGAGACAACTAGAAGAACAATAACAGTCACCATCAGTTTTAAAATTCTAGGTAAATGCGTAAATTTGAACTAAGTTTCAAATTTACACATCATCAATGTTCTCTGTACAATGACACCTACCAGGAAATCGGGTAAATTAAAGTGGTTATGTGATACAGTAGGATGAAAACCCTAAATTGTTTCACTGCTTTCCAGTAAGCAATATACAGATAATTATTTCGCCAAAAGTAATTTCACACATTCTGTGATGAGAGTAGCTGTAGTTCTTTAAAGGTCTAATTGGTGAATGGACCAAAATTTATTCCCTAAATCAGCACTATTTTCTCAATTGATTGACATGATTAGTGAGTAACAGCAGCGCCTCACTTGGCATGCAGCTGGTGAATTATGTACTCCAAGTACTTCTTTTTCTCCACTGACTATAATTGAATCTTTGAATGACACAGTCAGATTTCTTAGTCTGTATTGTTGATTTTAACAGCTGGATAAGATGAATCCCCTGGCCATACTGAGACACAAAGTCTTGGAAGCCATCAATAACAATTTACTTGTACAGAAGATGTAGAAAACATCTTGAGGATGTTATTCTGATTAATAGATTGTATTCTAATTAATAGAGAACTGATTGGAAGTATGGAGGTGGGACCTATCTAGAAAGGCTAAGTATGAAATTAATATTCTTCCGAATAGGAAACTGGAAATGCAGTAGAACTGAAACAGAAAGGTAGACTTGAAGAGAAACAGGATTTTTTATGAAAGATTTGTCAGAAGCTGTGAAGGAAAATATGAGGTGATAAACCTGGCTGAATTGCATGCTTTTCACTGGTCTGAAACAAAAGAAGAAAACATTCAGAAAATGGAAACTATTTATCTGAAGGGCCAACAAAGATGTGTTGTTGGCCATTCCATCTACTTAATGGAATACCTTAACTTTTGGGGTCCCTCCTAAACTTATGATTTATGAAATACAGTGACCTTTTGCCAATTGTCAGCTTATATTTCTATGAATACCATAGGTAGCTTAAATGACTTTTTGTTCCCCAATTCCTTTTTTTATCTGTGCTGTTCTTTTAACTTACCCTCTCGCCTCTCAGCATGTTATAATGCAGTTTAATAAAAAAAATAATCCTGAGGACCAAACTGAAACTGGTTTCCATTGGTTGGTTTTTTTTAGCTTCCTTTCAGTTTCTACTGATTTACTGCAGTACAATATACCTGAAAAAATAGAACAGTTTAAATAGAACTGTTTAATAAAACAGTGGGAATTGATACAGACAATTCTTACTGTGGGTTGCTTATGAATGTTTTTTTCCCCCAAAGTCCCTTTTTGTTTAATTATATATTTAAATATTAGGGAAATGTTTTCCAGCTGGTGGTTGATTGTGCATAATGCATTATAAATTCTGGTTTCTCATTAGCTGCATGTTACATAGGTAAAATATAGAATGAAAAATCAGTGATGGCTGTATCTCCTAGCCTTCAGATAATAATTTGCTTTCCCATTATTTTCTCCTTCCTTTTATTGAATATTATGATGAAAGTGACCAACTGCGCAAAATTGTAAGAGCTGGTCACAGACAAACAACACTTGCAACTCCAAAGAATTGCAGCTTACTGGGAATTTAAAAACAGTTGCAACATTAAGCAGTTGCCAAAGTTTGGAGTGTCACTGAGCACACATAAGAAGTGAGGACAGATGGGTTAGTGAGGTAAGCAAAAACCTTATAGATGTCCAAACAATTTAGAACTGTGATGACTATCAAACAATTAATTACAAACACTTACTTTCAGGAATGTGTTCCCTTCTTGACAAAGTATTTAGAATTGATAAAATAGATTTATTTGTAATTTTTTTTTAAAATATCCCTGCCCATCACTTCTCGCTTGTCAAAACAGCTCTCACATTTTTCTACTGGTTTTTTTGAATGAAAAAGAATTCACTTTTGTCTAACTTAGGAATCTTTTGTTTTCTCTGAATCTATTATAACAGAAGAAAAGCAACAGGCTAAATTTAATTATTCCTTCATCAATGGAAAAATTTAGAATAGATTTGATGAAATATATTTCTGAATCAGAAATACCTATCAGAAGTCCGATAGTTTCAGCTAAAACCAAGAACATTCCTCTTTTCTTTGTGAGACACTGGGCAGTGTGGATGAAAACTAGCATCTGTACTCTACATGGCTCAAATAGATCTGGAATGATGAAAGCACAGCTGAGTGAGGTAGTACAAGGAGTTGAACTCAATTTTGTAG
Organism: Manacus candei; assembly: GCF_025592945.1. Classification (NCBI taxonomy): domain Eukaryota; kingdom Metazoa; phylum Chordata; class Aves; order Passeriformes; family Pipridae; genus Manacus; species Manacus candei. The sequence continues at coordinate 28,215,909 of NW_026138062.1, read as the reverse complement.
ACAGGAAGTTCAGGCAGATGTTTTAGAACATAGCATCTTATATTGATAGTACAGAATATGGATGCTAGAATTCTATGAACTTCATTTTCTGACAGAAGTATTGAGTTCGGGTTTTCTTTTTTTGGTAGGGTATTTTTTTAAGTTTAGGAAAATGAAATTGTTGTTCTCTGATCAGCACTACTTTCTGGTGCTATTTTGATAGTAATTTCCAAGTCTTGAATTTTTTACTTTTCCTTTAGAGGCCCATTGACACTTCTATTTGAGGTCCAAAAGCGTTTTCAATTATTCTGAGGACTTTATATATATCTGCTAACTCATAAGCTCATGATTGTAAAGTATCTTCTGCTACAGCTGTTGAAGTCAGTAATAGAGCTTTCTTGACACAGTTTCTCATAAAAACAAAAAAAAGTGAAATGCAGCTATCTACTGAATCAGTAAACTTCTCTTTCCCATGTTTTTTTTTCTGTCTTTACAATTGCTTGGCCTCTGCTCCTACTGTAGTTTCACTGCCTACACATTTGATAGCTATAAAATATTTAATGCCACAGAAGAAAAAGGAAAAAAAACCAACCTCTTTCTGTCCTACTTTATGTTCTACTACTGTCACTAACTCTTAAAGAAGAAGCATCTTACAGTCTGAACATAGGTCTGTAGAGGAAAAATACCAGAGTTAACCTTTAAATACTGTAGGTAGTTGCTGCGTTCTGTGTCAGTGAAACGTACCAAAGGAAACTGCCTTACAAATTGTTTTTGAAAGTTACACAGGGTAACGTGTCCTTTAACAAGCCAAAATAAAGATATACAAACACTGAAAACATTCTATTCTTGAAAATATTATGAAATCTTCTGCACAGATGGACTGAGAGTTTAATTACAGCAACCTCTGAGTGTCATAGACATCGTTGTTCTCTTAGAGTTGGAGAAACAGCAACAAAAATATCCATCAGGAACTAGTTTGACAGATCTACATCAGTTATGATTGCAACCAGATGCTATTTCATTTATGTCACCCAAACATCCAAAAAATGTTGCAATATCCCTACTCCTGTAAGGAGGTCTATTTTTAGATATCCAGTGGGGTATTTAAAGTACAGCAGCAAAAAAAATCAATATGCAAAGGCACAATTAATGATTTAGTTTACTTAAAATGATGCTCTGAGTACTCACTTTTTGTTGCATATGTGGAAAAAACACACACACCTCTGAATTCTCATTTGAGAATCCCCATTGTTGAGATGCTGCATCTCAACTGAAGAATTTCTCAGTAATAGCATTCTAGTAACAATCTATGGTCATGTATACAGAATTCCAGTATATTGATATGCATTTTTCTGATATAGAGCTAAATGCTTTGTTAAGACTGGAATGAATCTTACTATGTTAATATGAATACAAATGACATAATACTCCCTTTGTTTCGATGTTTTCCTTACCAAATACAAAATCACTGATTGCTATTAAAAAGTAAAATTAAGAAAAAAGAAAGGCTGACATTTTTCATAATGGGAAATATCTTTTCAAAAACCACAGGTAGTGAATAGTAACCTGTGTAGGTATCACTGTGCCACAGTGGAGCAAAACAATAACTGTTGTGAAGAAAAGCACTCAATAAAGTAAATATCATTGTACTGACTTTGTGGAATAGTATATGTATAACTTCACAGCAGGTGGTATTTTAATTATCCTCAAAATAATATACAACACATACTTGGCTTAATCACATGACAGTAAGTATTTGTAGGTCCTGCTTATTTATATGTGGGTCCTACCTGTATTCCAAGAATCAGTGGGGATTTGCACTTCCCTTCAGCTTCTACAGTATCTCGCAATAATTAGGGAAATGCTTAAATGGGTAAATGCAGACAGGCTGAATTTATTCCAGTCGTGCTTAGAGGTGGCTATGTGAGACATCTACAGTGGGGAAACTAGTTACTTCGATGTGGCACTCATTGTGCATGAACTAGAATACCCTACTGTACAGTAAAACTTTTGGTCAGAAATGTTGATTTGCCAACATTGTTTTAATTTGTTCACAAGATGACTTAGAATCAGGATGAAATGTTTGGTTTCTGAGGAAAATATGAAGGCAGTTGTGTTTTCAGAATGCTGATGAAAGTTCAAACTACATTGGTTAGTTTGTGCTATTTAGTAAACTGCACAGAAGACGAAATTCCCTTTGTAATTTCTACTTTAACGCTTGGAAAATTCCTTAATCTAGAAAACATGCTAAATTTGTTTGCAAATATGACAAAAAAGTGTCTCAGTGTGTTGCTGAACAGAAGTTGGGCTGATTAATGCTTCATGTTCAGCATGTAAGCTTAAACAAATATCATTCTGCATGTCTCAGATACTTTATTCCTAAATGCAGATGTTTTGTAAAGTTTGTAATTTTAAGACTTCGGTATTTTCATTTTACTATCTTGTTTAAGGATTTGACATAATTATTACATCTCCCTTGTGTTTTATGGATAAGACTTATATAGCCACGTTCTTCTTGTAACCACTTTTAATCATTCATTTCTAAAAAGGCAATTACAAATTCCCTATCCACGGTAAACATTTAACCTCTCATGTCAACAGGGCCTATCTTTGTTGTTCTAAAGAGATTTTAGCTGTAAAGTGCAGATGGATTGAATTAAGTGTTTCAGCTCCCTGGAAATTATATGAGGATCCTACCAACATCAGTCTAATCAGAAAACTATTTCCACTCTTCTGCCTTAAATAGCATCAGTCCAGGATGTGTATAGAGAGGGGAAGAATTGCTTTAACAAATTTCACTACCAACTGTCCCTCAAATGGTACAAAGTGACATTGCTAGTGAATAGAAGGTGCTGACTGTTATCTGTGCTTAATAGCATCTCTCACTAGCCCCCATTCAGCTGCCAGTTAGCACAAAGCCATGTCTGCATGACTTTTAAAGGGTCTGCATTAATACACCCAGACAATCAATGGTTTCTACCCCTTCCACAAGGACACTGATTTGTTACCATTGCTAGATGCTGTCAACAGAAAATGACACAGGAGTCACAAAAGGTAAAATGGTGTCAATTTAATCAGTGAACAGACAAAAGGCAAACAATGCTGCCCTGGAAAGGAGTATAGCAAGGAGACTCAGAGGTTGGCTTAAGCCACACTTGGCAGGTCCCAGTGAAACCAGATTGAAATTCAGTGATACAAAATCCAGCAATGTGACACACAGGCTGAGAGCTGTTGTTTCCATTCAATTAAAATCAGTCACTGCTGCTGGCATAAAATAAATTTGACAAAATACCAAGAGAATCTTTATTGTAGGTCAAACTATTTTCCTTCTAAACTGAAAGAAAATAACAGTGGGAAATGAGTTAGTGCAATTGTTGTCTAAATTACACAAAATAATATTTTAAAAGTCCTCTTTCATTTGTCTTTTCACTGTGAAGTTAAACAAAACTCTACTGATTGAGATGATTCCACTGAAAAATTGAGCAATTTAAAGTGTTTATATATTTATGAAAATGAGCTGCAAGACATTTAAGATCCTTTCTTTTGGAATTCATACTGTATTTTGCTTAGAATTTCTCAAAAACCTGCTTATTCTCAATGATTTATAGAAAAATAACATGTTCTTATTGTGTGGGAAATTCGTTTTACAAACAGTCTGGTCATGTACTTCTTTAATGTGAGTGTCTTATACTGTCAGGATGTCAACAAAAAGTTTTCAGCTTCCTGCTTCCTCTATATCATCATTCTCTCAAGGAAACCCAGATGTTCACCCTAGGAGGGATCCAAATAGTGCCTTATCTCACCTACCTGGGTTACGGGAATGAATCTCACATGTCCTGCAGCCTACATGCATGTTTGCAAACATTTAGGCTCAGATTTTCTTTGTCTAACTTGAGCACCAAGAAAGAATTCATAGATTTCTTTTCCAGCTGATGTAAATCCAAAGGGCTATTTTATGTTCCAAAATTCTGTATCAGTTAGAGATGTTCTATATCTCTCTCTGCCTACACAAGAAAGGGAAAGGTTAGTTTTCTAATATTAGTTGGGATAACTTTGGTCCTTCATGTGTGTACATAAAAACAATTGTGATGAACAATAAGGATAATTGTTAGAGTTCAGAAAACTCCTCAGATTCTTTTGTCTTCCATGTAAACTATGAAGATGAGATTAGGAAAAAAAAATCTTTTTTTCATAGAATCATAGAATCAGCTGGGTTGGAAGGGACCTTCGAGATCATCAAGTCCAACCCTTGATCCAATACCGCCGTGGTTACTAGACCATGACACTAAGTGCCACATCCAGTCTCTTTTTAAAAATCTCCAGGGACGGAGAATCCACTACTTCCCTGGGCAGCCCATTCCAATGTCTGATTACCCTCTCTGTAAAGAAATTCTTTCTAATATCTAACCTAAACCTCCCCTGGCACAACTTGAGAACATGCCCTCTTGTCTTCCTGATAGCTGCCTGGGAAAAGAGACCAACCCCCACCTGGCTACAACCTCCTTTCAAGGAGTTGTAGAGAGTGAGGAGGTCTCCCCTGAGCCTCCTCTTCTCCAGGCTTAACAGCCCCAGCTCCCTCAGCCTCTCCTCATAGGACTTGTGCTTGAGTCCTTTCACCAGCCTAGTTGCCTTCCTCTGGACCTGCTCCAGCACCTCAATATCCTTCCTGAACTGAGGGGCCCAGAACTGGACACAGTACTCCAGGTGTGGCCTCACCAGCGCTGAGTACAGGGAAAGAATCACTTCCTTGGACCTGCTGGTCACACTGTTCCTGATCCAGGCCAGGATGCCATTGGCCTTCTTGGCCACCTGGGTACACTGCTGGCTCCTGTTCAACTTCCTGTCAATCCAATCTCTCAGGTCCCTTTCTGCCTGGCTGCTCTCCAGCCACTCTGTCCCCAGCCTGTAGCGCTGCAGGGGGTTGTTGTGGCCAAAGTGCAGGACCTGGCACTTGGCTTTGTTGAACCTCATCCTGTTGGAATCAGTCCAACTCTCCAACCTATCCAGGTCCCTCTGCAGACCCCTCCTGCCTTCCAGCTGATCGACACTCTCCCCCAGCTTAGTGTCATCTGCAAATTTACTGATGATCGACTCAATCTACTCATCTAAATCACCAATAAAGATATTAAACAGAACTGGGCCCAACACTGATCCCTGGGGAACACCACCAGTGACCGGCTGCCAACTGGATGCAGCACCGTTCACCACCACTCTCTGGGCCCGACCCTCCAGCCAGTTCTTAACCCAGCACATAGTGCCCCTGTCCAAGCCATGGGCTGCCAGCTTTTTCAGGAGAATGCTGTGGGAGACGGTGCCAAAGGCCTTGCTGAAGTCCAGAAGGCCTTGCTGAAGTCCAGAAGGCCTTGCTGAAATCCAGCAAGTCCATTTTGTTGGCAAATGTGCACTTTAAAAAAATAAGATTGCAAGATGCTCAAGATGATATAATTTTCATGGTCAGATGAACAGGCTGTTTATCAATTAGTGGTAATATATGAAAGGTTATGTTAGTGAGCTTTTTGACTAATTTATCCATTAAAATTTCTTATTCTGTTTCACTGATTATTTGTTCTAGTATAACAAGGCCTTCAGAGTATTTGCAAAGAGTTTTTTACATACATAAAATTTCTTGACCTACATAATCTGTCTAGAAATGATTTGACTATTCTGAAGACCTTTCTGATCATCTGAATGTCATTTCTGACTGTAAACTACTTCAAAGTAAGTGAAAGTAACTGTAATCAAAATGACTTTGTAAGATGTAAAGTGACGAGGGCAGGTGCTGGCCTGGTAATAGCTCTTCAGTCATATGGCATCCTACTGTGAAGAACAGCTGGACTGTGATTTATGAATGAGGATTCGTTAAAAAAACATCAGTATAATCCTGCATGGACAATTAATCTGGTGGGAAGCCATCTAAACTTGGATTCAGTGTAAGGTAGACTGCTGGTCTTCTGAAATAATACAGTCAGCCTCCTTGATGAGCAAGTAACTTGTGTTATAAACAGTCACAAGTGTTAAACACCACATCAGTAATTATTGGGTTGTAAGTGGGGGTAAGTGGGGGGGGAGGGAAGGGCTGGGCTAGGCCTGCAGTCAGTATGGCCGAGAGCACATGGCAGTCAAAGCCATGTGGCTGGGCTGTCAATAAGATCTGCCTGATGGCCCACCCACACAGGGTGACAGTGAGTGGTCAGTAAACCTAAAGTCCCTCCTAGAGGGAATGGCCACAATAGCCAAAGTCTGTAAACAGACACACAGGAGGTCTCCATCAGCCCGTTGTCCTCAAAGCTGCCAAGGTGTGATCTGCATAGTCAAATTATGTTTTTCTCTCCTATCTTTCTTTCTTTATCCTTTCTTACCTTAACCTCTCTTTCCTTCCTCTTGCGAGAAATTTAAACATCTATTTTCTGTATTTCACTTAATTTGTGGGTATTTCACTGAAGTTTCATGGAGTTTGTGTTTGCTGGGTGTAACAAAGGGTCCCTACTCCATGGCAATGCTTGCTAGTCCTAGTAAACTGTTGTAATTCTTTTGTGAATTGGGTTTTTTGTACTGGGTATTATAGAGAAATGCTTTTTTTTGGTTTGCATGTTATCTCTGTAAAACCCTTTTTGCCAAAACACCTATTTTCTCACCAAATTAAAAGAAGTCTCTTAGAGAAAAGTTGGTAGTCTTTTCTCCGTATATGAACTCAAGGTATCAAAAAAACCAAAGGCTTTGCAAGAGTTTGTGTGAGCAAAATCTCTTGAAGCCTAAAATTAAAGTGTAACACGGTTGGACCAGGGTGTAACAACAAGTAATTAATGAAATGAGTTGAAGATATAACTGCCTAAACCTAATATGATGTTCAGAATAGGTCACTTACCCTTAGCTTTATCGATCCTAACATCAGGTACCTGAAAGATACATAGTTATCACAAACTAGATATGTATGCCTCCTATAAAACAGATGGAAAGAAGCATACAAATTCCAGACTAGAACTTTGGATGGGATCACTTGTGCCTTGGAAGTGCATCTTTTTATCTTTTATTTTTCAGCCTAAACTCTTCTTTTTTGTGAGCTTCAAAGTTATCGAACATGAAATGGAAAACTAATATAATGATGTTCATTTCTGAGCAGCATCAAGGTTTATACAAATGTATGATGTTAAAAAGCTTCTTTAATGAGTTTTAACGATGTTTGGAAATTAGAGTCACGGTGCTGAAAGCATAATTGAAAGTAAGAAAAAGAAAAATTGAAGAAAGCTTTTCTATCTTCCAGATCTTGTATGTGACCCAAATATTTTACTTAGATTTTATCTATTTGAAGCAATATCTTTTCTATGGAGTGTGAATCAAATTAATACTTCTAGTGGATCTGAACTGTATCTACAAGTGACAATCATGAGAAGTTTGTAAATGTGTGAACTTTTGTATTCATAACTCTGCCAGCAGAATTCTTTAACATTAATGAGAATAAAATAAAAAAAGTCATAAATATTAAAAAAAATTACATTTAAATGGTAGTTATAAAAAAGGCAGTTATCATCTTTAATATTTCACAAAAAAACCCAAACAAAAACAAACAAACAAACAAACAAACAAACCAAACCCCCACACCTCTAATTGTTTTGTCCTGGTTTCTGTTGGGATTGTGCACACACACATGTAAATGGATTCCAAATGTAGCAGCTATGGGCACCTTTCTGCTTTTGTCATGAGCCTGAATTCAAGACTTTCTTCAGATAGGATCTTTTCCTCTCTTAAGGTAGAAGTTCACGTTAAATACAAGTTTAATTTAAGTACATCCTCAAAATCCCTATTTAATTCTTAAGGGAGTCTAGATGATATTACTTCATATGGTAATTGACACACCAGAAGTCTAAAGTTATTAAGGTTAATCCTATTCTATGAATATGTTTGAGGAGAGGTATTACACTTGGTTTCAATACAGATGTCAGCAAAATCTTGCACACAGAGCTCCAATAGACAGTCATAGAAATACTATGATTGTTGTCAAGATTTCCTCATGCTATATTATTCTTTTATTTCCGATAGGTTAAAATCCATAGGATAAGTTTTGATTTGTTGTATTTCGAGAGTAGAGCACTAACTACCTTAAATGATATGGTTCGGACACTCAACACCTGAAAAGAAAGCAGTCTGATCTTGTTTCTGACCTGAACCTTTCATAACATTTTTGTTGGACTCTTGGATTTTTGGCCAGAGAGGTGTACTAAGAGGTCAGAAAAAGTAAAGACATTTCAAAACAGTAATGCAATAAATGACATATTTTACCTGTTTAGAGATGAAAAGCTACCTATTATTGATGCAGTAAATGGTTTTCAGTTTGAATGGATTTATTTCTCACTACACTGACACCTCAGAGGAAAACAGAATAACATGTAGAAAAACAAGCAATAAAGCATTAACCTTTAAAACACAAAGGGACTGGGACAAATCAGCCACTTATTGCCAACCACTTCTGCATGGCTGTGTAAGACATAAGATTGTGCTCATACATGAGTCTCTGTAGAATTAAATTAAAAAAAATACATATCAGGAGGTGTTTCTGATAGTTGTATAGCTCAGATACACAGTACTGGTATCCCTGGTAATTCTCAAGCCTATTTTATGGTTATTTTGTCATTCTAATATTAAACATTACAAATTATATTTTTCTGTTACTTTGTTTGGTGAAAAACATCTTTTAACTAGATTCAATTGTGAATTACTTCCTATTTGATCAAAGTCATTGTTAAAATAGTATAGCACTGTAACTGAGTATCCAGACTGAGTAAGTAATCCAATCTCAGAGATGACCCTGTATTCAGCCGGGGACCTCCTGAAGTCCCTCCAGCACGAACAACCAAAGAATACTATTCAATTCTCATCATAGCAATACTTTCTTATTCCTTCCCATTCCAAGATTTACCCAAAATTTTTATAATTCAGAAATAATTTTCTGCTTGTCTGTACCCTGTCATGGAATACATAGTCCTTGTTCTGCCTTTACAGTGTTAACCGTGCCAGACAACATTATAGGTAGAATCATCACTGAAATCTATAAATCTACAAATCTATACATCAGTATAATTTCTACATGGCAAACAGTCAAGTATTTTCCCTCTCAGGAAACCATTCTGTATTCTATTCTTGGATGTACTTTTCCATACTCTTATGAACTCTTGTACAACAGTTGCTTCAGAGAATTTCACAGTTTGAGAATGTTATAGCAAAAGGGGAGGAGAATTACACAAAGGTATATAAATTAAGAATTATTCCACATTATGCAAGTATCTTGAAATCTCTACAAGAATGAAAATAGGGTCAAGTTGGCGGTTGTGTGAGGAGTTTTCATCAGTACATGGGAGTAAATAGGTCCTGAAACATGAACGTGTGGAGGACAATAATAGTATTTTCAAGAGGCAATGGGAGTATTTTTGTGGACAACCTAAGCACCTCTAAGAGGGTATGAGAGAATCTATGTGTACAAAGAGCAGCTGAGCTGAACCTTAGTGACAAAAGGCAAAATGCAAAGTTTGGGTGGAAAAGAGCTGGTAAAGACACATAATTATATGTCGACTTTAAAGTCTTTATTTTGAAGTCACTTTTGCTGTATTGAGATTCTGTTTATTTCTGATCATTATGTCTAAAAAGAGGAAAAGAAGTTTGAAACCAGTGTAATGTGTTCAATACAAAAGAAACAATTTTGTTCATGGGGGCTTCAGATGTGTATTGGGATGTCAGTGCTGTGTTTGAGCCATTGATTTCTTTGCATGGATTGCCTGCATAGCCTCCACTTTTACCATTGACCCAACAGGAGTGAACGTTTTGTTTCAGTAGATGGAGCATGCACATCTTTGTTCTGTCTGTCTGATATCTGGGAATATTAGAGCCTCTGCTACTCAATTTTTCTCTGTTAGGATCAGGCAATACCATTTTTGAACTGTTGACTGGCATTGAATGTAATTTATGAGAAGCAATTGACTTTTGTTCTTTTTGATGATGATGCACACAACCTCCTTGAAAACAGGCAGGATTTAGTACTTCTAAGTATTTATATCCTTCTCCTTGAAGATGACAGATGGCTTTGGTAATTCTTACACCCAGTTTTTGTTTCTCAGGAATACTGTAATTATCTTGTTTTTCTAAGTGCATGAAGACACAGATAGCCTCTTGATGACTAAGACTAAGAGCACCTCAGACTTCAAATGAGTTTATCAGGTCACTATAAGCAGGATTTTCTCTAAAGCTACCTTTCATTTTTTGGACACAGAAATAAGGAAAATGGTGCTTTCCTTCAGAATGCTTATTCTGGTTTCAGATACCTGATTCAAAAGAATGTTTTCAGAGTGTATTCCTGTCTATATTAGGGCTGTAGTCAACCTAAGTAATTTTTGTGGTCATTGAAAAATGACAGCATATTCCTACAAGTCCACCTCTGATGATAATTTTTGAAAAATTTTTTCCTCTTTCTCTTAGAACCTAACTATGACTTAGGTTCTAAAGTATTTCTCCAGTTGTGCAGAAGGAATCTAGGTTCAAATGTCTGGTGTCTTCTTCAACAGCTAAGTAACTAGAAAGAATAAATATTAAAGAGTGAATTACATCATATTTCTTCAAAGTCCCTCATGTCTTTTCATGGTCAATGGCAAGTTGAATGAGTCAGCAGTGCTCTGGCAGCCAGGACAGCCAGCTGTGTCCTGAGGTGCTTTAGGCACAGCACCACCAACTGGTCAGAGTTGATTGTCCCGCTCTGCTCTGCACTAGTGTGGCCTCACCTTGAATATTGTGTGCAGTTTTGGGTACCACAATATAAGAAAGATGTAAAACTATTAAGAGAGCATCGAAAGGTGGGTCATGGAAATGGTGAATGGTCCAGAGGGCAAGCTGTACAAGGAGTGGCTGAGGTCACTTGATTTCCTCAGTGTGGAGGAGACTGAGGGAAGGCTGAAGGCTTGATTGTGGTCTACAGCTTCCTAATGAGCAGAAGCACAGGGGCTGGCACCAGTGTCTTCTCTCTGGTGACCAGAGGACCTACGCTGGAGGACCTGAGGGAATGGCATGGAGCTATTCAGAAGATGTTTAGGTTGTATATTAGGAAAAGGTTTTTCACTCGGAGGGTGGTTGGACACTGGAACAGGCCTCTCAAGGGAGTGGTCATGCACCAAGCCTGACAGAATTCAGTCAGTATTTGGACAATACTCTCAGGCATATGGTGTGATTCTAGGGGATGGTCCTGTGCAGAGCCAGGAGTTGGACTCAATGACTCTTGTAGGTCCCTTCCAACTCAGGACATTCTATGAAATACAATTTAATAGCATTTCAGAGAGGGAGCTTTAAATCTATTGACTCTCTCAGAAACATTTCTTCGATATTATCAAATATGGGTTCATACTATCCTCTCCAGGTCCCCCTGCCAGGTCTCTTTCCCCAGTTCCCTATACATTTGGTCTAAAAGTTCATTTTTAGGTTAGTTTCATAGACTCATTCTGAACTTTATCTTCAAATGAAGATAACCTAAAGCTTGCTGAAAGAACTATATAGTGGTTACCAGAGATGGAAAAATGGTTTTCTTAGAATAACTACCTCCTTAAGCTTTCTTACACCTTCCATTTTTATTTGTAATGTTCTAAATGGTGTGAAAGCCTTGCTGTGTGGTGAAAATTTTTATTCATGAAAAATCCAGAAGTGGATAGACGCACAAACAGTACAGATTCTTTAAGAAAATGTTTTAAAGAATCATAAATACCGTAGTTTAAGTAATTTTATCCCTGTCTAAATAAGTGTGATTTTGTGCTTAAGGTTGCTGTGTATTGAATGAAACGTTGAACAAACTCTGAAAGATCTTTCTCATTTCCCACTACCATGCATGCATGGACAAAATCAGTCAAGCTAGGAAAATAAAGAGATAATGAGAAACTAAGCATCTATTTGCATTCCCAAGAGGCTCTGTTTATTCAGATGTGATATTTCCTCTGTAAATTTAGTGGTTAAAAGGAGGACTTTACCTGCAATCCTGAATGAAGGATTCTTAATGCAGAAGAAAGATAGCAAAATGACCTTATTCTCCAAAGGGGTAAAAAGTATAAAATTAGATCCTTTATTCCTAAAGGAAACAAGGCCAAACCCCCCCAAAAAACCAAAATAACCTCCCAAAAATATTAAAGTGGGATATGCAAGAAGAAGTCAGTACATGAGATAGATAATTTTTTTCTGGACAGATGGATAAACTGACAGATACATGCAAATTTCTATGCTCCTAGTTAAAACAAGAGCTTGCTTTTCTGAAGGAGTAAAGAGCTTGGAGTTTTTTCAGGATTGTGGACTATCTTATTTCTATTTAAAAGCTAAAACATTTAAAAAAATAAGATGTGAGGATTTACTCTTTTTTTGATTATTTAAGTACATGTATTTACAGCAACAATCACTGCAACAACTAATCAAATGTTTGGAGACAACATCTGAACATGAATGAATACAATTACACAGTTTAAATAGATGCCTAAATACCTTATGTATTTATTCTGGTATGTTTTATTTGTTGTGTTCTTTCTAAATGCTGAGGAAAAAGCTTCTCCTTAATATGCTGTTTTTACAAAACCATTTGTTAATCTCTTGATGTAATAGCAATGAATATCACTGAAGACTATGCTGAAGCTTACTGACATAATTTATGAACAAGAGTAAAGTGAGAGGAATTTGTATCTGATCTAATGTCAGTTATGTGAAGGTGAGCAAACCAAATTTTTATATTAGAATATAATTTTAAGGTAAGAATGTCTAAGATGGCCTATAACTTCTTCTGTTAGATAATAGAGATGCACTAAATATTGTAACAGGTACACAGCACAGAGGAACACAGTTTTTATTCTTTCACTGGCCAGTCATCCCATTATTTGGTCAAAATAAAAGTCTTGTCTGGCTTTTAAAACTGTTTGAAAATCTCAGTTTTCAAAGGCCTTTTGTCTCATCCTTGTTTTTTCAACTTACTAAAAAAGTGAATGGTGACATATTTCTATTCTGTACAGATGTACAGGAGCATTTACAGCATGTATTTTTCATAGAGGTTTGCTAATTGAAATGTAAAGTGCAGATTATACACATCAAAAACATGTTTCCAGTGACTAAATTAATCCATGTTATTCAGAGGACTACAGCAGTAATTTTTTATTATTCTTCCCTCCTCTGCCTCCACCTTGCCCTGCCCCACAGGTTATGAAATAAAAGAATTTTATCATTCTACAGTATATGTAACCAGTAACAAAATGTTTATTTATGTGGGCTAAATATCAGATATGGAACAATTCCATCTTATGCTTGAGCATTTTACTTTCTGTAGTGTGCACTGTTTTCATATCTTTCTGTTTATTATATTTCCCTTAGATGACAGCTGACTGGTGAAAGGAAAGGGTGAAGGCTTGTGGGAGTAGAAGTGGGCTGTTTAAATGTGATTGGAAAGAACTTAGCTCTGAATAAAATTATGTTCTTATGTTGGGTCAATTTACCGCCCATATACTTTTTGCATATAACTAACAAAGAAGAGAGAATGAAGGGTGCAAGGAAGACTAGAAAATTAAATATTGTAAAGATACTAGTAAAGAATTAATTTAAAATAAAAGTAATTATTTTCTTTCTAACCTGAAGAGAGGAATGTTCCATGGAAACAAAATTCTAGATGTCTATATCTTTATCTCTAAATATCCTGGATGCTCTCAGTGAAATGTGGGTTTCACTGCAGTTTACAGATACAGTACAGATGCTCTTATTTTCTCACCTGGATTTGTTCAGAAATGGAACTGGTTCTATGAAGGACTTTATATGAAATCTAGATATAATAACATAAAATTTTTTAAATGCAAATCAGCTACGTATCTGCTTTCTGTTATCTTCTACCCTTCCCCTGTACCCATTCCCGACCAATGAAACAAAGGAAAGAGAGCAGAAAGAACAGTTTTGCACTTAAAACAGGAATGCACTTGTTTTATTTTTAGTACATCATATACTCCCCAAAATTACACTGTTTACAACCAACATTTGCTTTTTGAGAATCTGAATATGGATAGGATTTTCTTAGAATTTACAAGTAAATCTGTTTCTTAGTTTATGAGTTAATTTGAAAGTTGTTTTTTTTGTATCAGAATTTGTCAGAAATCTTTTAAATAATAAAATATTTCTTCAGACCTGCTATTTGCAAAATTTCATTGCATGTTGTTACACAGGCATTACCTGTAATCTGAATACTCATTTTAGGATTATATTTATATTTAAGTTTTTTTCTAGTATTACATATATGACAATTTAGTTTCAGTGACTTGAAAGAAGACCAATCACTTTTTTCTCAAAATGGCATCTAATTTCACTGTTGAACACAAGAGCAGTACTATTTTTGAGGAGATTGTAGGCCAAATTTTATTTGCTTTAAAATTCTTACTGTTTTTGCTACCTCCCACCTTCTTTTCTTCTTTCAGATACATTACCCAATTCTACTTCTTTTATATAAGGAATGAGAACTCTAGTTAATACATATTTCTCTGTACTTAAAGCAGAAAACCAAGTGTTGTATACCCCCAAAATTTAATTTAATTCCCTTAGATGCTCATTATCCAGGATGTGGAAGGCTAGAACATTTATCCTGTTGATTTCAAAGGTTACAGAATTGCAAGTTCATCCTGTTCTTGCATAAATAGGTGAAAATGAGAAAACTCTACTCCAGTCAGCAGTTCAAAGATAGCTGATTAGGTTTTATAGAGCAACAAAACTAGCAATGTCAATCTGTGAGCTCAATTCAAGTCTCCTTTGGCAAAAGCATCAAGGCTAACTGAGCAGAATAGAAGTGATAAGAATATAGTTATCATTCATATTATTCATTTGTTATTCTTACCTGTTATATACCACAAATTGCTAAGAGCAGGAGCTTGATAAAAAAAAGAGTGAAGGTATAGTAAAACTGAAACCGTTTAATATTTTGTAGAACAGTTCACGTGACTTATCAGTTTCTAGGTTCAGGTTTTCTAGGTATTGTGATGGAAGACACAAGTGTTTTCATATGAGTTTTCAGACTACTACAGTTAAAAATATTAGGTCTTTTATCTGTGGGAATCGATGGCCATATTCCCTTGCTTAGAATCATGCATTTGTTCAATTTGATTGTGATTCTGATTAGGTTCCCTCCCTTCAGCTCTGTCATAACTCTCTGCTGAGAGCTACTATAGAGTAACTTTCCAGAATCAATAAGGATACCTGATGTCATTCCTGTTTTTGACCCCGGGTATACTCTTTAGGTCTTTGCCACACTGAGAATTTAGCAAATTGGAATAAATGTTATTTGCAAATACTGCAGGATGCCATTTCCATATACCATTAGCTTTTAACATGTCTTTTCAATGCTGTTATCATCCATGATGCTGATGATGTTACTCATTTTTGTATCAAAAATGTTAATTAATGTTACATAGCACTTAAAGAAAAGGTTTAATATCATGTGTTATTTCATTAATAGTCTCATTACATCTAAAACAGCCTCAGATTGATTACTCTTCCTTTTCTTCCTATTTATCTAAAAATTAATCTTTCACCTTGAGTTTGTACATTTATTCACAAAAAGATTCTTATGATTTTTTCTAATAAGTTAAAAAAATATTATGAGTTGTACATTTTTTTGTAATTTGACTAAATTTTAATGATGTTTATAAATGAGCATTTTTATCATAGCTTTGAATTAGGTTTTCTACATTTATCTGATTTACAGATGCTTTGTAATAGGCTGGAAATCCTGTAAATTAGTCCTATTTCAGTTGATCTAGTTAATGTTGATAGCTATGAGTAAGGAGCTTTCCTGGGTAAAAGGATTAGTTGAATTAAAGACCAAGGAATCTGCTTCAGTAATGAGAAATCTGTTTAAAACACTGGCATTTGTATTAACACTTAACAGGCACTATCTAGTCTAGTCTTCATCAAGGAACTGAGGGAAAATCATTGGCTCCCTAAGGTATAAATATATATATGTATATACAGGCATGTCATGTGCATGAATATTGTTTTCATTTCTCTGCATGCATATAAAACAAGGAAAAAGACCCAACCAAACTTCAAAACAGGAAAAGGAACAGGAATAAAATGCAGAGAATTTTGAAAATCCAAAATACATATACCAAGTATGTGTGTGCATGTCTAGGTATGTTTTCAAGTGAGACTCATTTTTACCACTGCTTTAGCATGATAAAGTTTCAAACAGAGGAATACAGTAATGCAAATTAATTTTCATAGTTAATTTTGGCTTCCTCCTCCTTCTGTTATTTGTTCCTTTTATATGCAAACACAGGAAAACTCAGAGCTCAGAAAAGATCCCAACTCAGTTATAAGATTTTTTCTCACCGTACTTATTAAATTTTCTCAGCAGCTTTCTATGTTCTATATGCTTAGCAACAACCAGCTTATCACTTCCATAAAACAACAACTAAGCTCCATAAAGGATCCATTATCCATAGAATCATAAATACAGTCCTTACACAGAAGAAGCACATAGAGGAAGCACTCTCATCAGAACCATCTGATTAGAATACCATAGGAAAGTCATCTGTTTCTCTGGTGGAGGTGGTTAGTATCTTTAGCCTAGTCATGTAGAACTGTAATAATTGAGGTGTCTCAGCTTGGTCACAGTCAGTGTCATTCTTCTGCAGTTTGTTAGCCAGTGGGACTAATACAGCTGTATTGCACTAGAAGTCAAATTGTACCAGAATGCACAGAAGTATCACTCAGGAAAAGTTTTTGATGTTTTACTCATCTGGTCATTTCTTCTTGCTTACTAATAACTGTTGCCAGAGATTTCTTTCACCTTTCTTCTAACCTTTTTCCACTTTAGCTTGTTAACATTTTTTTACCTTTTTTTTTTCCCCAAGATATGCTTCTTCATGGAAGTAAAAAGTTTTCAAGGAAAATACTAGTTATGATAAAACTTTCTAGGCTTCAGGGTGAAATTGTTAATTATAAAAGGTCACTACATGTAATAAACCATGGGCTTAGTGGTTCAGCTAGTCATGTCAAAAGTAAGCAAAATTCTAATGTCTACACTAAGCTATTTAAAGCAAGAAGTAAGTTTGTCTCTTTCTAAAGTCAAGCAAGTACCCTCATACCTCCTTGTCTTTGAAGGGATTATTTGCGTAGTGATAAATTTCAGTTTTACACTGGTGGGAAATAAAAATAAATTTCAACCTCTTGACATTTTATATGTGAAAGAGAATTCTTCTTTACCAGACAGTTTTAACATTTCTGATAAAATTTACTTACTTACCACAACCCCAACATGGTATTTCCTTCACTCTGACAGCTCAAATGCTGACTTTTTACCCTACGATAATTCAAATAACATTGTTCTGGACTTGAAATCTAGTGCAGTTCATAGCTTTTTCTGATGTAATTTTTCATAAGTACTCATTTTCTATGAATCCATATAAAAAGTGTTATTTAGAACATTCTCGTTGTACAATAGAAAAAGAGAAATAAAAGTGTACTTGACATAAGCAAATGAAATATCAGATTCTGTCTAAACATATCTAAGGCACAACTTCTACTGTTTAGCTGACAGCTATATTTCATTCTCCAGTTCGCCAAATAAAGACAAATTATACAAATGGAGTGAGTAGCAGACAAAGAGGATTCATTTCTTTAACTGTGACGTATTACATTTGCAATGACCAAAACTATCCCCATTAGTCAGTAGCTTCTACTCCACAGGTCTCCCATGGGTTCTGTATTGTATTCTCCAGCTTCTTAAACATTGGATTTCTCAGAGGAACTCAAGTGACTCTTCAAGCTTCTGTTTAGGCAACTGGCTCAGGCTGCGTATACCTATTTCTTTTTGACCAAGGTTAACATACAGGTAGCTAGATCATGTGAATCTTTCATGTACCCCTCATCAGCGCAATTTCATTCTGAAAATATTACTATGATGTAAAGTTACAGTAAGTAGAGGGTGTTTATTATATATTTGGATTATTTTATTTCTTTTAATTAACATTAATAAATCTACTGGTAAGCATGTATTCTTATAACCACAATAACATGATTCAAAACTATGTTTGATATCTACATGTAAATGTAGAAAGTTGGAAATTTAAACCAAAATCATTAGTTAGTATTCGAAAGTTATGTAAACTGCTGTGATATCATATTTAAATAACAGTAGCAATTTTCATGGCATCTGAGCACTCAGGAAGATTGCCAATCGCAAAACGAGTTCCCAAAGCCAAAAGGAAAGTGCAATTTATAGTTGCTGAAACATAAAGCATCTGCTGTGTTCTATATTCTTTTTCTATGTTTTTTCCCCTATTAGTTCTTTCTATCTGATGCAAAATTAGGGTTTTTAAAAATTGTTCTCAGCAAGATTTGAGGCAAAATGTCTCAGTTCAGAAAACTATACTTATGAACTGTTTTGGTTTGTCTTTCTTTTGCTTTACAAAGGGGACTGCACAAAATTTCTTTCTTAACTATCTTATATAAAGTTACAGAATATGAGTTTCCTGCGTTGCCTGGGAAACAGCTTTAAGTAAACCAAAAACCCCACATTTAGTTTGGTATAAAAATGTTGACTTGGAGAATTATACTGATATAAGTTTGGAGTTTTAAGTTTGTTGGCACCTATTATGCAACTGATTAAATTTCTCCAAACATGGACTTCTCTATATTATGAAACTTTCTGGGGGGCCCTTTGCCAGAAAAGCATGGAATAACATTATGGACTCACTGGACAGTTGCCAAGGAATTTTCTACCAGGCAATTTGTGAACTGATTATGGATCCTTCATAGGCTACAGACAAGTTCAAAGGGATCATTAATTACAGGAAAATCAGGCTGAAAATTGCAAGTATCTGCTTTTAAAAAAGCATCAAGATCAAATGAAGCATGGACTTATCAGTTAATCCAGTTCCAGACAAAGCACTATGAAACTGGTAGATGCCATCAAAATTTCTTTGGATTACCACGCAGCTGTTTTTGTCAGGACACACTTTTCTTGCCTGTTAGCATCTAGTGTATTTTTAAATGCTGTAGAGCATTCTTTCTCTAAGCCCCCATAATATCTTTCAGCCTGTTTGGATTTCCTCAGTACCCTGGGGCATTTAATATAGCATCACACAGAAAATTTACATAGCTGAATATATCCCAAAGTCAAAATATTAAAAGGAATTTGGGGCTGTTAGGCTTAATTTCAGAGATCTGCTAATTTCATTTGCTAGCATGCAGGAGTCATGCCATTTTAGGTGCCCCATGGAACTTACTTCATCCGTAGCTGCATCATAGAATCACAGAAGGGCTTGGGTTGGAAGAGATATTAAAGATCACCTAGCTCCAACCCCCCTACCATGTGCAGGGACACCTTTCACTAGATCAGGTTGCTCAGAGCCCCTCCAATCTGACCTTGAACATTTCCAGGGAAGACACATCCACAACTTCTCCAGGTAACTTGTTCCAGTGGTTCCCCTCCTGTCATGTGAAAAGGAGCAGAAATGAAGGATTTTCTGTCCCATCTGTATTAATATATTTTTTTTGTCTATTAGTGTCCCCCTCCTGGGAGTTCAAAGCCTTTAAAGTCCGAAAACAGTCTCTCAGCGTCTCCTTAGGGGGAGACCCTTTGCTTGACAGATTCCTGAGATGGACAGGACTTTCGATAGCCTATTTATGGGGACTGCACTTAATAGCAATGGAGAACCTTCTCAGCAAGTTTCTCCTGCGAGTTATTCTGCTGTCAACAAGACTGCCACCACCGAAAAAAAAAAAGGACTAACTCTTAGCAACTCACGAAATAACTTTTATTAATACAAATCTGTGACAACTTATAGAATTTGCGTCATTGCCGATAACATTTAACTGCAAAATTCCACTTTAACAATACAACTTCAAACCAGAAGTGCGCTCTCCAAAACCAACACAACTCCCTAAGAAGCAATAGATCACTATAACACCCTAATACAAAACTCAAGCAACTCCCCTCCATGACAGACCAATGTACAAAGACTAGGACAAAATCTAAACACACTCGCTAATGCAAAGCAAAAAGGAAAGAATACAGCTGCTTCTCACTCGCACACATTTTAACTCACTAAGACCAAGAAATACACACTTCAAGGCAAACCATGTACAACAAGTCGGAGTACACGATCTAAGGCAATAAAGTACAATATAGAAAAAAATAAGATAAAATAGACACAGTAGTCTATAAGGTATAGAGCAAGGCAGAATTCATATCTATAAGGAAACTATATAAAGCAAAGTGCAATTAGTCTATAAGGTAAAGATAAAATATATATAAGGCAACATATAAGGAAGCAAAGTACAATTACTAAAGGTGAAAGCGAAGTAAAATATAAAAACGGTTGCTCACCCTGCAGCATCCTGAGGAGAGGAAGGAGAAAAGGCAGCCCATCAGTTACCCCTGCAGAAATGATGGAACTTCTCCCTGATTTTTGCTCATGTCTGGTCTCTTTTCATACTTTTTTCTTAGGCAATTTGAGTGACTATAGTTAATAAACTAATTTTTGGGGTGATAGACAGATGACATAGGCCTGAGTGTCAGTTTCTGAGTTCCCATCAGGTAGGATGTTTGTGAAGAAAGACCATGCTTTCTCCATACCATTCTATCCTTCATTGATCCTATCAGTCTGTTGCTGGGAAGTCTCCTCCGGGTGCTGGAGTCTTTTGGAAAGCCATTAGAAGTCTCTTTGTCCCTTTTTGTGTAGTCTTATCACCTTATAATGGTTTTCTGGGAATGCCCCCTGCAAGTGCTGGGGTCTTTCCCATAACCCCTCAAGACCTTGGTCTATCACCTTACACGTCCTTCCAATAGCCTCTGTGGATGTCTTGGATATCATAGTGGTCCTGTACCTTCAGTCTTTCAAAGAAGGGATTTTCACGTCTTATTCCAGTAGGGGGTTAAGGCTGGTGAAATTTGGCTACTTCCACTTACTCAGTGTCCTAGTTAGGACAGCTGAGATCAGTTCATCACTGGATGGGTGTAACCCAAAACTGTGTATTCTATAGCCTTCCACGCCATTTCCCAGAAACTGTTATCAATGAACCATTTACACCATCTGCCCATAGAGCCTGACTCCTCAGGCTATAAACTAGGTGCTAAGAGGTCTGTGAGATAGGAGTTGCTCTTTTGTCCTCACACCCATTAAGGAACCCCCTGCCCTGAGGGAGGTACTGAGCATTCCTACCTGAACTGGAAGATATATAATCTTGGAGTCTTGGGACCTTTTTAACCACTTGTGGGATCCAGAGGAAGACTGCAGATCATCGCTCTCAACCAGACTGCAGACCACCACTCTCAACTGGACTGCAACCACCACATTTCAACCAGACTGCAATCACCACTCTTGACCAGACTACAACAGCACTCTCACCAACACATTTTCCCCTCTCCTTTTCTTTTGGACTCAGGGGGCCCAAAGAACACCACTCTGTTCATGCCCCAGGGTGCTGGGTTATACATTTGGGTTTTGTGGGTTAAAACCAATTGTTTGTCTGTATAATTGTACTTATTGTATTATTTTATTAAATTGTTATTCTGACTCATAATCTGTCTTTTGAGTTGAGTTCATTTCCCCTGCTGGTTTACCTTTAAACCAGCACACTCAGAGGTAAAATACAGATGTATATAATTTCAGATGCTCCTCACTCTTCCTTGTTGAGTGCATTATGTTCTGAGAATGTCTGAAAGCCCTGTTGGATGGATGTGTGTGTATCAATTTAAGTTGGACTAGACTCTGATATGTCTATATGCTGGGCTGATGTGGCCAAAAGCTGTCTAAAGTGAAGTTGGTTCGTAACCAACTGGCTTGGAGCGTATGTACAGTGAGTCTGAAACTTTCTATATATACTTGTGTGTTCCCACACACACTTCATTTTTATGAAGAGTTCTGATTATGGTGGAATTTATGGGAAAAAAGAAAACAAATTTGAAAACAAGTATGAAATAATGGAAGACCTTCTTCTGTTATAAACAGAGAAGGAGTTCATAAAAGCCCTGTGAACGTGTTTTTTCATTGCTGTGGATGCCCTTGAAACATTTGGGACAAAATATACAATTTCTATATAAAAAAATTATCAGTTTTACTTAATATTTTTGATATCTGCATCATATAAACTAATTTGTCTTAGCTGTTTCAGGGTGTGTGCATGATACCAAATAATAAAAATATTTTCAAGAGAATATCAAAATACTATAAAAATATTTAAACCCACTGATGGTGGTTCAGAAACTTAGCTGTGACAAAATCTGGGAATTTTTTTCTACTTTTTAAAGTATATGTTCTCTCGTTATTTTCTATGTGATTATTTTTTACTATCCTTGTAAAGCAGTCTGTGTGAGACTGTGTGTAGTGTGTGTCAGTGTGTAAGAAAGGACTAGAGGTAAAGAGTACAAAAAATCTCTAAACACTTTACTATTGTAGAAAGTATCAAAATAACACATTTTCTGGTGACCAAGCTGACTGCTGATTATAACATCTTGGTACTCACCAGAGTTGCATAAATCTTTTGAAATTCTCTCACTAATAATTTCTTGTGTTCTAACCATTCAGTATATTAAAATCATATATAATAAAGTCCAGGACTAGTCTTCTTACATGATATTAATTATGCCCATAAAACTCTTAATGGGAGAGTCAACCCTGATTAAGTACTTTCAGCACTATTAGCTACAATAAATCTAATATACAGTTGGCTTTAAGTATTATTTATACATATACCATTATGGACTGGAGTTTCCAACTCCTTTAAAAAAATTGGTAATTTCTTATTGGTTAGTAAATTAGCATCATGAGTTTTATGATGAATGTAAAAAATATCAAAAAATTCAGTAAACTCACTTTTATAGTAGTTGTCAAATGTTGTTCTGATATGTGCACAGTGTAATAGTGTATTAGTCACATAGATTTGTGAGAAAAAGTTCACCAATAAGTTAGCTATAGGGTGAGAAAAAATTTCACTCCACTACCAAGAACAGACTGAATCTTTCATCAATATTTTGTTGGTTCAACTGATCTACAAATAGTAGCAATATTGTTAGAGGAGGAAACCAGGAAGAATCTTTATTATATAGTGTTGTATTGCAATACAGGTAAAATGTCTAAAAGACTTGCTAAATTATGTCAGTTAAATTTAGAGCTTTTCACAAAGTAGTAACAGACAGACAATTTCTATAGGAACTTGAAGTCTAGATTGCTCCATAGCCCTCTTTCAGGCAGCAAGACAGACCAAGTAAGGCTACAGACATTAGAACAAAACAGAAAGCATATTGAAAAATATTGTTGTGATTAACCCGGACTTTCCTTCTAAATAAAAGCACATTTTTATGGAATTTTTTGAGATCTGATTCATCTTTTGGAGATATAAATGTTTTAATAGATTAAATAGGGGGATTTCAATTATATGTTTGTTAACTAAAATTAGATGAAATCAATTGAGAATAATGAGTAAAACTAGAGGTATGAATAACTAACTGTAGACTCTGCATCTGTGCAACTAGAATGAACCTTGTATTTATCTGTATGGTTGGTCTTTTTTTTAAGACTTCCTTTAAAATATATAGTGTAAGTTATTTCTCCTTGTTTTGTGAAAATTAACACTCCTCGGCTTTCATGAGAACTGTCCTGTGCCTTGATTTGTAGTAATTTGCTTTGTCTTTTGCTTAACTGAAGTAGCCTTGAAAGCTCAGAATGTTTGTCTTTATAAAGCATAAAACATACTACAGTTTTCTATAAGTGATTGTTAGTAACAATGGAATAGCTATATTTTCTGTTAGTACTAATATTTACCATGGGGGAAATTGATTTCCTGTGCCTTAGACAGCCTGAATGATAGGCTTTTGTATAAAACACAAGATGAGAGTATAGATAAAAATAAAAGTTTATTAATGAATAATTCAGATATTTTTAATTTTACTGAGAATAAGTCAAAGACAGTAATGCATTTATTTTCATTGTCAATTCCTAGTGTGCAAGTAGTCTCAGCATTCTTAGAAAATGAGGTAGTTTATCTTTACTCTTAGAATAGCATTAGGTCTTCAGGAAGAACTATTGTCCTTGGGTGACACTCCAGTCTTGAAAGTGCATAGCTGTGAATGCAGATGAAGAGACTGTGTACAAGGGCACAAAGACTTGTTACAAAAAGTGACATATAAAGAAATTGGTGTCAGAAACATGACAGTCCTTGAGGACAGTAGAGAGACCATAGCAGGAATAGTGTTGTACGTAACAATATTTGTTTCCTGTGCCTTGGGCAGAATAACTTCGCTGCTGATGTGTTCAGTGGGACAGACAACACGATCCACTGAGGTTCTTTCACTTGTACTCTAAGACTTCTGGTTACCAACTTCTTTCCCAATCAAAATTACCCAAGTACAGCAAATACACTACACTAATGATTATATTTTAAATTAAGTTCAAATTAATAAGCTGTCTTATTTCACAGCAGAACACTATAAACTTTTAATATTCATCTTCTGTCTTCTTTTGAGTTATCTACACTTTTTAAAAATGCTTTGGAAGTAGTCTATAATATAACCTAATTTTACCTGACTAATTAGTCAAAGTTCAGGTTTCAGTGCTTTGTTTCCAGTAGGAGAAGAAAATGATTAATTTTAATAATGAATTTCTGATGCAATTTGGTTTGTTTATAAAAGAGGTACAAAGTGGTTTTTTATTCATGAACACAGCTCAAACAAGGAACATCACTTTTGTTTCCTGTATTTTTTCTACTGATCAACATATCGTTCTCCAAAAGCCTTCCCCCTGCCCTGAATTCTACTGCTACTACATGGCTTCTGTACTCTTCCATTACTATTTCGCTGCTGATAATTCTACTCATGGAACTACAGATAAACTTAGAAATTCTCACTGTTGTTCCCATTCTATTTAGGTCATACTCTTGAGTAGGTCATGTACCTTTGCTTGACCACATATTTTTACCTACCAAGGATATTTGAGCTTCAGAAAGCACTCCCGTTTCTATAGTATTAAATGAAGAACATTGATTATGATGCCCACAGTTTCAATGGTATTTTCTTATCACAAAGAAAGCTTTCTTTACTTTTTTATGGCTGAATTACCAGCTACAGTTGGGCTTACTAGTATGTGACTGGGACAAGTAATCAAGAAGGCTGCATAAAGCAGGCTCAGATCATTAGCTCAATCATTATCAAACTTCTGGGAAGAAATGGCCTGTTTCACTTAGCACTTTTTCATAAAATAACTTGGCACAGTTCCTAGTAGAGTGCCTTTCAGGTACTGTTAATAGCACGAATGTGTAGATGTGGCTATTCACAATAAGGGGCAAACAGAAAAAAACCCAAATTTTATTATGCAGTCTGTAGAATGTCTCTTGGTGAAAAATTATCTCTGTTTTGTTTTATTTGGACATAGAGGTGCGAATTTATAGTTATAAATACCTCACTTAGAACTAGAAATAGAAATGGCAACCTACATCTGTAAAATATAGTGTTGTTCACATCTTTTTTTTCATTGGTTTAACTATAAAAAGTGAAGTCTCTCCTCTGTCTATTCACTTTTTGTCTTTTCCCACACACATGCAGATTAAAAACCTGATGGTATCTGTATTTAGACTTGTACTAAGTTGTAGGAAGCTGTAAAAAGTGGGAATGTTCAGTGGCTATGCCTGAAATACCTTTTGAACTGACATCTGTCATCCTGTCTACTGTATTTTTGTTCACTTCAGTACTCAGATTTAGCCCTTGTGGGACTGTGGGACAATCCAGCACAGACACTTTATATGTGTGATCTGCTTTATCATAGTCTACAGTCCTGTCCGCACTGTGAGTACTAAGATTACCTAATCAGTCACCACATATTTTGATGGGTCTGAAGTGACCAATCTCAAGTTGACTAGCTAGCTGTTTGTGGGATCATCCTTGTAAGATGTTATTATCTTCTGTCTACATGTCAGACAGCAGTCTCAGACTGGGCTATCAATCTAAAATTGAAAATACTCCCTGCTTTGCTGCAAATGTACTGTAAAAGCAATAGGGATATCAATTTCTGGTATGGATCACTTCTTAAGTTCATAATTTCTCTTGGCACTGCTGATGCAACTAGTGATTTATTGCTTCCTAGTCTACCTGCATGAGATATGGTCCCATTACTTACTTCCCAGCCTTTACCTTTTACTTGGTGGCATCAATCACCTAATCAGACAAAATTGATTTTACTTAATTGAAAAGTCATTGTGGAATGTCTTGTGAAGGAGTTTATGGAAGTATAAGTCAGGGACCTTCTGTAATGAGAAATTAGACACCTTGGTCATATTTAGATACTTCAGACTGCTAGTGCTGAATTCAGCTGTTCAAACTAGGCATCTATCACCATTCAGGATGCTATTAGTGTTCTTCTTTTCTTCAAGCATAGAAAACAGGTTTTCAGAGGATGATGGTTTATGTTTACCAGCTCCATGAAGATGTCTCAGACATCTTTGGGTGCTGTAAATATATAGAGAAATGAATAGAATTCCTTAATTTACATGAAGTGAATGTTGCTCAGCATCATTTCCAACTGTCCTTTAATTTAGCTTTTCTTTGTTTGTTTTAAATGAATTATTGCCCCAAGACTTCTTTTGTTTTCTTCATTACTATTACTTGTTTACGCATACTGCTATTGATGCCAATATGTTTTCTTAAGTTAAATAAGCAGCAGGAATCTTTTTTAAAAAATTATCTATAAGCTTACACTTGTTGTTAAGATCAGGTTCTTTAAAATTATTAGAGATACCTCTGCCAAAATTAAGGTGCAAACAAGAGCATATGCCAAAATCAATAGTATGGATTTTATTTAACAGTAAATGTGAGGTAGAGAGAGATAGAAAGAAGTAGAGAAAAGAGAGAGAAAGAGAGTGACAGGACAGAATAAATAGAAAAAATACCACCACCCCATGGATTCTGACAGCATCCAGTTGATCCTCTTCTTGTGGTCTTCTCAGTGATGAGAGGCCCAGTCTTGTCAAAGTGATAGTTGCAGTCCGGATCCATCAAGGGAAGCCCAGGGTGGTGACAGAAAAAGCCATGGTGGTAAGGGAAGTCCTGTGTAGTGAGGGAAGAAGTCTGTTGTGATCAAAGTCCAAGGTGATGATGGGTGACTATGTGATAAGGGAAGAAGTCTATGAAGCCCAGGATGCTAAGTAAGGTCGTGTGTGGTGAGGGAAGAAAACCAAATGTTGAGTGAAATCCTAGTGCAATCTTTTATTAGGCTTAGGCTAGGTGGAAACGCCCCTGGCACTTCCCCTGGGGTGGGGAGTTTTACACTGGATGACTGGATCAGGAGACATTTCATAAGTCTTTGACACCTTTTAAGATGTTACATCTGCTTGTTAAATCAGTGCAGTTGACTCAATTATGGCCCATCAGCAGAGATGAATATCTTCAGCCTGTGTATGAGTTGTTCCAGTAGTTCCCTGGAGGGGAGTTATCACAGCTGAGTCATTTCTGTAAGGACAAAGAAACACTATCCTGCCTGGCAGAATTTGCCTCTTTCCTTATCTTGTCCAACACCCAGCTTGTAGCCTGAGGTGTCGGGTGTGCACCTGGGCAGTTACTGCCCCACAGCACCTGGGCAGTTACTTTGTACATTGATTGTCTGAGCCATCAGCATTCCAGTCACACTTGTGAATACATTCTTCTCCTGGGATAATAGTACATTCTTTATCTTATCTCAAGTTCCCTTCACAGTCTAAATTAGCAGGCATATTCTGAGAGAGGTGGGCTTCAGTGAGCAATTGCTTCTTTGCACAATTTGCTACAGTGCACAAAAGTCTTTCAGTGATTTCAACAATATTTAAGCCATAAACCATTTCAGTGTCTCACACTTGTGAAAATCTGGAAATGTACCAATAACTTAATTGATAGCTAGATAAATATATTAAATATAGTTTCAATAAGTTGCTTTAACTTCTAATTCAACTTTAAAGGAACCCATGCTGATTGAAGTTTTCTCATAGAAAGGATCAGCAAGTGAAGAATCATCAAGGTGTACATGAACTAGAAGATGCTTGTAGCTAACATAAACTTATCATCTACCAGTATGCTAAATTCTGAACCCTAATATTATGTGAACTTGACTTGTTTTGTGCATGTAAAACAGAGTGTTGACTTTTCTGCCATGCCAGATGAAGAGGGGTAAAAAAAAGGTAGAGGCACAAGGGTATCATTTTTTTCTTATGTTAGTTACATTCCCTAGTGATTCAACTGAGTGATGGAAGTTTCATATAAAGATCAGTGACACTGAAAACTGGCTTATAACTCAGTTTGACAGCTAGTATAGTCTCAGAATTGCTTTGCTGTAATCCACCCTGTCTTTCTCAGTTAGCAAACATTATCCCAATTACAGTTATGCCAAATATAGGCAGAACAGATGCTTCTCGTAAGCAACAACTAATTTCTAACTGCAAATTTATAAATATAAAAACATTGATTGCCAATTCAAAGTGTATTACATCAGTGGTTAAAAGAGAAGAAAGAAAAAATGTTGTTAAACTATGATGTGGCCTCATCAAAGCCAAAATCTTTATCGATGTTTCTGGAGAAATGGGATTTCAGTGACAGAGCTGGGTAAAGATTAAACTAAAAGTGGAGGAAATCCTGACAGAACCCATTCAGATAGAATTTCAGTTCCAATTCTCTCTGGTGGAGAAAGATACATTAAATAGAACAGTTATCATAGATGTAGAGCTATAAAATAAATTCCCACTGAATAGTATATACCTGTAATTTCCACATAAGTTAATAATAAACAACTTAACCAAGCTGTCAAGTTAGATATGTGGAAAAAAAAGTAGAACACATTCTTGCTCCTATGAATGCTATCCTTTGGGTAGTAGCAGTAGTGCATATGCTTTCAGAGAGAGGAAAAGTACTTTCTGTGAAACATTAAGAACAGTTGTACCAGGTCTCTAGCCCAGTATCATGATACTGAATGTGTTTAACAGTAGGTGCCCAGGAAATAGAATAAGAATATAGCAAACTGCATAGTTCTCAGAATAGTTTGTTTTTCTACAGGATACCAGTATGGCTACAAAAAAAAGTCTAGATACAGGTTGTGCAAGATTCTTGTTCAGAATTAAAAAAGTAAATGTTTCATTGTCAGCTGAAGCAATTAGAAAAGGACTATAAAACTATACAGATTAAAGGAGAAAAAGAGGGGGAAATGCTGGTATGTCCAAATTATCATAGATATCGACAACTACGTTTTTATTTCTATGGGAACTAATCATATGTTTCTTTGGTCTTCCAGTTAGTCTGTCTGACCAGTAAAGAAAACTGATTGTTATTTTTAATTTGAAAGCTTTATAAATTACATGAACAGCATAGCATTTTTCCCTTTTCATCAGCATGGGTTCCTCACAAGCATGTAATGAACTCACCTTCAAGCTTGGCATAGGATACCCGAGCTTGAACTTCTTCACGTTAAGAAGGATATTGAGGTTGTATCTCCCAGTTTCTAAATTAGTACAAATATGATATTTTGTAAGGATAACTGTATCTTTCTTTTTTCTCAATCCTCATTTCCACATTTTTCAATGTAATTAGCAATGTCTGCTGAACGTTGTGTTGACCTGATTTTTTAGCGTGTTTTAGCCATACTGAAGAGTATCTTCTATTCCAACTGAGGCCTTGAGGAAACCGGGACTATGCAGATTACTAATGGGGCGAAGTATCAAACAAGTACATAGTAGCTCAGCTATGCCAAATGGCAACAGTCCTGGCTCCTCATGGCAGCATCTTGAGAAATTTCCTGGGCAATCTTACATGTCAGCAGTCTCTTCTCAGGATATTTTGAGGATTATAGACTTGAATTTTGGTACTTAAATTACTTCTGAGTGCCACTCTTGGTGCCCAGGAACCTCATATCTGCAACTCAAAACTTAGATTAGAATTTTTGTCTGCTTTCATGGCTCTTGACTTCAAGTTGATCTTTTATAAATTTTATTTGCAGGTACTTTGGAAGAGTAGGATATTCAGAGACTATTTTGTAATTATTCTTTATGCAGATATAATTTTTTTATTTGTTTCCAATTGTATTCCTGCCTAAAGGAATCCTTGTTCAAACAAAGGATATTTTCAAGAGGAAAGTCACTGAAAGGGCAATTAATACAGTTAATAAAGACAATAGGAATAACATTTTATCCTTTATAATGTTCTGGAGGACTGGTAACACTGAGAGTCTGAAACTGCACTAAGAGGCAATGCTGACTTATAGGCAGGATAGATCACATTCAATTCAAGAAATTATGTAGGACTCTGACCAAGACAACAAAGTCTTTTAGTCTTATCTATACAGGTTTGCTAAAATTGATTAAATTTTTGAGAGATTATCTGTTTAAGGAAATTAAGTTTAATCTCTTTTTTTGGTAGGCTTTATAGCTTTGCTTTTGTTCAAAATCATATTTGTTTTATGAGAGCTAGCTATTTCACTAAATAATCCCCTATGAGACTCCAGCACCTGAGCTACAGGCTCACTGAAGGGGTTTTACTTTAAAAATATACAAGGCTTCAAAAATTTGCCCACTGAACTTATTAGAAGAGCCTTCAGTTCTTTTAAAACCTTAAGAAAGAGCACAAAGGAGACATGCTGCACATGTTTTCTCAGGAAGTTCTTTTACTGGTAAACTTTAGTAAATAAAGGCACTTAGCAAAAGTTTAAAGGGTAACATTAAACCAAAACAAAGCATTCCACAAAGCATTGACTTAGCACATGCTAACCCATACAACTCTGCAAAATCCAGCCCATCCGATCCTAAGTTACCCAAAATATCAAGAAAGGAGATTAGAAGAAGTAAAGAAAGAGAGAGAAAAAGAGAATTATAGCTACCACCTCTAGATCCAGCATAGGTCCAGCTACAGATGTCCAGAAGATGGAGGGTTCAAACAGGGTGGAGACCACATGTTGCTGCTTTTATTTGTTCTGGCCCCCTGTGGCCACCTCCCTCTCCAACTCCCATATGGGAGTTCTGGTGTGCCAGCCATCCTGGGGCTGGGTCGGGAGCTCTGGGGTGTGGTATGGGCACTGCTCCTAGGCTGCTTTTGACTGATAGCTGCTCCAGGGGTTGCCCAAGGAGACTCTAAGGGGCTGGAATATGGGTTAGACCATCACCTCCATGAAATTTGCCTGTCCCTTCCCCCTCCACACACGAGTTGGTTTGAACCGATAATTAATATAATAATTCCATGTCTCACAAGCCTCTGAGAAAAGCCAAGATTATAAATACAAGATAACTAAAATAATTAAAATTTTTGGAGGCTAAAGTATTAATTTCCATTGCAAAAGACATTGACTACCTGCCCCAAGAGGAAGAAACTTACGTGGACATTTTACAGAATCCTGGTATTTACATGAAATAAGTGCTATCAGCCTAGCAATTGTGGCACAGTTTATTGTCTTTTCTTTTTATTTTTCTTTTAGTCCCATGTAAAACAGATTCTGAAAAATATTTAAAGAAGGAATTAACCAAAAGCGCTATGTGCCATTCTGTAAAGCTCTCACATGCTTACCATCTGAATCTGGTATGCAGATCTGGTGACCTCATGTCTTTCCATTTCTCTCTCTAACTATATGACTATAAGTAGACATAGACCTAAAATATACATAAAATACGTAATATAATATATGCAATACGTGTACTAGAACTACACAACAGAGAGCTGAGGAAAGGACCGAAGCAGTTTCTATACAAAGAAACATGAGATACCATGGACTTCTAAGGCTGCAAAAGATTTTTCTGGGAAAAAGGTAGAAGAGAAAGGGGAAAATATAATATGATATGATGTATAATATACAGAAAATAGATAAGGAATGGAAATTTACTACATAATATTTGGATGATGATGAATCAGAACAAGGAGCAAATGTTTTTAATTAAACTATAGAAACAACTGTCACATAAAGCATATTAAAGTGGAGAATACATAGTTACAACATGTTGTCATGTGCAAAAACAAAATTGCATTGAGAAAAAAATGATAGTCATAACAAAGGGCTATTAAACACGATGTTTGAATGTCATCTAAACCTTAAAATTAAATAAAAAGGCAGCAAATTGCAGAGTTACGAGTTTGTACAGACAAAAGTATTATTCTTTACTTGGCTCACTGTTTTAAATATCTATCTAATTGATAGCATGAATTTATATGGGGGTTTGATGCCTCTCTTCATGCACTATATTGACAAAGAGATCAACCATTCACTTTTGGGCCGCTGTCCTGACACCAAGGCTTGTTTTCCTCCCAGTTCATCCCATTGTTGCAACACTAGCAGACACCACACAAGCTCCTCACTGCTGCTCTCAGTAGCTTGAGAAAAAACTTCTGCAGTGGTTAGGTGAGGAGAATGAGAAATCTGATTGGGAAAGGCTTCAGGTGTGGAGAGACATTTATGGAGCCTGAATGGACGGACATTTTATTGGACTGACTGTTATTCCCCAGTTTATCATTGGTTTTATACCCAGTTTAATGTACCCTAATGTTATTCCCCTTCGTCCCTCAGATTTTCCCTCCAAAAGTTGTTTACTCCCCTGTTCTCCCCTGCTTTCCTGCTCCTCTGTCACTGACTGGCTGAGAGTTGCCGCAGTGCAGAGTGAGCCCCAATTGGTCCCTTCCCCTGGATACCCACAAGTTACACCCACCTTTCCCCTGTCTCCCAATCCTGTCTCACCCTTGGTTGTCAGTCCCATGCACCTCCCCAGTTATGAATCCTCCCCTCAGACTTACCCTATATAAGTCCCTGTGTTCTCTTAATAAACTGACATTGCACCCAGACCCTCAGCTGCCTCTGAACCCCTTTGTGTGGCGCCACGTCCCTTTCCCTTTTTCCCTCGGGCCGTGGCAGTTAGGAAGTATAAATACAATTGTGTGACGGGACAGACTGAAGGGGAGTATCTGTGGAGAAAGCAGTTGCTGGCAAGCAGGACACTTGTTCTCCCATCAAGGATATAAGAATGTAGTGTCATTCCATCCCAGATCTATGGGTCTTCAAATACCTGTTGACACCTGACACTCCTTTTGCCATCACCATCCTTAAAAAGATTAGACCAATTTCCCCAGTTCCCTTATCTTTACCTCACTGAACCCTCCTTCTCTTATCTCCCTCCAAGCCAACAAACCTCCACTGACCCTTTCCACCTCCCTCATTCCTTACTGACAGTTTCAAAACCCTCCACTTCTGTTTCCAAACTGTTAATCCTCTCTCTAATCAACACTCTTAATGACTCAATATTGAATTTTTCACCTTCAGGAGGAAGCTGAAGCAAGTCCTTGTCCATAAGGAAGGACAATTCAATTTTGCTTTCAGAATGCTGAAAGATCAAGAAGATGCTTCCCTCTCTGTGCTCACATTTTCGTTTGCCCAATTTTTTTTTTTCCTTCTTGGCTGTTTTAGACATGACCAGGTGTGCATTGGGAATAGCTATTCCCTTGACTGAAACATTTTGAGTGACCTTATGAATAGTTCTGTTCTGTTTAAATTAAAATTACACAGATTCACCTGAACCATTTCCATCGTTTTGTCTGTACTGATTTCAATAGCAACAGTGTAAAAGCCCATGTATAAAGAATAATTTCCCTCAGATGATGAAAACTAACTCTCTGATCATTTCTTCTGCTTGTACAAGTGGTGATGGGGAAACTAGCTTAGTTTTTGTACTGCGTCATCTTCCATTATTTACATATTGCATAGCATAAGAAATTCCAACAGTCAGGTAGGAATTCTGTGTTCTGTTGTAGTACACAAGCAATTATAACATTTAGAAGTGAAACCATAAAAATTGCTTTTACTGGTTCTTTCCTGAAAAATTTAGTTAAAGATCTTAGTGCAGGTACTGTAAATTGCATCCATTTTTTGTGATTTAACACAAATTACTTCAGACCTCATAATCTACACAAATACCCTAATGTGAAAAAGATGACACTAAAAGTTGCATTAGTTTCAGAGAAATGTATTCATCCACTTTATTGTATATATCACCTGTTTCCTATGAAATGTAGTTTTATCCCAATGACCTGCTGACATAAATGAGGATTTTAAAATTCTAGAGTGATGAGAAGATCTACTGAAAGAGTTTATGAATAACAATTCTCACATAATCAATGAACATTTTCCAGCACCTGATAGTGATCTAGTTGAAACTCCCCTCAGGGAATTCTGTTTTTCACAGTGCAGAGATAGCACATTTAATTCTTACATAACAGAGTTAAGGTAGTTGAAGCTCTGAAAGCATTTCCATGACAAATTTCTCTTCTCTTTTCAGGGGTGTATAGCACTAATTTAAAAAAAAAAAAAAAAAGGCAAAAAGGAAAAAAAAGAAGCAATGGTTGTTTTGAATTTCACACAAAGAGTCACAGAGAATGTGTCTTATCTAGTGATTAAATTTAACAGATTTTATGCAGAATTTCCACACAATCTACAGGAATGCAGAAGAATTTATTGACTCTGAAAAAAAGTCTGATGTCCACTTTGAACATATGACAGCATTTTTAATATTCAGGTATTTAAGCAGTTGTTATCTGTAAAACTAGTGATATATCTACATGCAGGAACTTTTAAGAAATATGAAGATATACATAGTAATGGCAACACTTTGAACTGTGCTGTACTAGTGATTTAAGACTTTAAAGAACTTGTTGCAAGATTATGTGACATTTTAATGTCTATTAAGAAAGTTTAAGACAAGTGAATCTGATAGAAGTGTTGAACATTGAAAGTGTCAGCCTTTTCCAGATCAGGATACATACTAAACCAGGTATTTAGTAATTAGTTGTCTGGTTGTGTTCAACTCCATGTCAATGATAATGTCTTCTCATAATATTGTATTGAAGCTGTTAAACAGCAGTTGTCAGAACAGGTTAGGAATGTGTATATTATAAAATATGTTGTGGTAGGACTCAGGCTATGCAACATGAATCTTGTTGCATGGATGTGGTCTCAAATTCAAATACATCCCTTGCCTACATTTAAAGTACAAAATCCACAGCCAAGTGACCTTCAGAGAATACCCTTATAGAAAACTAAACCCTGTGGTATTATTTAGTACAGATGCTCACTGTGTTATCTGCAGTTTCTTGATGGGTTAGGCACATTGTATCTGACCCGAACAGGTATATGTCTTCTTTTAGGAAATTCTGTGCTGTCATGGGTGTCTTTGAGAAGCTTAGCTGTCTAACATTAGCTGATTGGGATTGGAAGGTAGCTTGGACTGCTGACTTGAAGCTGTTTTCCTGCCTTAACACTATGTGAATGGAATCTCTGATTCTCTGGGCAATAATGAGCCATATTACAGCACACGATTTTGCAGTTATTGAATTACCAGATCTGCATGTCTCTTTAGGAACAGTTAAATGTTATGACTATGATCACTTGGGGTCATTCAAAATCTGAAGCGTGGAAATGCTAACTGCAGTGCTTCACTGAATTTCAGCTTGGATACACAATGTACACTGGGTTAATCCTGGGTTAAATAACGACCTTTACGAAGGACAACTTATTGTGAGAATAATTAGCTGATCTAAAGTTGGAATGGTCTCTTCTATGCTAAAGTGCCAGTATCTCCCAACTTGGATTCTTCTGGAGGTTAACAGAACAAAGAGAAGCTAAGATTGCAATGTTTTGGATAGATTCTAGTAGTTCCTGAGGGGTAAAGTGGAGCAATGAGTATGAGGACCTACTTATGGTTATTCTGTATAATAGCCCTATGCTTCTTCTATGGAAATAATTTCCTCATTTCCCTTTGGCCACTTTGGATCAATTCTCCTGGCTATGCTCACTGACAGCTTCTTGTGGACCTGCTCTCTGTCAGAGCACAGGAAACAAAAGCCCATGACTTAGGGAAGCACTACTTAGCAACAATTAATTAGTGTGCTATCAGTGTTATTCTCATACTAGCTAATGAGAAAAAATTAACTCTATCCCAGCTGAAACCAGGACAATATCCCCCCCCTTACTGCATAACATAGAACATCATGTTCAGAATATAAACTGGGGGCACTTGGCTGGGAGGGGATGATTGATGCTTGGGGATGGGATGAGCATCAGTCAGCAGCTGGTGAGTAATTTATTGCGCATGACTTGTTTCTCTTGGGGTTTATTCCTCTTTCTCTCTCCTTTTCATTACAATTATTAATGTTATTGCTATTTATTATTACAATTGTTTTATTTAATATTGTTTCAATCATTAAACTGTTCTTATCTCAACATGTGAGGTTTACTTTTTATTTCTAAGTCTCCACATCACTGGGGCAGGAGGTTGGTGGTGGGGCTGGGGATTGTTGGTGAGGAAGTGGCTGCATGGTACTTAGTTGCCAGCATCTCAACTCCTTCTAGTTATCCTGGAAATTATATTCAGGTCTCCAGCTCATACTGATAGGATGTTTCCTGATAAATTACACTTAGTGGATAAGCTTGTTGGGAGAGCAACAGCAATACACAAAGTAAGGATGGTTCAAAGGTCTGTGACCTTGGTGACCTAACTGGTCTTTTCTATCAGTGGTGTGAAATTAGAATATTTTTCCTCACTGTAGTACAAGGTCAATTATGTGAACCTGTTATTGATACAGATTCTTAAAACAAAACCAGAGAACACAATCTCCAGAACCAGAATGTCCTGTCCTTTCTTTAAGGTTAGACTGTGCAATTTGTTTTAAATTCCACTGAAGGAAAAGTTTTTGCAAGAGACAAGAAAGAACAATGGCATTTACTCTCTGAAAGTGTTTTTGAATTGTTAACCTTCCATCTAAAAATGATTCTGGCTTACTGAACAAGGTATTATTCCTATCAAGAAATACTTATTTGGACAATATGAGCTATCCTCTGCTATTTATCTGTATTATTCAGTAACACTGATAATACAGACTTAAACCAAGGTAGAAACACAATTATTTACTGTTGTCTTTTGGATTACTTTCCCTCTGTAACACAGAAGATTAAACATAATCATTCCAGCTGGAAACATTTTTGTGTTTAATCAAGGACAAACTCAAAAAATAATTTTACCAGTTATTTATATGGTTTATGAAAAAAAACCCCTACAAAACAACAAAAAAAGTTAAAAAGAATGTCATTATAATTCCTTATAATAAAATACTTTGGGTTTTTTTTGGTAAGAAACTGTTTTCACATCAAAATGTCAGCAGTTATGTGGAATGTATAGATGTTTTTTCTTCTGCAATTTAGAATGCATTTGAGGCATTACATGTGAAATATTTAAGTTTGGATTTTTTTTTTACTTATTTCTTCCTTTTTTACCCCCTTATTTTTTAATCAATACAGTAAGAAAATATATTGTTTGCTTATCAGAAATAATAGTATAATAAACATGTGAAGATACTATATTGCTGGCTGTCAAAATTTTAATCAACTTTTTAAAGTTGCTTTGAAAGATATATCATTATGTTAGCAATTTTGAAAGTAACTTGAACTTGTAAATAGATATCTAAATAAGAGTTTAGAAGACCAAGATTTTATGTCCAGGTCTGCAATGAACAGCGTGACTGTTCGTACTCGTTGTCTTTCCATGTCACCTTTCTTTCTAGTTTTTGCCTCTGTTTTTTCAGAGAGTTCATATTTGGATGCCCACTTTTAAATTTATTTTTGGCGACCAGAACAAACAACCTCTAAAGAAAACAAAAGCTTAGTTTCAATTTTCTCCTCTTTCCTGGGATCAGCCAGAAATTATGGGTTAATGGGATGGGTTTTGGGGAGTTAGAATGACAAGTTTTTTGTTTCTGACTTTTCTGTAATTGAACCTTTCAAAAAGTGTTAATGGAGATTTCAGTGAAAACTCACTGCACAGAGACTTTGACATACTTTCTGTCTTTAGTCTATTAAGGCCTTTTAAAGATTCTATGCCTTATCATACTACTAACCCTGATATATCAACTTATTGCTTAGCATAACAACAGCAGATTTATATTTTCTATTTTTCTGTAATTATTGGTTACTTTTGTAATATTTTTAATGGTGGGAGAGATGCAGGAGTGAGTTTTTCTGTGGAAATAATTCAAATACTGTTGTAGTTTGCACTCAGTGACACAGCACTGGCTGTTCTGCAGAAATGGGACCTGAAGTATGGCCAAGATCTCATTCTGCTTACATTCATTTCAGTTACAAAAAGTGAAGACCTGTTGTAGTTCAGGATCTGGATTTATAAATCTGGAGTTATACAAAGATTAGTATTGTTATTTTTTTTGCTAAAAAAAAAATCAGACAAACCTTTTTATGTGCCAGTTGTTCAGATTTATCAAACAAGATGCAATGTACTGTACATAACCATGTAAATGTACTCTGGGAAATGTTATTCTAGGACAAGTCACACTTTCCCATTACAACCACCACACACACTTAGAGGCTCTTAAGATAAAAAGAGAGGCACAATATAATTCCCTAATACCATACCAAATTCTTTTCACTTGGGTGACTGAATAGTTCGGAACAGCAGTTACCTTGAAAATAAATGACTGTGCTGAAAGGAGAATTAATTAACTCAGATAAACTAAATAAACTCTGTAAACTGACTAATGTAGCAGAAATTACCGGGTGCTGATACTGCTGTTTTAATTATTAAGTCCACATTAATTAATTTCAAAACTACCTTTTCTGAAATCCACAGCTTGACCAACATTCAGAGTACAAAACATACCAAGAGCCAAATTTTGCATAGTAACACTTCTGCAAAGGCTGGAACTGTCTTCATACAACTAGATGTGATGAACATTAAAAGAAAGTGACAGTTTCAATAAAAAACACAGGATCCAAATAATTGTGCGGTACTTCCTTGACCACAAACTGAGAAACAGAATTTGATTGTGTCAAACTATTTCTGTCACAGATGGGGCTGGACTTTTTCCTAATTGTCAATATGGTTCTGAATATAAAGGGAACTTAATGTCTCTGAGAGTTGCAGTAAAATCAGTCATCATGGCTACCCATTACGTTGCAGACACAATGAGATTCAGCCATGACCCACTGTGAGATCAGAACCTCACTGAACCTGAACTTTGCATGACCTGTGCTTCATATTCCTCAGTGTGTCTATTTTGCTGGTAGTGGATTTTTTTAAATATTATTTTTTGAAAACTTGAAAGGCTACTGGATTTAATCAAAAATGATTTCTCAATAGGTCGATTTTATAATCCTTTCATTATATCTATTGAAGCAGTGACATACAGTTCCAAATAGGTGAGAATGGACATCTGCCAACATTATGTGCTATGTTACATCTAATAGTTAGTGTTGATGATTCTTGTACATAAAAACATAAGTAGTATAAAACTTATTTATACCATACTTTGTTTCCTAAAACTTATCGCATGTAAAGGACTGTTTCAGATAGTGCCATAATTGAGGTATTTGTTACATATATCTTCTTGGGAATGTTCAGCAGGGATTTTACTATCTATACATTACCTAAAAAGACAGAAAGGAAAATGTTATATATTTAAGACTGTCTATTGTAGTGATTAGTTCCATAAATTGCTACAAAATTTACAGCCAGCAAATTTACATTTGCTGCATTGAACAGGAGACAGCAGTAACATCAATAGAGCTAAAAGCTACATTCCCACAAGGATTTTGTTCTCTAATCCCTCATCATTTTGTTTCATTCTTAAAATGAAAACACCTGTAGCAATGATTTCTCCTGACAAGCTGAAAGGCATTGAAGTTTAATAAAATGCTTTAATTACCATCTTTAGTATACCTTCACCATGTATAAACACCTCTTATGAACATCTTAATCACTTGCTTTTTCTTGTTTTCACTTGAAGCAAATTTAAATTTTTTTGAGAACTCTACACACAACTTCAAGGATGAGGAAAGAATGTCTTTGAGAAAATCACAGACAAAACAGCTGTAGGAAAAACCCTTATCAACACTTCATGTCATGTACTTGAATTAAAAACATTTAATGGCAGAAAAACTTCTACAGAAACTTTTAAAAACAAGCTTTCCTGCAGTGAAGTTGCTTTATCTGGCTATTCCTTCTGAGACTGTCTGCTACAAAAATTCCATGTAGACCAAATCCCTGCCTAATTAAAAAAGAAAAAAAAAAAAAGGTGTTTTTATTATTGAATACTTTAAAAAATCTTAAAAATTACTTTTTAAGCTTGAAATAGAAAAAGGGAGATTGCTTACCAACTACCATCCCAGGCAAAACAGATTGGGAAAAAAAAATATTGCCAGTTAAAAAAGTGTAGGATTGTGAGAAACAGTAAAAAAAATAAATCAATGCCCAAAGTCCAAAACATACTCTCCCAACCTCACTGTTCTTCCCAGCCACAACTTCACTCCTTTATTCCAGAATCCTCTACCTCTTCCTCTTGAGCGGTACAGGGGGGATGGGGAGTGAGGGGTTGTGGTAATTCATAATAGTTTCTCTCCGATGCACTTTCCTACTCACACTGTTTCCATATGGGTGTTTCCCAAGGCTGCAGTGTGGATATCTGCTCCACCCCAGTCTCTTGGCAGGCTGCAGAGAAATGGTTTGGATTGGAAAGGACCTTAAAGATCTAATTCCAATACCCCTACTGTGGACAGCTATCACTAGATCAGGTTGCTGAAAGCCCCTCCAATCTGACCTTGAACACTTCCAGAGATGGGGCATCCACAATTTTTCTGGGCAACCTGTTCCAGTGTCTCAACCCCTTCTTAAGGTTCACATTAACCCACTTCTCAAACTGTTCAAAAGCACACTGGTTGGCATTGTTTCCCTCAAATGTATCAACCACACCACTCAAATCAATGTCACCCCCAAACCTGGTGCAGGTGCAACTCAATCCCTCTGTCTACATAATTGATACAAATACTAAGCAGTAACAGTCCCAGTACAGACCCCTGAGAGACATCACTTTTTTCTGATCTTCATTTGGACATAGAGCTGTTGACCACAATTCTTTAGATGTGGTCATACAGCCAATTCCTTATTCATCGAACCCATATATCTCCAACATAGCAGCAAGGGTGCTGTGTGGGGCCTTAAAAAATGCTTTACTGAAGTTCAGGTAAATGATATAAATTGCTCTTCAATTCCACCAATGTGGTCACTCCATTGTAAGAGGCCACTAGATTGCTCAGGCACAATTTGCTCTTTGTGAAGCCAAATTGGTTATTTCTTGTCAACTCCCTGGCAACCATATTCCTTGACGTATCCTCCAGCAGAATCTCAGGTCCTTCTTCATGGTCACATGACTGTTTCTCACGCTTTTGGCTTTTTTTTTCATGTTCTCATAATTTTCTGCTGTGTTTTCCGCCTTTTCTTAAATATGTTTTCCCAGAGGCTCCATCACATTGGCTGTGGCACCCAGCCGTGTCCTGCAATGAGTCAGCTGGAACTGTCTGTGTCCAGCATGGGAAAGCCCTGGCCACTCCTCACCAAGGCCACCCTGCAGCCCCTGCTGCCAGCACCTGGGCACCTGCACCCAATACAGTGGTGTTCCTGATAGTTTTATAGCAGCATAGTCTAAGCAAGCATGACAAAAAATTAGACGTTAAACATCTAATCTATAAAGATTTTAATATCTAGCATATATGTTATTTCTCTGATTTTCCCACTTTATTTTTTTGCTTTTCTCCTTTTCTTTACATAAGGAATATCAAGTGTGAGGTTTTTTTACCTCCTTCCATGCATACATCTATGATTTTGCTGACTTCCAGAAAATGTTGTTACTGGAGAAGTTTGCTCCAGTATGCCTTGTAGTCATATAAATCTTTCAAATTATAGCATATTAAAATGATAAAGTAGATAAATTAGTAGATTTAAAAACACAGTGGTTATTTTGAACAAGATTAAATTTTAGTTTCAAAAATAATTTATTTTGAAAAGTTGTTGTCTAGCCAGAAAAAAAATCCATGTTGTGACTAAAAAACTCCTTTTTTCCCCCCCTTTTTAATTCAACTAGGAAAATTTAGTTTCTGTAATAAATAAAAATATATAAAAGATGAAATTTTAAAAATAAATTTAAATATTTTCATTTCGATAATTTTGTCATTACATAATTTTGCAACATAAAGAAAAAGAAAGTTAGACTTATGCTGGTAGATATTTGTATAATGCCAAGTGTGCATTTAAAAGAAGTCAGATTTTTTTTCCAAGCTTTAGACATAGCAACCTTTTCTATTCTTCTAATAGCTCTTAAATTTAGGAATTGTGGTTTTAATAAATATCCCCCATATAAAAACCTTGGAGGCACATGAATCCAGAAAAAATATGAACCTGATCCTAAGAAACATTTCCTGGAATTCCCTGGTATAATACAGATACATTTCCAAGGGTGAAGCATCTGTTCTAACTTGTAGAGCTCTAGCTTACAAAAAGGTGTCATGGGCAGCTTATCTGCTACTTGATTTTTTTTCATCTTACTCTTTAGTACTACTCCAGTGCAAATGAGATAATTCTAATTTTTAAAATAATTTGCCCTTCCTATAAGTTTTAATCTATACTTAACTATATGCAGAAATAGTTTGTTCTTCTCAGCACTGGATCATAGCAACTTGAAGTTTCCCAGATGGAAATTCTGAACAGCTGAGTTTCTGCTGTTTGCTTCCTGGTACAAGAAAAAGCATTTGTAGATCAAGCAAGCAGCAGATGGAGAACAATTGGAGTATATAATTATTCGGCCTGGACTCCTTTTAAATGGGAATGTTGAACTCTATCTATTTGGCTGGAAAGAAAGAGGAATAGAGTGGCACATGGCAGATAAGCCTTCCAAAGATCCCTTAAAATAAATCTAGGCAAATATGTGAAATAACTTCATCAGTTACCAGGGTCTCTTTTTCTGTGAACTCCAAAATCTGGCAAGTCATTGTTGGTTCACTTTTGAAGGTTGAGATTAATACACAGCCTACCCAAACACTTCTGTATTAATAAACTACATTGATTTCAGTATGTTACCTGAGGACTCCATCTGGTGACTCTCGTTTACTTTGCCAGATTTTGAAAAGCTGCAGCCTTACTGTGATCTTATGCCAAAATATAAAATCCACTGTAGGAAAGTATTAACACATTGTGATTCTTGCTCTATGGAAGTGAATAATTGAATTCTGTGACTTTTTGAAGCTGCCCTCATAGGAGCATTACATTTTGTAGGCTGACAGCTAACAATAAGACTACATGCCAAAATCAGTGCCTAGAGAGCTATGATTATTTTCATTAATTATTCAAGATTAAATGGACATATGAAGGAAAATACAGAGGACATCAAAACAAGAGTAATAAAGTATTATGAGAAGAAGAAACTAATCAGAAAAATTAAAACAACCAATAAAATGTGAAACAGAAACAAATAGAGGACAGTAAAATATGTCAGAAGAAAAATGGGAAGCATTGTACCATCTTAAGATATCTAAAACTATGTAGTCAAATCAGAAATCACTCATATATTTTCCATACAATATTTTTCATAGCAAAGAGAGAATAAG
This sequence comes from Manacus candei, assembly GCF_025592945.1. Classification (NCBI taxonomy): domain Eukaryota; kingdom Metazoa; phylum Chordata; class Aves; order Passeriformes; family Pipridae; genus Manacus; species Manacus candei. The sequence continues at coordinate 28,172,488 of NW_026138062.1, read as the reverse complement.
AATACAGAAAAAATGGAGGAAGCATTGCTTTATATTAACAAAAACTAAAGATTAGAATTACACCTACATATAGTAAAATTTACTTTTGTTTGGAAAATAGGTGCTGGAAACCAAAATCGATTTATTCACTGAAGAAAATTTTAGGATAATTGAATTTTTATTGTGTTAAAAAGTCAGGATCAAAACCAGCAATTTAAAAGGAGAGGAACTAGCAACAAGAAGAGAAGTTAAGCAGGAATAAAACCATAGTAGAAATGTTACCTGCTTCCTCCTACTTTTTTGGGTTCTGTCTTCCACTTATCTGAAGTTGTAAAAGTTCATGCTTTTCTATGAAAATATGGCAAATAAAAGGCCCCAGATGCACACACAGTATGATGAAGACTTTATCTTACTTTTTCTTTACATATTCAAGTATTTAAGCCCTTTTTTTTATCACTTTGGAAATGCTCTAACTGGAGAATAGAATATTTGTGAATATGTATGAGGCTCCCTTACCTAAACTAATTTAAGCTAATTCAGGAAAAGCAGATGGTTTCCTCACCTGTGCATCACAAGCAGTCTGACCATGTGCTTATTCCTTGCACTGACAACTAGACTTCCACAGTACTCTCGTGGCCTCATTTCTAGACCCAAGTCAGGTATGACAGTGCTGAGGCATTTCGCTCATCAAAACTAAAATGCGACACTTCAGGATACAGATGTACAGCTGTGTGCTCTGACAACTTTTGAAGTAAAGCAATGAGGTACCTATGGAATTTAGGCCAAGTTCTGGCAGGTGACAGAGGTTTTTCAACATCAGTTAAAGACTGAGATGGTTCATGTTACTCACCATTACATCTCTTTCAGCTAAGTCCACTTTTGGGCAGTACAGAATGACTGAGCAACATTAGGTAACTCACTCCCAAATTATGAATCAAATATACTTAAAAATTACATTTATTCATTATAATATGAACTTATTTGACAATATCTTTAGGATCTTGTTCTTTGAGAAGATCATAATTTTTATGGATGAAAAGTAGATTTCATAGCCACAGTTTTAAAAAGAAATAATCTTTCCTGTAAAGTGTACATCTTTTTCTGGAGTTGGTGGTTCAGATATGCAAGAAGGTAGGCTATAACCATAATTAATTAATCCTGTGCTTACTTTTGAACTCTATGGTATTTTATAGTTTTGATTTTACACAATGAAATACAATGCTTCAACTCAAAAAATAAAAAAGAATACATGAGCAAATAGCAAGTCTATACATCACTGAAAGGTAACAAAAATTATGATCTAGATTATTTTATATTTTCTTTCCATGAAGAGGAATGTGTCCAATTTTGCTTCAGCCAAGCTGATGTGGGTGAGTATACACACACCATTGCATACAGGCATGTTGGCACATACACAGCTGCACACGCAGACATGGATGGAGTAAAGTACTGAACAAAATAACAGATGTTAATGCTCTGTCCTTTCAAGTCAAAATGCTGTCATCTTTAAAGTAGCCTTAACAAAGTGATTACATCTGCTATACCTTTAAGAGTCTTTACTACCATCAGTATGACTAGAATTGGTATCCCATGTGCATTAATCGTAATTACCAGTGTGCAAGATTTGTTCTACGAGAATTAAAATTCTGTTAATTGGATTTATATATTAGGTACACTGTGGAGTATGTAGCATGTATAGAATAGAAATATGTAATTTTTATAATATTTAGTAGACAAAAGGACAGAAGCCTATAAATAAACATAAAAAGTTGATCTCAAGCAGGTGCCTATCCACACTTTACGACTGAGATAAAGAATTTTTCTCTGATTATTGAATTTTATCTGACTTAAATTACAATAAATGACTACTATCTTTACTAACCTGAATCTTTCATAATCTACATAGGTGCAGTATATACTATGTTACTCCCACTGTACCAACACAAGGATGCAATCCTTTCATTCTGCCATGAAGCGTGCACTTAGTTTTCACCATTACAATGTCATGGTTATCTTTACACATAGCAGTGATCGCATTGTGCCCATTATCCTAGCATCTCTTTTTGTCGTTTTCTTGGTTTTGTTTTTTCGGGTTTGGGGGCTTTTTTTGTTTGTTTGTTGTTTTTTGTGGTCGTAGTTGTGTAATATTAGACATAATAGAAATCACTTTTGGAAGGAAGAGGTAATGAAGAACTAGAAAGTTTGCCCAAGAAACCTGTCAACCTTCAGTCAATGAGAATACTTTTAAGCAGATTAGGCAAATGTCTGTCAAGAATGGATTAGTCTTCCAACATGTTTTTCGTACTTAATATAATATGAAGATTCTAAATTGACTTAAGATGAAAAAAACTTTATTTTTCATTCTCTTCATGTTTTCTTCTTTCCAGTCTTTGATATTTCTGAGATGCCTCAAGTTAGTTTTTATGAACACTTGAAAATAATTAAGGATAACACTGAGAACATATAAAGTTACTCATATATTTTTTTTCTCCCTGTGTTGTATTTCAAATAATTTATTTTTTTGTTCTCCTATTTTTTGTGGCTTTTTTCCTTTTCTTTTTCCAGCACACTATTTAGTTTCCTACATAAGTGAAACTATACTACTTATTTATATAATACAAGTCATCATCATCTTCATCATCATGGCTGGGCTTAGCGAACGAAGATTTGGGAAAGGCTCTATCCACATTTGTTACAAGCACGCTGGTGGCTAATGAGGCCAATACGAGATAGACATGTCCAATTGCAAAAGGCACAGTAGAAGGACTCCTTAGGTGATATATTCTGTAAGACACGATTCTTTATGCACTGTCTTTTCTCCTCAAGAATGATCCTGCGTGCTTTCTCAAAGGAAGCAGTAGCGTTATAGATGATGTGTCTCCAGGTCTCCCAATTGGAGGCCAGAGTAGACCAGTTATGAAGATCAATACGGCCAAGGCTGAGATGTTGTTTCAGGGAGTCCTTGTATCTCCTCTTCGGGGCTCCTCTCTTGCGGCAGCTGGTGGTAAGTTCACCATAAAGCAAGATCTTAGGGAGGTGGTGGTCCTTCATCCTGGAGATGTGTCCTACCCATCGCAGCTGTGTTCTCAGCAACATGGCCTCTATACTTGTGACTGCTGCTTGCTCTAGAACAGATGTGTTAGTCACATAATCTGACCAGTGGATGTTTAGGATTGTACGGAGACATCATTGATGGAAGCATTCTAGGAGTCGCAGGTGGTGGCAGTAGATGACCCGTGATTCGGAACCATATAAGAGAGTAGACAGCACAATGGCTCTGTAAACACTGATCTTGGTACTTTTCTTCGGGTGTTTATTACACCATACTCTTTTATGAAGCTTTCCGAAAGCACTATGTGCCTTTGCTAACCTGTTGTCTATCTCTCCGTCGATCTTACTGTCTGAGATGAGGCTGCCTAGGTAATTAAACTGCTGGACTGATTTGAGCTCTGATTGGCCAATGGTGATAGGGGGATGATGGAAGACTTCTGAGGTGCAGGTTGATAGAGAACTTCTGTCTTCTTTAACTTGACTTCCAGCCCAAAGAGCTCAGCAGCATCTGCAAAGCAGGATGTTAAACACTGCAGAGCTGCTTCTGTGTGGGCCACAAGGGCGGCGTCATCAGCATAAAGCAGCTCCCAGACATAATACAAATAAATATAAACAAAACATCCAAATGGTCATGAGTTGTGTTACAAAAAGAATTTGTAAATGAACTTTTAAACTCTGGTTGTCTTCCTCATTTTTTTTTCCCTCCAAGAAAAATGAAATCAACAAATTTGTCCCTTCCCCAGTACAAATATTAAGCACAGTCTTATAAGCAAAAGTTTGTGACATTCAGCAGAGGAAAAATTTTTGCATTTGAACAGAAAATATAAATGCAAGTTAAAATATACACTCCATTCAATGTCTTATTTACATGCTAAACATACTGTTTAAAGTTGGATTTGCAAATCAACAGCAGGAGAAAGGAAAACACCTGTGATTTGTTGATCTTCTGTGTAATCTGTAAAACGCATAGGTCTGATGATAGTCTGGGGAAGGCTGAAGGTGTGAAGTCTGGATATATACTCTGTATATTTAGTTACCAGTTCATGCATTAATTTCTATAATTTGAGTAGGTTGCTGTGTAATATTTGTGATACTAGTTTTAACGGCATACCACATGAGAAAAGATATGCTGAAAAAATAGAAATGTATCTGTAATAAAACATAAAATATTTCTATTTCTACTTGTGCTTTTATGAAATGTTAAAAAATTTATAAATTTTATTGCTAAAGGACAATATTGCAGAAGATTGTTAGCAGCATATCTGTGGGGAAGTGTGTATGTTCATGCATGTGTGTAGTCATCGTAATGGAACTGAAGCAAAAATAATCAGGTAAACAGGTTATGGTTCATTAATAATTGTCAAGTAAAGTAGAAAAATAAGGAGTCAGACACTTCCACTACTGAATTCATCTAAAATAAAACAGTCCACTAAATCACAGAATGGTTGAGGTTCAAAGAGTTCTCTGAAGGTGGCCCTTTGTTCAAACGGGGCCACATATAACAGGCTGCCCAGTACCATGTTCAGACAACATCTTAATATCTCCAAGGACATTGACTCCATAACCTGTCTAGGTAACTTGTGCCAATGCTTGGTCACTTCTCACAATAAAAAAGGTTTTCTTCTCTTCATCATGAACCTTCTGTGTTTTGGTTTGTGCTTACTGCCTCAGATTCTGTCATTTTAAGAGATGCCTCTTGAAAGGGTCTGTCTATGTCTTCTTTACAAATTCCCTTCAGATATTTGTACACATTGATGAGATTTGCCCTGAGCTTTCTCTTCTCTAGTTTAAAACAGTCCCAGTTCTCTCAGCCTTTCCTCCTATAAGAGAAGCTCCATCTCTTTCATCGTCTATGTGGTTCTTTGCTGGACTATCACTTCTATTTCTACTTGTACTTTAGCAGTCCAGAACTGAACACTGTAATCCAGTGGTGGCCTTAGCACTGGTGAGAAGGAAGGATCATCTCCCTTGACCTGCACTTAGGATTCTTTCTTATGCAGCCCAGAACAGTGGTGGTCTTCTTTGCCACAAGTGCACAGTGCTGGCACAGGTCCAGCTTGCTCTCTGTTTTTTGCCCCTGCCAAGTCCATTTTTCATATCTGCTCCCAGCATGTACTGATGCATTAAGTTATTTGTCCCCACGTGTGGGACTTTGCACTTTCCTTTGCAGAACTGTCCACCATTCAATTCTTTGCAGAACTGAGCTGTGTCACCCACAGAAATGCTGTGCAAGCTCCTTACAGGCTGAAGGGATTCAGTGCCTCCATCACTGGAGAAGTCATTGCAGGATGAAAGGAAAGAGTGCTTAAAGGTACTCAAACATTACAGGTGATTACTCAAACATTGTTCAGGTGATTGTGGAAATGTGTGAGACTCATCCTAGGATGCCTGGGGGAAAACTCAAAGATGGGAGAATGGAGTGGGTCTATCTGGATGGAGGAGGAAGCAGCATGGAAAGAGAAAAAGAAAATCACGTAATCGTAGGAAAATTCTGTTTGGAGAGGATGCCAGGAGGTCCCCAGTGAAACCTCTGCTTAAAGCAACATCAACCAGAAGGTGTGACAGTGTGGTTCAGGGATCTCTAGACTGGTCTTGAGAAGTCCCAGGGATGCAGACAACACTTTGCTGCTCTCTGGACTGTCTTCATAGGGAAAATGGTTGCCCTTTCTTTCCAGTGTGAACTTGTCTTGTTTCAGGTGAGGCCCACTGCCTCTCATCCAACCACCATGAACTGCTGTGGAGAACCTGGCTTCACCTTCTCAACATGCAAGTTGCAGCCCTACTGCAAAGATCTGCTCTGGAACCTCAACTGGGCCACTTTCCACTGAAAAGCCACCTCTATATTCTTCAGATTCATTGTATACCTGCACCAAATGCAGGACACGGTCCTTTGCTGCTTGCTTTATCCCAGGGCCCCTTTCGCAGAGCTGCTTTGGTATATGTCTGTCTCTGACAGTGAAGAAGCTGGTTTTGGACCAGAGCAACAGGGACAGCTCACTCCAAACTTGATCACTAAGGGCTACCAGGTTAGTACCAATGATGAGCAACTGTACATGTCCTGGGAAGCTTTGTAAGAACAAACCTAAGAAAAATGTGCCTTGCTTCTCCTTGTTGTTTAGAGTTTATCTTCTGTGTCAGTGCCTGCATGTTTATATCCCTTTACAATGGCTTATAAGGAAAATAAAAGTTTGCATAGTTTATGGATTGGTCCTTTTTTAAACAATCATGAGCATTTTTGTTCAGGGCTCTTCTGTTCCTCTACATCTGTGTGTGACTTCTCATGATGGTGAGACTAGCCAAAGATACATACTGTGGATTTTCCACTGGTTTCTTTCTGGAAACAGTCTGTCTAGGCTTCCACTTCAAAATAGTTTCTCAAACATGCTTCTAAACTCCCATTCCTCCAGAGCTTTTGGTCAGGGGAAAAACTGTGCTTTGCTTTAAAGTCAATCTCCTTCTGGATTGCTACTGAAAATCCAGGATGCTTGAGGTTTAGAGTTTTGCTTTTCTGAGAGATCAAGCCAAAGCGTATGGATCAACAAAAGGACCTCATTCCCCTGGAATGGGTTTTGTGACCCAAGAAACGTGTAGCCAAAAGAGCAGAGAAAGACCCCTCTTGCCTGCTAGCCACAGCCATGGGCAGGAGGGAGGGAGAGCAGGAGGGAGGGAGAGCAGGAGGGAAAGCCTTGATCTCCTTCACACTTCCCCAGTGTTTAAACTGGATGGGGTAAGACACCTGAGATGGGCTCTGGTGAGCTGTCAGAAGGTCCTGGATGAAAGACCTGGTGTGCCCAAGACCCCCAAGCCCCCACACTGTCTCCCAAACATGACCGGGTTTAGCACAGGGTGCATGAAGGACACAGCCAGGGAAGGCAGAGGAAGTCACTGGGAGACTTTAGTACTGGATGGCCTAAATACATTCCTTGTACCCACAGTGCTAGGACAGCCCCTATGTGAGACCCAAAGCTACTCAACAGTTGGGCAGACAGGAGAGGAGCATTGGAAGAGGCTGCTTTTGCTCAGTGCCAGGAGCTGTTGTTCTACACCAAGCCAAAGACTGAGGACCAAGACCACTACCCTCCTGGAGCCTGCATGTCTTACATGAGTGCCAGAAGTAGTCCTGGACAAAATTTAAGGGGACTGAGCCTCAGGCTTATCAGGTCCTGTGAAGAGAAACTAGTTCGCTATGCACAAGCACATGGGCAGCCCAGCAATGCAGGTGGTGGAGCCCTGGTGACCTCCTCAGTGCCAACAGCATGCTACTTGTCTCTTCTGATGGTTGTCAAGGGAGAAGAATACATCCCTTGTCTCCAGAGGAAAAGTCCTAGAGATGACAGTGATTGAGGTTGGAAGGGACATCTGGTGGTCACCATGTCTAACCCCCCTGCTCAAGCAGACTCACCTAGAATGCATTGCCCACGCTGACAACATGTATAGAGCTTAGCTCTGGGTATAAAACTAACAACAGTTGGAAATAATACTGAAATTAATTTGATGCTGTTTAGACTTTAAAAATGAAAGTTTACGATGGTAAACAATTTTCAAGGCCCTTGCTAAAGTCACAAAACCCTACCAAGATGAGGTGGTGAGGCATTCTGGATGCTGAGAGAACAGTCCTCATTAAAATTGCTAGTGATCGGTTTTTGATGGAATTAGGGTAAAGTTCCTTTCTCGAGTTTCTGTACTGAAAATTTCTTGTCAACTCGTGTATGTGTGTAGGCTGAGGAAGCAGATGTGACCGTCCCAGATGAAGGCCAGATCATTTCTTTGGAGTAATACGTATATTAACAAAACACTGAGGTTCAGTTTCTTTACAGTGGTTCTGGGCAAACCTAAAGAAAAGGAAACTTGAAAACTTTTTTACCTCTTTCAGGTTTAATTTAAATCCCTCCCCAAACCTGACTGTGAATGTAATGCTCTTGCTCATATCTTATCTATTTTATCTTCCATATTGTCTCAGCTTAATCTTTTTTTTCCCTAGTAACACTGTGACCTATTTTTTTTTCATAAGTGAAATAATGAAAAGGCAAACTTAAATCTAGAAGAGATAAAGTCATTAGACAGTTTTTTAGGCACTGAGCTTCAACATTCAGTTGCCATTTAAATTTGTATCATTTTACCACTGTTTCTGAATTCTGTAAGTTGATACATTTCCCAACTTTATATTGGTGAAGCTTCATAGATGTTTTTTTCATCTACTGCTTATAGCACCTTACCATCAGTTCTTTATGGCCATCTCCCTCTTTTTTTCTTAGCCCATAAGCATGCTTGAAGCTTGTTTAAACAAGTTGGACAAGGACATTTTTGTGCTACTGGTACTACTTACTGTTATTTCACAGATTACTAGCTATAACATGCATAGTATGATGAAGACTTTATCTTACATTTTCTTTACATATTCAAGTATTTAAGCCCTTTTTTTAATCACTTTGGAAATGCTCTAACTGGAGAATAGAATATTTGTGAATATGTATGAGGCTCCCTTACCTAAACTAATTTAAGCTAATTCAGGAAAAGCAGATGGTTTCCTCACCTGTGCATCACAAGCAGTCTGACCATGTGCTTATTCCTTGCACTGACAACAAGACTTCCACAGTACTCTCGTGGCCTCATTTCTAGACCCAAGTCAGGCATGACAGTGCTGAGGCACTTTGCTCATCAAAACTAAGATGCGACACTTCAGGATACAGATGTACAGCTGTGTGCCCTGACAACTTTTGAAGTAAAGCAATGAGGTACCTATGGAATTTAGGCCAAGTTCTGGCAGGTGACAGAGGTTTTTCAACATCAGTTAAAGACTGAGATGGTTCATGTTACTCACCATTACATCTCTTTCAGCTAAGTCCACTTTTGGGCTTTTTTGGGTTTAGCCTAGATGCAAAACTCCATGTTAGGGATTCCTATATAAGAATGGTTTCATTAACTGTGATGACAAAAGTACAGTCTGATTACCTTGCCAGTATTAGTAATGAGCACGCTAGGTGGTCATGATGGCTTTTGTAGATCACATTCCCAGCAATCTATTTCTTCACAGGTGTTGCAAATTCGAGCAAGTATCTGGCATCCTATTAGTTACATTGTAGAAGACGTAGCATAAACCCAGCCTTTGAGTTTAATCTCCAGCCTGAAGTCCCCACAGGTAACTGTACTGAAACTGATTTTTCTGGCACCCAGAGTATACCTGAAGTATTTAGCTTAATTAGGTGTTTGATAATTCTTTATTGCTCTATGATTGTAATTTTTATGCTCTTGTAAATTTTAATTTTGCAAAATAAAATAACTTATAAATAAAAAGAGAGTAAGATATTTCAGTAGTGTAAATTAATTATCAAATTATATTAAAAGTTGTCAAGAGGGTCATGTTCAAAGTCTTTTTGAAAAGTGTTAAACTTATTCCAATTCTATTTGTGTGAGTAATAGGAGTCAGGACGTTGCACACAGGTCCTAATTAATTTGCCAGTAAGGTTTTATAAATCAATTAAAAGTCATGAGAGGTCAATTATAATGTAACCAAAAAGTAATTCTAAAGCTAAGTAATTGTTTAAATACCTAGATAAAAAGCCTAAAATTTCTTTTCTCACATTCATTATCTATTTACAGTCCTTTTCCACTCAACCAATTTACAAATACCTATATGTAAGATAGCATACTCTACCTCTGTTAACTTAAAAGAAATTTTTTGGAACTCTAAAAAGTTCATTAACATAATCCATCATTATGCCAGCAAAATATATTGGATTGCACATTCATTTTATAGCTACAGCTATACCTTTCTAAATATTTAAATTATTTACTATGAGTGCAAAAGTAATATTAGAATCCTTGTAGATATGATTTTTATCAAGTCCTTTCAACATGGGGATGGAACAGATTAAAATTAATGCAGTTTTTCAATAGCAAACAGGGAGGTTTTTATTTTGATGGACATTATTGGAATGTCAGTTTTAGATACTGTGGACCAAAGAGCTGCTGTAGAATCTCAGACTACCCATATGCCTCTTTCAGCATCTGCAATGGTCAGTCTTGAGAAGCCAATGACTTTCTGCACACCAGTAAATGCTGTTAGTAAATAAACAAGTATCACAGAACTTTTTTTCCATATTATGTATTCTACTTTGTATTTCTTAAATAATTTTCCATATTTTCATTAAGCTGCATAGAAAAGGCATGTAGAATGACCAAAACTCAAAATTACAAAGTTCTGGGTATGTGTTTCACAATGCAACAAACAGCTTAGTTTTATAACCTAAGTGAGTTTGTGAACTACAGTTTTAGTTTTCCTGTACTACCATTCCCTGGAGGTTAAATCCACTAAGAAGCAATCCACAGAGAATGCAAAAGATTCGTCTGGGGTGGGGTCCTTTTAGAGAGGAGAAAACACAAAGCTGTATGTATTTCTTTACTGTATCTGTGATAAACCTGATTATAGCAAGAGAAAACTTTGAGCACTTGCATAAGCTGAATTAAGAAATGCCTCACCCTGCTGTCCTCATGAAAAAGCAGGTGTGGCTTCTGAGTCATACAAAACTAAAACATTGCTGCTCACTGAAGGGTAATTAATTCAAATCATGGAATTGTGGAATCCTTGAAGTTGGAAAAACACTTTAAAATCATCAAGTTCAAAAGTCAACCTAGCATTACCACCATGTTCACCATTAAATGGTAAAAGTAAAGTAAATCCAGAGTGGAGATAAAATGTATGACCTGTTTTTCTAGAATGAAAATAAAATAATTAAAAAATATATTAAGATATTAAAAAAATCAATACAAATAAAAAAGAGGATCTGGTCTGTGCTTTTGTTAATTGAAAACTCATGGCACATCAAAAGTGTGCAGAAATCAGAGCATATCAGCACAGCCCATTTGTGTCAACAAACCTACCTGATTCATGCTGAGAATCATTTTAGATTAATTCATTTACTTCTAAAAGATCTATTAAAAAGTCAATTAATAATCAGTGGAAAGTGTCTTGGCACTCTTGCTCTTCTAAATGTCTCCATCCATTGATGTCTAGTTAGGCTTTGCATACAAAGCTAGATGGCATGATGATTAGGTCACACATTGGAGGTACAGGTACAATTATCTTAGGAGAATCAACATGTGTTTTACATTTGTCACAAGCTGGTGTAAAACTATATTATGCAGTGAAGTTGATGCTGTCTTCCTCCATACCCTTCACTGCTGTAGCCCCATGGGCATAGGTATCACTAAGTATGCATGTGGCCTAGTAATGTTTAGCTTAAGATAATAACAGAATAGTATCCTTATACCCTCCAGTAAATACTGAGCTCAGTCTACTTTATATATTACCTAGAGCCCAACAAGCTTCTAATTTGTGAATCATGATCAAATTTGAAAGTTATGCTACTTCGTAATTTACAAACATCCCAGGCATGCCCACAAACCATTCACTACAAATAATTCCATAACTATGAGGCAACATTATGGAGTTTTTTAGGATTTCAGTTTGTGATTTTTGTGTTTGTAGTGTCTCATTTAGACAACTGAACCTCATCTAAATCCTTTCTGTTGACCTGGCCATTGCAAATTACCAAGAACGAAAAGAGATTGTTATTTTTAGAAATTACTTGGTGGACATAAACCATAACTGCATGTCAACTCTTACTCTCTGAATGGTACTTTGCTCTTCATGCTAATTATTAAATGAACATTTAAAAATGATATTGTCTCCACACTGACTAATATATTACAGCATTTATAGTCCTTTTGTGCTGCTTTTCTGACCTGTTTTTAGTCAGTTTTACCAGCAACTGATGAGACGTCAGTCTTTATCAACCCAGAAATAAGATGGTTCTTGACACTGGAGTTTTCTCATTGATTAAATTGTCATGGTGTATTCACAGCCTAAATGCTGCCTTCTGGTCACTGTCCTTTTCTTGTGTGGAAAATGACCTTTGTGAATAATTGCATGCCCTAGATGTGTCAAAATGAGGGGGATGCAGCAATCCAAAGGAATAACATCATAGAAAGTATCTGTCCACTGATTATCTTGTAAACTGGGAGAAGGAGCAAAAAACAACCAGAAATATTTTTTGCCAGTTTATCATTGAAAGGTAATTTAAGGTACATTTAGGAAATTTTATTTGTACTTTGCATTTTGCTTTAGAATATTTTGCTGATTGCCTCATGTTGCTTGTCAGGATAAGTCTAAGTACTTTTTCAAGCCACATGTCCAGTCACTGCAACAGTAAGTCTGTTTTTTACTACCTTTATACTTTTATTTGTGTGGCTATCAAAGCGTTATAGATAATTTATAATTTTAGGATTACTATATTTTATGTCAATATAGAAGCATCCCTAAGAGGTCACTATTCTGAGTGGGAATTCGTGGAGTGGAGTGTATTCTGACTGCACTCCAACATGCTTCCATTTATTGTCTGTGCTTTAGGACTCAAATGAGATGTCAGTGAAATGGTATATTTTTTTTCCTTTACCTTGCTGAATTATCCATACTTGGAACTGACCAAAACTCTACAACTAATAATTTTTCTCTGAAAATAATTAACCTGATGCAATTAAAGTCTTTCTTTGCAACTTTGTTGACTTAACAGAAAGTTAACAAAAACAAAGCAGATGGGTAGGTTGGAAGGCTTGCATGAATGCTTGTGTTTCCGTCAACTCACATCCCAGTCAAATGACTGACACGTGGTTTCCCTGGCTCCCTGAAATCCCACCTGTTTGGGTTTGGGCTGCCCAAGTGCCTGGGAGCTCTGGCTAACTTATAGTACAACTGGTACTATAAGGAATGCCACAGCTCCATGGATAACCTAGGCTGTATGGTTTCCTGGGCAGACTGTTTCTTGGCTGACTATTTTTCTGGATCTCTGCCCAGAAAACAGGCATGGTCCCATCCCAGTTTCCCAAGCTACTTGGGCAGGTCTAAATTGCTGGCCTACAAATGATTAAAAATACGCGTTCTACCTTCTCTGAAACAACTTTTTCTCAAAACATCTTTTTTGTTAAAAATTCACCTTTTGCATTCTTTATTCTGATTTAAAATTAAAAAAGTGCACCAAAGTCTAAAATTTCTGTAGGGTAAAAACTCCAATTCCAGAATTGAATGACATTTCAAAGAATAAAGGAATTGATTGCAAGAGTCAAAAACTAGAATCAAACAAGTAATCAAACCAGATGAAAATTAAAGTCATTTAAGAAAGGAAATCACAAATAGTGCTATAAATGTGGAGAAAATTTCAGAGTTGTAACCTAACTGTAACTGCAGAGTCACATGGTAACTGTGTACTGACAGTTCAGAGGTCTTATATGTTGTGACTTCTCCAGAAGGCTATATGTTCATTCCTCTGAATCATTCCAGAACATAATTTTGCATACAGCAAAGTAGAAAGACATCTAACAAAATTTCTTCATATACATACAGTGCCTCTGCTTGTACATACCACAGATGAACATGCACATGTCCCTGTCAGAAGGATTAAACACCATTAAAATAATTCTTTTTGTTCTTTCATAAATCTTAGGCCAAGATCAATGGTTATTTCTGAGAGACCAATATAGGTCACAGAACATCTTAAGAAATTACCTTATTCAGAATCCAAGGTAGAAAGTAACCCTCCATCTTATTTTGGAGTATCATCACAGCAAAACTAACAATATGCAAAACATGTTCCTAAATCCTATTATTTATTTGTATAAATTAATAAAAAGAAATATCCCATAAAAATAACTGAATGAAAAAGGTAACAAAGAATGTTTTTATTTTGCTGATCTGATTTCTGGCTAAATTTATGAATAAATCTGCTTCTCATAAATAAAAGTTTGGGGGATAAAAAGTCAAAACATTTAAAGTTGAGGTGTTGCCTTGTTGATCTTTTAGTTCATGGTCCACTGAGTGAGGAAGTGTATTCAGTCAATCAGCAGAAATTATAAGGACATATAAATGCTATTATGTTAGGTTTTACTAGGATTCCAGCCTTTCTATTTAGTCTTTGGGACACATAGATGAATTAATGCAGAGGAGTTATGCTGATGAAAAAACTAACACAAACTGATGGACAAGACCTCTTAGACCTTGTCACCTGCATGGCATTTTCTTATCCATACCTGGCTCCCAGGGACGACAATACATTGTACACTGTTTCCAGACATGACTAGTTACTGATAGACGTGCTCTTAGAACCTTAAAGAATACTCTGTGGGGAAATGGGAGGATATGGGATTGGGAGGGGAGGGGGGCGAGGGGACAGGGGACAGATTCAGCACTATCTATTCTAAGGCTGCCATCAACTTAAGGCTTCAAACTCTGCTGAGAAGACAGAAGTCATGACCTTGATTGCTCTGCAAAAAGTAACACTAATATCACAGTAGTTCTGTACTCCTGACGTGATCTGACATGGAATTCAATCAACTATCCATAAATGTGAACTGCAGCAGAACAATAAGTCTGTGGTACTAGAATGAGTAACTCCACCGTGTATTGACAAAATTAGCCATCCAAGTAACATTATAACTAATCAGGGATGCATGTAAGGAATAGAATATTTACAGAGTAGATGTTCACAGGTATATTTGCACTTAACTGTTATTCAGCAGGATATGGCTAGATGAGATACGCAGGATATGGCTAGATGAGATCCAGTAATCTGTTCATTCAAATTTGACTGGCAGGGCTCAGATACAAATAATGCAGAAGAAAACTATTAAAGCCCTGTGAGAGAAAAAAAAAAAAAGAAAAAAAAGAAAAAGCTAAGAAAAAAAAAGATGAATTTATACACAGTAATGTAATTGGTGGGGGAGAAGAGAGGGAAGAGAAGAAAAGCACTAACAATCTAAATAAGATATTGCAAATTAAAATATATTTATTGGGAGTTTTAGAGGTTATATGTAAAGGTAAAATTAACTCTAACATTATTAAGATCTCTAATCTAGTTGTATTCACTTGTGTAGTAAATATGGCATTTGTCCAGCTTTTGGGGGAAGATTGCATATTATTCTTCAAACATTACTAAATGGAATGCTACTTTGACAAACACACGGAAAATACATTTTCTGTAAGTTGTATGGAATATAGATATAACACATGCTAGTCTTGTTTTTCATTCAGACATTAGAATACTGAAGTCATCTAACATTTTCTTAGTAGCAAATGATGTTGTATGACTCAAATTCTACTTTAGCTCTATGTTTATAATGTACCTACTCACAATAAATGTAAAATTATTAAATTCTGTAGTCCAACCCTCAGAAAATTAAATGGAACTTTCATACCAGTCATTTGTTTTTAGAAGTCACTTATGAGAGTCTTAAAAGACTAAAAGCTTTTCTTGCTTGTACATCTGCCACGTATAACCTACTTACATGTGAAATGCTGCCTCAAGTACACTTGATCATATTCTTTCAGAAAAATATGTGTCTTGGAGTTCTTTAACTGAGGAAGAATTAAAAATATTTATGTTCTCATTTACACTGCTGCAATTTGGCCTCTGCTTTAGCAGTAATGCTTTCAAAATTATGTGTAAGTAATTTATTGCTTCCTTTTCCTGTACATTTTAATACAGTCTTAAGGTCCTAATTCATCTTCCTACCTATCAATAAATATTTCACTAAATGGAAGTACTGCATTAGCAACAATGTTCTTTTACTACATTTGTACTTCAAGCATAGAAGAGCTAAACTGTTTGGGTGACATCCAGGTACAACACTGTACAGGTTAAATAGGTTGCTGTATTTCATAGAGGTTAAGAATAACGCTTCTTGTTTTCAAAGGAAACTGTTTTTTTTAGTCTTCCATTAGTATCCCTTCTGATATTTATTTTATTATTACATAATTTCTTAAATGCTGCTGGTTTTGTCCATTGCTTCTTGTATCCCTGAGTCCTATTAAAAATGAAACATGACATGTTCTCTAGAAATTACCTTTACGGGAATAAGCACTGGTTCTGGAATATTTCAGAGCAGTCTTTCTGCTTTATTCTTATTTTTATCATACCTGCACCAATGTTAATCTTATTTCTATCACAATTAAAAGAAATATCGATTTTAATATTTTGCTTAAGAACTAATTTGTTTTCCTTTTTAGAAGGTCATAAACCAGCTAGGGGCAAGAAAATCATATTTCATGGTTAATTCCTAGATGCATATTGAACTGATTGTAATATGTCTTGTCATACCAACATAAGAAAGAAAGCAAAAAAGGAAAAGGTAGTTTCCTAATGGAGAAGGGAGTAAGAAGGAGTACATAGATGGGAAACTATGGTCAAATTTTACTTCAAAACACATTTATTGGTCTGCAAAAAAAATAAATTACACTAAAAAAACCCAAAGTAAAACAATAACAACAAATATAATAATAATATAATCCAAAACCTTAAAGATGTGAGTTTAACACTTTAGTTGCTAATGTGGTTGAGTAAATTTTTAGAGTGTATTTATCTTATGGGATACAGTTTGCCCAGTCCTTTCTACTTCCAAGTAGATGACTGGATTTCTTCATAAGGAAGTCTCTTGTTACATGTGGGTCTTCTACTTTTTAGTGACTATTGTTCCTGGAGGAGGTCTAACAGAGCATATCTATTACAAGTGTTTCTCCTTTTTTCTCAGGTATTTCTAATAAAGTACATTAACCCACTCACACAAACATTAAAAAGACAAGTGAGTAGAGAAAGCAACTGTTCACAAATAAGCAGAATAAATGTTTTCTAAAAATAAGAAAAATTAATACAATCTAGAATTCAAAATGGGAATACCATGCTATATGAGCAGTTTCAAAGAGCGGAAGGAAATCTGTGGTGGCTTAACACTGAGCCCTCTGGCTTCTAACAGAGTCGTTCAAAACAAAAGAGGTAAAGATCCTTTTATCTCTAGCAGGCATTGGCACAAAAAGTAAAATCAGCTGATTTAAGCCTCAGCTGGATATTCGACAATGCATATCATTACTGTAAGTATACATAATGTCCTAGAGGCAAGATCTTCAGAACAATTTAGTGCAACTCATAAAACATAAGCGAATGGCATATCTGGAAGGTAACCTCCTATAAAATGCAGCACAGGATGATACTTATTGATCTCTAATTTAGTTTAGTCACCAAAATTACTTCAGTGTTGTATTACTCTATTTCATCTTTGAAGAATGTACCATAGCACATTATTCTTATTCTCGTTAAGGTCCCTTTAGTCTAACATGTCCATAAAAATGGACTCATAGGGCAGTAGTGATGTCTTCTTTTTCTAGAAGACACATAATGAGATACAAGAGAAAGGACTGTGTTTGTCTGCTCCTTACCAGAAAAATCATACTGAAACAGGCTATTTTCACGTACAGTTGGCAAATGATTTAGAGTCACAATAACTGATTGTTGAACAAGAGCAGCTACCTTAAGCTTCTTTGGTTTCTCATCATTTATCGTTTTGTTCATACTTGTCTGTCAGATTTTGTAAAGTTTCTGAACAAAAAAATTACATAAATGCAGGTTGATATTCAGGATATTTACTGTAACATAATAAAATATCTGTAAATAGTAAATAGCTCTTTTCTGTCTATTGCAACCTGTATCAAAATAATGTAATTAATGCTGTCATACTATACAGAACAGAACCATCGTGACTAAAATATAATTCATGAGAAGACCTATAAATCTTTCATTTTAACTCATCAAGGATGAAAGCTAATGCCTATTTATACAGCACAAGATTACAAACATCCTTCCTAATATTAAGAATAAAACTCTCTTTGTACATATTCTGGCTAAAATACCTATTAGATTAAACGATAACACAACAATTCTGAAGAATAAAATTGGAAATTGGCTGTAAGACTTATTTTTATCCTATAGTACTTTTAACCTTATTTTTAAAATCAGTCAAATCTTCCATTTATTATACAGCTTGTTAAAATTATATATCTGTAGTTTGAATGTAAAGTGAAAATACACTATTATAAATGTTGTTGCAAATTTAATATTATTAAATGTTTTTCAATTCTTCTCTACCTTTTTGTCTTTCTCTATTTTTTGAAGGGTATCTGAGATTTTGGAATTATCATTTCGAAACTTAGGACACTGAAATTCAACACTGCACCTGAGCATAATCTCAGAAAAATTTAAAAAACTGTATATACAAAAGTGCGTATTTTCAAAGATGACTTGAGTTTTGCTATTTATATCCTTGCAGGTTAATTCTTACAAGATACATGATATAAATATTTGTTGTTTATGTCAAGTTAGACTAATATTAGAAGCACTTTGCAGTACTTTGAGACCCTGTGTGTACCCAAAATTAAAGTAGAACCTCCAGATAATTGATAAAATATCAAAATACTGAAAATGCTCTGCTCTAGCCTAGTTGTAAATAGTGGATGCAAAGGTCACTGATTTGATAAAATAGATTGAAATAAATATAAATTACCTTCATAATGCTGAAAAGCTTGATTACTAAGATTGTGAGACACAATTCTGTCCAGAAGCTATGCAATGAAAACTATGGTTATGTAATGAAGTGGCAGGCCTGAGTCCTGTTTTTTGAAGTTTGAAACATAAGGCAATATTTGACAGCTGAATAGTAATAATAATTTTAAAAATGACATTTGGAAAAAGAAGAAATGCATTTAAATTTTCTGTTTCCTACTCAAAATTTCAAGATGTAATATAAAGGTAGTCTACTATTATAGAATTGTTTTGTGTCTTTCTGTCTATTTTTACACTGATAGACATTTTTTGCAAGGCTCACAGAAAGAAAATGAAATCTAGTTGTCCCCTTGCAAAACACTTTTTGTTTCTGGAATGATTTTGACTCACAGAGATCTGCAGGAAACTTGCTACTGTTTTGTAGAGTGACTACAGCTCTTTTCATTTCACCTCTCTCTGGTTTAGAAGAAATGTTCAAGTATCTGTTTTACTTGGATTATGCAAGAAATAGTGTTAAAGAAGGCTTGGGAAGATCAAATAACCTGTGGACATAAAGCTGAAAACCTCTGATGACACTTGTATCTTGAGTGACTGGATATGTTCTGGCAACTTGATTGGAGTATTTGTTGTCAGTGAGAATGTTTGTAGTTGCCTCCAGATAAGTGTTAAAATGTATGCTCTTGTTATTAAATAGGAGGAGCTAATTTAAAATGTCAAGATTTTGGCAAGCTGACAGGAAAGAACACTTTATATTGTGGTGTCTTTAAAATAGCTAGAGGGCAAGACAGAAACTATTCCGAGTGACTTTGATCGAAACTCAGGAGAATGAATTACGGCAATTTTTGCTCTCATTTACACCAATATAAATCTGGAGTGACTCCATTGAAATAGATAGCTAATCTCAACATAATCAAATATAATATATTCCCTTTTTATTATGGTTAGAAAGTAACTGTTGTTTGTTATAATTTTGTGGCCTAATGAATTTTGCTCAGGGCTTCCCTTTAGAGTAGAATTTATTGATAATCTGCATTTAGCTATTAAAATAGGTGATCTGCCCTTTTAAATTCCCTTCTTTCATCTGGCCACTTTTCATTCAACCCTACAGCTAAGTCTTTTGTGATCTCAAGTAGGATTTCATTGTTACAGGGCAACACTGAGGAACCAGCTGACATATCCCTTTCTCCCAGACTGGAATACAAGACAGTCTCTGTAAAGAAGGTTGTCTGTGCATATGACTTAAGGGTATGATCCAACCCCATGTTGTTGTTGTTTAGGTTATACAGTGTTCACTATCCAGTTTGCACAACACGTAAGAGATATGACACCTGCCCCAAGCAGTTTACAATCTAAAATTAGATATGCTACAGTGAGTAACAAGTAATGATTTTTGTTGTGGTATAAGAGCTGGTGGGTTTGTAAAGAAAAAGAAGAAGAAAGAAGATGTTATTACAGTAAGTTTGCATGAATTTTTGACTTCCAGATCAATTGTTGTTATAGGTATTATACTAGCTAGTCAAAGGTCTTCCAACAGCTAAAATAATTTGTCTGAACAGGAGATTGTGAATGCAAATTAAACACCACAAGAGGACATTAGAGCAAGATACCAGCAAGATGTACAACTTATCAGCACGATTAGATTGTTCTAATTACTGTAGAAGACATGGGACAATCTTAACTGTCTTAGCTGCATAGACTTAGGATGATGGCTAATTTAGGAAAGACAGTAACCTGCAATAAAGGAAATGCAATTAAAGCTGGGGTCTGTGGAATTTTTCATTTGATGCTCCATAAAAAAGCCTAAACTCTAGCACATTCCAAACTTTTTGCAATGAGATGTTAAGTGGCTTGCTAGAGACAGAATATCAGAGGAAAATGGACAAAAATTCTTTATTTTTAGTGTTTTCTTTGAAATTGAAACTGGCATTTATGCTAGTAATAAAATTTACCTATCTGCTATTTGAGTGATACTTTGGCAACGTAAATCAGTGGTGTGTTTGTGCACAAGGAAAGTATTGTGCTCATGTAGTCTCTTCTGGAAGGATTCACTTTGGTCTTTAATTAGAGACAAGGAAAGCCAAAAAACCCTATAAGAACAATAGCTCTAAGCAGCTCGCATGGTACATTCTTCTTGACTCCTATGTCAACTGTTGTGTATTAAAAGTCTATTTACTTCCTATGCCAACAAACTATAAACATATGAAAGGACTGAGGATCAGCTCAGCAGGAGGTTAAGCTGCCAGTGTACTTTTTCTTGTAATTCAGATTCTCCAACAGTCTATGATATCTGTTGCGAAGACCCTTTACTATGAAAGGTTACCTCTGTCCTCAGGCCAAACTGCAAATGTCCACTTCAACTCAGTTTCAAGGCTATTTTGGAACAGTAGAAAGCAATAGATACTCTGATAACCCAGGACTAGCACTGTTTACTTAGTTTATAAAAAGTAATAGGATGTCTGGTTAAACTAAATAGAAATTATGTGATTTTATAAGCCCCATTTGTATTTTTTATTAATTCAATTATTGAATTTTCAGGAACTCTTCCTTTCCTGTAGCTCTTAAAATCTGAAGAGTAGTAAAAAGAACTTTATAACATTCAAAGTAAACTATTTTTTTCAGGAGAAATAGCGTTAAGAAAAAGCAATAACCTTGGTCTCTCTATGCAATGGGCATACTGTAGGAAATAATGCCCCAGTAGAGCCAGCAAATGGAACAGATGCTGCTGAAAAAGGACTGGAAGACTCTGAAGTATGAGGAGATATAGTCTGATCTTCTGAAGAATCTCTAGGTTTTCTTTTTTTCTGAATCAGACATGCAGATCTGCTTTCTTGCCATTGCTTCTCCAGTTAGAGACTGCATGTGTAACTTGGAGATAAGTTTAACTGCAACTCTTAAAAACTTTATCTTCTGAAATCTCTGCTCAGAGATTCAAGTATTATATAATACCCAAATAGGCTTAACCAGTGTCTCTTCATCTGTAGAGATACTTACTTATTTGTTACTCTTTCATTTCTGCTTCACTGCTTTTTGTAAGATTTGATTTTAAACTACTGTCTAACTAGAACAAACAATTATGCAAATGAAAAATTAGATACTTCAACATTTCAGAGAACTACTACACATTTAATTGCTACAAGAAACCACAAAGAATCAGTTAATTCCAGAATAATTCAACATCTGTTAACAAATTTAAAGACATTGAATTTATTGTAGATCTGTAAATACTCAGTAACTTGGCAGGTGGCATTTTTTTGGAGCAGAGAACAAAACTGAAAAAAAATAGATGAACCTAATTTTTCTGGGTAAGGGACATTGCTACAGCATATATAAAGGAAATATTATAAGTTTTTATGCTTGCGAAGCCTTTGTTGTTGCTGTTCATATTTTTTTAAGATTTTCTTACAACTTTGGAGCTCATTCCATTTGGTGTTACATACAGAATTGTCTCTGCTACATTTGCTTTTTCAGTGATTCAGGTGTAACATCACATACTGCAGAAAACATCAGACAGTTTATTTCCATGGGACATTATAAAGGGTGTTACTGTCACAGTAGAGCCTGAGGGAAGAGCAGGAGATCTCATGGAAGGTTGCTGATCTCTACAAAGTTCAGTTTATGTTGCAAGGAATGACACATGAAATCTCTGCTTGGAAGTGTCATCTGAGCTGATACAATTGTCAGATGACAGGCAGATGCATATTGTGTACAAATAGCTGAGAGACATAACTGCAAGGCAGGATCACTTTGGGATCATGGATGATAATTCCTGAAACAGGTCATTTTTACAGATGTGGTTTTAACTTATGATTCCCAGTTTGCTTTCATTTTAAGGCAGTAAAGGTTGAGACAAATAATCTTTGAAGTCTGAAATAAAAATTCAGAATGTTCAAATATTAATAATTTTATAAAAATATTTTTGTAATAGATGATCTAATAAAACCTCAAGAATGTGACCTCTTTCATAAAAACAGGTTGAGGCTAAATTGTTTTTCCCAGTAAAAGGATACAGCTAATGATCATGGACAAATGTCTTCCATTTCTGTCAACATACATGATTTGCTAGTGTTATCCATGACTATGCAAACTACTGACACGGAGTCTTAGACAAGATGGACTTTAAAAATAGGCAAGGAAGTCAGTGGTCTATGGTAGCAAAAAAAAAAAAAAGTAAAGAGTACTCATGATGGTGTTGCTAATTTACCTTTCTCTGAATTTTTTGACATTATGCAGAAAGAGTACAAGGATGGAGAAGCAGCTGCTGACAATAACTGTTGGCAGCATACAGCCCTTTATTCACCTCAAGAGGATTCAGTGAAGCACCACTGGGGGACCAGAAGGATCAATAAGATGAAAAAAACCAAAATGTCAGTTTTAATTTGTGAAGTGCTGGGGATTTTTGGTAGACTTAACTTTCCCTCCTACTCTTGGTTTCACCTACAGAAAAGTCATTTGCAGACAAACCTCTATGTTAATCTCATTGAATCAAACTGAAGATGAATTCTTAAAAAAGAAAGTTCTCTAGAATGAAAAACTATTTAAAAAATAAGGAGAATTTTAGCTCAAAGTCAGTTATGCATGTTTGATAATGGTCAAGACTTATATGTGTCTTGAATGTACAGTCAGGAACACAAGCATTGATATAATTACATATAACTATTAAAAAGAAATTTTTTTAAAATTATTATTAACCAGCTAGCAAAATAAATATTAGCCAGCTCTTTGACTATACCTATGTTAGAAGAAAAGACTAGTTAAAATCTACACAGTACAACTCTTATAAGATCAAACTCTTTTAAGTATTGATTCCCTTAATTCTCATTCCATTTTCTCAATATGCACATGGAACACTTTTTCATGGCACTCTGCAGTCTCCAAACAAATTCTGACCACAGGTACTTGCATTTCAGTGCAAGACAGAAATTGCAAATTCATATTCCCTTTATTCCTTTCAAAGTGCTCTGTTTTTATGAGAAAATAAATTTTAAAAAGTCTACTGTGGAATACTTTGTATCTGTTTAGGGAAGACCTCTATTTAGACCTGCTTCCTAAGACACAAGAGTATGTGATACTTTCCAGCTTATTTATCAAAATATGCTGACAAAAAGAAGGTCTACAGTGTGCAAATGGAACTTGCCTTTGGAGTTATGTGTTGATCATAAAAGAAATTCCATCACAGATAGCACAGATGGATTTGAGGTGAGATATTAAACTTCACCCATTTATAACTATCAATGTTGTAATTTAGGGTAGTCAAAGTCCCACCAAAATTTGAAGACAAATTCAATACTTTGTGTGGGTAAATATTTAACTTTTAATATTGTAAAAATAATTTTTAAAAAATTCTGATTAAACAAAAGAACCCAAACTAAAACAACCACCAAAATGAAAGACTTATCAAGCCAAGGAGTATTATTTGGTCTTAAAATATTTCAGGAATAATGATACTACCAATGATCCGCTGTGGGTGGAATAGTATCAGAGGTGAAGCTTTTGTACTGACTTTCTAGCACACTATGTCAATGAAGAGTTCCCTGAACAGGCACAATTTCGTGGCAAAGTTCTATTGTGTACTTATAATACTACAGCTTTAAGTTCATGTGTATATTCATATTGCAATATCAAGAAAGCGAGCAAAATCAATACAGTTTGTTAAACCTTTTTTAGCATGAGCTGCTGCCTTCATTTCTCTGATGGAAATAGAAATGCTGGCAGAAAACTGATATGTGGGCCCACTCTTCTCCAAAATATTTATCCAACTTTCAGCTTTTCCCACATATGATTTTAGACTGATGCTGTTGATGTTATTTGTTATAAAAGTTTTATGATACATTGTAACATTGCAAGGTTTTGAAACTGATCTTACATGTAATTCTAGTTGAACTACCACACTACTACAGGACTTAAGAGTTTCCTTCTCTTACATGGGAAAATAGGCAACACTTAACATTGGTGCCAACCTCTGCAAACATATTGAATGCACTAGACAACAATGTAAATCTTTTCAATGACATTCAATGTGTATAAGCATGTAAATATGAATCACTCATACTAGATCAGTAATATCTGAGATATCCATGAAACATACACCATCAGAAAACCAAACTTGAATAGCCATCACACATATAGAGAGAGAAACACATTTCTACAGTAACTTGCTTTTGCAATGAACAGAGACATCTGATATGATTTTTTTTTGTAGAAGCCAAAATATATCACTGAATTTCCAGATTATATCACTGTAAATAGTCTTCAGAATTTTTCTTCTATATTGAAATACAATTTAAGTGTATAGTCTTGAAATGAGTACGCAAAATTAGTGGGATTTTCTTCCAATACTATTCTCACAGAATATTCATATTTGCAGTTTATAACATGTAAGATTATGCTTAGGAATATGTGCAGCGGATCTGGTACATATTTTATCATTATTGTGATTAAAAACTATGAGGTCAAATTGATTCCTTTTATTCATTATAGTATCACTTTCACATTGTATTGCTTTGTGATTTAAAAAGAAATCTGAGCCTTTCCATTATTTAGCTGCATTTAGTTTAGACAAAAATAAAATATTTGAATCTTGCAGTATAGCATTTTTTCATCTATCAGTTTTATACTTGGAAAACTGTCTTCTGTAAAACAATAATAAAATCTTTATATATTGACTGAAGAATGTTTCTTACCATGAAAAAATTAAATTAAATTCTACTGAGGATCACCAAACTTCTGAAAATATTATAATATTTAGTTTTTTACATGTTTTCCCAATATTTCTTGCTACGAGAAGTAGAAAAACATTTATTTTATATCCTGGTTAGGAATTATTTTCCTAAACTAAGGAAACTTACTTACATATATAAGCTATGTATTGCACAAGATGACAGAAAAAAAGATACAGAATGATTTTTAGCTTCTTGTAGTGTATGTCTTTCATAAATATTTATAGAACAAATTACTTGTCTCTTACAAAAAACCTAAAACATTGTTGAAAATTACTTCCTATAAAATCTACTATTATATATAATCTTAAGACCTGTAAAAACTTTCAGATAATATATTGGATGCTGTAGTTTGATAAAAACAGATAGAATTTGTCTCTTATCATACTTTTAGCTGAATACTAGATTAGGATAAAAGCACAAATAACCCCTGGCAATACAGAGTGCCATTGCAGATTCCCGTTTTATCACAAAGATGTGGGTTATGTTTTGCATAAGAATTCCTTGAGGCCTCTTTCTTATCTGGAAGTCAGAAACTGAATATGTCAGTATGGTGGTCGCCTGTATGCAGTGTCAAGCTTTCCGGGATGGACCTTTTGTTTCACTCAGATTAGTTTTTGTCCTGTGGCCCTGCATGTAAATAACAAATAGCATCTCTCAGACCTTGTGTATTTACTGATAATACTGTAGGGTTTTTTTTTTTCTCTCAGATTTAGCAGACCGGGACACTTCCGACACAATCCTGAGCAAGAAGAAAGCATCACCTAGGTCTTAGGAAACACTCAGTTGCTAGTACATGAGGTACTGTTCTGGATGTCTCATTCTCTTCCGTTTTTACTAACTAAATACATCTTTTAGTCTTCATGTACTTGATTGAGAGTGGGAGACAGGACTCCTGTCACATTAGGGAAGAGGGAATGATGGTCCTATGGTTAGGTCCTATGGCCTAGAGATTGTGAAGGGGAATTGCTGCCATTCTATATTCTCTTCTTACATCTCCTCACTCTGGAAGCTCTTTGCTAGATCTCTTGCAGTGACAATGGCAGGGCAGATTTCTAGTTTCAGGTTGGATAAATACTATTTTTCACAGGAAAAATTTCTAAATGGATGTAATCTTTCTAGATGAGTCAGGATTGAGCTATTTAACACTGAAGACTTTCCTTTTTTCTGGTTCATTTACAGTTGCTGGGCTCACGTGTTTGGAAAATTATGGACTTTGAGCCACCATGAACCATTGACTGAATATGGATCTCTCGTACTTCCAATAGGTAGAAAAGAGATGTAGAGGCACAATAGCTTCAACACAAGTTTCTCAACATGCACACAGAATAATTCTGAGACCATGAGTGTGAAACCTTGTAGTATCACAGCAATAAAAGCACTGGCAATGAGTTAAAATCTGTAAAGTAGGATAATGTAAAGTAAATTTGAATGATGTTCTCCTCCTGAAGATCCTGAAGTCCTTTCAACCCCCTGTTTTTATTCAATGATCTTATCTTCTGCCAGGGCACTGCTGACTCATATTCAACTTCCCATTTCCACAGCACTGCTTTCCAGCATCTCATTCCGCAGTCTGTCCGTACATCCAGGGTTACCCCATCCCAGGTGCAGAATCTGGCACTTTCCCTTGTTGAACTACATATGGTTGGTGGTTACCCAGTCCTCCAATTTGTCAAGGTCTTTCTGTAGGGCCTCCCTGTCCTCGAGGGAGTCTACTGCTCCTCCCAATTTAGTGTTGTCTGCAAACTTACTTAGTATTCCTTCGAGAATGTTGAAGAGAACTGGGCTGAGGATGGAGCCCAGTAGTGACTGGACACCAGCCTGATGTTACCCCATTCACTCTAGCTCTTTGTGCTCAGTTTGTGAACCAGTTGCTCACTCATCATGTCACATGGTTATCCAGCTCTGTGCTGCACATTTTGTCCAGAAGAATACTGTGAGAGACAGTATCAAAAGCTTTGCTGAAGTCCAAAAGGGAATAAATATGTCCCAAAGGGCAAACACCTAGAAACCAGTTTGCACTTGGAATAATTTTGATCCATTGATGCATTTTTATTCTGAAAAAACAGTACTCTTCTATTTGAAAATATTCTTTTGGTCTTTATACCTGTTCTAAGTATTAAAATTTTACTCTAGTACATCACAAAAACAGCATAAAATGTCTAACTAAATGTTAGCAACATTTTTCTGCAAAAAAGCTGCTCCTTCCTTCATATTTTAAACATGGCTTCAGGTTTCAGAATGAGGAAAGGGAGCCACTGATATTGCCAAAACAAAGATAGCTCCCACACCCCTAATCATGACAGGTGAATTTTTAAAAATAAATCTAATCCATCCATTTAGTTCACTTTTCTGAATATAGACATTTACAGGTCTGTCTCAGGAAGAGAAGTTGCCATTCAGACATTTTTTTTCGGATTTGAGGCTACAGTGGATTAAGAGAAAGAATAGAGATATCGTGACTTCCGATTTGTTTTGTTTGTTTAATTTGCTTTTATTTCCATGTCATTATCCAGAATGAAGGTATCTAAATCCTTCAACTATTTCATTTCCATGGCCTAGAGTTTTAAATGTTCTGTATTTGGCTATGATTCATAATTCATACTCTGTGTTCTATGCTACTAGGAGTTCAGCAGCTCAGCAATGGGATACTCATCCTTTGAGAATATTAACTGAAGGGATGCAGTGAAATAATCAGAAGTTCTTTGAGATTAAAGATTCTGTTCTAGCCCTCCAGATATGCTCTGCTAGAAAAAGAAGGAAAGGAACTCAGGGATGAAATAGCCCATCCACTACATGCAGCTTGTAACCTCTTGCTTAAAGGCAACTTTGTCCCATATGCCTGAAAGTTAGATAATAGGATGACTGTTACAAAATTTGTTCCTAGAAACAGCTGGGAAAATACAAACCTGGACAGTATACAACTGTACTCGATGAATTAGTAGTAAATATAATAAAGGATAAAATCAGTAGACAACTGGATAAACACAATATATTGAGGAAAAATAACCACAGCTTTTCTACAGGCAAATGGTTTTGGAATGGTTTACAATTGTTTTGGAATTCTTTGAGACAATCTTGCAGGTTAAGATGATCTGGGTTGATATAATCTCTTTTCATTTCACACAGAGATTAAACTGAGTCCCTTACAAAAAGTCCTTGAAAAAGCTAAGAGCTTAGATCTTAAGGACACAACAGATGTGTTCTTGAAAGGAAAAAAGAAAGGGGAAGTAGAAAGAGAAGAGAAAAGGGAGTGAAGGGGAGGAAAGAGAAAAGAAGGGAAAGGAAGGCAGTTTCAGGTAAGGCAAGACCTAGTGACTGATTTTTACTTCAGAGGCTGACACTCTTAGAGTGCTCCAGGAATATGTGCTGGATGCAATAGTAGTGTATATACTCTTAGAAAATAAGAAAAAGGGCATGGGCAGTGAAGTGTTCAAATCTGCTTATAACTAAGTTTCTCAGTGCAGTAAGGAGGAGAGTCGATGGTGGGAAACTGAGCAAGGCTGAGTGGTGAAGCAATGGAATTTCTGCAGTTAAATGCAAAATCATGAACATGGGAAAAATCTTGATTTCTTAATAAACAGTCATGGATTTTGAATGACTATAAGCACCTAGAACAAGATGCTGGGGTTATTTTAGATAATTCCATGAAAATATCTTATCTGAAGTGACTAGTGATCTTGTGGAAAAAAAAAAAAAAAACGAAAAAAGGACAGCACTGATTCCCATCCCTCAAAACATGAAAGCACAATCAGGTAGAAACCACTAAACTGTATCACTCCATAAGTCCCTCTTCAGATTGTGTGTTGAATATTGGGTGCAGTCCCGGTCCATATTTTGAAAAAGCTATAGTAGAACAGGAAAAATTCATAACAAACAGCAAAGATGACCAAAGGGTTTTAACATCTTCCATACTGGAAATGACTAAGTAAACAAACTTAAACCAACCAAAAAAGGATTTTTTTTTTTTTACATAAGATATGTTTAAACTGCAGAGGTCTTTGCTGCAGAATGTTGAGTATGGTGACAGTTTACAGTGATTTAAGAAAGGAACCAGAGAGGTTGGTGAAAGAAAAGTTCAACGACAACTTACCTAGCTCATGGAGTTGCTGATCTGCAAATTGCTGTAGTCTGAGAGAGGTGTCCTTCAGATTTTAAATTGAATTTTTTTGGCTATATATAGAGTCAGATATGAACAGCATGGGTGTTTAGCCTCCTCCACTCTGTCTGTTCTCAAATGATTATAAAAGTACGTATAGTGGAATTTTATCAATGTTGTTATTATTTGTCTTCTCATATTTTCTAGCATTTTGTTTTCTCTTCCACTACTCTGTAATCTCTCTTGGAAAGCTTTTGGTTTACTTGATTTGAAAAATAAAGTGGTTAAGTTTAGGCTGAAATCTCAAAAATAGTTGTAATGAAAATGATAAAATCAGAGAAGACTGAAGTGTATTAATTTTAAGATTAAGAAGTAGGTGCAAGAAAACCCCAAGTTATTAATTAAATATTAGAAGATACCTACCTAAGAATAGAAGTACAACTTTATAATGAAAAACTTAAATTGCTTGAAGGTTATATTTAATTATGAGAATCCAGATGGTATTGCTGAGGTGTTATTTTTACTCATCCCAAACTGTCTAACAAATTACTTAGTTTCACTCAGAACACAATAAACTATGCTATCATCAAAATCAGTTCTTATTAGCTGCATCAAAATAAGCAGGACTTGTTAACTACTATGTCCAGGAGGGACATGAATATATGAATGCCTGAAGTTTCTGAAAATAATATCACTGCACAGATTGAATGAACCAAAAAGATCATGTACTTCAAAGCTGAACTGTAGTAAAAATTAATAAAAAGCCATCACCCCATAGTGCAGGCTTCCTAATTAGGGTAATCATTGTTAAAACACATCAGTTAATGGGAATATTAAAAAAGGTCATTAATAATAGAAGTTTCTTAAGAGAGTGCTTGTTGGTAGAGAAAAATATCAAATATCTCCTGCTCTCTAAGAAAAAAAGTTGAAACTTATGTAGTATATGTTTTCTTTTTCTTTTTAATCCCACATAAATTCTAGTAAGACAAATTATACAGATTCTTTAAAATCAGAATGCCATGGGGTTATTAAAATAATAACTTGCCAGCTATGTAATTTTGTTTTCTCTTTCCTACAGAATCTTTCTTTAAATTCATTACACATGGTAATGATAATTATAATAGTCTTTTGCAATTGATGATCACTGCTAGCTTTAATATCTGTGAGATAGTTACATTTGTGTATATATACATATGTCTATACTGCTGCTGAAGTAGTTGTGCACATGCCTGTTTATGAATCCATCAATTATCTCAGCAGATTCAATGTATAACTGAACTACATGAAGTTAAACATCTGAATCCAGATGGCAGATCCAGGACTCTATGTACTTAGAAGACATTAAATACTCCTGGTTTATTGATTTGAAGCAAAGAATATAAGGAGCAAACTAAACCCCAGTGAAGCTGATTGTGTTGTTTGAACTGACTTCAATACTGTCTTGATCAGTTTTTCACAGGAAGGATCTAGAGCAGATTTTAGATGATTTTCTTTAGATGATAGCCCTGAATAGTCATATTCATTTTCTGAATTTTTTCAGATGATGAATATATAGAATTTAAATTCCTTATACAGAATGCAAAAATGTCTTGTGAAATTATACATTTTGTCGTAAAAATAAATTATATATCCAATAGCTTAAAAAAAAAAGGTTGTTCTTGGAGGATTAGAAACACTGTAGTTCAGATCTGACAAACCAAATGAATGACTGAGGCTTATGAAAATCAGCTACCCCTGTCTAAAGGCAGTCTCGGAGAAGATTGTTGCATATATACTTCCAAAAATATAATATTTGATTGTGGTATATATGATTCCAAAAATATAATATTTGATAACAAGGAGCTTCCTATTCACTGACAAGAGCACAAAATTCAGTGTCAAGCTGAAGTTAGATTTGGTTTTGTGTTTTAATATTTTGGTTTCTTTTTTTTCTAAATATATTTAATTCTGATTTTCAGGAGAAAATATCTAACCTGTGTGTGTGGAGAGAGGGTTTTACAATGTCCTTTCTGGCTTTGGAATTTATGACATTTAGTCCTTATATTCACACACTTTGTACATGTGTCTGTCATAACTTTTTACATTATTCTTCCAGAGTTACATTGCTTATAAAACACAGCTCTCCCTGCTTTCTTAGCAGTTTCGACTTATTAAGAAACTATTATCTTTAAAGATAGTCTAGAAGTTGCTGAAGTATTGATGAACTAATTTTTTTCTCTGTTAAGGTTTTTTGAAGAATGATCCTAATTCAGGCACTGTTATTTTACATCTTTACAAATACATGTTCTTGGGGGACTTTGGTAATGTAATCTACCATTAACAGCACAAGATAAATTACAAAATATGAAATATAGTTTATCTTCTCATATAAACAGTGTGCAAACTGTTCCTCAAAGTGGATAAAATTAGAGTATGTGTTCATTATTGCTCGAGACTGTTGTCTTCTGGTTGACATAAGGCCATCTTCCACTTCTCTTAATTTACAGTGCTGGTGGGACATAATCATTGATGGTGACATAAGGCATGTGTCACAATTATACCTTTGAGATCCAACAGATGTTCCAGTAATTGTCTTTCATATCTTTTGAGTTTATTCCTTAATTCTTCAATTTAATTTTGAAGGAGACTTATAAATTTGCTTAGGTGTCTAAACCTACTCTTATCACAGAACCTGGGTGCCTAAATGCCCTCAGAGATGTGGCCTTATTCAATGGAATAGATGTATAGAAATGTAACTCAAATTTCAGCAACTAATTTCACTGCCTTCAAGGATTATGAAAAAAGGGAAATGATACTTTAGTTCAGAAGAGATATTAATTTATCTGCATAGTACTGAATACATAATCAGAAGTGGAAAATGGTAACAGCTGGACTCAGACTTTTAAACTTCCACAAAATCAACAACAAATAGGAAAAAAGTGCTGTAACGTTACTCTAGTGCCCAGATAGGACCAGTCCCAAATTCTGCTATTCTCTGTTTTCTCCTAGATGTTTAAGAATGTACATATGACCATTGAGGAATCCTCCCCCTGTCTTAAAAATAGTAAAATGTGTTAGTGAAAACTTATATTAATTTGTACCTCTTGGTCTGATAAAAAGAATTATTACCCAAAACATAATTTTTCAAAACTTGCTTTGCATTGATATCTTAGCAGCTAAATTAAAATCTATGAAATCTTTAGGGTAATGATAGACTGTGGCAGTAAGAAAGAGTCATCTCTGAATAAAATGCTCAATTTGTTTATCAGCAAGCATGTATAATCATATATCTTAAGAAAAATGTAATGCAAAAAGATGGGCACAGCAGCTGAACAGTGAGCACTACTAAAGCTGGATGTTAAGAACAGAGAATGGCATATGTGACACAGGAAAATTCTGGGACCTAGAGGCAAGGTCAAATTGTCTATAATGTCTCTAACTGTAAGAAGTTCTCAGCTTGCAGCCTCTGAGCAGTGAAATCTTCTGTGTCATATTTCTTACCAGATCCCATATTTCCTGCTTTGTCTGTAAGATAACCTCTGGTTATTGTGGTCTATTGTTTTGAGATGAGCACTGTCAACAATATGCACTGTCTGTAAGTATCTGTGCCATTTGCCTCAATTCACTATAAACTGTTCTCTTCAGGCTCCTAATTCAAACTCTGCTGTTGATTCTTTCATATAATATGTAGACTATTTTATTGAAAAAATGAGTACCCAGCTTAGCAAAGCAGAAAGTGTCTAATCACCAGCCAGTTTTGCAGGTATAAAAGCAGGTGGTTTTTCTTAAGTCATGCATAATTTAGAATTATTCCACATTTCAGTGGTTGTTACATTTCCCATCACTATTTTGACTCTTGGTATATTTTAATTATTATGATTTGTTAAAAAGCATAATAAGACAAACAAAAAAAAAAAAAAAAAACATAGAAAACTAGACACATTTTTGCGAGTGAAATGTGAGAGCATTCTTTAAAACATGAGAATCTAACCAGTGAGGCCAACCACTTGTGACAGGAGTGGATCCTGTCCCTTCTCAGAGTAATATTCCTTTCCAGTTCCCAGTATTTGGTAAGGGTTTAAAATTGTTGGGTTTTTCTATATAAATAGCTGACAAAATTTTGTTGTGGATTAACACTTGTAGGTAGCTCAGTGCCACACAGCTTCTCACTCATTCACTCACAGTGGGATGGGGGGTAAAAGTGGAGAAAATTCATGGGTTGAGATAAAGACACTAATAGGTAAAGCCAAAACTGTGCATGCAAGTAAAAGAAAAAAAAAAAGAAAAAGGAATTAATTCACTACTTCCCACCAGCAGGCAGATGTTTAGCTATTTACAGGAAAGCAGGGCTCCGTCACGTGTGGTGGTTACTTGGGAAGAGAAACATCTTAACCCTAAATGTTCACCTCTTTCTTTCCCCGAGCTTTCGTTGTTGAGCATGATGCCATATGGTATGGATTGCCCCTTTGGTCAGATGGGATCAGCTGTCCCAGTTGTGCCCACTCCAAGTTCTTGTGCGCTCCCAGACTTCTCTCCCTGGTGAGGTGAAGTGAGAGAAACAAAAGGATTTTCTTGACACTGTGTAACCACTGTTCAGCAACAGCTAAAACACTGGTGTGCTGTCAACACTGTTTTGGTCACAAATCCAAAACATAGCACCATACGAGATACTACACAAAAAAATCCCAACCAAAGCCAACACAATCTACACTCCTCAATGTCATGTCCTCATTAGATATTTCTTTACTTCCCATCCTTTGATACATACACAGACATAGTTTACTTAGTCTATGGGCCATTCCTGTAAAGTGTCCAGAAAGTGTCCATTAAGGTCCTTTAGTCCATGATTTCAGTTCTATCTGTTACGATAGACAAAATGTGTTGGATAGAGTTAGTGGGCACCAAAGCCAGCTCATGATTTCAAATAATGGGCTACAAGATTTCAAAGAAGAAATCCACATCCATTGTACACACAGTTAAATATTTTTATATTCCTTCCTAAGAACTGCATTTCTGCTGTTGTTCCACCAGGAAACTGATATCCTGACATCCTGACATTTTTAGGATAAAACAAAAACTTGGAATTCCTCTATACATGTATATAGAAACCTCCCCAGTTTTGAATGGAGAAACTGTCAGGCTGGCCATTGGAAACAAAAGCTGATACTCAGGTAGGGTAAACAAAGGCACCAAAAAAATTAATTCAACTCTATTTATCTCTATCAACTGATAATTTGCCCCACAAAATGATTCAAGTGACAAAAATCAGATTTAAATACTCTATTTGAAAATGAGAGCAGAGGTCCAAACAAATGTATGTCTTATTCAGACCTTTGTGGATTTTTTTCTTGGCTTTCTAGTTGGAATGGAGATCCCAGGGCAATTATCAAGGTTGCTAAAGACTTGTAAGTATAAGAAAAAACTTATAACTTCTCCATAGATATAGTTTAACATCCATATTAAACATGATTCCAGAAGTTAATAAGAGGTCACAATTACTTCATTTAAAATAACCAGGCAACCTCCTTCCTCAATTAAACACCAAAAATACTAAAGAAGACCTGAAACTTCTTTTTATACATTAAAATATATGATGTGTAGTGGAGGGAAAGGAGACAGAAGTCTTTTATTGTGTCTACTATCCCAGAGTAAAGTTCTTTAAACAAAAAAGACTACAGTAAATTTAATTTAGTGCCTCTCCCAGGCCACTTAGGAAGAGTTAGACTCCTTGAGTCTAAAGCATCTTAACCACAGGTAAGAAATGGAGGGAACACATTGTGTTAATTTACCTTGATCATTAATAGCCTTATTGGCATGGTAGAATGAGCAATTGATGCTTTACTCTTTACTTTATAGGCATCCAAGTCCTTGGATGTACCTAGGACTTAGGTACAGAGGCTGACAGATGGTCATGAATGATTCTTCCTAATTAGGGAAAACCAAACGAATATATATGCAGAAATCATGTCTGGATAGTTGTCCATGGGACATATGGCAGAATGCTAATGAATAGGTACTTTACACTTGCACATTCATTCCACAAAACCAGTTATTGATAAACAATATAACACCCAGCAGTGCAACAAGGGTCATGTAATTAAAGACTACATTTTTAAGTTTCCAAAGCAGATTTGTGTCTTTTGATCACCCGGTATGCAAAAAGACTACCTTATTGCTTGTACAGCTAGGCAGGTACCATAGATATTGCAGCTGTTACACACAACAATATCTTTCTCTGAAGTAATTACTATAAAATAAGATAAAAATCTAAAGTGATGTGAATAAATTGGACACATTTATGTAAACTGTTCTCATTTGTAGGCAAAACCATAATGAAGAATAACGGCCATGAATTTTGTAGCATTTTAGTCTAACTGGGTCCTATACTTTGCAAGTTATTCCTTTAAAACCTTACTAATATAAGTTTCATCCACATTGATAATAAAATACTCATGTATTCATTCATGAAGTACTGATAATACTATTACATGATTACAGAGGTATTTCTGATCGATTGGACTAAAAACCTGCTTCTCTTGACAAGTGAATACCACAGTCTGTTCTCTGTACAGCAGATCCCCCACTATGTTCCCTTCTACACCTGATGGTGACCCAGGGTCACGCTGCCATGACAGCTATATAGGTATATAGGTTTATATAGGTATATAAACAATATATATTACAGGGGGGAAACACTGGCTAGATAGAGTCTGGATAAATTAAACTTATGCAGAGAAAGAAGAACATTTTTCCTTTTGGAAATATAAGATAGAATAACAGATACCTGTGACAGCCGAGAGTGACTGAACCTAACCCAAAATATTTTGTTTAGAAATGTGAAGTTAAAGCACATTTATCTTTTAAAACACTTACAGGGCCAATCCACTCAAAGGAAATTTCATTCCTCTCTGATATCAAAGTATAGTAAAAAAAGGAGATAAATAAAACCAGAACATTAAATTTAAATATGCATAAATATAGTAATATTTTTACATAAGATGCTAAGACTTTTGAATATGAAGAAATCTCATTTTTAAACCAGACAAAAGAGTTTCTTTGTCAGTCTTTGGAATATTACTAGTGAAGTGAATACCTATGCTAAGGTATTGTGGTTTGGATTTAAGGTGTTTTGTTTTTTGTAGGGAATTTCACACTAAAACACTAATTAATTTAAAGGAGAGTGCTACTAAAAAAGAACCTCAAAACTGATATTAAAAAAAAAAAAGGAATTCCTTTATTAAGATGTACTTAGAATTATAAGAAAACCTAAGACTAGAAAGACTCCTTGGGTAATGGATTGCAGACTATTTTTATTACATGCTTTCTTGTTACCTCTTAGATCTAAGTAATTATACACAGTAGCATTACTTATCTAAAAACTCGTTCCTTTTGGATTTGAACGGTTTCTAACTGCCTTACCATAACCATATATTAATGAATGAACATTACATATAAATGCCAAGTTGCTCTGCCTATGAGCTGCTACTATGGAGTCTATAATACTGCTATAGACTGAATTGTGGGATATAGTTAGAAAACTAATATTGTACTAGGATTTTTGGACACACTGTATAAGATAATAATGAGGATAATTGTATCTTTGGAGATCATTAGAATGGCTTAGATATGTAAAGATACTGAGTACTTGTATATAATTAATCCATAAATTAAAGGATCTTTTTGCCATACATAAGGTACAAATTATTTGTAAACTCAAACTGAATGACTATTTATCACTCCTTTAATAAATTTGTGTTTACTGTATTGACAGGTAAAGCAACAAAAACATATTGGTAATTCTGTTCACAAAGACTTTAAAATAAATTTAGTTACCATTCTATAATAATTCTATAGAATGATATTGAGTTCATATGTATAAACACCTCCAGGAATTTTCAGTTGGAGCTCAACACACATATAATCTTTCTTATAAAGTTCACTTTAGCATGTTTATTTCAAAATATGTTGAATCCTGAAAGGCTTTTCTATAAGGATTCAGATAATACTTTTGTTTTAAGCCCTGTATGTTGATCATTATGATAAAAAATAATTTTCTTCAGGAATATACTCCTCAATAAAAATTCAGGATTATATTTTGTATTAGTAGAGTAACTTACAAAAGTTAGTTTTGTTAGTTTAATTAGTATTTGCACAATTTTTTTCTCCTGTATTCTAGTACATTTACTTGTTTTCTCTCCTGAAAATAAAGGAAAGTCAAATAGAAGTGTTCCAATTATTCAGTTCAGGTAGGTTTTAGTTATGGCCTTAGTAGATGGTTTGCGAAAATTACATTTCAATGCTCAGTAGAGGTGAAGAAAACAAATTTACTATTAAGAAGACCATACAGAAGAATATAACACTCTTATAAACTTGTCACTACTTACAAATCTATGAGGTGACAGCATCTTGAATACCTTCTGCAATTCTGATCTCTCAAAAGATATTCTCTCCAAGCACTAGGAAAGGAAAAAGTGGTTAAATACACAAACAAAAAAATTATTGCCATTCAGCCTGAAAAGCAAACAACTGGAGATTAATAAGAAACAAGTTATAAAATCCTAAATAACATGGAAGAAATAAAAGGAGAATGATTGTTCATTATTTCTTCCAGTGATGAGCTCTTAGTATGTTAGTTACTAGAGCTGAGAACAGTCTAGTGTTCAGTTTAATAGTTTCCTTCTCCTCAGTGTTGGGGTCTGCTTGACTCTACTTTTAATATTTTCCTATCAGTCTGCTTGACTGTTGTGGCCTCTCAGCTAAAATTTGAATGCTGCAAGACTGCTTCCCCATGGAAATGGAAAGGGAAAGGTTAGAAGGGAGATGATCTTTTCTTTTTCATCACAATTACTTGTTAGATGGATTTCTGCATCTTATAGACTACATCTGTGGAGTTATTCAACTTGTCTTCAACAATGATAGCTCATTTATGGAAAATAATGCAAGAATACAGCTACTAGGTAAAGTGTTATCTGGGTATGGTAAATCAAATCAATACAGTGGATACGAGGAACTACTGAATCCTTGTGAAGAGCAGAAGAACAGGTTGATTTTTCTGTCTTATCTGTATGTATCTTGACAGAAAATGGCAACATATATCACTAATGAATTTTATTTACTATTATATGGTGTAATTATGCACCATGGTAATTGATGTGTGGTTTGTCAGTGACTTCGATGGTAGATTGAAAAATTATTTTCTTTCTCTAGTTGTTAAATGGAAAAAAAAGGCTATATATTTTTTCTCATGCACATTGTCTTCCACCATTTCTTCAGCCTTCACAAAACCCCAAAAGTATTCAAAGATATGCATATATACTACATATATATACACTGCATATCTACTGTAACTTAGCAACTGTAAAGACAACTAAATCAAGAACTCTGTGTTCAATTTTCTACTAGAAGTCCATCTTGGATTATAAGCACTAGTAGAAAGATGAAGATGGGAAAAAATATTAAGATAATCGGTTCTCATCAGCATCCCAAATGTTTCCATGTAGTGCCTTCAAAACAACAAATCTATTGGCTATTCATTCCTAAATCCTTCCTATTATGCTGCAGCCACAACTGTGGTAAACAATATGTGAGCAATGCCTTGGTGGCGAAAATGCTGTTAGCAGAGTTCCTTGCTGTATATATATTAAAAATAAATAACATTAAATAAAAAAAAAAAAATAAAGAAAGAAAACAAATCTGAAATCCACCACCAAATCCGGCATAATGCTTTTATGTTTTCTTATGTGTTCCTGTGATGCAAACCCCTGTTCCAACTGTTAGAAGATCCATTCATATGTCTTTAGTACTATCTTAATGATATTCACTAAAAAAACAAGTCTTGCTCAGAACTGTATCATAGACAATAGTGGCTGCTGGCAGATTAGGTTGCTTTTGTCTGTCATGATATTCTGATCTTCATTATGTTCGCACTTTCTGAACTCTACAGTGTTGCTAACACACAAGATAGATAAGCAAAAACTCACTGATTTACAATGCTGGGCTAAGCTGAGCAGAAATTTGAAGAAGCCTAAGGGAAGTAGGATATTAAATATCAAGCCAATATTTGCAGGCAAGTTTTAGTAAGGCAGAAGAGAGTGGTAAGTTTACTGAAGAAAAAAACAAAAAGAAAATCATGGACTAGAAATGTAATTACTAGAGGATGTCAGTAAATGTGAAATTAAGAATATCTTTTGTTTCTTCTGTGTTCTGCAAAGTAAGTGATCATAAGAACAAGTGTTTTTCTTTAAACCCTCAGGTGATTGTATGGATACAGATTTAATGTATACATTTGAAGGCTTTCCATTATGAATTACAGGAAGAGTTGGTAACATACAGAAAAAAACAAAAAATGAACACAATGAGAAAGCTTTTCTTAACTGTTATAAAATCAATCATTCTTGTGATTTACTTTAAATGAAGATAATTGTGACCCTGCAGATTACGTGATTTTCAGCCTGTGAGCAGCTACTTCTATATGAGCTCAACATTATTAAAATTTGTGGCAAGTTGCTTAATGTAATTTCATTATTTTCTTATATTTTATTAAACATTACTGTTGTAGGATTTGATATGTGATTTTGAGAAGTAAAGAAATTATTTTCTGTACCTCATTGAGATGCATATTAAAAATTAAGTTCACTTCTCCAAATTATGCTGCTATATACACACCACTATATAATACTTTTATTATTATCCTCCTGCATATAGGTCATAAGGCAACATATATGATTAAGATCATGTACAGTGCAGTTTGCCTAATTGATTGCTGTCAGATTCATTACATCAGGTAGACTATTAGAAAAAAAACATTCAATTTCACTGCCCTGTGTCTCTACATGGGTCATTCTGAAACTTTAAGTTATAAAGGTATTCAAACCTCTGCTTAAATCCTGTCATATCTCAGTGAAGTTAACTAAGAAGATATCTAAATGTTTTGATGAATAAGAAAGTACTGGTGAGTTGAAGTCCGTATCAACAGCAGAACAAATTTCACACTATCTGGTTGGCTCCTGGGCACACACAGTAGCTTTACTCACAATGTAGTTCTTTCGTGTAAGTACCATGTCTTCTCTAATAAATTTTCATTCATAATCTTATTTTCACAAGTATATTATAGAAGAGGTGAACACCAACTAGTATATGATGTGAAGGTGTAAAAACACCACAAGGAAGACTCGGTTATTATCTTCATAATAAAAATCAACTCTTGATTCCAGAAACAATGAAATGTCACAATAGTTACCTTTTAAAGGCGCAGGATATCACTCTACCTGTATAATTACAGTTGGTATAATCTGTATGTCATGTTTAAGTTTACATGGAAAAACTGCATGCTGCAGCTCAGAAAATGATGACTGTAACAAGTATATCCTTAGGAAGAAAGATTAAAGCAATAAAGAAATAGATATGGAGCGATACATTATTGGTATGACTGCCTTTTTTAATGAAAAAGATACAGAGTATATTTAGTGCAAAGGAAATTTCCCACGGCAACTGATCCCAATTTCCAGGGCTTGCATACTAAAGGACAACATTTAGTCTTCACATGAACACTTGTGGGGTTTATATTAAAGCCTAAGGGAAAGCTCTGATTCTTGATAATAAATAGTTGAAGGGATAAATTTCTATATATTTATAGAGAGTATAGCTGTTTTGTCTGGAGACTTAATGAAAGTCACTTTTTAAATTGAAATACTGACACATATATGAAGACACAATCCTCCCCATGTCCTGATGATTTTAATCTTTAGTTATTAGTCTCTAGTCAGCATTCCAAAAGGAAGATAACTATTGGAAACAGGGCCTACTTTTACAACACTTAGTCTTCCATCTGGGTTTGAATTTTACTAATCTACTTCTCCTGTCTCTCTTGTTGCCATTTTCATTTTATTTTCGGTCTAGGTGAAGCCTTCATTTCTGCTGACCCACTTCCACATTTATTCCATTGTAGTCCTCTCATGATTTAATTGTTTCAAATCCTCAGGTTCAAGTTTTATATTGCTTTTCACTCATGCAAAATCCCCTCCCTAAATTTCAGAAAGAAAGCAGTAATTGAAAATAGAGAGGATAGGAAGTCAATTTACTCTACAAGAATAGCAACAAAAAGGTGAATTTTCTTTCCTTCAAATGTTCCAGACCTTGTGGGATTGTAAGGAAATAAGAATAGAAACACACTGGTACCCTGGTAATTGCATCAATTAAAAGTGTTGAACATGCTAAAATCTGGAATTAAAAAATCAGGTATATGTTCATGAAAACATATCTGAAATAAACACATCTTAATGAAAAGGGGAATCTAGAATTAGAATATTTCCGCATTCACACAAAATAATGAAAATAAATTATTTTCTAGTATGGAATCACTTCTGCTCCTCCAGTCTAGTTTTGATCAGCACTGTTGACTCAGCCTAATAAGACACGCTATTGGGTGGATAAAGCCCACCAGCATCGACGTTACAATTTCTGTACGTAGCAATTTCGTCTCCTCTCAGTTTTCTACACTATCTGACAAGCATGTATATGTTCACCTGAGAAGGTAGCTATTGTTTTATTACTTATTGTTTTCTAAATTAGAGAGCTTAAACCTTGAAGACCTATGTGGCTGTGGGTTTATCTCTTTGGTCACTCACTGGTTAGTAAAGGATTTTCTAACATGTTCTGAACTTCTGCCCCAAATATATGATATTAGTGTGAGTTTAGAAAGAATTACACGACAAAATTTATTTATAGCTGTTTTCCATCCAGGAAGATGTGGTGAAGGTCTTGCTTATGTGAGTATGTTTGGATAAGCTTCATGCTGTGATGCCATACCACTCACCAGTCACTGTCCTCATACTTCCAATAGGTCCACTTATGAATTCACCTTCTGAATATCTTATGTTTGTGCTTCCCTAGAAACAAGTAGAGGGCACTGGAATGCAAAGTACCATAAATAGCATGAACATACATACGCTTTTGCTGTAGCTTGACTTCAACTAATGGGCTAACCAATGATAGGAAGGATTTAATCTCTACCTTCCTATTAAGTTGTGTAATGATGTATATTCTCTGGCATTCTGAGTTCAGTTATTTTCTGTGAACACCATAGCAGAAGGAAAGCAAAGAAGAGAACTATAATATTGGCAGTTCTGTTCTTGTGGGGATGACACTCCTAGGTCAGAATGCAGTCCTATAGCCAGAAAACAGAAAAGAAATTCCACAAGAAAGTGCATGAGAGACTTTGCAGAATATTGTATACAGAAAAGTGTTATAAGCATTCTCATGTTTGTGAGAAAAGATGCTTCCTACTGGTAGTTTAATAGTTTATATTAAATATACTTTGTATTAAATAAACATGTTATTCAGAGGAATAAAGAAAAAAGAATCCTAAAAAAAATTACCAAACTTTTATACTCATTAAAATTGATGTCCCTCAGTTCCTCAATTTTGAATATAACAAGAAAAAATGAATGAAAAACTTACAATGACATCTTGGAAAATAATTGACTTTGTGTCAAGTCCCATGATTTAAATAAGTGGATTTATGTTATCTAAGAGGAGATTTTGTCTCACAAGGTTTAAACCAGAAAACATTGTATAAATTAGTTATAAAAACAACACCACACATAAACTTGAGCAATGGTTTACCATGTACTCCTCAATGGGCTTGATTTGTGCTGGCATTAAGATACAAATTTTCAGTGTATGTTTTCTCATATTTTTTTGACCTTCAAGAGGTGCAACACAGCATTACAATTATCAAGAGAAAACTGTCAGAATTTGAATCTACATGAAATAACAGTGCAGTAGTATCCATGCACATGAATGTTTACATGTGCAATAGTACTCAGAAATAGTACTCA
The DNA here is from genome assembly GCF_025592945.1 of Manacus candei. Classification (NCBI taxonomy): domain Eukaryota; kingdom Metazoa; phylum Chordata; class Aves; order Passeriformes; family Pipridae; genus Manacus; species Manacus candei. The sequence continues at coordinate 28,129,446 of NW_026138062.1, read as the reverse complement.
CTTTTTTAGGACTGAAAATTGTGTTAAGTTTTCTCAAAACAGTTGAACAGAATCTGACAAAGATGGTGAATTTCTAGAATAAGGAAGACACAATAGTAGTTTGTTCTGTTCTCGAACTTGTTTTAATTCCTATGTATTTCTGGCATAGAGATGCACTCTTGGTTTCTACTTCTGGTATACCCACAAAAGCAACAAGGAATGTAGATAAAGCTGTTTTCCTTTCACTAGAGTTCTCTAGTCAAGATTAGTAACATTACAATATTTGTTGCCATGTTCTAGACCATTATGGCAAGTGACTTTTCTGGCCTTAATAAACTTGTAACATGCCTTTGAAATCTCACTTTGTTTTCTTCATTGTCTTTATGAGAAACATCTCATTGATATCATCCTTGTATTCTTTACAAAACAATCATCTTTGTCCTGAATGAGCCATCATGTTTGGTGTCGGTTTTTTGTTTTTGATTTTTTTTAAATAAGAAACTTTAGCTTAAAATTTTTTTTCCATAAGGTTCTATTCTTTTTTAGGGGGATGAAATGAAGTATGCTTTTATTATAGTCTTCAATATTTAGCCTTTGTTTGATCTAACAGAAATGTATTAAATGCATCATAAACTACTGTTATTTCAGAAATAGGACTTCAAACTTTGTTACTTGTCCTGGTTTCAGCTGAGATAATTTCCTCTCAGTAGCTGGCATAGTGCTGTGTTTTGGATTCAGAATGAGAACAGTGTTGATAACACACTGATGATCTGGTTTATCCTAAGTCAAGGACTTTTTTTTGCATCTCATGCTCTACCAGTGAGGAGGTGCACAAAAGAAACTGGGGGGAAGGATAGCTGGGACAGGTTACCCGAATTCGCAAAAGGGATATTCCACACCATAGAATGTCATGCCCAGTATATAAACTGGGGGAGTTACCCAGAAGGGGGAGCCAATCTGGGCTTGGAAACGGGGTCTGGCACTGATCAGCAGGTTGTGAACAATTGTATTGTGCACCACTTGTTTGGTTTATTTTCTTTCCCTGTTTATCATCATCATTATTATTATTTTCTATTATTATGTTTTACTTTTTTTTCAATTATTAAACCATTTTTTCTCATCCTACAAGTTTTATTTTTGATTCTCCTCCCCATTTCACTGGGGGGCAAGTGGGTGGAGGGTGAGGGGGTTGAGCAAGTGACTGTGTAGTGCTTAGTTACCAGCTGGGCTTAAACTATGACATTATTGAAGAGTCAAAACCTTTCCAATAGGCTATATAACTGTAGCTACAGATTTGGTAAAATGGTCTCAGACTACATATAAGGATAACATTTTTTATGATGAGGGTAGTGAAACACTAGAACAGGTTTCTCAGAGAGGTGGTAGATGCCACATTCCTGGAAACATTCAAGGTCTTGAACAGGTCTCTGAACAACCTTATCTAATTGAAGGGGGTTTGGACTAGATGACCTTTAAAGGTCCCATCCAATCTAAACAGTTCTATAATTCCATGATTCTGTGGATTTCTACTATTTATGTGTACTTTGATTTTTTCCTTTTTTCTTTATCCCTGGTCCCAAAGATCACCTTCATTTTTCCTCAGAATTAATCCTGGACCCAAGAAATACTAACGTGATGATGAGACTCCCTATTTAGGAGAACAGAATTCTGTATTCACTCCTAGTTTTCTGGTTTTTAACATATGTCATATAAAATGCAGATCTCTATCTTATTGGTGACATTCCTCTGGTGAGTCTCTTTTATACTATTACTTTGCTCTGCAAGCTTCTTTCATTGTGATATCACTTGTCACTGGGACGAGTAAAATAAGGCACAAATCATTTCCCATGGTGATTGATGACTAATCTCTTTGGATGGTTTGGTTAGCCCTTGGAGCAGTACATACCTGTAGGTGGGTTATGCTATGTAAAGGAGTGGGGTCTGGGTAGAGCACTAGACACAAAAGATATGGAAAAGCAGAATGAGATGTAAACATCAGTGGTCAACAAAACTAGGAGATTTTCAAAAGGATGCAGAAGAGATTTCTCATTGTCTGTTTCAATCTGGTACACCACTGAAAGCTTTTGAAGTAGATGGATAAGGAAATATTCAAACTCTGAAGACACCCAGAATTGTGGAAGCTTCAGGAATTAGATAAAAAAATAGCATTGTTACAGGGAGCCTTTTAGCAAAGAGATTGCTATGAGTCAGAACTCATTACCTGAAGTTGTAGCTACCTAAGAAAATGGAAGACATCTCACTGCTAAGTTCATATGATGATGTTTTAAGCTACATGATCAGGTCAGCTTAGCTTTTTTGTCCGACAAGTGATCTCTGTACTGTGTTCCTTATTCTGTTGTAAAGGTATGAGTAGCTGTATTTTCAATGACTGGTCCAAGAGACACTTGAGTAAGGATAAGATAACCTTACTAATGAGCTCAGAAAATAGCTACTCCAAGTATGGGAGAATTAATTTAAAAAACCCTGATACGTCTGTGTTTCTGGAATACTTGTTTTCAGAGTAGTGAATCAGGAGAAAAAGTCACCATATTCGTTGAACAATTTTTTTTGCATTCTTTTTTATAAATAAGTATATTTCCAGCTCTACTCCAGTTAAAAATATCTGGAGCTGTAGCTGGGGATGCAGTTATGTCTCCACAGCACAATGAAATAAAAGTTAAACAATAAGCAATAGGTGCTGTCATACACCTCTCAGCAGAGATATGGATAAATACACAAAGAAATGATTACAAGGGGTGTCATTGCCATTTTTCAAGCTCTATTGCACTGAATAATACACAGTGAAAAGGAAAAGAAATTATTCCCCTCTGTGATCCCATAGTCAGCAGATATTTTGTTGATCTGGTATCAGTCAGACAAAAAAGGTGTTCGATCTTACATGAGCACACACCCAAAGGCCTTTAATCTGTCATAGTCATTAATGCCAATGACATTTTCACTGACCTCCTAGAATCCTTTAACTCTTTCTAGACAACGTTTTGTGACATATCCATCCTTCCAATTAAATCTGATGATCACTTGGTTGAGTGAATACTCTCAGGAGCAAAGGGACAAAGTGTTCTCTGTTGTCTTTTGAATTACAGATCATGATGATGGCCACATGACACTTAATTAGCAAGATACTGAGTGGAATGCATTTTGTAATTTAGCTTCCAAATGACCTTTATATTACAGGATTCAATGTTGTGTGGGTTAGTATGGCACTAAATGTATCAGGAGAGATAGTAAGAGACTAAATATTGCATTTTATAATTGTAAAGATTTACGAAAATAAACACATGACAGAAATACAGTTTTCTACTTCTGACTCTCCCCAATGTTTTAACGGCAAGCATCTTCATTTGGCAGTCAGAGAATTATTTTTTTCTTGTGGTGTGTGTACAAAGCTAGAAAGAAATTCTGTATCATTCAGAAAATTCACTAAAAATAAAAACCGAGGAAGAGATATTTATGTATCTTTATTAAACAATCTCTGAGGTTTCCAGGAAGAAAAGCTCAGGTGTACTCTATCTCCTTGTGGGTTTATGTGTAAATCTTTCTATAGTGTAAACAGTAGGCTCAAAATGACTTATTTTGGCCACTATCCTCAGCAACTTCACATGCTGTGCAAAAAAGCTTTTGAAAGGTTCAGTGTTAGTTATTATGGAGACAGATGGGGTTTGCAGCCAGACTACTCTCCAGATAACCTTACAACGATGGCACTGAGAGTCATGAAGTTACTGAGTTTGCATAGTTGTACAACCATGGAACTGGACATGCAGGTATCATCTGGCACCATTGTGAGCCAAACTATACAGAAATTTTGGTCTCTTTTCTTCACAAGGCCAAGTAAAACATCCTGATGGTTCTGAAGATGGCAGTTCTCTATCTTATAGGTTTCATATCCAAATGTGTACTGGAATGGAGAGGTACAAGGAAACCACTGCCTTCCATGACTACACAGGAAAAAGGGAACTAGACATACCTAAATTTTGCAGGTGTTCTTGCCCTTCCATTTCCATTACCACTGCAGGTATGTAGAGACAGGTAATAGGGCAATAAAGGTCCTCTCTATCCAACTGACATTTTCACAGTTATGGATGACCTTTCTATTTCTTCAGTTAGTATTTTCAGATCGCTTTGCCCCACGTTGTCTTGTCAAAGTCAGAACTGAAACTGGAAAAACAAGATCCTCAAGATTATAAATCTAGGCAGAATATGTCTGTTGTATTGAAGGTAAGTGCTGTACGCTATCTCCTTTCCTTATGTCTGAGAAGTTCAACAGGAATGAGAACCAGACAGTAGACACTTATGAGTGACAGACCTTCACACAGAAGACAAGGAAGTTTATTAGGAAAAGTAAGGAAAGCATAAAAGTTTTAAATATGAGAAGAAAACAGAGAAATGTTTCCAGATGTTAGTGTATGAGGTACTGAATGTTGTGTACTCAGGAGAGAGGGAAGATCGTGGCTCGGGGAAGCATCACCTTCTAGGCAGTCAAACATTGGTGCCTCATAGAAATATTTTCTTCTCTAATGTATTATCCTTTCCTCATGATGCCCCTGCACAAATGTGAGTGTCTACCAGAAGCAAAGCAGTAGAAACTGATTCTCAGTAGAATGTGCATTTTTATCTCTGTTTCATATTTTCCAGTTAATGATGATTTAGGGATAGGAGTGATAAAGCTCTTTACTCCCTTATTCCTCATTAAAGATTGTACTGTGACATTTTATCTCAAATTCAAGGGTCTACTTCATGTTAGGTACTGCCAAGGTTGTCTGACTTTAAATTTGAAAATATTTTCTTTCATGGTTCAGTGTCCTAGTTCTGGCCAGGACAGAGTTAATTTTTGCAGTAACCAGGAGTGGGCATGGCTAGGACCCAGAGGTTATTCTGTACCACCTCACCTCGTTTTCCAGGGACAGGGGAAGGTCTCTTTTCTGGGTCAGCGTAGAGTGATGGAGGGAGTGGTCAGGTATTGTTGGGCGTTTCCATGTAAATCATTCGTCTCTTTCCTGTACCTTCTGTCATTAGTACTGTTGCTGTTACTGTTTGCTTTATCTCACTGCTGTTTCCAGTAAATTGTTCTTACCTCTTATCTCTTCCAATTCTCCTCCCCAGCGTGCTGCAGGCAGGAGGAGGAGGGGGAAATGAGTAAGTGACACATGGTTTAGTCTCAGTGGGAGCACTAAATTGGGGAATACCATTCCTAAACCTCAACATACAACTAACATAATTCCTGGTCTTTGCTCCCCTGATAGCCTTAGGCATTTGACACAACAGGATGTGGTAGTAACACTGTTGCCCCACTCTTGCCCTCAGGCCAGATCTTAGAAATACTTGTCAGGCCTCAGCCTTGATGAACAGCAACTCGACTAACCTCCTCTTGAGCTTACCAGAAACACTGTCTGCTCCCAGGAACTTATGTTGTCTAATGGATGCATGTTTTTCAACAAACAGCCATGGAAATTTATTTTTCTTGCCTGAATAACAATACAAGTGGAACAACATCTTTGTTATTAAACTTTCAAAGCAAGTTATGGACCCGAATTTTGTCCAGGTTGGAAAACTATTATGACTGAAACCAACTGTCTTGCGACCATATAAACAGTGGTCCTTAATGAGACCTTTCAAGTTCTCCTGGACTGCAGCAGGTTGTTAGATTTGTAAGTAAGTTAGGCTTATAAGTGAGTTACTGTTGCGTTTATAGTAAATTCTACAGAATCTTTTGTTAAGGTTGTTGATTGAGTGCTCTTAAGTTTAAATGCCATTAAAACCTTTGGGCATAAACTGTTGGTTAAGCCCAGGTCTAAGTTTGTCGAAAGGTTCCACTCTGAACCTTGTGGCTCAACAGGAGGGTCTGCCTTATTCCTTTTTATTCTTACCCTTTCTTATCCTTACACTTTTTCCATCTCTAGCCTCTGTGTAGATCATTTTAAGTGTATTTTAGTTTTAGATTGATTAATTTTAGATTTTAGTCTGGTTTTTTTCTGTGTCCTTTAACCATTTAGTAAGTATCATGCTTCCACTATTATATTAAACCTGCTTTTGCTGATATCTTTACCAGTGATTCTTTGAATAACCTGAAAGACTCATTCGTGACACAGAATCACAGACAACAAGCAATCTGGAAAAAAAAAATCAGTAGAAAAGCCAATCTCATCACATGACAATGACAAGGAAGAAGAGAAAAAGGATTTGGTTGTCCCAGTTATATCAAAATTAGGCTATCAATTCTGGTGGTGGGAGGTCTACCCAACCTTCTCTGTTTAAATCTCTGCCAAGCATGCTGGGAAACACGTATATGCATAACTCTATTAACCTGATGGAGCTTCTGAACATCTCACCATGATGTGCAAATGCTGCTATGCTCTTTAAATCTAAATCTGGGTAAAGTATGAGAAAAGTAATGTTCCATATACTACACGAGTAGACATATAATCTGTATCTTGCAGTCAATCCATTCTATGAAAAATTTAACTATTATCTTGGGTATTTTCAAAGTCATAGGAAAGATGAAGAATAAAAGGGATCTGCATGGGTTTTTGTATATCCGCTTCATCTGGAAATAGAAAAGAGCAATCTGAGTGTTATCTTTCGCAAAATTGCCATAAGAGGGTTCTAGATTCTTTAGATTAGTTAGTAAATTGTTCTCTGGTTTGAGTCTTTTTTACTTAATCAGTATGCAGAAGCAACATAGCACATTGGTGTGTCTACCCCAGGAGTGACTTCTAGCTGTCATTGCATTATAAATCATTTAAAAAGCATTAAATTCATAATGACCCTTACATTAAACTCACTGAATGGATTATAGTACATTTAATGGCCCATGTCCACCTTTTTGGTTTTTTTTGTTTTGTTTTTTTTTTTAGATTAACAACACACTTGGAGACTTGTTATTTCCACAGTTTTCTTTGTAAGTGGATTGTGTTGCTTTTCACCTTGTCGTATGTTCATGGCTTTGGGTAGCAGCTTTTTGTAGGTTTTCTTTGTAAAGGATAAAATCTCACCCTCCCCATCATTATGTCTCCTTTGAGTTCTCTGAAAAAAATGCTTTCAAACACTCTCTTTTCCTCTGAACATAAAGACAACAAAGAACAAGATGAAAATACAGCAACTCCCTTCCCCCACTATTAGCTTTCCTTTCCTTCGGTATACCCTAGTGGTTTGAACTATCATTAAAAGGAATTTGTTTTTCTTCCTCTTTAAGCCTTCCCTATTAAGTGAGAGTTCTGCAGATCACAGAGCTACAAGTCAGTAGCAGAATATATGTTGCAGTAAGTAGAATTAACCTTTTGGCCTGCAGTTCTCCTCTCCTGTGATGTTCACAGATATTTCTGTGAAGAAGTTTTTACAGATAAACAAAGGATGGCTTTTTGCCATTATTTCTCACTGGAAGTTGAGCTAGTAGCCCAAAGATTTCAAGTTAAAACATTTTTAAATCCTAGGCTAATTCAGTTGTGCTTAGTGAAATTACTGCTGTACCTTTTTACTAAATATCTATCTTTTCAATTGCAAAAATACATCCATACTTAGTCTTGACTTGGGAAAATGAAATGGAGCATTCATACTAAAAGGCAGATTTGTTGTACTTGTTCGCTAGTTCTTATAGAAGTGTATTTGCAAGTGACTGCATATATTTCTGAATGATTTTTTTAGAAAAATATACCCATGAATTTGCAGAAAATAGTTGGAAACAAAGCTGTGACTGTCAACAAGAAACAACTACAATCTGTTTTTAAAAAATAGTAACAGAGAATAAATTATTTGACTAGATCTATTAGGAATGGTTTTGCAATAGTCTGAGATTCAGCTGAATGCAATAAAGCCTGATAAATCTTGACAATTCTTTGGTCTTGACGTAATTAAGCCAAAATAGTTCAGGAGAAAAATTTATTTTGTTTTCTAGAAATGAAGGCATTGGTATGGTGAATTTAACATGCAAAGACAAACTACTTTCGTATTGATAACATTAGAACAAAGAATGAACATCTTAACACTGTAAATGATGACCTGTTGTTTATTCCTTGCAAATGAGCATTTTAGGTCAATTTTACAGCAAAGATAAAGGGGATTAAGTTTTGTGTGTAATTTGATAATTATTTTTCAGATGAGTGAAAAAAAACCAGTAAAATTTGAATAATTGTTTTCAGGATCATTGTCTGGCCCATTTGGGTAACAATTATTGTTCTTGAATAATTAAAAGTCTGTATATTTCTGTAAAACTATGATATATTACTTTATTTGGGTTCCTGATTGTATAATTACAAATGTTAGAAAAGTGGCATATTTGTGCATCTGCTAGGAAGAAACATGTCTTTTCAAACACCTGAGTTTTCTGTTGGAGGCAAATCCTGAAAATTCTCTGGGCTCTTCATTGCATGACATGCTTGTACTCATAAGACCTTAAGTACTGCACAGAAAAAATAAAATGTTCCTTTTGAAGAATGGTTATAAGTAGTGGAATAGCCTCTTAATCCAGTCAACAGGTTTTAATGATTTACTGTCTTAACCCTATCATGTTACTTCTTCAAGTACCTGTTCTTAGCTCATGAGAATGAAAAGTAATCTAACTTCAGCCTCTAATGAATATCCTGAACTGGCTTACTGTTGTTGCCATGTTCTGTAACAATGTTTCCAAATAATTTCTATTTTTCTTAGTAATATATTGTAACTTGTTAAGCTTCTGCGGCTTGATAGGGAAAAGGATTTTTTAAATTTTTTTTAGAGTGGTATCCCCATAGGTAAAGGGATGATTTTTACATTTGGTTAGTGTATATGAAATTTCTTAACATAGGAGAAAATTTCTATCAAGACATGAATATATTTGACCAATAAAATTTTATACAATTTAATTAAAGAAAAGTAAAAGGATATTTTTCTCTGGTTAAACTAACTGGTTTTACATCATTCTTGCAACAATTGTGAGACATCTCATTGCTTGCAAGTTGCAGGCATTGTATTACTTGGGGTAAAACATTTTACCAAAAAATGTTACAGTATTTTCAATAGTCTCACTTTGTCTCTCTCAGGGAAAACAGGTGATTATTTCTTCTGTAAGGCCAATGAAAGCCCAAGGGAAAGGAAGCTCATCTGGGAAGATGATCTGTCATGAAAACAGAGGAGCATGTGTGTAGATATATATGTGTATAAGTACTGCAAGAAACTGTGCCATTTGGTGTTCTCTGAGTAGCACAGCAGATGTGAGACTGAATGAGAGATTTGAAGGAGAAGAAGCAACTGTTTTCATGAATTCTTACTTTCTCATAAGGGCAGCAACAGAAGAAAGCACAAAGTCTCTTAATGGAACACATATTTCTATTCCCAGGAGACTAAGAGGGTAAATCAGCTGCATCAATAAGGTTGAGTATGTTTTTTTAAAATGACAAATAACGAGAAGTCTTTGATCTTAAAACTATAGTGATTTTTTGATAAGAAAAACGACTAACTTTCAAGTGTATGTCAGTCATTGTAGTAAGCAACTTGTAAGAAAGGGAGATTTGTATTTCTCTGTCAGACTGCTTGTTTAGTAACAGTAATGACAAAAAGTGATGTCTATTCAAATTTACTAAAATTCTAGTGATTACTTTACTGAAATAGATGATCAATAACACTTTATTTTTTTTCTCTAAAGGGGGAAAAATCTGGTTGTATCATTAATGCAACGTATACATCCCCAGTTCTAAACTGGTGGTTAAATAGTTTTTCTCTTTTCTGAGCTGTCAGAATAGATTTTATTCTAAACTTCTCATTCAGTCATTTTCTAGTCTGCTCAGCCCAGATTCTATCATTCTGTCTGGCCCAGTGGCTCCTGTGTGATACAAACTGCTTTGAAATTTGAGCCAGAAAATCAACCTTTTTTAATCTTTTCCTAAAGAAAAGCTGAAGTATCTGAAAGCGTGAAGGCATTGGACTCAGAACTCAGGTCTAACTGCCAGTTTGTAGTAATTTGGAGCCAGATAGATTAGACAAGCTGTTCACATATGACAAATTCCAAGTGTCAGACTTGCTGTAATGTACAGAATAATTCTGTGATGTAGAATACTTGTTGTAGGCATGACAGATGCAAAGTATGACAACAAGGTCCATGACACCTCTGATATGCCTTGAGCTGGAGGTGTTACCTCTCCCATAAGTCTGTTTTTGTTTAAGAATCATGGGAATAGAGAAAACTGTCCTGAGACATTATGTGCTCAAGAATAAGCTGTCTTGTGGCAGCAAAGTCTTTCTTTTATATCACCTTTGTCATCATGTTGTTGCTACTTGAATTTTATGTAGCATTTAAAAGTTCTTATCATATAAAATTTCTATTTTACTTATTTCTTCTTTTAGTGGTATTTGGTGTATAGTTGAGTAATCTGGATTTTAATCTTTTATCAAACATTTCAGCGTATGACAAACCCAGTTTAAAATGGTGTTTTCCCATTCAGTGACAGAGATTAGAATTAGACTTTCCATTTTTATTAAACTTTCTTTTAACTTAAACTTATTTGTATGTTTTTTGAGTTGTAGATAACGGAATTTGATATAATATTATCAAGTATTTTTTGGGGAAAAAAAAGAATCTTCCTTGTGATACTTGCACACTGATTTCTTGAAAATTTTATTTTCTTTCTAATTTCTACATATAAGCTTAGTTTTACTACCTTTTATCTTTATTCTTCTACAAAGTTTATGTTTTCAAGAATCTTTTTTTGGTGCTCCTATATACTTATCATGGGAACAGTTTTATCACTAAATGTTCTAAGTATTTCTAAGCATCATATGTCAACGTGTCACCTGTCTGCATTTTCTTCACAACATCAGGTTTAGATATCACTCTGATCTGTGCGTCAGCACCCAGTTTTTGGATAATTGGCTTTTATTTGTCCTAAAACCTGTGATGATTTCAGAGGATGTAAGATGCTTGCAAGATGAAGTTATGGTAACTTTCTATTTGTAAGTTTAGTGCTGTTGAGGTAGAATAAAGGAAATACTGAAAAAGCAAAACCATGTATTGCAATTATATTACAGGATAAATGGCCACAGCTTGCACTGAATATAGAACGTGAATAATTTTGGGAGGTGAAAAGGTACACCTGTGTTTTCTGTTCAGCATTGATTTACACAAGATGAAGCACTTAACATCTGTAATTTTGCTTCCTGCCAATCCAAGAAAATTATTAACACAAGAGAAAATAAGTACAGATTTTGCTTTCTGAAAATGATCTTGTGATTTTTATTAAAAAAAAAAAGAATGCTAAATGTGTATCTTGTTTCTTCTTGTATACAAGTATACAGTAATTTTAGTGTAAAGTTAATAAACTCTTCTTCCTGCTTAGAAAGACAGGTTTCATAAAAGTATTTAGCTGACGCATCTTACTAGTTATAGCTGTCCATCTGTCTCATTGCTTTTTATAACATGACAAGTTCTATTTGCTTCTTTTAGGTTAAAATCAGAGTTTCAAAATAACAAATCACTAACTCTGAAATTACAGCTTGTCTGTCTCATGTTGTCATATAAACTTTCAAAATTGCTTTCTCATTTTGAGTTTTTATATAAACTGATTTCAGGCTACTGAAGCCAATTCCTCCTCATGCATGCTGTGTAGGTTGACAAAAAAAAAACAACAAAACAACAACGATGGACCATTTTTTGCTTCTTTTCCTTTGCAATCATTCCAGATATCCTCACGAAGAACCATAAAGACAGTTTTATGATGTTTCATTCATCTTCTTATGCATGTAGATGTTAAATTTCACTGGATTCCTTATTTGGATTACATAACCTTTGGTACCTTTTCTTCCTTGTTTCCCTCTACTCTTCTCATTTTAACTTCACTTCTGGTGTTATGAAATATTTTGACTGAGTGAAAAAGGAGACCTGTAAGTCAGAGGGTGTACTCTACTGAATGTTTAGTATAACAGAATGTAAACTAGCAAACATTAAAGAAAAATGAGGAAGAGCATAGAAGCAAATAAAGTTATATCTGTGTTTCTCTGTCTGCACTATATGATCTAACTCTAAGGAAAACTAGCAGGTCCTAAGCAGAATGTTCTGTGAACTGCGGTACTGCACCCAAACCTCTGAAAGACTTTTAAACTTGTCCTTTTGAATCACACAGTATGACTGAAGAGTATGCCAGATCTGTGCCACTTCAGCTAGGCTGCCTTAGCAGATCCTTAGTAGGTTACCGTGGAGAAGAGATTGGTGTCTTCCCCTCCTCTTCTCCTCATGAGGAAGTTGTAAACTGCAATGAGGTTTCCCCTCAGTCTCGTCCAGGCCGAACAGACCAAGTGACCTCAGCCACTCCTCATACGGCTTCCCCTCAAGGCCCTTCTTCCTCTTCATTGCCCTCCTCTGGACAGTCTCCAGGAGCTTAATATCTTTCCTATGTTGTGGTGCCCAAAACTGCACACAATATCCAAGGTGAGGCTGCCACAGTGCAGAGCCAAGCAGGACAGTCCCCTCCCTTGACTGGCTGGTGATGCTTTGCCTGATGTCCCCCAGGACACAGTTGGCCCTCCTGGCTGCTGACTCATATTCAGCTTCCCACCAGCCAGGGCCCCCAGGCCCTTTCTGCAACACCACTCCTCATCGTCTCATTCTCCAGTTCCATATGGTAATGGAATTGGGGAATGAAGTTTCAATATGGTAATTCAATAAAGTACCTCCACGCTCAGCTTTTAAAAAGAGATAATGTCTTGTGGAATTTAAGTCTACAAAATGATTATTTCTTCTCAACTTTTAAACCTGTAGTATGTTGTCTTAAATTAAACACTGTGTAAATCTTACCCAAGTTTTACTACCTGTCATTAAGTCTGACATTTATTTTTGTGTCAATTAAACAAATCTAACAAGAGTTTTGAATGTTTCAGATATGTGGTTGCCATTTTGCGATCAGACCTGCATAAATGCAAATCTCTTGTCAACATGGCTAGAAGGGATAATCCAAATATATTATGGATTTCTTTGGGTTACAATGGTTTAAAGTTAAATATGGAGAAATACCTCTTTCTGTACGTTACAGGCTATGTGGACTTTAGTATATGTGGTTTATATATTCTTATCATAATTTGTTTTTCATTGCTGTAAATAAATTAATAATTACATTACTTTTATGAGAGTACAACTATTCAATAGATATTTATAGTACATGACCTGCATACCTAATTAAAATAAAGGAAGAATCAAGTTTATGAAGAAAATGACAAAAAAATGAAAATGTATAAATTGCCTCTTGACACAAGATTACTTTCTGTCTTGATAAAATGCAAATTATTGTGTGAAACAGCAACAGAAAAAAAGGTCTTATCTTTTTTTATATTTTACATTTTTAAGGTACAAAAATGAAGCAAAAATATACCAAGGAGTCATGTCACTTTTAAGTTCAGTCTACAAAAATATCATAAAAGACTTATAAATGCCAATGATATGAAACTGGGGAGAGTGTCTGACACACCAGAAGGCTGTCCTACCATTCAGCAGGACCTTGATAGACTGGAGAGCTGGGTGGAAAGAAACCTAATGAGGTTCATCAAGGGTAAATGCAGGGTACTGCACCTGGGGAGGAGTAACCTCAAGTACCAGTAGAGGCTGGGGGCTGATCTACTAGAGAGAAGCTCTTCTGAGAGGGACCCTGGAATTTTAGTGGATGACAAGCTGACCATAAACCACCACTGTGACCTTTTGGCCAAGAGGGTCAGTGATATCCAGGGGTGCATCAGGAAGAGTGTGGCCAGCAGGTCGAGGAAGGTGATCCTCCCCCTCTACTTGGCCCTAGTGAGGCAACATCTGGAGTATTGTGTTCAATTCTGGCCTCCACAGTTCAAAGAAGACAAGAAGGTACTGGAGAGGGTTTAGTAGAGGGCCACAAACATGATTAGGAATCTGGAGCATCTCTCTTATAAGGAGAGACTGAGGGAGCTGAGCCTGTTTAGTTTACAGAAGAGAAGACTGAGAGGGAATCTCATCAATGTATATAAATATCTCAAAGTCAATAGGATGCTGCCAGACTCTTTCCTGTGGTGCCCAGTGACCCCTGACAAGAAGTAATGACCACAAATTAAAAAAGCTACAGGAAGTTCCAGCTCCACGTGAGGAAGAGCTTCTTTACGTTGAGTGTACCAGAGCACTGGAACAGGCTACCAAGGGAGGATGTGGAGTCTCCCTCTCCGGAGACATTCAAAACCCCTTGGGACATGTTCCTTTGTAATCTGCTGTAGGTAACCTTGGCAGGACAGTCAGACTAGATGATCTCCAGAGGTCCTTTCCAACCCTAAAAATTCTGTGATTCTGTGATTCTTTTTTTAGGTACATTTTCTTGCCTTCATATTTTTCTCAATTTCCAGGAAATTTATTTCAAATAAAGCATTCTTTATATACATATTCCATAAGAAAAAATGAAACTTGTACCACTTTAACACAACCACAGCCCAATAAATGTTCCCGTAGCACAATTTTAAGTTTCATTTTACTATTTCTATTCTATTTATTTCAGATAGATTTACATGCATTTAAAAGCAAATGCAACTTGCCCTTGCAAATGAAAGTCCTTGCTGAATCCAAATAAAAGTATCAGCACTTCATGAGAGCTGTTCATTTTTCAGAATCAGTTCGCATGACTGGGTCTTAAGGATAAAAAAAAGAACACAGATACTAAAAATGCTAAGCATTCTGGGTTGTGTACTACTATCATTCATAAAACAGTTTGTTCAAAGGACATGTTTTATTATCATCTTATTAAACTAACACACTGTTTATCTGAATATATAATACTTTGTATAATAGCATAATAAAATTACAACTGGATAGATAGCTGTGATGAAATGAGTATTGCTTCAGTGGTGCATGCCAACTTACGGAATGCTAATGCCAGCTGAAGTAACATTTTTTGGTTCAATGAGTTAGGCTATCAACAACTTGGAAGCCATCTCAGTGAACATGCTTTTGTCTGTTTCAGTGTTTAAAATATCATGGGTCAAGGAAATATTTACAGGTATGTTAAGTGTTGGATATAAGAAATCCTGCATCTCTCTTTTTTTTTTTTTTTTTTTACATTTCCTCTTCTAAATCTTTTATTGCAGAAAAAATCTTAATATTTTAATTGTGGAATTTTAATGTGAATTATTGAACGAATTACTGTAAGTATAGTGTAGAGAAGCGAGGTTTTCAGGAGTTTCACTTGTTCCTTTGTTTTTATTTCTTGTGGTTTTGCAGGATTCTTGGTTGGGGTTTGGGCTTTGTGTGTGTTTTAACATGTATACTGAAGTGCTCCTCATTTTGATGTTCTGTTTTGGTTTTTTCAGTGTACACAGGGTGCATCTACCCATCATTTATGACAAGGCCTTCAGCAACTTCTACACATTATGCTATCATTACTGGCAAGCTAAGCTGCATGGACACCCAACAAATCTGATTCAGAAGCCATATGCATATGCTAGTGGATTCCTTATTAGCTCAGGTGTAGTTCTGTACTGCTTGGATTTCATTATACCTGACCATCTTGAATCCTCAATAGAGAAACTATCGTTTCATGCATCTATTTTGCAGATTTGGCATTGATTTCATAAGTGTTGTTTGGGTAATGGCTTTAAATTAAGCATTTGTGCTCCGAAGACATTTAGAAAATTGAGCACCATGAAATGGCCCACATGGACAATACCATTGATATTTTTGCAGTGCAAAGCCACACGTTGTTTAGTCTCCTTTTACTCCCTGTCCATCCGAGTGATAACTTCATCAAATTGAGCTGTGCAAATGTAAAAAAAAAAAAAAAATATGTGTCTTGACAGGAGCATTCAACAGAATTTTAATTCCTAGCTGTTCCACAAACCTTACAAACTTTGATGTTTAATAAAAAAAAAAAAAGAAGAAGAAATCATCCAACCAAATAAAACAATCTTAACCCGAACAACCAACCAAAAAAATAACAAAAAAATCCTGAAAAACCATTCCAGAAATATCTCTTTGGTGTTCTAGGAGACCTCTGTAAAATTAGGGACTCTTAGCACAAATAATAAAGAATAATTCTGGTTTCTGTTGTGAACAAAGACAGGTAGAATTGGGAATAATTAGGCACCTGCTTTTTTTTTAATGTGAGTAAAACAAAGTTTTCAAAGGCATGCATAGTTAGAAAGATGGCATTAAATATCTGTCACAATTGTAAAAAGGAAAGTGTATTTTTCTGTGATTCAAATTCAGCAGGTCTATGGAACATTATAGAGTAACACAGCTGAATTTTAATACTGTTATTTAGGGGAAAGTAGGACACTAATTACAATTAATTTCCAACTTTAAATGTCTGCATATTTATGTTGAGCTCTCTTTGTAAAATTTCTTAAAAGTTAAGAATTTCACTCAAAGCTCTGAATGCCATAAAGATTGAATAATAATTTTTTTAGAAGTCAGTTACTGTGTATCTCAATCAATGCCTTTATCACCTTGGTTTCTGCATTCCTTTTCTACAAAATGAGGAAAATATGTTTGTCATTCCACAGAAATATGGTGAAAGTAATAGTGGCATAATGTTTGAGTTTTTTGAAGACATGTATGTCAGACTCAAAGCAATTCTGATATTAATGGAATAAATTCACTTTGCTGTGCAAACATCTTGGAATTATTTCTACTTTCAACTGGAAACCTACTCCTAAATTATTCTGGCCTGTTTGAAAAGTTCAATCAGGAGTGGCATTTACCTTCTGTTTTGTTATACAGAGATTCCTCTGTTTTTATATACAAATTAGATTAATAAAATATTGCATGTGTTTTGTATATTTTAATAGACAATTATTTTAAGGTGTCACAACTTTCTGTCTTTTCCTTTTCCTTTTCCTTTTCCTTTTCCTTTTCCTTTTCCTTTTCCTTTTCCTTTTCCTTTTCCTTTTCCTTTTCCTTTTCCTTTTCCTTTTCCTTTTCCTTTTCCTTTTCCTTCTTTTCCTTTTCCCTTTTGTCCTTCCCTTCCTCTTCTACTTTCCTGTCCTTCTCTTTTCCTTCTCTGCATTTATTCTGAATTCCTACAGGCATTATGGTCCTTGAGTCCATGTATTCCCAGACTGTCCAAAGACAGTTTGGGAATACATGGGAAAAAAGTCCAGTTGACAGAAATTGTAAAATATGAAGGTAAGAATGTTTGACTCTTTCACATCTTTACTTTGCAATTGAAATTGCAACATGTGCTCAACTTAATATAAAAGATATATGGAAATAAAAAATGAGTAAATATTCCAAAACAGTTATGTCCTTGTGTGTTCTGTGTTTTTTAACTATAATAACCTGTTTTGTAGGTACACAAAATGTTCAAACTAGTGTATTTTTTTCATGATTACCTAGTTGTGTAACAAAGTTAGTTTTGAAATCTTCCTCCAAAATTATCTATTTTATGCAGATATTTTTGAACAGTTATGAAGAGAAATTATTTTCATTCACAGAGATCCCTTTGACAACTTCTCAAACTAATTCTGTGTTTGTAAACATTAACCAGAATACCAGTGAAACACAGTCATTTCTGAAAAGAAATGTAACAGTTCACACACCATTTTTGGGCAGAAATTGGGTATTTTAAGTCAGATGAAATCATGCAATTATGTAAAAAATGAATTTTAATTTCTAAAATGATTATTTAGAACATAAAAATCATAAGTATCTTATTGTGTTCTTTGTTTTGTGCTTGTGTCTCTGTGTGTGTATCTAAGTAGAACATAATCAATATTTTCACTGCTCACCTGTATGGATCACTGTTGAATCATTTTTTTCCCAGCCACATCCCTGATTTTAAGCGCAGAGGGGGTAGTTACATTTAATATAGCCTTCAACAGAATTTCTGTAAGTGATTCTAGCTGAGAATCTGTCCCAGTGTTTTCTCATTCTAGTACTGTCTTCACATTTAGGAGAGTTTTGAAACAAGAACGTTAAAAAAAATATATATTAGGCAATAACATTTTATGATTTCTGGAGGGTTATTGTTGTTGGGGATTTTTTTAAATAATAGTGGATTTCTTAGCAGTTTTCCGACTGTTTCTTCTCTAGTTATGCATTTATGCTCCCCTATTCCTTCTTTATTTTAAAATACACTCTCATTGTATCCATTAGAGACTGATGTACACATATTTCAGATGAAAATTGACCCTTGGAATGAGATATGTAAGGTTTAATTCCTTCTTGCTGTATAAAGGTAATTTATAAGTCAACAGAGCAACTCAACTGCTGTTTTCAGGAGCAATATATAACTACAGAGCAATAGTATATTAAATCATAGAAATCACATATTCATGGATTAGACCATGTTTTTTGCACATATTGGTGATATTGTACTTGAATCATGATCATAAGGTAAAATGACTTGATTTAAAAGTACAGACCTGATAAACAACAGATTGGAACAGGAGGCAAAAACATTATTTTAGAATAAAAGGAACTGGAAGAAATTAACGGACTAATTTGACCTTGGTATCATAACCTACTAGGGGCAATGACTATTCTATTACAATTTCACCTAGGCTGTTTTGCTTCTTAACCTCTGAAATTTTGCAATGAATGTAAAAAGGATGAAAGTGTTCATCTCTGTCAGATCATGACTGCTAAGTTAGAAGAAAACTTAGTAACCAGAGGTAGACAACTAATTTTTCTCCATGCAGAAGATACTGATACATAGTAATTAAGTCACTGTTTTACCTTTTCAGTAAATTGAAAATGTTGAATTTTTGACTGTCATGATGAAGGTTATTTTCAATATTCTGAATCATTTCTGTACACATCCTTTTAATTTGTCTTAGTATGTCAGCACTTTTCTCTAAGAGGACACCAGAATGGAAGAAAATATTCAAGTAGCAGTTTTACGTGGTCTAGATTAGTTCCTTCCTCTTTAGTCAAATGTCTGCCTTTTTAAAAGAAACCTAAGGCTCATTGTCAAATTATTTTTGCCTTGAAATTGTACCAAGCTATGGTGATTTGCAAGAACGTGCATTGCTATTTTCCAAATCCATTCTTTAATTATTAGTATCACCTACATTCATTGTTTTAATACTTTTTATTTTAGCTGTTTGAAAGTAACTGAAGTTTGTAAACTCTATAGTAGCTTAGCTGTGAATGTTGAGAAGCTAGTTGCTCTCAATTTTCAGATACCTCTTTATGTACGTACAAGAATATACGTAGGCTAGGATTCATTTAATAGCACTCTAGAGGTTAAAAAAAGAAATAAGCATGTAAACTGTTATTTTGGGACTACTTTTCAGAGTCAAGAAGATGATTTATCTCTAGAAGGTGCTTCATTTGACCTATGTTAAACACTTGAGCTTCATATGAGAAAAATTGCTCACTGGAGCTCTCTGATCTTCTGCAGTGACTAGAAAATGAGACTGGGTTAACTAGTTCAGCCATGGGCACCAATGACATAGATGATCAAATAAACAATTTGAATCTTGAGATTTTACTACTTACTAGATAGATATTATAAATTTCATATATTTGATGTTATAAATGTCATATATTTGGAGCTAGGCAAATATTTTAATTAGTTTGTGGGATGAAAGAACAATTAACTTGGTCTTTTTCTTATTCCCTAAATTTCAGGAAAAAGGACCTTAGAAGGTACTTATGGAAACATGTATGAATTTCATATACTAGTTTTCTATGTGGTTCATACTATCTATGTCTATTGGAGCATAAATTGATGATTCTGGTGCAATGTCCAACAAAGACTGACTAGAAAATAACAATATAAACATTAAAACCACCCAACATAAATGTGCTTGAATTTATGCAAGCACAGTCAAACATTATTTTAACTACAGCTGTCATGCACTTACAGCTTTCTGTATTAATTATGTGTATTTTGTATGTTTAATGTTTAAGTTCTGTCTCCATCATGGTAGACCTAGATATTACTGTTGACATTTAAAGCAAACTCTCAACTCCCTGGTTAATGCATCTTTATTAGTAGAACTGCCTCAAACATTTTACTTCTTTTTATCCAATGCCTAAATACATTCTTTTTTTTGTTTGTTTGTTTTTTGTTTACCTCCAGTAACATCTTTTATTTAATAAAAATCAAGTGGGTTTCATAATAGTTCTTAGAGGAAAAGTTTTAGTTTTTGAGAAATTTTCAACCTGCTCTTTGATAATTTAAAATAAATTATAAATTCACACATGAGCTCGCTCTAGAAGTAAAAGCCAAGAGGATGAGTTGAATGACACATCTGTCAGCTTGAGAAATTATATGTATGCCAAATTGGATTTGCCCTTTATTTCTCTTATGAGACAGAATCTCGTAACTGAAGCAGGCACAACATAAAAAGAAAAATAATGGTGTTTAAGTAATCAATTCCATTGCAAATCCATATTTTAATGATATTATTTTTCATATTTTTTATTTCAATTAAAAACCGCTTAATTTAGAGATTAATTGTACTTCAAGATACATGACTGGGCTTATAAAAATCACCATTGGATATATTTAATGACATCTTAACAGTCAGTATAAAAATAAGTCAATATAAAAGTTGGTTCTTTTCACCAAACAAATATATTTTTGTTAGCGATATAGTAATTAAAATCAATTTACAATTACATAACTAAACATTTTACTATTATAAATTAAATGGCTCAATTGATTTCTAAGCACGAAATAGTACTAAACCCACTATAATTTCCAAACAACAGAAATAAAATTTCATACTGGAAAGAACTTAGCAGGCATCTTATCAGAGAAACTTCCCCACACATTCAAATCATAAAAGGGTTTGGAGTTCTTGAGGGTTAAGTAAGAATAACATCTATTCAGATGTCCTGAAAGTGATCTTGTTACGGAAATGATAATACACTTTAAACATGTAATAACGAAATATCTTAATAACACTCATTAGTGAAAGAAACTGCACGGAAGTTTGGAATACAGGAGCAAAGAGACTCTGAATGAAATTCAAAAGCAGCAAATCTGAAGTTGATTAAAAACAATACATCTTTACACAACACATAATTTAACCTGTAGTATTTATTGCCACAACATATTCCTGAGAAAGGAGTTGGATTGATAAAAGAATTAGACAGTTATGTAGATAATGAAAACACTTGAAGCCACATTAGAGAAAGAATAGAGGAAAAAAAAGAAAAAAGATAAAAAAGGATTTCAACACGTAATTTAGTCAATAGCTGAAAGATGATAAAACCTTGTCATTGTGCAAATTATTTAATAATAATTTATTCCTTATTTTGTTGAAATTTTAATCAGAAACATTAATTTTTCAAAGACATTCTTCAAATTCTTCCTAATCCAACTTTTTGTTCTACTTTTAGCTGAGAAATTCGAAATACTGGTGCAATGTTTCTTCATTTTTGTCTCTCCTGAGAGTTTTATATTTGTATATTTTATATAAAAAATATATTAATTTTATATTTATATAAATATGTAGATTTTATATTTGTATATTTTTACTTATTTTTATATTTATATGTTTTGCTCAAAGAAATCTGCTTACAGGTTACCTGGTTCCCTGTTACTCAGTGTAGTTCTTTGTTATCTTTGTAACTGTCTTTACCAGACAATATTAGGTCACACTACTTTAGTGATAACTCGCCACCACAATTTCTATTTATAATCTGTAATCTATGATATCATTTCACATTTGCATTATTCCACTCCACAAAATTTATTCTAAAGTCACAGGCAATTCAATTATCTGAACATAGCTGCTCCCTACAGGTTTAATTAAAGTTTAACTCAAACTAATTTAAATAATCGTTTCCTGTTACTAGATCATTGTTATGCAAGTTAAGTAAACAAACAAAAAAACTCAAGTCAATACAAATCCAGTCAATTCACAAGACCTTGCATGGTTGAGGTAGTAGAAATCTGTTATTTTTCATTAGTAAATTAAAAAAAACCACACGTTTACTGGGAAACTCATACTAGCATCAGGATTTTAAATATTTTAAATATCTCTTCTTACTATTTAGGGTTAAACAGCGTTTCATTTCTGCATTCTTCTACCCATTTAAAGATTCACTAAGGTTACCTCAATAATTTGGTGCAGGGGAGCAGCAAGATTTAAATCATAGAAAAATTGTACAACAGAATAGTTTGCTAAGGATATCTGGAGGTCATCTAGTCCAACCCACTGCTGAAAGATTAGCTTGCAAGAGGTCTTATCCATGTGAGCGTTGAAAATCTATAGGAATGAAGATTTCACAGTCCTTCTGAGCAACCTACTTCTTTATTTAGTTACCTTTCCGTTTTTCTCCCTATTTGTGGTAAGAATTCTTGTTCCTGCAGTCTGTGTGCACTAATTCTTCTTTCACTTTGCACTTCAAAAGAAGAGAACATCTTCTCTGTAAGTGTCTTCCAGTTCACTGAAGAAATCCGTTATATCCTCTCTCGGATATATTCTCCAACCTGAGCCAAATCAACTTCCTTGATGTCTTTCCATGTGTCTTTTTTCCCATGCAGACTAGTAGGGTACTGAAGGATAAATAGCTAAATTGTTTCAAATGTTTGCACCACTTGTTTTGAAATGTGGTAGTACTTTTAAACTGGAAAAAAAAGGTTTTATTTCCTGTTGTACCCAAATATCACATGAAATGTACATATGGAACAGCTGATCAAACTGGCAAAGTATGCAGAGGAAAATAATATAGAAATTCTAGGACTAGTTTTAAACAAGTTAAAGTCTAACTAACTGAACTTCATGTTGCTGATGTTAGACTGTATCCATTATCTGACCTATACCTCCCAAAGCTACCTCTGAAATCTTTATCCTATACTGAATATGACTATAGTTGTAGTTTAAATAACTTTTTAATTATTACTTAATAGCATTGAAATATTGAAACCATCATTATACATCAGTTGACCTTAAAATTTCATATCTGAAGTTTTCTATTGTAAACCATAAGATGAACTTTCTAAGGACCAGAACAGATATCTGCAATGGAAGAAATAATATAACTTCCTTCTAATACCATAGTTACTCAGAATCACAGTGAAAATAGAGTAAGGTTATCAAAGGTAGTATAAAAGACTAGAGTTGCAAACACCATCAGAACTTGAGTCTCTTAAGAGTTTGAAAGTGACGTTTTTTCATTATCAAAAGACTAAAGTTCACATTCTGCAAATAACACCAGTCTTGGATGTAAAATCAACTAAAGTAAACTAACTGAAATTAAAAAAAAAAATCCAGGAAACAGGTATGTAGACTGCAGTAGAGGAAACTTATGTGTCTTCTTATTTTCAATTTAGAGAAAAATAATAAACAATATTAAGTGAAAAGCCAAAATCTTATTTTTCATTTAGCAATATTGTATTAGTACTAATAGTATTATTGTTATAGTAATAGACCCAAACATAACATTAACATAACAAAAAACCCTTGCTTGATATACAAAATTCTTTCTACAAGACAAAATAACATACCAAAAGTCTACAGAAAAAAGGTGAATTGCAATGCTCTTAAAGATCACTTTTAAAAGAACATTTCTTGAATTATTGTTAGAAATTTTATGAGAAAACCATGAAACAGCTAATCAGCTCATTGTCAACTGCTTATTTTCCACTACTACTGTAATAGAAAAAAAAACAAAACAAAACAAAACAAAACCAAAATACAGCAACATAACTTTGTCCTTTTCCCTGTTAACAATTCTATTCTGTTTTACAGTCCCAGGACCAGATGGCAAATGACTGACTGTGGAGAACCATTCATAATGGCAGATCCTGTTGAGTTTTTATCCTGTAATGTATTATCAAATACTTCATGGAAATATCTCATGAAAATGTCTCATTAAAACATAGGAGAATATTTTTCAGGAAATTGTCATTTTACTTCTGACATAATGATCCTGAACTTCAAGTGAGATATACAAAATACTTCAAAAACCTAGCCTGGGAACTGAAATTATTAATTCTGCCACATATTAAAAATCACACACTTGACAGACGCAGTCTTTTTATGGATTACTGCAGTTTTTCATGTTGTCCCTTCCAAGTGTTAATGACTCTTTCCCTCTGTTCTGCAGGGACAGAGGGAACAATCCCTTCTCTTTAAGTTCTCTGACTCAGTAGCATAATTACATTATAAATAGAATAACCATGTTTCATGCATTTTACGTTAATTTTCCTTTTTCTTGTCTTACGTGCTTGAAATTTTGTTCTTTTACATCTCTATTATGTGATGCAAAAGCTTTTCCCTAAGAAAATTCATTTCTCTTTAGGTTAGATCAATCTAGCATCTTTCTGTGATCAGAAATCTAGATGGTCGAAGACTGAATCGCACTTCGGCTTTGACTTTCTCTTTCCCATGACTAAAATTCTAAAAGCAGCTCTTCAGTTTTGTACCAAAAAGTTATGTGAAAAGTGTGAGGCCCAAGTTACTTGTTGGGTTATGTTTTTACAGTTATGACTATTCCCCTTTTTTCAATTTAAAGCTGTTTACCCTCAAAGCAGAGAACCTGAGTTGCGCCATTGAGATCAGCATCTGGGACAGACCACTCTGTAAACACAGTTCAACACTCAGGAAAAAAAAAAGCAGATATGATTCATCACACTGACATTTCATGTAAAGGGACAGAATGTTTTTGTTTCTCCCACATAATGTTTTTATTTCTCATATCTAATAACTTAATAAAACTTAATAAAACCTGACTGTAATTAGGATGTCAGTTCTGGTGAGCATGAGTAGGCAGTATGGTGGGAGATAAGCAGCTCTGCCAAATTTTGTACCTGAAAGTCAGATTCCACGTCTAATTTGTTAAGTGGATTGAAGAGAAGCACAATACACTGAAACAGGAAAATACTATTCCAGACCTGTTTTGAAGTTCTGTGCTGATTTAGGCAAGCCATATATTATCTCTACAGCTTCATTTCTGCACTACTAATAGAGTGATTAGCCTTAATTGGGAGGATTTGTGTTAGCCTTTTCTTTAAAAGTGTAATACATTAAAAGAGTGCAGTAAATGTTAATTGTTTATTCTCTCTTTGTATCATTTGCATGACTTTTTCCCTTGCTTCCATTCCAATAAGTCTTGTAAGCCAACATCTAGGATTCTCTTCTCTACTTACTTGAAACAACAGCTGGTCCACTTGGTTCTTTATCTTTCTAACAACGTACTTAATTTTTCATAGTTTTCCCATATTCCAGATAGAGAATCCAGTCCATCACTTATTGATTCAGAGCAAGGGAAATCCTTCAAATATTCAGTTCTTACTTTGTTATGAAATAGAGACAACACTGTTCATCGAATAAACTGATGCCTTTCCAGTTTCAGTTCCAGCTCAGATGTTGCAAATTTCTTATTCATACTTTCACGTTTAACTTTCACATTCCTTTCAATAGTACTCTTGACTTTGTCCAAGACTGGATAAAGTCTTTTTTTTTTTGTTTGTTTGGGTTTTTGTTGTTTTTTTTCAACAGTCTAGAGTGCTATTTAAATATGCTAATTCACTGTTTCCAAATGTATCTTTCTAAAGTGTTTCAACTACCATAGGTGTTGTATTTAGTTGTTACTGTAATATCCACTTTTTTGATTGCAAAACAGTTTTGGTCTCAAGACTGTGTTTTGTAACTTTGTTCCTGAAAGGATCTACCACCTTCTGTTCTTTGTATGTGCTTGAGAAGCAAACCTATTTTTCATTCCTAGAATGAAACTCACACAGTCCTGTCTCTTGTCAGTATTTGGTACATATGTCAAGTTTATTTTGCCCCTCCTGTCTTATTTTCTTGGTTAGCAGATGATCCTGTCTTGTGTCCAGTATCATAGTTACCTGTATATCATCCCTATTTGTCTTAGAGCTCTGGGCATTCTTTACTGTTTTTCATCACATGTTTTCATCACTGTTTTTTTATATTAGAAATTCTTATAGAATATATCAATAACCAGTTCTTTATTGTACTGTGTTGATTTCAATTAGATCTGTCATGTCACTGCTTTCTCCTTACAGTGCAGATAATATTGTAGTGTCTTATCAGTGTGTCTTGCAACAAGACTGTAGTTCCTCATGGAATAGAGATGCCGCAAAGTGCCACTGTACTCATCAATTTTCAGGGTTTCTCATCTGGTTTAAGGCCTTTCCTTCCTTCAGACAGTTTAAGGATAAAGTTGATATTCCTTTCTTAAATTTATGTCTTTATTTTGTGATAAATCTTAGTGATTTATCATCTTTTAAAAACTTATATGCTGGAAGCTGTGAGTTCACCTTTCAAGGCACATGGAAACTGCATTCACTTTTGTGTGTTCATTTTTGTTTTCTTTCTGCATCAAGAGTCCTATCTACAATTTCCATCTTTCAAGGCATTTATAATTCAGAATTAGCATAGAGATGATAAAAAAGGCTTTCCATAACATACTTCAGTATGCAAATGATGTATTTAATCTAAATTATGATTCATTAGAAATGTGTAAGAAATTACCAATAAAAATTTATAACTGAGATCTTTATCCTATTAAGTTTATTTTATAACAATGTTGAGAATGTGAAAATTTTTTCTGGAATACTTTGAACAAATATTTCTACCTCAGCAGTATAATATCTGTGTATTCATAATAAATGGAAGGTAAGTCTTCTGTATGCATTATGAAATACAAAGAGGAGGAGATTTGATGTAGTTATGTCAGATTGTTTTTATCCTGTGGGAATGAAGTGAGGGACCAAGGTAAGAAGCATCTGCCATTTAATATGTCAAATTCACAGGGGCCAATGAAGCTGACAGACATTGAAGAAAGCATGTTTTGCAATCTATAAGGATTAGAATACTAATTTCTGCTGCATTTGTAAGTCACACAAGACATGTGGGCAAACTAACCTGCAGTCTTACTGACTATTTGTGAGGCTACTAGTGTACACGGTAAAGTAGATAACATAAAAGTGGGGTTTTTTTTGAGGATTTAATGTCCTAGGTCAAATCAGTGATGGTGCTCCCCTTAACTGTCATGATTAATGTTAAACATTATAAAGAAAAAAACAAAAAATACGTGTGTTGTAATCTTCTTTCTCAAAATAAGGGAATAAACAGTAACTGAAAAGTCAGAAATTTGGCTCTGAATGGCTAAATGTTAACTGCAGACAGCAGATATCTTGTTATGGTAGTGATAATTTCTATTTAAAAATAGGATTACAGAATTGGAATGCAATGAAAGTTTTTCAAAACCTAAAAATACTTTTTTTAACAAACAATTCACTATCATTTATGTCTGCAGGTCTATGGCTACTATTTTACAAACAAAACTAAGAAAATAATGAACTGTCCAAACATTTAGAACACAAGTGGTAAAGGAATTAGGTTGATTTTTAAAATATTTTTTACATTTTTATTAAAAATCTCTAGAAAAAAGATTCATTCTTTCAGTTTATTTCATATCACATTACTCTTAAAAGATTATTTAGTTTCTATGGATGTAATGATTTTGCAATATTTCTTTCAGTGTAATGGAAATATATCTAATGAAGCAAGACCCCTCACTTTTAAAATTTAGTATGATACATGTACACAATTGTAATGTATATGGAGATTACAGCTTAAGCATTATGGTAATTACCAACAATACAGCTACTATTGACAATTAGGTACCAACCTCAATTTATATGCTTGTCACAGACAGTCTGCATCCAGCTCAGTTGGTTAGAGCATGGTGCTAATAACACCAAGGTTGTAGGTTTGATTCACATATGGGCTACGCACTTAAGAGCTGGGCTTGATGATCCTTGTGGGTCCCTTCTAACTCAGAATATTCCAAGATTCTGTGATATATTGGTTGGTGCAAAAGGCTTAACAGATTTTCATGTGACTCTCATCTTCCAACCCTCTGTAATACCAGGGAGAGTCTTACTTATTTTTCATTAAATTAATTGAACATAAAGTTATTACAATTTAATCCTGTCAACATTAAAAGGATAATTTTTAACTGCATCTTATTAGCTTCAAGTCTGTCAGTTGATTTTTCTGCAATTACAAAAGCAAGATGGATAAAATATCAAAATGCTTTATTTCTATTATCTGATAAATCAGTCAGTCAGGCCAGTCTTCGCGAACGAAGATTTGGGAAAGGTCTTTACCCACATTCGTTACAAGCACGCTGGTGATACAGGGCTTTGCAAATGCAGGTAAGGCCTTCAAGCCTGCGCAGTGGATTTTTTAGGTGAGACACAGTGTGCGCTGAACTGAGCCCACCCTTTAATCCTGAGGTTCATCTGCTGGGGCCGAGCAAGCTTGGACGGTGGCAGCGAGGTCCTCAGGACGTAGGTTTGTTTAGAGTGACCTTCTCTTAGATGGATGGCCTTACAGGGCTGACGAGCTCCATCTGCCCGAGATCTGATAAATAATGTGAAAGTAAAAGGAAATTTTGAGGTATTTTATACAGACCCCAAGAATTTCTATGAAAATGAGAAAAAATAAGAAGGACAAAATGTTGCAGAATGGAAATAAAACTGAGAATTTCGAGTTGTAAGTTGGAGTTCAAAGATTTTTTAGGGCCAGTGTTCTTTACTGTTTTTTGTAAATGATTTGGATACAAAATTGAAACATACATTAAGTAATGATACTCAACTAGGAGGAGTTATGGACTCCCTTGAGGGTAGAGAGCCCTTACAGGGCTGGATAGGCTAGAGAGCTGGGTGATCACCAGCTGTTTGAAATTTAAAAAGAGCAAGTGCAGGATTCTCCACCTGTGACAGGGTAATCCTGGTTATACATACAAATTGAGAGATGAGTGGCAGGAGAGAAGCTCCACTGAAGGAGAACTGGGGATTTGCATTGGTGGCAAGTTGAATATGAGTGAGCAGTGCCCTGGCAACAAAAAGGGTCAACCATATCCTGGGGTGCATCAGGCAAAGCATTGCCAGCTGGTCGATGGAGGTGATTGTCTCTCTACTCTGCACTAGTGTGGGCCCACATTAAGTACTGTGCATAGTTTGGGGCAAACGAGCGTTACTTGATAATACAGTGGAAGTTCATAACATTTATTTAGTGCCTTTCTCCATGAAATCTTTCTTAAAACAACAGCTAGACCCATATAACCTATAATATGCTGAGATACCTAAAGAATACAGTATTTTTAATATTGACAGTCTACCTAAAATATCATATAATATCTCAGGTTGGATACTTAATACCTCTGAGGTACAAAACTACCTATCTAACTTTGATACTTTAACATAGGTAGAATCTCATTCTGAAGGCTTTCTATGATAATTACCCCTTTCCAAGCAACACCATCTAGGTGTTTATCTTCTGACAACTGTGATTTTAAAAATCAAATTCAAATTAGGTGTCTAGAAAGAGGCCTAGCTCTCATATCATAAGGTTTAATAAATTCTACAGGCCTGATTTGTTTACCTGGCTTCACAAATACATACTCAATGCAAGTAAGCTCTGTGGTTTTATCTCTCAGTTTCATCAAGTCAAGGTTTACCTATGATCCCATCTTTTTCTCTCAGAGCATTACTTGTGCTACTCGTACTAGTTAAGCCTGTTTCCTTTATTCAGGAAAGTAAAGTAAGTCCCATACCTTAGCTTTCATTTTTGTTCAGTCCATACTCAGACCTCGCCTCCCTTGGTTTCATGATGTGTTGTAGTCCAAGCTTCTGGGCAACAGGCAAGTATAACAATTCTAGTCTTTAAGTATGTACTAATTATATAGCTTAAAATAATACAAATAATAGGTATTAACTTTGATTTGATAAAAGAAAAAATATATTACAGAATGTGCAATAATATGCTGTTTCAAAATGTGCAGTTTAAATCATATACTTGTATAAAGCAAATCATATGCTTTAATGTTTAGATTCTACAGGGATTGTGCTATAGGAATACTGAAAAGAGATAAAAATGCGGTTTTGAATAAAACATCAAAACAATGGTGACAGTAGGGATTTGTTATTTTTTGTACTTGATGCAATGTGTTTTATAGAATCAAATATATTTTATAAAATGCAAAAGATTTAACGTGAATGATTTTAATTATTTTCCCAGCTAAGAATTATTTCAGAATTATATGATGTGCTATCATTTTTCTCAGAGGACAGAACACATTTCATTTTGTTTTGTGGGGAGACCTAGCATTTTCCAAGAATTCTCTTTAGAGAATTCCCTTTAGAATTCTTCAGACTGCAGTTTCACCAGTTTTCAGAGGGTTCATATTAAGATTTTCTTCCATGTTCTTGCTTCTCTCTCTGTTTTTCTTTGAGTCAAATCTGTCAATTTTCCATTGATTTTGCTTTTTTAGGTTGACAACCTGCTCTGTCTACCACAATTAAAACTATGGGAACTTTTACCATAGAGTTGAAAATCCCTATATACATCATAATTTTAAAAGCCCTCAGGGAATGCATAATAAATATAGCATGAAACATCAAATAAGAATAACTGGAAGAAGCTTTTCTCCTGAAAACTTTAAAAAAAAGAGAGAGAGCAAGAAAGTGTGTTTGCATATGTGTGTATATGTTTGTATGTTGGTTATAAAGCACTGAAGGCAGTATTGAGCCCTGCCCTAACAGCAGCTCTCTTAGGACTTCCTTAAAACTTGTGGCTACAAAGCAGCTGTGGAACAAATTCCAAATAATTTAAATATCTAATGCCTCATTTTAGAAGCATTCAGGGATGCATCAAATAATAATATGTAGCTCTGTCAGTGACCTTATGAGTGATCTGAAGTAAATTGCTTTGCCTCTCTGAGTCTACATTTCTTTATTTTTAAAACAGAACTCATGATTCCTCTGTCCTTCATAATGTTCTCTGAGCTTGGTGGAGCAATTATGATGCTGAAAAGTTTTTATTAACTGCAAAAGAAGGAATCATTAAATGATAAGCCTTTTGAGGGCTGCTGTACCTAAACTTTATGTGTTTTTTCTTTATTTTTTTTTTTTATTTTTAAAAGTTCAGGAACAGGCAATAATCTGATAAACTTGAGTTGTAGCGTAGTCACGTTAAGCAGTGTGGTATATTTGTGTTCATTCATTTCATTACTATGTTTATTTGTCAAAGTTTAATTGATTTGTGGTATTCATGATCACAATTTAAAACAAAGATACTTAAGGTAAGTGGCTGAAATTAGTTTATCAGTAAACAAATTGAAACACAAGACTGAAAACCTACCATATACTAATGAAGCTAAGATTTACTTCTGCATAACTTCATAAAGAAAATTTACATCTCTCTCTGAAGTAAAGAATAGAGGTGTAGTTAGTGTCAGAGATGTATTTCTAGACTAGTTCTGTCTTCATCTATGTTCTTTTCATTATGTGGTGGGGAAAATTAATAGTTATCTTTGCAGTAAAAATATTTTTAAATATCTCTTGAACAAAAAGAAGTGCTTAGGCAGTAATTTCTGTCTACTGCACAATGTATTTATTTATTTGTGTTCAGACTGTATATTTGAGTAGAGTATTTATTCAGCACACAATATTATTTAAACCATGGCATATTTGGACTGCCTATAAAATACTCATTTCAAGTGTTTTGCAAATCACCAGTGAAATTTATCAAATTTATCAAACCATGCAAGGACTGTAGCAAGGAAAAGCAAAATAGCAAAACTATTCTCTACTGTTTATACTTTTAGAAGCTACGCGGTTACCTCTGTCACAGGGCAAACAGCACTGTGCAGTTAAATGAGACTCATTACTCAACCTTCTAGATGATTCTGGTATGTATTGGGAAAACAAAAGGAACACAGATGAAGGGAAGACTTACTGATGAGCACTGCACCTACATATGCCCTCCTCTAATGACTTAGTTGTGCATAGAAAAAAGCACAAGGAAACACAGAGAAAATATTAAGTTTATACCCTTTAAAAATATTTGTGACAGGAAGTCAGAATGTGATAGTGACCCAGGTAATGGCTTTGGGCATGTGGAAAATCAAAGAGGTTGGTCTGAGGAGGCCATTGGTAGTTCATTCTGATTATTCCAATTAGAAAGCATCATGTGTAGAAACAATGCCCATTGGAGAAAAAATATCCATAGGAGCCAAACATCAAACTGGTCAAACCCATATGTCAGACATCTAGGCTGCCAGACAAGTCTTGGGTAGCGTTAAAATCCCATAAAGGGCCAGTAGATCCCTGTGGGCTGGGGGCCAGGAGCAGTGCAGGCCCCCACAGGGGCCATCAGGGCAGGGCTGGCAGCTTACTCCTTAAATCTTCACTATTATGGAACTGAATGGTATAATGTTCTTCCAATTACCTCTTTTAAAATTCCCTCTGTGAAAGTCTGGTCCTAAGGCTGATATCTGACCCTTTTAGAAGAGGGACCAGCATTTCCACACGAATGCAAAAGAAACTCCACAGATGTACTACTGTGACTACTCCAACATATACCCTGTGACATAGATACTAACTATGCTGAATGTGATCTCCAGATGTCCCTTTCAACCCCAACCATCTGTGATTCTGTGACTTCTGTAAACTATTTTGTTGACTGGGTAAGAGATAGATGTGTATCTATCTTCCTCACTAAATTCAAACACACAGAAGGTTCATAAGCTTCATAACTTAGATACCTAAAAAATGAGTCACTGTCACCTTTTTCAGAAGACACCGAGGAATAAAACTTTTATCATTAGGTTAAATTATTTGTCAATACTTAAATCAGCTTCTAGAAATTCCTCCTTCTTCTCTTTCAGAGGCCCTAGAATACTCTGTATGGCCTCCCACTGCCACTCCCAGTGGTGTCTGCAAAGCTACTTAGTTGACCAAATGTTGATGTCTATTTTAGGATGAGCTGAACAGTTCTCTGTGCCTGTGTTTAGTTGCTCACAGTTAGATGCTTACTGCCATTTTTAGATGTCCTAGCGTATCTATGTTGAACTGGCAGATATAAGATATGACTTGAGCTCTTCTGCAGTGACGGCTGGAAGTCAGATTAGATACTTTAAGGCATCTCACATGACACCAGATACCTACATTTAGACAACCAAATCAATCTGCTAGTTCTCACTGTGCACCAAAATTATCACTGTATTTAATTCTTCTGGATCAGTGTTTTCTAAGGAAAATTCCCATCAGTAGGCTAGAATGGAAAGAAACTGCACAACAATTTGTACTGGAAATTACATGGCTCTTTAAAACAGACAGATAAAATATACCAACAAATAAAAAACTAAATGAGTACAAATAACTAGTAAAATTAAACATCCAGTGGAAGAGATTATTACTCAAAAATGTGGTAAATTCTTCAGCACTTGATACTTTTACAGACAGACCATTCTTCCTCCTGAACGATAGATTTGTATCTAATAAGATTTAGCTGAAGTAAAAGATGAAAGCACTGTAAAGAATTCAATGACCTTTGCACTGACAAAGCCGGATTAGGTAATCATAAAATTCCTTCTGCCCATAAAAGCTTTCTGTTAATCTACTGCACAGAAAGTTATACCGTAGAAACAGGTATCTTTAATAGAATTTCTAATCACTGTAGAATTGGACTGTTCCCTCTGGGAAAGGAGTATTTTTTTTCCTCAGGGAAATCTTGTAATGGGAAGGGTTTAATTTCACCATCTTTTTTTCAGAAAATGGGATCAGTCTGGATCTTACATGATGATACTTGTCTTTAAAGGGCTAGCAGTATGGTAATTTTAAAATTTCTAAAGCTTCTGTAGTCTGTCTATTCAATGGGTTGATACTGCCATAACTGTTCACACAAACTGGTGTTTATCTGTGGGAGTCAAAGAAACTAACATCATCCCAGTAGGAGGCAGAATCTGGAATCCTTTATTGGACATACAGACTGATATTTTAAGGGTCTGGGGTCTACATATTCATGAGGGGGGCGAGCTATTATGAACAGGGGGTTTTACAAAGATGAAGTAAGGGAAAAACCCAAGATACACCTTTTGGGTTTAGCACTTACATCATGGAGAAAACCCACTTATTTTAGGATTATATTTTTGGGGATTTACATGGGGGAGAGATATCCAGTGTTTACAGAATACACAGGATATGCAGAGAGGGGGAAAACAACAATGGATTTTATGCAGAGGCTTGATAACATCACAGTATAGTCCCTCTGGATCTGGGTAGAACATTCCAAACCGGTGATATCTTGTCTGGTCCTCAAATTGAGGTTTTTTCCCCAGCTTTCATAGCCCAAGGCCTTTTGCTGAGACCGCTTAGACTCCTTTCTGCAGATATTTGATTTTGAGATCCTACATATAGCAAATGATCAAACAAAATCCACTTTTTTATTATTTTCATTCGATGGTTAGAACGTTTATAATTTCTTTTAAACATATAAAATTTTCTGCACCTTAATCTGAGAACCTGATTAAATCACAGAGACTTCTGCATGACATGAAACTGCTATGGATAAAAACATAATAGGACAGACTCTGAGTTGATAGAAGGACTATATAAATTCATCCTGATTCATCCATTTTGAATTTTAAGCATTTAAAAATGCCTTTCCGATTGCTGCATGTGTAAAGAAAAAAAATAAAGAAAATTTTAGTTACCTTCTTCAACACAAACAGAAGTGTTGTCAGTCTGTTTATAAGTTCAGTTACAAAGCTGAGACAAGTGCTGAAAGAAGTGTATGGGAAGCTGAAGTAAGCTGCATTTCTGAAAGTGAAATACCTGGTTGATCAATCTAAATGTAGCATTTCATTGAGGTGCACAGATCTGCAAATTTAACATACAACCTTAATTTAAGAGTGACAAATAAGAACTGTCTTTCATTCACTAATGGGCAAAAGTCAAAATATCCCACAACATTTTCCAAACACCTCAAGCGAGTCATTTAAATCACTGAGAAGGCAAACACCAATGTTTAATACTCAGATGAAATTCTAGAACAGAGATTATCAGACTTGGTCCAAGTATTTTCATTATCACTCAGCATTGCACCACAGTCACACATTAAAGCATGCCATGGTGCTAAGAGTGTTGTACTTTGAAAGAGACTATGTAGCCAAGGCTAGCTGTGAATTTGGAATGATGCTGCATGGCAATACGAAGTTTTAGGTCTATTGAGCAGTTGTACTCACAGCATTCCTGTACAGTAGTGAGACATGGATCATGTTCTGTTATCATGTCAGCAGATTTGATAATTTCTAACTGGTATTTTTGTTCTGCTTGGTGGATTCAATATCATAACCAGATTCAGCTACTAAACACCATAAATTCTATTAGTATTTATCACTCTCTGCTAGACTTACTCAAGTTATCTATGTCTTTTTTTAATGTGTGACTAAACTGAAGTATTCCTGATTCCCATAAGACCCTAATGGGGTTCAGCAAGTCCAAGTGTGAGGTGCTGCACCTGGGTCAGGGCAATCACAGCCAGGAGTACAAACTGGGAGAAATTCTCACTGAGAGCAGCCCTGAGGAGAAGGATTTGGGGGTTCTGATGGATTAAAAGCTGGACGTAAGCCAGCATTTTGCACTCACAGGCCAACCGCATCCTTGGCTTCATCAAAAAAAGAGTGACCAGCGGGCCAGGAATGTCATTCTCCCTAACTACTCTGCCGTTGTGAGACACCACTTGGGCTACCGTGTCCAGCTCTGGTGTCCTTAGACCCCAGGACTGGGAGAGGGGATTGAAACTAGATGATTTTTAAGGTCCCTTCCAACCCAAGCCACTCTATGAATCTATGATTCAGGATAATGTCATGCTGAGTAAAGGAGAATGTTCACTATTCTCTATCTACTGATAAAATGCATGTCAATGCAGCACAGTAAGTTGCTAGGATTCGTTACTGACAGTACATGAGGAACCCCAGCTTTCCCAGTAGAGCTACTATGGTATGAGGCAACCTGCAATCTGTACCAGCACAGACCTGGCACATGCAGATGCAGGACTTTGCATTTGCTTATCATGAATTTCCTGTTGTCTCTTTCCACTGACCTCTTTAGGCCCCTCTGGTGGCAGCTGTGCCCGCATGCATGCTGATGCACACACATATATGCGCACACATGAACATAAAATTTAGAGTTGCCCACAAACTTGGTTAGGTGTAGTTTGTCTCTTCCTTCTCGAGGTCATTTGAAAAGGTATTAAACAGGGTGGGACCCAAGATAGGCCCTTCAGAAACTTTGCTTAGAAATGGCCTCTAAGTACGCTAAAAACAATTAACCATTGTTTTATCAAATATCTGAATAACTTTTGTTGTTGTCTCTTTTTGCAGCCTGTGAAAAGATCATAGAGGTAGCAAGGTTCAGATAGTAGACACTGAAATTAAACAATACATTTTGTATAAGATGAATTCTGGCAAATGTGATAATGTTTCCGAATATTTCTTTGGGTTAAAAGAAGATAAAATAATTCCCAAATGGATCAGAAGTTGGTTATCTGTCTTTCTTGTCGATTCATTATCCTTAATTCATTGTTATTAAGAAAACAGGGTTCGACAATGCAGCTATTTTGAGTACTTTCATATTTTACATTTATTTGCATTTGCTGCCAAAATGATTATATTTATGGCAAATTGACTTTGCCAAAATGCTGTGCACATGCACATTCACTTCTACACTTCCCACACTGAAAGCTGAGGTACCAGCTTGTTACAAGTTTTTAGTGACTATCTTTGTATTAATTGATTTTTTCAGATCTTTTATCTTATTTATTGCCTTTGCAGACTAACACACTGAATTGAGGTAAGTTTTCTCATAACTACCTAATAAATAAACAATAGGAAAATGTAGGAACTGATGGTAAGTTTTGATTTTGAATATAAAAGGAACACGAATGACTTAGAAAAGTTGGTGACAAACTTCACTTATAAAATTATTCACAGAGCCAAGGATGGTTGCATCTATAATGATTTGCAGAAGGACCTCATTATACAGTGCAATTGAATCAGCAAAGAAATAATGGAAAAA
This sequence comes from Manacus candei, assembly GCF_025592945.1. Lineage (NCBI taxonomy): Eukaryota > Metazoa > Chordata > Aves > Passeriformes > Pipridae > Manacus > Manacus candei. Next base: position 28,092,691 of record NW_026138062.1, on the reverse strand, counting down.
AAACACTAATGAATCAATGTAAATGTGTGATGCACCCACACAGAGGAAACTACAACTAGCTTTGGGGTGTTGCTTTCAGAAACATAGAACCAAAAGAGTTAAAGGGATGACTGACAAAGTTGCTGTTGGAAGATATAAAGAAGATTCCACTCTGGGAAGAACTAAGAGGATGACTTTTCAACCAGAAAAAAGATGAGAGATTTACTTTAAAGCCTGTGAAATTATGACATGACATGAAAAAAAGAAAAAGAATGGAGAATGAATATTCATAGTTTCTCATAAAGAAAAAAAAATAAGACACAAACAGAGTATTTTAAGTTCAAAGAACATGGAATAGTATTTTGGCTAAAACAGCATATATATAAAGAACAGCTAGGCTATGGAAATCATTGATAAAAATGTTTTGTAAAACAAAAGCTTGTATGGATTAAAATGCAAGTACAAAGCACATGGTGTTGGAGGCAAAAAATTAAACATCATTAAAACCAAATGAATCACCTTTGTCTTGGGATGTCTTTGAGCTGCTGATCACTAAGAGGAAAACCAAGGGCATTTATAACTAGTTTCTTGCACTTTTTGCACAGGCAACATCTGACTGCTGCATAATGGAGAATAGCGAATGAAGTAGACCTCTGATATGACTGTTCTCATGATAATTTCTCAACAATACTACTTGTAGACTATTCCCATTCTTCTGCTTTACTGAATTGCATGGATTAAATTACGTTCATTGCTTTGCTTACACTAGATACCCTAGTCAGAGAACATGATAAGGTATTTAGAACTATTAGAAAAAATCATTTTCATTCTTAAGGTCTGTCGATTAATGACATTGAGCATTCACATTTCAGTAAGGCGAGGACAGCTTGTATTGAATAATTAAATTATTTTTATTAAGTTGTTACATTGTAATGAGAATCTGCTGTAAGTTGCTGTCTGTGTCATTCTGTTCTGCTCTTGAAGACCAGAACTCCACATTCTAAAGTAAAAAATGGTGTTTTGTCTCTGCAGTTACTTGTTATCATCTTGCAAAGAGATACGTTTTCCATGCCCTTGGTGATACTGATGAGACTCGTTGGGGGTTTTTTTGGTTTTTTTGAAGTTGGTTTGCATAAGTTTAAATAATTACGATGTAGGAGAGAAATATACAATGATATATAGTAAAAATATGATGATATACAATGTTGCAATGGTGTGAGTCACAGAAGTGCTAGTGAGAAACATCTCACTGTATGCTATGAATTGAAAGCTCCTCTAACATTGTGTGCTTCAATATGCTTTGGATACTGGTGCATATACAAACACAGTACTACAGCTCTCATAGACAGATTTGCTCTTTGCTTAAAAGGAAGTTAATCAGTTTTAAATTTCTAAAGAAAGCTGTTTTAATTATACATGTATTTCATGAATGAGAGATGTAATTCCTGACAGGTGAGGGGAAAGGGCCACCAGTGAAAGTTAAAAGAAATATTAACATTAACATGCTGTTGTGTGTCATATGACAGCTAACCTACTATACTTCTTCACAGTGTTCACACCTCCTTCCTAATCAATACTGCACCCAAAATGAACCCTGTAGTGAAGAATCTTTAAATAAAAATGTTTATATTCAGTAGGTTATAAACCAGATCATTTGTTGCACTAAATATTTCAATATTTTGTGAATTTCTTCGTTCTATAATAGAATGTGAATTTATTCTAACAATTAACTAAAAAGACTAGCTGTTGTCTTTAGATATTTTCTTAGATACATGTACATATATATTTAAAATTGTATTTTTCATTGTGTAAATAGTTTAATGAACTTAATTCAAATTGAAGATTTTATTCCAGTAAAAACTAAATTATGATATTGAAATCACAATAGCAAAAGTAAATGGATTTTGTTTTTAATTTTAAAAAATGAAATTATGTTTCCATGAAACATTTTTCATTATAGAGTAGTCCTACTGCTAATAGGAAAATGTTCCAAGCATATTTATTGAAAGAGCACTAGTTCTTTTTACATGGCCAGTAATCAAACTCAAGCTCCACTTTAGCACCTCCAATTACTGGCCTGACCAAGAGCATAAAGACCAAGTAGTCAATCATCAGTAAATTTACAGCAATATATTAATATGCTCTAGCTCCATCTAGCTTTACTTTTGGGATAACTCACATCAGACAAAAGTTCTTTTTTGCAAACAGGATAGGAATTGTTTTGACTAAACCGATCATAGAGCAGTTTCGGAAGGAAATCTTGGGGTCACAATGAAACTTGAGAAGAAAGGTCCAACTTTTTTTTGGTCCCGTCATACTTTGGGTTAGGGTCTCTAAACTGCTTACCAGTAGCAGACAGAAATGCAAAATGTAGATGCTTTTGCATCTTATTTTGCTATTATTTCTTATCTGATGATTTTATTTTACATTTCTTAAAAGCATTCGGATAGTGACACAAAGACTTTAGAGCTATTGTGCTGAAACTGAGATATGAATAACTAAAAGTTTTTTCACTCTTTTGTGCATTTTATAAACTCAAGGACAAAAGTATTTATCTTCACTTCTATAATCAGTACAATTGACTTCAATGGGTCTAGTCATATAGGAGTATTCTAATAGTTATCAAGAATACATACTTTTTAAAGGAAAAATATTATGGCACCCTAAATGGCCAAGAAGGGTAAGGAAGAGATATAATTGAGATCACATGATTAAGATCTGTTATACTCCTCACTGTCCCCAGCAATCCAGCCTGTACTACACCTGAAATGTTTCTCATGCCAGCAGAATAAAGAACAAACAGGAGGAACTCAAAGGTTTGATCCAGTCCAAGAGACTTGACATAACTGGCATAAGTGCAACCTGGTGGGGTAAGTCCTGTGACTGCAGTGCCCTGTTGGACAGTTACAGGCTCTTCAGGAGGGATATGCAGGAGTGAAGAGGTGGAGGGGTGGCACTGTGTGTAATAGAATGGTTAGAATGTATGGAGATCACAGCTGGGACTGTCACAGATGAGAACCTCTGACAAGAATGACAGAGTTCAAGAAGCATTTGGATGATACTTTCAGGCACATGGTGTGACTCTCGAGGATGGTCCTGTGAGGGGCTAAGTTTTGGGCTCGATGGTCCTTATGAGTCCCTTTCAATTCAGCATATTCTCTGATTCTGTGTGATTCTGTGATTCTGTATAAAAGCAATAAAATTGTCTCTGACCAACAAAAGAAACAAACACATAGACATATATACATGTATACATGTATATATGTATTTAGAATTTAAATTTCCAGCATTGTAACTGACCCTGTGAGTTTTTCCTTTAACTTCTGAAAATTAACACTTGGCAATACAGTAAATTCTACATACATAAACAGTGCTTCATGAAAGAATTCAAAATATGTATGAAAAGTCCCACAAAATCCCAGGTTAAGCATATTTTCTGCAATCAAAAAAAAAGTGATCAAAATTTGAAGCAGTATTCAGAGGTAGTTCTTTTGTCTATGGAAACCAGATGTAAATATCATCATTTTATTTTTTAAAAGGAACAAAAAGTAACATCAAATTTTGGACTTTAAAAAATATAATAACTGTGAGAGCTAGTGCATTCAAAACTAGTTAAGTTAGGATATACATCAAAGTAATTTTCACCAGAAACTATCTCAGTATTGATGATCTATTTCTTCATAGAAACAAAACTAAAACTGAAATTCTAATTCTGAAAAATTTTATCATGTAGTAATTTAAATCTTGTGTAACATAATGGCCTTTTGTATTCCACATAAGTACCTTACTATGATCTAGGATAAAAGATATGTTTGCAACTACTCTTTTTCCCCTGGACTGATGGTTTTTAGATATTTTTAATTGATGCATCTTTTTTAGAATCATGCCTATACAATCAGTTCTTTCACATAAGTGGACTACTTCACTTCTGCCTTCTGAACACAAGCTGTGCATCACTGGTAGTTATTGTTGTAAGTCCAAAGCAGAACAACTCAAAAAACGTTCCACTGACAAAACTCTGCTGTGCTGAAGCAGTAGGCTACCATCTGCATTTCTCTCCTGAACTCATTTTTAACTAATATATTGTATAACTGAACAATTCTCTCCTATACTTGGGGACCTTATTCTCTTTTTCTTCATCGTTTCCAAACAGCTCATTGTTTCCCTTGCTATTATCTCCACAAGACTGCAAATTCTACAGAACTGCAGATGACTTTTAACAGAAGTGAGGAATAGATACAATGGATAATTTAAAGCAAGACAGACCTCAGCAGAAAGGAAAAGTTGCCTGCAGAGTGAATGTATCCAAATTCTAATGATGCTTTCTCTATTGGAGTTTCTGTTCTGCTCTGTTTTGAAAGATATATTCTCCTCTACTTAATTTAATTTACCATTTCTGAACTCACTGCCAGATTTCCAGATCACCGAAATTATCATCTTAATATCTGCCTTCTTCTTCCTTTATATCATTGTAGATAGGATTATTTTTTTTAGTCTATCTTTGTTTTTTCACTGCTTATAACAGCTTGGTAAGCAGTTTCACACCATCCTGTTTCACATTTATATTTGGTGCCAAGTCCCTTTCTACTGATTGTTTTAGCTGGAATGCCAGAGGGCCAGGGAGGAGGGGAAGGGTTTAGCAGTTTGCAGTTATGTCCTGCAAACAAAATCATCTGTTATTCAAAAGCAGTATGTGGTGTTCAGTTCTCAGAACTGCATACATAACTGTGCTTTTACTTTTGCCCTCTGACCTTGAAAATTCCAAAGAAAATGAATAGCTGAAGAGTCAGTATATATGAAAAACTCCCACTCAGGTATAGAGATTCAAATGTAACTGATTTGAGGATGGGGCTTAATTTTGGATCCAGGTTTTTTTATTGTAAAATATAACCTCTCTGGTTTTTAACCAGTCACGGTCCCTGAGTTGGCTCAAGTCTGAAAATTACAAGAAGAATGTAAATACTGATATTCCACAAAATGTCATGAATAATGTTTATATGGTAGACTTTTGCCACCATGAATTTTCATCTAATACAAAATATCATTCCTTATAGCTAATATATTATATTTATATACATTTTATATTTATATAGGTAATAAAAATGGAGTGGTTAAGAGAGGGTTTGTATCTTTAATTCTTTTTCAGATATGGCTAGAGAACAGTTTTTCTTTTTGTCATGCTAAATAGATTTCCAAATAAAGACAGTTTAACCTATAATATTGGTGTGGGTGTGGAGGATGGTAACACTAAATACTCCAGGAAACAGACCTGAGATAATTTTGATGGCAGCCTTGTTCTGTTTCATGATACAGAGTAATCTTTATACTTTTTATCCAGGGAGATCATATATACCATTAACTATCCATCCAGTATCTTCTAGATATTCTGGATATGCTATAGGAAGCTGTCAAACAAAAAAGAAGTTGAGGTGCTGATGTCATTTTGCTATTGTCACAGTGTACATGGAACAGGTTTTAGAGGTACCACTTGGGTCAGGGTCAATTTTGAAATTGTCTCCAAGATGGGAAACATAAACTAATGAATTAATCACTTCATCATCATTAAAGATTAAAACAGTGCCCTATACTCTGAGGGAAAAAACGTGCCACAGTTCCTCCAGAAGTCCTTCTCCTATGAAAGTCCAGACTGGTGGATTTGTTCCAGTGTACTAACCCTTCTCTGATAACACATATAAGTTTCTGTATAAGAAGGAGGGGAAATAAGAAGTTTTTCGAAGACAGGGAATAATGAGTGCTTGGGTCATAATGTGCATAAAATTTTCCAGGGAAGGTCCTAATTGAGGGACTTGTAAAGTGTTTCTGGATTTTAGTGTTTGCTAACACTGTTGTGGAGGTTTAAATGCTAAATTCAGAAGGGATTGGCTAAAAAAAACAGGCATAGTAGAAGAACTGTGATAACATTTTGATGAACATTTATGCTCTAGAGAAGATGTATGGTTGAAATTAATATGTATTTAAATATTTAAAGGTTTAAATGCAGGATAACCACACTGGATAAAGAAACATGTTTCACTGGAGCCTCTGTGGATTTGTAAATGCAGTCCCATTCTTTTAGATATTAAACTGCATGTTTTACATGAGGTTAACAGAAAAGTGTGGGTAATCAACCAGCTATGCAGATATGTGAAGGCATTAAAGCATCATCCATAAATGACATTTTTGTATCATTATCTTTTCTATCTACTTTCTTGTCTTAAAAAAAAGAATCAACATTGGCCTGTGCATTCAGAACTCAGAATTAGTTGCAGTTTGAGGTATGGTTTTCCTCACTAATATATGAGGTTGGTATCTTCAAGTGGATGGAGGTATTTTGATTTTCAGAGAGCAATTTATTTCCCTGCTCATACATGTCTAGTTCAATTTACTATGTCTTAGGAGTCAGAGTCATTTACTTTCTACAGATACAATAGGGAATTCATATCTATGTAGTGTGGCAGTTAGGGGGCAGCGAGGATACTCATGGGTGCCTAAAATGTCTCTGGACACCAGTGTTCAGGCACCCACATCCCACTCTCAGGTTCAGAGAGAGACAAAGAACTGTTGGATTAAATAACACAGATTAAAACTTATTTAAGAAGTCTATAAAAATCAATAAATTTTCTCAATAGTAGTTCAAAGAGATGTGAAACACAGAACAGCATAAAAAGACTGATTTTTTTGCCTTTTCACATCTATGCGAGCTGTACAAATATGTATTTTTAGGCCACATAATAACACATATCCTCCAAAAATAAGAGACGAAAATAATGTCCTAGAAGTGGAAAGAAATGAATTCCCAGGCTGCATCTATATTTCAGTCTACAAATTCAGCATCAATTTTCTATATGACAGAAGGTGGTTTTTAATGCAATTACATTTGAAAATTTTGGTGGTTAGCTACACACATATGCCTGTCATATAAATTGAGCTTGGTACCTAATTGTCAATAGTAGCTGTATTGTTGATACTTACCATAAAGCTTAAGCTGTAATCTCCATATACATTGCAATTGTGTACATGTATCATATTAAATTTTAAAAGTGAGGGGTCTTGCTTCATTGGATATATTTCCATTACACTGAAAAAAATAGTGCAAAATCATTACATCCATAGAAAGTAAATAATCTTTTAAGAGTAATGTGATATGAAATAAACTGAAAGAATGAATTTTTTTTCTAGAGATTTTTAATGAAAACGTAAAAAAGATTTTAAAAATCAACCTAATTCCTTTGTCACTTGTGTTCTAAACTTTCAAACAGTTCATTATTTTCTGAGTTTTGTTTGTAAAATTATAGCCATATACCTGTGGACATAAAGGATTTTTTGTTGAATTATTTTTTAAGAAAAGTATTTTTAGGTTTTGAAAAACTTTCATTGCATTCCAATTCTATAATCTTATTTCCAATAGAAATTCATCATGCCATAACATCTCTTGTCTGCAGTTAACATTTAGCCATTCTGAGCCAAATTTCTGACTTTTCAGTCACTGTTTATCCCCTTATGACTATTTTGGGAAAGAAAATTTTATTTACCCTTATGAAAACATTATTACTAAAATTAAAATTATAAACATGACTTGTGTCAGAATGCAATTGTTAAACTTGGGAAAATACTATTAAAAATATTTACCTAAATTATTTTGAAAGTAAAATAAGTCCCATGTAAAGGTTCTTACTATTAATTTTCTAGAACATGTCAATGTAATCTGTAACTACAATATACACTACAAACATTTCAATGTAGTCTGTAACTACAATATACACTACAAATGGAAATCAAGCCATAGTTATCTGTGCAAATATGTTCTCAGATATTCATAATGAAAAAGCATTTCTGAAGGAGGTCATGATTCAGCAAACAATCAACAAATATAACACTGACAACACTGAGCATTTGAGCATTACATTGACAAAGAAAATTCAATTAATTATTTCTGCAACTAATAATTACTAAACAACCAAGATATGACAAAGTACATAACAATATCAGGTCCAAGTGTATAGAGCTGAGGTCTTAATTTCCTTTGTTAATCAGTTTCAGTTTGATAAATCCTAATTTCAGTGAGACAACCACAAAACAATTAACAAAATTGGCTAGGTTTTCATGTAAAACACACATATTTTCTCTAAATTCCAGCAGAAAAGTGAACATCCAGTCATACTTCTGACTAGTCCATTTATACTTACTCTCTTTCAAGTGTTTTTCATTATTGTTGAATCCACATCTCTTGTGATATTCAAATTCACCTTTTATTTCAGTAATTATCCACAGACATTTTATATCATTAAAGCATCTCTACAGATCTTCCTTTTATACAGGGAGATCAATGGGTATAAATGTACATGTATGTAATGAAACAATATATTCTATACCATCTATATTGTAGCACAAGGAGTCGCAGTAAGAATGTTTGTTAAAAAAGAATTTAAAAAACTTGACATACCATACATAGTGTAATGCTCCCACTGGGCATCAAACACCTTGAATATGACAACCAGTAGCTGTCTGGATGGTTACCAGAGTCTCTGTTGCATGATTTGAGTGACAGATCTTAAACTTTCGCCAAACCCTTATAATCCAGCTGGCTCACAATCCTGCATGACCACTTCAGGGTATACATAACCAATTTCTATTATCTTACTCTGTGTACAAAACACCTGCTAACTTCTCTACATACAAAAAACAGCCCTACACAACCACACCTGCAACATTTCTACAGACTATTTAAAATTATCTGCATACAGTTTAGTGAATTCTACATCAGGAACTGACTTGTGAAGTTCTTGGGGTGATCAGATTCTCCAAACAACATGTTACTGCATAGCTGCTTAGGACTACCTAAGGAATTGGGTTAAATGCATTTTGTTGCACACAGACACACAGGTACACAGTTGTTATAATGTTAGGGCAAACATTAATTTAATCCTTATAACATAATTATAACTTAAATTTCATAGACACTGGCATAATGTTTTCCATATAGTTTTAGATGTACAAAGAAATATTCTAGGGAGAACTATTAGAATGAAAAAAATCTTATATTGGTATCCATAACAAAGTAGGAGCCACTACTTAATTCAACTAAAACAATTGTGAAGTGAGTAAAAAGGATCCTACTGGAACTGAATACATGTCATTCCTACATTCTCAATTGTTATTTTGACAGGATTTAAGAGATGTATCTTACCTCTTGACTTCTCTAATTTTAATAGACTTTGAAGTTCTCTGGAAAACAGCCATTCATTATTTAGGATAGATGAATATCTTAAATATTATTTAAAGCATCTGCATAATGTGGTGATAGTAACAAATGCTATTATTCTTCCAGAATCAGGAGAAAAAAATCATGCACGTATGCAAAGATATTACAAATTTAAACTTTTTGAAAGATCTTTATTTTTTCAGTGAAGGTTTTTTCCATGGGCTTAATAGAGATTTGAACACAGCTTTAATTGAGATGTCAGAATGCCCTTTTCACACCAGTCGAATGCAAAACTATATGGACTGCTTTGCTCTAAATTTTTTAAGATTCTCAGACAATCAATTCTATTGTCATATTAACAGGTAGGTGATTAGATGGGAAAGAGAGAAGAGTTGTTTTTCAGGTCTTTGTTAATTTTATAAGAAACAAATAGTCAAATTACAGAGAAATATGGTGTTGTTTTTTATATGAAATATTTTGAATTTTGCCAAGTTTGTATAATACATACCTTATTATCTGCAAGCTAGGTATTAGAGATTTTATTGCATCTACAAGTTGCTTTGTTGTAGAAATGTTTACAAAAATTGTTGAATGCATTTGTAGGACAAAATGCAACAGTTTGTAGTGCTATCAAAAATAGAGGTGAGAAGTAAATTTTTGAAATTTTTGTTAATGAAGTCACTTCCTTGTAACACTTTGCATACTTTATGCTGAGGCAGTAATTGCTTTTTGTTTTTCTTTTCTTTCTTTCTTCCCTTTACTGAAAGACTTTCCCAAAACCTTACATCTCTAAAGGTCTTAATTTCAAATGTGAATTTATGAATTTTAGACCAGTTCCTCTCTTGGCCATCACTGTTCTTTAAAATAAATAGCTTTTCCCCAGTGCGTTTCACCCTGTGAATGTTTATAAATTATAATCATACTCATCTCAGTCTTTGTTCTGTTCAAAAAGCTTATTATCTTCTCTCATAAAATAGACTCACTTGCTAGTTCTCTTCAAGTTTCAGTTTATTTTCATTTTAAACAGATGGCCAGACAGTGTAACATATTCTGACTTAATCTCAGTGGTAAATTATGAAATGGCATGAATATTTTCTGTTGTTACTGGAAGTATCTCCATAATCTATCTCAGAGTTTTCTTTTTTAATGGTTTCATCATGTATAAGGCTCCCCACCATACTATGGTGACTGCCTTTACTTTCCAGTTGTTTCCAGTTGACATTTTTCTACCTTATAACAGAGGTTCCTGGGACCTTGAATTTTGTACTCCTTTCATCTAATTTCTATTATCTGAGGGTTTAAGGTCATAAAATTCTTTCTGTATGAAATTCCAGATGTCCCCCAACAAATTTTAACAGCAAATATATAAGTGCAAGCAGCCCGATCACATGAAATTTAAGTGAGAAGAATACACTAGATTCCAGTAATGCTACACAGAGACTTTCTAGAATTTACACCTTTCTTTGTTGTTATTGTGCCCTTTACACTGCCCTTGGGTGTTCTAGTTCTTTAGAGAGAAAATGGGGGAGATAACAGTGTCTTCAGTATCCCACGTTCCTTTTTGAGAGTAGTGTGTTTTTAGCATTGACAGTTCTCCCTCCTCACACAAGGTCTGCTTGAGGTTTTTTCTGTGTTAACATGGTCTGCTTACTTGCTTTTTCTACATGGTTTTAAATCTCCCTATTATATCCAAAAGTACTGTATTTTGAACATGTTGAAGACTTATTCTGTATTTTTATTTGTTATTACTAAAACCAGTTTTAGTCAACTCCAAAGGTTACGTTGCTTCATTGTCCATTAACTGACCAAGTGTTTGTACACTTGGTGTCTTTGTTATTTTCTCATGTTTATACTTTTCAGGGACCTGTGTATTTCCCAGGTCTCCTTTGCATTGCACCATCATTTGCAATCCATCATAGCCCCTGAAGGCATCCTAAGTATTTGGTTGAACAGAATGTGTTTTGTTGTTTGGGTTTTTTTTTTGGAGGGGGGGAGGGGAAGAAGGGTGAGAGGGTTTTTTTGTTTGTTTCTGCTTTTGTGGGGTTTTTTATCATGAAGAAATCTGCCCACTGGACAGTGCTAAAGAATGAGGCAGCAGCTCAGGAAAAAACCCAACCAAAAAAAATGACTTATTGGGAAAAATCATTGTGTCACTCACAAGGTCTCATCATCTTAGTTAAGAAGGGAAAAAAAGAGAAATAACATTGTGGGTCTAACCTCAGCAGATTAATTTTTAAACATTTCTTTTTTTCATCCAAATCCCTTTTGATCTGTTGACTGGAAGTGTATGACATCACTGACTGTTGGCTCCTTTTTTACACTGTCTGACTATCATGTATGGTCACAGAAAAAATCAAAGGAAATTAGTGTTGTGCTGAAGAAAAGTTGTTTTCTGTGGATTCTTTGACTGGTTTGGGGGATTAAAAATGTATACATATGCTACTTAGTAGCATCTTTTATGTAGCTATGCAGTAATACCCATTATTTACTTCCATCTTGTTGGTTCCTCCCTATCACCTGTCTCATGGGTTTTCAAGTTCTTTGAATTCTTTGTGCTGGGTATCTAAGGACCATTCTGTATCTTAACTTTATGGCTTGCTCACCACTATTCTTAAGCTATGCATAGAAAATTAAGTCAGTATATGACCATAAAGTAATCTTTCTCAGAAGTACCTGATTACATTAAAGCAGATTAGATAAAAATAGATATTTCATACATTTCTTGTCACTAAAAGATTCTTTGTCAGAATTAGATGAATCTGTTGATTACATGGAAAAATCTTATAGCAATCTTAAAAAAATATATGGAAGTACTTTAATCAATAATTGTCAAAAATTACCTGGATTGATTATAAGAATGACAAATGTTATTGACACAACTGGAGAATAGTTCAGAAAAAAAGTAACCACCACTTAGAACTTTTATAAGACACAAAAACAAGCCAGGCACCCAATTCCTATTGAAAGTAGATGGGAACTGGTAGCACAAAATTATTTATACCTTTGAAAATCTCTGTCATAAAGAAGTTTACCTCCAGTGATCAATCTTCACAAGTTTTTAGTGTAAAGTAACTATTTTTATCTTAACGAAATATGGATATAAAACCTTGCCTTTGTGATTCCTTGCATGTTGACAATCTTGAGTAATGTTCCTCGAGCCTTCTCATCCATTATTACAAGATCTAATACAAATTCTTGGGAGATATAACAAAATCAGATTGAGGGAACAATCTTCTGTTTGTCTCCTACAGTTTTTCTTTCCTAAACAAAGTAAGTGTACACATTAGTAGATGAAGATAGTACAGTCTTTCTTTCACTGCACACTAATTTTCTGTGGATGCAAATAATTACAGTATGTTAGACACTGAAGAATTGGGAACATTAGGTTTCAAGATTGTATTTAATGTATGAAAAAGGATTTAAAAGATTTGATGTGTTTTTCACAAACCAGTTTATATTTTTGCAGTGTCTTCAAACAAAGTAACATGCTGAATAAATGTGTGATAATAGGCCTGGAGACTCACAAAGGAAATTTTATATGAAAGGTCTTTTCCCCCTTATATTTCAAGCAATAAAAATATTATAGTAGGAAAAAGTGTCTCACAGATAAGTCATTGATTACTGATAGAGCTTGCTGGTTCTCAACACACAAGTGAGTTGCTCAAGGACAGTCCACCTACACACAAACCTTATTATTTTCTATATATTGTATTATTGTTGTATTAGTAGCAAACTCACCGTGGAGAAGGAAACAAGCTCAAGCAAGCTAGTAATGCCTAGGACAGTTCCTACCACATCATGGCTAGGCTTCGCGAATGAAGATTTAGGAAGGCTCTATCCACATTTGTTACAGGCACGCTGGTGGTTAATGAGGTCAGTACGAGACAGACATATCCAATTGCAAAAGGCACAGCAGAAAGACTCCTTAGGTGGTATATTCTCCAAGACACGATTCTTTCTGTGTTGTCTTTTCTCCTCGAGAGTGATCCTGAGTGTGTTCTCAAAGGAAACAGCAGCATTACCAACCACATAGAATGGGTCAAATATTGAACCTGCTCCTTTTTCACTCTTTTAAAAAGCATGGTAGTACTCTTAGCGCCTTTTCATGCAGTAAGTTCATGATGATAGCTATCACAAAGGATATGACAGACAAAGGCTCATTTTGTTCTTGAATTCAAGAATCTGAGACGAAATTTCCATTGAGATTAACTAATTGTTAGTCTGAAGGTTATTCAGGAGAGATATCTCTCAATTCCTTCTACCAAAGCTGCTCCATTATACATAAAGTGATTAAATATTAACTAGGCATATGTAAGCCTGATTTTATGACTTGGTGGTTAGAGTATTCTAAAATAGAAGAGATATATTACCTAATTCTAAACATCTTAGTATTGGAATTAAGTATTTGGGCAGGGGAGGAAGAAGGAAGAAATTAATAAAACCTCAAAATCAGAGGAGAAATATATCTCTTCTAATTTTAAGGCCCCTACAGTACTCAGATCTTCCAGGACTAGTTTCCACTCCTAGTTATCAAAGACTATGTTTCTGTGGATCCTCTGTTATATCTAATAACTAGTTTGTGACATCTTGCATTTTCCCAGAGTGTACAAAACGGCACTAGACTCCCAAGTTAAGGCAAGTGAACTAAGCTTGTAATCAGCACTGCTAACTGAGCTTCCCGAGTTATTTGTGTTGCTCTGAAATATGTGCTTGGTCAGCTGAGGAGTTTTGCTGTCACTTACAGGCTTTGTATGATTGCCCTATTGTAAGTGCCAACTGCTAATTAAAATGACCTGGAGTATCTGAGACATCTCCTTGGCACTGGGAGATATGATGTAGACTCTATGCAAACTTTTGTTTCTTATATTCAGCTTATGTGACAAATTTTTGGTAACAGTAGGGCTGCAAGAGTGACTTTTGTGAGAAGGTTTGCCCACCCATGTTTGTCTGGCTGATCCCCAAGTTCCGGCTAGCTCCAAGAGGGATCCGGTGGTGGACAAAGATGAGTTTATCACTGACATTGGTAGTGCCTCTGTGACAACATATATAAGAAGAGATACAAAACACTGCACAACAGCAACTCTGAGACCGGAATAACTAAATATGAGAGAAACAGCCCTGGAGACACTAAGGTCAGTTAAGAAGCATGGGAGACATGCTCCAGGCACCTGAGTAGAGATAACCCTGCAGTCCATGGTGAAGATCATGACCATGCAAGTTGTTTTGCTGCAGCCCATAGAGGCCCGTGGTGGAGCAGATATCCATCAGAAGACCACAGAGGACCCCATGGTGAAACACCCCATGGTGGAAGTGACCTGAAGGATGATGCAGCCTGTGAAGAGACAACATTAGAGCAGATTGCTTGCAAAAACTGCAGCCCATGTTGGAGCAAATTTTCTCTCATGACCTGTGAGCCCCTGGGACTCACACTGGTGCAGGGCTGCATCCTGTGGGAGGGCCCCCATGTTGGAGTAGGAAGAGAGGAGGAAGAAGGAGAGAGCAGCAGAGATAATCCGTGATGAACTGCACACAACCCCCATTCCTCATCTCCCTGAACAGCTCAAAGGGGAAGAGGTGGAAGAATCCACAGTGAAATTGAGACTAGAAAGTGGATGGATTTGAGGGAAGCTGTGTTTTTAGATTTGTTCATATTTTCTCATTATCCTACTCTGTTATCAATTGGCAATAAAATTATTTTACCCTAGTCATGTCTGTTTTGCCTGTGAAAGTAATTGCTGAGTAATCTCCCTGTCCTTATCTTTACCCATGAGTTTTTGTTGTATTTTCTCCCCCATCCTATCAAAGTGAGGGAGAACTTGGAGGGCAGCTGATGGCCACCCAAAGTCAGCTTGCCACACTCCTCTACACTGGCAGGTAGATAACAAGATTCATAGTCCAGGATATCTCAAGTGATACTAAATCCCCATTTGAGACAGTTGATCTAAGCACTACATAGCTACCACAGGACATATTAGAAACTATTCAGTTCCTGAAGTAATGAGGAGATAGTTAACTAGCTGAAATCAGGTATTCCCTTGTGCTTGGGCATGTTAGACAATGCTAGACACCGAGAAGACCACTGAACACTCCTGACAATCCCTAAATGGAGTGGACTTCATTTAAGACTGTAGAGTCATGTAGACAAGTAATACAATGTTGACAATGTTAATATTAAGCTACAGTCTTTGTATGGCTTTTGCAAGGTCTCAGGAATGAGACGGTCAGACTTTCTTTGGCTGAACTTTTTTTAAATACCAAGAACCTAATTTTTACATGGTTCAAGTTTGTTTGTTTGGTTGGTTTGATTAGTTTTTTGTTTCTGTTTTTTTTAATGTTTGTATGACAGAATTAGAGTTTTACATTTAAGAGGAGAAACAAGCAACTATTTTTGTTCAGAATGATACACTTATAACTCTAATGTGGTGATGTAGTACAGAGAAATACAGCAGAAGCCTTGAGAAACAGGAATAGAGAATAGATTAAAAAGATAGGATAATACCAGATGCATGTACTAGCACTAGAGACACTATGTCTTTAAACAGCTCTCAAATAGTCAGTTAAATAATCTCATATGTAAAATTGGATGAAACACATTTCAGGGATAATCAAGAGAGCAAATAACTGTTTATTATAAAACTTCTTTCTGTAAAACAGTACTAATTTTATCTTTTATCTTTGTTTTTTTTTTCTTTATCCTGCAATAATTGGAGTAATAGTAAGTATTTGAATGAATTATCAAGATTTCAATCATAAAAAAACATGTTCTTGGGGTTTTTTCCTGTTTGTCCACAATATCTTCAATATAAGCAGCTGATTGGTAAAACAAAACCAGTAAAACTCATGGACTGTCAATTGGCAGCTAAAAGCCAAGAAAACACGGTAGGATATTATGTAAGCTTTTAAGTGTTCACACCTGTGAGCAAATGAGTTAAGGCTCTTTTGACTGTAATATGCAATAGACAGATAGTTAAGGCATGCACTGTTTTAAGATACTTGCAATGACTCATGCTGTATTATCAATGTCAGAAAAAGAGCTATAGTAACACTAGTTTTGAATAGTGCTAATACCAATTTATTTATTCTGTTTTCATTTAGAAAAAGTAGTTCAAAGTAGTAAAGCCACTAGTAATGTAATTGCTATTTGCATGATTTGGAGAAAGCATATCAATTATGGAAATCAATGAACAATTAGTGATAAAATGATCCCCATGGTGTCCCTGTAAATTGAATAACACTAAATATATGTTCCAATTGATTAGATCTTTAGATGCAGATGCTTGGCAGTGGCAGAAAACTGCATACATTAGGGAGGGTGTTCTTAGAAGGAACATTAATAAATTCATACATATACATGTATATACATATATATATATGTATAAAGGTTTTGTTTCTGCCTTCTCACCTTCTTCCACATCCTCCTAGCTATAACCTCCTCTGCAAGTCAGTATCCAAGTCAAAGTCATTTTAATGGATTCAATGAAGGTGTGGACCTACCAGTTTTTTAAATGCTACAGATTTGACTGCAGGCTATGTTCATTATGACTGTTCATTATGACTATGGCATAAGATTTCAAAGTTAATGCAACACACTGCCCTGATATAACTGACTGTAAAAAAACCACCATATGTGTTCTGCAGAAGCTAACATTGTATTCCCTTTTCACAAATGAAAATTATTATAAGTAATAGGTCTTATAAAATCAGGACTACCATTTTTTCAAGACTACCTAATTCCCAGGATCTTCAAAAAAATGCTGAATACTTTAAGAAAGTCTCAGATTTTTATAGCTTCAAAGTTAGAAAAATAAAATTTACTCAGATATTGTTCCTCAAGGAGGCTGCATCCATTCATTTTCTTTTTGAATTACCAAGATTTTTCTTTCACAAAAAAACAACCAACCAAACAAACAAAAAATCACAAACACACAAAAAAAACCCCAAACCACCCTAAAAAGACATTGAAGCCCAAAGGAATTCAAAAACAACGTGGAAATGCACTACTCGGTATGTAAATAACCCATTCAAACCTTTCTATGAATATCTCCCAATATATTTGTACAGTAGTAGATTTTGGTTTTAGCATAGGGTTTTTTTTAAGAAGAAGATTGCTAGAAAACAACTCTCCCATCTCAATATTTTCACATGTCATAAAGAATCTAAATGCTTCTATTAATCTTGTCAGGGCAAGATTCTAGCAAGACTGTATACAGTATCCATTTTCTATTCAGCCTGAAGAGACATGATTATTTGTATTACTTTGTGCACTATGTGTGGGATAATAAACCCCAACACAATAATAATGATTAATTTTTAACTGGCAGAATAAAACTGTTCAATAAAACAAATTTGATGCTAATCAAGATGCAAAAGTATCAGAATCTAGTGTGGAATGTATTACAATAATTGTGTTTGATTTGAAAATGTCTTTGTCATAAAGCTAACCTTGGAAATCTTTCTGGAGTATTTTCATGCAGGAAATTCTTTGTCTCTTTCAAAATGGAAATGAAACACAATGGAAGAATATCAATTCATTTTGAGAGTTACAAAATGCAATGAAAAAGAAAACTTAGAAGTTTATAAAATTGCCAGGGTGCATAAATATATAAAGTATTTATTGTGTGGTGTTTAGAGCATTAGATTGTCCTTCAAAGTCATATTGTGCACCTTTTTCTGTCCAATCTTTCTCTTCTGCCTTTTTTTTTTTCTTTCTTTTTAAAAGTAAATGGTTCTGGACTACTTTTTCATTATTATGACAATTGTTATTAATTTTGATAAATAAATTATATTACAGTATAATTTACCTTTTAAAAAGAACACATTCCATTTGCAGTGCTTTCTAACATTATATTTTGGGGGTATAGTAATTTTGGAAATTTCAAGATATGTAGTACGCTAAGGAGTTAATTTTCCTCATCATTAATACTTTTGGTTGCCATAACACCACTACTTCAAAGGACTTCTAGTAACAGAAAACTAGGGTGTAACAGCCCTCACATGGAGAAAGCAATAGTTTATCTTTAAAAAACATAAACTCTATTGTTGTTCTATTTAAATTTTGAGAGGTTTGACACAGAGGTTATCATGGCTTAACATAAAAGCATCCTTCCTTTTCATGTAAAATCAGTTTAATTCTGATGAATAAAGTCATAACAGTTAGGGTCTGAAGTCTAGTATGAAACACATCTACTTAGACACTCCTACTGAAGAGCCCCACTTGCTCTTGGCCTTGTTAATATCTGCCACTTAACTGTCCTATGACTCATTGCACTTGTGCATCCACAACTGACACCTGCTCGGACTGACAGGTTATTTGTGAGCCTACATGAAGTTTAAAGTAAATTATGTGCATTTATTCTTAATTGTACATAAAATCTAATTCTAAAAAGAAGATTTTAGAAAAGAAATTTTTCATTGTCCAAGTGGGACATAGGTAGAATTTAATTCTGTCCTAGGAAGATTCTAAGGTCAAAGTATGATATTTTTATGCCTAGGAAAGCTATGTAAGGTTATTTTTAGTTCTTTATATGACTCCCTCTGAGTCTTGTATGGTTTGACTGAAGATAACTAAAAGAGCCTGGATTTTTCAAGTGAAAGGATACAAAATTAGTCCCAATACTGTTTTTTAATTCTCTAACATAATTATTATGATTCAACATTTGAATTGCAGTAATCTGTAGAGTCCCAAGTCAGGGATTATGCTGAACACATTTGAAGAAAAGACAGTCTTTCTTCCCCCAGTGGGTAAAAGTATTTTACTCTCATTTAAGATGACCAATATAAATAATTTTAATTTACCAGCGAGTTAATAGTGTTATCACTCAGATTCATATACATCATTTTGTGGTATCTAATTGAGAAACACAGCTTGCAGCTAAAGACGGGAAGCTGCATTTGGTTACTTTTCATTTTCCCTGTGGTCGATCTTCTTTGCCATGATGCATTTCATCGCCTTATGGAAAAAGTAGTAGAGAATCAGGCTTAAAATTTCATGTTACTTCTCCAAATCAGTCATTATGCACTAACTGTGCAGTCATCTTTAAATATTATTCTTAAAATAGGGATAAATTTGCCTTCAGATGTGGGAGAGGACTGGGTGCAAAGACAAGGGGTATATTTTTCATGCGCCTTGTATATGTCAACAAAGTTTTGGATTACTGTGTATAATATAAAGAAGAGGAAAACTCTATCTAAATGCTTTCTTAATCTCTACTACATGCATTTACCTATCCAACATGAAATCAAGCAGGTATACTCACATGGGAAGGGTGGAAATACTGAAACAGTCATTGTGTCACTGTATAACTATATGGTGCTGCTGTGCAGAAACCAACCCAGCTGTTCTCTCACTCCTCTTCCTCAACAGAACAGGTGGAGGAAAATAAGATAAAAAAGCCTGTGGGTTGATAAAAAGACAAGGAGAGTATTCACCACCTGTCATCATGTGCTCAAGTTCTTTCTCCCCACAGTCTATAGGGCTCAACTTCATTTCCTCTGTAGTTCAGGGACATAGGGCATGGGGGGTATGTAATCAGTTCATAATAGATCCTTTCTACCAGTCCTTCCTCCTTGTACTTTTCCCATGCTCCAGTGTAGGTCCTCTCTGTGTGATGCAATCCTTCGAGAGAAGCCTGCTCCAGCATGAACTCTCCTCAGCCTCTCTTTAAGGAGTGTTCACTTGGTACAATGTGGGCTCCTCTAAGAACTGCAGTGTGGATATCTGCTCCAGTATGGTCCTCCTTAGGCTGCAGGGGAACAATCAACTTCAATGTATTCTTCTCCATGGGCTTTAAGGTAATTCCTACTCTGGCACCCGGAGCACCTCACCCCTCTCCTTCTCCACTGGTCTTGGGTTGTTTATCACTCTTCTGGTTGTCATTCACTCTTCTCTTTTTCAATCACTCTTCTGTGAGTCATTTTACCATTTCTTAAATATGGTTTTCCAGAGCTGTCACCAGCATTGGTGATGAACTCAGCCGTGCCCTGCAGTGGATCTGCTGGAGACGGCTGGAACTGGCTTTCTGTTCGGGACCAGACAGCCCCAGCTTCTCCTCACAGTGGCCAAAACCTTGCCACTTAATGAAGGAAACTTCCAATTTCTTCCTGTAAATTATCAATAACAATGATAACTACCCATATATCGATGGCTTCTTGAAGTAGTATTCTGCTGGTCCTAACAGGTTTTTTCTTCCCCAGTGATGTTGTCTGCTCAGTCATCTGTCTACTTGTTTTTTGGTCTCTGACTTCATTCATCCTACTTCCCTTTCTCATGAAGGCATCTTCAGTGTCTCTATTTCAGAAGGGAAGGAAAAAGAATGGAGGTTATCATCAAGAATGGGGGAGCTATGCACAATATTAGAGAGAAATAAAGTATTTACCTTCCTTGAGCATTGAATTTTATTATCTGTTGTATCGGTTGCAGCAGCAAGCTGTATATGTGTATGGGAAAGTATATTTAAGAAGGGCCAAAGTGCTGTACAGTGGTGTGTGTGTTGAGGGGGAAAAAAAAATTGTGAGAGTGACCATAGAATCATTAAGGTTGGAAAGGACCTCTAAGATCATCAAGTCCAACCAGCAACCTAAAACTGCCAGCTCCACCACTAAACCATGTCCCTAAGCACCACACCTATACATTTTTGAATGCTTCCAGGGATGGTGATTCCACCACATCTCTGTGCAGCCTATTTCAATGCTTGACAACCCTTTCTGTGAAGAAACATTTTTCCTAATAACCAATCTAAACGTCCTCTGGAGCAACTTGAGGCCCTTTCCTCTAATCACAGTATCATTAAGGCTGGAAAAGACCTTCAAAATCACCAAGTCCAACCTTTAACCAATCACCACTTTGTCAACTAGACCACAGCACTAAGTGCCATGTCCAGTTGTTTCTTGAACACCTACAGGGATGGTGATTCCACTATGTCTCTGGGTGGTCCATTCCAATGCCTGACTACCCTTTCAGTGAAGAAAATCTCCCTATTGTCCAACCTGAAGCTCCCCTGGCACAGCTTGAGACTATGTCCTCTTATCCCATCACTAGTTGCCTTAGAGAAGAGGCTGATCCCTCCTGGCTATAAGTTTCTTTCAGGTAGTTGTAGAGAGCAATAACATCTCCCTGAGCCTTCTTTTCTCCAGGCTAAACAACCCCAGCTCACTTAGTCACTTCTCACAAGACCTATGCTCCAGCCCCTTCACCAGCTTTTCTGCCCTTCTCTGAACATTCTCCAGTACCTCAATGTCTTTCTTGTAATTAGGGGCCCAAAACCAAACATGGGATTTGAGGTGTGGCCTCACTGGTGCCAAGTAAAGGGGAATTACACTACGGAAGTTCAAACTGTTAAAAATGGCTATGGACTAGATCCTTCTAATTAGAAGTGTATTCAGAGTTTCCTATTTGTTATTTTTCTTGAAATAGAGTGCCATAAACATCTTCTGTCTTATTTACAATGTAGTGATTAAATATTATGGCAATATGCTTACTGCTATGCACAACTAAAAATTATATCAGACCCTTTTTTATGTTTTTACCTTTATTTCCTTTTCAGCAGTTTCATTTAAAGTCTATTATTTTCCTTTTCATATGATAGGTTACTTGATTTTATTTAATTTTTTTTAAGATTTTATATCTCTGCCTACTCATTTCACCTGTCCTCTAACTCTAGCTCAACTTGTAACAGTATAGATTTTACTTCTTCATTCAACTATTTGTCCTTTCTCCCTGCTTTTTTCTGCACTACCCACCAGCATTTCTCACCTTCTTCTCAACACTCTGTACTTATCCTTTGATCCTTTTACTGCAAATATCTTGACTGTCTTTCTACTTTTCTACTTTCTTCTACTTTCTCACCTCTGTTTGCAGTTGTATCAGACCTCTTTTTCACTTAGCCCATCTCATAGTTCCATCTTCTTTCTCATTTTCTTTCTTTCTTTTTTTTTTTTAAGTCATTTATTTGGTGTAGTCAAGAATTGATGACATAAAAGGATTAAACCTGAAGCGCATTAGATTTTAGGAGGCCTTTTTGCAGCCATCTGCTTTTCTGATAATTAATATGAAACTCTCTCCACAAGCTTTCTCATTTCTATTTCATCACTGAATTTGCTCTTTGTATGAACTGGATGAAAAGTAATTTAGGCCTCTCTCTTCCTTTTTTATAACAAAAAAAAAGAGGGAGGGAAGGATAATGCTAAATCTTCATGAGATCTTCCTTCTCACTTTCAGTGGAAGGAAGCAGATTATTAACCCTACCGAACCTAGGGATGTATAATGAAAGCAAAGTAAAACTCTCTCTTCCCAGTATAACCCTCCTTCTTTTTGCAGTGATTTTCAAGAAGAATGCATTCAATAATGTGCCACATGAATTTCTCTGTCCTTGTGTGCTTTTGTTCACTTTCAGCAGATGCTAATTAATCCTTTTTCTGTGGATTTAGAGTAAAGAGGAGTTGCTTAGGGAGCAGTTCTGGGGGGGTGACCTTTTTTCTATATGTATGCATGCATGATTTTGAGAGGGTCAAATGGAGAGAAATATATACAGGAGAGCAGAAAGTCAGACAAGGATAAGCCTTATATGAAGCTGGTTCCCTAATATATAGATTACAACATACTCCATACAATATTTTACAAAATTTGATTATCTCTAATGTGCTTCCAGAAATTCAAGAAATTTATGATAGGAATGGAGTTTTACAACTTGAAGTGGTTGATGATCTGCCTTATGGATTGTGCTTCAGTAGCTATATAAAATTGTAGAAGATACTACAAAATGTGTAGAACTCGACAGCTGAAATATAAATACTTCATTTCAATCAATATTTAAACAGACTTTTATTGGATCTCGCTTACAATTACTTAAAAGTTCCTTGTTTGCTCATTATTACTTTAACTTCTTTCTGAAATTGTCTGATTTTCATTTAAAATAGTAATTGCTAATTGATATTTCAAACCACCAGAACTAGGTGGTTTGAAATATCAAAACATACTGAAGGGAAATGGCTTGTCAGATATGGTCTAGGGAAACATCTTAGGAGCTTGAAGTCCACTCATTCCTGAGAAATAGAGGGCCTTTTATCTGTTGCCTTTATAGTTCTGTAATTGTTTGCTTCCAAAGACTGTGATGCCTCAGAGCTTTTTAGGTTTTTTTAGCTTTTTGTAGATTCTAGTAGTTATGTAGTTGTGTCTTCAAGTCCAGAACTTCGAAGGAGCTCCAAGGAATTTATGTGGTGCGAAGAAGATGAAGATGAGAAAGAAGGGTTCCCAAAGACCCCAGACCCAGTTTCCGAAGGGGTGTGTCAGGGGGCAGAACTGAGCAGAACTGGGGGTGGATAGTTCTGGGATTGGATGGATCTTATTACAAAATGATAGAACCACTGTCTGGGTGCATGGGCATCATGTGTATTCCCTGGGCCTTTGGGCCTGATTAAAGAACCTGGTCTGTTTATCTTATACACTAAATTGGCCTGGAGTCTTTTTCTCCATGGTCTCTTGGGCAACAATTGCAAAAGCTATAAGATACATAACAAAGCTTTATGGCTTCCTGGGCATCCCTTTTATGGGAATGCATAGTCAGCAGTGTGCCCTGGCAGCCAGGAGGGTCAGCCATGGGACATCAGGCAAATCATTGCCAGCTGGTCGAGGGAGGGAATTGTCCCGCTCTGCTCTGCACTGGTGTGGCCTCTCCTGGAATATTGTGTGCAGTTTTGAGCACCACAGTATATGAAAGATATTAAGCTCTTAGAGAGTGTCCACAGGAGGGTAACAAAGATAGGGAAGGGCCTTGAGGGGAAGCCGTATGAGGAGTAGCTGAGGTCACTTGGTATGTTCAGCCTGGAGACGAGAAGACTGAGGGGACACCTCATTGCAGTCTACAACTTCCTTGTGAGGGAAGTAGGAAGGGCAGGCAGTGATCTCTGTGGTGACCAGTGACAGGATCCAAAGGAATGGCCTGAGGTTGTGTCAGGAGAGGTTTAGGTTGGATATTAGAAAAAGGTTCTTCATCCAGAGCATGGTTGGGCACTGGAACAGACTCCCCAGGGAAGTGGTCACAGTACCAGGAATGACAGAGTTGAAGAAGCCTTTGGATGATACTTTCAGGCACATGGTGTGACTCTCAGGGATGGTCCTGTGTAGGGCTAAGGTTTGGACTTGATGACCCTTATGAGTCCTTTCCAAGTCAACATATTCTGTGATTCTGTGATATAAATTGCATATAAGAGAGATTTTTAAAAAAAAAAAGTGATTACATAGAGTATAACCCCACAAAACTAACCTAAAATTCCCTTAGGCCTATGAACTCTATTCTTTTCTGCCTTTTTTCCTGAACACTTCTATACCACAGTGCTAAGTAGGAACAAAAACCTATTAAATCAAAAAACCATCATTCCGAATGAACTTTACATCCTCTTTTTCTAAATTAAACGAATTAAGCTGTGTAAAGTGATAGAAAAGACTTTATTTCTTTTCTCCTTTTCACATTTTTCAGAAAGAAGAAACAATGATACCATAAGTTACATAACCACTTACAGAAACAAGTGGCCAAATTAGCTGGTGGTTAAGCAAATGTGGTAGATCCCCCATATTACTGCTTCATAAAAATCAAAGCAATAGCAATAGTATTATATTAAAAAGCAGCAGGGATTAGTTCCCATAGATTTTCCCTGTGTTTTGGCGCACTTGACTCTTAATTTTCTTGTGCTTTACTGCAGGTGTATTTGTCCTTGAAAGTATTCTCTCTGCATATAAACGAAGCTAGACTTGAAAATTGTCCAAAATGACTGTTGCTTGCAGCATACTTGAGAATAGATTTCCTTACTAGCACTATTTTGTCTCTGCTGTATTTTGGGAGTGTTGTAGGAGAAAACTAGTTTAGAGACCACACAGGAAACATAAAATATGGCTGCCCTTGCAAACTCCTCTGCTACACCAAAATGACTGGATTCAAGAATACCTTCATTTGGAATCATCCTAACAGATATTCCCATCACCCTGCCTTACTAGCATGGATTAGTTCCCACATGTATCTGTCTTAAAAGTCTCTGTCAAGATAATTTGCTTCTTACCTATTCAGTTTTGGTACTGACTAGCATGAACACTAAGTACACGCTGCGTTGCAAGTGACACAGGTCTGCTTAAGTCACCTGTATCATAATCCAGTTTATCACAATTACTCTTTCCATCTATACCTCATTTATTACTCACCGCTTTACCACCCAACATCTGAAACCAGAATAGCCAAGAGTAAGATTTGTGAACAGGCAGTGGTGCTGCCTAGGACTGAAGTTCTCACTGACGCACAGAGTTACACATCTGGGTCAAAGTCTAACATGAATGGGTTTTATGATCCTGAGAAACATTCCTGTGGTTCCAAATTCCATTCCCTCAACTGCAGTGCTAGCACATCACATGGGGAAGATAAAACATTATTGGATTCACATGGGTCACTCAGAAGTCTATTGCTTCCAGTCTGCACTGACCAACCTCTTCTCTGACTACACGTTAGAAAATACAGTTCAGAGCATTCAAGGTATTTGTACAGTGTTGGGATTGCACAGTGTCACCTTGCAGAACACTGTTCAAAACTTCCTACTGTTTCTGACCCATTTTGCGATGCCGTCACTGCCAACCCTGCCCCAGGTGTTTCTTCACTAGCAATAAACACACATATGGAATAAATATAATGCTATTTTGGAACAAAGGATTGCTTATTAATTTTACTTCCATACAACACTCTTTTTTATAAACCAGAACTGTTTCTTTTTGGACACCTGCAATTTGCAATTAGCAAACAATTATTTTCCTGGAGGTTGCAAGGGGAAAAAATTGTAAGAAAGCTGCCCAGCTGCTATCTGTATCACTACCTACTCTCCTACCCACTTCTCCCTTAAAAGGCAACCCTCTCCAAGAAGAAAACAGAAAAGATCAATTGCTCAAAAATCCAGCTCTTGTAACTGTCAGGGTTTAACGCCAGACTGCAACTCAACACCACATATATGCTCACTCACTCCACCATTGAGGGGACAGGGGAAGAGAATTGAAAAAGTGAGAAAACTTGTGGTTTGAGATATGGACAGTTTAATAATTGAAGTAAAATATAATAACAACAACAATAATAATAATAATAATAATAATAATAATAGTATAAATTGTAACAAAAGAAAAATAACAAAAAAAAAGGAGAGAAATAAAAGCCAAGATAAACAAGTGATGCACATAGAAAACAATTACTCACCACCAACAGATCAGTGCTCAGATTGTTCTGGAGCAGCAGACTCCCAGCAAGCTTTTCCCCTAGTTTGTACGCTGAGCATTATGCCATAAGTTATGGAATCTTCCTTTGGCCAGTTTGGATCAGCTGTCCTAACTATGTCCCCTTCCATTTTCTTGTACACCTCCAGCCTCCTTGATGGTAGGGCAGCATGCAAAGCTGAAAATCCTTGACTTAGGGCAAGCAGTGCTGAACCACAACTAAACTATCAGTGTATTATCAACATTATTCTCATGCTAAATACAAAACACAGTGTAATACCAGCTACTAAGAAGAAAAGAAACTCTCCCAGACAAAACCAAGGCAGTAATACAGGTGCCATGCATGAGGATGGCTCATAAACTAATGTATTCTGGGCAAATTCCCTCCAGGTGCTTGGCTTTCTAAGGCAGTTCTTCAGAGTAATATGACAGATCAGAATAAAGGGAAACAGTGAGAGAAGCTGATTTTGGGAATAAGTGATTTGGGTTTTTTAAGTAGAAAACCTTTGATTTCAGTAACTCTTTTAAGAGCTATTTCTGGAAATAAATAATTTTTTTTATTTTTTTTTTATATTTATAAATACTTGCTTTCATCCATTTTTTACTGTTTTCATTTTTGAAAAAAATTCAGACTGGTCAAAAAAATTAATATTTTCTAGAAAAAAGTATTGGTGTATTCATTCAATTTGGTTTAGAAACTTAACTGTGAGAAATTGTTACTGTTGAAAATTAATTCAAAACTTTAAATTATATTCTTACAGAATAGTGGTTTTAGATGTACTACTAATTTATCCCCAATTCAGTACCTAAATACCCTTACTATCCTGATATATCTCCATAGACATTTTGAAATTACTGTTGATTTTAATGTTTCATTTTGAATATTATCATATGCAGCATTCTGTGTTTCTGTAGCAATGCACAGTGTAATTTTTTTTTTTTTTGTTACTGTACATCCACAGCACTTTTCCACTGTGATGTTTCTTGACATCATAAATTTCCTAGGTATTTTGAAGAGAAAAGTAAATAGACTGAATTCTGTTCTTACTGATTGGGTAAATAACCTGTATAAGATTCTTTCTGCATGCAGTTTCTCAATAACCCCAATCCAAATATTTCCAAAAGTTAGTCTGGAGACAAAGTTATACTCAAAATCTTGTTACAGGATAAAGGGAAAATGCAGCTTAGATGAAACTATGAACTTTTGTTAGCCTGCTTAGTGCTTTAGAAGCATAGTATTCCAGATTGTCTCATTATTCCAGGAAGAGCCTTATTCCTAAATTTTTATACAAAATAATTTTTCATAGTGATTATCCTTTTTCCTGTGTCATGCTTACCCTTTCAGTATCACTATGGATCCCCAAGCTGGCCATCCAGCCTACCTCAAGTAGGGTGAAGGTGTGGGTAATGACAAATTTACAGCACCTTGAGGTCTCCTCTGAGAATAACATGGTGTTCTCAAGGTTGCTTTGTTTCTTCTTCTTCAGTGGTGACATTGTATTGGATTTATTTTCACATTTAATTTTATCTTACTCTTGTTCCATCTGCAGGCATTCCTAGTTGAAGTTTAGAAGCTATTCAACAGCCTCTTCCAGCCTCGTTTGACACAAGAGTCTCTTGGGTTTTGCACAGTTACCATTTTATATGTGAGACTTTTATCAAATGTGATATTCCTAGGGCTGCTCTGACAGACCTTCGCTGACCATTTTGAAAATTCATACAAAATTGTAGAACATATTTATTTTGTCAATGGAAATCAATCTTTCCCCCTTTCTAATATTCTGATATTAGCAGACCTACAGTATGCACTTCCAGGTGTCATACTGCATAAGAAAAACATTCTTCTAGAAAACTGACATGTAACTTTTTTTACTGTCAGTAGTGGGGTTTGTTTCCTTTCTTTTGTCCTTCTAATTGGAGAATTCAACAAAATAAATCAATAATAATAATAACAAAAAGTTTCTACATAAAATATATGGCTTCCTGAGACAATAACTTAGGAATGACTTTTGAGTTCAAGACACAGGATTTTAGTTTTTCAGTTCAAATAAGTATTTGCCCAGCACCAGGAGGTAATGTTGGGTGGAAGCCATTTCTTTCCTGTAATGAGCATGGACCAGCAACAAGGTTGATCCTTTTCCTATCATTCATGTTAAATTATGCCATGGTTTCCAAGAAATATTTCCCAGCTTCTGGGAACTGCTAAGATTGCTCCAAGTGTTTTTCACAATGATTGTTCTTTATATAGGCTAGGCCATGTGGTAACAGAAGGAAAACTGAAAGCATGTGCTGAGTGTCTGCTCATTTTTTAAAGAAGATATTTATGCATTTCAGGTGCTTGAGAAGTTGAAAACTGTAGACTTCGGAATATTTGTCTTAAAATTCAAAGGAAAAGATAAATGGCTGAAGGATTGTCATGGAGGAAATATGTATTAAAATTAATAAGTTGTGAAAGAAAGATGGTTTCCCCCTCATAAAATCTGTTACAGTGGTCCAAGTGAACTTACCCATCCCGTTGACTCTGAGACAATAGTATGATGATTGTAGACTGTCTGGCTTTGTTCATGGATTGCGTCCAGTCATTATCCAGAGTTCTGAGTGATATAATGCTTGGGGGATGTTTATAGTGTGAATGTTAGTATTTAGCTAAAGAAATCTTTGCTGATCAGACCTGCAGATGCCCTGTAAACTTTGGTAACAAATGATCTTGCCTGTCATCCTTTCCCAATACATGCCCTCTCTGCTCCGGCTTGGTTGCAAGGTTTAGTTTGCACCAAGAACAGTCTCTTTAGTTATTTGTTACACTCCATAACACATTGTTTGACATCTGTTACCTTTCCACATTCTTAAAGTAGGTTATTGTACATTACCCTAGCCTAAATAAATATGTCACATTACAAAGAATAATCTGCATTTAGATTGGAACAGTAAAGCTATGTTTGCTATAGAATTACAAAATATAGTCCTAAAGTGTTGTGGGGAAAAAAGCAGCCACCCAGTGGGGCTACTCCAGGGATGAATGAAAGTCTTTCCTTACATTATCATCATCATGTGAATGTAATGAAGGCATTGTTGAGGGACCTCATTAGGAGTGATATTTTTTCTTTTAGTGTTAGTGTGAGGAACTTGAAAACTACATTTTAAAATGGAGATTCAACCCTTTCATACACTTTATGGGTTAAAGCAATCCAATAAGTGGGAACAGCTGTGACTTTAATCACATAAGAAATAAACCCTTCTATTATACCCTGCTGAATGCAGAGGCAGAATGCAATAACTAAGCACTGAAAGGCAGGAGGCAATCAGTGGGATATTTATTTCGTGTTGTTGTTACATGATATACTGATTTCTGTTAATGTTGATTTTTTAAAAATTTATTATTGACTTAGTTACAGAAAAATTCTAGCAAGTATTTTAAGGCATATAAAGGTTAATGTCTTATTCTTCAACTGACTTAAAACCTATTTTGCTTTTTAACACTTTATACATTAATTTAATCATTTTCCATAACCAAATTTGCATTTTGTCAGTTACAATACAGGAACTACAGTATGTTCCACAGATTTCTTTATCTTCATAAACCTTCCCTTCTAAAATTATCCAAACGGAGGTGAAATATTTACCTATAGAAAGACCAAGTATAGAAGTATTTTATTTTTTACAGATATGAAAGACTTTCTACATTTGTGGATTATTTTTTTACCTAAGTGTAAATTTTAATTTAAGACCCATAACCATAGGTTATGAAACTGCTCTGTGTAGTGGGGAAAAAAATAAAATTTTCTTTGAAAAAAAAACATGGCATAATGGAAGCTGAGTTTGTTGGGATGCTAGAAAAAGAAAGAAGGAAGTAGTATGATCTAGGAGGAAACTATAATTAAACACAACATTTTGCAACTCGTATTGCATTTGTTTTCTAGCAAAGATCTCTAAAATACTTTGCTTCTGTAATTGAATATATGTTAAGAGTTAAAGATGAAGAAAGGAAGGAATAGAGACATAGTCAGGGGCTACATCTCATTCATCCCAACTAGCTTTAGATTTCTGTATCTGTGCTAGTTATCTTGGGGTTTTGATATAGATAGGTTCTCTTTATAAATCTGTCTTCAGTGCAACACTAGTATTAAAGTTAGGTACCTCAGGTCTGATCTTACTCTAAAGTATTTGTAGATGCCTTAATTAGGTGAGGCAAAATGAATTCTAAAGTAGTTATTTCTCTCCATTTATGGAAATTGAGCTTATGAAACTTGGGTAAATACCACCCTTAGTGATTTTTTTTATCAGCATCAGAAAGCAAGTCTCTGGCAATCCTAGGAAGAGATTTTCTAATGTAGTCCTTTGTGTCCCAGTGCAAAATTTAAAGTAGATATTGTACTAGAGAGTGAGATTAGAATGATGAGAAATCACACAAATGTAGAAAATATATTTAGCTTTGAAATACAAGTAAATAAAATCTCAGAGCTTTTACATGAATAAGCCCATTCTGTTACTCAACAGAATTTAAATTTTAAAGTAAGATGATGGAAAAAATTATCTCATGAAGTCCCTTCTGCCTGAGAAAGACCATTACATGTTCTTAATGAATTTTATGCCTTGCAGATTAATTGACAATGTTTATTTCAAATATACGAATTAACAATAAAAGCTGGAAGTGATTTAACTATATAGGGATAATAATGGCTAGAAATAACAAAAAGATCACAGAATTACAGAATCACAGAATATGTTTAGTCAGAAGGGAACCATAAGGATCATTGACTCCAAGAGTCACACTCTGTGCCTGAGAGTATCATCCAAAAGCTGCTTGAACTCTGT
Organism: Manacus candei; assembly: GCF_025592945.1. Lineage (NCBI taxonomy): Eukaryota > Metazoa > Chordata > Aves > Passeriformes > Pipridae > Manacus > Manacus candei. The sequence continues at coordinate 28,061,459 of NW_026138062.1, read as the reverse complement.
CAGGATTGGTGCTGTGACCACTTCCCTGGGGATCCTTTTTCAGCACCCAACCATCCTCTTGGTGAAGAACCTTTTTCTAATGTCCAACCTAAACCTTCCCTGACACAACTTCAGGCCATTCCCTTGGGTCCTGTCACTGGTCACCACAGAGAAGAGATCAGTGCCTGCCCCTCCTCTTTCCCTCACGAGGTAGTTGTAGACTGTGATGAGGTCTCCCCTCAGTCTCCTCTTCTCCATCAGCTAAAAAGTGTTCATGACATTTTCTCAAGCTTGACAGACTTTTGCCAAACTGGTGAAGGTTTCTAATCTATGATGGGTCTGCAAGACAAACTCTGGTGCCTGGAGAAGTAAATCAAAGGAGTTTAAGTTGTGAAAGTTCTGGAAGGACTGGTTCTGACAAGTCTGGCTAAATAATAGATACTTCAAGGAACAGAAGCTACTGATGTCTGGAAAAAGGAGGAGAGGCTATGGTAGAGCACAAAATGGGAATGTACATGGTTGGGTGAGATTCATTGAATGTGGTTTTAAGCAGTTGCAGTATGTATGCCTGCTACCGAGCAAGAATTTCTTCCTCTGTGCTGATATGCAACAGATACTTTCAGGAAATATTTTACCTGACTTACCTTAGAATAAAATTAATTGTTCCCCACAGTATCATTAACTGTAAAGAGGGCCTGGTGTGAGTAATTTGAGGATGGATGTCTTTGTTATACATGTTTAATTTTGGCAGCGTTTTGGTCCAAGCCATCAGTTTTCTCATTTACTGAAGTGTGAAGAAAGAATTTCCATCACCATAACAAGACAAAGAATGCATATTTCAAGTAAACTCTACCCATCAAGATTTAGCAAGTCTTGTACATCAAACAACATGAAATCCTCAGATGTCCTTCAAAAATCTTTTTAGAGAGAGTACATAAACTTCACACATCAGCATGGCTGACATCAAGGTAGTTTTCTAGATAGCTACTGTTTTCAAAGGCTTGATGTGTACAGACTTCATTTTCCTTCAGATCTCATTCTTGCTTTCACTAACTTTTACCTTTTCAAGTGACATAAATAGTTGTCCTTCTTCCAATTCTTTGGGTATTTGGCCTGCTGGAAAATTTGTATCTCCTTACTTTACATTTGTCCTTCCATGTCCTTCTGGATTTGTGCTTACAGGTGAATTACTTCCTTCATTATTTAATGAAATTGTGAACTATATCAATCAAAGTGTATAGTTCCCTTGTGTCCTTACTTAGAGCTTTAGGTCATTCATGTACAGTAGCTATTTAATTGTAAATTTCCCATTCATCTCAGCCCATCTCCATAGTATTTTCAATTATTACAGAGAGGTGAGAGTTAGACAGTAAGTCTAACACCAAGAAATGGTGTAAAATGTTCTAAACTCTCTTAAGAAATATTTTCAATAGAACTGGTTATCTTTAATGATTTTGCTGTTGTTCAAGAAATACTTTATTAAGTATATGAAAATAAGTAAACATTAAGGATTTCTAGAGTAAAATTTCAGACTAGGTGGAGAATGAATTGAGAAAAGATCTGAGGAGAAAAGCTTTGGGGGCTGGTGGATGAGAAACTCAATACAACATGACAATATGTGCTGGCAGCCCCGAAAGCCAACTGTAACTTGCACTGCATCAAAAGAAGAGCATCCAGTAGATCAAGGGATGTGATCCTCTGCCTCTACTCAGCTCTCATAAGACCCCACCTGCAATAGTATGTGCAACAATATGCACAGCTCTGGAGCTGTCACCTCAAGAAAGACATGGACCTGTTGGAGCATGTAAAGAGGAGAGTGATAAAGATGAGCAGAGGGCTGGAACACCTCTTCTGTGAAACACAGACTGAGAGAACTGGGATTGTTCAGCCTGGAGAGGAGATAGCTCCGTGAGAACCTTGCGGCAACTTTCCACTACCTAAAGGGGGCCTATGAAACAGCTGGAGAGAGACTTTTTACAAGGGTGTAGTTTTACATATAGTGATAGGACTAGGGGTAATGTTTTTAAACTAAAAGAGGTTAGATTTGGATTAACTATTAGGAAGAAATTTTCTATTGTACCAGTGTTGAGACACTGGAACAGGTTGTCCAGAGAAGTTAATGATGTCCCATACCTGCAAGTGTTCAGGGCCAGATTGGATGTGGCTACGAGCAACTTGGTAGAGTGAAAGGTGTGCCTGACCATGATAGGGGGACTGAAGCAGTCAATCTTAAAGGTCCTTTCCAAATCAAATAATTTTATGATTCTATGAAAAATTGTTCTACAATTTATTAGTTGATAATTTTGTGGGGTTTTTCTTTCTCTCAAATGACATTACCTTTTTTTACTGCATGCTGGATATCTGTAGTACGTTTGCAGCTCACAAAGAAAATTTCTCTGATTACTTAGAAGGACTACAAAAAAAGTTTTGTAGTAAATAACAGACATTCTGTAAATATCAGTTTTCTCCTCTGATTTCTTTTCTCTGACAGAAAACTTGAACAGAAGACAGTTATCCATTTCTGTTTTCTCATTTAAGCATACATTTTCAGTATCAGTTTATGCCTCAGTCTGTGTATGAGCATAAAAAGAAATGGTGCCTGCCTTTCCACAGTGTCATGTTTTTCCTCCAGCTTCATAGAACAAGAAGGTAGGGTCATGGCAAAGCAATGCTGCAGCACCAGGGATATATGAGTTCTAAATGATACCTCAGGGAGCAAGAGACAGCAATCCAGTGCAGGTAGAATGTCCTTCTTCTCTACAGATTTCTTCAGTAAATTTAAAACAACACAAGATCTTTGATTAAACACTACAGTTCTGAAGTAATTTGAGCTAGGCACACACACACAAAAAGATGATGATGATGAATACCTCTTTACTGAAGACGATATTTGAAATGGAAAAACCTTTGACCTTTCTACTCTCCAGTCACCAAAAACCCATGTTATAGCATCACAGGAGCCTCATTCCAGAAACAACTGTCTTCCAAAAGATGTGACTGATCTCAGCATTTTAAAGTGAGCATGTCTTCACTGAGTCCAAGGGAAATACACAGATTCACTAAAGATGAGGTTTTTCAGATGTTAACCACTTCGCCCAGAAAAGGGAAATAATGTACCTTTCCTAGGAAAGGATGAAAACTCAAGCAGACTGTGATACACAACAGCTGCTCAGAATATCATTTTCACTATGAAGGTCTATGCAGAAGTTTGGTCAAAACTACTATTAGTTTTCCATAGAGTTTTATTCTTCAAGCCTCTGTATGAAAAGTGTGAAACAAACTGTTAATGGCACAACTATGACAGTATCTAAGGCTCTTGGCCAGACTCCATATTCAACTGACGAAACTATCTCTGCTCTCTTCCTTCTGTGTAGACTCAATTGTGAACTAGGAAGGATCAGATTAAAGTTTGCTGTATATTGACAATCAACCATATTTTTTTCCTGATACAAAACCAAAATATCAAGTTCAAGAGTATACTTTACATGTAGAGAGTGTTGCTGCTAAGGAATTACTGACTCTGTAGACATTTCCAAGCCAGTTTCCTTGATGGAGGAAGGGAAACAGCTATGTGGAGACTGTTATTCTCCATTGTGGCATATAGAAGTAGTGGAATACTTTAGATGTAAATAATCTTGCCAAATTCAGATATCTGTGACATAGATATCTAGAGCCAGACTAGACCATTTAAGAATACCCTCAAGATTAATGGAGAGAAATAGGTATACACAGAGGACAGTTCATATATTCTAATTTAGAACACTACTCAGTCTGAACACTACTACTTCTCCAAAAATGCCTTATTTTTCTCCAGTAATTACAAAAGGAAATAATGCCTAGAAATGTACTACGATACATTCCTACAACCTAGCTATGTTATTTCACTAGCTTTAATTAGTCATGAATACAAATAAATATGCAGATTAAATTTATTTTAAGAAAACTATATACAGAAGATGAAGACTTCAAATATAGTGTAAGGAACACTAATAACAGAAAAAAAAGTATTTGCTCTTGAGTTATGGTCTCCTTTACTGTGCATCAATCAACTTCGAGTGAAATGAACTATATTATTTTAAATTAACTCCAGAGGTACAGATAATAAAATTTGTTTGGGAATTTGTGTCTGGTTTGGGTTTTTTTGGTGCATATTTTTAAAGGATAGAATGCTCCCAATCTTGAGTTACAGATTTTTCTTCAGGATAAAGAATTCCATAGTCCTTAAATAATGTTCCACTTCACTACCACTAAGTAAGGGGTGAAAAAAATTGCAAGCCATCATTAAAACTCATCAATTAGAAGCCAATTCAATATATTTAATTTTAATTAGCATTTGAAGAAGTAACTATTGCTAATTAAAACATACACAAAAAAAATCACATACTACACTTTATAGTGACTATCCAGCTTACATTTCAATCTTTTAACCATAGACAGCAGCATTTTTCAGAATAATTAAACCACAACATCAGAGCTGCTCTTCAGCCAGCACAAATTTTATTATCTCTGTGGCAGTCTAGGAAGCTAGCTGAAGGTCTAGACTAATCCTATTAATATTCATAATTTACATCCTTCCTTTCTCTTATGACGTTATTTATAATCTTTTTAAATTCCTGGCTCTCCTGACACTCTTAAGATAGCCGGTAAGTAATCTCTCTGTAGTTTACTGAGCAAATGCTTCTCAGTTTCAGCTGATGGATTTCTTTAATTTCCTTATGACTGGATCAGAATTTTTACATACGTGTCATTTCATTGGAGTAAGGCAGTGCTATTTTTTCCCATTTTTGTTTTGGACTTGACATAATGTCAGACATCTACAATAAATATAAATTTGGCTATCTATTATCAACATTTTTTTCTGAAGAACTTACTCCAGGTTTCATTTCAAGACAATCCTGTCAAAGAAATAATTTCTTAGTTACTGTTCAGATGCTGTATGTAAAGAAATGGTTTTTCTTTGATTTTACAGTTTGTGTAGAGCAAAGCTGCAAAATTCCTGTGGAGAGGAACTGACAAGCTTGCCTCTGAAGAATAGCATGCATCTGTCAGTGTCTCTCTGTCTGTTGGCTGGTTTAACTGTGTTTGCTTAACTGTCTATGTTTAAGACATCTTTCTGGGTGAATTCCCCTAAACATCTCGTGCTTTCCCATGGCTAGGTTTGAGTCATCCTAGACAGTATCATCTGAATGAACTTTAGTAAAAGAAGAAGATGCCATCTAAAGTGAGTAATACTCTCAGAAGTCACCCCTGAACATTCATTTTGAACACAATTCCAAGTCCTTTATATATGTGAACAGAACATCTTCTCTAGTGCAATTCTGCTTTATTTAGGTACAGTGTCAGAATCCATATCATTTGAGTCACTGCAATTTTAGTTGGATGGTGATTCTTGGCATTGCATGAAAAACTTTCTAGCTTCAGAAAATTAAGACCCTGAATGCCTGATGTTTTGGAGAAATGTCAGGATTCTTTCTTTTGTAAAATAGCTTTGTAGCTGGAATTAAAGAAAATATTTATTGAGCTCCACACATATGACACAGATTAGAAGACTACTACAACGGATCCAAATGGTAGGTTAATATTCTAACGTGATAGATTAATCAATGTAAACCACATAGCTCGGTTGAAACCGCTGTTCCAAATTGCCAATTTCATCTTCATCCAGCAGAGAAAATGCCAACCTTTCTCTCTGCAGTAAAATCTTCTTGTTATAACAATGAAGCAACTCCAGAGTCACTGTTATTGTGAGACATCTGGTAACTACAAGATGTGCCTCCTGTGAGATAATCACACCCCTGCAAAATTAGAAGAACTTACCGAACTTTGTTGTATTTCATGTTTTGTAATACCCCTGAGTGTGATTGGCTCATAATTCCGTAATCACTTTACCTCTGCACCAGAAATGAAACCACAGATGCTACACTTTACTATAATGGCCAATGCTTAACATAAATAAATGATCAGAATAACAGCATTGTTCATATATAAAATATGTACACCATAATAAATACCATGGGATTGAAAGTTGCTGGAAACACACTAAAATAGGTGCAGAAGTCCTCATTATGAACATCATTAAATATAGATCAGGAGATAGAAAAGTAACTGTGAAACTTGAATTGTCTCTTTTTCTTTCTTTCTTTCTTTCTTTTTTTTTTTTTTTCTTTCTGTTAGAACATTTTCTTTCCAAAACAGTAATGTGGTCTGGAACAACTTTGGAAGAGTCTTTTTCTTCAACAATTTAGAAAAGAAAAAGAACAGTAAAAACAAATATATTTTGATAACACAGATAAAAGAAACATGAGTCTCTAGGCAGGTAAAGCATAGATCAACTAAATAAAATTGAAAAAAATAGGCAACTGGAATTTTTTACCTTTAACTTATATTAGATGTTTTTCCATTTTATTCTAAACTATCTGAAAATAAAAAGGGAAATTTTTTGACAAAACCAGCTCATCAGAGTGAAACAATGCCTGAAGTAATTGCAATAGCCATGGTTAATCTGTGAACACCACTTACCTTCTCATCTGATCTAAACAACTGTTAGGAAAATTATTGAGTCGTAGAATATAAGGGATAGTACTGATGTTACAAACATATATAATAACTAACTTATTAGAAAAATGTATTTTTAGATACTTTTTACTTTGTACTAGCAAAAAGCAAGTTGGAATAATTTCTTTTTTAAAAAAAGAATGACCGCAGATGAAGAATAACTGACATTTTTGGATATTATTGTACAGGAATGACTGGCAATCCTAAGGTTGAGCAGAGGTATTCTTGGCAGGTAATGTTAAATATTTTAAGAGCAGTTTCCCCTGGGATAGTTCTGCACCATCACTTACCGCTTCTAATGCATATTTCAGGAAATACAGAATATATCAAAAGGACTTACATTTCAGTCTTACAGAAAACATCATACTGTTATTATATGAGAACAGAATCAAATATTGCTTAAGCAATGTTGACGAAAATGGCACATTCTCATGTTAAAAAACAGCTAACAAGTTTCTTTTGCTTCTCTCATTGCCCATGCTGCTTTTCTGGAACCTTCAACTTGCAAAGACACTTCCATTTCTTCTAATGTTATAATTTTGATTTTATATCATTTCACAATCATTTCATATTCACTAACAAAATGTTAACCTATGGTGACTCAGACCTCCTAATACAATGATATTTATTATCTATTGTACAGCTGGTTAAACATTAGCAACAGTGATTTATTTGTATTATAGAAAGAAAAAAACAAACAACAAACTGGTTTATTGGTTGGTAAGGATTTTTAAAACTTTGCTATACATTTTTGTATCATTGTTCTAGACTTCAAATTGTATGGCAGAACATAGTTTACACAGGTCTAAGTACTAAATTCCCTGGTTACACTGCACTGAGTCAGATCTTACCCTGGGGATATTGGAGCCCATCTCTGCTATAATTTTACCTGGCATTTCTTAGGTAAAGTCTCTCTAAGTTATCTTCTTACACTAAACAAGGCAGTAATTGTGCACATGCCAGCAAGAAGCCTGGCACCACATCATACACAAAGGGGAAATACACTTTGGGAACAAAATAAACTGTGCTAGTACTCCTCAGAACAGGGAATATTGCCACCAGCTTAAAAGCTTTGGAGATGCAATTGCAATGTGTGATTTGAACCTCCAGGGAAAGCAAAACAAAATGAAACCAAAAAAAAAAAAAGAAAAGAAAAAAGAAAGAAAGAAAAAACCCCACACAAACCCCCAAACCAAACCAAATTAAAACAATCAACCAATCCCCCACCACTACAAAGAAAAAACCAAAACAAAACCCAGCAACAACACACCCCTGTCCTCCAACTATCTAGGTTGGTTTGGTAGGACATTTCTAAAGCCCATTGCATTTGTAGTGCACGGTAGGGGCGCATTAAGCACACAATAAAATTAGATGTATTATTTCTACCTACCTTTCTTTCTAAGACCTTATAAACAAGCATCTATTTGTACTGATGTGAAGGGAGGCCTACTATCAGCATAAATTTTAGAAGGTCAAAACTTCCCCTGTGTCTGTAAAGTCTGTTACTGAACAGTACTGAATCCAACAGAAGATAACATCTTAAAGTAAGAACTTTATACTTTCTTTAGCAATATACTTTTTTTCACTTTTTTGTCTACCTGGCACAGTGTGAGAATGATGTATATATGGCAGCAATGGAGATTCATCTGGGGAGCTTAATGGGCAATATGTTACTTTTTGCAATAGTACTTCTATACCATATGGCACACTCAAGTGCTGGAGTTTCTTCAGGTGGAGGTTTTTGATGGTTTCACATATCAGAAGTTTCATAAACTCTCAAGTGTTTGTTGATCTGGAGTAAATATAGCCAATGACACAGTTCTATTTTTTTACTACAGTACTAAAATATTAATGAGATATAACCTTATTCTGCACAAGTCTGGGGTAAGCATCTTCAGAAAATGCAATGGATGAGCAAATATATTTCTGGTGGGCAAGCACATGGCAGCATGGTGAGCACACAGAAAAAACCAGTGTCCTCTGATTCTACTGAGTTTCCATCCCTTGGTAGAACTAATGCAGCCACAGAAAGTGAGCTCCTGTTCAAGTATACAATCACACAGATTTTCAGCTGTGCAATGTGTGAAGAGATATTCCCAGAGATGGAAAGTGACTGCAAGCAAGCCTGTGGGAAGTGTGACCAGGTTCATGAACTGGTCTCCTTGGTGGATGAGTTGCACGATGAGGTTGGCTGATTGAGGAGTATTTGAAAGTCTGAGAGATTGGAGCAATACCCTGCCATCTATGACGCAGAGAAGCCTTATGCTCTAATCAACACTCTAAGATACTCTTACAAATAGGTACAAGGCCCTGGGTACAATACATGAACAGAATAATGAGGAACCTGAGAAGTCTTGTGAAGATCAGAGAGACCAACCCCTCAAACCAAAACCTACAATAAGACCAGTAAACAATGGGAAGTCATGGTCACTGGTGGTTCCACTGTGTGAAATGGAAACACCTGTTTGCAGACTGGACCCTTTGTGCATCAAACACAGCACAGCCATCCAGTCAAAGGAGGTGATTATCCCACTGTATTCAGTGTTAGCACTGCCTCATCTGGGTAATATGTGCAGTTCTGGGCCCCACAGTTTAAGAAGTTTGTGAAGGTCCTTGAACGCATCACAAGGAGGAAAACAAAGCTGGTGAAAGGGCTGGAAGGCATGTCCTATAAGGAGTGACTATGGACTTTGGGGTTTTCTAGCTTGAAGAAAAGGAAGAGCTGAAGGTTGACCTTATTACTTTCTACAGCTTTCTGAGGAGGGGAAGTGGAGTGGGAAGTGCTGAGGTCTTCTCCCTGTGATCCAGTGACAGGATGCATGGGAATGAAACAAAGCTGCATCAGGATGGGTTCTGACAGGACATGAGGAAGCATTTCTTTACTGAGAGGGAGCAGGCTTGCTAGAGAGGTTGTTGGTGCCCTAAACCTGTCTGTTCAAGAGACGTTTGGACAATGCCCTTAACAATATGCTTTAACTTTTGGTCAGCCCTGAATTTGTCAGGCAGCTGGACTAGATGACCGATGTAGCTCCTTTCCAGCTGAAATATTCTATTCTATTCTATTCTATTCTATTCTATTCTATTCTATTCTATTCTATTCTATTCTATTCTATTCTAATTGTTTCTGAGGTAAGTTTAGACTCCTCAGAATTACAGGAAATGGTGAATTTTTATTTTTGTTCACTATTTTTACTTTAATTTACTTTGGGAATATCTAAACATCTGAAGAGAATTTATGCTTTTGTGCCTCAGTTTCCTGTAAGAAAATGAGAATGTTTTAATTTATCAATTCTGAAATGTATGATAGACATAGACAAGTGTCATAAAGAACAAAATAGAGTACTTGCAATATGAATCTCTTTTGCTACCTATTACTATCCCTCTTGAAATCAGGACAACATTATGTAACACTGGTTTGGTTTTTTGTTGTTGTTAGTATTGATATTTTCATTTTTCATTTTCTCTTTATTTTTCCTGATACTCCTTCCTAGCCTATCTGTATATTTATATATTATGGATACTATGATTTACAGTGGCTTTAAGATTAAATGTAGCTGAGAGAAAATGATTATTTAGTACATTTTTCCTTTTTTCTTTTTTAACTTCATGACTAAAACCAACCAAAGAACTAAAAAAAAACAAAAAGACCCCAACCACAGAAACTTGCAAGGTTCAAGTCTACTAGGTACATTTTATAACACAGCAGCCACATTCTCATGTTTCTGATTTTCCAACACTTTCATTGCTTTTTTTTTAAATCACATAGATTTACCTATTTTAGCATGGCTTATTAAAGACTTTATTAAACAATAAAAGAGCCACATAAATGAAACAGATGTTTTCATTTCTTCAGTGTAGTCTATCTGAGCCCATCAGTTAGCTTTTTAAATATGAGCATTTTGTAGCTATAGCACAAGTTTTTTTATTGCATATTAAACATACAAAAATTCTATTTAAGAATTTCTGTACACTGTCTTTAACTTTGATTAACTCTTGTGTAGTCCCAGGCAAACTAGTTGAAGCTCCTATTTCAGTTACCTGAAAGATTGCAATGAAGACTCAAGAACAATGAATACAGTCATGTAAATGCTAATAATGCCCAAAGGTCTTTTAGTTATTGTATGTCAATAGGCTTTAATTTCACATGTTGACTTCATGAAGACATTAGTATTCAGACTTGTGGAACACCAGTTTTCAAAGCATTAAGAGGTTTATTTCAAAGACAAATTTCAACAACACAGACTTTTCCAGGAAAAACTGGTAACTTCTGCTTCACTGATTAAACATCAGCCCTGTCCAGTCTGGTGCTTGTATGCTGCACTGCTTGATCTGTTGATTCTCTCACAGAAAAGAAGTCAGAGGGAGTAAGAGCTTTGGCCTGGTTACTTTAAGTGTGATGTATTAGATTTGCTGCTGATCAGTGGCCTTTTACACATGGACATACAGTGGCCAGGATTTCCTAGCATCTTATAATGATCCAGTTCACCATCCGGAAGTTAATGGTGAAAAAACTCCAAGATTATTTTGTAAGCAAGTAATGACCTGTTATTTGCATCTGCAGGAAAGCACTTAAGAAGGTTACGCTGAAACACAAATATGAAGGCCAACAAGATCCGTACAAACATCTTCTGGAGTGAAGAATGAAATTACTGAATTATTCAGTGTTAATTTATTTCTCTTTAAAATCCTTATGAACAGAGAGAATATGGATTCCACATTGAACATAGATAAAAACACCGCAAATAAATTTAATGTATCTATATGGAAGATTTTATGAGATCTTTTGCTCATTTCAGCATTTTTCTTTCAGAGTAACCAAATCATGTTATATTTAATGTCTTAATTTTATCCAATACTTTAAAAAGATAATTGTATCCACAACTGTTATAACACATTAATTAAGAGAAGCATTAACATGATACAGCACTAATTCAATTTGTTCACAAGTGCAAAGGTAAAACTCACATTCTGCTTTTTCTTAGAAATAACAGTGCTGTCTTCTCTTTCTTTTAACATTGTCTACAGAGGAACCCTTGCTATTGAGCAACCCTAAAATTACCACCAATACTTTCAATGGACAGCTACTTCTCCAATGAAAGTAAATGGCTTAAAATGTCTACCTCTTTCAGAAAAGAAGAAAACAGTAACATATTTTGTACTATTTCCCACAATAAATATACATTTTCAGCCTTTATTTTAGTTAAATACATCAGTCAATGATGTACAAGTGTAAGTAGTACACCCATATACATAGAATTAGAAATAAACTTAACTTCATAGACAACAAAATTTAATATCTTTACCAGAACCTGATTCTTTTATAAAACTAGAACTCTACTTTTTATAAAGGAGCTAAAACTTGATTTTCTGAGTAAACCTGAGTGTGACATAAAATAATACGCAGGTATCCCCAAAATTCCAGACAGTGGAAGGATCTCAGGAGAATTTATTCTAAAGTCAAGAATGCTAGACTTAAGGAAGAAAAACTTTACAGCATTTTGAACACCAGGCCTGAGAAAGACACACCTCCTATTCTCTTCAGGGCTTTTATCTTTGCTGGCCTCCTACTTCTTGACCTCTTTGCTGGCTGAAAGAAGCATGTCGTATAAAAATTACTACAAGCCAGTATCCCAATGTAAAAGATGAGGAGGGCTGCACAGCCATCGACTATCTGTGCTTTATTGGTTTTAGGACTACTGCTCTGTGCCAGTGTGCATACTGTGCAAAGAAGCCACACATCTCTAGCTCTGATACAACCCCTTAGTGGTCAGATAACTCCCTTCCCAGGTATTTCCTAAAGCTTTTTAATTTTCAACAGATCAGTGCAAAAAGTTGATTTTCAGGTTGGGTTTTTTACTGCTTAGATACTTTTTTTCTGCTACTTCTACCTCACTGTGTGAGAGGATTGCACATACTATTACAGTGTTTTCAATCCCATTGCAAATGTGGGAGCTGGGGGGATTAAAAAAAAATGCTTGGCACACTTATTCCTTAAGTGGTACTAGCTACTGAAGGAAGGGGAAAAAGGCAGTAGGCTAGAAGGGGGAACTTGGGAAATGTCAGTTAAGATAAAGAAGCTAAAACCTCATTAGTTCGTCCTGTATCCCCCTCTTGCAAGGTCTGAGTATCCTCTGTGTCTCTTAGTTGACATGTGAGTCCATTCTTCACAAAAGCAGAAGGTACAGGCAGGTCCTCGCAGAGCTGAATCATTGGCAACATTTTCATACACAGGCTACCTTAATTACATGTAAAAATAAAGTGAGATTAGGGAAAAATAATTAATAAAATGAAGGAGAAAATATAAAATGGAGTGTGACAGGAAAATGTAGGTGAATGGATTCTCAGAAGAGACATGCAAAAAACCAGATCAGAATTGGTGATATAGGAAAAAGGAAAGAAATTGAAAAATTAAAAAAAAAAAAAAATCCAGAAAAAACATCAAGTTCACAAGTAGGGGATGATTTGAGAAATACCTCGATTGTTTCTATGAATCAAGTGAGATGGTTGAATTTCTAAAATTATTTGGTAACTGACTTCAAGTTGTTACATCTGTAAGATTAAGATCTCCAATAGGTTTTGTATCATCCTTCTGAGTTCCTAGGGCATCTCAATAACATTTCAAACTGATTTGTGGGAGACATAGTTTAGTCTTAGATCTCAGTTAAATTCAAGGAAAGTTTATGACCCCTGCTTATTTAAACCTGTAGACATCAAATCTACATTTCATAATCTGGAGCTGAATATCGCCTAAATCTATAAATTTAAATATGATTAACTACATTCTATATTTCAGATTGTATGCCATAACCCTTTTCAGGCTATAAAAGGTTGTTGATATTCTGAAATTATGTAATGACATTTGTCAAACTGATTTTCAGTGTAATTTCTGAGGCAACTTTAATAACCACCTTGACAGCCTTTGATGAGTTGTTTTTTGAACAGATTTCATTACAGTATTCTTTTTTACCTCATTTTCCATAAGAAGAAACTAGTGGCCTAGTTAATTGCCTGTAGCCAAGTGATAAACATCATAATAAAGGCATATCTGCAAAGATTGTAATGGTTTATTTTATGCACAACAATGTGAATTACATACATTCTAATAAGTCCCCTATTATTTACATAATATGTTTAAAGCCTTACCTTACTGGTAAGTATACAAAGTTTAAGAATGCTAAAACTCTTATCCTGCACATATGCATACTGTTTCAGCCATTTTAGCCACTTAACTAATACAACACCACACTGATATGTTAGGCAAGAAAAAGTGAGGTGAGACTGAAAGCAAGGCGGGCAAGGCAATTACCTCGGGGCTTGGACTCAGTGACCTTTAAAGATACTTTCCAACCCTAACCATTCTACGATATATGTAAATATATACATGTTTTTATGTCTGACCCAAGAGACCAGGGTAAAGGAATGTTGGAAGAAAGACTTTCCTTTTGTCAAGAAGGATTGAGTTAGAGAACTCCTAGGCAAACTTGACATCCACAGGTCCATGGGTCCTCACAGGATGTGTCCATCAGTGCAGAGTAAACTGGTGGGTACCATAGTAAGGCTACTCACGATCATCTTTGAAAGGTCGTGGCGATCAAGAGTGGTGCCAAAGGACTGGAATAAAGCAAATGTCATCCCAGTCTTCAAAAACAGCAAGGAGGACTCAGGGAACTCCTGGCCAGTACTACCTCAATCCCTGGAAAGATGATGAAGAACCTCATTATGGAAGCAATCTCTATCCACATGGAGGACAAGAAGGGGGATCAAGATTAGTCAGCATGGTTTCACTAAAGGTGAATCATAGTTGTCCAACCTGATTGCCTTCCACAAAGAAAACAACTACCTATGTGGACATGGGGAGAGCAGTAGATATTGTCTAAATCAGTTTAAGCAAGATTTTCAACACTGTCTCAAAACATCCTCATAGGCAAACTCAGGAAGCATGAACTGAATGAGTGGACAGTGAGGTGGATTGAGAACTGGCTGAATGGCAGATCCCAGAGGGTTGTAATCAGTGTCACAGAGCCTAGCTGGACTGTCACTAGTGGTGTCTCTCAGGCTTTAATACTGGTTCAGTATTGTTTAACTTATCCATCAATGACTTGGGTGAAAGGGCAGACCTCCTCAGCAGGTTCACCAATGACACAAAGCTTGGAGAAGAGGCTGATACCACTGAGTGCTGTGCAGCCCTTCAGAAGGACATTGACAGCCTAGAGAGATGGACAGAGAAAAACTATCTGAAATTCAACAAAGGAAAATGCAGAGTCCTGCACCTGAGGGAGAATAACCTCAGGCACCAATAAAGGCTGGGGACCGACCTGCTTCAAAGCAGCTCTATGGAGAAGGACCTGGGGGTTCTGGTGGACGACAAGCTGTCCATGAACCAGCAGTATGTCCTGGTGGTCAAGAAGACCAATACTACCCTGGGGTACATTAGGAACAGCATTGCCAGCAGGTCAAGGAAGGTGATTGTGCCCTCTACTTAGCCCTAGGGAGGGCATACCTGAAGTGTCCAGTTCTGGGCTCCTCAGTGTAAGAAAGACATGGAGCTCCTGAAATGGGTCCAGCAGAGGGCTACAAAGTTGATTAAGGGACTTGAGCATCTCTCTTACAAGGAAAGGCTGAGGGAGTTGGGCCAGTTGAGCCTCAAGAAGGGATGACTGAGAGGGGATCTCATCAATGTATATAAGTATCTGAAGGAAAGGTGTCAAAAGGATGGGGTCAGGTTCTTCTTGGTGATGCCAAGCAATAGGACAAGAGGCAATGGGCAGAAACTGATTAATAGGAAATTCCACCTGAATATGAGAAAGAACTTCTTTATTGTATGGGTGACCAAGCACTGGAACAGATTGCCCAGAGAGGTTGTGGAGTCTCCCTCACTGGAGATATTCAAGAACCATCTGGACACAATCCTGTGCAATGTGCTTTAGGATGACCCTTCTTGAGCAGGCAGGTTAGACCAGAAGATCCTCTATGGCCCCTTCCAATCTTACCCATTCTGTGATTCTGTGATGTAATTGAAACAAGATCAGAATATTTTCGTGTTCTAATATTGACATACAAAAATTGTACAAATTACCATATCTGAAATGTTCAATTTTAAACTTTTACATTTCATCTTCTTTTTTACCACTGATTACATTAATGGTACAAACAGATAACATTTTTCTCTAAAGTCATGATGGATGAATCAAACTAAGCCACATGGCTATGTAGGGGAGACAAAAAAACTATAGATTCCCTGGTTTTTTTTGCTCATGTGTCAGAAACCTGGCAGGGTATGCTGCAATACCTCCGTGTCTTGTACATAAAATAACTTTTTCTTGAAATAAGGACCTAGGAGAGAAAAGGGTAAGAGATGAAAGGAGTCTTGGTACATACATAGCTTAGGAACGGTTTCAGTCTATATGTACATTAAAGTGAAGGTCTTGTATCACTGATTAATAACTACATTCAGTCTAGGTTTATACTTAATAATGATTGACAGTTTTGACTGTAGTTATTTCTCATCAGTTTTTGTTTCTCTCCCCTCTCAATTTCTTTCTGCTTTTTTATTACCATTTGTTTCCTTCATCTATCCCCGATATTCCTCCATTTTCAGGGGTTTCTTCATTCTCCTCCAGTATTTGAAATAGTCTTTCAGATGGTGACCACTTAGTCTTCCTCACTTGTTTCAAATATATTATTCAAATGTCATGTGAGGTGGAACACTATGTACAGAAAACTATGCAAGATTATTATATTTTCCACAGAATAAGCAGATTAATATCTTTAGATGGTCTTTTCCTTGTGAGGAGAACTCTGCCTCACTCTGGCATTGAATATTTTTCTGGGTTTTAGTACATAAATATCTCTGAAATTTGGAACTTTTGTTTTCAAAGTATTGATAAACCTGTTGTGGAGGAGACATTACTACAACTGTTGTGAAGTACGTAACCCATATCATTGGAATAATAACCATAATTGTTTGATGAATATTTACCTTTTGCTGCGCGTATGTAATGAATAATAGATTATGTCGTAATAAGCTCTCACTACAGCACATACCTAGATATACATATAGCACACCTATACAAGGCTTAGCCTTGTAATGGTATAAACCACGATTAAACTCCTGTTGAACACAGATAAACATAAGTATTTATGTTTAATTTATATCCTTAATTTCTGAGAATGACATCTCAATATTTTCACAGCAGTTCACGCTTATTACCATGTCAGTTCCAGAAAAACTGTGTCAAAAAATATAATACTACAGACATTCTAGTTAAAACTGCAAAATTGAAGTTATTCCTTCAGGATAATCAAACATACTCGTAGATCAATTTTATTCAAAGATGCCACTAATATGTTAATCTGACTTCTTTGCTATGAATCTTAAGCCCCTATGATTAAGTTTTTCCTTGTATAAATGATCCTAGATATTTAAAGGATATGGCAGATTATAGAAGCTCTCTATACTGAAAACTAGTACAAGTGATGTCACATGGGATCTCTCTATTATAAAGTGCTCCACTTCCCTCCTTCACAATGTCAATGTTCTTTTACTTTTTAGAAGTATCTGTTTTTTTCCAGGACTGTAGTCCTGCCTTAACTGAAGGGAATTTTTCTCACCTCTGTTGTAATATGGATGTAAGACAACTGAAATCATGTTCCTTTCTGGAGATATTTACATTCACAGCTACAAAGCTCCTACCCTGGAACATTAGGCTGACAGTAACACAGTCATTTAACACATTAACAAATAAAAGGAGAGAAAATTCATTGAAGTGTTGAATTGCTGGTAGGCAGGTTGTTTTGGTTTGATTTTTTTCTTTAGTAAAACCTACTAACAAAACTACATTACATTAAAGTAGTTAACCACATGACATATATCTGCTTTTTTTAAAGAAAAATAAATCAATCCCTCAGCAGTAGAACATACGTACCAATCAGCTATCATACCATAAAATCATAATATCACCATGGTATTCATTGTTTTGTGCTCACATGCACATATTGTGTTCCTATTCCTGCTTTAAGATTGCATAAGGACAAAATATCCACTGACTCAGGTGGAAACAATGTCAGGTCTCTGTGAAGGAGCAAGATTCACGATGGGAACAGCTCCAGGCGTGGAGAAAAGCATACAGCAATTGGCAAGACTTTATTATATGGACCTTACAGTTATTATATAGGCTTTACTGTTATTATGTGGTTTCATTGTATTCACACGACACAGTGCACAGCCTGGACATGCCCCGGCTTGCCACGAATTTGCCTGTTCCCTGCTTCCCCCGCTCCCCTCTCTGATGGGCTGAAGAAGCTGCAGAGAGGAGACAGGTACCATTTGCCCTTTCCTTCCCCGGTTCCTCCCTCTTTTGCCTGTGCCCCTATCCTGATTTGCTTCCCCGTTTGTCTCATACCCCACCCTATGTTCTGGCCCTTTCCCCACCTGAACAGATAAAGAATCCTGCGCACGCCTCAATAAACTGTTCTACTTGCACCTTATCTTTTGTCCCGGACCTGTGCTGTGTCATGGCCCCATCCCCCCTTTCGGACCGCGGCAGGTCTCCACATATATCCTGTGTGGCTAAAATGCAAAACACTGTGATGGAATGTTCTGTGAGTAATGATTTATATAGAGATGGTTCTTTTTGATATTGCAGGGTCCTTCAAACATCAGTGTCAGATAAGTTGAGCAGCATTCTCATTTCACCAAGGCACAGAAAAAGATTAATATTATAAAAAAAAGGTGACTAGTAACAATTTACTGTACATCATTCCTAGCACATTTCACAATTTTAACCTTGAGATATGACATTTGATGCACTGTCAGATGCCACAGTGAGAAAAAGTATTCCTTGCAGTAAGCCTCAGGCAACTTATTGGTAATTGGTTTCACGAATGTTTCCAAAGTGATGAAACCATTTTTCCCATTTATATTTGAAATGTCTGTCTCAAAAAACATATTGACCTACTAGGCAGAATACAGTCAAACCAAGCGTTCCATTTATTTTTGGAAAAATCACCATCAAAAACCTAAATTCCTATGCTCAAAGTCTTATTTATGGGCAAAGAAGCATATAAGTAAAGACAATATTAGTGAAATATAAAGAATCTCATAATAATGAATTCAGATCTAATTGTGATAGAAAAGGAAGCACAGTACTGTAGTTAAAATTGTTAGATACACACAATGTTATGCTCTCTATTCCACTGTCTCGCAGGGTCCTGAGATTGGAGGTTAGATTGGTAGTACTGGGCTATTGTGAAGTCATCAGCCCCTGGAGTGTTTGTCAAGAGAAACACGATGGTTGTATTAATGGTTTCTTCTTCCTCACTTCAGGGTCCATTTGGGGTCTTTTACTCTTTTCTCTCTCTCCATTGGTCTGCAGCTCAACATTATATATGAATTTATCATGGTGTCTTGGTCTTTGTTCTCCTTGTTACATTACACCTATGACCAGTTTTGTCCACCTCCAAGTTTGCATTTCTGTAACTAGCCATGGATGAGTTGTTTATACCTCCAGTGCCAACCATGTGCCAACCTTATGCCTTATCCTTGCATGCATTTATGAGGATACTTCCCATTCTTCTTCATGCTGCTTCCTGTGTACTCGCTTTTGAAGGCCTGTGCTGTCAGACCAGGCCTGTACTTCTCTACACTACGCCATTATGTTGGAATCATTAATAGTTCATTCTTCACAGAATAATTGCTTTTTATTGCTATGTAAATGAAACTATGGTTGTACCATACAAAGATTAAAATTATCTTTTATTTGTATAAATACATTTTTAGGGACTTATAATGCTTTTTTTTTCTTTCTTAATAATATAGTGACAAAGACATTGAAGAGATATTCTCTGTTAATTTGCCAGTCGTTTGAATGATGCTCTTTGCTTTGACTAAATCATTTAGTGTCTTTTCTGTTATTACTCTATTAACTTCTGTACACTTGATTATTTTTGACAGCTTAATATTATTTCCCCTTTCTTTTATATAGGGAAACATAAAAATAATCTAGAAATAAATTTTAGTGCAAATTAATTCCCTTTAAGTATGTGATCAACAGACTCCTTTGTTTATGCTGAGGTGCCTATGTACTCTTTTATCTGGTCTGGGTACCTTCATCATTTTCCCTTGGACTGTGATCCAATGGACTGTGATTCAGATTCACTAATCAGTCTTGTTAAGGCAGCTGAAGAAAATACTTCCCCAAAAGCCTTTCTTGCCTATCACTTTATCCTTCTCCCAGATTTTCATTTTATTTTATTGTTTGCTGTATTGAACAAGTAAGCATAATATTTGATGCACTAAAGTTTAACTGAAATTGAAAACAAGGTACATTCATAGAGCAAATTTAAATTTGTTGCAAACTAGGAGCAGAAATTATTTTGTTCATGTTTTCTTGATGAAGAGGAAACAGTATCATAGAAGAACTGGTGGATATGTTAACTTTATCAGCCTTATAAACTTAATTCAGCAGATATGTCACATCTCTTGGTCTTCTTCATCTGCAAAAATAACCATAATTTCCACTAACATGTGAAGCTCAATATATGGTTAGTTGTATAAGCTTTTCTCACAGAAAGAAATGCCTGTCTATGCTACTACTTAAACACAGCAGATCTATTTGTTTACTCTGTAAATAATTGATGTACCTGTGTCTGTGCATGGTGTAGTTGAAGGCACTTTCATTTCTCATTATCAGGTAAACTATAGCTTCAAACAGAGCAGAATATTTGATGTTATAATTCCACTGTCTTTTTTAAAATGTGCTCACTTTTTAAGTTAAGAAACCTCACTCAAAACTCAAGAACTAAACAAAATCATTTCCCACTTGTTTTTTATATAATCCACACTATCATTTAGATGCTGACTGTCTAGGTGTATGGATTTTTTGCCTCAAAACTTCATAAGACCCAGATGGTTTTTATTACTTTACAAGCAGTGTTGTTTTCTATTTTCATCTTATCAATAACATAATGTTGTGAAAAATAAGGGTAGATGAAATATTCAAAATACTATTTATATTTTTTCCTATTCAGATCTAAAATAAGTGTTATAACCTGTTGATTTTTAAAATATGCCATAAATTTTTCAGAGTATTGATAAATTAGAGATTTTAAGAAGCTGGAATAAACCCACATATTTTTACATGTATATTTAACCACAAAATTTTATGCAAAACCCCCGTAAAATATTTTATTCTTCTACATAGCCAATGGAGAAAAATGAGTTGTTTTATGATTTGATGCAGATCTCAGGTGGACAGAACTGTCTTTTGAAAGTCTTTCTCTTTTTCTCCATTGGCATCATACTAAATCCCAGCTTTTCTGATGCAGATACACTGATATGCCCATTCTGAAGCAAAGATGACAAGTAACATATTAAAAAATGCTTCTGTTACTTTTAAAGTTACTGCAAAGCCTAATTGTGTCAGATCAGCAGATAACACAACACCGACAGATGGTTAGAGCATGAAGTAGTAAGTATTCTTCGGTTGAATGTTTGTGTGTTTATTTCTATGCTTTGATGAAGATAGTAGTACTATAAAGACAATAGAAAAAAAATTGAACTACAATGCAAATAGACACATCATCCAAAATGTAAAGTTACTTTAAGAGTGAAACTCCAAATTATCAAGTTATGTAATGGTCTGTTCTCATAAAAAACTTACTACACCCTTTTATATTAAATAATTGCAGCTGTTGAATATATCATCTATATGTTACCTAAACACATAGTAACTTAACTCAAACTTAACTATCAAAAATCAAAACATGTCAAAAGGTTATAAGTTAAAAGACAGGATGAAAGATACTAGAAAATAAGACTGCTTTTTCTGACCTGAACCTCATGATCACACTGTGAAGGCTAAATCAAGCACGTGTGAGGCACAGATTGAATCATAAGGAAATGTTGTTCTGTTACTGAGAAAAGTTTCAAGACACAACTCTTCTGGGACATATAATACTCCTTAGGAGTTTTAGAAATGAAATGTGCTCTAAGCCCTCCGTAATCAAAACTAAAAATGCTATGATGGAGTTATATTATTTTTAAGAAACTTTAATCTGTAACTGTACTGTTTTGTTGCCTTAGGTTATCTTGAACTGTTCTTAAATTACTTCTTTTTAATTGGTTGGAGTTGTTGATGTCATTTTCTAAATGACAGCATCTAGGAACAAATACTGCTTTTGATTCGCTTTTTAGCTTCATAATAATCAGCAGACATTAGTAAGAATGACTGTTACTTTTATTCAGCAATGTCTGCTTTCATTTTTATTCCTTTCAGAAATAATATTTAGACTGTTGTGTTCCTCTTATGGTTTCTATCTGCTCTGGGGACCAGAGGAGGAGGTTGCAATTGCCTGTTCAGTATTATCTGCCATTAAGGTCCTTCTGTTACAGTATTTGCAGGTAGAAAAGAAATCTGTCAGATGTTTGTTTGTTAGGGTTTCCTCCCTCCATCCTGCCTCCCCTTACACTTGGTATTTTACAAAATATTTACAAAGCTTTCTGTGTTTTGCATCTGTTTTGCACATGACTGGTAAAAGTCAATAAAGTACTCTACAGGAAATCAAATCACAGATAATTCCATAAAAATAATCATTGCATTTAAGAGGAAATTCGGAAGACACCTTTCTCTTGCTTTTTTTGAAAAAACTCCCCAAACTATCTTCAGAAATCTAGAAGTCAAATGTGTAGATTTAAGCCAATCACTCTAGATTCTTTTTGTAGTAAAGAAGAAGAAGGAACCTCCACAAAAATATCTCATAAGAAATATGAGTTCATTTGCTATAAAACTGTCAGGGACTATAAAACTAAATTAGACCTATAACTTCTGTACCTCTAAAATTGGGTCCAGTTTTGTTTTATTTGTGTTGTTAAATTATTTTTACCCCTATAAGCAGTGACCGTGAAACATGAAGTTTCTATTGACAGGAGCATCCGTGCTAGCTTTTCCCACCTATTCAACAGACTGCACAAGCAGGACACTAAAACAGGTGTCTGTATTATAACAACATAGCATATTTGACATGCTTCACAAATGAAAATGAGCCTGGCAGTGGTCTTGTGAGCAGGTGTAAACATAAATACTACACTTAATGGGTTTTTTGATTTTTTTTTTGTTGAAGGATGTTGTTGTTTCATAAATCACACCTGTTCCAGCAACATGTGTTTGATCATACTTAGCTGAACCGCTGTGAACCCAGGAAAGAGATGAACAAAATGCAAAAATTATCAGAGTGTGAAAACTTGAAAGTGCTACACTTAGTGGCTGAAAGTGTTTCATTAGTGTAAGCTAAAGAGATGTTTAGTTTTTCTTCCTTGGATATTGTGTTTTCAGTTGAATGTTAGTTAAATTAGAAGTTTTGCCTTACACTAGAAAGTTATTTTCTTATTAAGAAATAGGTATACTATTACTCACTTGCAGAAAGGACAATGCTATACTCCAGTCCTAAATTGAAGACTCTTTCTTAAGAGCACAAGTATTTTACTCATAATGTCTGATATCTGCTATGTATAGAGCTCAAATTGAGTGTGATCAAGTAATCTTGCACTAAAGTGTGATTTCTGAAGAAAACAAGTGGTAAAGAAGTTCTATGAAACTAGTTTGTCATACATCAAAATAGAGCTTTCCTTGCCCATTCCAGTTTTTAGTACTTATTAAAAGAATATATACAGTGTGTGTATATATATATATATATAACTTAATTACAATTATGTTGTGAAAGATCAAGAGGTAAGTTTGAGTCTCTTTTATTGACCCTTCAAACCTATACAAATCTTCTATTTCAAAACTATTTGAAATCCACCTATTTCAAATAGATAAAAATCTTTAGAGAAAAGTATCTCTGAATGTCTTCCAACAGAGCTGTTAAATTAAAAAAATGTTTGCATGGCTGTCATAGATACAAAACTCAATGACCTTGGATTTCAGATTATGTTTCAGTCTCCATATCCGAAAATCGAAGCAAAAGTGTTTTTCTTCAACAGTATTATTCCAGGAAGTTTTTTTTCTGGAAGAGAAGTTAATTTCTTGTTCTTGTAATTCAAAAGGAAACATTCTGAGCCAAAGATAAGTAGAAACCATGCTGTTTGAAATAACTAACAACCTTAAACCAACCTTGATTTAAAGGGAGTACTTTAACAAAGAGTTGGCATCATTATTTTTTAAGATTTATTTTAAATCCCTGGCATATAGAATTTGTGTTCCTGTTTAACACAAGAGCTATATAAATAGTACTGAGACTTTTTCCCTCCATTATTTTTTCTTTTTTCTTAGCAGTATTTCTTTTAAATTCAAACTTGAAGATACTTTGACCTTCGTGTTTCTTAAATTCAAGGCTAAGAAATCATTTTCTAACACCTTTTGCTAAGAACCAGATTCACTGTATCAACTTGCAGTTGCATTTGTGGTTCCCCAGAACTTCCTTATTTAGTTACCTTCACTGCTGCCAATAATTTTTTAAATATCTATAGAAAACCATATAGCCAAACTTTTCTCTCTACAGAACTGACAGACTCATAGTGTCTCTCAAGTCTCCTTTTTTTTAAACTGTACCTACACTACTAGACATGTTCATGCCAAAGGAACATATTTGTACTAATGGATAAGGGAAACAAGGTCCTGTGCTCTGCTGCAAGATCTGCTGACTGATACATGGAACAATTTTCGTGGATGTCTCTTTGCAATATAAACCATGATACTATAGCTCAAAGAACTCTCCATAAAAGTACATTTCATTATACGTATGCATTGTATTTGTGTGTCGAGGAGAGGGATGGAGGGGAGTGCTATAAGAGTGACTTTTGTGAGAGGCTGCTAGAAACTTTCACCATGCCAACAGAGCCAATGCCAGCTGGCTCCAAGATGGACCTGCCACTGGTCAAGGCCAAGCCCATCAACAACAGTGGTAGCGATAGCAGATTTAAGAGGAAGGAAAAGTTACTGTGCAAGACCAATTGCAGCTGGAGAGAGAGGTGAGAATATGTAAGAGAAACAACCCTGCAAACAACCAGAGCAGTGAAGATGGCAAGGAGGAGGTGCTCCAGACACAGGAGCCCTGTGGTGAGGCAGGCTGTCCCCCGCCATAAAACCATTGAGCTCTACAGAATCCATGTTGTTTTGGACAGTGTCATATGAAACCAAACCAAACCCAAAGAAGCCTTACAGACAGACAGACACACACACAAGTGTTATGGCTTAAGATCTAGGGGTCACACCAAGGGAATGTATACATGCTATGTTGTGTGAATGTGGACAATTTTTTTTGAGAAAGGGACAACACTGAGCACTATGAACATGCAAGTTTACCTAGGATCCAGGAATGAGTTGCTCTCCCTCTCCCTTTCCCTCTCCCTTTCTCTCTCTTTTCCTTCTCCTTTGACTTCCCTTTCCTTCTTTCCCTTCCCTTTTTTTCTTTTTTTTATTTTTCCTTTCCCTTTTCCTCTCCTCTTTTCTCTCTTGTAGAACTGTAGTAAGAAAAATTTCATTGGTCTAGTTCTCAGAATATTCACAAGACAAATGTTCACATTCCTGGGTTTTGATTTTACTTTTATGAAAAATTTATCACAAAATATTACACAGAATAAAATTTTTGAACACTAGTGTCAAATATTAAGTATTTAACATAATTTTTCACTCTTCAAAGAGCAGGGCTATATAACAAAACTTACATAGCCACAAAATCATACTTATTCAATCTTATTTCTGCATTATTGGCTCTGATCCCCTGGAACTCATTGAAAAATTTACCATATATAGTAGTATGTCTTCAGAATATAGAAAAAGACTATTTATGCTGTAACTTTTTCAGCCACTTATGGCACAGAGTATACTATTAAGAGGATATTTAATCTGTTCTGCACAAAATGTATGTGTTGGAAGGTAAAATGTCTTTCAGAAATGTCTGAAGATCCCATAGATAATGTATCATCTGCTGCATTCAGTGATCTCAGAAGTTGTTTCCAATCTAAATCTTTCAATGATCTCTGATTTCAGCAGATCAGGATGGACACCTCAGATGGCAGTAGATTCTATCCAAACTATTATATGCCATCTGCCCTGGTAGGTAGGAAGTGAATATCTGGAATAGTAATGGGCTAAAGAAAACTTCTTGGTAACTTTTTTTCCAAGATAGACAACTTTAATTATGACAGTTATCCTTTTGATCAACAGGTTCTTTCTCTAAAACATCTTTTAGATTGTGTAAAATTATTCCTGTCAGAACAGAGAGCTTAACCCAGAGCCATTATCACACAGTTTCAGGAACAGTGCCTAGAGATTATATTGTTTGCCATAGGCATTTGATATAGCTGTTTACTCAATGTTTTTGCTGATGATTGAAGTTAGGGAAGTCAGAACTGAATTAAAAAATATTTTACCACTTTGTGTGTGTGTGTGTACAAAAACATTGTTTTCCTGCAGAATTTCTTCTAAATCCTAAAACCAGAGTATTTCCCTGAGTCTGTCATGACAGTGTCATTACTAAGTTATTCCAGTATCTTATTTCAAAGATTTTATCTTCTTAATAACCTCCCTCTCTGTATGTGCATATAGTATAACTTTATAAGTTCAATCAAAAAAATTTTATTACTGCCTTTAATTACAGTGTATGTTCCATTTAAAGGTCTGGCAAAGAACCAATACTTGTGAGTTATTTTGAAAAGACGTTAAGTACTAACTCAACATGAGAGTGCAATATATGAATCCAATTGTTTAGATGTAATATCAATAGTCATTTTACACTGAAACATTTTCTGGTTTATAAAGAACAATACAGAAATAGACTAAAATATGTGTGTATTTATTGTGTTTAATCTCAGTTTCTTCCAAGAGACCTGGACATCTAAGCAATAGCATAGTCACTGAAGACAATAATGTTTACAGATTGGATCCATTTTGCCTAGATCTTACCTTACTTGGTATATTGTAGGTATGATATTACAACATTTGCTGACAGTCTGGTTTTAGGGGTTTATATCTTTCCTCCCTCCTCCATATCATTTCTTACCACTGTAATTTTACCAAGAGTCCCACTTAAAATTGAATAAAATTACCTATTTAATCTGGATAATTTACTAACATTTTATTTCCGGAGTTGAGATGATGACGAACTGAAGCAATAAAATTTAAAAATCTCTTTAACCTGGAATGTTAAAAATATCCTCTTACATTCAAACTAAGACAGTAGTTCACACCCTAAGCAGCAATCCAATTTTTTTTTAATTATAAACACCACCTGTGATAAGAGATGGCACTCAAGTCAGTCTAAAATTATCTTTGGTTCTTAGCTTTATTTGTCTGTACACAGGCAGAGGTGTCATGAGGCAACTGGTAGCTACTTGTCTTTAAGTTTTGATAACAGTTTGGGGTTAGCCAACATTTTCTTATGGGTTCATGTCTCAGTCTGAGGAGACTGGAATGTTTGCTAAAGAGGATGAGTTATAAGATAGGCCAGGTTCTTAAGTTACTTTTCTAGTGCTCTTTTAGATGCACCTCTCTATTGAGTCTGGCTGAGGTGGAGTTAATTTTCCCACAGCAGACCTCACAGTGCTGTGCTTTGCATTGGTAGCTAGAAAGGTGTTGATAACACACCAGTTTGGCTACTGCTGAATGGTGGTGGCACAGCATCAGTACTGTCTCTCTACTTCCCACTGCCCACCCCCATCAAAGATTGGAAATGGGTAAGATCCTGGGAGGGGACAAAAACTAGGCCAGCTGATAAAAATTGACCAAAGGGATATTCTATACCATATGACATCATCTCATATATAAAAGCTTAGGAAATGAGGAGGAAGGAGGGCATTTATTATTCAGTGTTTGCCTTCAGGAGCAACTGCTACACGTGCTGAAGTCCTGCTTCTCAGGAAGTGGCTGGACAATGCTTGCTAATGGGAAGAAAATATACATTTTTGTTTTTTCCAAAAAAGATTGTGGTGAGTTAACCTTGTCTGAATGTCAGGTGCCCACTAAGCCACTCCTGTTTCCAGCTGGACAGGAGAGAGAGAACAAACCAGAAGACAACTTGCAGGTTGAAATAAGGGAGTTTACTAAAGCAAAAAAGAAAGCTTGCATGTGCACAAGCAAAGAGAAATAAAAGTCCCCTCCCAGGATCAAACTCCTGGCTGTATCACCAGTACCCACATCAAAAAAACAACAGTGGCTAACAGTCAGTGGACTGGATGAGGCTTGCTATTCTCTTGGTGACATCCCTGATACAAACCCACAGCAAGCAGCACACCTCTCTAGAAAGTACATCAGGTCAGTACATGGGTGTCTCCCTTCATCAGCTCCATCTGGATGGAGGCACTGAACACCACTGGGGTAGAGGGTGCAGAACGCTCAGTTGGAGTTGCAACCTGTGCTCTCAAATGAATGCTCACCATTCTGCCTTGAGGGTCAGGTAGGATGAGTGCCCTTGACCTGTGCAAACGGTCACAAAATGGTGCCCAGTTTTGTGGACTTCAAGTCTCTGAGCTCAGCCAGTGGAATGCCTCTCTCTTGAGAGGCATCATTCCCTGTGTGAACTGCCACACAAACTGCTATGCCACATTATCATCATGGCTGGGCTTTGCGAACGAAGATTTGGGAAGGGCTCTACCCACATTTGTTACAAGCACGCTGGTGGCTAAAAAGGCCAATACAAGATAGGCGCATCCGGCTGCAAAAGGCACAGCAGAAAGACTCCCTAGGTGGTATATTCTGCAAGGTACAAATCTTTCTGCGTTGTCTTTTCTCCCCGAGAGTGATCCTGTGTGTGTTCTCAAAGGTATCATCAGCGTTATAGATGGTGTGTCTCCAGACCTCCCAATTGGAGGCCAGAGTAGACCAGTTAGACCAGTTATGTTGATCAATGCCACACCATGGTTGATATATCACAGCCTGTACACAGGGCTCCTCATTGTAAGGTTCTTGGTTGCTCAGGTACCCCAGGGACTGCCTTTGTGGGAGTGGGGAATGGTTGCCCTCACCTTGCCATCTCCTGTAGTGTCTCAGCACTGGAACTTCATCGACTTGGGAAATGTCCCCCACACACTCTGATTCCCTGCTTCTCTATGAGACATGCCATCTCTGGATCTGTTCATCTCAGCAATATTGATTAGCCCCATGAAAATACCTTACATCTGGGTGACTGAACCAGGCTCAGTCAGTCCTTCAAACATTCTTTACACAGAGACTACTTGACCAATTTGATAAGAAGTGCCTATTTCTCTATGATGCCTAGATCATCGACAGTTCTGCATCCCAGTGTCAGTCAGTACATATTCTAGTGTTAGGGGATGAAATTGGTCTCAACAAGAAACTATTCTTAATTTCATCCTATTAGCTTGTTTTCTCTGGCTGACAAATCCAATAGTCCTTGCACAATACTACTACTACAGTACTGTCGTTTCCTTTCTTTGGTCTTGCTTCTATTATTAGATTATTGAAGACTGCACAGAAGGGTCAGTACATAAGAAATAAGGAAATATTCCTGATTCCATATAGAATTTTATTAATCTCAAATCTTGGATTTTTCTAGTTAGAAGTAGAGATTACACAACCATAGACATCAGGATCCTAGTGGCTTTTCCATGTTACAAGTGTGCTACAATAAATAAAATAGTGTACATAGTCAACTCATTGCAATTTTTTACCTTGATAAAAAATTTGCTTTGAAAAAGTGATATGCCATGAGTTGTGCTTGGTAGATTAGCTATTCAGACCTTCATCTATTTTTGACTAAGAAAACAATAAACTACAGATTGACCATGCTTTTTATGGCATGGGGGAGGAATGCAACACTTTGTTTTGCAACCCAAAAATTTCAGTTTCTAAAGAAAACCACCTTATTGGTATAAGGATCTATATTTGCAAACTTTAAAAAGCAGCTGAACATTTACATAGACATTTAGTAAAGCATTTGGTAGTCTAAGAAGCCTTGTAATGTGAATTTAAGCACTTAAATTCAGAACAGTGGTTAGATAAAATGATGCTGTATATTTTCTCTCATTTGTGCAATAGTTAAAATCATCCTATTACTTCCAGACATCTTCACTGTATGTATCTGCATGTCTCTTTGTCATATCATGATTTCTTTATGTTGAATAGAAAGAAGTTTGTCTAGGGTGCAAGTCACCTCAACTTTAAAGAAGCATCCACGGTTAAATGAAAAGAATCGTGAAATATGAATATCTTTTTCTTTGCAATGACTATAAAGGGAAAATAAACACTTATGAATATCAAAAATTTCATCATCTGAAGTTGAGTAGAATGTGGAGTTCTTGTAACTGATCTGTTTTATTATTAATTTTTATTTAGTGTAAAGAAGTATCCAGATATGTCAGTAACAACCCACTCCCAACTGACAGTGATAATTTCAAGAAGATAAAATCAGCTTTCATTCTCTAGCATATTTTTACAGTGACCTGTATTCCTTTCTGCATAGGGTCCCTGTTTCAAGCTGGGAGCTAAAAAGCAGATTCATCCCTGATGATCCACATTCTGACAAAGTCTTTTCTTAGCCTAAGGAAAGTGCTTGTTCAAAATACTTAGTCTGAAACTTGTTTAAAGCCTAGATATTTGGCTGCTGGAGTAAATATTCTTTAGGTAAGTAGATTTAATGATCAAAACCAGACAGCAACAAAATGCTTTTAATGTGATTATACACACTCTTAATGAGAGTACAAACATCAATGACAGTAGTCCTGTTATTAGATAATGGAATATCTGTTCTTTGCAAATCGAGAGGTCACAAGTGAGAGCTATCAGTCAGCACAGACTACCTAGAAAGCTTTCAGGGAGTTGGTAGAGAAAAAGCTGCATGCTCTGTAACATAACTTTATGTGTCTGGGAAAACATCATCAAAAAATTTAAGCACCAAGGTAGCAAAATAGGTTTGGAGATCAAACCTAGGTTTCTTTGAATTTGTATCCTGAATTTAGCTTCTAACTAAAATTTAATTTGGGTTAGTTTTTCAAAGGCTATGTCAGATTTTTAATCTTATGTATTTCAAACTCCAATATTATAACATAAAATGTTACACATTTTCCCACACAGAAAGGATCCCTGTGTTTATTGTAGACATTTTCAGGTCTTGTTCAGGGTACATTTGTCCAGCAGTACAGGTGTATGATCAGCTGACTAACATTGCCTACATGTAAAAATTAATTTTGAGAATTATACACATTTAATGGTCCTACTTTCAATATTTAGAAACTGTAGGACTGGAAAATACCTCCAGAAGTTTTTTTAATTATCTCTTTGCATCAAGGTTGAATGATCTATACAGTACAATTTGCAATAGATTTTTGATGCAGATTCTCCTAGGTACAATGAGTATAGAATTAAAATATTATTTTCATTTTGTTCTATACCTTGTTTATAGATAAAAGCTGTCATCACATAATCTGTTTCCTCTTGAAGGCTAAATGATATCAGTTCATTCAGTGCTTTCAGTGGAGTGTTGTTTTTTTGTTTTGTTTTTTTTTAAGAATTGATGGGAGAGCTCTGTCTATTTGGTCCCAGTATTTGGAGGGAAATGCAGATGATAAAGTTAGACTATGCTTAGGACAATAAAGCAAAATTATTTCTTACGCATTGCAAACATATATATTCATGTGATTCTCTTGCCTTCCATGGTGACAGGGACTGTGATTTATTTTCAGATTCTTTTTTGCAGAACTGCTAATTAGTCATGGTTTCTCTTATATTTGTTTACCTGATTATTATTGTTGAACTACAGAATCCTAGAATTTCCCTTATTAAGTTATTTAATTTCTAATAAGTTTTTATTTATTTGCTCTTATATATCAATGTAGATGTACTTCAAGTTCTGTAAAGAAACTCTAGAATGTTCCTGATTTTGGATTGCTTCAATTACATCCAAGTCTGGTATGCTTCTGTTACATTCTGCAGATAATTCAGTAATTTATATGTAAATATCAATAAAGAATTTCAATGGAAAATTTAGTGGACTTTATTCTGTGCTGTCATAAAGTTACTTTCTATGTTCGACTAAATAGGAATGAGAAATGTGAGTGCTAAAAATATTCCTTTCTACATTTCCAGTATTTTAACAGTAGCATGCTAATGTTGATATTTACAAGAAAAAAAAATTTTCCTGAATATCTGCTTTTATACCTCGGTACAACCTATTAAGCTTTGACTCTGTCTACAGCAGGCTTTCTAAGAGGTGCTTCTGAGCCTTTGTCACTAAAGAGCAGAAGGTGGACTTGGTGATTAACCTTTCTCCACCCCATCTGAGGGAGGATGATTCTCTTTTCTCTCATTGTAATAGTTTTCTTGGGTACTGTTCATTAGTTATGACCAAAGAATTATGTTAACATGGCATATAGTCGTATTGCTACAGGATGGCTCTGCATGCAAAAATCTAATTCAATGATAACAGCCTGAAGTTGCCTGTATGTGGTGTTACTGGAATTGTCTGCTATTTTCCTCTTTATTTTACTCATTCCTTTTCTTAGAGAAACTAAATATCTTCCTGTGATTCCTTACTAACAAACCTCATGGAAAGCAGGCTCCATGTACCTATGCACATACACAGTAGGTTATTAACTCTCACTAAGGGAGAAGAGGGATGCTTACCATAGTTTAGTCTAAGCAGATAATAAGAAAATCTGCAGGAATCTGTTACCATGAGAAGCTACAATAAAAAAGTTTTGATCCTATATTAACCTTTGTGATTGCATTTATGCCTCCTTTCTGAGTGGTTTCGAGTCTTAGTGAACTGGTTTGAACTTTTGTACTAGTTCACTGACCAAAAGCATAGTATCAGAAATAATTTAGAATAGAAATATGACACACCAAAACTTAAAGCCATAGAAGTTTAGAATAAATAGCTTTCCAAGGGCTCAATATTTTTGATAGCAGCAACATGCATGGATTTATACAGACAGAATATGAATAAGTGGTTTCCATATTATTTTATTTTAAAGAAATCGAATTCTATGAAGTAGTATATAGTTAAAAATTCTGATACTGTAAAGTCCTTAACAATTTGGTAACTAATTTCAGTATAACTTTGAAAATAAAGTTATTATATCATGTATCTCTTCTCTGAGCTTTTGTATTTACCGATTAATATGAAATTATGAGGTTGGAAACGCAAACCAAAGGGAAAGGAGAGAAAATAAGATTGCATTATGCACAAATTATAGAAATGAAGAAATTTTGCACAGAGTGCAAATGTCCTTGATGAAACAGGAGTATTTATGTCCTTATTATTAAGAACGTGGTCAGAGGGGGAAGGTTAGATTTTTCTTGTGGTAGCATGGTGTGCTAGTTTAAAAACCCGGGGGGGGAATTACCCCCCCCTTAATCTGCCCCCTTTCAATAGTAGAGGAAAAAAAATACTGAGAGATTATAAATTGGAGACACAATACTGAAGAAATCACAATAAACACAACAATAATAATAAAGAATTGTACAAAAGAGAGAATACTACAGAAAGGGTATTCACCACCAAACAAACAAAAACAGACAAGCAAAAATCCTTCAAAAGGAGCACCCAGCATGGGGATTTTTACATTCAAAGCCAATATGGTGCCTGGCCTCTCAACCACTCTGAACATGTGGCTCCCTATGGAGTACCTGGCAAGCTCGTTAGTCCAAACATGGACTTATGCTGCTGAAAACACTAGCTCTGGCAGTTGCAGTGGTGGCCCTGGTTCAGGGGGCTCCCTCCACTCCAGGGCAGTAGTTGTCTTGGCAGCGGTCCTGGTGGATGCTGCAGCTTGCAGTGATGCTTCAGTGGCTGCAGTGGTAGCAGAAGAGGCAGCATTAGCAGCAGCAGTATCAGCAGTTGCATCTTACCATGGCTTTGTCAGCAGTTACTGCTTTCCATGGCTTCAGCAACAGTTGCCACTTGCTGGCTGGGCTCCGCTGCGGCTGTGGTTTCAGTGGAAAGTAGGAGGGAGGAACGGCGAGTGGCAGAGGCACTGAATCTGCTGGATTTGATGGGGAATTATCCCTCCACTGAGTCTGGCAAACCAAAATGGTAAACTTTGGGGTTCTGGCACTGAGTTTTACCTGCTGAAAACCACACCCCCACTGTGAGGTGGATGGTGTGGAATAAACAGTGTTAAAACTCCACCTCTTATCTGTGTACCCCAGACACAGGGTAAAGAGACTTTGTGAAAACTGGTGTGGAACACATTAGAAATAAAGGAGATGATAAAAATCTGACAAACTTTAGAAAGCAAAAGAAAGATTTGATGGTGGGGTTTTTTTACACAAAACTAAATAATCTTATTTATTTAACACATTTATTTCCATTTCAGTAAACTTGAGATTGTATTTCACATAACCACAGGATGGCTGATGTTGAAAGGTACTTCTTGTCATTATTTAGTCAAAAACCCCTGCTCAGAGTCAGTTAAAGTATATTACCCCAAACATGTCCAACCAGATTTTGAATATCAGCCAGGGTGGAGACTCCACAATTTCTCTGGGCAACTTATTCCAGTGTGCAACCACCTACACACAAAAAATTTTTTGTTGTGTTCAAAACTCATTGAATCCTGTGCTGTCACTGGACATCACTGAAAAGTCAATCTTCTTTATGCTCTCCCATTAATGCATATCAATAAGATGCCCCTGAACCTTCTCTTCACCAGGCTGAGCCATTCCACCTCACTCAACATCTCCTCATATTAAAGATGCTCCAGACCCTTAACCATCTTCATGTGCTGGACTTGCTCTCCAGTATGTCCATGCCTCTGTTGTACTGTGGAAACTAAAACTGGATCATCTCCCTGGTGACCTATGCAGCTGAGGAGGCTGTTGATCTTCTTGTCGGTGAGGGCATGTTGCTGGATCCTGGTCAGCTTGCTATCCACCAGGACCCTTGTTACCAAACAACTTATATTTTTTTAAAAGGGTCTATACAGCAGTGGGGGAAGATGTTGGGAAATTCTTTCAACTTTAGAACAATAGTGTTTGACCCCTGTATGTGGGATTAATGCTTAATTTTGTATCATTTAGTGGTTAGTACGTACGCTAGAGATTTATGCTTAGTTTTGCTTTAATTTCCTATATCTGTGACTAATAGTCTTGTGACAGTTAGTGCTTCCCTATTTACCTATACCAGTGATTAATATGTACTGGCAAATACCTTAGTTTTGAGAAACAAAGACTGTGTACCAGACAAAGGATGATTAGAGAAGTATATCGTGACCTGGCCATATATTGGAGATATTCTCAAGGATAAAATATTCGTTAGAAGATCTGATGCCATAAAAGGAAAATTTGGGGAATGGGATGTTCCCCAAATGATCACCAGAGACCCTCAAAAGACCCTACTCATATCCAAATAAGTCTATGGAAATAGTTAGCATATATGCATGTATTCAGGAAATTTAATGAATATGTAGTGGATACATATTTTTTTTCCTTACTATAACTTGGTTTGTTAGGTGCATATTATGTGGAGCTATCCCCTATGTACCCAGTGCTGCAATAAAGTAACGTCAGCTTTCTAACCTAACAAACTACTTGGAGAGTTTATTTCCTGGTTTTCAGTGACACCCTCTGCACTGCTAATTTCCAACTAGTTGGGGTCTGGTGTGACCTTAGTGCAGAACTTGGTGTATCCCTCCATGAGGTTCCTATCTATGCAATTTACTATCTCGTTGAGGCCTGTCTGTGTGGCAGCATACTTCTCTATTGTATCAACTACTCCTCCCAGGTTTGTATCATCTGTGAACTTGCTGAGGATGATTTACTGACCAATTTTCATTAATGAAGGACCTATTTTGACCCCTAGTGTTTACCACTGGTGATTGGGCTCCAGCCGGGACTTGTGCCCAACCTTCCAGCTAGTTTTCATTTCACATCAATATCCATTTAAACAATCCAACTCATTTATCTAACCTAACCCAACTCACTTATTAATCCATTTGGACAATTATGATAAAAATCCTAATAAATATAATAATAAACTATTTGGGTTTCAGAGGAAATTATCTGTAAAGATATAATTTGAAAGAATCTGAAATTATTATAGAGTAAATATATGAGGACTAAAAAGGAGATGTAAGAAAATAAAATAACTTTGGAGTAAGAAAAAGTCTTTCTGAATTACAGAAAGACATCTTAGAAAAAAAACAGTTTAGAAAGGCAGCAAATTACAGTCCCCACTTACAATGATAAAAAGTCAGAGTTATATAATTGATAAAATGTAAATGTCAGTGGATTAGAGGTAGGCAAGTACAAAGAATATAAGGTCCAAAAATTCATTGGGCACTGTTAGGTTACCAAAATATGATACTGAATTTTTTTTTAAATAGTCACATCTCTCTTCTTTTTAGATTATACCTGCATAGTAGATTTGTCACTAGTAATCCTGTAAATGCAGAAAGAAATTCTTAATTGAATGAACAGGGTGTGATTTTGTGCAAATTTTTTCTTCTCTCAGCCAGAAAACCTCCTAAACTGAACTCAAAATTGAGAGGAATTTTAAGATACTTCTTGGACATTTGGGATTCCAAGCGTGTAAAAAAAATTAATAAAAATAAATTTCAATAGACCGATATCAGCAACCCTGAGAAGCAATGCAGCAATATGATGGGATAGGTGTAATGACTTCATTGCACTTCAAATAATATCATTACTGCCTTTGGCTTAATTGGTCAATGATAGGGAAGAGAAGCTATGATGTGATGATAACATGGTTGAAACACAGCTTCAAATAATAAAATTTAGAATATCATAGGATCATAGAATATGCTGAATTCAAAGAGACCCATCACTTTTAAATATAGCTGTCAATAAATGAATTAGCAGTGAGCTGAATAGCCCTCCAGACCTTTCTAACTATATTGACCAGGCATCCACTGATTACATTATCAGGTTAGAATTCTGAGGTTTTCACTCCATATATGTTCTGTGCTGTAGTGAGTTGACCCTGGCCACATACCAGATACCCACTAAAGCCACTTTCTCACTCTCCCCTCTGCAACTGGACAGAGGAGAGAGAAAAAAACCAGCTAAGAATTCATGAGTAGAGATAAGAGCTGGAAGAGGTCAGTGACCGATTGCCTTCACAGGCAAAACAAGACTCAAAGTGGGGATAGTACTTATATTTATAAGATAAGAGCCAGAGAGTGAGAAATAAAACAATCTTAAAAACGCCTTCCCCTACCTCTCCTTCCATGTTTTCCCTCCTCCCCCTACAGCGGTACAGGGGGACGGGGAATGGGGATTGCCGTCAGTTGTTGTTTCTGCTGCTGCTCAGAGAGAGGAGTCCTTCCTCTGCTCCCGTGGGGTCCCTCCCATTGGAGACAGTCCTTGATGGACCTCTCCAGAGTGAGTCCATCTCTCAGGCAGCAGTTCTTCCCAAACTACTGTCCCGTGGGTCGCTCCTCCATGGGATGCAGTCCTTCATGAGTGAGCGGTACTGACCTGGGTCCCCCACAGGGGCCACAAATCCTGTCCAGGAAAAACCTGCTACAGCATGGGCTTCCCTCTCCATGGGCCACAGGTCTCCGGCAGGACCCTGCTCTATCTCCCATGGTGTCACAGCTTCTTTCATGCATCCACCTGCTCCAGCATGGGCTGCTCCATGGGCTGCGGGTGGGTCTCTGCACCCAGATGGTCCTCCATGGGCTGCAGGGGCACAGCCTGATTTACCATGGTCTTCACCACAGGCCTCAGGGGCCGCAGCTCCGGCACCTGGAGCACCTCCTGCCCCTCCTTCTGCACTGACCTTGGTGTCTATGTTGTTATTCCCATTTTCTCACTCCACCCTTTCCTGGCTGGAATTTCTTCTGCACAAAAATCTTCTGTTCTTAAATATGTTATTACAGAGGCGGTACTATCACTTCTGATTGGGTTGGCCTTGGACAGCAGCAGGAAGTCCATCCTGGAGCCAGCTGACATCGGCTCCATGGGACAGGGTAAGCTTCTAGCAGCTTCTAACAGAAGCCACCCCTGTAGCCCCCCCACTACCAAAACTCAGCCACAGAAACATGCTACATGTGCTCACAAACACAATAAAGAAAATGCATATCAGCTGAGATCAGGAATTAAATGGTCAGTGGAAGAATGGCTGAAAGAGCTTTAAAACCACTGTGGTGTCATATCAGCTGGATTGTACAGTTGAAAAAAAAAAAAGGAAATTTTGCAGATCTTTCTTGTGAGATCAATCATTTGCTTGATTCCCTTTTACCAGGAGTTGTTTTGTTTGTTTTGTTTAAAGAAGTATTTTTTTCTCACTTCTGACAGATGCATGAATAGACACTGCAGATACAGCTCTGCCTTCAGCAGTTCAAAACTTTTTCAAGCCATCCAGCATCAGGCTGATGTGAACTGACAGTACTTACACCCAGGTATCATTGTCTAACACGCCTTTTGACAAAAAAAATACAGCTTGACACATCTTATTTTTCTGTTTCATCTCTCCATGCAGTGTTCATTTTCTTAACAGTAAATATTAAAGTAATATTTTTTTAGGATGCGAAAGAATTCATGTTCATGGAGTCCTCCTGTGTGCCTGTAAATCCTCATGGTTTCTACATATTGATCTCCGTAGATACCTTGCATTCCTTCTATAACTTTCTCAATGAAGCTATTTACTATACTATAGCTTTGACAAATTATGGGAATTTTTTTTTTGGTCTAATATAACTCCAAGATGATGAAATGAATGGTTCAGGAACATGGGACATTTCTGAAATAGCTGATTACCTGATAATTTCTGGTAAACTCAGAATTTACTATATGACTAAAAAATTGCAAATATTTTCACTGTCAATACATAAAGAAGAAGCCTAGCAAAATTTTATGTCAAATAAGAGACAGAAATGATGCGTAAGGCTTGAATAGTTCAGAAGTGTGTCTTCCTTTGATGCTTAATTTCAAATTTACCAATTCTATCTATATGTGTTGTATCAATTGCTGATCAACAGTAACAAGCACTGGGTAAGATGGCCCCAATATTATTCAAAGTAACTAATTCTGCTGCTTCTGGTGAACAAATTAGGAAGCTACAAAATGACAAAAGAAGTACTTTTGTATAGTGGCAATAAAGCGTACAACTGTAAAACGTAATAGTTGTGTACAAAGCAGAAGAGAAAGAAACAGTTTAATATAGGAATTGTTCACTGGCATGAATTTAATGTTTGAGTGACCAGTCCTAAAATCTGTGCTCTCTTTATTTAATACATTGCATAAAATTATCCTGAAGAATATCCTAATCTGAAGAAAAAAATAAAAATAAATGTGTTTCATACTGGTATAAAAACAGTAAGGAAATCTACAAACAACAGTTGAACATATGGAGATGATGTCCAGCCATCAAGGGAGGCATGAGACAGTACTGACATAAAAATACTACAAAGTAATCCTGTTAAAGCCTAAGGTCCTTTTATTCTCCGACCAGGCAAAACATAATAAAAAGAGCAACACACCCTATGTGCACTTCAGACGTTAAAGGAAAAAGGGATACAGGTTGTGGTGAGTCAGTGAAGAAGAGCAGAAATGGACTGCATTCATGCAGTTGATGGTTTGATGATAATGTGGCAAGAACCAGTGGAGAGGTAGAAAGACCTAAAATGTCAGTGACAATAACTGTGCAAAGCTGATTTTCCTAAATATTACATGACATGTTAGCAGCGACATAACCAAATGTAGCAGACAAGTGCACACTATCAGAGACCATCAGAGACCTAATAGTTGAGACAATTATAGAATGGCTTTTCAGTGATGCACACTTCAATCACAGCAAATGTATCCAAAGCAGAGATCTGTGACATCTAGAACCAGAGTTGTCAGTGATAACCATTTGACATTGATTCCATGTTGTTGTGTACTCACCGCTACTTTACAATAAAAATGATATAAATTTTAAATATGAAGTGCTATATGTGCAGTGATGACAGGATGACAGTAGGTCGAGATGCATAAAATAATAATAAATTCTAATTAAATATAAGGAAATACAAATTACCATGAAGATCAACAAAGACTGAAACAAGCTATCCAGGGAGATTGTTCTATGTCTGTCCTTGGAATGCCATCTCAGAATCACAGAACATGCCAAGTTGGAAGGGGCCCACAAAGATCATCAACTCCAGCTCCTGCCTCTGCGCAAGACCATCCCCAAGAGGCACAACATGTGCCCGAGACTACTGTCCAAGGCCTTCTTGAATTGTGTCAGGATTGGTGCTGTGACCACTTCCCCCGGGATCCTTTTTCAGCACCCAATCACCCTCTGGGTGAAGAACTGTTTTCTAATATCCAACCTAAACTTTCCTGACACAACTTCAGGCCATTCCCTTGGGTCCTGTCACTGGCCACCACAGAAAAGAGATCAGTGCCTACCCCTTCTCTTTCCCTCACAAGGATGTTGTAAGCTGCAATGAAGTCTCCCCTCAGTCTCCTCTTCTCCAGGCTGACCAGACCAAGTGACCTCAGCCACTCCTCATACGGCTTCCCCTCAAGGTCCTTTACCATCTTCATTGCTGTCCTTTGGACACTTCCTTTCCATGGCCCTCCTTTCCAGTATCTCGTTCCCCAGTCTGTACATACATCCAGGGTTGCCCCATTGCTGGTGTAGAATCCAACACTTTCCCTTGTTGAACTTCATATGGTTGGTAATTGCCTAGTCCTCTAACTTGTTGAGGTATCTCTACAGGGCCTCCCTTCCACTTATTTGTGCTTAATAATCCATTGTAAAATGGAATGTTGGTGAATAATTATTTGCTAAATCTTTTGATCTCTCAACATTGTTCTTCTAAGAATTAGCAATTTATTTCATTTTAACCTCTTTTCTAGTAAGTTAAAATTATTAAACTTCCATAAAAACAAAATTAATAAACGCTTTTGAAAGTAGCTTATCATCACATGGAATGAAGGAGTTTATCACCATTTCACTTACAATGGGTCTTTGTTCACCAAACCAAGTGAAAAAATAGCATCACCCTTTGTAAATGCTGGTAAAGATATTTGTCTATATCTAGATTTCTGTAATGGTTTTCCTAGTGCTTTTAAGCAGTGCTCCACTGGGAGCTATTAGACCTTCTTTTGGTATGAAGGTTGATTGTGGTTCTAACAAATTTGCAATTCTCCATGCTATTACTTTATTCTCTTTACACATTCTTCTGGTTTCTTACATATTATCTCTACATCTACACTCTTTTCTGATTGTATTCACATCAGTATCTCTATTTCATCAAACCTCTGTGCCTCTGTGCTTTTTGTATTACTGTATAAACAGTTCATAATCTTGTAACTTTTGTATTACCGTACAAGCAATTCAAATATTGATCTTTCATCAAATTTTGTAAAGTAAGGATTTCTTTAACAATATCAGTAATCATGACTTTTGCTCTCATTATAATTTTCTTATTACCAGTGATCAATCTTATTTCTTTTCCTATTACAGATTTCCCTTTAACTCACTAACAGGGATTTTTTTTGTTGTTGTTTTGGTTTGCTTTGATTTTATATTGTAACAATTATATAATTTTTGACAGCTCTTTTAGATGATTACATCAAGTTAGAGGTCTCTAATCAAAAGAGGCTTTTCTCATTATTATTCCCTTTCCCAGATTATTCCCATCTCCAAAAGCTTTGCCTTAATGCTTTCTCTTACTTTAAGAAAACGGTTTTCAGACTTTGCAGATCTCTCACTTCCCATTTCAGTAACAGTTCTAGTCCTTCACTACCTCTGTGCCTTCACTGTCCCCTTTTCCCCTCAAAAAAGTCTCCTGCATCACACTCACTGATCTTCCTCAATTCCCTCATTATAGATTTCACCTTTTTCTTAACTGGACAAGTCCTTCTTATATTATTTGCCTGCAAACTTAGTTTGTCTAAACTTCAACAAACATACTGTACTCTTAGTTAAGCTCAACCCTTTCAACCATGAGTAGTGATGGTGGTAGCTTCAGTAGAGACTTTCTGAAGCACTTTATTGCCTTATTCATTGTTTGTACTTCTCGTGTATACCTCAAAATATCCTGAACTTCAAATTTCCCCAAGGCCTTCCCTTTGATAACAAGAAGTTATGATGATACCTCAGAGTGCTGTGCAGTCATTTAAAAATACCTCTACAGGTTGAAGAGATGGGCAGAATGGAAATTTTGAAATTGAACCAAGGGAAGTTCAGGGCCCTGCACCCAGGGAAAATAACCTGATACACCAGTACAGGCTAGGGGCAGACCTGCTGGAAAGGACCTGGACCTGTGGAGAAGGACCTAGGAGTCCTGCCGGGCAGCAAGTGGTCCATAAACCAGAACATATCCACGTTCTTGGGCCCTTGTGGCCAAGAAGGGCAATGGTGTCCTACAGTGCATTAGGAACAGCATTGCCAGCAGGTCAAAAGAGGTGATCCTGCCTCTCTATTTAGCCATAGTGAGGCCACTTCTGGAGTGCTGTGTCCAGTTCTGGGCTCCTCAGTACAAGAGAGACATGGAGCTCCTGGAGTGAGTCCAGCAGAGGGTTATGAAGATAATTAGGGGACTGGAGCACCTTACTTATGAGGAAAGGTCAAAGGACTGGGGCCTGTTTAGACTGGGGAAGAGAAGACTACTGTTTCTCGACTCCTCCACTATATATAGACTTTTTTTATTAACATGTTGTCACCATGTGAAAATGCATACTCAGATTTCACATTCTTGCAAGTGACTAACATTCAGTTTGGTGTAATTAATATCTGTATGTCTCACACTGATTGATACGTTCACGGCAAGATTCAGTGATGGATTGGGCATAGTAGGGACAGATGGACTCCTTCAGCATGTATCTTCACATATGGTCTGAATTGAGATTATAAAAAAATTAATTTATACTAAAAAAAAAATCCTTAAAATAATTTTTTAAAAAGAGAAATGGTTTTACTGTTTCACAGAATGAACGAATAATACAGATTTTTCTCTAATGATTTATCAGCATACTCCTTCCAGCAGTGTCATAGTCGAACACATAGCTTTATGTATAAATGAATGGTCTTCCCTTCTGCTACCTATCCAGTACAAAGTAATTTCATTGTTATATTAAAAAGAAAAATAAAATTATGTTAACATTGCTAAATTAACTACTAAAATTAGAAAATACTTGTTGTTACAGTCAGTAAAGTGCTGACACTAGGGAACTTCTTACAAAATGCTGATTTCCATGTCCCAATGATTGACATTCTAGATTTGCCTAATTAAAAAAATTATGTTTACAGAAACTAACATAATTTTAGTAATTATTTGTGAAATCATCTCAGAAAAGGGAAAAAAAACCTACAAACCCCAAAACTTTTTGTTGCTTAGGATAACCAAAGAAAGACTTCTAATTGAAAGATGACATTAGCCACAAGAAGAAATAAGTTAATTATAGGCATTGCTGACTTCAGTGACTAAGACTGTAAAACACAAGCACAGGTCTACTTATGTTGTATGCCTTTTTTTTTTTTTTAATTTGATGTTAAAAAAAGAGACACATCGATATGTCAAAATTGTTTAAGATTTAAATAAAAGTAGATCACATACATTGAAAGGTTTCTGTAGTTAACATGGTAAATATGTCCCATATCTAAAGTATAGCACCTCAAAACTGACCAAATCTGCAGGTGCTTTAATTATACAAGATATAAAATTAAAATCTTTTAACAACATGCATTTTTATATGCAAATATTATAGAACATAATTCTCAGCTGGTCTAAGAAAACTTTGTAGGTTCTCATTCCTGTTTTTGTTTCAAATGTTAGCCCAGACACTTGCCAGTTACCATAAATTCATGCAATGCATTGGTATCTGGTCTCTGAAAGTCTCATGTCTAGATGGCTGAATTCAGTGGCTCAAACAGGTGGATCTAGGTATTGTTTCAGAACCTAGGATATTTTGTCTCCCTCTCCACTTATCAGTTCAGAAGGATATAAGTCCCCCAACTGTGTCATGTCTTCCAGTTTTGATCTTAGGTACCCGAAGACATCTTAAAATCCAGTAGAAATCCATACTTAGATAACTAAATCAAGTCTAGGGAGTTTCTTCAAGGACCAGTACATAGAGACACTATAATTTTTTCCTTGCTGCTTCATCTCCTGCGACAGTCCTTCTTTGAAAACTTGATCTAATTGGCTAAACATGACCAGTTGTGCTTGTTTTGGTTAGGTCACATGATATTTCTGCTTTCTTTGAGATGGTTGAACATCTGCATACTGATGGGAAGTAATAAATCCATTCCTTATTTCCCTTTGCTTGTCCACACAACTTTTGCTTAACCTATTAAACTGTCTTCATGTCAACTTTTACCTTTTTGATTCTCTCCTGCATCCCACTGAGAAGGAGGCAGTTAGTGCCTGTGTGGGGCTTAGTTGCCAAATGGGGTTAAACACCACCACCAGTGCATCTGGAATGCTATAGGGTATCTGAGAAATCCGTATGAAGCTAGAAATTATGCTCAGGACCTATGGAAGACCATATGGAGCAGTAATAGAGGAAATGTAGGGTATTGAAGACTTAATTTTATGCAGGTGTGTTGGGTCTGGCTGAGATCAAGTTCATTTCCCCATGGTAGCCCTCAGTGCTGTGCTTTGCATTGGTAGTTAGAAAGTACAAACTAGTGTTTTAGCTACTGCTGAGCAGCACAGGCACAGCATCAGCATTGTCTCTCAACCATCCTCCCCAGTCAAGGACAACACCCTGGGAAGGGACACAACCAGGACAGCTGGTCCAAACTAGCCAAAGGGTTATTCCATACCATATGGCATCAGCTCAGATGCAAAAGCTAAGGGAAGGAGAAGGAAGGGGGGTATTCATTATTTACAACATTTGCTTTCTTAGCAACCACTACGTGTGCTGA
Organism: Manacus candei; assembly: GCF_025592945.1. Taxonomy (NCBI): domain Eukaryota; kingdom Metazoa; phylum Chordata; class Aves; order Passeriformes; family Pipridae; genus Manacus; species Manacus candei. Next base: position 28,017,143 of record NW_026138062.1, on the reverse strand, counting down.
AGCCCTGCTTCCCGGAAAGTGTTATTTTCCTCTTCACTTGTACACGCGCAAATTTTCACTTCTGCTTTAGTAAACTGCTTTATCTCAGCCTATGAGTAATTTTCCATCTTATTCTCTCTCCCCTGTCTGGCTGGGAAGAGAAGTGATAGAGCGGCTTGGTGGGCACCTGGTGTCCAGACAAGGTCAATAAACTATATCTCAGGCTTATTAAATTCTAATTTTATAGTCTTTGTTTCATGGTAAAAATGTAGCCTGGGCTTTGATTCAGTCTCCTAGTTGTTTCAGATACCCTATGGCATTTCAAATAACCCTAGAAGAGGAAGGGGTTAAGCGTAAGGAATTGAGCCATTAGGGACTGGCCTTTGACTTCTTTTAGAGAATAGATATAATAAAGTTGGCTACTAAAATCCCAATTCTAAAACCCCTATTTCAGCTTGGAGTTACACTTTCTATCATATAAACTAATCATAGTAAGATTTATGCTTGCTGTACACATTCCACTCCAACCAAAACAATATATGTTTTATGTCTCTAACTTCTAGCTATTCACATTAATATCAATATTGATATCAGATATTTATTTTAGGGATAATAAAAATTATTACTGTGAAATAATGCCTTAAAACAATGCTAAAAATTAAATAAATTAAAATAAAAACATAGCTCTTGTAAAATATTTATTAAATTATAGGAAGCAAATTTGGAATATAATTTTTTTTTAAAAAGTGCCCTTTTGTAAGTCTGATTTGAGATACATATTTTACTTTTCATGTTCAAAGATTATTGTCAGTCATCTTCCACAATTTTTAAAACATTCTGATTTCCAGCTGGCAGATTTTACATCAGAGATACATTTCTTTACACTGTAACCAGGTCAATACCAAAAATGTGATATGTTTTTGAGGCAGAATGAAGCAAACTGTGAAGAGGACTCTCACAACGACAAGGGAAAAGATGTGGGGTTTAACTGTAAGTATGAAGTATTTTTTTTTTTATTTTACCAGTTTTCTTTTCTAAGTTCATGTCTGTGGACCAAGAACCTAGGTGTAGTAGAGAAGGATGTAGATGTTATGATTTTAAAAAAGCCCACTGTTTTCTGCATTTTAGCTGTAGAGGCATAGCACAGACATGTCTAGTTTTGATGTGTTCTAATGTATTTTGAATACATACTAACCTGGGGGATGTAAAAATATGACTGGTATGCTGGGTGCATTAAGAGAATCTGCCCAAATTAGGCATATGTGCATTGTGAGTTACATCATTGGCTGCATCTTTGATATCAAAAACATCCCATGAGATTTGTTTAAACAGTAATCTTTGAAAAGTGTTTATAAAGATGCTTCACAGAAGCTTTTGCACGTAGGTGTGGATTTTAATATTATAAACTACTTCACATAAAAAAATAACTAGATCATTTGTTCTATGTTCCTAAAATACTCCCAGTCACAGAGATACTGTTTTGTTTAAAGAGTTAGGTAAAACCACATCTCAATTTTAGATTAAATGTTGACCTTCTAAACTGCTAATGAACCTCCTTTAGTCTGAAGTATCTGCATCACCTACCCTGAATTCAATTCTTAAAATTTATACGATGCACACTTTTGGAGAACATTAATATTTTGGGTAAGCCTGTGTTTTTGAGTGGAATGATAGTAAAGCATAGAGATCTCAGCAGTGGTGGTTTCAGATAAGATATCAAAATTGTCACTCAAGAAGTGTAACTCATCTGGTCTGTGTTCGCCTGTGAGAACTGATATGCACACAGGTAACCCCAGGCACCAGGCTGTGGCTAAGGTTTTAAGGAAAGGTTTGGTTTTGAAGTCAGAGACCCTAATACACTGCAATACATCACGGAATGATCACGCAGCAGGTGGAAAAAGCAAAACAGGAAATCCATTTTGGTGCTTTTATAACAACAGCTTTTGCATGAACATAACTTTTCAAGGCTGCATTCTCCCCTGTGTTTTATGGCCTGCCTGAGTCCCAGCAGGGGCCCCTAGGCATGTCTGTGAGAATCTTATCTCTCCTTGCAGCAGGGGACTTACTTCTCTACAGAGAGACAGAGAGAACATACACAGCACCATTCATGAGAAAGAACTCTGTCCTACAAATGAATCTTCTGTGTAATATTTTACCCTACAATGCCTCAGTCTCAAGACATTATCCCTATAACCCAAAAGTTCATAGTAAATACTAGGTGATGGTATAGCCCAGCCAAGAGTACCTCCTGACCCTTTCTTTTTGAATCTGGTTTTCTGAAGATCCACCTATAAAGATGCCAAAAGAGGAAGATGTCATGGAACTTTAGCCTCTACTCCAAAGACTCTTTAGAATAACTTAGCATTGTAGTCTAGGAAAGAGATCTTCTCCCTCTATAGGGTGTTTAGTTCCTTGCTTTTCATCATGTAAGTGGACTACTTGTTTTCTGATGTTGCCTAAGTTCCCTAAACAGTCGATAAAGAGAGAGAGAGAGAAGTCAAGAATGCACTCTGAAAGTCAATGAAGGATTGTCAGTTTCTCTTTCACTTTACAGGAAATCTCAGAGCATATCTGAAAACACCATAAATTTACATGCCCAGAGCAAAAAATCACAGAATCACAGAACAGTTGAGAATGGAAAGCAACTCTTGAGATTGCCTAGTTGGGCTGATTTTGGCTGGAGTAGAATTAATCTTCTTCATAGTGGCTAGTATGAGTCGATATTTTGGGTTTATGCTGAACACAGGGTTGATAATATAGAGATGTTTTTGTTATTGCTGAGCAGGGCTTACACAGAGCCACTTTTCTGATTTTCATACCGCCAAGCGGACAAGGAAGTTGGAGATGCATGGTAGGTTGGGAGGAGATGCAGCCAAGACAGGTGACCCAAATTGATCAAAAGGATATTTCATACCATATGATATCATGCTCAGTACATAAAACTGGGAAGAAGAAAGAATGTGGGGGATGTTTGGAGTGATGACATTTGTCTTTCCAAGTCACTGTTACGTGTGATGGGCCCTGCTCTCCTGGAGATGGCTGAACACCTGCCTGCCCGTGGGAAGCAGTCAATTAATTCTTTGTTTTTCTTTGCTTGTGTGTGTGGCTTTTGCTTTCGCTATTAAACTATGTTTATCTCAGCTCATGAGTTCTCCAGCTTTTACAATTACTGTTCTCTCCCCAGTGTGAATGGTGGGAGAGTGAGCAAGTGGCTGTGTGGGACTTGGCTTCTGTCTAGAGTGAAACCAAGATACTAGTCCAAAACTCCTGCTCAACCAATGTTAACTTGAGTTGTTTACTTGTGGTAATTTCCAGTCACATTTTCAGTATCCTGCCAGGTGGAAACTGCACAACTTGTTCCAGTGTTCAACCACCCTCACACTCAAAAAAGTGTTTCCTTGAGTTCAGGTGAAAATTCATGTGTTTTAATTTGGGCCCATTGCATCTTGCTCCTATCAATTATTAAACCACATGAATAAGATCCCACTGAGCCTTCTCTTCTCCAAGCTGAGAAACTCCTCCTCACTCAGCATGTCCTCATATGAAAGATGCTCCAGACCACTAGCCATCTTCCCGTAAACCAGCCACAATCTGTTCTGGACATAGTCATGGCCCAGTGTGTCCACGTCTCTCTTGTAACGCGGAAGATAAATTTGGACCCAATATTCCAGATGTGGTCTCCCCAGGAAAGAGAAGAGAGAAAAGATCATCTCCCTGCTGGCAACATTCCTCTTAAGGCAGCCCAGGAGACTGTTGATATTTGTGGCAGCAAGGGCATGTTACTAGATTCTGGTCAACTTGCAGTCCATCAGGAATTCCACTTCCTTCAATACAAAACTGCTTTTTAGCTGGTATGCTTCCCAGCATGAATTAGTGCATGGGATTATTTCTGCCAAGATGCAAATCTTCTACTTGTTCTGTAGTGAATTTTGTGATATTCCTGTCTACATATTTCTTTGTTTTGTTGAGGTCCCTCTGAATAGCATCACACCTATCTGGTGTATCAACTATTCATCTTAAGTTTGTTTCATCTGTAAGTGTGGTGATTTGGCCCTGGCTGACCACCATGTGCCCACTAAGATGCTCAATCACTCCCCCTCCTCAGCGGGACAGGGGAAAAAATATGACAAAAAGCTCATGGATTGAGATAAAGAGAGGGATATCACTCTCTGATTACGGTCATGGGCAAAACTGACTTGATTTGGGGAAGCTAATTAAGTTTACTGCCGATCAAATAGAGAAACATAACAAGAAGTAAGAACAAATCTAAAAACACATTCCCCCTACCCCTCTCTTCTTCCCAGACTCAACAACACTCCTGACTTCATTGCAGTCAGTTCATAATGCTTTATCTCTCTTGCTCCTTCCTTTATTCAGCTGTTATGTAGTTTGAATGATAATTCAGAATGTGTTTCATAAGATACTATCAACTAAACTCATGATTTTGTTTCTCGTTTCTTCATATGCTTTCTGACAGGCAAGCTTTCATTCTTTCCTCTGTTCTTACTTAATCCTCCAAATGCTACTGCCTTGAACCATTTTCCATAAAGTTAATGTTCCATAAATATCCTATATATCTTTCTCAAGACCATAAATATAAGCAGCGAACAAACAAAGAATGAAGCCTAAATCTAACACTGAAGAGAGGATGTCAAATTATACATATAGGAAAGATGACAGATGACAACTTGATAATGGTCTTTGTAAAATTCTTTCTTTCTGAAAAAAAAAATCAGGAATTCGGTTATCTTGTATATAGAATATTTGCCACTCAATTGAGAAGAAAAACATGTCTAAACACCGTATGATTTTTGTTAGCATTTTCAGAAGAAAAAAAAAAAAGAAAAAATAGTTCAATCTGATGAGGAAGCACCAAACATCTGAAGCCAAATAAGAAATAAAAGTAATTTTTTTTAATAGCCCAAAATTAATTAACTAATGTTAACTTGGGCTTATTTATTTGTTTTCAGACTTAAAGCTATCTTTACAGACATTGTACTATAGGTTTCTGAGTGTAATATTTTAAGGTAAAGAAAGCAGATAAGCAGCAGTTTTATTTTGAGAATTCATGTCAGTAATTATTATAACCAGTCAGTAGGAAATTATACTTTTTACTAAATGATCATGTGAGTTGCTGATGGGGGATACTTTGTCAAAATGATTCAGTGGGATATGCTGTGTTGAGAAAATCAAAGTTTAAATTAGCCTCTTGGACCATCAGAACCAATTCTGGTGACAAAGCCTTGATTCTGTGAAGGAGTTCACAAAGTTAATCCAGTTTTATTTAGACACATTGTCCCACAGCCTTTGTAGTCAAAATTTTAATACTGTTTTGAGAAAAGAATGGAGGAAAACACAAAGTGAGTGCAATTTCATTTAAACATAATCTGGATTCACTAGTTCTTCAACTATAAACTGATTATTTTTAAGGGGTTACTCATGGAACATTTATTTCTGAGTGATGATTTATTGTATCCCCAGAGAACACTCAGTGAATAGAGAAAGGTTACAGAAGTAGCATTAATGCCTTCCTAGGACTATGTTGATTTATTAAAAAAAAAAAAAAAAGGCACTGTGAACCACAGGGAAGGAAGCTACTAAGCTGTATAACTTGATTAGGTAAAAAGAGCATTAAATGTGAAAATCTTAAACTCTTTAGCTTTGCTCTTCTGCATATAAATTAGAGATTAGGTAGGAGCAATATGAGCAGTCCCTTTGTAATACATAGGTCTAATTACAATAAATTTAGAAAAGTCTAAGTGTGTAATATGCACAAAGTAGATTAAGAGTGCATGGGAATTATAAAATGTCTAGGCTTTTTAAAGCTTCTGATGTGACAGATAAAGCTACTTTTTTTTTCTTCTTTTTCTTTTTTCCTATGGGAAACCTATGAATATGCTTGCAGTTTATTCTTTCTGGCCTTTATAGCAAGTATATGAAGTTTAATTAGAAAGAAAAAGCTGAAAAAAACAAGGAATGAGAAAAGGAAAAGGACTAAGTAAAATTCATGCAGTAATTTAAACTGAGTTGTCTACCTAAGTGGCCAAAAAAAGTTTACAAAAAAGCAATCTAATATCATTGGTTCTACTGTCAGTACTAACTGACCACAAATTAACCGAGTACAAAACATAATTTCTTCTTTTCCTGGTGAGGACTATGCTTTCATCCTGAATATGTATTATTCGACTTTATCAAATATTATCACATCACTTTGTGATATGCCAGTGTAAAGGAAACTGTGGAGTCATGTTGCTCTTTCCTATAACAATAAGGGAAGAAGAAGGCGACTTTCATCATCGCAGCCCATTTCCTGGCTTCTGTTTGTACCCAGGCTCTGTGGTCCCCGCCAGCTTCCTATACAACCATCACAGTTCACAACTGATTAGGAGCTGGTGGCTTCAAAGACAGTGACAAGATCCTTCATCTGAGTGTGTTTATGTGCAATTTGATGATCTTGTTTGTCTTTATAGCTGCAGTTTCACAATGTCAATTATTGTCCTGAGCTAAGTGAAAAGAATTAAGGGAAGTAACAAATTAACAAAAGTGAAACAGATTCCTAGCTTCTATAACATATTCAGGAGCAAATTTGGAGCAGGTCTTGACTTAATATTTAACAGATATATATGTAAGAAATGTTGAGCTGAATGAACATGAATTCAATGGTACTAGTAATCTACTATTGCTATAATCAGCGGAATTCTTGTGGATGTTAAATTTCAATCTAGAAAATTATGAAAGAATTATAGTAAATATTGACACAGGGAGGACAAAATGGAAAGACCCATGAAACTTGCTTGATCATGTTTAGTCCCTGAAAGTATTGTAGTTCTGAGTAATAAATATAAAAAAAAGTATAAACCCATTTTAAAAAACTGAATAATACCATTTAAGAAAGTGGGTGATGCACAATATATAGGACCTGATGTGATAAGGAAAATAATACACAGGAGACAAGTTTGCTTCCAGTGGTCATTTAACATAAATTGCAGAAAGTATAAGAAATATTTCATGAATCAAGACTTCGGTAAAGAATGCTATAATCTCTTTAATGCTCTCTAAAGACAAGTTAGTGATAAAAGAACTAGATAACAATTTCCAAGACCACTCACTTATTTATTGGAACTGGCCAGCAGCTGGATGCAGCACCATTCCCCACCACTCTCTGGGCCTGGCCCTCCAGCCAGTTCCTAACCCAGCACAGGGTGTCCCTGTCCAAGCTGTGGGCTGCCAGCTTTTTCAGGAGTATGCTGAGGGAGAGGGTGTCAAAGGCTTTTCTGAAGTCCAGTCAGACTACATCCACAGCCTTCCCCTCATCCACCAGGTGGGTCACCTGATCCTAAAAGGAGATCAGATTGGTCAGGCAGGACCTGCCCCTCCTAAACCCATGTTGGCTGGGTCTGATTTCTTGTCCATCCTGTAGGTGCTGTGTGATTGCACTTAGGATAACCTTGCCAGGCACTGAGGTCAGGCTGAGAGGCCTGTAGTTTTCCAGGTCTTCCTTCCAGAATTTCTTGTGGATGGGTGTCACATTCTCCAACTTCTAATCATCTGGGACCTCCCCAGTGAGCCAAGACTGGTGATAAATGATGGAGAGCGGCTTGGCGAGCTCTTCTGCCAGTTCCTTCATCACTGTAGGATGGATCCTATCTAGTCCTATAGACTCGTGAGGATCCAAGTGGCTCAGAAGGTCACTAACTTCTTCCTCCTGGATAACAGGGGGAATATTTGGCTCCCCGTTGCTGTCTACCAGCCCAGGAAGCCAGTGTTCCTGAGGACAACCTGTCTCATTGAAAACTGAGGCAAAGAAGTTGTTCAGTACCTCAGCCTTATCCTCATCTTTGATAACTGTGTTCCCTTCCATGTCCAACAAAGAATGGAGGTTTTCCTTGCCCCTCCTTTTGCTCTTGATGCCTTTATAAAAACACTCTTTTTTGTTCTTAACAGAAGTGGCCAGATTAAGTTCAAATTGTGCTTTTGTCTCCCTAATTTTCTTTCTATATGACCTAACTACATTCCTAAACACTTCATGAGTTGCCTGCCCTTTTTTCTAAAGACAATAGACTCTCTTTTTTTCCCTAATTTCCTGCAAAATCTCCCTGTTCAACCAGGCTGGTCTTCCTCACCAGCTCACTTTTCAGCACATAGGGACAGCCTACTCCTGCACCTTCAAGATTTCTTTCTTGAAGCATGTCCAACCTTCCTGGACCCCTTTGTTTATAAGAGTGGTTTCCCAAGGTAATTTCCAAACCAGCCTCCTGAATAGGCCAAAGTCTACCCTCTGGAAGTCCAGGGTAGAGGTTTTGTTGACGCCTTACTTCTCCAAGTATTGAAAACTATCATTTCATGGTCACTGTGCCCCAGACAGCCTTGGATCACCACATCTCCCACCAACCCTTCTCTGTAAACATCAGGTCTAATGGGACCCCAGCCCCAGTAGGTTCTTTTATCAGCTGCAACAGGAAATTATCCTTCACACACTCTGAGAATCTCCTAGACTGCCTCTTTGCCACATGTCAAGTTCCCAGCAGACATCTGGCAGGCTAAAGTCACACACAAGAACAAGGGCTGGTGATTTTGAAACCTCCACCAGCTGCTTGTAGAATAATTCATCAGCCTCTTCATCCTGGTTGGGTGGTCTATAACAGACTCCTACCAGGATGTTGGCCTTGTTGGCCTTCCCTCTGATTCTGACCTATAAGCACTCAACCTTATTGTCACTGACTTCAAGTTCTAGAGAGTCAAGAGACTCTCTAACACACAGAGCCATCCCTCCACCTCTCTTACCTTGCCTATCTCTTCTGAAGAGCATGTAGCCACACAGAGCCATCCCTCCACCTCTCTTACCTTGCCTATCTCTTCTGAAGAGCATGTAGCCATCCATTGCAGCATTCCAATCATGCGAGTCATCCCATCACGTTTCCGTGATGGTGACTACATCACATCTTTCCTGTTGCACGATGGCTTCCAGCTCCTCTTGTTTCTTACCCATACTGCGTGCATTGGTGTATATGCATTTCAGCTGGGCTGCTGATTTCACCTCTAACTCTGGCTTTCCACCCTTAGGCTCATCTCTGAAGAGCCTGGTTTCAATCCCTTCCCCCTTCGAACCTAGTTTAAAGCCCTCTGATCAGCCCTGACAACTTATATGTCAGGTTTCTTTTGCCCTTGCTAGGTAGATGAAACCCATCTGACTCTAGCAGGCTTCGTACCATAAGTTTTGCCCCATGATCAAAAAAAAAAAAAAAAAAATCCACTGATGGCACCAACTGTTTAGCCACCTATTGATAAAATGGCTTTCCTTATTCCTCTCCTCATTCATTCCTGCAGGAATTGACATGAACACCACTTGTTCATGTCCCATCAGCTAATTGACCACTCCTGTCCCATCAGCTAATTGACCCAAAGTCTTAAAGTCCTTTTTAATTGCCCTGCTATGTCTTTTATCGATCTCATCACTGCCGACCTGTACTACCAACAGTGGGTAATAATCAGAGGGTTGAATTGTCTTGGGAAGTCTCCTGTTAATATCCCTCACCCTGACCCTGGGAAGACAGCATATAGGATCTGATCAGCATATAGGGCCCTCAGTTCCACTCAGAAGGGAATCACCAATTACAACTACCCTTCTTTTTTTCTTAATAGCTGTGATTGTGATCCATCTAATAGAGGGGGTACAACTGGGAGACATTCTAGACAGATCTTTTTCTTGAGTGTCACCTGCCTGACTCTCTGGGTCCGGGGCCTCATACTTGTTCTGTAAGGGCACCGAGGGAAGCGATGGGAGTTGGGAGGGGATTCTTTTACCTCTTTGATCAGGGACCTGTTTCCGTTCCCCCCCATCTATGGGTCTATTCCATCTACCTGATGGCAGGAGGGACAGTACTTCTCTGACTCCCACTGAGCTTCTTTTGGGGTTGAAAGGGTGTGACTCCACCAGTCAATTTCCCTTTCACTTTCCCTAATACTCCTTAGCCTCTCTACTTTTTCCTTAAGCTCTGCCACTAAACAGAGCAAATCATTCACCTGATCGCACTGCATGCAGGTGTCTTTTGCACTGTCCTCTGGTACTAACACCAGGCTCAGGCACTCCCTACAGCCAGTTATACATGATAATCCATGTGAGGATTTTTATCTCTTAATAGGAAAAACTTAGAAGGTAAAACCCCTTGAAAATACATCAAGCATGCCTAATAATGATAACTGGGAAGTAGCTGATTTTGTTAATCTGTTAAAATGACAGCAGTGTCCTGTGTTAAATACTGATTAAAGACTAGATGCAGCCAAGTATGTAAATTACTATTTAGGATTTATGTGGAACTGAGGCTTCTTAGAAAAATGCAGCCAAAAAATCCCTCTTCTTTACCAGCCATGGAGAAAACTAACCTCAGCAGGGATGTGGTTCCTAACCATAGATTCCTAGTACTGTTTGATCCACTTGGAACTGCTGTATAAAGCCAGTAAAGTTGGATCAAGCATTCATAAGAAACTGGCACTTCTCCAGAGCAGCAACTTGGTAAGTCAGAACATCACAGAGCTTCTCAGATAACACTGACACCTATGCCTAACAGCGGGATCAAACCCATATGGCCCAGACTGTAGGTGTTTTAAGCTGGTTGGACCTAGATTGCTAATTATAAGCACTGACGTGAGAGTTTGGTGTCTAAGCTCCCACTACAGTAATTGAAAATCTAGGATGCACTTTAGCATCCCACACAAGAATCTAATACCTTTTGAGATGCCATTCACTTGCTGCTTCAAAAGCATGATTATCTACTCAGGTCTCTTCTTAAATATGCAAGCCCTATGAAAATGTCTCAGAAACTATGGGCTACATCTCATATAGCAGTACCTAGGTACCTATGTATGGACAACTAAATGTATCCCTGAGGAATCTGGAGACCTATTTGTCTGACCAAAGGCTGGTATTTTTGTTAGGAAGAGATGATAAGCTCCTCTGACTCTAATGTCTGGAATTCTAGATGAAATCCCTCAATGTTATTGGTTTTAGAAGGAATGATCCAATCTAGGTGGCTTAGCAATCAACTGGATGTAGGATTCAAAATCCCCATATTCAGGGTTCAAAAATTCTGCAGCATTTGTTTGAATTTTTTTAATCGTGACATCAGGTGTCATTCAAATTTCAATCATAGTGATTTATAACAACCTAAATATTTGCTAAAGGACTGACTAAGTAAGAGATGCTGTCTGCTCCTCTTTGTGTAGATGTGCCTCTATGTTTCTGTAACATATACTCAATAGAACTTGTGATACAGAACACACATTTAAAGGACTCTTAACATCCTGTGAATAACCAGTCCAGGAATTTTCAGTGAAGCCCCCCGTATAATTTCTTTATCTTTTGGATGACAAAGGAAGAAATTAGTAAAATAAAATTGTATGGTATCTTAAAGAAAATTCAGAGATCAAAATTAGGGAAATATTATATCCTGGGGGAAGAAAAGCAGATATCTTATGGTATTGGTATTGCTTTTCACACAAGCAGATCATAATGTGTTAAATAATTCACATATGAAAGACTAATTTTATTTAATTTTATTTAAAGTCCATTTTTTCTATTTCTCCTAAAATATCTTCCTTACAGCTTAGGACTGCATCTAAAATAGTGAATTTTTATAAAACATAGGAAATTAGAACACATATACTTAAGCTGGAAATTGCTCTTGTTTTTGTTTGTGTCTGATATGAAGATGAGTCCAGTGTCAGCACTTAACAAATCATGTTGATTACTTTCGCAGGAAGTGCTGTGAGATTTTAATGACTAAGCCTGATTAGAGCCTGAAATGACAGATCATGAAAAGAGCAGAGTCTTTAAATTAGGTGGTTAGCATTTTGAGTCAGAAAAAAAAGGACAGAAAAAAACATAAACATATTTTATTGAATCTTAGCCCAACTCTACAATGAATGCATTGGAAAAATAAAAATCTGCTATGTGATTCTGGTACCCCTTCCTACAACATTGCAGTAAGTTATTTCTCACATACACTGTCATAGACTATCTTTTAAAACTACATTTTATGATTTACCTGTAGTGCTCAGGTGTCTTAAGGAAAAGGACATACACCAAGTTCATACAATAAATGTGGTTTGGTTTTTTTTAACAAATTGTTTTGTGGGTAAATATGTATACCACACATATATAGTCAACAGTGAATCACATAGAACACCAAAATCTGTATTTATAAGGTTAAAAAAAAAAAAAGAAAGCAAGTAGTAATTTTGTCCAAGTAGAACCTTCTTATCTGGTTAAACCCCCTTATCTTTATCTGTATATATTTAATTCCTACAAAGCATCATAAAATACTGAGTACACACTATAAATTACATTATTGACCAGGAATTCAGTCTACACTGTTTCTTTTATCTTGATTCTCATTATAACTATTTGTAAAGAAAGTACTAGGAGTATTTAGGAAGCGTTTCAAATGAAATATCTCTAGACAAAAAAAAATTATGATCTTTTCTGTTAAAATAATTTAAAAAAACTCAAAAGACAAACCAGCAAACAAAAATAACTAAGAACCCCAAAATCCCAAAAGGTTTGAAAACAGGTTTTTCTTAGAGAAGTTGTTTTAAAAATAACCCTAAAACAGTCTCAATATGGGTAAATAGGAAAATTGAGATCAGTCTGGAGAAAAATAAAACAAAAAGCCCCTTTCTTTTGATTATTCTGGTTAGTGAGACATTGTATCTACTCAATGGAGCTCTGATGCCACTGCTAAGCAGACTTCTCTCTGTCCTAGCATTGTGTAATATTTTGATGACTACATTGACAAAGGAACGAAACTAACAAGGTGTATTCAGACTGTGCCTACCACTCAAGCTGAAACAAATGTTATTATAAACATTGACATCCAAAAAACACAACGGAGTGGATGCCTAAAAGAAAAATACAATTCTTGACACAATACTCCTCTTGGAAAGGTGCGTTACAGAAACCTTTAAAGAAGTACCACACAGGAAAATATACTTCAAAGACACAATTTTTTCTGCTGCCTCATAGTGTCTGTTTGGTGATCCAGGACTTAGTATGTTGACTATGTCAATACTTGCCTGATAAGGTGTCTACCTCTATTGTTTGTTCAGGTTTGCTTTAGGAACTCCATTTTCATAGCTGAACAACAAAACCACTTTGTACTCACCCACCATTCTCAGAATAACCTGTTCTCTCTTAGTACTAGAAATAATAATTTTGTTCCATGGAACCCAAACTGACCTGAATCTATTTCCATCTGCAGCAGTATCTCTTGTGGGTGACTGTTCATCATTTGTAGGACCACCTTTTGTAAGAAATCTTACAATTTTCTTCTGAAAGAAGTTTTATTCCTTTCATTACAGAATTCCATTGTTTGGAATTCAATAGGGAAGTATCCTGTGGTGAAACGGAGAGAGTCAACAAATCTCAGAGAGATTTGTCCATGCTGCATATTTGAATCTTGCAATTAAAGGAAAATCATATGGCAGCTAGAATGTTCTTTTTCCTTTTATGGTAAAACATTTGTTCTCCTATGTGACATATGTCTAACCTGCTGATAAACTGACCTGAGGATTAAATAATCATTTATATGTACACTAGCAATACTTACACCTTTATAACAAAATATGAGACAAGGGCAAAGTACCTATCTGGCATAACAAAGGCTTGCCATCTGTTGGTATAGATTTTGGAGTACACTGATATTTTCACTTAGTGATTTAAATAAAAGATATGAAAAAGGAATATTTTTATTAACGACAATAGTTTTTTCACACTTTTATTTTTTCCTCCCAAATTTATCATCAATAACCATTTTATTTCTTGTATAAATACAGCATGTATTTTACATCTACAGTGATTTTACTTGAAATATTCTTGTAACATTTGTTTATCTAGAGGCAGAAAATGGAAATAATATCTTATGAGATATCACTACTCCTTTAGAATCCAATGCAAACTAACTTGAGAAACAATAATCTATCAAGAAATGTTTACGTAGCAAAATTCATCATAGCACAGATTCTGTGACCTTAATTGCATGTTGACTCTTAGCTTTGACTGTTGAAAATGTTCATAGAAATGGTTTCTGTGGAATCAATGGAGTGACTGAGGGCTTGTCAGGATGAAAATGGTGGGAACTATAGGCAAAGAATTCCCTCATCTTTAAAATCATCGTCTATGCATACAGCCCTTATTCTATCAACCTGCTAGGCCTACTTCTCAACATCTCAGGGCCTGTCAGGAGAACAGAGACCTGGAGATTTGCTAACAGTATGCCATCACACTCTCAAAATCTGCCTTCCTATCTTCTTAGAGAGGAGAAAGGTGTGAAGCTAGGTTATCAGCCGTCTTAAGATGCAGCCTTTCTGTCTGTCTTGTCTTCTGGAGGCTTTTTCTTTTTTTTTTTTTTTTTAACTTTGTATAAGTTGCCTGAATGATCAGTAAGACAAAAGACCTTCAAACAAGAACCATATTTTTAACAGATTAAGGATACCCTTCTGAGAAGCATCTACACTACATCTCTAAAATTAAATGGAATGAGTTTTCAAGTGGATTGATGATTGAAGATTGGTAACGTTATTAATTTTCAATATACTCCCAGATATTTTTCCCATCTGTTAACACTCTCTGGGATCCGTTGAGCACAGTCTGTGGGATAACAGTACCATAAACCTTCTCAGTAGGCATATGCACAAGTGACACTACATACAACTCCAATCATTTTTCAGTTTCAATCTTATCATGGTGGGAGGCTCACATGGCTTGATTGCTACCATGGATAAATACAGGGGGTTTTAGGAAAGACAGGACAGGAAGGCAAGGAGGGAGAATCATCCAATATGCGAGACTGGAGCAGAAATGAATGGAGCTCTGCTTAGGGATGGGTTATACACTAGCTGGGTTGGGATTAGTGTCAGCTGGTATTAGTCAGGTTGGACATGGCTTTAAGCAACTTAATCTAGTAAAAGATGTCCCTGATGTGGCAAAGGAGTTGGACTAGATGATCTTTAAAGGTCCCTTCCAACTCAAGCTATTCTATGATTCTATGATTTATACACATTGATCAGATTCTTTGGACTTGCATTACAGTAACTGAAGAGCTGGATAAGATATGGTGCAAATGGAGCATCTAAACCTACAATATTCTTTGGTAAAAGGAAAGAAAGCAGGAGTACATGCCAATGTTTGACTGTAAGCCTGAATTGACAGTAAGATTACAAAAGACAAGCAGCCGTTGTAAGAGAAGAATCTAAAATGAATCAATATCACCAGTTAGTCTTGTTCAACATGACAAAAGTGAAAACATGAATAACAAATTGTCTCAATGAACATGCAGTAAAGCTGTGTTTTACAAAACCATTTCTTAAAGAAAAGATTTTTCCCAGTTAAATATTTACAGACACTAACTGATATTTAAAATTAATTTGGAAAATAAAATTAGAAAATAAATATTTTAAGATTAACTATAGAAATCTTGCAACAGCATATAGTCACGCCCACTGTGGAATAGTGATTCAATTAGTATCAAGACCATTCTTTAAGAAGTTACTTGGCTTTTAGAATCTCTTCTTTAACTATGTCTCATCACAGATACCAAATAATTGATCTACACATATGATCTATAAAAATATGTGCCTGACCACCCTTACATTTAATATGTTTAGCAAAGCAAGCTATGTTTACAATAATAATAAAAAAACCCCACAGATATAAAACATGTCTTTAGGAGACATATATACTAGAAATAATTTTCTATAATTCTGCTGTCATAATACAATGACTTTTAATTATTGCGTTGCCACATGATGTGTGATAGGGAAATGTCAAGGAGGGTCAAATATAAGAAAGTGAGCTTTCGAACTATTAATTTAAAATTAGGGTATCAAGTAAACTAAAACAAATAAAGGTTCTATAGAGAATCTTAAGAACCAAAAACCTTATTGAAAATATGAAATAACCTTTAATAATATTATTTTTAACATGAAGTTATATATTTTAAAATAGAATTATTTTTAAAAAGGAGGAAATGTATCCTGCTGAATCTGATCTGTTTGATGAACTCCTCTGTAACCTAGACTTTTCCTTTTAATGTTGTCCACCAGTGCATTAAAGGAGAATGGGTGTTTCAAAGAAAATCAAACAGAAAACAGTTGCTATCAAAGTAAGTGAGATCCCCTGGATTGCCATTACACCATCCCTGCCCACCTCCCAGTGCCTCCCTGACCCTGCTGTGGCACAGGAGCCCATATCAGCCCCCCAGGGCCATCAGCCCCTGGCCCAGTGACCCTGTAGCAGGGCTGATCTCCAGCTCCCCACAGCTCTGCCCTGCCCTCTACTGAGCCAGGCCCATCTGTGGGGCCATGCAGGCCCTGTCCCCAGGAAGGTGCCCCATGCCCTGGACTAGAGCTGCCACTGTCCCCCCCAGCTGCCCTGCTCCTGGGTGAGGTGGTGGAATGGCCTCTGGCTGCCATAATGGATGCCATGGAAAGGTCTCTCATGCTACCAGTATACCAGCTCACAGGGAACCTCCAACCCTTGCAGTGTCTTGACACTTCAGATTGTTCTCTTTCAAATTCGTTCTTAAAACGTTGACTAGGCTAGTAATAAATTGTTGTCTTCATAAATATAGTACGTCCCCTTTTGCCACAACAAGGTTTTGACTATGACACTGAATGGGTGTGAGGAGTGGTTGTTAATCCTTAATTATAAACAGAAGTATTATTTTATTTAATATGACAGAGAATCACAAGTTCTGTCGTCACACTGACAGTGTTGGGACATGTGACATTATGTTAAAATGGTGGTCTCAAGCAGCAGAACCATTTGCTTTCTCTGAAGTATTCTCATCTTTCTACAACATTATATCAAAAGATAGATAACAATTGCTCTTTCCCCTCTTACTACTTTCTGCTTAATTCATGTATTTTCACCGCATAGAGTGTGTCTAGCAGTTGTACTTGTATTTCCAGTTTCATGGCTTGACATCAGTGCCAAAGAAACTTCATAAGATTCTGACTGTGAGATTAATATTTTTTTTAGGTTGCTTGGATTTTTTGGAGTGTAGGAGGAAGACAATGTGCTCCAGATTTGGCATTCATAAACAGAGTGACTTATGGTCAGGAACCCAAGGGCAACTTAAGATTTTGCCAACTGAACACAAAATCTCATGAGGAGGTGGAGCAGCTCATATCAAGCTTCTACTTCCTGATTGTGTTAGGAATACAATAGAGAAAGGTGCAAAAAATCCAAATATTTTGAATGCTCTGGAGACAGTTCTTTGACAGTGCTGGAGAGGCTAAGAGAGGCACTCTGTTTGACCTACTTCTTACAAGTAAGAAAAAGTGATAGTGGATGGAGAGGCTGATAGAAACTTTGCTACAACTGTGATATAACAAGAGTTTAATGAGGGAAATGAATAAAGCACACAGAAGCATAAAAAATGGTTCTAGTGAACGCAGACTTCAGCTTGCTCAGGGAGCTGCTAGGCTGGGCAGGACCTTATGGCATACTGCCATTCAGGAATCAGCACTATATTAACAATCTGGGTGATGTTGCAGAACTGAATGGTACCTACTTACTCACAACAGGCCTCTTTTATCCCCCTCTCTATTCTCCTTCTGTTTTTCCTCTCCTTATTCTTGTTTTTTCCCACATCAATTCTTCACCTACACTCCTTAGAACTTTGGCATAGTCCCACATCCCCCCTCAAAATCCATACCATTCATGGTCCTAGAGTTTTGCGTTCTTCTCTGTTACAAAACCCAGGTTGGCTCTCCTTAAACCTGTGCCTAGTGTTTCTTAACAGTTCACCAATTAGCAACTGTAGAATTTTGGTCTTCATTAGTGTCTTCTTTATCCCTTGCTTATCAGATTTGTGTGTCTGTATGTTTTGTTTATCTCTTTCCTTGTTACTTTATCTTATAAAAGGTCCTTGACATAATAAGCTTAATAAACCATATGCTCTCCAGTCCCACAAACTACCCACTACCCACTGAGGAACAACTTTTTAGAAAAGGACTTGAGTATGGTAGCAAACAAGAATTTGAGTATGAATCAGCACTGCAACTTGGTGACATATTAACCAACTAAATACTGGGATACATAAGTAAGAATGTAGCTTGCAGGTTGAAAGTAAAGATTATTACCCTCTATGCTGCTCCTGTGTGACCCAACTCTGTCATATTGCCTCAGGTCCTGGGTTTGCCAGTACAAGAAAGACACTGAGAGTCCAGAATAGTCACAGAGAAGGTCAGGGGGCTCAGGCATATGACATACAGGAGACACTGAGAGAACTGGTGAAACTAAAGAGGGATGTCTTTCAAGATTGCTGTCTTTGAGTTCTTAATGGGAGGTCATAGAGAAGACAGACCTATTGGTGTTCACAGTGAAAGGACAGGAGGTCAAAGTCAGAAGTTGAAGCCAGGGAAAAATTATGTCTAGGTATCTGAGAAAAATTCTCCACAGGGAGTATTTAAGCACTGGAATAGGTTGCTCAGAGAGTCAACTGAACAAGACACTTAACAGCATGACCTAACTTTGAAGTTAGCCATGCTTTGTGAAGGGGAATAAACTAGATGACCTCTAGAGGTCCTATTCAACCTAAATTATTCTAGCATTCTAATTAAAGGTCAGTATTGGCCTGGAATAAAATGTTTTAGAGAAAGGAAAGGGACATTCAGTTTCATTGGTAAGATCTGAAATGTAAATTTTGAATCGGGGTGAAAAATAGTACTCTGATTTATTTTAATTTTTGCAAGAGTTCTGCAGAACTTATATTAGCCTGTTACAATATGCTTACAAGGAATGCTCTAGGGTTAAGTTATACATGTTTCTTAATTTTACTTGATCTATGTCTCATTGCAAGTGACTGGATAATAAGAAGACCTTCCTCATCCAAGTATACTTGAATTAATAAACTATCCTTACAAACTCTAAGAAGTGCACAAGCTGTCTAGTTTGTCCTTTACTGAACCGAAATTATGGAAGCACTGTGAGTTTTTGTTTCAGCTACCTGGCCCTGAGGGAACAGACAGCTGGCATCGCAGGGTTTAAGGATGTAGAAGCACTTTTCAATGAGTACTAGTGACTTTGGAGCCTTTCTGGAATGCAGTGATGGAGTAAAAGGTTCAACAGTAAGATGGAATATTGCCCACACATTTTAAAATCTGCTTTTGTAAAATTAAAGGTATCTGCCATAAGTCAGACTTCCAATTTATTTCTGGTTCTTGAAATTTGCTGTACCAAATGCACTTTGTTTCAAAATATACTACTAATTTCTTTTCTACCTTAACCTGAAGCAGGAATTCTCAGTCTATGGCCCTTCTTCTGCATGCAGCTTGTGGTCAGTTCAAATAGGGTTGTTTTAGCTTGTCTGCATTGCAAACTTTGAAGCAGGGAAGTATTGACATAGAAGTTGCTTCAGAATTTCTTCCTCTCTAGGAAGTGGTTCATCAAGTATCCACTAGAGTGAGAATATGGCTGAGGTTGGCCCTGATTGGTCTTAGCTCCATCCTCAACTGTTGTTCAAAATAAAAACAACTCCTCTCCTTCTTAGTTATCTGAGATTTCTAAAATTTACCTTCCAGAACTAAGTCATTTGAAGGTTTAAAAGATGTTTCAAAAAGCCAAGAAAGCTGGACACTCACCACCAGAAAGTTTGCTTAGGGATGCTCTGTCACCAAAGTCATCATGAAACATTATTTAAGATTCCCTATGAATACATAGATTTTAAGAGTATCTCTTATTTTCCAGGTTTGGGGCATTAGCATATATTTGCCTTCTTCTTTCATGTATGAATCTGTCACTGAATCTCCTCCTCAAAGAATGTATATTTTTAAGGGTAAAGTTCGGAAATACTATGCAAGAAAATATCCTATTCTGATAGGGGAAATTCCTCACATTACAGATACTGTCCTTTGAAACATGAATGACTTTAATCTTAAGCATATACAGAATCACCAGCTGTAATGCTTTAGTTCTCATGGTACCTAGTTATAAAGCTGGAACATCTAAGACCATAGCCTTTGGGAGAATGTTATAATTGAGAAAAAGCAGAAGAATCAAATGAGGCCCTTAGTGGGGCATACATATCTGGAGGGGAAAAAAAGTTTACAATTAATATATTATTTTAACATAAGCTGCAATGCACATAGTATAGGTGTATGAAGGTGAGCATAGCAACTGAATTAACGTGAAAATAGGCAATTATTTTTGTTGAAGGATACCTAAACTACTCATTTCAATATCACATTGATTTTTAACCCTCCACATAACTTATGATAAAAATGCTAAAGAATGAGTAGGAAGCTGAACTAGGATTAAAGTTCACTTTAAATTCACCTCCTGACCCTTTGAGGTATATTCATTGTTGCTTTTTCACAGTAGACCACTTCTAGTTCCAAAATGACTTCTAGCATTACAGTTTGAGCTATTAGTTTCATCTGCAAAGCCAAACTTCTCCGACTGCTTTAACACAACTCAGATTCATTTATTGATGTCTCTCAAGTCAATCTTATATTCATGGACATTACAAAAGCAGTTCACTTATATGCAGCAATCTGCATACACACAAATAAAAGAACAGTTTATACAGTTAACATCTCCCAGTAAATAAACAATATGCTTTCCTTTAACCCTCTACAGGTAGTATAATTAGCAAAAAATTTTATATAAATAATCAGTGTAAGTTTTATAAATTTCTAACCCAGTATGTTGAGAATATATGCTCCAGAAATTTGATGCAAATATGTTAACAGCAGAGTCAATTATGCTCTTTACTCTATAGGATAATTTATTACCTATTCCATACCTCTCAGCTAAATGCTAAAGCTAATGTTGTAAATTCAAGATCGGACTCATTAGTTTCTGAGAAAAAAATTGCAACCTAATTGCTTCTAATTAAGTAAAATTATCTGGGAATAAATAGAGAAAAAAATCAACCAACCAAAATTAAATAAAAACATTCTAGGAAATAGATATTGATAATATTCACATATGCTCAATTTGAAACATACTACTTTAGCTTCAACATTGTGTGGTGGGGGTTTTTTTATGAACAACAAAATAAAGGCCTATTTCATCACATATATTTACTTTACTGCAGTAGAGTATATCTAATACACATTTACTTAGCAATAATTTTCTCCATAATCAGAGAGTCAGAGACTTACTCTTACTATGTCTTCTATTATTATGTTATGTAATGTTATGTTATGTTATGCTATGTTACGTTACGTTATGTTAATACGTCTTTTGGGTTAAAAGCATCAGATGGAACTTCAGGCTGGAGATTGAGGCCAGTGCTTCAGATTTTCACAATGTCCAGTGCTTATGGGGATGGTTAGTTAAAATAGACACTCGGAGACGCTATGAAAAGTTCATAGATTTTTTTTCTTCACTTGAAAAGATAAATGCAAAGTACAAATCTGTAGTCTTGCCTTGGGCTATATAAGCCTCTAGAAGAATAGGCAAATTTATGAACAAAAGCTATACTCTTCCTGCATAGTCTTCCAGGACAAAAGTTATGGGACAATTGGAACTAGACATGGCAATTTAGAAGTCTGAGATATTTTCGAAAAGTGAACAGAAATAATCATGATGAAGTGACAGAAAACCTTACATAGCATAAATTTGTTTAAACCATTATGAGGCTTAGATTTCCTTTAGGCTATCCATTAATAGAAAACTACCCAGAATGACACTGTATTTCAATTAAATTTATAGACCATTAATAGAAAATCAATCTCTGTGGTTTTAATCAGAGACAAGAGACTAACCAAACCTTCTGTAGCAGGTGGTAAATGATCACTGCATTATGAGAAACAATTCTTAGCCCATACCATTGCAGTGCTCCCCAGATAAAAATGTCACAATAGGTATGCTTCATTTTTCCTATATTTTCAGGTATTGGTTTAGTCATGAAAATCTGATATATCAGTGATCTGATCTGGTCTAAAAAATCCTATATACTTTCTTTTAGTAAATTAGAATATGTCTCCTTAAATGAGTGGTGTATATATATATATGTATGTGTATATATATATATATACAAACACACAGACATATATAAAATATTATTACGTAACTTTTGGGAGCACCAAATATGAGTTTCACTTCCTGAACATCTGGCCCAATGCTTATGTATACTGTATTGAAATTAGATTAATTTCCTTCATCTCTTCCTCTTCCTTTTAACATTAGTTGTTTTGCTACCTTCTAACTAATCAAGTACACTGGTCTAAGAATTATTTTAATGAATATTAGCAATATCTGAAAAACTATATTATTTTATCACATTGCAATTTTATGATAATGTATTTTTTTTAGAGCCAATAGGAATACTTCAACTGTGCTATGTAAATGCTTTAGTTAGTCTGAATGAAAAAAAGGTTAAGTTGTTTTTTCTATCACCATAAATATCTTTCACCTCAGTGTCCCTTCGTGAAAAAACTCAATAAGTAAAAATGCTTTGAAGGCAGGTTTCCTGATCAGATTTTTATAAAGAGATATCGTTCATTGCTCAGCTTAACAGGGCAGTTGAATGCCAACTGGTAATTAAAGTCCCTCTGAAGAAAAATAAAATATCCATCACACTTGTCATTAAAAAAAGTAAAAAGGTATACAAATGAATGTGGTATTTTTTTGAGCCAAGGATTTTTTTAAAACAGAAATACTGATTTATGCAACCATCAGGTTTGAATGCATGCAACACAACTTTCTCAGATTGAATTTCATTGATTTTCTATAACAATGTCAAGCATTCAATGCATCACAGAAACTGTGAGACTAAAGTAAATAATCCTTTCAGAAAGAAGGTGATTCTTCCCTTCTTAAACACATAGGTGAACATCTTGTTCTCCTGTTCCCTTGCTCTGTTGTAGCTTAAGCTGTAAGATTTCAAAATTTCCTAATTCCCTGTCTTCATTTTCATTTAGGATAACATGCTTTGTTTTCCTTATGACCTTTTTTATGCTCTTGCCTCTAGGACAAGTTGTTAAAACTGTATGCCTTTCTGTTTATGAAATGTGAATAGAGCTAGAGAGCAAAATAAATGCCAGCAAATTTGGCTTTGAATGTAGTTATATGCGATATTGGCAGAAAGTGACTAGCACAAAAATAGCCTTGAAAGATATGGTTTCACATAGAAGATTCATATTTGAAAGGTACAACAGACTTGTAACACATACTGCATATGCAAATTATTATTTCTAATAAGATCTGCAGTGTTCCTGATCACAATGTCAGTCATAATCACTTTTCTGATATTGTTAGTTCTGGCTATTTGAGCTTAGTATTTATAGCCCAGAATTGTCTTTTACAAATTTGAGGTTGATGGGTTTTGTACTCTACAGTAAATTTATCACTTTGTTATTGATTTGTTAGTTATTTACTCTTCTTTTTCATGCATATGATTTAAAGTTGATAAATAAATTGAATTGCACTAAAACATTCATTTCAGGCACCTTCACATGTTATTTTAAAATTCATACCTTGAATATAACACCACATTATTGCTTGGCAGGAGTGACACTGTTTTCCTCTGAGTATTTCCATGCAAACACCTACTACTATTCCTGAAGTATTTAACTGATGTGCTACTTGGTTGATCTGAAAAACATAATGAATTATTTTCAGGTAACACTAAAGGAAATTAAAAATCCAACTGTTTTACAAGAAGCCAGAAACATAATGTAGAGGATTCGATTCTCACCATTATTCAAGAGCAAAAAATGAATCAGTTCTTATTTCTTGATTGGTGTGACTCCCTGTGTCTCAAAGAGTTCCAATGACCTTTCAGCAGTTTCCCCAACTGCAAGTAGGCCTTCTGTTTTAATTTGCAATAGCAGGTCAATACTGGTACTCATCTCTAATCATAATTTGTCAATATTTGTACCTAGTACTGAATTTGTAGAAGCATATGACCAATTGTTTCCCTGGATTCAACAGCCTCAAAAAGAAAGCCCTATTTGAAAGGATGACCAATGAAAATCTAGTGTAAGTGATTGCTAACTTACTATCTACCGTAGGCATCTTGTTTCTGAGATTTTTATTAGCTCAATGTCCCTGTTTTTCTTACATACAGGAAAGTATGACAGACTTCTTCAGTGGGATGTTTAAGCAGAGACACAGTTTTGATTCATCTCCTACAACACTTGTCTCCATTGTTTATAAAGGAAGCCCATGGTAACTATGTTCCTTGATAAGAACAATTTGAAAATTTGAACACTGTCATTTTACCATCTTCTTCTGACTTTCAGGGTGGTTTACAGCAGTAAATATCTAATACAACTTAAAACAGCATGAGAATGACCATAAGTTTCACTGAACATAGAAATTAGCTCTGCTCTCACAGCATCCTCACAATTAAACTTAAGAAATGTGGGTTAGATGATTGGACACGAGATGAATTGTGAACCGGATGAATGGCAGATCCCAGAGGATTGTAATCGCTAAATTTCACGAGTTTGTGGTGCACTGTTGGGAACTAGGCGAACTACCAACAGACCTTCGTGATGCAGTCATCATCACTTTGTATAAGAAGAAAGGAGTTAAATCAGACTGTTCAAATTATCGTGGTATTACTCTGCTCTCCATTGCTGGCAAAATCCTGGCAAGAATACTTTTGAACAGATTAATACCTGCTATAGCAGAAGGAATTCTACCTGAAAGCCAATGTGGTTTCAGAGTCAAAAACAGTACTACAGACATGGTATTTGTTCTCAGACAACTGCAAAAGAAGTGTAGGGAACAGAACAAAGGTCTCTATGTAACCCTTGTTGATCTCACCAAGGCTTTCGATACTGTGAGCAGAAAAGGTCTATGGCAGATTTTGGAATGTTTAGGTTGTCCCCCCAAGTTCCTTAAAATGATTGTCTCACTTCATGAGGATCAGCACGGTCAAGTCAGATATGGTAATGCACTTTCTGAGCCCTTTCTAATTACCAGTGGTGTGAAACAAGGCTGCGTTCTCGCATAAACTCTATTCACAATCTTTTTCAGCATGATGCTCCAGAGGGCCACGGCAGACCTCGATCAGGACGGTATCTACATTTGATACCGTACTGATGAAAGCCTATTCAACCTAAGGCGACTGAAGGCCCACACTAAGACCTTAAATCATCTTGTCCGGGAGCTGCTTTATGCTGATGATGCTGCCCTTGTGGCCCACACAGAAGCAGCTCTGCAGTGTTTAACATCCTGCTTTACAGATGCTGCTGAGCTCTTTGGGCTGGAAGTCAGCTTAAAGAAGACAGAAGTTCTCCATCAACCTGCACCTCAGAAGTCTTCCATCATCCCCCTATCACCATTGGCCAATCAGAGCTCAAATCAGTCCAGCAGTTTAATTACCTAGGTAGCCTCATCTCCTCCAGTGGTAAGATTGATGGAGAGATAGACAACAGGTTAGCAAAGGCATATAGTCCTTTTGGAAAACTCCATAAAAGAGTTTGGCAAAATAAACACTTGAAGAAAAGTACCAAGATCAGTGTTTACAGAGCCATAGTGCTGTCTACTCTCTTGTATGGTTCCAAATCATAGGTCATCTACCGCCACCACCTGCGTCTCCTAGAACGCTTCCATCAACACTGTCTCCATACAATCCTAAACATCCACTGGTCAGATTATGTGACCAATACACCTGTTCTAGAACAAGCAGCAGTCACAAGTATTGAGGCCATGTTACTGAGAACACAGCTGCGATGGGCAGGGCACGTCTCAAGGATGAAGGACCATAGCCTCCCTAAGATCTTGCTTTATGGTGAACTTGCCACTGGAGGATCCCCGAAGTAAAGATACAAGGACTCCCTGAAACAACATCTCAGCCTTGGTCATATTGATCAACATAACTGGTCTACTCTGGCCTCCAATCGGGAGGCCTGGAGACACACCATCTATAACACTGCTGCTTCCTTTGAGAACACACGCAGGATCACTCTTGAGGAGAAAAGGAAATACAGAAAGAATCATGC
Source organism: Manacus candei (assembly GCF_025592945.1). Classification (NCBI taxonomy): domain Eukaryota; kingdom Metazoa; phylum Chordata; class Aves; order Passeriformes; family Pipridae; genus Manacus; species Manacus candei. The sequence goes on along the minus strand of NW_026138062.1, from coordinate 27,991,202 downwards.
CTTGCAGAATATACCACCTAGGGAGTCTTTCTGCTGTGCCTTTTGCAATCGGACATGTCTATCTCATATTGGCCTTTTTAGCCACCAGCGCACTTGTAACAAATGTGGATAGAGCCCTTCCCAAATCTTCATTCGCGAAGCCCAGCCATGATGATTGTTTAACTTGTTTATCAGTTACTTGGATGAGGGGATAGAGTGCCTCCTCAGCAAGTTCACTCACAATACAAAACTGGGAGGAGTGGCTGATACCCCAGAGGGCTGTGTGGCCTTTCAGAAGGACATCAACAGGCTTGAGACATGGGCAGAGAACTGTCTGAAATTCAACAAAGGAAAATGCCGAGTCCTGCACCTGAGGAAGAATAACCCCAGGCACCAGTACAGGCTGGGGGCCGATCTGCTGGAAAATAGCTTTGGGGAGAATGGCCTGGGGATCATGGTGGACAACAAGCTGTCCATGAGCCAACAGTGTTCCCTTGTGGCCAAGAAGGCCAACGGAATCCTGGGATGCATTACAAGAGCATTACCAGCAGGGAGGTGATCCTGCCCCTCTGTTCAACCCTGGTGAGGTCACATCTGGAATGTCGTGTCCAGTTTTGGGTTCTTCAGTACAAGAGTAACATGGAGCTCCTGGAGCAGGTCTGTCAAGGGGCTACAAAATTGATTAAGGGACTGGAGCATCTCTCTTACAAGGAAAGGCTGAAAGGACTCTCTTCTCAGCCTTGAGAAGAGATGACTGAGAGGGGACCTCATCAATGTATGTAAGTATCTGAAGGGAGGGTGCCAAGAGGATGGAACCAGGCTCTTCTTGCTGGTGCCAGTTAATAGGGCAAGAGGCAATGGGCAGAAACTGATACACGGGAAGTTCCACCTGAATATGAGAAAGAATTTCTTTACTGTGTGGGTGACTAAGCACTGGAACAGGTTGCCCAGAGAGGTTGTAGAGTCTCCCTCCCTGGAGGGAACCATCTGGATACAATCCAGTGCCATGGGCTCTAGGACAATGCTGCTTGAGCAGGGAGGCTGGACCAGACTATACACTGTGGTTCCCTTCCAACCTGACCCCTTCCATGATTGTGTGAGGGAAAAAAAAAAGCCGGAATGCAACACCAGGTGCAGTCAACAGAAATTGGGAGATCTGTAGGTGTAGCAATTCTATCTGAGAGCCTAGCCTTTTTTTCAGAAATTTTATTAAATCTCATTTTCTTAATTACATAATAGCTAACTGCACAATAAATTACTGACTGCAATGTAGATTGTCATCTGCAATTGTATACTACCAGAGTATACTGGACAGAGAAGGGAATTGAATACAGTTTGTTTGTATGTATGTTTATTTTACTTCAGTGTGTCTTTCTTCATATGCTATAGGTAAGGAAAAATTGGTTGGTTCTGAAATATTTGTTATTACGTTTCCCTGCCCTTGACAGTAGAAAAGATGATCTTTGTCAGCACAGTAGCTTCTGATGAGACAAACGGAGCACTTTGGGGATAATTTAACAGATGTTAGTTGAAAATGACTAAGAGTATTCAGTAGAGGAATAAGGTGGTGAAAAGTTGTATTTCGTACTTCATTATTAAAATGGAATTTATTTCATCAAATACATGAAAGAAATTTGGATATCTTTATAACCTCACTACAACCTCCTTTCAGGTAGTTGTAGAGAGGGATAAGGCTCCCCCAGAGCCTACTTTCTCCAGGTTAAACAGCCTTAGCTGCTCCTCACAAGATTTGTGCTCCATACACTTCCCCAACTTCATTGCCCTTCTCTAGACACAGTCTAGCACCTTAATGTCTTTTTTGTGATGAGAGGCCCAAAAGTGAATATAGGTTTTGAAGTGCAGCCTCACCAGTGCCAAGTACAGGGGGATGATCACTGCTCTGGTCTTGCTGCCCACACTATTTCTGATACAAACCAGGATGTTATTGGCCTTCTTGGTGACTTGGACACAGTGCTGGCTCATGTTCAGCTGGCTGTCGACTGACACCCTTAAGTCCTTTTCATTTGGGCAACAATGCAGCTACTCTTCCTCAAGCCTGTAGTACTGCATGAGTTTTCTGTGACCCAGCTGCAGAACCCAGCCCTCGACCTTCTTGAATCTCATACAGTTGGCCTGAGTGCATTGATCCAGCCTCTCCAGATCCCTCCTTCAGAGCCTTCGTGACCTCCAGCAGATCAACACCCCAGCACAACTTAGTGTTGTCTGCAAACTCCCTGAGGGTATGTTCAGTCTCCTTGCCCAGATCATTGATAAAGATATTAAACAGAACTGACCCCAACACTGAGCCCTGGGGAACTCCAGTAGTTACTGACTCACAGCTGGATGCAGTACCATTCATCATCACTCTCTGAACCCTGCCATTCAGCCACTTTGTAACCTGGTGAAGAGTGCACCTGTCCAAGCCACAAGCAGCTGTGTATGGCCTTATATGTTTACCACCAGACTGTTGGTTGAACCTGGTTTCCAATACCAGATCTGCTCTTCTTTTTTTCTGTGACTGGATTTTTGTAATTTTCCTTCCTGCTTTACTGTTACCCTCATCTTCTGACTTGCATTGCCTTGCAGAGTAACTCTCTTCTGCTGCTCCCTGGTACATATAACATCACCTCTTTCACATTCCAATGTTCTCTTTTTCCTGCCAGATGGACAGGAAGCTGCTTTGGCTTCATGTCCCCAAGTTCAGTCAGTAACGAGTTGGAGCATATATTCCTCATTCACAAACAAATACAGCTGGTCACACAGATCAAAACAGCGGTCACATAAACATGAATAGCACATCCACTTCTGTTCTACCTTTTCAGCCGATGAGGTTTAAATCTACCTGCAGAATATTCACAAGTACAGTGTGATTCTCCACAATAGCTTGGCCCAGAGCCTGGCTTCCTCCACTTCCTTGAATCTGAACCTATTGTGTATCAGACCTACAGCCTGCCTCTCCAGATAAGGTCACTCACATCCCTTACTCTACTCATTGGCTGCTGAAGTTTGCTAGTGGCTCATGTACATATGAACATAAAGGACAGAGATGCACCTGGAAAAAAGGAACAGAATTTCATAAGAATATAGAACAGACTGCAATGACCCAGCAAAGGACTTTGTACAAGTACACTGATCAACAGGTTGCTTACACACAACCAGTGAGTTTGAGCCCCTTTTCTCTCTTCCCCTGCCTCATTTGTTCCTTCCCATCCACCTTCATCTCTGCCTTTGATCCTCTCCCTACACATCACATAATAAATTTCACACTTTTTCAGGACATTCCATACTAAGTTTTAAATAATCCCCTGTCTTCTTTTTTTTGTCCCAAAATTCTCTTCTCCCTACATCCTATAGGAAATGCTATTGTCCTTTAGACAATAACCCCATTTAGTTTGCATGGTTTTCTAGGGAATTTATTTTGCTGAATCATTTTGGTGAGCTTCACACTAGGGAAATTGATCTAATAATTGTCCTTTAATAGTTTTAGAAATAACTGGGTCAGTGTACTCTTTCATTGACTATGTTGTCAGGATTCCTTTACCTGTCATTGCTTCTCTGATCCTTTTTGTTGTTTTGTTCAATATAACAAATGATTAACCTTTTGTGAGATAATTTAGGCAATGAAAGACATGAAATATATGTCTTTATAAAATATCCTATCTAGTAAATATCATACAAAATTTTTTGCATCGTCTTCATTTTAAAATAGGCAAATATTTTTTTAATATTTATTTCATTTCTATATTTACATACATACATAAGAATGCAGTCTTCAGGTTCTAAAACTGCTTTAGCTCCATACTAATCCCATATCAGAGCAAAGTAAGTCTATATGAAACATATTCCAGCTCTCTTTTCCCTGGTTTCCATCCAAAGAAAACCCACCTGCATGTTCCAATAGCAGGTGCTCTAATATGTACTACATGCCAATCTGAAAAGCAGGACACTGTAACAGATTATACAAACATGAAAAAGAATGTCTAGACAGAGTTGTAATAGTTTGATTTTTAGGTCTTCCTTGGTAACTGAGGTCAAAACTAAGGAAGTATTCCATTCTATCCCTTTACGTAAACAGATGTATAAATAAGACGGAGAGAGAGACCTCTTCCTCTCTTCTCTCTGGCAAACTTGGGTGACAGCAGGTCCCTGCAGTTGGTCTCGCTTATCTGGGAGTTGAGGCCTGCTCAGGCTTGTTGTTTGCCACAAGGGAGGTGGAGGGTGCTGGCTGTGTCTAGTGCGATCCTGCTTTTCTCAAGGGAAATGGTGAGATTTCATTTTGGTAGTTCTTTATTTGCTAGTTCCCGGGTTTCGATTGTGCATATCTGTTTTGGTTTTGTCCCTTTTTGTCCCTTTTCCCTTCCCCTTCTTGGGAGCTGTCTGGGGTTCCCATGTTTATATGTACATAGTATTTTAATGGTATATATCTGTAATATATGTGAAATATATATATTTTTACTATAGCTTTTGCTACTCCATTTTATTTTTCCTTTGGAGGGTTTTCGCTGTGGTCTGTTGGGGTTTGGCAGGAGGCCAACTACAACCGACTACAAGAGCCTGAAGACCTTTTGCCTTTGGCAAAAGAGTTCCTCTTCTTCAGTTTGTATTCAGAGTTTGAGAAGTATGAGAACAGAAGCCACAAAGAGTTTCATCGTTTTCTCTGGTTTAAGCGAGAAAACAAGTAAAAGTGAAGAACATAGACATTAGCATTTTTGCTAAGTCTGAGAGACACAAAAATTGAGCTGTAGCCAAGTAGAACAGATAATAACTATTCAGACTTTTTTTTCACTGTGAAAACAAACATTTAAATAAAGCAGACTTGTTTCCTATGAGTGGCATAATTGGTGAAATATCTTTCTCAAAAGATCTGTGTATTTTTTTCTAATGCATTTTCCTCCATTATATCACCAGCATAATTTGTATCTTTACCTGTGTGTCCAGCCTGAGTGCTGGATTGCTGTATGTATGCTGGTGTCTTTTCAGTACTCATATGCTGACTGTCCAGTTCTTCCTGCCAGCTTTTCAAAGGAGACATTAAAATTAGTTTTTTCCTCATGGTCACTGATTTTTTATGAAAACCATTTTTGGTACCCTAAAATTTCTCTCTTGCTGTGTAGAAATCAGGAGAAAAATTATAGAGGTAATTGGATTTAGACAGACACAAAACCCACCAAAACAAACTGGTAACTCTTCTTTCTTCAGGAAACCAGGCTGAAAGCAGAAAATTTGAGAAAGAGAGCTCATTATTATTATTCTCTGTCTATTTACAAACCTAAAAAATTGTGTATGTGAAAGACAGTAGAGAGCTATTTTGTTTATTTACTTCCTTGGCATACTTTTTATATCTAAAGTAATTGCTCAGGAGGATGGAGATCATAGGAAATCCTACAGACCTTAGACAGAGTACTGGTTTTGGCTGTCTGGCTTCTTAGATAAGCAGATAGTAGATATATTTTGTCCTGGAAATTTGTTCTGAGTTCTTTTCAGTAAAAGAAAAAGCAAACCCAAACCCAATGTGTACTATTTTATGACAAGAATACTTTATTTCTGATGGCAGAAAAGCCATCAATAGAGAGCTATTTTGTTTATTTACTTCCTTGGCATACTTTTTATGTCTGAAGTAATCGCTCAGGAGAAGTAATTGCTCAGTCTTCTCTCTGTGCACTGACACAACCACATACAGTCTCCTTTCTCTCCCTCTTTACTTCCTTTTGTGAGAATAGTCTTTCGGATCACTCTCATCAGCCTCTGGGCAGATGATCAGTACTTGATGCAAGAAGCATAGGAGACATATCAGGAAGCCTTAGCATCTGAGATGGGTGGAGTTTATACAAAGGAAATGAGACTGAAAACTGAAGCAATGCAAGCAGATGAGATTTAATATAAAGATATACATAGATCCTGAGAGCCATAGAAAAAAACTATTTCTGTCTGACTTCACTACTTCGTACAGATCTCTTTTACCACAAGGAAATAGCTAAATGGCATCAGTCAAGCAGGTTCCCATTATATAAGGAATAATGAAAAGTTATGAAGTTTGCATGGTTCATATGGGGTCAGGGTGAATGCTAGAAGTTCCAAATGGATGTCTAAAACTGGAACTCTGCCCAAGATCCCCAGTGCAATTTACAGTGCAATGTGGAGAAAGGGAAAACTATGAGGGAATGCCATATGTGCGCGAACCACGAATAGACACAAAAAACTTCCAACATCCTCATTGGAATGACCCTCATTGGAATGATCTGAGGTCACAGCACCTCAGTAGCATCTGACCATTCAGTTCAGCTCCAGATACAAACTGTGGACTCCCTTGAAAAATGTAATAAAAGAATAAGACTTTTACCTCCGCCATTTCTTACTCACATCCTGTGGTTCTCCAAACAGATAGAAAAACATAAATCAACCAGTATTTAAGCAAACCAGGATTTTTCATTGTTTCTGTACTTTACTGGTACTTAGGACTCCTTTTTCCATTTCTAATTAATCAGATATAGTCAAAAGAGAGAGAAAAAAATAATACAAAATCCACCATCCAATTTCTGGTTTGGTTGATTAACTTTGCCAATATCACACTACAAATCACTATTTTTTGTTGATAAATAAATAATTATTATGGTTAAAATAAAACCAAAACTTTAAACCATACTACTGTAGAAAGAAAAAAAACTAACTCAGTTTCTTCATGCCCATTTATAATCTTTACTCAGAAGTACCTGATTGTTCATAGTCTCTAATTAGATATACACAGACTCTTCAGTAAAAAGCTCTCATGACCAAATATGGACTTTAATCTGCTTCTCAGCACTTGTATTTTTTAATACATACTTTATCTATAGCAGCAATGACATTAATTGTAATATCATGAAAATTGGAAGAGGTTTGTGTAAAACAGAATAAGAAATGGAATTCTATATATCTAATGAATTTAATTTCTTTACTAGGAGAAACGGCTTTAGCAATCAGTTAGGACATTTATTTTTGAAAGCTGAAGAACAGGTTGCAGAAAAATTTAGGAACTGCTGAATTATTTCAGGAAAATGCAGATGATTTATCCTTAACTTAGGCACTGAAGAAATAGCTTTAAAAAACAGATGGTCAGGTATAGACATGAACCTGTTTTATGGAAGAGCAGAAACACTTTTGAAACATTAAGACTGCCTCATACTAAAGATCCAGAATTCCTTAAAATGCTTTATGTCTCCAACACAATATGGCCAAGATGAAGCATGACAGGCTTTCAGGTGTTTACTCCAAGGGTTATTCTTATCCTAGAGAATCACTGAATGAAAAAGAACAATTCAAGCAGTACTCTCAGCTCTTGAGACTGATGTGATCACTGGGCTTCGCAATCAGTTTCCTTTTGTTTCCTAATCTATGATTCCAGTGTTCAGGCACTAGAAGATAAAGTATTTTTAAATTCCTGAATTCCCATACTCAAACAATTAGACATTCTTCTTGAATGCACACCACTATCATCACTGGAACTTCTTCTCTGTATTCTGTTAGAAGGAAGAACAGAAACAGACATTTAAAGAGTAAAATTTTTGACATTTACATTATGATGAAATTAATAGCACCCAAAAGTAAAAGTTACTTTCCTCTAACTATAAATATCCCAGATTAGTGGAGACAAATTTCACTGTAGTTTCAAGTTCCCATGAGAACATGGAATGCAAAATGCTAAGATAGTCTATTTTGTTCAAACAGAAAGTAGACTTTAATGTGTTTCCTGAGGTCAACTCAGTGGAAAATATTGACTATCATGTAAAGTCTTCTACATCCAGTACTAATGTTCTAAGAATGATTGTAGGATCCAGTGCAAAGAAAAGAATTGTAGGAATATCTGAAATGTTGTTTTGAATGGGACTTAATAATGAACTAGGGGTTCCCTTGTTTAGCAGTGTCTATGACTCTTGGAAGGTCCAGAAGAAGAGCTCTAGATAATGACAGAGTCCTGGAGCTGACTACAATTAAATAGGGTGAGATGTTTTGATTTACGCAGATAAATGACCAGGGATCTTTGCCAATACAGCTTTTCACTGAATATCCTACATTACCCTTCTTTCTAGGGGTTCCTCTAATTCACTCACAACTTTATGTTTACTTATTCATAAAAATAATTGACACCAGGCAGGAGCACCACAAATCACCCACCAGCAGGCAAAGACACTCCTGTAACACTCTTTCTTTCCAGAGCAGAGTTACTACAACTGTTATCTAGTAAAAAACAAGGAAGGGATAAAATGAAATTAGAAACACCTCTTTACATTCATAAAAGTGCATACATACATAACACATATTCAAGTGAGACATCATACTGGTTTCAAATACTTATTTCTTGACAAGTGGACATATGTGCCTTGGTTTCCTCTCACTTTTTACTCTGTTAGTAGTATAGAGCAGCTGGGACCTTAAATTTAAGCTAGGATTATGACTGTTATCTCTTGACAAATTTGTTCACAATTCTTCAGACATTTTTGATGATTCAACACCACTTAAAGTTGGCATATATCCAGATCTCTGCAGAGACTGTGGTTATGCTGAGCTTGTGATATCTCTCTATTTTTCACAAAGGCAGGGATCTGGGTATTAGAGCAAACCTCAATTTCATTTAAAAACAAAGTCAGGATTTGAACAAAAAAGGTGAGGTCAGGTCCTTCACTACCATACGTCTAGAGTAATTTCACAGATTTTATGGCAATTTAAGCTAGAAATACACCAGGGCAAAACCACCAGCCTGACTAATAAAAGGTAGAAGGGCCTTATTCTGATATTTTTATATATGTACATACATATATATTTATACTGATATATATATAAAATATATATAATATATATATAATATATATACATATTATATATATATATTTATATATATATATAAATCTGTCCTAGTGCATACTAGGCACAGCACCACCAGCTGGTCAAGGGAGGAGATTGTCCTGTTGTGCTCTGCACTGGTGCAGCCTCACACTGAATATTGTGCGCAGTTTTGGGCGCCACAATATAAGAAAAATATTAAGGTATTAGAGACTGTCCAAAGGAGGGCAATAAAGAGCCTTGAGAGGAAGCCATATGAGGAGCAGCTGAGGTCACTTGGTCTGTTCAGCCTGGAGAAGAGAAGACTGAGGGGAGACCTCATTGTAGTCTACAAGTTCCTTGTGAGGGGAAGAGGAAGGACAGGCGTTGATTTCTTCTCTGTGGTGACCAGTGACAGGGCCCAAGGAAATGGCCTGAAGTTGTGTCAGGGGAGGTTTAGGTTGGATATTAGAAAAAGTATCTTCACCTAGAGAGTGATTGGGCACTGGAACAGGCTCTCCAGGGAAGTGGTCACAGCATCAAGTCTGACAAAATTTAAGAAGTGTTTGAACAATGCTCTCAGGCACATGATGTGTCTCTTGGGGATGGTCCCGTGCAGGGCTAGGAGTTGGACTTGATGATCCTAGTGGGTCTCTTCCGTCTTGGCATTTTCTGTGATTCTGTGATGTATGTGTATACATATATATATATATACACAATTACTACAGTACTGATCCTTGCAAATTTTAACTGGTTTTAAAGTCTTAGAAAATTGGAATGAAACTTTTCTTTACAGTCTGTTGTATTATTTATAACTTCATAGTTACAACACATATTTCACTTCAAAAAAGAAGGAAAAGAAGTCAAGATTTGAGATTTCCATGGCTTTATCAAGCATTGACTAAAATATCTAAAGTTGTAGATGTTATAGTTTTGATATTTTTTACACTTAGAAGTGAAAAAAAAATCAGTATGCAGAATAAAAATTAAAAATTAAATAACATATTTTTCCTTTAATTTTTCCATTAGCATTTTATGAGTTGTTGCTGAAGCTGAAGTAATTTGAACAGCAACAAAAAAATTCTGTCCTCATTTTTATCTGTATAAGTCAGATTTAATTCTTAAGAAATATTCCTTGACAGCATCTACATAGATTCAAGGGATCAAACACAATTATGCCTTCCAGATATACTTCTAGTAATTTTAAAGTGTGTTGCTTTTTAAATCACTGCCTGTAGGAACAATAAAATGAGATTGAATGGCAACTTAGCAGCTCAGTAAGTGCAGTATGATATTTTCCTTGGTGCTGCAGGATACCTATGAACACTTAAAAATGTGCTTTGAAATGTGCCAAATAGTTTTATTTAATATGGACACTTCAGAAATAGAAGAACTGATCAGCATGTGGGCATTATGGGCATTGCATTGCTCTGCCACATTCTAGCAGCACAAGAATTGAAAGAGTTCTTTTATTAAATTTCTGATTAAATGTCTGAATGCTTGTGGAGAATGAAAAGTAGGACTACCATAAAAAACAGTGGAGAAAACCAAATACATTTAGTTCACAAAAATATTTGGATATCTCTTCTTAACCAGTACTACTCATAGTAAGCCGATTTATTAAAGACCACAAGTCCATTTGCTTGGAAAAAACATTTATAAAAATTAATACAGATAGTTTTACTAAGACTGATTTTATCAATGTCATTTGATTTTGGTTTACTGGATCTTAGACCAAATCTCATATTTCAAAGGACAATTCTTAAGACTGAGAGTAAAAGTTATTGTGAAGTCACGGCATGTCAGCCCCTCTTGCTGAAGTAGCCTCCCTTATTTTGACATTATTAAAAAGGTTATTTGGGCCAAAGAGTAAGAGATATAATCTCACAATGAAAATGCTTCTCTAGCTTAGCAGGTTAAGGACTTGCAACTGTGAAGGAAAAGCAACAGTTTCTACTCCCACTCAAAAAAATATTTGAGGCATTTAATATTATGCTATATGGATATAAGTTTATAAAACCTATTTGGAAGAAAACCCAGAAACTCTCTTTTTTAATGACCTTCCTTATCTATACTAAGACAAAGTTGCATTTAATAGTACATATATGAGCTCTATTTGACCATAACTATGCAACCTATTAGTCATCTGCTAAATTGCCATCACCAGGAAATACCTGGTAAATCCTGAGATGACAGCAAATAAAACATTCCTTTCTTACAGGGTCCTTTTTACTGCAGTGCAAATGCATATAAAGATGATTGCTTGCACTTTTTTCTTTGCAACACTGTGTAACACTATTGATGTGTTGATTTATTCCCTGATGTTCTATTGATTTGATTTATTAAGTTTGCTAAATGTATGATCTTGCCTAATCTGTAGCCTTGTAATCCCAAAAGCCAAATCACATAAAATACTATTTTTCCTCTATCATACAAAAGTGACATCTTAATTTTCCAATTACAGATGTATATTTTCCTGGAATTATTTGTGTAATAAATTGAAAAAAGAATGATAAAGTATCTAGTCTACCTACAATGGGTGGTTTTGTGATCCACATTTCTGTGTAACTTGTCATTGTCTAAATCCAGTTGGCAACTAATCTTCACCTAGCCATTCACTCACTATCCCCCACCCCCAGAGAGTTAGGGGAGAGAACTGGAAGAACAAAAAATGAGAAAACTCTTGGGCTGAGACCAAGGCAGTTTAACAAGTAAATCAAAAGCTGCATGCACAAGCAAAGCAAAACAAGGCATTCGTTCACCACTTCCCATGGGCAGGTAGTTGTTCATCCATCTCCAGGAAAACAGGGCTCCTTCATGTGTAACAGTGACTTCCCCCAGCTTTGTTTGCTGAGCATGATACCATATGGTAAGGAATACCTTTTTAGTCATCTGGGCACAGCTATCCTGGCTGTGTCCCCTCCCAAATTCTTGTGCATCCCCAACCTCCTCACTTGTGGTGTGGGATGAGAGTCAGAAAAAGCCTTGAGGCTGTGTAAGCTCTGCTCAGCAATAATGAACACATTCCTGTGTTATCAACTTCATTCTCAGCACAAATACAAAATATAGCCCCTAAGTAGCTACTGAGAAAAAAATTAACAATGCCAGACAAAACCAGAACATAACTTTAATGGTATGTGGAAAATGAGAGTTCTACCTCACTCAAATCATTTTATCAACGACTTTCTCAGTGTGTAAAAGGGAATAATAAATAAAAGGGAAAGCAATAACAGAGAGACATACACCTGATAGACAAGGAAGACAGGGGTAAAGACCAAAAGTATAGAGTTACTAATTAAAAGGTTATTAAGAACTTCAGGCACAGATTTGGAGAGAGACAACCTGGACTACCTAAGCGGTAAGAAGGAGGAAACAAGAGGACCATGAAGATATGTATATTCAAAGGTGACCTTTGGTACTATGAAAAATTTATTAAATAATTTAGGGAGGAAGCAAGTCAGGGAGGAAAAAAGGAGTGAATAGACAGGAAAGGGTATAAAAGGGTCTGTTTTTTTGTAATCGAATGTCGGTGGCTGTGTTGTGATGGTAGGACACTGCCCCAGTGTGCCCACATTCCAGCTGCTTGGGAAGGGTCTTGTATCTTCCCCAAACCAGGTGTGCATGGGGTGTATATATGTGGGGTGTGCATGTAGATTTTCTGGCAAAAATTACTGAAACTGCCAGGGAGTAGGAGGTCCCCTGTCCAGGGAGAGGTATCAGGCAGGAGGAGGGGCCATGCTAGCCTTCGAGGGGCAGCTGTGAGCGTGGGTGCACAGGGACTGTGAGTGCTGTGTGTGTGCAGCGAGCACCCATCAGGACCAGCCAGAGAGTCAGGGACCTGTGGGCTGGGTAAGGGGGCTCCAGTGCAGTCCAGCTGTGCTGGGTGGGCAAAGGGTTTGTACAGCTGCTTGGGGAATCTGTGAATGTCCATGTGCTTGAGAACCTGGGCAGTGTGGTGTGTGTGCTGCACTAGTGACCTTCTGCCTCTGCCAGCCCAAGAGAAAGAGGGGATGTGGCCTTCTGTGCCTGTATGTGGTGTGAGTGCTGTGTGTGGGGGCTGATGTGGGGCAGTGGCCATGTGTGTGACCAGCTGTATCTGTGTCCTCTGTGCATGCATGCGCGCGCGCATGTGTGTGTGTGTGTGCATGTGAGAATCCAGCAGCTGCCTTTGTCCTGGAACAGACACCCTGAGGTACATGAGGCTGGTCTCCAGTGGCTGGACAGGAAAAATTCCTGTTCCCTGACACTGCTGGAGGTGGTGGCCATTTATAATCTGCTTTAACAAGAACAATACGTAATCTCGATATTTCTCATATTTATGATCACAGACTTTTTTGCCAAAATTTGGGATAATCTATCTCTATTTTACAACTATAATGCTGGAATTCAGCTTTGCTTTTTTTGTGGACACAGTTTGCTTGTATGTTTTGATTTTTTTCTTATAATTTTCCTATTAACATATTATCCTTCTCATGGAAACACAGATAAATTTTAAGTTGGCTAATTGCCCAAACCTGAGTAGAGGCTCAGACATTGTTGTCACTTGGGTTGGACCTTCTAAGTAAACTTAATAATAATAATAGCAATGCAGACTTAACTTCCTTTACTGAGAAGTTCTATTTAAGGAAAAATATTCAGCATCATTATGATTTAGGAAACAGAAAGGAACTACCAGCAGTTGTAAGCCACCAAAAAGTGAGACAATTTGAATATTTTCATTACTACTTATGTTCAATCTAACTGAAGAATCTCTACATAGCACTTCAGTCTCCCAGTGTAACAGTCACATAAATTCAAAACTCAAAAGAGTGCTTTTGATTTCCTTTTATTATAAGATAAATTCCCTCATAAGTCATTAGGAAAGAGACTAGAAGACATTCATTCATTCATTCTGTAAAAAGGACATGTAAAAAATTCAATCCTGGATGCATGTATTTCTAAATGTGGCGATATGTATCTGAGAGTATATATATCGCTTATTAATATATTAAGTAAATAAACCATACAGACCTGGCTAGCTTGGGGATTCACAGCCAAACCCTATTTATTCAAATGACACAACACCTTTTATATGCACCTCAAAGCAACATGTGACTCCCTTGACCAATCACCACGGATAACTCATTGCCCATATCTGCTGGAGTACTTTGGGACTTCATTTCCCAGGATGCCTCATTAAACATCCTTCCTAAACCCCAACTCCAACATAAAAGTTAGATTCTTAAATGCATTCTGAGCAGCTTCTTTGCAGTTCATAAATGTCTTATTGCACAGATGTCAATAGCACTGTCTAAGGCCAGTCAACAATGGCATTGAGGTGCTTAATTCCTCTTTGCAAGCAATGAAATATGAAGAATTCAACATCTCTGTACCTCTGTGGATCTGGATTTGAGATAATGAATTTTTGCTGTGAAAGGGCATTTTGTGGTTGCCTTATATTTAAGCACCTGCAAACTAGGTTCAAAGTTTCTCAGACATTCTTTCTGAATATAAATTACTCCAACAGGTCTGAAGATTGTAACTCCACTCTTTCCTTACACAGTCATTTAGTACTCAGTCAAGTTGCAGCAGGTTCAGAGGATTTAAAGGAGCAGCTCTAACCTCTCAGCAGGATACACAGTGATGCAGTAAAATAAATGATATTATGATACATTAATTTTTCAGAGCATTTATAAGTACTAAAGTATAAGAATGTGGCTAGGGTATCCAACATGTTAGAAAGAAAATATGTTTTTCAATACCAAATTAGTAAAAAAATTGGACATAAATAGAGCTACTGGGCCAAAATCATACTCTCTGGTGCACCCAAGAATAAAATCAATCTGTAGAAAGTAAAATAAGTTCTAGAATACAGAATCCTTTGGCAGTCAAGCACTCAATTGTTTGACAAAACTTGGAGACAATTCACTCTAGCTCTCTTGAATCCTGTCCAGGTATTCTTCCATTATAGGGACAACAGCTTTCAAAACCTTTGTATCTCTTTTCAGTTATTGCATTTTCTGTATTTTGCCCTATAAGTATTCTTTATCTCAAGAACTTGTGTTCGCAATAATCAAACTTTGAATTATACTTGCAAGTTTATGGGGAAAATAATCAAACGTAGTCTTCTTTCAGAATTTTGAGAAATTATGTTTTCAATGGATAAACATTCAATGTACTATTTTTTTTGTTTATTTCTGTCCTTAGGCATTTTAATCTTCGTGAGAAGGGAAGACATCTCATAATAGCTGAGAGAAAATGGACTTCTCCTACTGTTAATTTGACAAAACATAATTTACCCACTCCCCATATCCCTCGTACATAAGCTAATTTTGAATGGAGTTAATAATAAATTTATTTCTGAAGTCCTTTCTTTGGACATGTCCTTTCTTTCGTTTGATTGATTTCACCTCATATATATTCGTATACATATCCTTACTTTTCAATATAAAGGCAAGCAAATAATAACAGTTCTCAGTACCCAAACTTACTGAAAGAGTAGCTTTACTCTGTAAGCAGAATAAAGTCACACTTGTAACAATTGGCACATCTAAGAAATAGGAACATTTGACAGGAAAAACAAAACCAAAACAAAACCACACAAAAATACCCTAAAAACAGCACTTGAAGATTCTACCTATAGATATTTAGACCTAGTAACTGCTATCAAAAGTGTTACTGCTACTGTTGGATGAATCTGTAATAAGGTAATTAGAAACTGGTCCCTCAGCCAAAGCAAAACTGTGTACAGATCACTGTAGATCAATCTGGGGAGACTGGATTGTCTGTGGAAAGGAACAAGAAGGTGGAATATGTTTTTTCAGGTCTCACGTATTAGTCTTTCTGCATATGTATAAGACATTTGCACAAGCTTTGTGAAAACCTGTGGTTCTCTGTATTGAAGCCTTCTTCAACTGTCCGGAAGGATTTTATCATCCAATAAAGTAGTCTCAGTCTATTACTGAAACTCAGATTGAATCAAGTCTTTGGAAGTGCTTGGATTTTCTTCAGGTTGTCCTATAATTAATTCTGTAAGAAAATTATTCATCTTTACAGATGAAGTACACAAAATACCTGGTAAGTTTCTTTCTTTAGTTCTCTCTACTGTGAACATTATGGAATGAAAAAAAATCTAATTTGATACAGATGACCCATGTATTTTCTTTGTTCTTTTCACTTCAGAAATATATCTGTGAATATATTACTGAGACATCTTTGCATATTCACTGTTTCTAAAGATTTCACTGCCTAACGCATGTATATTCAGATGATTTAAGGTATTCTATTTGAAATTTTTATAACTTTTCATAATAACTGTTGTAGGAATACCTAGATGTCTTAATAGACAAGATAATAAGTTGGCTGCTTTTCCCTTAACTTTAGATACTGAAATCAATAGCTAAAGTAGTGACTTTAGGCTCCCCTTTCTGTCTATGAAGACCTCTTTTTCAGGTCGTGATCTAAACCTTATTGAGGGGTTTACAATTATATGAACAGACTTCAAAAATAATATATTTGTCTGCACTCACTATGAAGCAGTACTGGGGTAACCAGGTTAGATATGGATGTTGACATGGTAGTTGTTTGCATTCAGTCAGATGAATATCAATTACAAAAAGAAAGTCCTTTCCCCAAGGAATTTATTTTCTAAATAAACAAGGGAGAAACGGATATTTAAAGAAATTAAATAACTTGCACAAAATCAGAACCTAAAGTGTCTCCTGAGTCTTATGAAAATATTTTAAGAAGACGGCTATATCCAATTTGTGATATACAATTGCTCTTTCAAAGCTTCTTTAGCACCCTGGAAAAGTTCTCATACTACACTGCTATGTTGATGACAATTTTTCTATGTTTATTTTTTATCTTATTTCCATTGTACTAAAAATGCTGTTTGATTCACTTCTACATAGAGACCTCATAAAAAATTGAAAGGCTTCAATAATTCTACATCATTCTACACAGCATATAGAGATTTAAATTTCAGTGTTAATTTTTTTTATTAGCACTTTAATTTGGAAGGTACTAGGCTTCTACAAGATTTAAAATTATTGGAGCATTTCAAATTTTTATAAGCTTTCCAGTAAAGATGTGACTATGGTTCTGGGTTTATAAAGTGTTGTACAATTTAAATTTAATCTAAATTATTTAAGTGTTTCAGACTTCAGGGAGATTTTCAGTCTTTCAAACTGGGATACATGTTCAGAGACTAGAGTAATCTTATAATGTAAAGTGCTTTCATCATTTTAAAGACCAGCAGGCAAGATTCTCAACAGGCCTTTTTTCTTGTCAGTTTGTTAATTTAAATTATTTGTTTTCACCTCCAGTGTATGGAAAGGAGAAAAGTAAAATAAGAACATAAAGTGAAGACTGTTTCCTCTAGAAAGTTTAAGATAACAATGAGCATTTCTGTTAAGATAGAGGGTGAGGTAATGTGAAGAACACTCTTTTTGTAATATATATTTTGAAACTTGCTTTAAGATGTTACATGTTCTATAATCTCACCATGCCCATCGATTTAATGTGTACTCATTATCTCAAAAGTTCAAAGATATATAACTTACTGTCCTCTTGTTGAGAACTGTTTTGCCTGCAGAGGAAGCAAAATGCATTTAGTTATATTTTGTTTAGTTTTCATCTAACATGAAGATGTTAACTTCCTGTAAAATCAAAAAAGGATATTCCATTTCTATAACCATCTTTGCCCTACAATCAGCAAAATATTATGGCATTGAATACATTGAGATTTTATCCAGGAAATTTTCATCCCTGCAGGTCTCTAGTCATATACTGTCTTTTCTTCTTTGTATTTAATTCCTTGCAACTTTACCTAAAAGCTGAACCATTACATTTTTAAGGACCTGTGGAGTTTTCTCATGTAGGCCTGAAGTTGTCAAATATCTTGAAAGAATCATACACTTATTTTTGGTCAGTTTTGTTTTGATTTTCTTTTTTTTTCTTTCAGCATGAGGTAAACTAGATCTACCCAATACTGTTGGGCTATTTAAAATCCTAATAAGAATCCTGCCTCCAGCTAACCTTTCCTACATATACACAGTTATGTTATCTTGGAATTCTAGTTGAGAGAACTATCAGGCATACTTTCAATAAAGCACATTATGCTGCTGTAATATCATCTTTAAATATTATTTCTGTCTTCTTGTTATCTTCTCTGTTCTGTTTTTGAAATTATCAAAGTATGTAGTTTATTACTCACTCTTTTTTTCACTGTATTTTTTTTCACCATGTACTCCATACAAGATTCAGTGTTTTATTAGCAACAGTTTGGAATGTCTGTATGTACCAGATGGAGTTAAAAGGAAACTATTTTCCCTCTTCTAACTGCTAACAGTGGTTTAACACTTTTCTGAAGATATGTACCAATTCTGAACTTAGGTTAATTAGTCATATGTCAAAATATGGTAGGTCTCAGCATAGACTATTGCAGCATGCATGACTTGCAGCTGTTAGCATTAATAATACAGAACTCAGAGACAATTGCAATATCTGTTAGGGTCCTCAGTGTTATAGAAATTATGATAAGCAAATCTTTGACATGATTATTGCATCAGTCTATAGTTTGTGAACACTAATAAGATGTACTTTGACACAGGACATCATGTCTGAACTAAAAAGCCATTACTGAAATTATAATATAAATGAAATGTGGAATGAAAGGTTAATAATGAGTGTCCCAGATGCTATACTCTGAATGCTTAGAATATTGATGGACTGTTCCAGTCAGGTGCAATGGATGCTCTGGACACATGGAACATTTGAGAAATACAACATCGGAATATACTGAATAATACAGTATGATACAGATGTTTTCTAGGGGGTAGTTACTGAATTCCTGACTAAGCACTGGAAAGAAAATTGGAATTTCAGTGATGTGGAAAATGGGACTTCACGCAAATTCTACTACTGGTTAAACGGGATTTATCTTTTTACTGATGACTGGAAAAGACTACTATTTTCATCTGATTCAAAACCTGAGAAAGACAGAAAGCAAACAATCAACAGAAAATCCAATCACTTTCGTGGAAAATCATTCTAGACCTATTAACTGACTTGTGGAATTAATCTGACAATATTCTACAGATTAAATAGTATTAACTCTTATATATATGCAAAAAGTTTTATTGCTTTAGTGTATACTTTTTTTTTTGCTTGTGATTTATCCCAAACAATGTCTCTGTTATTTGGAAAGTTGCCTGGTCACAGAGAGCATATCTGTGTGTTATTACAAGCAGTAGGCTATACGAAGGGCTAAGTGTAGCTGTAAGAGAACTGAAGTTTTGTGTCTTGGTCTAGATGAAAAACACTCATTTCATCAAAAAAAATGATGACTAATGACTGAGATATAACTGTAGGTACTCCTGGGAAATCATGGAGAAATGGGAGGGACAAGTAACTTTGATATTTATCAATGCTTCATTATTTTTCCTCAAATCCTGGAACTCCTTAATCTAAACTGAATGGTTAGCTACTTTTAAGTTTTGGAAAGATGAGGAGAGTCCAGAAGAAGGAACATGAACATAGCCTGGAAAAGTGTGCTAGTTGGCTCTCGTGTTAGATGGTACACACTCTTACCAAACTCTGTTTTTCTTTACCAGGTAGAGAATAATACTTCATACCATAAGGTAATGTCACTTGTTGATGATATCCTGATTGCCAAGAGAAACTTCTATGCATTAGGCAGCTAAAAATTTGATTTACATCTAACTTGGAGAAGTGTTCCCTACTTGAGTTGTGTAGGCTTGGCTAAATGAGCGTAAATGCACCTAATTTTAGCTGATATGGAAAATAGATTAGTAACAGATGTTAGTAGATATTTTTTGCCTTGATAAGCTTAATTCAGATTAATTTAAGCCTGTTTCATCAATAAATCAGATAAATCATATATCATCAGATAAATATCATCAGATAAATCAATAGTGTTGATAAATCAATACTACTGTGAACTTAGTTAAATATTTTAGACAAGTGCATGCAATTCTGATATAAGAAAATCAGTTATGAATTAACTTGTCACATTTAAAGTTTTGCTTCAAGCCTTACTGTAACAATAGGACATGATGAAATGCCAGACTGTGGGCATTTGGCTATTACATGTCTGCCTGTAGGTGCCAAAGCTCCCATTACTGTTAATCAAAAAAATAGGTTTTAGTGAACTGCTCGCATATTCATCTCTCATACCATTTTACTCCTTTGACAGTACGCAGGATGTCAGCATGGAACTGATAAATGTGACACAAGAACTACAGGAGACTTGCAGACTTCTGGACCAGCAGATGGAGGTCAATGGTGTCATCTACATTGTAGAAAATTGCACTAGATGTCTTGGCTTCAGCAACGAATTCCTGTCCCTAGTTGTTCAAGTCAGTGGAGTCTAGACAGTTAATTAGCTTAATCAGTACTGGATCACCACATGCACTTCACATTTACACAGCTTCTTTGTGAAGATCCATGTGCAAGCAAACTTAATCCTACTCCTATTATTCTGTAATTTGGTTCTCAAATTGAGTGCAGGATGAAAAGGGTCATTTGGTTCAACCACTCTGATAAAGCAGGGCCACCTAAAATCAGTTGCCCAGAACCATGTCCAGACAGCTTCTGAGCATATCCAAGGAGGGAAATTTCACAACATACCTAGGCAACCTGTACCAGTGCTCAGTCATCCTCAGAGTAAAAAAGTATTTCCTGATGTTCAGATGGAACCTCCTGTGTCACAGGTAGACCCATTCCTCTTGTTCTACCACTGGGCATTGCTGGAAAGATCCAAGCTCTGTCCTCTTTACACCTTACCTTCAGGTATTTCTATATATTAATAAGATCCCCCCAGCCTTCTCTTCTCCAGGTTGAACAATCCCAGCTCTCTCAACCTTTTATCAAGGGAGAGATACTCCAGTCTCTTAACCATCTTTGTGACCCTTTACTGGACTCTCGATTATGTCCATGGTTTTCTTGTGCTGAGGAGCCCAGAACTGAACACAACACTCCAGGCATGACCTCACCAGGCGTGAGCAGAGGGGAAGGATCTTCTCCCTTGATCTGATGGCAATCTTTTGCCAAAGGCAGCTCAGCACACCATTAATCTTTGCACCAGGGGCACATGGTTGGTTTCCATTCAAATTGGTACCCACCAAGACCCCCAGATCCTTTCCTTTGAAGTTGTTTTCCAGTTAGTTGGCCCCCAGCATATATTTGTGTCTAGTGCTGCTCCTTCCCTGCTGCAGGACTTTGCACTGCTCCTTGTTGAACTTCATGAGGTTCTCATCAGCCCATTTCTCTAGCCTGTTGGGATACCTCTGGATGGTTCCATGACCATCAGTGACTCCTCCCAGTTTGATGTCATTAGAAAACTGGTTGAGGGTGAACTCTGCCCCATCATTCAGATCATTAATGATGTTAAGCAGGACTGGACCCAGTACTGACCCCTGGGGTACACCTCTAGACACTGGTCTCCAACTATATTCTGTACCACTGATCATAACCCTCTGGGTTTGTCCATTCACCCGGTTTTCAATCCACTTCATGGTCTACTCATTCAGCCCATATTTTATCAACTTGTCTATGAGTATCTTAAAGGACACAGTGTGAAAGATCTTTTGATGAAATTCGGGTTGATAATATCTACTGCTCCACCCTCATCTGCCAGGACAGACATTTCACCATAGAAGTTCATCAAGTTGGTCAAGTATGTGTTCCTCTTGGTGAATCCTTACTGACTACTTCTGATCACTGTCTTTTTTATGTGCCTGAAAATGTGTTTTAGGTTTAGCTTCTTTAAGACCTTCAGAGGGACTGAGGTGAGGCTGACCAGCCTGTAGCAGCTTGGGTCCTCCTCCTTAGCCTTTCTGAAAATAGGAATAACATTGCAATTTCCTTGCAATGACATCAACAAACTCTCTCAGAAATCGTGGACGTATCCCTCATGGATCATGGATTTAGGTATGTCTTGTTTGCTTAAATATTCCCTGATATGATCCTATTCCACAAAGTCTGCATCTCCTTTGCTCTAGATTATTCCCATATGTATATTATTCCCAATAATATTTTGAGTGTATGTTTAAACCCCAAGAGCCCCAATGGGGTGTATCACAGTCATTACACGAACACTTGAGGGAAACTAATCTCAGAGCTGGTCATTAGCTAACAGTCCTGAGAAGCAGACTGCAGTTTCCCAAAGTCATTGAGGAAACCAAGTCTCATTCAACAGAGAAAAAAATAATCCAAAATCCTGAATGTCTTTGTGAATCTTGGCCTTGGGCAAAATTGGTTTAAACTATCTCTTTTATTCAGGTTGTGAAAGGTTTTGAAATGGACTTCTATTATTCTGGAGACAGGTGCCAACCACCCATTTATAACATATCCTAATATGATGCTTTTTCAAGCCCATTTCTTACAAATATTTCACTATGTATGAAACTATAAAATGTTATTTCACCCCAAGATAAGTAATGGCAATTTTCTATCGGGGTGATGGGACTGGGGGTTCAGACATGTGCCTGAGAGGTGAAATATCTACTTACTTTACAACTTCAATTTATTGTTTGCTGAATACAAGATAGGATATGTATTACAGAAAAGGTTAAATTGAAAAGGCAATAAAGGGCTCTGTTTTGGATGCTTTTCTTCAAAGAATATATATTATAGACCCAGGCCTTATTAGGAAGCAATAAGAACTGAACCTCTAGTGTGTTCTTTAGATAATAAAGCTTCGTAGATATTTAACTCTCAAAAATGGGGATGACAATTCAAGTTTAATATCTTTGTTTAAACGACCGTAATAGTTTTTAAACTTATTGACTATGAAATGATTACAACTGTATTCTTCAGCTTGTCAAAATGCAAAGTTTTAGCTCTTTTTCTTCCTTCAAAGTGATATAGCTAGTGAAGTAACAGTATCAGTTTTCTTGGTTTTTCTAAGCCAAGAAAACTGACACCTGTCTGGTAAAGTTTGCAACTACAAAGTGGATGAGTTTGAGGTCCGTTAGGATTTCTCTTGAATTGCCAAATCATTTGGTTCATATAATTCCAGAGTCAACAGATGATACAATACATTTTTGCTATTATTAATCTGAGCTAGACTTGAAACAATGACCCAGAGGTAAAAAGTATCCATATCGTATTTCTAGTCCCCTGAGTGAAATAGCTCCCATAGAGTTCATACTTAGCAATAACAACAGTTATACTGAGTAGAAACACTGTAGACTTTTTTTTGCCTCTCTCTTAGGCAGATTTTTTTGCTGCCAGTTTTCATATTCACACCTTACAGGCCTCTGGGTAATAGAATTTTTTCAGAAAGTCGTATTCAGCAAAACTAGCTAGTATGTGGAGATTATTTTTTTTTAACTTGATATTAAGGGGCTTTTGGTGACAAAAACAGATTTTAAGGCACAACACCAAAGCTATGTTTCTCCACAATTATGAAGTAATTGGGAAAAAAGTGAGATACTAACAGTTGAAATGCTGTAGGGCTTGAGAGTTGTACAATGTAAATCTCAGTATATTTTCCTTCCATAACAATTTCATCTAGAGGTCATTCTTCTGTACCATTCACATATTTTTTTAAAATCTAAAAGTGGGTAAAGCAGCTGTAAACAGCTGTAAAACAGCTCTAAACTGATGCTGTTACTCTGTAGTTTAAACTTATGAAGTGTAGGCTGCATGAAGAGATGATGTGAAGGGTATCCATGTTGCCTGCTGTGAGAGCATTCTTTTAGACTACATATGGGTGAATATTAAGAGAAACAAGGAATAGCATCCATGTAACCTGACCTGCTTAAATTATGAGGAACTTCAACAACTGTGACCTTTCACCATACACTTCATAAATACTTTGTATACTGTAAAAACTTATGATGTCTAGGATAAAATATTGCACGGAAGATTTATTCTGAGGAGGGAAACATGAAGGTATTCACTCAAGACAGTTTCTGTGGTTAGGGAAGATCTAGCATGGGAGAGAAATTCTTTCTCATGAATAGCATTGTATATTTGCTCTACATTGTTTGTGAGAGAGGTAAACTCACACTGAAAGAAGATTTAGGGTTCTCACAGACATGAATAGGGGCCCCTGCAAGAAGTCAGGCAAGTCATAAAACAAGGGGAGAATACAGTCTTGAAGTTGTGCAGATGCAAAAGTTATGCAGATGTTACAAAAGAACCAGAGCAGATTTGCTGCTTGCACTTTCCTATGCAGTGTAAATTGCCAGGGTTCTTGACTTTCAGAAATAAATTTTCCTTAATACCTAAGCTGTGGCTTGATATCTGGGGTACCTGTGTGCATATCAATGCTCATATGATGTTTAGTAGAATACTTGACAGAATGTTCCATTTTCTTAACACCATATAGGGACACCCACACTATGGACAGGTGTCTTGGCTCTTATATATTAATTCAAACTCCATACAGGTTTATTAATGAAGAATAAATCCAAATTCTATGTGAAAGAGAAATTCTTCAACAAAGGACTAGGTTGGCATGCACCAGAGCAGAAGGCAAGTATAAACTAACTCAGAGGTATTGTATACATCAGGGCACTGAGAACTGAGAACCAACTTGGATATTCCTGTATTGAGCAATAAGCAGTAGTGTACACTAGGCCTGGTTCTTCTGCTAGTTTTAATACTTGTATAACAAATATACTACAATTTTTGAAAATCATTTTGTATTTATGCATTTTTCATTTTATTTTGTATTTTGCTTTCCTGTAGTTCTTTAAATAACCTGATGGATATTTATCAATAACATCTACACACACAATTTTAATAGATAATATTAATATATTTATGGGAGGGTTTTTTTTTTTTTGCTTGTTTGGCTTTTTTTCTATACATTTCTGACTGAATAAATGTCCTGAGTCATAATCCTTTAAAACAAACTATAGAAAAAAACAGTTTTTCAAGACTGGAGATGAAAAGTTCAGATATCTCAGCTATCTTAAAGCTGAATTTTAAAGGGAGTTAACAGCAATTTTAAATTGACATCTAGAAAGTGTTGATGTATTTGTATATATTATGTGGGCACTTATAAGTACAAAGTTGTACTCAAAGGTCTCCTGCACAGTTTCTATTAGTCTAGAGTATTTTTATTAATAGTCCGTGAAGAGATTAAAATTGGCAATTAAGCATTCTAGGTAAAAATAAGAACATAGGAATTAAGGACATAATTGACAAAATATAATTTTGGTACTATTTGATAGAGTATTTGAGACCTTTACCTAGGTAAAACATGTATGAGACAATATCTATAGAAATTCATACCTTTCTTTCTACTGGCAGACAAACTGCTAAAGGACAGGTGGCAGTCCCAGAGCATCTGTGAAATGGTCCTAAATTTAGGTGACTTAATAGGTCCTTAATAAGCATTGGTAATTTTCTGTGTGTGTTTTCACCCAATAAAGTTTCATCTTTCTTTTAAGTATTCAGAAATTATATCCTCTTTCTCATTTAGTTGAGTAGTTTATGTTTGAGTGACATTTTCTTGCTGCAAATCAAATACTCTGAATTTGAGATTTTTCCGTATTTTTGTCATTAACCAGTTTGACTATTTCTAATTATGTTTTCCTTGCTGTTTGTGTATGTAATTTTGTGAACAAACACAAAGAAACCCCATGTAGTTTTGCATTCAGCTCACAGAGGTATAATCTGTTCCCTTTGCTGGAGGAAATCCTCAGTGATGTGTTGCCAGTATTTTAACAAGAGACTCTCACAAATCATTCTCCCCTTAAGCATGTGTTAAATCTGTGTATCAGGAGTATGTGTACTCCAGAGAGGAATAGCAATAGACTCATGTGTTTCCAATTTAATGTGCAAATGCATTCTCATAAACATATCCAAGAAAGATAGGATCTTACTTGGTAAGCAGACTGGTATGAAGCTCCTGGAAATATCTAGACTATGTTCCTTAGCAAAAGCAAACTGATGAAAAATATGTGTGCAGATAGGTTTACTAGGATAGCACTGCACTTTTGAAACAGCATGTGAGCAAATACTGTTACTCACTGAGATATAATACATGGTGAGACATTTGTTTTCCTCACTATGATATCTTCCATTTGGTAAATTCCTGAGTTCCCAAATTAAAAATGTTGCACACGCACACAAAAAAAAACCTCACTAAATTTTTTTTAATATTCTGAAAAAAATTTCCTCCATCTCAAATTGCATTATGACATCCTTATAATACCATGTATGCATGCATGTGCTTCAGTACTTCCTAGGGCAATTACAAGGGCTTAGAATAGCACTACTATATGATGATTATCCTTAAGATTTTTCAGAGAATGGGGCTAACATAGTGCTATACTCCTAAGGATCTTCCCACAAATAAATGATATGGGGAGAATGCAAACACTCTGCATAGGTCTTCCTCTGACGATGTCTGAGGAACTCTCATGAGAGCCATAAACTTCAGGTTTCCGTAATTTTGAAAAAAAGAACCCTATCGTTCTTCGCTGTTAGAGCTGTTTGACATTACATGGATAAATGAAATATTTGTCAGACGAAAAGAAAGGGGTACAACAGAAGCAAGTATGACACATCCTGTTCCAGTACTCATGTGCACTAGTAGCAGTCTTGTGTGATTTAAAATGGTGGCACACACACTTAATTCTTGTCTAAGGTCATGAAGCATACATGTCCTCAACTGCAGTTTTAATCTAGTATTTTCATGAAATATCACATTAATTTTGCTTAACTTAGAATAAAAAAGGTATTTAATAAAGCTATCCATACCCTAACCATGAATAGTTCCTAGAAATTTGACTTAAGCTTTGTGCTTACTCTTTCTGACCAGGAGGTACAAAAAAAAATTCACAGAAATGACCTTTAAAATGGATATTAACAATATAATAATTACATGCAATAAAATACCTTTTTTCCATTCACAAGAAAGAAAGCTATTTTTAAAAACTTGTGTTGGTCAGATTATGTTTGATTATTTGTTATTGTGACTGCTTCAAGAGTTTTAAAGGATTAATTACTGTTACCAAATATAACATCTGTGAATTTCTGAATAAGTGTCTTCTTTAATTCAGATAATCATTTCAGAAGAGAGAACACAAATTAATTTCTCCAGTGGTCACCAGGAATCAGGTTCATTACGTCTGGATGTGCGTATCCTTGTGATAGTATACTGAATGGTCTAACATCAGTGAAACAGAAACCGCATTAATTAAGCAGAAAAAAAATAGTTTTAAGAGAGGGAACATGGTTAGCAGTGGGTAAATCTGACTCTTTAAGCAAACCATCAAGTATAGCAGTGTGTGTTTGGAGCCCAGAAAGCCAGCTACATCCTGGGCTGCATCAAAATGAGTATGGTCAGCAGGTCGAGAGAGGTGATTCTGTCCTTTCACTCGAGTGAGACCACACCTGCAGCGCTGCATCCAGCTCTGGGGTCCTCATCACAGAAAGGACATAGACCTGTTGGAATGAGTCCAGAGGAGGGCCACCAGGATGATTAGAGTGATGGAGCACCTCTTCCAGGAGGAAAGGATGAGAGAACTGGGATTATTCAGCTTGAAAAGAAGGCTTGGGGGTGACCTAATTGTAGACTTCCAATACCTGAAGGGAGCCTACAAAAGAGATGGAGAGAGACTTTTTGCAAGGGTGTGTGGTGACAGGACAAGGGGGAATGGCTCTAAGCTGAAAGAGAGTAGGTTTAAATTAAGATGCCAGGAAGAAAATCTTTAATGCTGTGGTGATGAGACACTGGAACAGGCTGCTCAAAGAAGTTGTGGATGCTTCATCCCCAGAAGAGTTGAAGGCCAAGTTGGATGAGGCTTTGAGAAACCTAGTCTAGTGGAAGGTGTCCCTGCCCATGGCAAGGGGGTTGGAACTAGATGATCTTTAACGTCCCTTCAAGATCAGGCTGTTCTATGATTCTGTGATTCTATGCCATTGGCACATGTAGTGGCAGGGGAACTTGTAGGGTCATCATCTATTTCCTCCTTCGCTTCTCAATTAACTAAGTTTCAACAGATGTAGTTCCATACACAACGCAGAATTTATACTCATTTAAACAAGATGTTATTTAGGAAATTATGAATGTAAATAGCTACATATTTAATCTGGAATATGTTGACTGCAAAATATGTTGACCGTCCTGATGCTAAAACCAGGGGAAACAATTTAAGCTATTTAAAATCAGAAGTATTATAAAATTTAATGCAGTCAATTATAAATCCCTCATGTCATGGAAATGGATTTTTTAAAGAAATTTGCATAGTATTTCTTCCACAAGTATTTTTGTGAACCTCTTCTGCATACATTTCTGTAAAGCCTATCAGAAAATTTATAAGATACCAATAGAATAAAAAAAAAAACAAAACAACAAAAAACCTAAACAATAAAATGAACTGAAAACATTCTATGCTTTAGTTAAGAATTCTTTTTCCCTCTTTGGAATGAATAATGGTCAGTTAAAATTAGTTATCAGTTGAGATTACTGAAAGATAAAATAATTCTATAAAAGGTTAACTAGGACCATCTGATCGGCTTCTCTCTCCTACTGTGTATTAGAGATTACATTTTTTGCATTTCATGCAGTCATCCCAAAGTCAAGATTGCATCAAAGTCAATACTTGTGTCTGACTAAAAATGTGTGCCACTTAACTAGACTTAAATAATGTTTTTCCATTGTTTAATTATCCTCACTCCTTGATATTTAGGTCTTATCCCTTAAAGAATTTGCTTGGCTTCAGCTTCTGTTGATTTCTACTTGATGTTCCTTTCTCTTCTAAGCTGAAGAGACCTTTATAAATTACTGTTTTTCTTCTAAGGATTACATAAACAATAAACAAGTAATCTTAGTCTTCTTTTCATATGTTGAATTGGCTTATTTTTTAGCTATACTTTTTTGAAAAAAAAACCTTCTTGATTGTAAAGAGCAAGGTAAACTTGTTTTTCTTGCTAAGATCTGATTCACCTCATATGCACAGTCAGTGTCCCAAATTTGGAAAAAAGTGCTTGTCAGCACTTGCAGCATAGTTTTCTGTAAGAAGAGTAAGCAGGGCATCACTTTTTATATTTTAACAACTCTAAAAAGGTGGTTATTATAAGACTGAGCAATATTTCAGTACTAACTACATAGTGCTGTATGAAAGAAAATGTAAAATCCTGTTCTATATACCCAAATTCCTTCTCTATACTCCCTCCATGTATAATGCCAAGGATTAAAGCAATTTATGAGAAAACATTTTTCTGAGTACAACATGATTGCAGAATGCTATACAGAGATATATGTCTCACCATTACTATCCTCGATACTGTCTCAGAAACACTTTCTCATAAGTCAGGTTATGATGTGTCTAATTATGCACTAACAATTCTGTTTCTACAATATTTTGTTTAACAGTATACAGGTTAATGTGGGATCCAAGTCCTCAGTATAACTCCCATTCTGATCAATATTTACCGATATTTTTTTCATTTGAAAATGTTACCACCACAGACTGTTTATTCAGCTAATGGTTAAAACTTGGATCACAGTAGATACTGTATATATTCAGGTAACATGTAGAATATACTATATTAATATTTTATAATAATAATATAATAAAATATGCAATAACATATATGAAACATATATATTATATTGTATTATATTATATTATATTATATATTATATATAATATTAACCACATTATCAGTCTCAGAGACGAATATTATTTAAAACATAACCACATACTCTTGATTTACATGGATAATCGCTTCTGATAACTCACTTATCCATTTCTTAATTCTTTAAGTGGAGGCATTACCTTTATTCTACAGTTTTATTTTTTGAAGGAGAGTACGGTTTAGCACTCCTCATTTAAAAGAATAAAGTGGATTTATCATCCAACATTCTAATGTGTTTGGAGAATTAATTCACTTTTTTTTTGGCAAGGCCTATTTTCTGTTATATCAAACTGGCAGGGATTAATTATATTCTTTTAATTCTTTATCAATCAAATAGTGTATGAGTATTCCATTAATGTGCCAATACTAAATGTCAGACTAACTTTCCTAAAGTTATGCTATTATCATCTTGGTGAAGAATATTTAATGTGTAGTGTTAGTTTCCAAATGCCAAAGACTTTTAGGTACTATCTAATTAATAAATAATTACACTGTAGAGCTAAAAGATTGAAGTAAAATAAATGTACTATTATGGTCTTGACACCTACAGAGCAGTATACGGTAATAAAAGGCACATCAAATATAGGAAGAGACTGTTGCCTAAAAAAACATTCTCCATCATTAAATAAAGGTGTATTCCTCCAGATCTGAGTGATAAAGCTTTCTTTCTAAGTAATAAATATGGTAAAATGAAATCTGTCATCTCAAAACTTTGCTTTATGTATTTTCATGGAAAAATACAGAAGAGTATGAAATTCTCATTAAATTCCTTCTTTACATGTTTCCTTTTTTTAAGATAGACAACTTCACAGAGTCTCCACAAATCTGACACTACCTCACATCTTCATTTCTCTTAATGAAGGTAGGGCAATGACATATTAAGCTGAAAGATGATATGATGTGCCAGCTCTTCCAGCTACGAATCTGTTACACTAGAAAGGCTTTTGTTCTACACATCAGAAAGTTGCTGTAAATTTTTTTCTGGAATGATCATGTTTTCAATCTCAGTAATGATTTAACAAGTTTCTAGAGCCAGTGTACCCACATCCTGCATACCCTGAAAGTGTGTGTCCCTCTTTAAGACAGTGTCGAAACGAAGGTTATCTGGTTTCTACATGATGAATAAACTCAAAAGGGAAATGTATCCAACCTGAAGATTCCCAGCATCTTACCTCCTGTTAGTATAATCTTGAATCTTCTACTATGTTAACAATGCGGAAATGTACTGAGAAATGACAAACATTTTTTTCTCCTGGTGAAGACACACACTTGTTTTGGCAATCAACAGCAGAAGACAGTGCTTGGGAGCAGCTCTGTGGCTACCACTGAACCTCTTTCTTTGCAGCATAAAGTCAAGTACACTGCTGAGACCCTCTTCCTTCCCACTCACAACAACGATTCTCCTGGCTTATCTTTCCGCCATAGTCAGTGTTTTCCTACTTTGGCTATTCAAAATCAGGCCTTGTTGTCCTTTTTCCCCAGTGTATCTGAGAAGCAAATTTATTTAGAAATTATGGGGATTGGGAAATAATTTTCAGCTACAGATCAAACATATGTGTTAAGATGGTATAACTTGTACCAAAGAAAGTAAGAAGCATCCTTTGCTATAGAAAAAAAAGACTGTCATTATAGTTTTTTATTTACTATAGAGAAATGGCACTGTATATACCTTTGGGCTAATTCTTACATGCTATTCATCTGTATATTTTTGGTCCACGTGGATAAACCTAACATGCATGGACGATTTCCTATCTGAGTCATTGGGATTAGAAGGTGTTGTTTGTTCATTTACTAGGAATAAATGAATCAAACTCAGCAAGTGAGATAATGGACCAAATAAGGCAATATTAATCTCTATTTTGAATTTCCTATACCTTGTCTAAATTGCTTTGATCTTTTAGTAATTTTTTATGACAGGTGTTTTGACAATAGGATTTTCCAAATTAGGAAAAGGATAATAATTTTTTCCTTGTTTCATTATCCTATATAATGAAGTAAAGATTGTATTTCACAAGCCAGAACCCAGAAGATACTTCTTGCTAATTCTATAAGTATGTAATTAACATAAACTGGTGAGTTTTTGCCAAGTTATTATACAGTAACCATGAAGAAAACCAAACTTTGAAACAGTTTTTAATAATCATCCATATGACTTATGATGAAGTATCACAGAACCTATCAGACAAAAGTAAAATGGAAGTGCATTTTGTTCGAAACTATTCAAGATCATAGCCTATGATTCTATGTCATTTTAGCCAGATGGCTTTCCATCAATATGATTTAATAGTGAAATGTTGCATACAACTTCCCACACATGCTTGAAAATTATTTGCATTTTTAAGGACAATATTTTCATATAGCAATTCAGTATTCTGAGTTGGTAGGGAACCAAAAGGATCATAGAGTCCAGCTCCTATCTCTGTACAGGAGAGCCCCAAAAATCATGTTATGTGCCTGAGAGCGTTGTCCGAGCACTTCTTGAACCCTGTCAGGATTGGTGCTGTGATCACTTCCTTGCGGAGTCCATTTCAGTGCCCAACCACTCTCTGAGTGAAGAACCTTTTCCTAATATCTGACCTAAATATCCCCTCATACAACTTCAGACCATTCCCTGGGGTCCTGTCACTGATCACCACAGAGAAGAGATCACTGCCTGTCCGTCCTCTTGCTCTCATGAGGAAGTTGTAACTGCAATGAGATCTCCCCTCAGCCTTCTCCAGGCTGAACAGACCAAGTGACCTCAACCGCTCCTCATACAGCTTCTCCTCAAGGCTCTTCATGATCCTGTTGCCCTCCTTTGAATGCACTATAATAGCTTAATATCTTTCTTACATTGCAGTGCCCAAAACTCCACACAATATTCAAGATGAGGCTGCCACAGTGCAGAGCAGAGCGGGACAATCCCCTCCCTCGACTGGCTGGTGATGCTTTGCCTGATGCCTCCCCGGACATGGCCCTCCTGGCTGCCAGGGCACTGCTGATTCATATTCAACTTCCCACTGACCAGGAGTCCCAGGTCCCTTTCTGCAGCACTGCTTTCCATCTTCTCATTCCCCAGTCTATGTGTATCCAGGGTTGCCCTGTCCCAGATGCACAATCCGGTACTTGTTTTTGTTAAACTTCACAAAATTGGTCACTGCCAAACCCTCTAATCTAGGTCTCTCTAGAGTGAGAGAAACCTGGAAAGCACTTTACTTTCCTTTAAAAGTTCAACATCTGTCTAAATATGTGTGCTCTCAAAAACAGGTGAAGTCTCTATTACTTTTCCTTCCTAGGGCAATTAGTGAGCATAGAGGGAATACGTGAAGAGGGAAAATAAATTAAAGAAATATTTGTGTAATCCTGACAGTACACTGTAAGTCAACAAAATCATGCTGTTGGGATTGTGTCAGAGAGTCTCAAACTACTTTTTTGATACACTTAACAGCTGTTTTTAAAAAATATCTTGTCCCTCCAGTAAATATTATTTTCACATTCCCTAACCTACCTCTTTCTTTGCCAAGTTGAGCTTTAACACATTTGCTTCTGTGGTTTTCCTAATATGAAAGAAATAGCATGTGTTCAGATTGCACTCAAATATTTGTATTTGTTGCAAAGTCTCCATTCATTTGAGAAACAAAAATAAAATAATGTTTGCAAACAAACCCCATAATGTTAATTGTAATCATGTACGCTATATGGCATACCTTTTCAATAACCTCTGCATGAATCAATCTGCATAGTTGCGCATAAATTCACTTTTAGTTTCTGTGAAGTAAGATAACACGCAGATATGCCCAAAATGCCAGGCAGTAGAAGGATTGTAGGAAAATTTGTTTCCAAAGTTGAGAACACCGGACTTAAAAGAACATTAATCCCAACGTCACTTGAAACACCAGGTCTGAGAAAGACTTTCCCTCTGCTCTTCTCAGGGCTTTTATAATTTCTTTCCCCCCACCCCTGGCCTCTGCATGGGGCCTTTGACATGTCTGCAGACTTATCTTTTTCTCATATCAGGGAGGGTTTCTCTGGAATGCAGGAGATAGAAAATCTGTCTCTGGGGAAAGATGCCTCTCCTAGGCAGGAAAGCTCTCTTAAACAAAACAAGCTATGTTCTCCTCATCATAATTCTTCTGGAAGGTCTTCTACCTTTACAGTTTCATATAATTTAAATGTTTGATTTCACATCTCTTTTCAGTGAACATTTTATCCATATATCACTTAGGACAGTATTTGTCACCTTGATAGGTTTATTCCTAAAAAATTCTTCAGGCCATTCCCTCGGGTCCTGTCACTGGTCACCAGAGAGAAGACATCAGTACCTGCACCTCTGCTTCCCCTCGCAAGGAAATTGTAGACTGGTATGATGTCTCCCGTCTGTCTTCTCCAGCCAAGTGATCTCAGCCACAACTGGTATGGCTTTCCTTCTAGGCCCTTCCCCGTCTTTTTAGCCCTGATCCTGATCAGATCTCTCTCAACAGTTCAGAGAAGAACTAACAGGTTGAACTGCAGGTCTGATAGTCAATATTCTTAATAAACCTGTGGTAGGTTGGTACCAGCTAACATCCAAGCACCCACGCAGGCACTGTGTCATGTCTCCTTGTCCCAGTGGGACAGAGGAAAAAAATAGGAAAGAGGAAGACTAAGAAAACTTACGGACTTAAATAAAAACAGGGATATGACTTGTCAAGCACTATTTTGGGTAGAACAGACTTGGTTGTGGAAATTTAGCTTCATTTATCTGTAATTAGCATAAATATTTAATTACTGATTTAGGTATTGGCAAACTGACACCCTGCCCCCTGACCAACATGGCAGCATGGCCTGGTTGCCGTCCAAGTGTCATGTGTGGGGCTCTCAAATCACACTACTGCTGGTGAGCCAAGGGGCAGCGTGGATCTCACCTGCATTCAAAAGTAACTTGCAGGATTGACTGCTGCTGTCAGACACCATGGACACCAAGTATTCCTGACAGTTTGCCAAAGCCACGGCATCACCTATGATCTATGTTCACTATCAACAATTTGGTGAGTTTCTATATGGGCACATTGCTGTTCATCTTACCTACTGCCTCAATAAACCTTTGTCAATAAGTTGTTGTCAGGCTACATTAATGTCTAAACCACAGAAACAGAGATGACTTACATTAAAATATCTCTCCTCTCCCTTTCTCAGGCTCAATGAATTCCTCTCCTTCTTCCTTCTCTCTTCTGCTCCTTGTCTCTCACCCTTTTCATATGCTCCAGCAGAGGTCCTCCAGGGGCATGGTACCTTTACATGGGTAGTTACTCTGCCATGTAGTGCATTCTCTGACCTTGTTCTTCCCTCATTTCCTCTGCTGTTCCCTTGGTTGTTCCCTCCTCCTCACTTTTTACAATTTTTTTTTTGCCCTTTCTTACATATGTTTTCACAAAGACACAACCATCTTTACTGATACACTCAGCTGTGTTCTGTGGTGGGTCCAATGGAACCACTTGGGACTGGTTGTGTCCAGCACAGGACAAATCCTTGTCTCTTCTCACAGAGGTCAACACTCTAGACCACTGCTACCCAAATTTGCCATTTACGCCCAGCACAAACTTTCAGCTTACAGGAATAGACTACAATGACTCCAAAAGCGAAATTTAAAATAAACTGGACAACTATAGAGCCTGACCTCAATGGGAGGCCACAAATAGCACAACAAATTATGAAAGAAACAATAATTAAATAAATTGAGATGAATGGAAAGTGGATAAATCAAAGCGAGGGATTAGGAAAGACAGATTGTGTCAGACTGATATAATATTTTCTTTAACAAAATTACCTGTTTTTATAGACAGGAGAGTTGTGGTAGATCTAATCTATCTTGATTTCTTTACAACACTTGATATGGTACCCCATGGGAAATCTTCACTGAAGATGGTGGTTAGTGCATGCATTGAAAGCTGAATAAAGGATTATCATGTGATAGAGATTACTAGTAGAGTACTCAATGGTTTCATTTTGTGGGTAATCTTTAGTACCTTGCTTAATGACAGTGATGTAGTTGATGTTAATGGATTTTTATGATGACAGAAACTCTTGAAACGTACAAAGCAATAGGAGCACCTGAATGTCTGTTGGGAAGAACAAGACAAACTTGAAAAAAGAAACAATAAAAATGATAACATGATCTGAAATCTACTTGGGGAATTAAAACCCCCTCTCTGCTAACAGGTAAAGATCTACCAGCTGGAAGACAAAGTGAATAAAGGATTTCCTTACATTTATTGATAACAGGGTGATTTTAAGTCCCCATCATGAGATGAAAAAACATTATCTTGAGAGGTATCAGGCAAAATACTTGGGATAAAATCAATATAAAATCATCTCAAGAAGTCTAAAAACATATATGAAAGAGATGAGACTTAAAGGGGCAAACAAAGACATAAACCAAGCCTGAACAGAAGGTGTGAAGCATAATGGTGTGTGAAATAAATTATGAAATGCAGGAGGAAAGTACTATCTCATTTGTTTCATCCATTTTTCTTTTAATGAATGAGCTATAAAACAAATATAAATGAGTCCATGAAAGCTCCTCTGTCTTCAAATTAATAAATCATATTATTTTAACATACTTAACTTGTAAGAAATTAAATCGAATTGCAAATAATGAGTTTGTAATCAGTATCTCATGTGAGAATCAATCTATTCATACTTCAAGAGCTATTGTATAGCAGATGACAAAGAATGAACTGGAATTTTATTGAAAATAATCTAATTAGCCAATAAGAATGCTCTACAATCAACCACACTGTAACTAAATAATTTTGCAACGTTCAGAAAGGTAACTGTCCAATTATTCATTTTGTTTATAATTGGTGAAAAAACTCCTCATATTTCTTGCTTTCTCTAGACATATCATAAACTATTTTTAAACAAGCAGTTTGACATATCTCAAGGAAGTTTTTATTATAGTAATTACATCTTTTTGTAATGGAACCTTTTTTCTTCTTCTTTTCACATCTTCATCCTTAAAACTCTTAGGAAAGACAGTCACTTGCTTTAAGAAAATTGTCTCTTCTGACAATTAATGAGAATTTGTATCGCGGGCTTTAATTTATTTTTTTTAGTCAGCCAAAGAACATACTCGAAAAAACTTATTCAAGTAGTATATCTACCACATAGACCACAGGAGGTTTATCAGATAAATATATAAAATGTTATCACAAAAACACCTGTTCTTGAATGTAAAGCTTGCTTTTAAACTGCTATTCTAAAAAGAAAGAGAATTAAATTAAAACTTCAATTTCAGTCCAGTTTTTCATTGTCACTTTGAACTGAAACCATGACAGGAAGTTTCATAAGTAAGTATGTTTGGCCTGTTTTTACAGCTTTATATATAATATTTCAACTGTGAGTGATGTAACTACTTTTACACATCTGAACAACGTCTAATGACATTAAATTTAGCACATCTGTCTCAACCTCCATCTGGTTTCAAGACGATTCCTCTTTTGTAGTATTTATACCATATTGTCCAGTCCCTTGCAAGTGTCTCAGATACCTCATGAAATCTCGATAAGAACAGGTCTTTCTTTTTTAGACAGATGAATACTATCCAAGATGTTTTTCAAGGCTTTTGTCTTAATCTCCGATCAGTTCTGAGACCAACCACAAATCAAGCTATAAAACAAGGCTACAAGTAAGTTTAAATGGATCATAACTGAATATATCAAGAAACAGTTTTATTGTGCATACACTCTCTGAGAGCAACAGGTCTGAAGATTTTTGACTTATGAAAGTGTACATTGCATACGAATACCTGCTGTAGAGTTCCTTTCAAGCTGCAGGGCCTAGACATGTATTAGAGCAGCTTATGCCTAGAATTGCCTTGTTTTTCCTCAAAAACTTTTAATTGTAGAGTAAACACTTCAGATGTCAAAGTCCTGCTGTTAAGAATCCTGAAACTCTGAAATGAAAATACAAATTCTGCTTGGGTGACAATGATTAATTCTGTGTGATTATTCTTTTGAGATCTATGCCTATGACTGAAGTGGAAATATTGCAACTTAAATACCTAGAAAGAATCTGTGTTTGGTTTTCCTGTATGAAATTCCATGTTCTATGTTCAAACATCTTTTAGAGTATGGGTTTTTCTTTTCAATCTTTCATCTTTCTTGGACATGATAAACAAAATTAAATAATCTGATTTAAATTTTATAATATTTGTTTTATCGGTGTGACCCTCTGATATGAAACCAATTATATTAGATTGACTGTATCCAGTTCACAGTTTCTTTTTTTAATCTGGATTTTGTATTTTGTAACTCCTCTGCATTCCAAGGATGCCTGTCTGGGGATGAAAGTCTTTAATGCAGAGCTTCAGTCGCTTTTTGATGTGAATTTGTTCTGTTTAGGCATCCATCCTTTCATTTGGATCTCACAAAACAGCTTGATTAATGGCACTTTATAAAATGATGGACCTGCATTAATGTGTTAGAAAGAGAAGAAACAATTATGAAAATATGTTCCCTAAAAAGGACAGTGAATGAAAGTACCAAACCCTGTCATGACAAGCAGAGATATGAAACAATAGTAAACAAGAATTAACTCCAAATACGCAGCAACAGCAATTAAAAAAAAAAAAAGGTAACTCTACAGTGTAGCACTAATGGATATCCATTGATACTTAAAATATTTATTCAAACAGATGTTGGAATAGAATAATAAATTATTTACCAGAATAATACTAATTTTGTTTCAGGAGAAAAAAGCATTGAGCAGAGTGCCAATCAACAGTCTCTGTGCCTACGAAACACAAACCCTGCCTTTGACAGATTCTAAAGTATCTTTCACTCATGTATCCTTTAAATTGCAGAGGAAAGGGGTTTTTTCTCTGTTTATCGTATGTAGAAAATTAAACATATTGCTTTTATAGATAAAAAAAAGAAAATAATTTTTTCTTTAATTATTTTATAATTTTTAAATCCTCTATCCTATAATACTGTAGAAATATGGAATAATGAAATATCATTACGGAAAAGACATTTGTATTTTGATTTTTTTTCTCCTGTGCTCTGTGCCCTTGGACAAAGAACAACAAAACAGAAATGTCATAGAAACAGGTAAATGGATGTCTTGTGCAGAGCACCATTGGGAAATGTCTGATTAACACAAGTAGATGGCAAGGCTATCTTAGAATTTTCTATGCAGGTAACGAAAAAAAAAAAAGAAAAGAAAAAAACCAGAGCTTTTGATTAGAGGGGTGTATGGAGTGGGAAACCAATTTGACCTTTGATTAAATGATCTCACTTTCCTGGCATCATCACCTATCTCTCAATTATACTCTACTAAGAAAAAAAAATAAATTTGGTCATTATTTTAACTGACATGAAAGGGCAGAATACAAGAGCTTCAGCTTTCACTAGTTCCTGCAGACAGTGAAATGGGAAAATGAGTGGCCCCTACAATTTGCAGCCTCTTACTTATTACAGGTTGTGACTGCTGCAAGCACAGAGGGTATAATCAGCTTGTCAAGAATCTGCTGCTGAGAATGCCAACATATGATCACTTCTATTGCTTCAGAAGACTTCTTAGGAAACTGTGGCACTGCATTTGCATTTAAAAAGACATGTCGTACAATTGCAAAGAGAGTTTATTTCAAAAAATGCTGTAAAATAGTCCTTAAAATGATTAATTCATTCTTTCCCATGAATACCATATAAAGAGACATAAAAGTTAATATGATTGTATTGAAATGCTAGGTCAAAATCATTAGACTAGCAACTATTTGTAGGGGATAAAAGTCTATTCACCGGTGAACATCATTTCTTGGACAGGGGATGGTTGATGCTCTATTTAGAAAGTAATAAAACATGAATGAATCAAAACTTGTATATGTTAAGCATTTTAGAACTTCAGAATGTATAGCATTGCAATAATTGTGAGTAGCTCAAAATTGGACTTAGGCTCTCTGGTAACAATAAAACTTTTTAACTCACAAAGATCTCTGTTTCATGGAGTTGAATGCTACCAACAGCTGCCTACAAAGTAGAAACCTTGCCACTCAAAAGAAAAATAAAGGCAAAAGGAGTTTTGTCAGATCCTAAGGTCTAAAAAGAGACAGATTAAATGTTTTAGATGAAAAGTCCAATAGCAACCATTTGTAAGGAAATAAAGAGAGGTAGCTTTGGAAGTCACTGAAGCTCCACTGATTGGAACACAGCATGATATTGAGATTCAATACATGTATAAAGTCAGTTAAAATATTGTGGGCAAGTGGAAATAGTGCTAAAGCTCAATTAAGCAGGAACCATATACAAACTGCAGAAACTTTCTGGAGCCATATAGATACACATAAGCAAAGAATAGCACTGAGGGGTTAAAAGATATATGAAGGGAATTAGATTTCTGAAATAGGATGGTAATCCCTTTTAGCTTCAGCTGCTATATCAAGATTAGAAAAGGGGATAAAAAGCCTTAATAAGGACAAACATCGTGAAAACTAAAGTATGTAATCAAATATTAAACCATGCACCATTAACGTGCCTGACCTAAACCATTCAAATATGAAAGCTAAGAGTAAGTGAATTATAAGTAAATTATCAAAGGAAAGGCCAGATGTTGTATTTTTTGAAGAAAACTATTAGACCAGAATATAGACTGGTAAGCAATTAGTTTGTGCAGGTATTATTTCTCAGTGATTAAATTAAGAGGAAAAAAAGATAAAAGATAAAGGTTTAATTTGATATCAAAGAAACTGAAATTTATTAATAGAAGAGATTAAATTAGATACAGATAAATTCTTTATAGTAATAAGGAAAAAATAACTGTGTCAATCTAGTCCCTTTATTTTAGGGAGGGAATTTTGGTTAATTTTGATTTAACATTATAGATGTTGCAGTTGGAAAAAATCATACATGGAAGAGTTATCAACAACAAATGACATCCCCTATGAGGGGATGCACTTAGAAATATATATATTTAAAATGAGGCTGAAAAGGATACAATGATCCCATAGGTTCAAACTCCAAGGCAAAAATAAATTAAACTTAAGAATACCTGAAGTCCTTTTGATTTTTTTCAAAGATACTATCTTCCTTTTCTAGCCTTAGAAATGTATGTGTCAAGTTCTGTTGAGTTTTGATTTCCTTCAGAACTATTTTAGACTAAAGTTAGGTTTCAGAATATCTAAATAGGTATCCAAAAGAAGATGTTGAAGTGCGGATAAATAGGTAACTAACCAGAGCCAGGAGACTGAGAAGATTCAGACAGACCAAGTTTGCCATGCTCAGGTTCGGTTTGGCATAGAAAGGCAATCAAAGATAGAAACTGAAGAACATCATTATCATGGAAATAAACACTGGAAGCAGAAAAGTTATCTAAAGCAAAGGCAAAACCACATTGGCTTGAGCATTATGTCATGCTGCACTGCTATGTAGCTTTCAGACACAGCTACCTTGTTTGCAAAGTCTTGTGCATGTTTGCAGTCATTTGTGGGAATGCCTGTAAAGCATTAGAGGCAAATAACTTTTATATAATATTTGGAATTGCATAGTCCACAAGCAATACAGATCACTTCCTTATCCTTAACTTCTGATTCTAGGCAAAGCTGAATGGCTTATTTTACATTATTGTCAGTTTCTCCAGATCTTGAACTTAGGCTGATGTGTTCATCCTATCAGGATCCAGGGTAGAGGCCCCTTTGAGTTTAAGGGACTGGTTAAGTAGGCTTGAGAATCTTTCAGATAAGCCTAGAAACCATTTTTTCATATGGCAGGGTACTGCTAAAACTAATCCTCCATAGAGAAAAACAAACAAGTGTTGTTCCTTGTCATTTAAATGGTTTCATACTTATACTTCACTCAGGACCTTCTTAACATTAATCTACAAAATTATCTTAAGTTCTATCTTATTTCTTCCATTTAACATGAGCTATTATGAATTCAGGAACGAAAGGCCAGAGAAAAGATAAGAAAGTAGAAGTCTCTTCCCAACAGTCTATTAGTGCTCTCGATTAGAACCATTAGTTGCTCTGCTTTCAGCTTCTAGGACTGTTTTGAATTAAACAATCATTGAATAAGAAACTGTCATAAGAGATTCAAACCTAGGTCTCTCTCATGAGATGATTTGGTTTGCAATATAGTTTAGTTCTCATGGTGGTATTTGATCCAAGGTTGTACTTGAGGATCTTGGAGGTGTTTTCCAACCTTAATGATTCTACGATTCTGTGAAGGGGCTAGCCTTTGCTCAATACAAAGTAACAAAAACCAACAGATAAAATAAGAAAATAAAATGCTATGAATTAGAAAAATACTCTCCATGTTTAAAAATATTTAGTCACAATTATATAATGAGTACCCACATTGATATGAGAATGATTAGCAGGTGAGATTCGGTTACTCAGATATTGGCATCTGGTGCATTTATTGGCTCTTTTAAAATATCCAAGCCAGGCCCATGAGACTAGCTGCTATAGGCCCATGAGACACAGGATCTACGAGAGATCTTAAGCTTTCTGACACGGCAACTGGAAGCAAAATGCATATGCAATATCTCAGATTGCATTAAGGGTCTATTTTTAAGCAACTGAACTCCTTCCAGAGAGCCAATAGGAATTATAGGAAAAATTGGTCATGTTAAGTACCAGTGACCACAATTTGTCACATAAAGAAAAAGTTTAAGAAGCTATGCAGCTAAATAAAAAGATTAACTGGTCATTATAAGAAAGGAGCCTTTTAAAAAGTCAAAGTAGTATCTAAATAAATAAACAAATGAGGAAGTTTGGCAAATGACAACGCAACACAGTAAGTCAGAAAGAGTTTGGGGAAACAGCTGTAGAACAGGTTGTAAAAATGATACAAAATCTTTTTTGAAGGACATAGAATGTGATAACTCAATTGGTAACCAGAGTTCTCGGAATCTATCAGGACACAGTTCAAAAGGCAAAAAGGTTGGTTTTTTTTTTGCACTTGTGCTCACCCTTCAGAAAATGGAAGAGTTTCCCGTGTTGTAATTGTTTTCAGGGTTGTGTTTCAGGATCTGTTGCAAACTGACATTTTTGTAGATCTTACACAACAACAGAACGAAGACTAATGAATCATACTAGAAACCTAAGAAAATCAAGGAAGATAGAGCTGAGCAACCAGCTGTACAATATAGTTGGTTTCAAATCAGTAGTGCTAACAGATGATTGGGAAGTGGAACAGGAGACTTAATTTTTAAAAATTGAACGGGTCATTCAGGGGAAAACGCAACACTAAACTAAATATTTATGTAAAGAAAGCTTGTGCAAATTATTCTGAAAAAAATCCAATAGATACTATGAAGGTTCACTAAAGGAGTCAGCAAACAACAAATATTGAAACAATTTATCTTCTTTTCAAAAGTCATTCAGTAATTCTATCTAGAGGGGTCCTCAAAAAGTCTCATAGTAAATATGTAAAGAAGTAAAGGAAGTGCAATAAGAACCAAGCTTCTAACATGGAGAAGTACCTGTTCAAAAAGAAGAAAACCAGAATCTGAACAAAATTTCATTTCTGTCAGGAAGAAAGAGATCACCAGAATTCCCTCAGGAATCCATGCTGCATACTATTCAACATGCTTATAAATGACGTGACATTTAACTTTTTTTTTCTTTCTATATATTTAAAAATAAGGAGATCCTGCATACACTGAAAATAATTATAATATTTCAATACTGAGTAAAAAGGAATGGCTTGTTATTTTGTTTGTATAGGCTGATCTCACCTCTTAATTTAGATCAGAATGCATTTTTATGCTTCTTATGAAAAGAATAGACCCAGTTTTTCCTTAGAGAATATGTATTAAGTAAAATTAATATAAAATAAATACCTACCTAATGCACAGCTCTCTTTTCTGCTGGTAAATGCATATGCAGTCTAGAAGACATGGGAAGGTTTAGCAATATATCAGATTTTAATCTTACTTTTACTAAACTTGCAGTATTTCTGCAAAGTTGTGAGTGGGGAATTGGTATTACCATAGTTACTAAAATGGTTGTCAATTACTAAGGACACTTTTGGGATAGTAGCATGATCACCCTAATGTTGCACAAAAATTACATTTAATTTAAATATAAATTAGATGTAGCTATTCTATTTTTTTTTTCTCAGAAGATTTAAATCAGCAGAAGAATATGTAGGTTTCACAAGAATGTTTCAGATACAGAACTTAATAAAAAGAAGAACTATTTTCTTCCCTTGTTCCCAACACCTTTCAAAAATGATTCAGAATTTCATCTAGGGTTATCTAATACAATATGCTATGTGTGGGAAGGGAGAATGTATGTGATCACCAGTCATATTTTATAAAATTATGGAAATTAGCACTATCAGAGAACATATGGGATTATTAATATACCAGTTTGGAATCAATTGCAATGAAAATATCGTAACAAATCTATGTAGAAAGTGTAAATTTCAAGAGCGTTAACTCCAATTATGAGAAAGACTGTCTCAGAGGGCCTGTTGTTTACATGGTTTAACTGACTTCAGCTAGCTGTTACATCTAGAAGGTAAGGCAGCCTTTACAGAGAAGTTATGGTCCATCTTATGGGACAGTTTGTTTGGACAACTTTAGCTGAGTGCAAAGGTACTTTAGAGTAGGTTGTAAATAATTTAAAATTATAAAATTAATACCTATTAGCTAGTACACACTCAACAAGGGATTTAATGAGATATTAGGGATTTCATGAGATATTATGTTAAGCACTAGTGTGGTCAGAACTCCCTATAATACAGTATAGTTTTTATAATACACCTGACAAGTTTCTGCTGTCCTTGAAATTATCAGTCAGGAGTAGCAGGCACTACATCGTGCCTGCATGCTGCAGTTTTGCCAGGACCCGCCAACTCTATCATCAGTGGTAATGCTGATGACTTGACTAGGAGATCCTGAAAATGATCTTGAAAGTGATGGATCATGGAACCTTTGCTGTTTAATAACATCTTAGAAGAAGTAAGCCCTTGATATATCTTGCTGATTTGCATCTCTCAGGAAATTATGTTTATTACTTGATCTTGTAATATACTTTTCATCTGCAAACAGCAAGTAAGGGTGAAAGAGGAGCCTAAAGCTGCTTGAGACTGCTCTCATGAGTGAAGCCTCCTTGAACTGACTTTCAGAAAAGACATTAATTGCAGAAAGGTCTCATAATAATTATAGCATCTTGAAACATGTAAGTCATCTTGGCTATAAAATGGGACCTACACAATCAAATTATGACCGGCACAATATTAAACTACGTCCTTATTTTTTTTTGTGGCTTGCTTCCACTATTATCATGTTCTCATTTGTCAAGTAAAAGTATTTCATTTCTACAGATTTTATAGTAGATGAGGTTTAGATCGTACTTCAGTGGCTGCAAGACTAATAACACACCTCCAAAATTTTGAGTACCCCATACATGCATTCCTGCATTTTGCAAATAACATAAAATCAAATAAACCTGTAAAGATGTAACAAATTTTCAGAGCTTCTCATCCCACAAAG
This sequence comes from Manacus candei, assembly GCF_025592945.1. Classification (NCBI taxonomy): domain Eukaryota; kingdom Metazoa; phylum Chordata; class Aves; order Passeriformes; family Pipridae; genus Manacus; species Manacus candei. Next base: position 27,946,361 of record NW_026138062.1, on the reverse strand, counting down.
AAAAACTTATATAGTATTAGATGTGATCTTAGGTTTTTTCTTTTTTTTTTCCTATTTCTTTTTTTTTTTTTGTCCTCAAGGCAGAAAATCAGAAAATTTTGCATTAACTGATAGACTGCTATAAGTGGATTATATTGGTAGTCTATAGCAGCACAGAACTGTGTTGCTTGGAATGAGCTTTTGGAGAAAAAAATTCATCATGATAATGTCTGGGATAATATAGAGCAGATTTATGGCCCAGTCATATCACTACTATAAATTCATGTAGGTTATTTCCATGTAGGAAACAGGTTGAAAAGGAATTTTGTTTTCCAAAATACCTACCATACATAAAAAGGACTTTAAAATAGTTTTTCTTCCCCGAAGGTAGTAGTGAAAGCAGAACAAGCTTTTAGCTAAAAGAAAATGTGAAACAATTCAGCCAATTTTACCAACTGCAAATTATGCCATTGTTCCTCTGTGCTTTTTCTCCAAGGATAGCTGCTTATTGAGCTCTACTCTTTCCCAACTGTACATCACTTATACTTAATCATTCTGCTTCTATCAGAACTTTTAAAATGTCCAGAAGATATCAAAGACAGCTTCTTAACTCCAGTTAAGTCTCACAAATCAGGTTCATTTCTGTAATCACAAATACATTTTGCCTATAAAAATCTCTTCTACTGTGGTGAAGAGTTGTAAAACTACACTAATAATTCTTTGCATTGACAGCATTTTTTTTGATGCTGCCATAATTTTTTAAAGGGCTATTTAATGCAAAATTTCTGAGAAAAACAATTACCCTTTAAATCAGTTTATTTGCAGCAAAATGACCTTTGGAAAAAAATATCTCTAAGCATGATTTTGTGATATGTTCAATCAATCAATTTTGAATGAACAATTTTGACTTACGGACTTGAATCTGCTAAAAATGGTCAATATTATACCTAATATCATCTACTCTTAATTTACATTTCTGCTTAACCAAACTTACTTCTCTTCTTATCAACTAGTCAATAAAATGGTCATGTGTTTGTACTACTAAAATATAGTGCACACCTTTATAGACAGTATTTCTCCTGAGTCAATTCTGGACATGATGAAACAAAGAACAAAATACTTCAATTCAATTGTAGGTCTTGTGTTTAGCTGACTCTCTTTCCAAACTGAAAAACCCATTGCTACTATTAGAGCTCCTTTCTCTTTTTTCACCTTGAGGTTCTAACAACTACTGTCTGTGTATGAGGCTCAGTCAATCACTTCTATAACTCCAGTGGTATCAGGGATCTTTGTATCCAAATTTGACATAGATACCTTTGACTCAATCACATTCCTGTTTCAATGAACTGCCAAACTTTTCCTCCGGATTATCCTCTTAAACTATCATAAAACTCAAATGTATGTGATACAATTTATCCATCTCTTCTCAGCTGTTTTGTTTTTTTTTCAAGTCGAGAACTTATGGTTGAAGGTCAGGGGAAAGACCAACATGTGTAACATTGTGGTAGGTATCTTCTCTTATTATGTAGTCAAGAAAGCAAGGTAGAATAAGGCATCTTCAGAAAATTGGAAGAAATCTCATTATCACAGTCCCTGGTTGCCATCAGGAACTTTCTGTTGAAAGGGTGGTACCACTGGCTGCAAGAAATCCAGAAGGTTTTTGGTCTGTGTTCAAGAGAATTTCTTGACATACATGACCAATGACTAGGAGAAGCAGTCTGGATCTGTTGCTTAATGTTAAAGAAGAATTGGTCAAAGTTAAGGAGGTGATGGCAGCCAGGGATACAACAAAAAGAAGACTGTGAAATTTAAGGTCTGGAGAAAAGGGGACAAAATCATGAGCAGTACCAGATCCCAGGATAGGGGAGCAGAGCCTGTTTGCTTCTGAGTTCTGTTTCGAAGGGTGAAGACAGATAGTTAATAAGTAAAATATCCTCAAAGCAGAAGAATAATCTATTCTGATATGCAAATATCAAGGGATGAAACCCCCAGCAGAGTAAAGACACATTACCCAAGTTTCCAGGAATGGATTTAGTAGTTTATATTCAGCAGCAGAGACAAGTTGCTGTGAACTGACTGAAATCCCCACTCTGCATCTTCCCTGCACTACTTCGAGAGTATGAGATAAAACAGTCAAGGAATGCAGGAGTGAAGTTGGGCTGGTCTGGGATCATTTTCAAGCAGATGAAGAATAAGTAGGTGGTTAGCAACATGGTTTTACCAAGCCTAAATTATGCCTGATTAGCTGTTGAAACAGGAGGCTAGGCCCAAAAGAGTTAACTAAGAAATTTGGGCCTGCTAACAAGCTACCAACATCCAAAACGATCTGTGCTCGTTCTGTTCTACTTACTGGACCAAAGCTGAAGAGCATAGTACAAGAACATGTAATAGACTTAGAAGCAATAAATTAGAAATACAGCAGAATAGGCTTGGAGCCAGGACCTTTTCCAAGCTTCAGTGAGCGGGTCAAGAACAATGGAAAGGAAGAAGGGACAAGTTGAGGAAGATGAGTTAGAGACCACTGCCCTATGGATGAAGATAGGAACGACCCCTCGAAATGGGGAGCCAAGAGAAGCACCGCCCCAAGCTCTGCCTATACTCCGCCTATTATTAATATGTATTGATAGATGTTGTAATCACTTGAATATGCATTTAATCACATCTGAAGATTGTATAAAAATGCTGATTTTGTGTGAAATCTTTGAGCAAGTTTGTCCAGCGCGAGCTGGCTTGCTCCCAACGTTGAATAAACAAATACCTTGCTGCTTAAAGATAAAAAGGTCTCTGAGCAGTTTCTTGGACCGATTTTTCAGATTCACCGTCTGTGGTGAAATGAGTTGCTTGGCAGATGAAGATCAGTGATATTGTTTACCTTGACTTTAACAAGGTTTTTAACATTGTTTTCCATAGCATCTTTATAGCAAAACTGGTGAGGTATGGTTTGGACGGGTGAGCTGAATGAACTCATGTCTGAACTTAGAGACAATCTAGAACCAGTTCATGCAAACTGAATTGGCTGATTGCAGCTGCTAATGATCTGTAAAAGGAAAGTCAATTTACCCCTTGATAGAGATTACTGTACCAAATGTAGCAAAAAGCTGAGTGAAATGTGAAACGTTTGCTGTTCAGTGGGGAAAGATACTATTAGTGTGTCCAGTTTCTTTTTGGGGAGTAAAGAAAATAGGTCTGTCTTCTTCTGTTAATTTTTTAATCAGATACACACAAAAACAATTTCCAGTTTTGTTTTTTTGGCTGTTTGATAATGCAAACATTATACATGAGTTTATTATTTTGTAGGCAATTTCACAGTTCCTTTCATTTGTATTTAGCACCTCTTAGATCAATGAACTATTTAAATTATGAAAAATTGTAGCTGCCATGGTTGGCATACTGTCAGACTAAATAATTTATTAAAGTACTCTTGATATTCCTACACACCTTGATTGGTCTGCCTTATATTTGTATCTTTTCTTCACTTCTGCTAAGCATAATGTGATTTTTAGCACTAGAGGTTCTTGGATTTTTCACTGAAGTTAATTAATGAAAAATATGCTCCATGTTTCTCTCTGTTCACATTATCTGCACAGAGATTTTAATTTTTCTTGGTTTTGGTTGGTTGGTTGGTTGGTTTGGTTTGGTTTGGTTTTATTTTTGTTTTTAATGAGGAAGTCTTGTATTGGCCGGAGTCGTGAGGCTTATGTGCTCAGAATATTTTTTCCAGAGCACCATAAAATATACTGAAAGAATTTTTAATATTTAAAGTTAAGGGTTTTTTGAACACAATAAATAAAACCTATATTTTTCAAATAAGTAAACTCAGAGTAAGAGGGTAAAAATAGATATTTTTTTGAAGTAGTTTTCTCTCTCTCTCACCATGCCAGTCTTAGCAGGCCAGGTCATTTTCTTGAGTCCTTTTCTTAGCCCAGTAATTCCTAATGACTTTCTAGGCTGCAGTAAACTCCACAAAATTCCTTTGGAATCTGTAAAACAACCCTGTGATTCTTTCTTTTTTATACAATTTTCTCTCTCCCTGTCTCTCTCTTTCCATTATTTATTTGTTTTTATTGTGTGCTTGACTGTCTAAATATTTCCCCTTTTCATTACATTTTCCTTTTCTCTTTCCCTGTCTCAAACTTCAGAATCTTTTTCCAGCTCTGTACATTCATTTACTCTGAAGGAAAGTTCAGTGGCCTTGTCCAGAGTGCAGCAGGCAAAGTAAACCTTCCTCTCCTCCTTCCCCTCTGTTGTGCCAATTTTTTATACAATACGACATATATTTTACAGTCAAAATACATATATGGGAAAATATGGTGAAGAATCATGTTTATATTTGTGTATATTTGAAATGTCTCTATTTCTCAGAAATTATGAAATTGCAAATAAATTCTTATTGAGTTCTTATTGAGTGTCTCACAAAAAATATACCTTACATGATCTTGAAAGCTACTCAAGTCACAGAATTCTTATTTTTATATTACTTGGATATTAAAAAAATAATAATTCTAAACTTTTTGATTTTTTCTTGCTTTAGAAGAATGGTTGTCTCCCAGAGATACCATTCTTACCTTACATTTCTCAGATGGACCTGTAATTCCTACTAAAAATATTCTGGAGTGTCTTTTATAAGTATTAAATCATCATATGTAAAGAGTTTGTTATCTTCAACTTCTCTAACACTAGAAATGAATAACCACATTAGAAGTCATAGCATTTAACCTTTGATGGGATTAAACTCCTTTTGTAAACTCCATAAACGCTTTAAAAAGCCTTGAGTGAAATCCTGCTCTCGCAGAAATCAATGTTCTGACTTCAACAATAGATTTTGGGGTCAGGAAGGTTGTGTGCAGACATGACAGAAGATCTAGGAGATCTCACCTAGTTTTACTTTCTTCACTGGGAACTACAGGTGGGTGCAGGGTTCTTCCTGGATCTTATTAAGAAAGACACAGCAGCACATGGTGTAACAAAGAGGTGTAAATAATAGTAACAACACAATAGATTTAGGATGAGAAATACATATACTGAGTTAATCTTGCACTTCTTCAGATGTTGGAAGCCCACTTGTCCAGATTGCTGTTGGGTAGCCATGACAGGTTGCGCATATCCCGTCTGTGGGGAGGTTACCTTCCTCCCAGTGGTTCCTTATATCTTCTGTAACAAACAAAACTGTATAACTTGTTTTGACAGGCAGGAATGTCATCTTGTCATTAATGCCCACCACTAGCTACATGTACTTAGGCACTGTAGCCAGCAGCAGTAAATACCCAGACCATTCCAACTTTTTCCTGTTTACTGCCGTACTGCCGGGGTTACAGAGTGGTCACTCTTGCTGACCTATGGGTATCTCAATCCTAAGCGCAAGGCCCAACATGGCTGTCAGGATTTGCTCAAGAATTTTCTGCAAGGCTCCTGACACAGTTTGGTTGAGGTTCACTCCCCTATTTCTATGCAGTCAGTATTCTGGTTCCCAGCTTTAAAACAGACTTTCTCATGGCTTGTTTCGTTGTTGGATTTCTGATTATTCCTGCTATTAGGCAGGAATCTAGAAAAGATTTCTCTCTGAAAAACAAACAAACAAACAAACAAACCAACCAACCAAAATGCCCCAAAACCCACCTCCCCAGAAAAAACCCATCAAAAAATCCAAACCAAACCAAACCAAAACTGTCTCATAGGTTTTTCAAACTAACAAAACCCCCAAAAAACCCACTGCGAAACAACCAACCAATCAAACAAATAAAAAAACCCAAACCAAACCCAAACAAAAAAAATCCAAACCAAACCTAACCAAACCTGTCGTATAGGCTTTTCAGTTTAACTTGATGACATCCAAGAGATTGCACGATAAATAGTGAAAGTAGATATTTCTAAACTATAGAAGTTGCAACTTTAGCAGAGTTTTGAGCCTGTAGACTCAAAAATATTTATCTAGACTTTATAGAAGTAGTTTCAGTGCACCGCAATTTCTGGTGAAAACTTTGCTTCCATATTTCACAACTTTTTTTCCTTTATATGGAGAGGAAAAAGAAGCCTGGAGTTTCTCATCTGAGTATGCTCCCTCAGCAAAACTATTTACTCTCTAACTGCTTCTCAGTTTTATAATTGATCGTTAGTTATAGCTTAGGTTTCAGGATAATTTTGGTAAATATGTTAATTTCACATACTGAGATTCTGTGGAATTTTTTTATTTCCTTCTGCTACCTACTGATCTTAACATCGTCTAGCCAGCATTCTTCCATTTAAATTTTGGAAATTTAGATATAGGAAAAAATATGCATAAAGCTGTATCTAGGCCATTTGGACAAAGGACAATGTAAATATGAGTAACAGCAAAAAAGAACTACTATTTATTACATGGTTTATTTTTGTTTTTCTTCTGGTTATTACTTACATTTGCAATATATACATATATGAATATTGATAACTTTTTTGAAAGTACAGTGGTACTTCTAAGCAAGGCTTGCCAACATGCTGTTTATATGACATGACTTCTGCTGGAATAGTTATTAGTCATGTCTGTTTTGCAGGTTTTCCAAATTTGATTTAAAAATAGTGCCTAACAATGGCAGAACTCTAAACCCCCCAGATGTATATCTCATTAGAACATTAAGGTAGCCTTGAGTGATGTACGAATTTTGATGGAAGCTTCTCTAGAGTGTTTTATGCTGTATCACCATGGCATTCCCTCTTAAAACAAAATCAGAAAGTGCCAGCAAATGACTAGAGTTACTTCGAAAAGTATATATTCACTAAATTTATAAGTCATAAAACATAATGATTTCTCAGTCAGAAACATTAATTATTTCTACTCTGGAGTCCCTCATGAAAGTAATACTAAGTAACTAGGGTCCATCTAAGAAAACTGAGTAGTGTATTCAAAGGGGAATTAGTGTAAGAAGTGTAAACAGGAAAAAACTATTAAGAAAGAAAATGAAAGAAAACGAAAGAAAGAGAGAAAGAGAAAAAAGAAAGGAAGAAAGGAAAGGCAAAAAAGAAAGAAAATAAAAAGGGCAAAGAGACAAATATAAAGAGAAAAATACAGAGAGAAAAATGGAACAGAGAAAAGAAAAAGGAAAGAGAAATTAAGAGAGAAAACGTAAAGGAGGGTAGAATTCTTCACACAGCAAAGTGAACCAATTATTCATCACTAATACACATATTAGTAGACTGTGACTAACATGATATTAGATTAAGCATAAACCTAATCACTTAACTTTTGTTATCCTTAGTATCACCTACTTAAGACATTCTGTTTCCTGATCTTCTCTCAGTTGAGTATTATGGTTTAAACCCAGACAGCAAGTCACTACCACACAGCACTCACTCACTACCATCACAGAGGGACGGGAAGGAGAATCAGAACGGTATAAGACAAGTGGGTTGACATAAGAACAACTTAATAATTGAAATAATGACAGTAATAATAATAATATGTAAAGGAAAATAAGAGAGAGAAATAAAAGTGAAGAGAAACAAGCAACACAAATGAAAAGTAACTGCTTTCCATCAACAGATTGAGGCCCAACCTGTTCCCAAGTAGCAGCCCCCAAGTCAACTTTATCCCTAGTGATATGCTGAGTACAACACCATATGGTCTGAAATATCTGTTTGGCCTCTTTGGGTGAGCTGTCCTGGCTGTGTTCCCACCCTTGCCTACCCCCAGCATCCTCACTGGTGGGGTGGTGCGAGAAACTGAAAAGTTCTTGACTTAGGGTAAGCTCTATTCAGCAACAAATAAAACATCAGTGTGTTATAAATGTTATTGTCATTCTAAATCCCAAACACAGTACTGTACCAGATACTAGGAAAAAAAGTAAATTCTATCTCAGCTGAAACCATGACGGGGTAAGTGCCACTTTGTAAGAGCAATCTTAAGGGCAGTAGGGCTTTGGAACCTACAGCACAGGAGACAGCTGAGCTGAGATGGCCCTTTTTACAACATTGTTATGACAAGACAAAAGAAAACAGAAAGATTGACTTGACATAATTAAAAATTCTGGCATTTTTGTCAGACTGCAATGAAACTACTGTATTGTTGATTAAACTCAATTAATAGAGCACAGAATGGATAACCCAGTAAAGTAAGGTTAAGGCGGCTACAGAATGACAGCAGAAGAATTGATGTCTGTGTCTGTTTTGGGAACCACAATCTGGGGGATGAGATGTAGGACAAGGACAAAATGAATAGTTATTTTAGATCAGTTCTGGAGATGACGAGGCAGGGAAAAGGAATGACATGTAGAGAATTTGTAGATGTAAAGTTTAGAAGGATGTGCATAGGTCCTAGGATATTTAGGAAATGAAAAAAACAAATTAAAGATTGCAAGGATGCACCAGCAGAAGTATAGGTATTGAAGACCCTAGTAGCACAAAAAGCAAACACCTTATCCAGAACATCTTTGTACTCATGCTAGGATGTCTGTGGAATCATAGAGGAGATTGAAGTCCTTAGATGTTATGAAAATTCAGTGATTTGGAAAAACATAATCATAGTTTTGTGCTACTACTAGCTATTTTGACTGTAAATTGCTATATTTATTATTTTTTACTGCCATTACCAGAGTTGTCTTACATGTATCTCACAATTAAATACTGCTTTAACATGTTTGCCTCACTGTTTAAGTTATATGTTTCAGTCTATGTAAGCTATTACTCTATATAAGTTATTAAAATCCTTACAAATATATACTTCAGGCAAGTCAGGATCCTCCTTCTCTGCTAACACCACTGTGTGCTCCTGTCTGCCTGCCAACAGCTTTGCTTTGGAACAGGCTGATTCTTGATGGTTTTGGAGTTTCCATCTTATTCTTTGCTGCTCATAAAGTTTCTATATCTTCTTACATTCTTGCATGTTTTGACACTTAGGTGACTTCAGATCCTTGTTTTTAATGTGTAATTAATAGTAAGATACTTGTAATCTCACTACATTTCTACCTCTCCATCCCTCCCCTTCCCTCCCCTCCCCTCCCTGCTTCCCTTTCTGTGTTTCTGTCTTCCTTTTTTTTTTCTCTATTTCACTTACAAACAATAAGGAAAGTTATGGCTCATAGTTAGCTTATTTCTTAACTAATTGCAGAGTCATATTGCAATGCTAGAGAGAAAATAAATATTACAAGATTCATACATGTGTACTACGTAAAGCTCTGTCTGTATCTTAGTGAGTACTTGGTTGTTGTGAAAGCCCTGAAATACTGTGTCTGTTCTTGAATGAGTTTAGGTACTTTATATAACAAATATGTAATGTCAACCTACTCTATATAGCACTTCTGTATGTATAATTTCATGAATAAAGTTTGCATTGTTTTAGCTCCTCTCCTCCTCTTTCAAAATAAATTAAATTTGGGATATGCTTCACATGTCAACAAATAAAACTTGCCAGCATAGTACATTGGAGAAAATATTTTTTTTTTCCTTGGCCCTCATTGCCATTTTTCATGTCAATAGATATGTTCCTGCATTGGTTTTTTTGTGACCTCAAGCTGAAATAAAGGACAATTTAGTGATAGACTATGATATTTTAATTCCTTTCCCTTTAAAATTGTCTTGGTTTACTGACCGTAACTTTAGAATATCCTCTACATTATTTTAATGAACTAGTTCATTTGATATGATGATGTTATCCAGCACATTTATAGGCTCTACTTCTACAATCGATCAGTAAGTATATGTTTGTTAGATGCTTTAAGTGTGAACTATGCTTACCAAGTGCTGAGTATTTTTCTTACTATTTGAAAAGATATTGCTAATTTATGCATATCACTCCATGACCATGAGTTAGCAGATATGTCTCTTTCCTGGTGTGTCCCTGTTTTGACTAAAAATCTCATACCACAAAAGTTGCACAGTGCTCATCAAATTATGTTCATTATAATCGAATTATTATGACCTTCATATACACAGAATAAGTAAAGAACCCAGGAACCATTTCACCCCAGCCAGAATCTGACTATAATAGTGTTGACTGTCTGAGGTCATTACTGACACTGCTTGGTTAGTTTTCATATCTACTCTTTTAGAGACTGAGGATCATTTTTTTTAAGAGATATTTTAGCAATCAGAATGAAAAATTCCTCCTTCACTGTAGTGAAGGTTTAACCCCAGCCAGCAAATGAGTACCACGCAGCTGCTCACTCACTGCCCCACCAGCAGAATCGAGGAGAGATCAGAAGGGCAAAAGCTGGAAAAATCCTGAGTTGAGATAAAGACTTATAGGCAAAGCAAAATGCGCACACACACAAGTAAAGCAAACCAAGGAATAATTCACTGCTTCTCATGGGCAGGTAGGTGTTCAGCTGCCTCCAGGACAGCAGGGGCCCCTCATGCATAGCGATTACTTGGGAAGGCAAACACCATTATGCCAAACATCCTCTCCCTTCCTCTTTCTTCCCTTCTTTATATACTGAGAATGATGTTATATGGTGTGGAATATCCTTTTGGTCAGCTTAGGTCATACGTCCCAGCCTCCCACACATCCCCAACTTTCTTGCCAGTATGGTAGTACAGAAAGCATAAAAGGTCTTGGCTCTGTGTAAGCCCTGCTTAGCAATGACAAAAACATCTCCATATTATCAACCCTGTTTTCAGCACAAACCTGAAACACAGCCCCATACTAGCCACTGTGCAGACAATTAACTCTACCCCAGTAAAGCTAATACACTTCTTTGGGCAGCAGGCTGCAAAAGAAAGGGGAGTACAGAGTGAGCATGGGGGCAGGGTGGAGAGGAATTCAACTATTCAGAATGCCTAGCCTGAAAATCAGCATGTCAGGAAGCTTCCATGTGTAGGTGGGAAGAAGCTGATAAAACCCAGACCTTTTGTTCATATTCACCCACATGAGCTAAGGAAAGAGAAAACATCGGTCTCCTCTTGGGAGTCTTCAGATTAAAAATAAAATAACACTCCAACCTCTTTCTAGGATAAAACAGGACACAATGAATGGAGACTCTACAGTCAGTAGATTATACAATGCTTGATTTGATCTAGATCAATTCCTGACATAAAGCTCAAATTACTAGTTATGTTAGAAACTGTAGAGGTCACCACAGGAACACCATCTTCTCTAATTTTGTTTTGACAACTGCTCTCAGTGTTAGGTGTTCTTTTAAGACATCTGGTAAATTGAATCTTTCAAAAGATAGAGAAATGGGGACTCTCAATGTAAAATTCAAATTGCTTAACAGCTTATGTGCAGGTTTTAGTCATCTCATTTAAACTAGTCAATTCAAATACATAAGCATTTCCAGTGCAGGATGTGAGAAGACAACTAGTTTGAATGTTAACATCTACATTGTAGAACTCAAAACCTGGGTAAGATGAATGGCATGCCAGCAGTAGCTGTTTACATGATTAACACCTGTTCTTCTTCAGGACATATGTACCTGTGGAACTTCAGACTTTTGTTTATATAGGCTTTATAGGGACACTAATTCTTAGACTGCTCATCCGAATGTGGACATTAAGTCATACTTTTGTAGTCTATGTGATTTTCTGTATTTCTCCAATAGTTTCTTTGATTCATCTTCTAGAAATAAGTATGGAAAAAAGTTATTTTTTCCTCGAAAAAAAAAAACCTATACTAAAAATATGATCACATCCTTCATAGCTACAATAACTTTTTGAGCAGAGAAATTAACAATGATTGAAGAAACACTGGGAATTAGAGCACTATAAATAATATATTGTTTTCTGAAATGTCTGAAGATTCTGTTCCATTTTGAATAAAACAGACATATATTCATTGGAGTATTTCTCCCCTCCAGCTGAGATCTCACCCCCCCAGATCTCTGTGTATTTAATTACTGCATACAGAAAGGAAATCCTTGGGAGAAAACTCTGTCCCAGATTAGTCAAATGTCATGTGACTGCTACATCTTCCTGAAATGTAGAAATTGTGTACTGTAGTCACCTCAAAAGAGGTGGGATTTTTGACTTCTTTCTCCAACGTCAATCATTTGTAAAATAGAAGTACCATTTCCATTCACTAGTTTTGTATTCTCAAATATCATGATTTATTAACATGATCTAATAACATCTCTCAGGTATGCTAGACAGAGGAATGCTTATTTTGCAAATCATACCTGTTTATTTTTGTGACTGAATGAAATTTTTGATGCTGTTACTACTTGTCTACTTCTGCAGATACACAGACTACTTGTGTTGACACTTCAGGAATTTTGTTAATTTTTATTAGGGGGGAAAAAATTATAATTGAAACTTGGATGCTATTGACTCCTTCTGTATCCAAAGTTAGAAAATACCCTTTTTAAAGAGTTTGATTTTTTTGTTTTGGTTTATTTAGGGTTTTATTTTATTTTATTTTATTTTTAAAGTTCAACGTATTTTAAGGATTGATCTCTCTCTCTCTCTCTTTCTCTCTCTTTAATTTTTAGTGGATTGTTTAATCACAGTGAATTTTAACCAATAATGAAAATAATTACTTGGTAAGAAGCAAGTTATTTCTCAACTACAAAAGTTTACACTGAGGTTTTAATTACATTTAAGAGACAATCAACTAATATTTTAAGATATTGCTATAATTTGTTAACATTTTTTGGGATGTTAATTCCAGACCAGATTACAAAAATTATTTGATACTTGTATTTGCCACTATCAAACTCTTAGATTGGTATCCACATAATAGCAGATTATTCTCTAACAGTGACACTGCATCACAATATAACATGGATTTCTGAAAACATATTCTGTCATCTAAATCATTGTATTCAGAGGTTCTCCTAATCCACAGCACTAGAATCATTTGAAATTCATTCAATATAGAGATGATCAAGGCCAGAAAACCCATCTCCCAAGTCTGAGTGACAAAACTGCCCAGTGAAATCTTTTTTTTCATTCATAGGTTTCTTGTCTTGTAGTTGCCAAGTTCTTTGCATAATGGAATGAATGGAAGGATACATTATTCGTGGTATCATAGAATTGTTAAGATCAGAAAAGACTTCTAAGATCATTGATTCCAACGGTAACCTAGCATCACCATGTTCACCACTATACTGTGTCCCCAGTTGCCACATCCAAGCACCTTTAATTGCTTCCAGGGATGGTGATTCTATCACTTCCCTGAGCAGCCTGCACCAATGCCTGACCACCCTTTCAACGAAAAATTTTTTCCTAATATCTAATTTAAAACTCCCCTGGTGCAAATTGAAGTCATTTCCTCTGGTCCTGCCACCTGTTTACTGGGAGAAAAGATTAATCATCATGTCAATAAAACCTCCTTTCTTGTAGTTGCAGATTGTGATAAGATGTCATTGTGTCTTGCACACACACATATGTGCACACACAGACACACACACACACCCCCCGTCTCTGGGGCCTCATTTTCTCTGGGCCAAACACCCACAGTTCCCTCAGCTGCTTCAGAACCTCACCAGTTTTGTTCCCCTTCTCTGAACAGGCTCGAGCACCGCAGCGTCTTTCTTTCAGTGAGGAGACCAGAACTGGACACAGGATTTGAGTTTAAGCTTCACCACTGCTGAGTACAGGGGGACGATCACTGCCCTGGTCCTGCTGGCTACACTATTGCTGATACAAACTATATGCAAATATAGTATGCTGGAACTCTTCTGCTAGGAGCTATTACTACTTTATCAATGGAGGCTAGGAAACAGGTATTTATAAATACACCAGATGGAAAATACAGGTAATGAATAAATTACAGGAGAATCTTTAACTCTTAATGTGGTGAGGATACAATCATAGCCACAAGAAATATAAAAACTTTTAAGACTATGATCCATAATTGTATGATAATCAATTTCTGAATTTATATAGTAGAAAAATGAATTAAGTAAATCGGAAAACACTTTACAGTCTTCGCTACTAAAAATACGAATTTTGTATTATGTATTATGTAAAAATACAAACTTCAGGGTTAATGAACTGATAAATAGACTTTTTCCTTATTTAATGTAGTTTGATAAATCATACTCTCTCATATAAGAACTGTCAGAATTTGGCATCAGATTAGAAACTTCTTCTACAATATGGCATTACATATCTTAATTAAGTATTTGATGCTTACCTGTTGCTATTAAACTCTAATATTTAACCCAGCAACATGGGTTAGCTTTAGAAACAGTCTGGGTAAGAAACTGAACTTATATTCTACAGAACCTTAAGTAACTGACAATTTATGTACTAGATAAATAGCAATATCCTTTAGCTGGTCAAAGATGAAGTGTGTGTCTAGGAAGACTATGTATGCACCTTCTCTCAATTTTTTATTCTTTGAATTCTGATCAGTGCACAGTTTATGTTATCTCTTAACTGAACTAGCGGGATAGCCTGAAACACCACAAAACTAAATGCAAGTTTATATCTTAACTTATGAAATACGAAGCAGAGGTTACCCTTTATATTACAACTAGAATGCAAAAGACAGGAGTGATAGTCATAGAATAAGCAATATCACTCTGCACCCATGACACCTACACAGCCTGGGAAGTTCCAAAGTAATAACAGATTCCTGGCTCTCCAGCTAAGATCTGTGCAGGAAAATTAATAAGAAAATGCCTTCATTTCATCATCATGGCATTTGGGAGTTTTAGAACCCTCTAGTCCATTAGTCAGTTTTGTTAATGACTGTGCTCATCCTTTTAATCATGTGAAACACATTGACTGAGCTTCATTTAGTTCAAAGTGCCTTTCACAAGCCTGAAAAGAAACTGAGTGGTGCGAAACTTTACCTTTCCTCACTGCCACATATTCACTAACATATTAGCAACATATATCTAGCTTCATTTTGCTTTATATGAAGATACAATATAAGAAAATACTTGTACTTTTTTTTTTCGTCATTCTTTCACAAATATTGTATTTACAAAATTATTTCAGCTCCATGAACCACTCTTCTTGCCCGCAAATAAAGAACTTCCAATAGGAGATCTCAACAACAGTATTGGAGGACTGTTTTTTGTTTTCAGAATGACTGCTTTATAAGCAACTAAATAAGCTGATTTTGAACCTTTGCCAGCATGAATCTGAATACCTCAATTACAAGGATATTGAAACCTTGTACAATACACAAAAGCAATTTCTACTGAATGTACAATGTTGTTAATATATATCTCAACTTGTTCATTATAAGAACACACTGTGATATGTTATGACAAGTTTAAATCCTGTATATGGAAACAAAATAAAACAATTATACCTAGTATAAGCAGAATTATGGTATCTAATTAAAAAAAATCCTGTAAAGCATTG
This sequence comes from Manacus candei, assembly GCF_025592945.1. Taxonomy (NCBI): domain Eukaryota; kingdom Metazoa; phylum Chordata; class Aves; order Passeriformes; family Pipridae; genus Manacus; species Manacus candei. The sequence goes on along the minus strand of NW_026138062.1, from coordinate 27,931,160 downwards.
TTTCTGCCTAACAGTGCAAATATTTAAGCTGTGTACTTTCAAGAACTTCTTCATTGCTTGAGACTTTTGCATTTGTAAATGTCAATGATCTTTTTAAGAGTTTGACCAGAATTCAACACTATCTCAGTTTAAGAAATAATGTATTCTTCTGCTTTGTTTCTGGAATTGTTACATTTATAATGCATTCAAAACATGTCTGACACATAGTAATGGTACTGGGCTCCCTCATTAAGAAGTAATAATGCTATTTCCTTATTTTTTTTGAACAAAGAAAAAAAAGCTATCACCCTTTCTGTAAAATGTTTATAGAAGTTACTCCAAAACTAGAAGATGAGGAACAAATTCTTATTTTAGTTTCAGAGTGTTCAAAACCAACATTTCTCAAAAGTGCACTACCTACCAAGTAAAGAAAGCCTTTTAGAGGTATATGAATGCTCCCATCTTTATAGCATTTCTGTCATGGATAAAACAAGCAAACAAATAAACTGGAAAGAAATAAAGAGATTTTGGGGGGAGAAACGAAGTCCCAAATGGTTGCACAATTTTCTGTAATTTTTTTGTTATTCAATGTGAAAATTTTATTATATCTTCCCCCCCATATGCATGTTCTATTTTTAAAGTAATTCTGCATATATATTTTCAATATACTAGTATGAGTAAATTAGTTGAATGAGTAAATTGGGTTGGTAGTTTTATAGCCATTCTAGTCCTGATATATTTTAAACACAAATTCTCAGTATACAAATTAAAATCAGTAAAATTTAGGTGAATACTTTAAGTGATATGTACAGAATTTCAAGTCTCCAAAACACAGAACTACAAAGTCTATCTGCTCTTCTCTATTACGATTGTTTGAATTCTTGAAAAATCAGCCTATGCCTGTAACAGATAGTTTTTTTACTAACAAAAAAAAACAATTTTGGAAAAAATACAAAAAAGTATTTTCCCATCAGGCAGAAGAAGACCATGATTATTTTAATGTGTTTTCAATAACAGCATTTAGCTTTATGTGATATTTGTCCTTAAGGGGGAAAATAGATAGTTATTTTACAATGTTTAACAAGCAATGAGTAAGCTTGTTTTGTTATAACTTCACAAACCTCTTATTTGAACAGGTTCTTGTTTAGATACCAGATGGATTTTAGGCATTTTAAACCTGCAAATAAAAAAAATCCCATGTATTTCACCCTGGTGTGAATTTTCCTATTTAAAGATCCCCTTCAATGGCTAACTATGTAGAAATCACCTACTTTGTGTTCTTTGACTAATTAGTCCAGTTCCAATTCAATCCACATTTAGGTAAATTACATCAGAGAGAGTTGGGTCAAGCTGTTGTGGTTTTTAGTGTTTGATGTGGTTGTTCTGGTGCATTCACGGAGATAAACAAAACCTGAAAGTATTTCACCCCTACTAGGAAATTTACAATAATAATTGTAATTTGGTTTTTCATTTATTTCTCATTATATATTTATGTAATTATGCATACATAATATTATTTCTCATTTAGAGCAGCCTGTCTCTGGCTTCTGTGGGCATTTTACAGTCATCCTTGAATATGCTGATCTTCATTTACTGAGATGTCATTTTCTGATTCTCTACCTATTTCTAAGGTGTTTATACATTTTCATGTCCATATTTTCTCTTTTGAATTCTTGACCCACAAACTATTATCATATCAATAATATGTTTAAAATTTTGTTATGGTCTGAACTTTCTTACAGATTGCCAACAATTTTCTAAGCAAAACTGAGCCAAATTCACACAGTGGTGCCTCACTAAAGCATTCCAGTCTGTGAAACTATTTAGCTTAGTTTCAAATAGTTTTGAATACCTCCTACTATGCATGCAGATGTCCACAGCATGACTGAACTTCCCATACATAGAGATTCAGCAGTTCCACAATATACCAATTGGGTTTCTCAAATGCATATGAATAATTCCTTTCTGTTACCTGTCAGAAGTAACAGACAGATCATTGTCCACGTGGAGAGCAGTGATTAATGGTGTCCCTCAGGGGTCAGTACTGGGGCTGATACTGTTCAACATCTTTGCTGGCAACATGGACAGCGGAGTTGAGTGCGCTCTCAGCAAACTCACTGATGACACCAAGCTGTGTGGTGCAGTCACTGAACCAGAGGGAAGGGATGCCATTCAGAGGAAACTTGAGATGCTTGAAAGGTGGGCAGATGGAGGAGAGACTCCAAACAAAGGAACTCCTGGGCTTTTATTACCCTCACAGTCTAAGGGGTTGGCAGCTCCTACTTTGTCTCTGAGCTCCTGGTAACCTGGCTGGCCCACGGGTCCCATGCCCTTTGTTATGCAAACAATTGGCATTTCAGGACCTCTCGCCTTGGACTGGGGCTTCTGCCACCCAGAGCTCAACTTGCAACTTGCACTGCAGCTGCACACTGAGCTACCTGCACTGAATGTATTCCTCGACAGTCCTACACTGGATCACAGCAGTCCCAGGCACACCAACAGGTTGGGCAGACAATTGATCAAGAGCAGCCCTATTGGAAAAGGATGTGCAAAACTCAACACGAGCTGGTACTGTGCGTTTGCAGCCCAGAAAGCCAACTGAATTCCTGCTGCATCAAAAGAAGAATGGCCAGCAGGTTGAAGGGAATGATTCTCTCCAGCTACTTTGGTCTTGTGATACCCCACCTGGAATACTGTGTACAGTTCTGGTACCCTCAACATAAGAAGAACATGGAACTGCTGGAGCAAGTCCAGAGGAGGGCCAGGAAGTTGATAAGGGGACTAGAGCACCTCCCTTGCAAAGACAGGCTGAAAAAGTTGCACCTGTCCAGCCTGTAGAAGGGAAGGTTGAGTGGAGACCTCAGAGCAATCTTCCAGTATCTGAAGGGGGCCCACAGGGAAGCCAGAGAGGGACTCTTCATCAGGAACTGTGGTGACAGGACAAGAATTATTGAGTAAAAACTGAAAGAGATGAAGTTTAGTCTAGATATATGGAAGAAATTCTTTACTGTGAGGGTGGTGAGATACTGAAACAGGTTGCCCAGGGAGGTTGTGGATGATCAAACCCTGGCAGTATTCAAGACCAGGTTGGATAAGGCCTTGAGCAACCTGGTCTAGTGGGAGGTGCCCATGGTGGAGGGGAGTGAGGTTGGAACTAGATGATCTTTAAGATCATTTTCAACTCTTAACATTCTATGATTCTTCTTCTGTTTTATACCAAACCTAACTATTTCTTAAATATTTCATATGTAAATCTTTTTCACACATTATTTGTGTCATAAACTACTGACATTCTGTTTCATAGAATGTATTGTGGTAAATTTAGGTAATGAAATCCACCTATTACATATCAGTGCTTTTTCCGAAGATCTTTTATCTGTTTGTCTGTTTACTGTAAACTTCTGAACTAATAAAGGTATTAGGAGCCACAAAGAAACAATTAGTTCACACACTGAGTTTATTAAGCTGAAAATGTTATACATAATCTTCAGAAAAAGCCTGTATGGCATTGCACATATTGTTCCCTTTTATCATCTCTATAACTCATAAATGAAATTTAGAAGAAGAGATATTATTTTTTCTAAGGAGGTGGAAATCATAGTGACATTCTGCAAATCACTTTTGTCTAATTTCTAATTCTGACACACAAGCAATCTTTCACAAAGATTTAAGAATTATTTTCTTTAGTTTCTACAGTAGTAATTTATTTTTTTTTTGTTTCCAGAGGAACATATTGTTAGACAGTTAGAGATTCACAATGTCAGTCTTGACACCACTATGTTGTTTTACTAAGCAACAGATGATTCTACCAGTTTACCACATCTTTCCTTCGTCAGCTATAATAGCAGACACTCATGGATTTTACCCTAAATTAAAAAAAAAACAAACAACCCTCAACAACAACAACAAAAACTGAGAAAGATTATGATACTGGGTTTAATCCTGAAGGAAGGTCACTCTTGAACATGTGAGTGGTCTTCTGTTTCTTTTCTTTTTTTTTTTTTTTAGGGACTGTTGTGGTTTTATATATTAATCTAGAAATAAAGGCTTTCTTTTCATGAGTAAGACAAACAATGTAATTGAAACTTGCTTTCAAATATTGTTTGTAACATTAAGTAGGAAACAATACTACATACGTTATGAATATTTATCATATGCAGGTATCATGTATTCGTGAAGACTCCCTTTGTTCAGTCTAGTGTTACGCATTCCAACAAACTCCGAGACAATATTTTACAAGACAGTTGGTATCTTTATTATAGAATTACCTATTGTACTACATTTGCCATTAAAAGTCTCTTTTTTTTTTTTGGTGGTGTACCCACGAATCTTCTGTATAACTATTTCATTTATTTAATTCATTGCAAAAGATGACAGAGGATTTGTCTTTTCAAAACTCAATAATATGTTAGTTTGTAGATGTTAATTAATAAATTAATAAATGAATACTTGTGATCATCTGAAAGGTGTATCAGATAGACATTCATGAAACATCGTGGAAGCTATTTTGTTGCTAGTTCTAATAAGAGCACTCTATTCATCTAAAGATATTTTTAAACTTTTTTACAAAAATAAAATGATGCATCTACTCAATTAAAACTACTGTCCTTAACACACAGAAAAAACCCCCAAAAATCAAAATATAGTTTATGCTGTCAGTAATCAAAAAGTGTTAATATACAACCAATAGGAGAAATAAGTTGGCAATAGTTTCAATTATGAAAAACTCAGTTATCAAATGTCAATCATATTTTATTTGTAGATAGGAATCAGACAGACCAACATGTTTCTTCCTAGCTAAAATTATGGTTTTCATTTCTGTTTCATCTGCCATTTATATTTAAATCTTTATATTTTTAAGTGCTTTAAATATTGAAAAAAATCATGGTTTGTGACACAAGTCTACCTACAGAGTTAATGTTCAAGGAATATATTTTTACGGTAAGGAGAAAAAAAAGTAATTTTGTAACTTTTCTGTCACTTTCTGCCTACTTTCCAAGACTTCCTGACTCTGAATGAACAGATAAATGAATGGATATGGGTACTGTACTTTATCTAAAACTTCAGTTTTAGATATTCAAAGATATGAACTTGTCTGAGAGACAATCTGTTGAGAGAAATTTAGACATATATTCTGCATATTCAATTATCACTAATTTTTTCCAGTTACTTTAGGCAAAATTCAGGTAATTATATTGGTCAGGCTTAAATGGAAGCTTGAAATTAAGGATGACTCATATCTGTATCACTTGGACTTTAAACTGGCTACTTCTTGCTTTGTTTTTCTTCTTGAGAAGCTCTTTGTCAGATCCAGTCCACCACCTTATATGGAGAACTTGCTTACCTTTCAGTTATTCAGGATGTCCTTCGTTTTGTTTTGGATGCTTCTGATTACCAGTGGGTTTCAGGATTCTTTTCTGAATCCTTAAAATAAACTCTATAAGTCTTTTATACAGATAATTTTTTTTCCTTTTTTCCCAGTGGTAGGCATTGACATCTTCTTTGTAACCCTATAATCATTTGGGAACCACATATACAGCCCTTAAAGAGTCAAAATTTATTCAGGAATTTTAGGGGTATAGGTGTACACCTTAAAATACTGTGTCCTATTATTTTTACAACATTTCAGGAATTAAAAAAAAAGATTCGCTAACTTTGCCTTGATAGACTGTTAGAGATATATCACAGATGGGAAAGTTTTGGAAAATTTCTCATCTAAATTCAATAAAAATAAGTTAGAGTATTAGAATGAGTTTGATAGATGTGTGATAAGCTAAGCACATTACAACTAAAGTCGCACTATTATCATTTGCGCAGAAATTCAAAATTTCAAGTAGATTTCAGGGATTCGTAAACTCTGTTTGTCCTAAAAAACAATGTTGCTATATTTTACTGTCTTTCAGTTTAGTAACAAAATTTACAGTAATTTAATTTCAATATTATTATGATTTGTTATGCAAGATGCATCCTTCAAAGGATGAACTATGAGAATGTAAGATCATTTAGTGTTTTTTCATGTAGAACCTTATGAATTACTCTCATTAGATACAAGTGATTGCTAGGCATTTTGTTAAATTTCAGGAAAAAAATGGACAAATTTGATAATTAAAGATTACAGGATATGTTGCAATACTGTTGAGCAAATATGCTAGATGCACGGCATCAATTGGCTTAATAGTGAGTGAGATGACTGGATTAAAACAATATGTGTTCAATATCCCATAAGGATGCTTGGCCAAGGCATAGATACAGATGTTCAAGTTGGGTACCAAACATAGCAATCAATATTTATAAAACTGAAACACTATCTTTTTCATTCCTTAGGTTTCTGGAACACATCTTTACACTAGGATAAAATAAATTTTTTCATTAGTTTCTCATGTTTAACGTTCTCTCACTTCAAATTGAATTGTATTTGATAAACTGTTCATATCTCAAAAGTGATGCTAGTAGAGACACAATGTTTCAATGAAAATCTATGTTCATATGTTTTCAAAATTTCCACTATAAAATCTTGCAAGGCTGTTGGCTAGCTATAACAACTGGCATGGGAGCAAACAGAGTTTTTCTGTTTTAAAGGAGGAAAAGTTTGCCAGTTTTTATTTAGGTTTTTCACACCTTCCACTTTACCTACTCACATCTTTTATCAAACTACTATTTATCTTATCCCAGCTACTATGTTTCCTAGTGCTTCATAACATGGTAGGGGTATATTAAAGGACAATTCTGGCAAAAGTTACTCAAGTTTTACCGAAAAGCAAAATTCCCATAGGTCTCCATAACTGAGGGTCATTTCTTCCTGCCAGAACAAGAACCATCAGATGACAGAAAGTAATGAATATATAATCTTCTAAGTTGTGGTTATTCTGTATGCCAAATAATTTTTCACTACAATGAAGTCCTGTCTGGTTTCCTTGCATACTAGTTTACCCAGCTGGTGCTGAAGTTGTGGGGCAGGAAAAGAAAATAAATGAATAAATAGAAGGGAAATAAGATTTTGTGTCCAAACACCAATATAAGGAAATGGAATAAGATAATCAAGAACAAATTGCATTTGCTAAAATATCGCTTCGGAGATGAGTTCAGAGCCAATTGTTTAACTCTATTCTCAGAATACTCTGATTGAATTATTTGATCATCCAGTTACAAATGCAAAAAAGAAAAAATTGCTATTTTGGGTCTTGGTAGAATGTGAGGTTTTATCATTTGTGGGGGGCACATTCAAATTAAAAAGTGGGAAAAATATTGTGTTTGATTTTATTGCTGTTTTGATACTGTTATTTTAAGACAGGAAAAAGTAAGTTATTTTAAATAACATATTTTGATACAACAGTAGCTTCCCAGGGTCCCCAGGTTTCTACGCTAGCAGGACAACATGAAAACTAAAACATAAACAACCGTCTTTTCCATTGTTTGAGCTAACAATTTTGATGGAGACTCCATTGCCATGCATGCTTTGTAATAATAACCTGATAGCTAGGAAATTCTATAGAGGGAAAAAAATGTTAATTTCAATAAATTTTGATCTATCACTGTGTTCACATTTCCTTTTTTGTTATTGGTAGGTAAAATGTTGTGTTGTGGAAAACCAGTGTCTTCTTAGCTAGTTCCTTTCACTACAAATTTTGGAAGATAATAACAACCTGGGCCCCATTGTTTCAAATCAACTAGGTAATTTTCTCGATTGTGTTCCAATTAGGTTTCCCCCTCAAAAAAAAAAACCTGAATACCTCAACACAGTATTTCTTGCTCAAATTGTAACTCAGCTGATTTAGTGGCTTTGTGACATTCTCTGCTAATTTACTGAATGATTCCCATGACTGAAGAGACGGAATGCAAATAAAAAAGGGACAAGAGCTAAAAGAACCTAAATCTCACAGTATTTAGTGTATTAAAAGCTCCTTTAGATCTAACCTTGATTACTGTTAATTAGCAAGTTTTAGACTTGTCTGAAAAACTTTAGGAGGTGTTACTAGCAAAGATTTAAGTACGTAGCAAATTAGAAACCTATGAACAGCAGTTTTTCAAATCTCAGTTTTATGTGCAAGGACTTTAAATAGAAATTGAACCCAAAAACTGGGAGAGATCTAGCCATTTTTTTTAATTCTGATTCTCTTCACAGTTTATTATCACAATATGTAATCCTGTCTGCCAAAGAGCCTTTTAGGGTATAATGCTGAACTATTTATTTTGGAGAAATTTGAAATTTTACTTCTGTGTGAGTGGTAATTTTTTTCCTATTACTTGATTTATGAATATGTTACTTCTATGTCAGAACTTAGTGTTACTGTGCTGTCATCATTATGATTGAAAGTTTAATTGATTTTAGAACACCCAATTTTTTTTTTTTAATTCCTTCTTTTTATTGCCACATTAATCTAAATAATGGTAACAGTAATAATAATGTTAATAGCAATAATGTGCAAGAAGTCTGGTTTTATATGTCTACTATCATTGAACTTCAACTTAATTTCTCAATACCTTTTATTTTTTCAAATATATAATGAAAGCAGTACTGAACAAAGACAAAACACAGTTTTTCTTTGTCAAGTATGTGAAACAGCTTACTAATACAGTCCTTTATTTTTCTCATATTACTTAACCCCTCCATTTCTAGGAGCAAGGAGAAAAGTATTTTGGTTAAAATATCAGACTTTGAACTTACATACAAGCTAGTCAATATTAAAAAATAAATAATTTTTTCTAAATATTATATTTTAATGCAATATCATAGATTAATATTTTAAAATACCTGTATAGTTGTATATAATTTTTCATGCTAATGGGTTTTTATTGTGCTAGTTTAAATGGAAATCATGACAGGGGAAAAACTATTTTTATTTTAGAAGCTACAGAGATAATTTTCACAAATTGTTCCTCTAGTGTTTAAAATAATTGAATAGTTTAAAGTGAATAATTTTTTTGATACATTTTATCTCTTTCCTTGAATTCCACATAAAAATCATAAAATTATCATAGATTAATTTGGAAGTGTCTGATGTATAACTTTATCAAAGAATATCTAGTCTGAGAGCAAGCCTCAACACATGCTGTGTAGCTATGGTCATATTATAAGCACAAATAAAGCTTTTTTTTTTTTGTATTTACAAATCATTCAATATCAGAGTCCAGAGCTAAATGAAAAAAATAGGTAAGTATTAGCTTAATTTTCTTAACACAGTAAAGTTAACTTAATTGACATCACCTGGCATTCTCAATTGGTTAATCTTTTCAAAAGACTGTTTTTAAAAGAAAATCAAGATTTTAAGAAGGAATTTCTGCATATAAATTAGCAGCAATGATCAGTTTGTAGTTAGGTTTTTTTTGTTTGTTAGGGTTTTTTTAATTTCTTGAAACTTTTACAGTTTCTGGAATAAATGCAAATATGGCTCACGTTAACCACTGATCTGATTTTGAATGGCTCTGATGAAAAATATTTCTCAGATTTCATGCAATCTTTGTCCTCAATTTATAACAGAATTGCTCTAGTTTTCAGTGTGATACTTTGTCCTGAGTGGCAGTTCTTCCTCTGTTCTTCGTGGTTCTCACTTCATGTATATCTTTTGAGTTCTTAGTCCTCCCTCTTCCCCTTGGAGCAGAGATACTTATAACAAATTAACTAGTTATCTTTATAAGGAAAAAAAATAATTTTTACAGAGCAATAAGGGAATGGTTCATTTTTTACAGAACAAAAATAATCTAAAGGAAAATTATACACTAAAATTAAATAGTGTTCTGTCAGATTTCTCAGCATGTTCATAGCTGACCTGTAAAGACATAATACAGTTTCTTTAACTCCCTTGACCTTTCCCACACAGAAAGGAACCTCTAAATTCTCATTTTTCTTTTGAAATTGAGGTTCTGATATGTTTTGAATGCAGTATCTTTCATTTCTGCCATTTCCATGTATGCTGGCTGTGGATGGAATTTAATTAACTTTCTTCAATAACAGCCCGTACAAATGCTATGCTTTGCATTTGTGGCTAAACCAGTGTTGGTAGCACATATTGCTAAACAGTGGATGCACAGCATCAAGGCTTTCTCTCCCGCTTTAGTCCTCCTCAGTGAGTGGGTTGAGGAAGAAGTTGAGAGAAACATAGCTGAGACAAATGATAACAGTTGGCCAAAGTGATATTCTATCTGATATGGCTTTATGCTTAGCAATAAAAGCTCGTGGAAAGGATGAGGAAGGCAGGACATTCATGGTTATCATGCCTTCCCAAGCAATTATTACAAGTGTTGGGATTCTGCTTTCCAGAGAACTGCTAAACTCTATGTCAATGGACCGTAGTGAATGTATCCCTTGTTTTTCTCTGTTTGCACACCCCCCCTTTAATTTCCTTATTTATCTGTCAGAATATCAATTCACAATTTTCTCTCCTTCCTTCTATTTTCTCCCTGTCCAGAGATAGAGGGGGGCCGGGGTCAACTCATCACGGTATGTAATTTTTCATCAGTCTTTCAGAGTATGTTGTCCTGGTAGTAGTGGTGCTAGCTTTTTGTTGGCTTGGGTAAGGGGGGGGGGGGGCGGGTGGCAGACTTGGAAGGGACAGTTTTCCCCCACAGGCTTTTAAAACATAAATGTTATTAATTTCTAATTTGTATCCTATCAAATAAATAAATAGCTTTAGTGTATTGCCCAGATCACATATTTAGTTCATAAAATTATTGCATAACTATATTCTCAAGTCATGGCAAAGTACCTTTACATCTGTTGGACGTTTTTTAAGCAGATATTTATTTGAGATATACAAATATAAATTTATTCTGAATTTTGAATGCACAAAACTTGTACATGAAATTAAAAAGATATCTTTTATAGAAGTCAGAACTATGCAATACAATACAGTTCAATTGATTTGCCCTTTTTTTTACAGGATAATTTATTTGATGGTACCACAGTTTTGACAAGCATTCTGGCAAGACTGGAAGCTTCACTCCCTTACAGGCTTTCCTGTCAGCATGCTTAAGTTTCACAGCATCTGACAGTATCAAGCACTAGTTCATAAATACATAGTAATTGAGAATGTTTAATATTCATTAGCTGAGTAAAGTGACATTCATCTACCAAGATGCTGTCTAAAACTTAGGCACATAATGTAAGCTATTTATCTGGATGTCCTCTAAAGTCAATGGAAAGGGGCATCTTGCAAAAGGTAACATTTACTCTAAATGTAAGTGACAAAGTGAGGAGGGTTGAATCCCTTTCTACAGGTGGTTCTGTAGGTAATTGAATGTCTGGTGTGCACTACCAGTGTAACTTCTGAATAGTTATAGGCAAAATTAATCCCATTATAAATTACACTTTTTTCACCATTACATATTTTAAAGATGAATACTGCAAATGTCTGACTTAAAAAAACCCAAAATATCTTTCCAGATATATATTTCCACAGTGTGTGCTCAAATTTATGTTTTTCATAAACATTTCTGCTGATAAATCTGACTGTTGTCCAGAATATTTAAGGATATTTTACAAATTAGTGGTTCATCTGTATTCAACATCAAATAATATGCATAGCGTGTAATTAAATGCAAGGTATGGCAGTGTTCAAGAACAGGCAATGCAATCATACAAATACAAAGAATAATAAGAATTACTGCAAAGAAAATTTAAAAAAACCCAGGACTAGAAATTTTAATGTGTCTGGAAATGAACAAATTACAAAACCTCTGGATTTAGGAATAAATTTCCCCAAATTTAGCTTTTTCATTCCTTTTTTTTTTCTTTCTTATTATATTATGCCATCTTAGCTCCCTTCATATTATCTTATGTCTTCCTCTGTTACAACTACCATAAGTAAACAAGACTCAAAAATAATGTGGTTTCCTTTGTCTGTATTTTTTTCCCATGCCCTTAGGACATACACTGATCAAGGCCATTCCAAAGAAAGGCAACGAAGCTGATAAAAGATCTGGAGCACTGTCTTATCAGGAGCACTTGAGGGAACTGGGGATGTTTAGTCTGAGAAAAGGAGGTTGAGGGGAGACTTTATTGCTCTCTATACCTTCCTGAAAAGTAGGGGTCACTGTGTGTCTTCTCCCAGGTAACAAGTGACAGGACAAGACGAAATGGCCTCAAGCTGCAAGAGGGGGAAGGGGTGGCTGTTACGTTAGATATTAAAAAAAATATCTTCACCAAAAGGGCTGTCAAACATTGAAACAGACTATCCAGGGAAGTGGTGGAATTGGTGTCTGTACAGTTTTTACCCTTTCTTAGCAAAATTTTCCCCAAGGCACCATCATCTTGGCTGAGGGACTTACACGTGCCTGGCAATGGGTCTGGTGGGTGATGTTAGGTCTGTGCATGATGATAATGAGCTTCTTGTGTTACAGACTGTATGCAATTTTACAGAATAGTTTTTCATTTTAAGCCAACTTTCCATCACACTAGATAACTGTTTATCAGGACTCTGCTGTTTTCTAACCTTAACTGGTTTGCTTTCAGAATTCTCAGAAATATTGTCATCTTGTTTAGGCTTCTGTAAGCCATACTTTTTACCTTATAAATAATTATAGTAATGTACAGACTTTGAAAAGAAATATTGTAATTATTGTAATTTGAAATTTTTTATAACTTCATTGGCTTCATTGCCAAACATAAAAAAACTTTAAAATATGTTATAAAAATAAACTCACCACTTCCCAGACATTCTCAATGGGGAGGCAACAGTTAAAATACCAACTTGGTTACATTGTATAATTATGTTTAATGTTGAAATTTACTTTGAAAGGTTACATTTTCAGACATTTATTTTGAAAATGATGTTCAGTTTAGGTAGGTATACACAAAAATAAAATAACTTTGAAGATACAATTTACTGTGCACTTTAATCTCTGAAATCAGCATGCATTCAATTTACACTTGTGAATATATCCTCAAATAATTTAATGACTTCAAATATGGAGAAGAAAATGTGTAAATTCTATTGTACAGTTATTTTTATATGATACTTCGAGAGTATAAAGTCATCACCAGGACAAAAACATATCAGCGTAAAACAAAGATATTTTTTTAATCTGAAAACAACACAAATGTGTATGTGTAAAATCATTTATAAATATATCTGGCAAAGCAACTGGAACAAATTTAGGATAAATTAACTCAGAAAAATTAAAGCACAAGAAAGAAAAAAATACTATGTTTTCCGAACACATATATTTCATTTACACTAATAAAAAATGTGTAGTGAAAATAGTTGCATACACTTTATAACTTGCAATATTTTAAACAGTTTCTGATTTCTCTGTTCCTTTAATACATGAATATATAAATCTTCTCGTTGGCGACTGTGTAAAGCATCTAAAATTTAGGTAATTAATCCTTTTTAATCCTTAAAAACTCATGGTAATGTGATATTAGACATACATGATAATGTGTTTTTAATATCACATCCATCAATAAAACCATACTAATATAATTCCAAGTAAGATTAATTCTCCTTTGTTATATGAAAAAAAAACTTAAAGGATTAGTTCATATACTTTAAAACACCATTTTACAACATATTTTAATTTCCATGATGAAAGGCAGACAAACAATAGCCACTATTTTTGTTGTACCTTTGAAGTACAGACATGAAAGAGACCATGGAGAAGAAAGATCACTTTTTTTAATGTTTACTGACCCACAGAACACCTAAAATTACACAAAAGAAATTGTATTCTTTTGTATAAATAAACTTATCAATAAGATAGGAAAAAAGCTGATAAAAAGGCAGAGAAAATGTAATATCTTTAGAACTGGGAAAACAAAAATGGACTTTGAAAACATAAAGAAATTTCTCCTGTATGATGAGGTCTAGTTTATGCTGTTATAGACTTTGTATTTCTCAGGAGTTAGTCTTGCAAACTGAGAGAGGAATTTACAATTTGCCTAGGCAATAGTCTGGACAATATTACCCATTTACATTTTTATAAAAATAAAAATTATATAATATAAACTTTTTAACTTTACAAAAATGACAAAGTATAGTTAGGAAATGTCTAATGTTTAACATATAAATCATTTGGATATATAAAGATCTTGGGCAGTCTAGACTAAAAAACTAAAATATTTAAAAAATGGATATTGAAATCATCAGCAATTAAGATAAACAGATAAAATGAGTACACATAACTTAATGTAGGAAACATTATTTATTTTTACCCACCTTGAATTGCTCATAATAAACATTTCAGGTTGTAAATCTTACTTAAATTTTCCAGTTATAACAAATATTTTCATTCAACATAAATACTTGACTCAATAACTACTCACACTCTAGCTTTACTTTAAAATATGTTACATGTTACATGGGAAGAATGCACCATCCTGAACTCTTCCTCAAGAGGAACGTGATGTCAATGGGGGGGTATTTGCTACAGTTTTTTTGCCAACAGAAGCATAACATCAATGTTGTGGATCTTTTACGTCAATTAATGAATTTTCACCCAAGTCCTTAGTTTGTGAGCACTGCTAAGTTGTTGACAGTCCTGGAACTTCCCATACCATCCTACACTCAGATGCTTGAAACCTCTGCTGTCATCCCATGCCTGTACTCCTTTATTCAGCATCACTATTCTAGGGTTATGGACGGGTCATTCTACACAGCCTACCTTTTTTTTTTTGCATATATATCAAAATTCTTAACAAAAAGTGTTAAGGTATCCAAATATAGAAAGCTATGCAAAAATTAGACAAATTATATTTTAGCCACTGGCCATTAGACAACTGTTACAACTAAGCAAGCTAAAACAAACTGCAAATAAGCCAACACAAGTTCAGACAGAGTTTGGCAAATCCAGAACTCCAGCATATGTTAATAAAAATCCTGTTAGCTGGTACTAATAGCGACAGTATTATACCTATCAGACTGTACGTCTACACTCTGTACTCCTTCCTTGTGCTTTATAAGAACCCCTTTCATCATGTGTCTGATGAATTTAAATTGCTTATGAATTAAAGTTGCAACTAGTATATAGCATTATACTTTTTGGCTTTATGCCATCTGTTATAAGGATGTGGAAGTTATATTTTTCTGTGTTGACTTCTGGAGCAATAATGGAATTCCTTTTCAGAAATTATCCATGATACTGGGCAGGATACTAATTTTTATTCCTGGAGGACATATGGGTATGAGACACAGTCAGTCTAAATACACAGTGAAGCCATGGTACCTTAATATATCATTGCAGCACTTCTAAACATGGCAGGTTTTTATGTTAATAGTCTGTCTTGGGAGACTTAATCCACATCAATTCTTTAACAAAACTGACCATGGTGCTTCCATATTCTTTTCTAACTCTAAGAAAGCCTAAGCATTGCCAGCAACCAGTAAAAAGGTGATAAGAAACTAAACCAGAATGGATGTACACAAGTGATTTCCATTGTTAAACAAAAATACAATTTCTAGTAAGATTTAGCAACTGCTTCATATTATGTGAAATTGATTGTATCTGACAACACTAAATGATTTTACATGATAGGGGTTGGTTCCAGTTTAGAAAAATAATAGTAGGACCTCAAGAGATCTGGAAAACAAATGGTGAATCTGTTATTTTAGCTAATCAGTTTTGGAAACTGGTCCATATATAAAGTAATTTTGGAAGTGAAAATGTAAATCAGTATACACATGAACCAACTTTCATCTGGGTTGATGCAAAAAGTACATTTCTAAGTATCTGGGCAAAATATGGGATAGAAAAGAGTCAGGAAGGCATTACTAGAGTGCAGTGTGTCTGTCTTCCTTGCATCCATACAAAATTCTGAGCACTGAACTGCTTGAGAAATATCAAAAGTAAGGTAGCAGTCTTGATATATCACTCCAGCTAAATCCGTAAGTTATATGGGCATTGCCCTTGTATTCTAATGACTATCTTGACCTCAAAAGTCTGAGCATTTCTACTCTTCAGTCGCCTCACCTAAAATACCCATATATTGAGATATATAATGGCAAAAGCAAAAACCTTTTTTCAGATCTGTAAAGACTGCTCAAGAAGCTGAGTAAATACTTAGATCATTAGACCATGCCAGCTCCATTTTACCATAGCTGTATTTATCAATATGCTAGGTAGTGATTTCAATAGTATCTCCTTCTCAGACATCTCTTATACCCTGAGATTCAACACTGTAAAAAGAGCTGCAAGGACAAGAAAGCACTTTTGAAAATTTTTTTGACATTTAGATTAATCATTAGACACCTAAACTTATGCATATATATAGATAAATATATTCTGCCTAAATATATAAACATATGATAATTACAGAAATAGAGACTTAATGTAAGAAGTGGAAGGGAAGGTAAAAAAACCCCAATGATAAAATCATTATAGCATTAAACTCAGTATATGGTTCTCTCCTGAGTCCAGCTGAGATTTGCTTACCTAGTGGATAAATTTTAATTGTTGTTACTGAATCTATTCTTTCTGACCCAAGATGTCACATCACTATGAGGCTAAAGCTATGCTTGCTAAGTTATTCTGGCATTAATCACATTTATTGTTTGCAGGACCGCAATTCTCTTATTTATGGGCACTACCCTTGGGAATGCAGGTCACTGTTATCTAACAGCAGAATCTACAGCTGCTCTTGCTGACTTCAATTTGAGTCTTACTTCCTCAACAGAGGTCATATAGAAGCAATTGAAGTTAATTTTATGAGACATCTGTTATATTTGTGGTCATACTCATTCTTCAAGATTGCCCTCTAAAGTAGCAGTTGCTAAAAAAAACCCAGGCACCATAAGAGAGAAAGAAAACCAGCAAATGAAAGAAAACTTTAGAAGTTATCTGATGACTTCTATTTAACATGACAAAGTAGGAAATTATTTTAAATGAAGAATCTCATAATTTGGGGGATGAAATGGATGTGTAAAAGACACAACTCTGAAGCATTTTACCCCTGCAAATCTGAAAAAAATCCACTGACTATTAAAGTGTTGCAATACAAAAAATAGTATTGTCAAATACCTAAACAATATATTTACAGTTACATTTTTTTTTTCTGAATTACTAATTAGGTTCAGTTTATATTAAAGGATTGTAAATTTATGCCTGGAAAATGAAAGATGTAAAATTCTGAATATTTAGAAAGGTTTCTTTTTTCCATGTCTTTTTAATTAATATGATGGGCTTTCCTTCAGATTAATTACTAAAAATATAGAAAGAAGTAGGAAAAAATGTATAGATTCATTACAAAGAAAATCATCTTCTGAATGTAAGCATCTAGATACATAGATTTTTTTAACCTAAAATGTTTGTGTCTGCTTTGCGTTTGTAAGCCAGGGTAGTATGTATAGTCAATAGGCATTTCTCAATGCAAATTTATCTCACCCAGAAGCACCATCTTTATTTATTGAAATAACTCATACATCAGAATTGCCTGCTTCTGTTTAGTGCAAATGCCTAAAATGAAAATCCCAGCCAAATTTTTGTCAATTCCATCAATGTGAAAAATAGCAATCTGACATTTTTATCATGGAGAAGTAGCAGTTGAAGAATAATATAGTCCAGAAGATAGACAGACAATTGGGTGTGCAGTACTGTTGTATTGTGTGGTATTGCAGTATTGTTGTAAAATAAGAATTTAAAGAATTAGTTCCTTTAGTTTTTAGGGATTTTTTTCCTCAGGACTATTTACTCAGTACTTCTTAAGCTGTGCAAATTTTGCTGGATATGTTTTTCTCGTGCATGTTCCTGCCAAAATTTTTGAAGGTTTCAATTTATAAACATCTTCCTTTCCCCTTCCCCACAACATTTTTCCCCCAGATATGCTACATATACAACTGTCTGCATACTGCATTTTTTATTTTTATTTTTCTAGAAATTTTTTGAAGGGTGAACAAAACCCCTATGGTTGTCTGACAAAACAGTCTTCTGGGATATATATGGATGATTTTTCCAAAGGTACTGGTAAAAGTACCATTAAGCTTAAAAAATCCCTAATTTTCCATTTCCACAGTTTTCGTTACTGTTAAGTAGTGCTAGATATCAATTTTTATATGTATTTAATTATTTCAGTTTCTCCACAAATTACAAGTCTTGTCATTTTTCCTAAAACTTCCATAAGGACCAGGCCAACCAGACCCAATTTCCAGCCTTATTTATCACACAATCAGAATTTTTCTAGGAGTAAAAATTGCAAAAAGTCCAAATTGAACCTGCCTTAATTCAATGTCACATCCCCACTATTGCTCAGATTGGTTTTGCTACTCTCACTCCTTCCACACATGCCTTTGTCAATGCACCAAGACAATATTGTGATTTTAATTTTATTGGGCACCTATTTTTAATTTGATGCTTTTCACAATAATGTGTTTGCTTGTTTGTTTGTTTCTGACTTTAGATATATTTATATATTTATGCAAGATTAATTTTCATAAACTTATATAGCCATGGATGTGCTTTTAACGGCTTTCTTTTGCTAATATCCTTATTTATAGAAGGACAGAAAGAACTCTTAATCCTTCTTAAAACTAATTCATACCCTAATTCCTTTCAGGAAGATTTTTCAAATATTGTAGGACATTTTAGTTATGTATTTAATGCAGAAATCAGTTGAGGCAGGGAATTTGCCACAGTTTTGCTCTTTTGTTGCTATTTGTAGTTTTTGACGATCGTAGAGTGATTTAATTTATTAAACTTCTTGTAACTTTTTCTGTATGTTGCACATTCTCTCAGGCTGTTGATGTTTGATTTGATTGGATTGTGTTATATGTTGCACGCAGCTCTGTGATTGTTTTTATTGGACTCTGAATGTGACATCAACATGCATTTCTCCTTCTTTTTATGTAGCATTTGGATTCTATGTGATACCCAATACACAATCATATTCCCTTCCCATGACTTTCCAAACTGGTCAAACTTCTCATATAAAGAAATTAAGACAACTATATATAAGGAACAGTAATCACAGCTATTCACATGAAAAGATGTTATAGGTTATAAAATCCAAGGAGGAATTTTTTCTTCTCCTACCCCTCTCTAAAAAAGACGGAAT
Organism: Manacus candei; assembly: GCF_025592945.1. Lineage (NCBI taxonomy): Eukaryota > Metazoa > Chordata > Aves > Passeriformes > Pipridae > Manacus > Manacus candei. Next base: position 27,912,202 of record NW_026138062.1, on the reverse strand, counting down.
TTGAACAGGAAGGGGGAAGGGTGGGCGATTAGCTTTACAAAAGATCTGGCTGGCAGAGCCGCATTCCTGACTCGTGGTCCATTGGAGACTGGAGTGAGGGGAGAGGAGTTTTGGCCCTGTTGCAGCCCTTCTCAAAAAGGAGAGAGGAGTTTTGGGTTGCTCTCTCAAACCAAGACAGGGTCTGTGTGTGTGAATTTGAAAAAAAACCTTGGGGTCAGTTTTTCTTGCTCTCGACCTGGTCAGTCCTGACCACTGGCCTCAGCGTGCTTGCACACTGCCCTTGCCTCCAGCCCGAACTTGCTGCATTTTCATCGGAGAGTTTTGTTCTCACTGGGAGAAAGGGAGGAGCCTTGAAACACTGTCAACTGAGAACAACAGTGAGTTCCGTGGGGAGTGGACTGCTTTTCTTTTCCTCTTCTTCCATTGGGGGAAGGGTTCCCAATTCTTTTTCCGGCCTCTCCCATGATCTGAGACCCCCCCCAGACTTCCCGCATGGTCACCGACAGAGTAATGCAGGCTATGCACCTCCAGTGCTTCAACAGCACCCCCTGCCAGCCATGACTAGAACCACGCTAAAGGACAGAAAAGTATTTAGACTGTTTCTTTTGTTCGAAGTGGACTGTTGGGTACAGGACTGTTGTCTAGTTGGTTTTGTGTTCTGTTACTGTCTTTGTCAACATACATATATCTTTTAATAAAGGGTTGTTATTTCTTCCTTTTTCCCATACTTCCTCGATTAGAGCCCCTTAATTTTGGATTTACAATTGCTGAGAGAGAGGAGTTTGGTCTGTCTCATAACTCATCCTCTTTAGCAAACATTCCAGTCTCTTCAAACTGAGACAAAAGATAATTATTGTTCCTGCATTCAGTACAATTCATCTCTACTTTTTCCCACTTATATTCTACTGAGAGTGTTTTAAGATTACTATCAACCTTCTCCAATGCATGCTTTTTGACTTCTCTCTTTTTTTTTTTCCGTGATTATTAATTATTCTGCTTATATTCTCCCATCTGCACTCACCATGCAGGTATTAGAAGCTTTGTTACTATTGCCATTTGGAACAACCTCTCCTTGCCTCCCTACTTCATCAGTTTGCCATCTCATTTTACATTTCAAACATACCTTTACTCCACTGACTTTCTTAATTTTTTTCTTACTCTAACACTGCTCTTCTCTTTAGATTTATAAATGAATTCTGAAAAACTGTTTTATGTGTGTATGAAAAGAGAGTCATAATATTATAACATGGTAAATGTTCAGAAGAATTTGTAACACTATCTACTATCACAGGTTTTGGTTGTTGGTTTTAACAGCATATATAGTTTCAGCGTGATAAAATAAAAGGTAGCTGAAGAAAGGCCATACAGACATTATGGTCTCAGTTCAGTCGCCCATGTATTTCCTACCAAATGTCATTTGAGATGTCCTAAATTATCCCACCTGGCTTCCAGATGCCACTTCAGAAAAGTTTTTGTACCCACGATCATATGTGCTAACTGTCTCTTGAATCTTTTAGATAACTTAAGATGTCTCAAAAAAACTGTGTTCAGGCAGCTGAACTGATTTCTGACTGCCAAAAAAAGCTAAACTGAACAGATCCATAGATGTCCCTGAATGACTCAAGTAGATCTGCAGTGGCTAACATGAGAGTTAAGACCTGTACTTCATGTGAAGACCTTCTGATGTAAGCTTCTAACTAGCATAAACCTGGAAGTAAGTCAGACTCATAACACAGCTTGTATGATTAATAATTATTTGTAATTTTGGGGAAAAAAATCAGCAAAATGAAGGAACTACATCAATTAGCTTTAAAGCTAAAGGATAGCCTTGACTCATTTTGCCATACTTAGATATCTGATAACTTTTTCAATATCAGTATTATGTCCTGATCTCCATCTAGTGCTATGTCAGGATACAGGTCTTTTCAGTGTTCTCATCTGACTGACATACAGTTGTCTTAGGCTAGGGAGCTTCAAGTTATTTCCATGTATCTATCTGTGTCTATTGTTGCCTTAAGAGACTGTGGAGGAAAAAGACTCCAGGCCAATTTAATGTATAAGATAAGATAAAGAGAATAAGTCCTTTAATCTCAGGCCTAAGGCCCAGGGAATACACATGGCACAGGCACCTCTAGACAGTGTTCTATGATTTTACAATAAAGTCCATCCAATCCCAGATTTGCCCACCCTCGGTTCTGCCTCTCGACATACCCCTTTGGGAATTGGGTTTGGGGTCTTTGGGACCACTTCTTCCTCATCTTCATCATCTTCAAAGCACGTACAGTCCTTGGAGTTCCTCCAAAGCTTGAAGGTTTCTTTGTCTGTGTGATATCTTCTGGTTCGGGCCAGGGTGCAAATGTTCTTAAACAGAATGAAGGCCTGCCTTGAGGGAAGTCTAAACAAACTAAAGGAATTTAGAAAGTTCGATATGAAATGGGGAGAAGGGTTGGTTATGTGTAACTACTATGTTAAGGGTAAGGGATATAATACAGCTGCATTAAAATCTACATTCACTACACAACTAAAATCTACAAAAGTTAAAAAAATAAAAAAATTCTCTGAGGCATCACTATAAACCAATTTTAACAACATTTAGATATCTAATTTAGAAGTCAAAGGCTGGAGGATAATCTCCTTTGACTCACTTATAAGAAATATGTTTTAATACTAGCCTAGTGTCTGCCTGAGTCATCAACCATTACAATTTAGGAGAGTACTGGGGTAGAAGTATTAATAAGAATATGTCCTGTTCAGTAGATTTAAAATATAAATCTCATGTTGGTAGCAGGAAAGGTAACCTTTACATTCTCAAATTCAGACATTAATGGTAGAGGCAGATGAAATGCCTTGAAGACTGCTAGGAAACTAAGAATAGCTGTGGATCAGACTGCAGGAATTTCTGTTTTAGGTCTTTACCTAAAATGTAAAACGAAAAACAATTGAAGGACTGTTGTGACTTAATCTTTTTCTTTAGTGAAATAAATAATTTTTTTTTTCCTTTTTCAAACATACCTATGCATTTAGGATTTGGAACTGTTTCTTTTCTGCAGAAAACTTACAATAAAAAATAGTCCAAAGTTAGATATTTCTTACAGACAACTCACATTTTAACATATAGACAGCTTATTAAGAGCAAATATTGCACTTTACTTCTTTTAGAAATAGTATTTTTATTAATTTAAACATTGTAGATACATTTATACGTTCAATTTTTCTTTTGCTTTTTCTCCTTTTCCTTTTTTTTTATTTTATACTTTGATCTCACATTGGTTCTAGTTTTCATTTATAGTCTTTCTCAGTTCCATTATTAAGAGATTTTTTCTTTTTATAAATTTTCTCTTCCCAAGCTTACCATCCTTACTAGATCCTACTCTAGAACTGAGTTCCTTCTGTTAAGGCCTTTTATTCCAAACTGTCTGCTTTTGATGTCTTTTTTTTCATGAGTTCACCCTGTGCTTCTGCTCTTCACTGATGTAGCTCAAATGTTGACACTACATCTAAAAAGAACAGTTTAATCTTACTTTACCACTAGCAGAGGAAAACAGGGCATATCTATGGTTAATATTAGACAATTATACACTTTTATATAGGTGAAATTAATAAAATCCCCAAAGTACTAATTTTTCTCCAACTACTGGGTTTTTCTCTTTCTAATTGCTACATGTCCCCTCTTTGTATTTGGACTCTGTGATAAACGGTACAAATAATATTGTGCCCAAATTTGTTTCCTTTAAGTTTGTCTATTCATCAACCAAAGATGATATTATGATCTATCTACAGAAGGAGGACTGTGCAGCCCTAGGAATTTGAAAGATTTCTTTGTGCTATTAGCTACACACACTGAGCAGAGAGGCATTTTCACGAAAAAGAGACAAAGCCCTTTTAATTTCTTATTTGGCAGTTCAGGTGTGTTTTCGTGTGGTGGCCTCAACAGTGATAAATTTCTTTCTAAAGAAAAGTGGTTGCTAAGTATATATAAAGCATTATCCTATTGTAGGTTTAAAAAAACAGTTTACATAAAAGGTCATATACCCTACTTCTGAAAAAACATGTTCTTATGCTACAGCAAAGTAATATTCTGATAATTTTACATGTTCGGTCCTAATTCCTTTATCAGTATTTCTCCTCTTAGTCCTTCTTTAGGTAAACTCTACATTTAGCAGTAAACAGAGTAGAAAATATGATACTAATGCAAAAGCTGTTGCTAATTACATGATTTGTTCTCAATCTCATTATTTTCTGAATAATAATGACAGCTAATTTAAACTTAATGCACAGGCAATTTCTTAGAATATCCATCCCAACAGCTTCAGAAGGACAATGATGCCACTGCTGAGTTAAGGAAGTGAAGTACAATTTAGCAGATTTTCAGCCCACTGAGCAAAGATAAAAATTCTTTCACAAGATATTGCAGTACTGAAAATGAAAAGTCATTCGTTATTCACCAAACATACAAACACTTCAAGGACTTATTGTAATTCTAGAATTTTCTTCTATTAAAGGTACTTATGCATTAATACATACATCAGTAAAACAGTGGGTTTTGTGTACTTGAAATTGCAACACTTGTGTGAAACCTGTATTTGGATAAAGTCATAATTTGTTTCAAAGTTTAAAAAAAAAAGAAAATCAAGGAGCATGCATTCTGTATTGAAAACAGAAACCAACTATTAAGAGATCATGCATTACACTTAATTGAGCTTGCTATAGAAAAATAAATTAGTATTTTAAAATTTTGCTTTCCAATATTCTTATTTCCTGCTGCTTTAACAGTGAACTCTTAGGATTAATTGTTGGACATTCTGAATCTTAACATAATAGAATTAGAGTAGTGCTGTTGAATTCAATAAAACTAGAATTTCAAAGGAAGAATGTATCTAGTAAATCAATACAGGAAACCACATTATTTCATCAAGTTTTGCTTTTAAGTTTACCTAGAAAAAATTTTACCATGAAAACTAGGCGTGAATATTCTGTCCAGTTTTATTTGATGTCCAGTTATCCATGGCTGCAAAAGAAATAGGTGATATTAAAGTTAGTCTGTATGTTGCTGATGAGAAACACAGTGAACAAACAAGGACTTAGTAGGTAGGATGAAGGAAAAAATTATTTACTATTAGGGTGCTAAGACACTGGAAAAAATTGTCCAGAAAAGCTGTGGATACTCCATACCTGAAAACATTCAAGATCAGTTTGGAGCAGCATTTGAAAACTTAGTGGAAAATACCCACAGCAGGAACACTGGAACTAGATGATCTTTAAAAGTCCTTTCCAATCCAAACCATTTTATTATTATTCTCTGATTCTGTGAAAGTTATTTGCTATTTGAAAACAGCTTCTGCTTCTGCTGTTTCCTTATAAATGTGTCCTTCACAAGTTAACTGATTAGGCAATGCCAGACACTTATTCAACAATTGCAAGGGAACACTGGCTTAGCTATTGCAGTGGACTGATGATGAGTGTGGCAACCAGGATGAGCAAACAAGTTTGACAGTAAATGCATGAGAAGACGTGGAAGAGACCCTGGAGGAGCTGTTCAGACAGCATGGGACTGCTAGAGAGAGACAGTAAAACAAAATAAATTACTTGCAGCAGAGTATAGTTCCTAGCACTAGCTGGACAGTATGTCTCTGCAAATTAGAGAGCTCATCCAAAATGAAGGTCCTGAGGGAGGACTTTATCTGTTCAGGTCTCTGACTGCAGGAAATGTGTCGTGGGTCTCTTTGTCTCTGGGACATCAGTACCTAAACAGACAAAAAACCAGACAAAACCACCTTCCAGAGTTGAACACAGAGTAAGAGCAATTTGGTGCATTCACATAGTAGATCATAACAGGTTGAGTAGTGATATTCTGTCTCACAAGCAACCCCTCCAGCTCTTGCAGCTGAGATTCATGTGATTATCCAACTAAGGACCAGCAACCATATATATATATATCTCAAAGGCTAAAAATAGAAAAAAAATATTAATCATATGGTGGTAAAACTATGATTTAGAAGGGGCTTTCCTAGAAGCAAAGAATGGAGAATGCAGATTGTTTTGAGCTCTGATTTCTAACTTACAACCTAATTATCTTTCATGACCAAAACTACAGTGTGAAAACGAAAAGAATTCTATTGTATCTAAAATCAGCATTTGAATGCAAACTGAAAGCCGATAAATACCATCAACCATATAAAATTGTGTTTCAGTTCTTTACTATTTTCTTTAAAAAATTACCACAACCTATCATTTCCACTATTCCACTAAGTAAAAACATTCCAAGTTAAAGTATATAAAAACAATATGATGGCAAATGAAATACTGTGTTGATGGCTGCCTCTGAAGGAATCTGTACTGTTCTCTTTCTATTCAGTGACGACTGGAATTATTTCTGGTTGCTTCACTCTTCAGGAAATCTATTTAGCAATGATACTACTGTTACTACCACTACTACTACTATTACTACTACTACTACTACTGCTACGACAGCAGTTCCCCAACATTACACTGTCATGGTTTCCTGAAAGTACTCTTTAATACAAGAAACAATTATAGCTTCTGGTAATATCATAATATCTTGTTTTCTCAGTAGCCATTTGTTAGACAATCTGTGATTACAAGAACAGTTTGTACAGTTTTGCTTTATGTCTTTCCTAGAAACTAGGTTTATGGGGAAATCACATTGTTAAGATTTGCTAAATGGAACTGTACGGTTGTATACTGATAAGGGGTTGTTATGAAAATCACCTGTTGTGAGCAGAAATTGAGCCGATAGTCTGAATTAGGGATGATATGGAGATTAGAAAATTAAAAAAAAGCTCCTTTCTACATCTAGGAAAGAAAATATAAATAAATAAAGAGCAAAATGGTATCCACTGAATGTAAAGAAGTTGCGTCAAAAAATAACTTTATATCTTTGTATAATGTTTTATATAAAAAGTATGATGGATATAAAAAATGGAATTTTTTGAGTTTCTGCGGTATAATACTTAAAGTAAATGTAGGGCAATAACTAAAATACATTTTTTAAATTATTTTTTTAGATATTATAAATATGTGAGGAAGCAATTTTTTTTCCTGAACTTCCTTTTATTCAGTATGAGCAACCAAGTGATGAATAACATGTTGCTGCAATTGCAAAAGTTGTGACAGGAGAAGCTGACAGAGTGGTTTAAAATTTATACAGGCTGGAAGTACTAGTTATGCTAACAATCCAGTACACTCTCACACATGGTTTCTATAGGTGGGTATGCATTTATTTATTTATAACTTTTTATTATGGGGGTTTTTTTGGAGGGAGTGTGGCCTGCCTCCTCTACTGTAATACTGTACGAAAATAATATGGGTTTTCTTCTCTGCTGTCTGCAGCTCCAAGGGAAAACTTGCTTACTCTTATTCAAAAAATGCAATAAATGTAGGAACTGAACCAGATATAAAGAAAAAAAGATCTGACTTCCTGTTATAGGCCTTTGGATCTTGTAACTGTTCAAGAATACGTTTCTTGCACGTGTTAAGGGAATTCCATAACAAGACTCTCTTCCAGTCACCTACTGAAGACAGATTTCTGGAGCTGGAGATTAGGAGTATTCATTACCAGCTCCTGCAGTATATGTATGCTTGCCATTAGAGACTCATCAGATGAGTGTCTCTTCACAGATCATAAGGGTATTCCTGACTGGATCTAGTTCAGGTGTACAGCTGTGTGCTGATGAAGCAAATACAATGTGGTAAGAAATTATAAAACTAAATCCAGATGTGCCTTAGACTGAGGTGAAAGAAACAATTACCACAAGCCCAGAAAAGTCAGAGTGGTGATAACTCAGTGTAATCCTGCCCCCTCTCTTCTAGAAGAAGCCTGCAATGGTCATTCTTAGGTGGGACCAAGAGAAACACTGAACATAACTACAGGGAAAAGGATCTGGTAATTGCATGGGGAGAGGGGAAGAGGATAGGCATGACAAAAACAACCAACTAAAAAAAAAAAAAAAAAACAAAAAAACCAGAAAAACCTCCTACACAGGTTTTATTAATTTTAATGAGACTTTTCTGAATTAATCAGGAAATGTGGATTATTAGACTATTAAATCATTAACCAGAAAAACAAATAATTCTAGGGTCCATGTATATGCTGTTTTCTGTTTTGCCATAAAATTTGTGAGTGGAACAGTAGGAATGCCCAGAAGAATTTAGAACTCCAAAGTTAGTATTTAATTTTATTTCTCAAAAAGCAGATGAACTTTTACAGAAAATTATTTGATAGAACGATAATATTTTTTTATACAGCTAAGTTGGAAGGCATTCAGATCTGTGCCTTATTTCTAGCTCAGTGTTTTCTTTCTGGAGGGAAAAAAAAAGCAACACCAGATTTATCTGCCCTTAATGCATGTGTACTATTTGTCTTCCTGCTACTTACATGCTAAATTATTTAATAAGCGTTCATATGCTGAATATGTTTCAACTTTTTTTTTAACATTTAATAACAAGGAAATGATGAATACTAACCATTAAATGGATAGTATTCATCATTAATTTAACCATTATTCCAATAATATTGTTTTGAAAACTGGGATTATGATTTTTTTCACAGCTTTACAAATGTTACTATCTGTAACTAATATGTTAATACTAATGAACTGATATGAAATAATCAGTGTTTTATTATACTATGTTTAAAACCTAAATTACAGGTAGAAAATCCTAGTACTCTCACTGTAATTAAATAGAAATTAACCTGTGGTATTCTAATGAACTCTGGTAAAGCAATCATTTATTTTTCACATTCAAAATTATGCAATTAGAACCCAAACAACTTTTTTTAATGATTATTATTGTTTGGTTTTTCTGTTGTTTTTATTGCTATTATATTTTGAGATACTGTTGATTTCAGGGGAAGTTGCTCGGAAACATCTCTGAAAATCCCAGAATAAACTGTGTTTGTCTGTGTGCTGTGGCATCTGAACAGATTTCTGAGAGCCTAGACATAAGAGATGCTGGGTTCTAATCTGTTTTCCTTGTATTGTTCACATATTTGTAATTAGACATTCATTAGACAAAATGCATGCTTAGTAATATCAAGTGTGGTAAGAACCACATCTTACCCTATTTGTCACAGTAATGACTTATTGGTGTAACAGAGAATCAGATCACAATTTGCTTTTCCTCTCTGGGATTGTAGATTAATTTCTGCACAGGAAGTAGTTTTTTAGTAATTGAAAAAGAGAGTAAGTACACTGTTTGACATGACATATTACTCTGGAACATTTGCATAATGACTTTAAACCTCATATGTGTATACACTGCATAAGACAGGACAAGAGGAAATGGCCTTGCACCAGGGAAGGACTAGCTTGGGTGTCAGGAAAATCTTCTTCACCTAAAAGGTCATTAAGCATCGGAACAGGCTGCCCAGGGAAGTAGTTGAGCCACCATTTCTGGAGGCATTTAAAAGCTATGTAAATGTGGTATGTAGGGACATGCTTTAGTGGTGGACTTGGCAGTTCTAAGTTAATGGTTGGACTTGATGATCTTAAAGGTCTTTTCCAACCTAAAAAATCCTACTGTTGTATGTAAAACATGTAAAGAACAGCTTTGCACGTACCACTTCCAAGTGCATCAGGTGAAGAGCTTAAATTCAGCAGGCCAGCTATTTTGTCAGAGCATACTATCTGGCATTTCCTAAAAGCTCTCTGCAGATATCACCCAGAGCAGAATGTGTGAACATCAAATCAGTCTTCTAAGTTATTTGTAAATGTCTACAGTGAGGTATCTATTTTGTTTAACCATTTTACCATACTTTGTATATCTTAAGGACTCTCAGCATAGATACATTAATCACTGTATAAGAAAACAGAATGGAGAAAGAGAAGATGAAGAAAACAACATGAAGGAAAACACTGGTACATGTAGTGTAATAAGTAATACGATACACAAACAATCCACATATTACTTAATTCTGACACGTAAAATAGCTCTGCAGATGATGCTGTCACAGGATATGATGGTAGTAGGACAGATTTAAAGCAACTCAGACACCATCTTTACAGGGACTGTAGTGTAGTATGCCAAGAAGTATATCATTGTCTTTGTTGTAATTGGTGGTAAGATGATATTTTTAATGTCTCTATTCACCTAATCACTTTTTGAAATCCATCTCTATACACCCTTATTCTGTGAAAGATAATGATAGCATACTGTTGTTAGGATGAATATGTGTTTGCAGGAACAGCATTGATGCTATCAACAAAGTAATTGGTAAGAAAAGATGTCATTTACAGCAATCCAGAAAACTGGTAATGTTCCATAGGTCTGTTTTTTGGAATTTTTTTTTTCCCTAAGATCATTGGTTTTCAACTAGAGTCAGAGTCAGGAACTATTACATAAACCCCTTCATATTTTGCAAATAATTTAATTACCTAACAACTTTATTTAATAATTCTTTGGTAAGTGTGGTAATTGATTATGAAAATTGTGAACATTTTATGCATGTTTATTAGAAAATCTGTGTATTAGTCCCTACCTAATTCCTATATGGAGAGTACTTAACAGAATAAATAAGCAAAACTTCTCTTGTTAACTATTTAGAAATCTAAGCAGTTTGTCATAACTAAACTTGATTTTCAATTATACATTAACACTTATTTTTTTCTTTATTTAGAACAGTATCTGAAACCTTGCCACCATATGTAATAATGTGCATGACTGTGAAGAGGAATGATACTTTTATATATCAATGCAGTACTCACTTTTCACAAGTATTAACTGATGAAACAATATTGTCAAAACATAAAGAGCAAAGTAAAGAAGAAGAAAGCAAAGAAATTTTAAAAGGAAAGCATCATCCTTCCAGAGAAACATATTTAAATTATAAAGAATTTTTAGCATCCATTAGGTTAAAATTAGTTGTTTTGGTTAAATATTAACAGGTTATGACTTTTGAGAAGCTTTACTATTTGGTAGTTTTAGCAAATCATCAAAATAAAACAGGTTGACTCCTGGTATTCACATATTGAGTTGTATATTAGTGTTGAAATATTTGTTCCATGCATATGAGTGTAGGAATATTACCATCAGAGTTAAGAACTAGGAAAAGGACTAAGAAACTAGTTGCTTGGTTCTTGTGCACTTAGTTGCCTTTACAAATGAGTACTAAAAGTTTTTTTAATGTAGTGATTTGGATACCTCTATCTCTGAGAAAACATCTTCTCCATACTGTATGCAAAAACAATGCAAGTTCGTTTTTTGGGGGTTTTGTTTTTTTGTCTGTTTTGTTCCAACAAAACATATAGACATTATACCAAGGAAAAGTGTTAGCCTTGCAACACCAAAAATGAGTAACAAGCAAATCCAGGATATAAATATCTAGAAGTGAGATGCCAAGACATATAATTCTATGGATGTTTGACAAGACAGAGGAATCCTTGATCTCTCTTGGATGTGTGGGCTTAATTAAGTACACTGGTTTCTATGTGCAATGCATAAAAAGAGTTTTGTACTTCAAGACAAGGCAGGTTCTTATTATTGTACTCTTTATTCTGAGAGTATTGTCCTGAGGAAAGTATTGTGCTAATGAAGCTAGCAGGTACCAGAATAGATTGGATCATGTCTGAGCAACATGGGACAGGATCTGAGTGAAAGTGCCCATGTGTCCTCTAAAATGCTATCTAAAGCATCTGCAATCCATAAAACACATCCATCTATCTTGTATCATAGTTCTTATTAAATATGAGGAAACACACCAGGGAATGTTTAGAGTTCAAATTTAGGATGTATTTCAGTCTTTGTCTTAAAGACAAAGGGTTAGGAATGTACTGGATGAGAAAAATAACATTTCTTACAGGAACAGAAAGATAAGGAGAGGTTTTGAGTGAAATTTAGGATAGGTGGTTATTCATACCTATTCCTGAGACTTTTAGTCTAATATGCCAGGTATATATATAGTAAGACCTAGGGGACCGTAAATCAGGATTTCTTTAAACCAGGTAATTCCCTAAGAAATAGACTGCTGAATAGGATGCGCTTTCTGCTTCTTTTGCGGTCTTATAAACTTGATGCAATGCCACAGTCTCAGTAAAACAGATGGAAGTACTCCTAGGTCCTGCAAATTGCCTCCAGTTTGGTGAGTTAAACTTTCAACAACAGAGGGAAGAACTGAATGATGAATTTGTTTGCTCAGGGAGCTCTGATCACCACATGCACCACATATACATGGATTTATTTTTTTTTTAGTGATAACATTCTCTGTATTTCACAGAGATCTTAATAAGGCCTCTCACAGGACTCAGGTAAAAATATAACTGTTTAATAGATTGACTATAGCTTAGCTTTAGGGTCCTTAGACTTGTTAAAACTGCTCAAAGGTCAAATTATAATAAGCAGACAGCTGTTGAAGAGGAAAATAGAAAACTGAAGTTTGACATACACAAATAAATGTCACTTAAGTCCCACTTCAAGTATCTCTGTTGTCATAGGATTTTACCCCAGGGCATATAATTACTCACTCCTTGATGTCAAGGTTTCCATTCAGATTTCTGCAATTCTACTTTCTATTTGCTTTAATTGCTTTAAACATGGCAAAACCACTTCAAGGATGAAGGCAAAATAATGCATAAGAAATCAATTGGCATAACACATGGAAATGATGACACATTCCTCAGAGGGGCTGAAGGTTAAGAGCTAAATTAAACTTTTCTTTTTTTCTCTTGTTGTGGTACCAGTGGGGAGGGAATGCAGTGCCAACAACTGGATCAGAATCAATAACAGCATATTTTACTGAGTTAGCCAGAATCTCCCCTATATTTTTATTTTCATTCAAAAAGAGGAGCAGACATTTATTTCGTAAGCTGAGGGAGATTCAAAATATTCTTAGCACTCTAATATAATATCATAATTATGTCTAACAGTTGATTCCTCATCTATGATAGATAAAACCTTATTGAAAAAAAATCATACAAGGAAAGATATGTTTATTTATGACAGTAATATAGAAGATGACTTTTACCCATGCCTTCTCTAGATTCCAGTTTGTGTTCCTGTACTCGTTTTGAATGGGATAGGGTTTATTTTTCTTAAAAGAAACTTGTTTAGTACTGTCTTTTGGATTTGTGAGAAAAACAGTATTGATAACGCAGAAGAATTTTTATTGCTACTGAGCAGTGCTTACACAGCCTCAAAACCTCTCCTGCTCTTCACCCCACCCCACCAATGAGGAGGGGTGGGGATGCTCAAGAGACTGGGTGGGGACGCAGGCAGGTCAGCTGACTCCAGCTAATCAAAGGGATATCCCATATCATATGGCATTATCTCCGCATATAAAGCTGGAGGAAGAAAGACGGGGAATGTTTGGAGTGATGCCATTTGTCTTCCCAAGTTACTGTTATGCCCTGCTCTCCTGGAGATGGCTGAACACCTGCCTGCACATGGAAAATGGTGAATGAATTCCTGGGTTTGTTTGCTTCTGTGTATAGCTTTTCCTTTCCTATTAAACTATCTTTACCTCAACCCCTGATTTTTATCACTTTTACCCTCTCAATTCTTCTTTCCCCCATTCCACTGTGGAGGAGTGAGTGAGTGAGCAACTGTATGGAACTGAGCTGTCTGCTGAGGCTAAACCCTGACAGGTTGCTGTGATGTCTGTAGTACAGCAGTGTCTGTCAAAAAAAAGGTTGAACCTGTAACCTGTTCCATGTAGGTACCAACACGAGAACACTGTCTTCAGACAGTACAGAACACCTGCATGTTCCATAATCCCTAAATCTTGCAGCTGAAGCTACAGGTTTTGCCCAAAATACTTGGAAACAACATATACTATTTATTCATTGATCTAAAAATAAATAAAACAACAAAAAAGGAAGTGTCATATGTATGGGGAAATTGGCCAAAGCTCTTAAATGAAACAGATTTTAAAAATTGTAAATACAAGAAGAATAAATTAAAGTAATAAGCTTTTAGTGTAACTGAAGCAGAATCTTATAAACTCTATAAATTAAAAGAGCACTCTGTACTTGCAGTGATGACCATCAACTGCATATTGGGCCACTTTTGCAAAGATGTCATACAGTCCGTATATCAAGGGAAGTATCCCTTTGTCCTGGTTACTTATGAGGCTGGAAAACTGCAATGTGGTGGGAAAATGGTGTCCCATTTTTGATGTCATGGTATAAGACAGATGTTGACAAATCAGAGTGCAATGAAAGGCCTAAGGGAACTGAGTCTGATCAAACTGAAGAAGAAAAGGATAAATCAGGGGATTGCCCTATAGTTCTCATTTACATAAATCAGGGCTATAAGACAAGAGTTTCTCTTGCGAAGTACATAACAAACAGATAATAAGGAAAACAACTCAATAAGGGAAATTGTGGCTGACTTTGAAGAGAAAATTCTTCACAATGAAGGAAGTTGAACATTGGAGGAGGTTGCCCAGAAGGGCTGTGAGATCTACACCCCCTGAGATTTTCATAACTCAGCTAGACAAGACATAGGCAATGTGATCTAACTTTGAAATTAGTCCTGCTTTTAACACGAGGTTGGATTAGATAATCTTCAGATATACCTTCCAGTTTTAACCTGTCAATAATTCCCTCATTCTAAACAAAATTTATTTCATCACATAGTGATGATCTTCCATTTATACGCAGTGTAGATATCTTATTTTCCTAGATGCTGTACATAGGAAAATCAGGTTTTCTATCACTCTAATTTTACCAGTGTTAAAACATTCAGACTTAAAATTCCCATCCTGGATATTTGCCTAATGATACAGCCACTTTTTTTTTTTTTTTTTTAATGGAATTTGAGGAAAAGATCTTGTTCTGCATATTTGAAGTACAGTCATACTTATTGCTTTTTAAGAACTGGTTCAAGCTTTAAGACAAAGACTGAAATACATGCTAAATTTGAACTCTAAACATTTACCATTCATTTCAGTAGAACTTTTTTTTAACTTTGCTTGATAGCTGAAAAATAGATTAACAAAAAAAAAATTCTCATTCGTTAATTTGAATTTCCGAGTATGAATTGGAGGGCAACTCTAAATTGGAGGAGATGTGTGGGCTCATGTGGTTGGGAAGACCAGGAAAACAAAAGACTAGAGAAGTATATTAACAGGGAGGGGGGAATGGTGAAGTTTAGTAGAGAGAGAAGGTGATTGTGGGAGAGGATGATGAAGTACATCAATGAAGGAGACATGCAGATACCAAATTAAGTAATTGCAGGAGATAGTAAATATGGAATAGAACCCAGGAAGCAAAAAGACTGGGCATGGGATTGTGGAAATGGCAACAGAAAAGAAAAACAGGAATGAACACTGAGAATAGAGAGGTAGTGTCAGAAGAAATCAGATGACAGTAAGGGGTGTAGCAGATATCATATCAGACAAACTTCTCTCCAGACTTTCAGCACAAAAATATTCCTCCTGAATTCAGTGTTCCTTTTTAATTCAAAAAAAATATTGTGATATTAACTTACAACTCTCAGTGTCTCCAGTCTTCTGTAAAGTAGGGCTAATCAAGAAGTTAACAGCCACCTTAGTGCTATATTTTACTGAATTAGTCCATATGACAAGTGAACTGAAATTCCTGTAAAGATCTTGAGCCTGTCAATGACTTCAGGGAGGGGGGGACTAATATTTTTTGTGCTATGACTTTTTCCCTCTTTTCTGTATAAAATGATGCACTGGTGAATATTACAGTTACAAAGCAATCAAAAAGTAAGGAAAAAGAGAAATAAATGTTGCCTGTCCTGCAGCAAAAAAATAGCTTCTAATGGTATTATTGTGCCATATTACATGATGTTTATCTGCCTGGGGGCTGAATTATATTTGCAGGTGTAACCTTTATTGTCATATTTTGTAGACATCTTAATGATTCATTTTTCAACTTTCATATTCTTTTAACTACATATGTATATGGACATTTCCTTATCATGTACATATAAAAACCATAATTAATTCAGCTTTAGGCTATTTCACATTTCCAATTACAAATATTCATCAGTACACTGAGTTGTTAAGCTTTAGAATATCATTGTAATCAGGAAAAGTAGTACTAGCACATCCTGAGTGTAGAGAAATAATTATACAGTCATAGCTTATCAGAACTTTTCACAAAGGCAATTAAAAATTCATGTTCTCAGAAGTTCTCTATTTCTAAACATGTTATGCATCCTCAATGTATGGTTTTGTTTTGTTTTAATTTCAAATAGTATATTAATTTATTACATATAATGTTGTCATAGTTTGAGAATGGTACATATAAATGTTTCCCGTGGGAAAAAATCTTAAAATATTGTCAGTATTTTTCATTAGCTTAATAGTAGACACTGTTTACGTGGCAGCTAATGAACAAAGAAACAATGGGATTAAGCACATTCATTTTTTGAGGTTATACTTTCTTATTTTTTGATTGTGAAGTCTGTATTAATTTAGGCCTCTTTACCTTGTTCTTGGGATTCTGTTATAGTTTAGTAGGAAAACACTTTAAATATGTTTTGTTCTCCATACAGATTATAAAGCTGAGAAGGTTTATATCACTTCCACTTCACAATATTAAAACTGAATCAGCTATTTTTCTGACTAAAATATTGTTATGTAAAACATGACTTCATGTGATTCTTCTGATTTCCTGCACAAATTGGGAACTTTTCTTTTATATTAACTGTAAAGATTTGAGGGGGAAAGATTGCCTCAGAGAGAAATAGATGTCTTTTCTAACATCAAGAAGAATGTTGCAAATATAAAACATGTATAGCAGCGTAATCCTGGCAGCTGCTGAAACATATGTAGTTATAAATTATATATGACCTTGCTTGAAGACTTATTTTGCTCTTCATCAATAATGAGTAATTATCCAAAAAAGTTCTTGCATCAAATAAACACATCTTATAAAAAAGAAAAAATGTCAGTCTAAAGATGTTTTTATTACAGTTTACTATTTTACAGTTAGATGCAAATAAAGGAAACCATTATTTCCCTGGGATTTCCTCCCCCTTCCAAAGTATCAGAGCTTATGCTACTCTGTTGCTGTTTAACAAAGAGAAATGTCTAATTGTCTGAATGTATTTATGCTGTTTACACTTTCATTCTTCATGAAACCACACAGAGTATAATCCACATTTCTCAAACTCAATACATTTTTTTCTTTCACTAGTTGACTTGTTTTTCAAACAGGAATAAAGTGAGTATCACAAGGGAAAACTTTCCTTGTTCATATGGCTGGTCTTCCAAAGCTTTAGGACAGAGAAACATGTAGGTTTTTCATTCATGAAAGTCTATTATATATTAAATTTATCAAGCAACTATAAAACTCTGATAGTTGTAGTGCAAAGTGATTTCTTTTTTACTTTATTTAACCTATGCCGAGCTAATTTATTCCTAATTATAATTTAATCATTTATTCATATGAGTTCACAACATGTACATCATTAAGCTTATACCTATTTTATTGGATATGGTTTTGCTATTAAAATGATGCTTGGGACATCCTGGTTCAGGTTCTGTTTAGCAGGAATGCATACGACTTTCTTAGATGATGTAATGACCAAAGGAACAAGAGTAAAAGAAGAGGAAAGAATGACAGGAGAAGACTAATTTCCGTTTAGTTTTGGGAAACTGAGATAGAACCGGTGTGCTGGTGACATTCGTAACTCCATAGTTTACTATTATTTCCACTTACCATTAAAAATTCTTGCTAGATATTTGCCTAATTTTCAAATTACTTGGGAAACCATTATGTGTGTATGTAAGACAGAATTTTTCTTGTGCAACTGGTTTTCATAGAGTTCTCCATTACTGGAGAGAGAAAGAACCTTTCAAGGGCTCTTCCGGAGTTTAATTTTAAATGCTCCAAATGACTTTTTTGAACAACCGACTTGTCTCCACTAACAGTAGAGGAATTTTTATGCACCAAGCTTCTCTACTTAACTTTTGTGAATACTCTCCTTGTCTACTCAAGATACAAGAAAGAACCTAAGGCTAGATCTGAAAAGCATTTCAACATCTCAGTTGAAATGCTCAGAGGAGGGGAGGGGAGGAGAGGAGAGGGAGAGGGACTACTGTCTGCATCCATTATTTTACTCTTGCATTGTACTGTTTTGGTAAAAAGCATGTACCTTCCCTATTCAAAAAGAATCCATGCTATCCTTCGTTGTGAAGGATTATTCCAAAGTCTAAGACTTTTTCTGAATGTAGAACAGTCAGTAATATAAAAACTGATCTTCAGTCTACTAATTCAGTAAACAAAAATTCAGAAAGTATTTATATATGTAGGTTTATATTTCTAATTAATTAGTCCAATAATATATGTTGCTCAGAGCAAGAAGAATGCAACTCTTTCTCCTTGCATTAAGCCCTGTGGTCTACAGAAAAAGATATACATTTGTGGTTACTCTGTAGTGTCTGGACTGTCTTGGATAAAATCAGAGTTTACATTGAAGTTACCAAAGCTGTTCATAGGGAAACAGTTTCCTAAGATCAATATCCATGAGGGACAGCTGAAGGTACTTGATTTTAGTGACAATCTGTGGAAAAAAATAAGGAACTGCAGAGATGAAGAACTGTAAGTTGATGTGAACTACATTTATTTGGTGAGGTAGGACAGAAAATTTGTGAACAGTGGGTTTTCACATTATGTCTCTCCACATTAAACAAATAATATGTGCTATGTATATAAGAAAGTTATAAAATGTCAGGAAAACAGCTTTTTTGTTGTTCCCTCTCAATAGCCAGAATTTCTCCAATGTAATAGATAGAGAATGGATCACATAGATGATTTTTGATGCAGATCAGCTCTAGATTTGGGAATAGTGATTCTTGGACCAGATTACTTTCAAATTTAGGAATCTTTTCCCAAGGTCATCCATCTTTTGAGAGTCATCTTTTGTTCTATTTCTTGTATATATTCTCCTGCTCTTTATTTATAGTTTCACTTTACTGCTCACATGCCCTGACAGTTTTAGCCTGCAGATAGATTTTTGATTAAATTTCTCTGTGGTTATCTTTGACAGTTATGGATTGTTCCTTCACTTTCAGAAACATATCACAGGCAACCATGAAGTATTGGTTGAATGTAGCTATCTTTCTGTCTCAATAATTGGTCTATATTGTATTGTCTTGCTTATGCAGTTTCTCTGATTTTTTTTCTCCTGGTTCCCTTCAAGATCTCTTGTTGTGATCAAGCTATCAGGTTTTACTTATCAAGCTAATAAAGCTCATCTGACTGCTTCTCTAGAGTGGATCTGTATTCCTTGCACCAGCTCTAGATTCCTTTGTTTCAAGTGTCATCACCTTAAGACGTCTGTATGGAGGCAGTTGACTCCTAATAAGTCATCAAGGTCATAGGTAGTCTGTGTCATCTAGTGTTTTGCTGATTTTGACTAGAATAAAGTTAACTTTTTTCTTTAGTAGCTGGTATGGGCCTATATTTTGGGTTTGTAAGCAAAGGAGTGTTGATAATTTAGGGATGTTATTGTTACTGCTGAGCAGTGCTGACAGAGTCAAGGCCTTTTCTGCCTCTCACCCCATCCCACCAGCAGGAAGGCTGGGGGTGCACAAGAAGTTAGGAGGGGACACAGCTGGGACAGCTGACTCCAACTAACCACAGGGATATCCCATACCATGTGCAGTCATAGTCAACATATAAATCTGGGGAAAGAAGAAAGACAGGGGGCATATTTAGAGTTATACCATTTGTCTTCCCAAGTAACTGATGGAGCCCTGCTTTCCTGGAGATGGTTGAACTCCTGCCTGCCCATGGGAAGTGATGAATGAATTCTTTGTTTTGCTTTGCTTGCGCATGTGGCTTTTGCTTTCCCTGTTTTACTGTCCTTATCTCATTCCAAGAGGTTTTTCACTTTTACCCTTCTAATACACTCTGATCCATGCCACTGGGGGTGGGGGAGGGGGGAAGAGTGAGTGGCTCTGAGTGGCTTAGTTCCCAACTGGGGTTAAACCATGACATTTAGTAACATTGGAGTATTTAACTGACAGGAAATACAGAATCAGAGAATGACTGATGTTGAAGGGGACCTCCAGAGGTCAACTGGTCTAGCAGCTTTGTCAAGCAGGGTCATCTAGAACTGTTTGCCCAGAACCACACCCATATGGCTTTTAAATATCTCCATGGAATGAGACTCCACAACCTTCCTGGGCAACCTGTGCCGGTGCTCAGTCATTCTCACAGTGAAAATGTGTTTCCTGATGTTCAGATGGAACTTGTTGTGTTTATTTGTGCTCATTGACTCTGGTCTTCTCACTGGACATCACTGAAAAGAGCCTGGTTCTATCCTCTTTGCACTCTCCCTTCAGATATTAATATATATTAACAAGATTTTCCTCCCACACCAACTCTTTTGTTCTCCAGGCTAAACAGTCCCAGATCTCTCAGCCTTTCCTCGTGGGAAGGTATGACTCTTAATCATCTTTGTGACACTTCACTGGACTGTCTCCAGTATGTTGATGTCTCTCTTGTTCTGAGGAACCCAGAACTGGACACAGTACTCCAGAGATGGCCTGACTAGGGCTGATAAAGGAGAAAAGTAGAAGGAACTTAAAAAACACCATTCTCCTTTCAGAGGTAACTAAGTCTGAACTTACTGTAAAATAAATTTTAGCTTGCTGACCTAAATACCTTGCTATCTCTGTTCCTAATGCTGTTAAATACTGAACTGAATATGGAACTTTGATGGCTACTATTTAGAAACATAATTTACATACTAAACTAAGTAAATCAACCTGAAAGTTTTCACTTTTGCTTTAAAAATCAAAAAGACATGTGACAGCTAATATTTTCACATGTTAAATTCTTCAGATGCCTAGGAAAAAACCTAATGGAATGATCAAAATTGCTTCTGCCTTGTCAGAAAATAAAAAAAAAAATAGTTTAGAAAACGCAAAATACTAAAATGAAAGAGCTTATTGCTAAAATACTGAGACAAGCTCAGTAGATGGCCTCAGATATGTCTATCACAAAACAGCAGCAGTTACTTTAGCAGACTGAAGAAAATACAATAAATGTTGTGTAATCTACCCTCTTGCCAATAATTAGATCACACATTCAGAGAGCAGAAAAAAGATAGATTAGGTCTTTTCTAAGTATGCAGAAATTCAGTCATGTTTTTCTCCTAGAAACTATCTGAAATATGAGTGAGAATCTCTCTTACTGTCCATTGAAATGTTGTGGGTTTGCTGGAGGAAGTTCAAAATTAACCGTTTTATAGATGAGGGTAATTTGGAGATTAGGGTTCTTGCTGTGAGTCGAGAATCATGGGGATTGTGCCATCCTTTTCAGATGGCAGCTAACTAGATAAAAGGACTACTATCCTTAATTTTTATGGGCTTATTCTAATTATATCACAGGTTTCACCCAGATGTAAAAAAACATAGATACAATCAGGGCGATTCATCCGGTCCTAGAATAAAACAGACAAAAGAAATCAAAGTCTGGATGAAGAGCCATGCAACAAGAGTGTTCTGAAGACCATTCTTTACCAGATATTTCACTTTTAAATGGATGAAATCAAATGACATGTATTCTAAATGCAGTTAGTTTTTTTATGGTAAATACAGAGAAATAAGCTGTGGCACAATTTGTCTTGTCCAGAAATAAATGATTAAACTATGTGAAATGAACAATGTCACAAGAGTATCTATTTTCATAGCCTGAGAGAACTGAGAAGGGAGTCAAGGTTAATTAACTCACATGTAGTTTCCATAGACATCTCAATTTTTTTCTGTGATTTGTTCTACTCTGCAAGACTTGTGAATTAGCAAGAGCTTGGGTTTTAATCTAGCAGAGTTTAGAATGGTAATGATAATATTTATGTAAATGCTATTGAATATTATATAGTTTTGAAAGGTTTACCACAACTGTTGAGTAGCATGATGTAAATTGAACCTCCTTAATTTCTGTCTGTGAAGTTGATTGTTTTGTGAAATTACATGAAAACCTGATATTTTTGCTGATCATCTCCTTTAAAGACATTATTCAGGTTGATAGTTTGAATGATCTCTTCTATAGCATGATGGCTTGAGAGGCTTATTTGTACTTCTCAGTAATGACAGGATGAAGCATGATGAGTTCATTAATTGCAGGTTTATTGAACTTGTTACTGACAAGAAATATATTAAACCCTGTGTTATAATGCTTCCATTTTCTCATCTCATAGATACTGGCTTGTACACCCAGACCATCCAATTTACTTTTACTGGTACTTTTCTCTGATAACTATTGCTACTCCAGTCTGCCACTGTTTATCTGCTTCTTTATGAAAATAATGATAAACACATTAAAAAGTTTTAAACATTGGACTGAACAGCACCACAAAAGATGAAAAGTCTTAAAGGAGAATCACACAGACCTTGCAGAGATGAAGTCTTGAACACCTAACTGTGTATAAAAGTGAAAGACCAGAATAAACCTCAGACAGCAATTAGTGGAATAGTATCTAGAATATTATGACTTCTGTCAAAAGGAAAAAAAACACCTTCTCTTCCTAGAGATATTCAGCTCCATAGATTTTGTGACCTGGTAGCAAAGGAGGGGGAAGAAGCTCTGTCTGAGAAGTTATAAGCCAGATGAGAACTGGCAATTGAAATTAGTTGGAGAAAACCTCATCTGACTACATGAATTTTGCTAGAGATTTGCTACTTTTCTCAGGTGCTCAGAACGGGGATGTTGCAGAGAACCTGCTAAGGTTCCTCTGGCCTTCATATTATCAGTCACTGCAGCTTACCCATGTAGGTGCTAATAATAATGCTGGAGGAGACTCTTGATGTAACCAAAGGAACTGTTTAGATCTAGAAATAAAAGTGAATGAGGGTATGGTATCCAGGTGACTTCTTCTCCATCCTGTTGTCAAAAGAGAAGACCTGGGGAGGAGTAGGTAGACTTTACAGGTTAATGCTTGGTTGCACAGTTCATGTGGTCAGTAGAGATTAAGTGTTTGTGACCCTGAAACCCTCTTTGAAGAGGAAGGAATGGTGGGGAGAGACAGGATCTACTTGATCCATACTTCTCCAACAGCAGTTTTAATTATGGAAGTATTCTGTGAGACTGACAACCAGCTGGCTGACAGTTTGTGAATCTCAGAGTCAGAGGAGAGGTTAAGTGACATCAAGGTTGGGTATTTTTTGCAGACACTTGATTAACATATGGAAGTGTGTAAAGTCTTTGAGGAACCTAATGAAATCTTGCCCATGCATGTATGGGTGACATTAGAGGAAAAAAAGCTCACTTACAGCTAAATATGCAAGAATGGTAACAGGAGCTTACACTTTTTTTTTTTTTTTTTTTAACCAACAAGTTCTCAGAGGCCTCTCTGCTTAATGTTAGGGATCAAAGTGGAGAAAACTCACAGCAGTGGATGAAGATCAAGTCAAGGATCATTACAGAGAACCTGACACAAATGCCCGCCAGACCCTCTGGGCTGTATTTAAGAATTCTGAGAGAACTTGCTGAAATCATGGCAGGTCTGCTCTTGAATATCTTCAAAAAGTCATGGAGATCAGGCTAAAAGGTAAATGATGCACCTACCTTCAAGAAAGGTCAAAAACGTGATCTGGGGAAATACAAGTCAGACAGGTTTGCTTTTGTCCTTGGGAAAATTGTGGAATTAGCAGCTGCAAAGGAGTAATTCCTTGAAAAGCTACTGACTGGGATTGACGGTCTGGGAAGAAGCCCTTTGGAAATGTTCTGGGGGCCTTGGTAGACAGCAAGCTGAACACAAGCCAGCAGTGTGCCCTTATAGCAGCAGGGGGCAAGGGCATCCTGGGCCGTATAAACAGGAGCATGGCCAGTAGCCAACACCCTTTACTCATTGTACAATGTCACGATACTGGACCCAGTTCACAGACCCTTAATATAAGATACAAAACAACTAAAATGAGCTATCAGAGAGCCACCAGCCAGTCAGGGCTGAAGCATTTGCTCAAGAATTATTATTACCTTATGCTTAAACTTCATAGAATAGGTTCTATAACAGAGTAGTCATAAGTGCTAAACAGTAGCCAACGGTAGCCAACAGTAGCCAAGGCTATTTTTAGCACGGGGCCATTGGGACTAAAAATGCTTATGCAGTTATGGTTTATTGTTGTGCTTATTCTTGCATTCAAAACAACCTAATATTGAAGTATTCTAAGTGTATTTCAATTTCTGTGGGTGGAATAGGACTCTGGCTACAGTCCAAACAAAACAAGCAGGATGTTCCACCCACAAAGATCAAGCAATTTTCAAAAAACTTCAAGAAGTTTTCAAAACATATTTTGGGGATGTTCCTAACTAGAACCTCTCCATTTTCTCCGAAGGCTGAATTTGTTTGTTTGCAACTTAACTGTGACAACATCTGGGGCTTCTAAACACAGATGTTGAATAAATTACCTATTCTTAGGCCTCTTAACCGTAGAATGAATCCCACTATCTTGGTAAAACTTCCATAATTACACACTTTTTTTGACAACTGGCAACATATTAGTATCAAAACTCACTATCAGTTCTCATTGAATACAAATATTTCTGTGTTATATTAGCATAGCACAAAGAAGGCAAGAGTTTGAGAGGAAAGTTGCTGCTAAAGATTGGTTAAAAAATGCCCTTCAGTCAACCAGGGAAAGCAATTCTAATAACAATATTAAGAAAAGATGGAGAGTTTGATTATGCCTAAAAACGTTGTTATGTTTTTTGCAAGTCCTCTGACATTTATCAATGAAGTTGATTGGAACAACTGTACCATTCCCATTTTCCTTTTCTGCATCTGTTTCTTTGCTGGCAGAAAAGCAACTGTATACATCATGAATAAAGACTATTTATCCCAAACAATGTCCAAAAATCTCTATGACCCCAAATAATTACTTTACTAGTTTAAAATAATCCTCAGTGGGTTGTACGCAATTTTTCACCTGACTTACAGAAATACATATCCACTAGCACTTATCACTGAAATATTTTAATTATCATAGCTTTATCCTAACCAAAATGTGATGTAGAAAAGTAGACTCTGTTATAGGGAGAGGCTACTTTATTTCACAAGATACTCAGTACTCTCAGTTTCCCTTGGTATCTATGGAGTTAAGGGTATGTATCTTTATTTTGCAGAAAGTCATCTCATCTTATCATGTGAATTCTCTGATTTTTGTGCTTCTCTTTTTTCCTCTTATGGCTGAGTGCCAATCATTGTATTACTTCACTTTGAATTCCCTCCAGTTTGCCATGACCCTTACAAATGTGAACAACTGGTATAAATCGGATATTAGTTGTTGCATATTGTTCTTTGGAACACATAGCATTTGAGAAGATCTTGCCAACAAATCTTCCAAAAAGAGTAAATAATTTTGATTATTTAATTAAAAAATTCAGTGTCAATAGTAGAAAGGTAAGCATATATTAATCTTGATGATTACATTTTCAATATCAGTTTGCATTTGCACAGCAAATTATAGAGATAAATCTAATATATTTCTTCCAAAAAATAAGATTAGAATAATGAAAAATATCAGATAACATTTAGAAAGGTGATATAGTTGTATTTTACACTGTTCTCCATCTGAATTGCAGTAAACTTATACCCTAGTTTCTTGGATGGAGTATTTAGTATTATCCTTTTATATCTGCTGTCATTCATACAACAGAAATAGAAGTAACTTCTTTATCCTAATCAATTTGCATGAACAATCAGATTTATTGATTCAGGAGATAGCTCATTAATGTTCCTTTAGAGCAAAGATACTCACTAGGGATGCCAGAGACCCACAGATCTGTTCTTGTATATGCACAGGAAATAAATACTATTGAAGGAATATATATATATATATATATATATATCATAAGAACTGTGCATAATTGAATACACAGAGGAATGATAAATCTATAACCTTGCCCCACAGCACTTCTTTTTTTCAGAATTTCATTTATTATAGAAATAGCAGAATACATTATGAACCTATAATTGCCAACACCTTCTCCCCAGATTTAACATTTTTTTAATGATTTAAATTTAGTTAACATTAATATCCTATAATGGAAATTCCTTTTGAAATTTCATTAGGAAAGTTCTCCTGTTCTTCTTCAGTTTATAGAAGTTTATGTTTCCACTGATCTCTGTTGGTTTTGACTGAATAATAGATGTACACATTAGACGTTTCCAGCTAGAATTTCTGCGTCTATGTAGGCCCTATTGAAATCAGCTGCAAAAACTCCCATTGTTTTTCAGTAAGAGATGAAATATTCTCCTTAGTGTCACAAGTAGCAACATGATGGATCAAATATGACTGAAGTCTACTTTGCTAGAATTCAGAAAAGAGTACCCAAAGTCCATTTTAACTGCCTAGGAGTTGGCTGAAGCAGAGAAGAAATAATGTCAATGCATGCAGTTATGAGACATGCTTACTTTCTCAACATTTAATATTTTAAGACAAAAACATTAGTTACATTCAGTGAGTTTCCACATGCAAATAAACAGAAGAATTTTCACTTAAACTATATAATTTAGCAATGTCTTTACTAACTGAGCTAGTCAGCTTGAAATTGCATTATATGACACTCCAGGAAGGAAGAATACAGATGCAACTTAATGGATTTCTGTCTTAATCATCTCCATCAATCCACCACCAGCATAGATATGCTATTCTCCAAAAATCTATGCAGTAGAACTACTGAGATACGTAGGATTTCTACTCTGAAATATTCTTGAGCACAAGGTTTGCTTCATGTAGGTCTTGATGTATACATACATTTCCCCTGATTTTTAATTATTAGAAGAGAAAGGATAACTCTATTTTAAAATTATCTTTTTATATTATTAGTTGTCTTTTACATATATCAATAAACATAGGCAAAAGTGGTTGTGAAGTGGTTATGAGTCACTCGAGAGAAATTTTTTCTATTTCATGGCTATGGCTTCCATTTGAAGGATAGTAGAGAAAAGTAGGCACTGAAAGGATCATGGATAAATAATTCCTTTCTCTTACTTCTTTCTAAAAAATTCGTTTTCTCCTGTCCTTAATTAACCCTTTAATTCGGGACAATACTTCACCTATAATGGTATCAGATATGATCCACCACTAACATTTACAATAAGAAATAACAAAAAAATAGGACGAAAGACAAAGAGAAAAGGCCTCTACTACAAACAGGAAAATATAGGAACTACTGCACAGCTGTGTACATAGTTACATGTTTATTTCAAATGACTCATTTTTCAGTGCTTGCAACAAGATTCCTGTATCTGAGACAGTAACTGCCTTCCATACCACAGGCTCAGTATAGTTGGTAACTTCCAAAATAATAGAAATCTTAAAAACAAGGATACAATAAAAAGTTACAGAAAATGTTGTTGTTTTAGCAAATGCCCTGACATATTTGCCAGGGATTTTAGCTGTGAAGTGAATTCAGGAGTGACTTGATCTAATATGCAATTGTTCTATGCCAATAGGGTAAGTCCAAAGGACCTGAGACTGCACATTCAAAAAACAGCTTATGTGTGTTCACTATACAATTTGACTGTAACTTCAGAATATTTAGCAGATAGATCTGGGCACCATGTAGATTATTACTAAAAGTGACAGTATTCTCCCTTTAATACAACTGAATGTTAATAGGACTATGATGCTCTCTTCTGAAGACTCCCAGAGAACAGTGGAAAACTCTGCTCCTTGTTTCTTTATATTAAGTCATATTCCTGTGAATGTACTTGGGTACAGGTGCAAAGGCTTTCCTTCCACTATCAAACAGGATGAAAGAAGACAGAATAGCAAAACAATTAAAAGAAGAAACAAAAATCTTTGGTCCTGCCTGAAGAGAACGGATGAACAGCAAAAAGGCCTATCCTTACCTAGTTTAGGAAAGGATAACAAATACATAGACAGGTGACAGGACAGGAGGCAATGGGCACAACCTCAAATAATGAAGGTTCTGTCTGATCATCAGGAAACACTTTTTCACTGTGAAGGTGACTGAGCATAGATTGTCTGGGTATGTTTTGGAATCTCCATCCTTGGAGATATTCACAGGGTGTCTGGATGTGGTCCTGGGCAACCAGGTGGTTCTTCTTGAGCAGCGTGGTTTGAGCAGGTTTACATTCAGAGGTCCCTTCCAACCTCAGCCATTTTATGATTCTGTGATTACTGAGACAGTAAAGATTCTTTCTCCATCTGAGAGAAGCATAGCAAAGCAACAAAGAGAAATTGAAGACATTATGTATTTTTTCTTTTAAATATCATAAGATTCAAGACATGGCAAAATTAAATAAATATATTGAATAGATAAAATTTACTACTTTTCAGTATGAAATTGTATTATTACAAATTTCATCAGTGGTTTTTTCCTACTTGTAAAAGAACAACAGGAATATCTGGTACTTGTCTCTGAACCTTAGAGGTAAAGGTAGGGAAAAAAATCCCTGGAAGAACAACATGAGGCTTAAGAAGAGAGGAAAAAGCCACACGTTAAATAATTGGGTTATGTTTAGATTGGTGAAATAAAAAATATTGGTGGTCAGTAAGGATATGAAAAATAAAGTCATGTTGTCTCATATGTTCTCCCACCCACTTCTCTCCTTTGAATCTCGGGGGAATGTACCATAATAAAAGTCTGAAAATGTGAACAACTGGTTTTTTTTCCTTCAAATAATGAGCAAAGCGTGCAGTTAGCCTTGACTATAGCCTTCCACTGCTACGTGGAGAAGCAGATACATTCTTCCCCCTACCATCAGAAGTGAAAAACACTGCTGACACTTCCTTTGGCAGGAATGTATGATGCTCCCAGGTCAAACAATAGCGTCTTCACAGCACATGATATCATCTTAGTTCAAATGCACATAGCAGGTTCTGAAGGAAGAAACATCTGTAGGAAGTCTAGGAAAGGAAAAAGAAGTGTTCAAAAAGATGTTGTAATGGTGCTAGAGACCAAATGTACCAGTGGACTAATAGCTTGGGAGAGTCAGATTCTGCAAAACAAATGCAGGCAACACCCTCAACAACATATATCCTAAACATCAAGATGGAAGTACCTCTGGATCTGCTGAATAAATCTTAAATTGTATGGGGTTTCTCGATGCTTATAGGTGACAGAGTCTTTGATTCAGCTGAAAGATGGACCCTTCGATCCTATAGCAGGCAATGCCACTCCATTTATCATTCAACTGTCATATTTGGCCAGCATATAGATGGGGATTGCCTTTCCCCTTTCTTTAAGGGGGCAAGAGGAAGTCCAGTGGATTTCAACGTCTCAATCTGCATAAGCTCTACTACATTTGATTTTTCTAATATACCTTTTTCTGCTATTCTTGTTAGTAAAAAAAAAAAAAAAAGAAAGTGATTTTCTTCTCAAGTGTTTAGGTTCATTTTATGCCCTGCCTCATGCTGACCCCTATAGTAAACAAGTCCTTTAGGATAGCTTGAGATTGTGGCAAATCTCACCTAGATATGTCCACACATGTTTTAAGAGATAATATGGGCCAAAGAATACCTTTTCTTGCACTCTTGTGACAGTTAATACATTTTAGGTCATTGAACATAGTCTGTGACGTGCCAACTGACCACAGGACAAGAGTGTGTTTCCTGGCCTGTTCTGATTATCAGCATTAATATAACCATTGAATCTAAATCTCTCTATTCATGTATCATATTTTATACCCAGCTATCTTAGGTATAATGTCTGAAAGGGTAGCACCTTGTTTGGCTCCCTCCTCATCTGTTCTCTGGTAGTAGGGATATAATTAGAAATAAACCTTCAAACGTTTTAAGCAGACCTAGCAAGGACAGATGGCTACACCTTAAATGTCTAACATTTATATTTGAAATTTAAGATTTTTGCTGTAATAACAAGTCCTAGAGAATCATCATCATCAGTTGGTTGGTTTTTTTAATCTTAACTAGTACATAATGTCCAAAAGACAAAGACCTAATGCTAATTCTTCTCCATTATTCAAAATATTTTAATAAGGTTTTACTTTCAGTTTTCTTGTTTAGTCATTTAGGCATTTTAAGTTTCAGAATTTAAGATATCAGAGTTAATATGTAGTCTCTGTTACCTTTCAATTTGGACTTTCATTTCTATGTAGCTATGGATAAAGTCTTCAGTACTTTACTCTGATCTCATCTCCGTTGCTTTAGATAGGTACAAACACTCTCTCCAGCACTATGACTGTAAAAATCGGGTGTCTCAGAAGTGTAGTTCCTGCCTACAGTCAAGCAGCACCCTTGGGAATGGTTAGTTGCCAAGAACAAACTTCGTCCTTTAAGATACCTGTACTGACTGAGAGTGTACTTACTGATCTTTCCTACTGGGATGTTTCTAGATTTTTTTTATTTTTCCTAAGTCATCTAGTGTTGTAATGTAAAGGCAGTAAAAGGAGACAGAAAAATAAAAGTCCCTGTGAAAGGAATGAAAACATTTGTAGTCCTGCTGTGGTGAGAGGATAAAAGATCTTCAAGAACAAAGAGACAAGTGGTGAACCCCCGTCACTCATGCAGCTACTGTCTCATTTTACTCTCCCCTAGACATTTTTAAAAAATATTTCTTGGGGATTCAGTTGTAAACCAGAATTTATCTTGTGGAAAAATGTGTCCAAATGTTTTATTAAACAGCAAAAGCAAGACAACTCAGAATGTGAAAATTCAGTCAACCAGGATTTCAAAGGGGTCTGAAAGCCAACCTCCAATGTTTGGATGAGCTATTTTGTGGAGAGCAGCCACTTGAGCACACAGGATCCTTATTTTGATGCACTTACATTAAAGCTTCATGAACTTACACTTGGGTAGAACATCTACATTTTTAATATTTCAGACAATTTATAGATATAATAGTTTTGTAGCACTTCATAAGCACTTTGCTGAACTAAACACATAGAATATTTTAGTTTAGCCATTCTCTGTGTGGAGTCTAGAATAAATTCACAATTTCAGAAACCCTTTCTCCCTTCAATAGCCTCCAAAGACTTCATTGAATTGTTCATGCACTAATTCATACTAATTCTCATTAACACATCACCTTCATTAGCATATTAATTACGCTGTAGTCATGTCAAATTCAACCTAATATAGGTTTAGCATGCAAGCCAAGTGTCTAAGGCCCTGCTATACACAGTATATATATAAACAGGGATTCAGTTGCTTAAGTATAAATAACAAGTGCTATTTCAACTTTCTAAGTGCTTGAAATATCCACATAAGCCTGGCAGATATGATACAGGCTTAACAGCATACATGCATTCTTTTGGTCATGCACATGAGGGCCAAATGGGATACACTGTCATACAGTGTTCCACCAATGCCTATGCTTGAGCAATTGAATTCACACTTAGACCTCCACTGAATACAATGGTAATTTAAAATATTCTTCCACATACTACCTTTTAAATGTAGAGGCTAAAATTTACATGCTTATATTTTGGATCTGAATCAGACTCGACCTTGGTTGCACAAACCAAGTGTCTAGAGTAATCTGAAATTATTAGTGGTATTTCACCAGTTTTCAGTCAATACTGTAGAAGGGGCAGGAGATCCTTTAAATATTTAATCCTACCTGTCATTTTTGTGTGCATGACTTGAATACTGTAGAATCTCAAACTAGGAGGTTGTGTTCTGACAACTGCATAGTATAGTGCACCCTTGTGAGGAATTGGAATTTTTAATTGCCTTAAAACATTGCTACTGTCGCAAGCTGTGCAAAGAAGCCTCCTGCCAGGAGACTGAAGATAAAGGCTGAGGGGAGAAGGTCATAACCCATCAGACTTTATTTTTCATGGGCTTCTATCCCCCACCAGTTCCCAAAGGACCAAGACAATGCAACAATCAAATTTGTTGTAGACCTCTGGGTGATGAATATAATCTCTTTTTCTTTATCTCTCTTTATTTACTTTTATTCTTTCTGTCTTTTCCCCTTACACATCTTCTTGGATATCTTTATTCCTTTATATTGTTACATTACTATAGATAATAACAACCAAAATGGCTACATACCTGTTTTCCTTTACAACCAAATTCTTCTAAAAGAACCCATATATATATATGTAAACACTGATCATCTAGTATTGATTCACCCCTAGGGATTTATTAGCAGAAAAACAAAGTTACTTCTGCTGTGCAGGGCAGATTGTAGTGGTTAGATCAGGTGTCCTCCAAAGATCCCTTCCAACCTCTGTCATTTTGTGATTTTGAAAATTTTGTCCAAAATAGTTTTCCAGCTTTGTCCTAATGGAGATTGGTAACAAGTACTGTCTCTCAGGGGTCCGTATGGA